>NC_035441.2:58429115-59874341 GCF_002127325.2 Helianthus annuus | reverse complement strand
CTACAGTCTTTGGCCTCGTGCCCCATCTTAAGACACCTTTGACAACGACCCTTGCTGATGGGCCGCTATGGTGCCTGTTGCAGTTGTGACACTTGGGGTGAAAGCCCTGATATCTTCCCCGTCTATGACCACCAGAGGATTGCTGACTAGGACTCTGGTAGTGGTCAGTCTTCTGTTGCTGAGCTTGAGACTGAACGGATGCTGAACCTTTACTTGAATCTCCATCCCACTTTCCTTTGTTGTCGCTAGTAGTAGCAGGTAGCTGAAGGAGTGACTGTAGCAGTAGCGTTGACACGCTTAGGCAGTTTATTTGATCTACTGCCTGGTCGGTGATGCGATGAGCGAGACGCTGGATATCCTGGATGTTATCGAGATTAGCCGAGGTAACATGGCTCTGGATCTCTGCGCCAATCCCTTGAGATACATCTCAATGCGCTTGTATGGAGGGTCCACCATAGTTGGGCACAGTACGGCCAGCTCATTCGACCGTTTAGTATACGCTTCAATCTCTGATCCAACCATTTTCAAGTTATACAACTCGTCTTCCAGCTTATGAATGTCTTCTCGCGTGCAATATTCCCTTTTGATGAGTTCCTTGAAATCGTTCCAGGGTGTGGCGTTAGCAGCTGCCAACCCCAGAATTTGCACCTGCGCGTTCCACCAGGTTAACGCGATTCCTTCCAAGGTGCCAGTTGCATACTTGACCTTGCGAGCCTCAGGGCACTCGCACATTTCGAATACTGATTCTAGCTTTTCAAACCAATGGAGGAGTCTCACTGCCCCCCTCGGTGCCGGCTGAAAGAATTTGGACGACAGTCCATCGAAGTTCTTGAACGTGCAGACAGGCTGTTGCGCGTGTTGACCTATTGTGTACGAAAGGACGAAGTTAAATACGAGAGTTAATGTGGGATCTAAAGATCCTAGTGTGTGCTATACTGCAGGATATACTACTGCTTGAGCGGCTGCAACTGCCGCAACCAAACTTGAGCTTGAACGAGAGCCTCTAGCTGGGCTTGAGTTATGTTAAGTCGTCCAGACATGATCTTCATTGCAAAAGTAGCATAATTAAGAATGGTTCGCGAATAGGGCGATGACAGAAAAAGAGTAAGCACGTAGGGATTCTCATGCTATAGTGTCATGTGTATCTGGAGCGCAATACGAGCAAGTTCTATATCATTCTAGCATACAGGCAATAAATATAAACCTATTACCTAGGATGTCGAGTCTTGCACGTGGAGCGAAGCGTCATTGTGGATCGTTGAGAGCACTGTTCTGGTTATAGTCTGGTTTTTAATAAAATCGTTTTCCATATTAAAACCTAGTTCTCTATAAACCAAATGCTCTGATACCAATCTGTCACACCCCCAAAATCCACCCGCGGAGTACCACCGCTTGGAGGCGTGACGCGACCAGGATCAAGCCATCAATCATATCAAACATAGCATTTAATAATAATAAAAGTAATTAATGTAGTTCATCATGACATGATTTACGTTTCAAAACCAAACATTGTTTAAGTAGCGGAAGCATAGTAATGTAAACTCAAAATAGTTATAAGTTCAAGTATCGTTCATGATCCACATCCCACAACGACCTGCTCCTCCCTGTGCAAGCTCCATAGGTTACCTAAGGCCCTGCAAGGCATGCCAGCAAATAATCAACAAACTAGTTTGAGCGAGTTCACAGAAAGTAAGTTCGTAACAGTATGCGTAAGTTCATCTAGTGGGGGCTCCCATACAGGTATTTACTATTGGTGAGGGATTCTCACGATTTTCCTTAACAATGGGGGTTTCCCATTGTGGTACTTACTAGACTAGTGCAACCATGTGTTCTTCTTAAACCGAGAACAGGAATACGTACTGGGTCACGTAGGCTTTACGTGACGTGCCCTTCCCCGAGGACAGTGGTACGCGAGGGGCTACTTAGGCTTTACGCAGCGTGTCCTTCCGACCCGGAAGACAGTAGATGGTATTGGGTTACGTAGGATTTACGTAACGTGTCCTCCCGACCCGGGAGACAAATGGCAATTACTGGGTTACGTAGGCTTTACGTAATGTGTCCTCACTAACCTGAGGACGATGGTCTATAGTCTAGTGATTGCGTAAGTACGAGTAATCATATCATATCAACATTCCAACCCAATTCCCAACCCGGGAATCCCATGCCTTGGCTGTGTGAACTCACCTTGGATTGCTCGGCAGATACACAAAGAGTGCAGGTAAGCTAGTAAATGGTCAACCACGTCCTATCATGGTTATTTATACAAGTCAGGTTTTGTCTAAGGTAAAACACATATGCATCGCATAAGCTAACACGTTTCTATCACGAATATGTCATGGCAACATTTGACAGTCAAGCAATACAACTCGTACGGTTTAAACAAGTAGGCCCAATACTAACCGGCCCCACCTGTTGTGCGAATTCCCATAAAGCCCGGCCCAAATAATCATAGTAGCCCAATCATCAATTATGAAAACAAGTCCAAATACTTGGCCCAATCAATTGGGCCCGTGATAGTGCAAGGTCCAAACAGTGTGTGCGAGCATAACAGGCCTCGAGTCGCAACCAACGATCTCGAGTCGCAACAGGGTTACGAGTCGCAACAGCAGGTCACGGCTCGTCATGGTTCGGTTACGAGTCGCAGCGGGACTCGCAACCATGGTTTCGGCTGATGACGTTGTTTGGTTTCGAGTCGGGATCATGAGGTCTCGACTCGCAATCTGTGTCGCAACCAAGTGTGTAACTGACTTCCTGATTTCCTTAATTATTAACAACATCTACTCCGTGATTTCAGCAAACATATTCAGCAGTTTCGGAAACAGATCAAACACCGAAAAAATAACAGTTTCATAGCAATCTTCAAACATGTTCATATACCTAAACATAACAGCCTTGATAACAAACAATCAGATCATCAAAACAACCTAAACCGAATCATGCAAAACGTGTTGATTAACAATACATAACAGCCGATTAGCAACACTCAATCTACTATCATCATACAAATAATCCGAATATATACATTATATGATATAGTGGCCGATTAGCATCTATTATGTTTTAGATTATTTTCACAACATCTGATTCAATACATGCTAGTCGATTCTATGTCAAGTAACCATGTATCATTTAACAAGATCAATCATGATAACCAAAATCCTATTCATCATGCATGACTATAACATCAAAACGTTAACCACAATTAATTAATCATACTAACCGATTCAAGAAGAGTGTAGGGTTCGGTCCGAATGAGAGATACTCTTGCCGTCGGGTTCCAATCCAACCGAGAGAGGGAGACGAGAGAGAGAAGTAGGGTTGCGTGTGAGTGTTTTGGTAACAATGAGGGAACAAAACCTCCTAACTTGGTTTAGTGTTTGCGAGTGGAAAGTGGGCCGAGCCCAACTCGGCTATCTAATGAGATCCGGTTTCAAGGAGTGGCCCGAATGGCTTGTGTGACCGGTTGTAATGTGTGGTTTGGGTTCGGTTCGATTAACATACAAACATATATCACACAATGCACATAATATCATACGTAATCACATAATTATATAATCAAGTTCACATAAGTACGAAACGTCATAACATTCATTAACTCAAAGTGTCATAGGTACGTAATGTTACATCAGAGTAGGTCTAAGGTTCGAGTTGTCACATAACGGGTACGGCCAAACCCCACTCATGGTCAAAACTAGTACTTAGTAGTGCTTCGGATTCCCAGTCGAGGGTAATCGACACAGTCGAGGTTAATCGACACAGTAGAGGGAAATCGACACAGTCGAGGTTAATCGACACAGTCGAGGGTAATCGACAGAGTAAAGGAGCCAACACTAATGCTCCATATGTTCTCACATGTCTTAAAGGAGCCAACACTAATGCTCCATAAGTCCTCACATGCCATGAAGGAGCCAACACTAATGCTCCATATGTCCTCACATGCCTTAATGTCTTTGTGCAAACATTTAATTAGTACGTGGTGTACACAAGAAAACTTGATTTATACAAGAATACTTTATTTAAACAAGATACATACCCTGTTTTCATAAATGGTATGCAAAACGCATGAACTCGCTCAACTTTATGTTGGTGTTTTCCAAAATTACATGTATTTCAGGTGACAGGATGGATCTTGGGCGCAAGTGTCGTAACTAGAAGTAGACTACAAGTTTAGATGTCATCCACTTTTGTTGAATTGTAACCTAGATGAAGGTTGTGTTTTAAAACTTAAATAACAAGTGTTTGTAATATTCAAATTTTTCCGAATGGATGAACATCGTGTTAAATCATGTAGTTGTTTACTATGATTGAATGCAATGATAACAAGCTAGTCACACATCATACGCTTCCGCAAAAGACAGGGTGTGACACGCTGCTAGTGTCTAATGGTGATTCCGCTCCTATCGATACCTAGTGATTCCGCCCGAGATCTCATGGGGTTCCGCCCGAACCGTTTCGAGCGGAATCAGCACTACTATATATATGTGTTGTGAGATTTCATTTGTAGAACTGTTGGAGCGGAACTAGAGTCGAGGTGCTGCCAAAATTTTGTCAGAAATCGTTGTATTTGACTTAGAAAATGTTCATAAAGATGAAATTAAGAGGAGATAGCTGTGTGACTTCATTTACTTTGATTCCGCCTCTGTATATGAAGATGAACTGCCTTATACTGACTATTTAGGGTCATGACACAGTCCGACAAGTGGTATCAGAGCTCAGGACGAGGAGTTCATACCATTACAACTTGATTCTACCAGATTCTCTTACTTCTACTCACTTCTTCTCACACTTTTCTAATTTGAACAAGTTCTAGCTGTTGAAATGGCCTGAATTTCGAGTATATTGTGTAAAACATAGAATTAACAAACCCTAGTAAGAATCAGGTTAAAATTCGGATTAAAAATGGTAAAAATAACCTGAAAACTTGATTCCGCTCAAAAAGTTTTTTCGGTGATTTCGCTCGTAATATCATAAAATTCAGATTCCGTTCGAAATTCTGCATGTGATTTCGCTCGAAATCAGATTATTTCTGATTCCGCCTGAAAACTATTGTCTGATTTCGCTCAAAGTCGAATTGGTCTGATTTCGCCTGAAAGTTACATTTTGATTCCGCTCGAAATCAAACTTTATCTGATTTCGCTCGAACATATCTGTTAATTTTGCTCGAAAGCTGATTTTGCTCGAAATTACTGTTTTTCAAAACTTTGAAAATTTTCTAAGTGTTTGCTGATTTTTCAGGTACGTGCAAGATGGATGATATATTCATGAACCCGTTTAGCGACATGTATGCTTTCGCTGGAAATTCTGGAGACGATACTTCTTCAAGCAACACTAATGAGAACGCACAAAATGCAAAGAAAAAGTTATCGGACGCCTTGGAGGTTGAAAGTGCTTTCGGAACTTACAACAAACCACCGAACACAATGAAGATCTTGGTTTTCGCAACTTTTGTTATTATATGTTGTTAGTAAAAACTTATGTAACCAACGGAATACTTATGTATCATGTAGTCGTTTCGAATGTTATAACTTGTTTAACTACTTCACTACTAATCTTCTAATGGAAAATCCTTATTAAATGTAAAGATAAGTAGTTCAATTTTTATATAAGTGTTTTATTTGCAATGAGTGTTACAGGATTTATTTATTTATTTATTTATTTATTTATTTATTTATTCATTCATTCATATTAAATCCGCTTTGTTGGTTTGTCATACAAAAGCAGTCTTAATACAAACATGTGTTAAGATAATGGTACGCAAATTTCAAGCTATATATTCCGGTGTTCCTCCTAATGGTTCATTCATCATCGATCTAAAATTTTGCGATATTCATTGCTCCTTCATCTTTGATCGAAAATCCTATGAGACTTGTTTGAAACAAACATTCAGATTTACTTCGTTGAACCTTTCATCTAATTTCAAACACTGTGAACTTGTTTGATCACCACTATTATTGAATTATTTCAATCACTACGACAACTTTGGTGTCGGTACAAACTTGTAGCATGGGCTAATCACGATCGAGAGTTGCATGCAAAACACATGTGATGCTTGTTCAATCAACGCTATTATTGAATCATTTTATTCACTGCGACACCTTATGGCATCAGCATGAACTTGTAGCTTGGGCTAATCATGATCGATCGTTTCATGCAAAACTGTTTATGCTCCTTGTTTAACTAATCATTTAAATAGCCTTAATACAACTATGTATTAAGCTGATGATATACCAGGTTTGGTTGTATTTTTTTTCGGTGTATCCTTGCAACTCAATAATGTCAACACGTTGATTTTATTCATTTATTGGTTCGATAGTTGATGAATCACTTTCATGTCTCTATTACAAATGAATTTGTTGATTCGGAGTTTCATTTATACAACAACCAACGTAAGTTTCCGTCGGTAGTGAATTCTATTGTTTGAAAAATTGATTGCATATTGTGAACGTTCATTTGGAATTCTATTGGTAACAATTCCTCTTTTGATTGACCCCCGTAAACTTAGTCACATTGGTGATAGTATCACTACACTTCATTCACTTGATATTGATTTCTGGAACAAACTCGACTGAACCGTTGGTTTCTTATTGATGCAAAATGTCTTTACACTCACGTAATCTGAATAAGTCTTGATTCGATTACGCGCTCATTCACTTTGGTATTATTCGGACTTACCTGCAAAACGACACAACTCTGAGAAGATAACATTGTCTAAATTTCGAGGACGAAATATCTATAACAGGGGGAGAACGTGACAACCGGTGATTAACGGCTTGTAATTACACGATTAGCAAACACTTAAGGCAATAATAAATAGTTCTTAACGCATGCATTAACCTAATTAGGCTCGTGGAATGCCTAGGAACGCTTATCTAACTTTATAGTGTGCATATGATGATTTTCGGAAATTTGCTGAACTTTAAACGACAACGAACTGACACCATACAAAATACCGACAACGCCGACAAATACGAATTTTATACGTATGATTTAAACATATGGATTTCGTTTGTGAAATTATCTGTTGATGCAGATTTTATGTCCGATGCTTGTCGAATAGATTAGTTTTACTTTACGCTGAATTTGTAATAGTTAGTGACACGGTCTATCGAACGTGTATAGACCCGCTCGTTTGAAGTGGTCAAACGAGAGGGTTATTCGTTTGACCGCGTGTGTGGTTGCTAAACAAATTATGGTTGTTTGATGTTGGTGTCGAAGGATAAGGCATCGAAGGATTGTGTATCCTTCGATGAGCTCGAAAGATATCCATCGAAGGTTGACGATGGACCTCGAAGGATATGTCATCCTTCGAGGTATATATGTATCTTTCGAAAGCTGGATAGTCGACAGATGATCTATCGACCAGTCAGTTTGATCCTTCGACCATACAACCTGTGTTTGGTATAAATACCAACACTTTGTCATTTGCAACACAAGAGTGAGAGCACAAGTGTGTGCAAGAGAGTGAGAGGAGGTTTGGTACCTCACCGGGAGAAATCACCACTTGATTTCTCCCTGGATGTATACTTCTTTGGTATTAGTTCGGTTATCATGTAATCGGGCCGACTTGTAATGTTTACTACCGGATTAATACAAAGTTTGTTTGTTTATCCTCTCTTATCTCTTCTGTCTTTGAACATGAACATGAGAATCACGGTTTTGATCCCGAAACACGGACCTACAATTGGTATCAGAGCCATGGTGCCCGATTTAGTAAAACTAACCGTTTACTAAGTCACATGTGCTCTAGATCTGTGATTTTTGTGCGTTTTTGTTCAAGATGTAAAAATGGTGAAAATGAGAAAAACTCAGATCTGGACCCGAATATTCAGATCTGTGCTAAAACGAGTGTTGGGTTTTATGTTTTTCTCTAAAATACTCAAGTTTTCTTCATCAAAAATCGTGTACGAGTGTTTTCATCGAATCTGCAGATTTACCCAGGTTTCTGTGTTCTTGATGTTCTTCACATCTTCATAATTTGAAAGATGTGAAGAACTTCGAAGGATCATTTATCTTGTCGAAGGACCAGATCCAAATCCTTGAAAGATTAGATTACTGTTTCGAAAGGCCATCTTAAATTTCGAAAGATCATCTTTGGCTTCGAAGGGTCATCAAACAGTTTTCGAAGGGACAGATCCCCCTACAATTCGAAAGATCACTGTCGAAAGATTCCTTCACCTCTTAGCTTTGTCTCGAAAGATCAACTTTACTTCTCAACAAATTCGAAAGGTCACTGTGTACTTCGATAGATCAATTTTACTCACCAACAACCTTGAAAGATCATCTTTACCTACAACCACTTCGATAGACCAGTCAGATTTCGATAGGTCACTGCAACAACTTCGAAAGATGAGGTTGTTGCGTATCGAAAGATCAACTATCTGTTCCGAAGGGTCATCCTTGTCTTACCTCGAAGGATACACAGTTCTACCTCGAAGGATCAGACATGAAGATGATGTTTACCAGTTGTTTATGTATCGAAAGATCCATGTGCTCGAATGATATCACCGGCTGTGAATGGCGGCTGTGCAAGGAGGAAGACAATGATATGTGGCGGCTGGTGATGCTTTTAAAATTATGGTTGTTGACTAAAATGAAGTTGGTGGCTGCCTCCTTGGGTATCGCAGAGGAGAGAGAAGTAGGTGTCTGCACTATTTTGTTTGGGGTTTTGCCTTATCTTTTGGTGTAGTGGGTATTTTTTTTTTGACAAGAGATGTTGGGCCTTACAATGAGTTAGGGCCACGAAAGTCCAAGAAGCATGTTGGGCTCTACATTTCACGTACTGGGCCACACAAAAGTGAAGTGAAAATTTATTTTTGTGAACTTGTTTGGTGTGGGCCTCCGTATTAGACTAGATTTCCAGGTATGAAAAGGTGGTGTATTTTTAATTAGAATGTATTATTTGGGCCAAGAATTTTACCTGGTTTGCAAAGTCTGGTCGGGTGTTCGTGAAGTTTTGATTTGTACCGCGCTTCTAAATGTCAACGCCAAATTCGTACGAATTCGGGAGCGCGCGGGGTGATGCAGCATGATGAAAACAAGAGATGATGAAAACTTGATTTTTGAAAAATGTGGGGTAGTCACGGTTACCGATGCAAATGGCAAAAATGGTAACACGACTATTATGGGCCAAAAACAACACGGTATGTTCGCTTCCGCACGTCAATATTTATGATTGTTACCGGTTATTCGGAAATGTTCGAAAGCATTTTGTTTATTGTCATATTCTCGCATTTGAAGACGAACGTATGAACCTAGAACGTCAATACCGGTCCTAACGAGTCCACAAATTTTTTGGGGGGATACAAGTCAGATCCTACGGGGTACTAGGGGACGCTCTTATTCAACTAGAATATGCAAAGAAGAAAGTCGTTTTCGTGAATTTTCGGAACCGAGAACATTCAATGAAGATTGATGACAGTTCCGCTCAGTGGAGGGAATTGGTGAACATTTGACGACAGTTTCTTTGAAGTGGAAAGAATCTGTTAAGGTTTAGAGATTTTACCAAAGAAATGGGGGGATAAAAAATTTCATATGTTGAATTTCTTCGGTAAATTTCTAAACGCAATCTCAGGTGGTAGAGTTTGTGATTTTCTGGTGGTACAATCGGTTCTGCGTGGAATGTTTTGCACAGACACATATTTGAGGATTTTAATTAATTCTCCAGCCAGCGTGAAGGGTTTTGCACGGAAACATACAGGTATCTAAAGTCTACAGTTGTTTCAAAACGCTGTTTACTGAAGACCTGGGGAATCTTTATGGAAGTTGATAGTTCAAGGCTGAAGACCTGCAGGATTCGGTTTTGGGTTTGATGTTTCTTTGGGATTTTACAGGGATCTGGGGGTAACTCAATTCGTTGAGTTTGCAAACGATGTACTTGGTCAAGCTGACTTCCTGGGTACTGATGCTGAAGATCTGTAGTGCATTACGTGGTCAACTTCACAAAGGCAAGACAATGAGATCTGGATGTAGTTCAACTAAGCGTGCCGTTTGGTTGAGCTTGCAAGGGATACACTTGGTCTAGCTGACTTTCCTGAGTGTTGATGCTGAAGATTAAAGTGCATTACTTGGTCGATTCCACAAAGACGGTTTACAGAAGACAGTTCACCAGAAATCTCTATCAATGTAGTATGCTTGAAGATCAAGACTTGATGCAGTTTTTTTAAAGAATGGAACCCTTATCAAATGCCGGTTGGAGTATTGGAAGATCAGCGGAAGATCGGTCAATTGAGCCTTTTGAGGAAATTGCACAACACTCAACATGGATACGCGTACTTTGAGGGGGAAATATTATACAAGGAGCATCAAGATACTACTTACCTGGTTCATCGGTCAAGGGGGAATTTGTTAACACAGAGAAGCTGAATACTTGACTGAAGATCGATTGCAGTTGCATTTTCAGCTTTCGACAGCAACGGACAAGGGGGAATTTGTTGATGCAGATTTTGTGTCCGATGCTTGTCGAATAGATTAGTTTTACTTTACGCTGAATTTGTAATAGTTAGTGACACGGTCTATCGAACGTGTATAGACCCGCTCATTTGCAGTGGTCAAACGAGAGGGTTATTCGTTTGACCGTGTGTGTGGTTGCTAAACAAATTATGGTTGTTTGATGTTGGTGTCGAAGGATAAGGCATCGAAGGATTGTGTATCCTTCGATGAGCTCGAAAGATATCCATCGAAGGTTGACGATGGACCTCGAAGGATATGTCATCCTTCGAGGTATATGTGTATCTTTCGAAAGCTGGATAGTCGACAGATGATCTATCGACCAGTCAGTTTGATCCTTCGACCATACAACCGGTGTTTGGTATAAATACCAACACTTTGTCATTTGCAACACAAGAGTGAGAGCACAAGTGTGTGCAAGAGAGTGAGAGGAGGTTTGGTACCTCACCGGGAGAAATCACCACTTGATTTCTCCCTGGATGTATACTTCTTTGGTATTAGTTCGGTTATCATGTAATCGGGCCGACTTGTAATGTTTACTACCGGATTAATACAAAGTTTGTTTGTTTATCCTCTCTTATCTCTTCCGTCTTTGAACATGAGCATGAGAATCACGGTTTTGATCCCGAAACACGGACCTACATTATCACACTTTCGAATGACACAAAACGCATACGAGAACGAAAAAACACGGAAACAATAACGCACCGACAATCAACAACGAAACAGAAGCACCGGACTCGAGTTATGTCTCGATATTAATATATTATGATATATTTAGCTTCGTTTTCAAATTTTGATATCCACGGACAAAATCGAATTGAAAAACAGATTAAAAACGACAAACAAAGCATTTTATGCGATTTTAACGCAACCGACGAACGAACGCGTTAAACATCAATTTCTGATGTAATTTTTAGCGTTTCGACTCTAAAACTTTATTATACGACATTTTACGACAAATGGGAGTAGAAACGGGCTTCAAAAAATTATCGGGCTGCGCAAAACATGAGAAGCGAGCTCGTGGACCTAGGGCCCAACCCACTTCTAACCCTAACTATATAAGTCTTTTTATCTCCTCCACCCCTCATTCTCCCAAAATCCTCACACGCACACCCACTAAGCTCCCTCTCTCCCTCTCATCTGTCTACGGCAACATCAACCACCGGACTTCGGCCAGCAAGGCCAGCGGAACCGGCGACGGTACAACGGCGGAGGCAGCAACAAGTTTGGCGAACCACAGCGGTGGCGCCGCCATATACGACGGCAGCGGTGGATGTTTCACAGCGAATCAACGGTGTGCATCACTAATCGGACCTCCTAAACTTGTTCTCGTGTTTTTGACAAGTTGTTACATTGTCAACGTATTAGATGAAAATTATATATATGGTTTATTGAATTGTTGAGTTTTGAAATAAGACGACGACTTGAGTTGTTGGGTTATTCCAAAAACAGAGTAAACTCTTTCCGTTTTTCCTAAAGAAGACCCGAAACAAGACACGTGATTATATCTTAAAAACGACAGCAATCGAAACTCAAGTTTTCTTATAAAAATAGATATAAAAGTGTATTTATCTTAGCGGCGTTTTATAATATATAAGCCGGATTTATAACAAATATAATCGTTTATATTTATTCTAAATGTCGTTTTAAAACTCAAAAACTTTAATAAATATAATTGTCTATATTTATTTCAACGCCCAAAATTCGGAAATAATTTATAAAATAAATATAATTGTTTATATTTATTTCAGCGTTAACTCGTGTAATTTTTTAAAATAAGTATAATTATTTATATTTATTTTGAAACAATGATTTGAATAGCTTCGAATACCTTTATAAAAAGAAATATAATGTTTATAACAATTCCGAATGACGTGAATTCCGAGTATCTTTATAAGAAGAATATAATATTCATATTTATTTTAAACCACAGAATTCAGAATGTATATTTCCAACGTTTAGTCTTCGTAAGTCATATAAAATAAATATATTTATTTATATTTATTTCAATCATCTAGAATCCGAGTATTCTTATCAAATGAATATAGCTGTTTAAATTCATTTCAAACGTCAGGTTTTTGAATATATATATACATATATATATATATATGTATATACATGTATATATATATATACATAGGAAAGGGTTTAAATGAGAACACTAAATATCACCAGAACCGTGAGAACGAATGAAAAAACCACGAGAACAAGGTCAAAAAAAATTAAAATTCAAAATTTATTTTACACTTATCATTATTATTCGAATACAATGTTAGAAATTAAATTTACACGTTTAAATTTATGTGAATTCGTAAATAACGAAAATTTACACATGTGTAAGTTTGTCATTTACACGTGTGTAAATTTGTTGTATTTACACATGTGTAAAAAATCTAATAAGAGTGATTTTGAGAGGAGAAATGAATTATTTGATGTTGTGAATTCTTTTTTGATGTTGTATTTTAATTAGAATGAGGTTTGTATTTAAAAAATTCGGTTTTGATTGGTTTTTCATTCGTTCTCACGGTTCTCGCAATATTTAGCGTTCTCAAGATAACCCTCCCCTACTACTATTTCATTTACGCCTATATATACATATATATACATATATATATACATCTATATATATGTATTTGTTTATTTCCGTCTTACGAAAGCTACAAAGAGTCGTACTACTATTTCATTTACGCCTTCTAATCGCGACGGCTAACACCACTACATATATATATATATATATATATATATATATATATATATATATATATATATATATATATATATATATATATATATATATATATATATATCCTAAACCATTTGGAAACTAAGTCGTTTCTGAGACTTAGTATCTATCCTGATTAAATGGGATCAAATAACCATAGATTAGTTATTTCAAAACCCAAGATAACACTTCCCTATAATTGTTGGTTAATGATTCGGTAGAGCTCGGACACGTGGTTTAGCTACACTGGTTTATTTCGTAGGAATGTCATAGTTTCACGCTAGCTAATTCAACGTTCTTGGAACAGCACTACGGAATAACGCTATGCTTGCTTTGCACAGGAATATCAAGGTGAGTTCATAACCCCCACTTTTATCGTTTTACATTTTTATAAATGTTTTTGTGGGTGGAAAGACATGCAAGTTTTGCAAAAACACACAATGTTTCGATAAACGAAAATCACTTATTTCTAAACCATTTCGCAACAGTGTAGGTCCCTCTTCGGAGGATGACGAACCTAAACCTTGTTATACAAACCTACTAGCGAGTGCGGAATCCAAGCTAGCAAGCAAACCGGGATGAAGCAAGTATAAAAACAAACACACAAAGTTCACCGATTAACACCACTGTATTAATACGTATGAAGGTTTCGGTTACAAGCACAATGTTTACAAATCTAACTTGCAAACTCTCAAAGTGTGTGTGTGAGTTTCGGACAGAAAGCTCTCAAGAACTCTCAATCTCTCGGGTGTGCTTCTATCTCAGTGTCTATCTTTCACAACACACTGCATGGGTATTTATATACCCAGCCCATGATGTCTGGTCCGAAGGATCCGATAGATGGTCCGAAGGATCATCTATCGAAAACAAAGCTTTCGAAGGATCACAAGGACCTCGAAAGACTATCTTTCGAGAAGCACATCTTTCGTGGAGATCGAAGGATCCACATCATCCTTCGATCTCTTATCCTTCGAGACAGACAAGTCATCAAACATATTCTAACTGTTAACTGAGTCAAACCAGGAGGACGGTTGACTTGGTCAACTTACAGGACTGACAAGGACATCGTTTACATCGTGACCGATTACAGACAAAGTACAGACACAAGTGCACCAACAAACTCCCCCTTGGCTGTAGCTTTGTCTTTATCTTCTTTAGTTGTAGACTCGTCTAGAACTTCGATGGTCTTTGGTCTTCAAGTCTTCAAGACTCTGATGTCCTTTCAAGTCTTCAATGTCGGAGGATCTTCAAAGTCTTCACGTCTTGAAAGTAGAGAGTGTATCAACAAACTACCCGTATCATGTAGGAAGTGTGTTAACAAACTCCCCCTTAACATAAGCTCCCCCTTGAGTTATGCTCGCGAAATACTTTATCTTTATGAAGTGAGATCCTTGTGGTGTTGACGATGGTCAGCGGCAACTCGATCATCTTCATCTTCTGAGTGCCTTCATGTCGTGTCTTCATTCCAAAGCTTTGTCATCAACCATGTTCTCCTAGCCTTTAGAATCTGCACATGCAAGAAATCTAAACGCGTAATGAGAACAACTGCTTGGAATATAGTTAATCATAAACAAATGACACACGGATGACCATGTCACAATCAAACACCGTCCGACAGTTTGAAAGTTTAATAAATTCAACAATTTCAACCTTTACTTTCAAAAACTTACAAATTTCGACCATTTATGAAGATTTAGTCAATTCGGTTTTCGTTCAGGTTTCAGGCAACGAAGACTCGAGTTCCAACATCGTACGATCGAAAATAAAGAAGAAATAAAATCTTTTTGGTATTTTTGAGTTTTTCAAATGTAAAGACTGAAAGCAGTAAATAAATATATACAGACATTCTTTTTGCGAGTTTCGAGGGTAAGAGAATCATATCAGTGTACGGTCATGCCAAAACACTCTTGTTGTTCAGTTAGTTAACATTAAGATAAGCATCCTATAACAATTATCGGTATTGTTGTCCACTTAAGCTCAACTTATCATATGTAATCATGTTTAGGAGATACATTAAGGTATGATTTATACTTACCGACCGGTGTTCATCCACATCACGACACATTCCCGTATCAAGGTATGCACGAGGGTTCATCTTACCGGTGAGTATACTGATTATCATCTGTTTGACCGTATATGATGTGAGATTCTCACTTATTTTGATTTGAAAACAAGCCCTATGTGATATAATCACTTATTGATGAGGAACTTGATTTTCATATGCATGAGGGCACAGGAGCAAGTCCGTGAACAGGTCAGTACTTCCGTACAGCAGAGAGAGGAACTTGACTCCCGGATAAATGTGATATTTTATCACTTATTTTGATTTGGACATGTGATTGTTTATCACTTATTGAGGTCGAATGCAGTATGTATTATGTACACGTATGTATAGTATCATGGAAGAACTTAGACATAGTCTATTTATAGAAGCAACCATGATACCCAGATGATAAGCAGCATAAAGACCGAATATCTCAGAACCTCGGCAATCTATCAAACGAAATTTCGGTACTAAGACCATATGCCAATGAATGGTTCCCACCTGGTCTTCAGTCGGTTTAAGATTTATATCACCCTGCACACTTTAAAATGATTGTGAGCCTACCGATACATCTTATATAGAGCTGCTTATCGTTTTTCATTTAAGGTTTAAAGAGGTTTGGATAGACCACTGATGTACTATCATTTTCTCTTTTGCTCGCCAGGAAACTCATTTTTGATTTTCTATTGTTTTTGTGTTTTTGAAATTTTTCAATGTTTTTGGATTTTCATATTTTTGAATTTACTCCCCCTAAAATCAATAAACTAAGACAAATTTAAAAACACAAAGATATTTACAAAAATGATTTTCCGATGTTGGTTTTACTCTTGGTTGACCTTAATGCCGTTTACCAATAATAAAAAGTCAAATCTTGATTTGTCAAACGCTTTGGTAAATAAGTCGGCACGTTGGTCATCGGTGTGGACCTTAACAACATCGATTAATCTTTTCTCAAAGCAATCACGTATGAAGTGATATTTGATTTCGATGTGTTTGGTCTTTGAATGCTGCACAGGATTTCTAGTGATCTGTAATGCAGCAGAATTATCAACGTAAATAGGTGTAGTTAGGAATTCAAAACCGTAGTCCCGCAATTGTTGTTGGATCCACAGAACTTGGGAGCAACAACTTGAGGCGGCAATGTATTCAGCTTCGCATGTTGATGTTGCGACACACGTCTGCTTCTTGCATTGCCATGTGACTAGGCGAGTTCCTAAAAACTGACATCCAGCCGATGTGGATTTGCCGTCGATCTTACATCCGCCAAAATCAGAATCACTGAATGCGACCAATTCAAAGTTATTATCCCTAGGGTACCACAGACCGGTGTCTGGATAAGCCTTCAAATAACGAAAAATCCTTTTTACAGCTGCAAGATGAGAGTCCTTTGGATTGACTTGATATCTGGCAAGCAGGCACGTTGGGTACATTATGTCTGGTCTTGATGCTGTGAGGTACATAAGAGATCCGATCATAGCGCGGTAATATGAAGGGCTAACAGCTTCTCCCTTCAAATCTGGAGTAATTCCGTGATTTACTGCCAATGGGGTACCAATGGGCGTTGCATCAGACATCTGAAACCGGTTCAAGATGTCACCAACATACTTAGTCTGATGGATGAATATCCCAAACTCAGTTTGTTGCACTTGTAGGCCCAAGAAAAAGTTCATTTCCCCCATAGCACTCATCTCGAATTTATCCTGCATTATGCGCTCGAAATTCCTACACAAAACATCATTAGTAGAACCAAAAATAATATCGTCAACGTATACCTGTACCAGAAGAAGATCTCCATCTTGTTCTTTGATGAAGAGAGTACAGTCGATAAGACCCCGTCGAAAACCGTTCTCCAGCAGATAGTTTGATAAGGTTGCGTACCAAGCTCGCGGTGCTTGATGAAGACCATAGAGAGCTTTGTTAAGCAACCAAACCCGATCGGGATGGATAGGATCTTCAAAACCTGGAGGCTGTTCGACATATACCTCTTCTTCTACCACACCATGTAAAAATGCACTCTTCACGTCCATCTGATAAACCTTGAATCCTTTGAAGGATGCATAGGCTAGAAAAATTCGAATTGCTTCGAGACGTGCCACTGGTGCATATACTTCGTTGTAGTCGATGCCTTCAATCTGACGAAAACCCTGAACGACTAAACGCGCTTTGTTCCGGATAACAACTCCGCGGTCATCCTTCTTGCATTTGAAAACCCATCGAGTACCAATCTTCTTGTAGTTCTCAGGCTTCTCGACAAGCTTCCAAACACCAAGCTTTTGAAATTGCACCAATTCTTCCTGCATAGCTTCAACCCATGAGCTGTCTTTCATAGCTTCTTTCCACGATTTTGGTTCTTCTTGTGACACGTAACACGCGAAGGACCAGTCATTCTGCTGACCAGATTCTCTTATAGCTGAATACAAACCAGCATTCCGGTTGTTTCTCAGCTGATTACGCGTCTGCACACCGCGATGGACATCTCCTATTATGTTCTGCTGGGGATGGGTATCATGAATCCTCATTTCAGGATTATCTGGTACACGAGCATTGATACCCAAATTGTTAAAATTAAGATCAACAACCAACTCCACACCAGGGATGTGTGTAGAGGTGGATGCATTCCCTTCAGCAGTATCCACATTCTGCACGTGAGGTGTATCAACAGAGGCACCTTGAACAGGAGCAACTGGAGCAGAAGATCCTTCAGCTGCATCATGATATTCATCATCTTCAGAGGACTCATTATAGTCAGCAGCATCTTCATAAACCTCATTTTGAGCCATATTGTTGATAGACGAAGAACCTTGAGGGTCAACAACAATAGGTCTAACCAAAGGCGAGACAGCAGCGTTGTCACTTTCCAACAACATTCTGGCCGCTGCTGATTCTTCGTCAAAGGTTGGCAGATTGAAGGAGTCAAACAGACCATCATAATCGAACATCCACGGATCACCCGGAGCCCTATCAAGACTCGTATACCTTTGAACCCTCACCTCACTCCATAGCTCTACCTTTTTGGTAGATAGATTCCAGACACGAAAGTTTGGAGTTTGGTATCCAAGAAAGTAGCCCTCGATAGCTTTAGCACCAAATTTGCCATCTGGTTCAATCATGGTACAAGGACCACCAAAGGGTTCTAGGTAAGAAAGATCTGGTTTCCTTTTCTGAAGGAGTTCGAAACAAGTTTTGCCATGTCTCTTTACTGTAAGAACTCTGTTTAATGTGTAGCACGCAGTCGACACAACCTCCCCCCAGAATTGAATAGGGAGTTCCGACTCAACTAACATTGTTCCCGCAGTTTCTATAATTGTTCGATTCTTCCTCTCCGCGACACCGTTTTGTTGTGGAGTATAACGAGAACTGTACTCATGAAGAATGCCTTTAGAAGTACAAAACTCATCCATAACTTGATTCTTGAATTCTGTTCCATTGTTGCTTCGGATCCTTTTCACTTTCAACGTATAGAGATTTTCCAACATAGTGAGAAGGTCCTTGAGGATGCCAGGAGTTTCACTCTTGTGTGCCATGAAGGATACCCAAGAAAATCTAGAGTAGTCATCAGTAACTACTAGACAATATGCATCACCGAACATTGTCTTGTGCTTCATAGGTCCAAAGAGGTCCATATGAAGACGCTCGAGCGGCATGCTGACTGTGTTGATTTTCTTCAAAGGATGGGATTTCTTCGTTTGCTTTCCCTTTTGGCACGAGACACAGATATCTTGCAAATGAAAACTTCTTACAGGCACACCATTCACAAGATTGTTTTTCACCAAATGGTTCATTTTCCTCAAGTGAATGTGCCCCATTCTTCTGTGCCATGAGATTGACTCCTTTTCCGTGGCTTTTGAGACAAAGCAAGTGACTTGTGCAGATGTTGTAATCGCCTGGCTCATATCGAGAATGTAAAGATCATTAACTCTCGGAGCCGATAAGAGAATCCATTCTTGTGGAATTTTGAATCCGGGTTTTAGCACATAGCAGCCGGCATCATCAAAATGCACGGTGAACTTTTTATCGCAGATTTGCGACACGCTCAGAAGATTATGATCAATTTGCTTCACATAGTTGATCTTGTCGAAACATACAATACCATTGGAGACACTTCCCTCTCCAGTGATATATCCACCTTTATCTCCCGCAAATGCGACATAGCCTCCTCTAATATTTCTCACATCGTATAGAAGCCGTAAGTCGCCAGTCATGTGCCTAGATGCTCCACTATCAACAATCCAATGACTGTTAATAGTTCCTCCTGGAACACCCTGCACATGTCATTTAAAACATCAGTTCAGAATGGGGACCCAAGCCTTAGTGGTCTTGGGTCGTCCCTGAGCATCACGAAACGTGATATCAATCTCTTGATGGTTTTTAAGAACAACTGCTCCCCCTGAATTGTCACCCGTCTTAGGTAACCAAGGTTGTTTTGCCTACCAGTTTTTAAAGATTCTGGTTTTGTAGGTTGTGACACACTTGGTTCCTTTTGAACTGTTTTAACTTCAGATTTTAAAGCTTTTTCAACAGTTTTCACGTTTTTACGTCATTGTTTAGTTTCTTGTTCTTTTACAGTT
Organism: Helianthus annuus; assembly: GCF_002127325.2. Taxonomy (NCBI): domain Eukaryota; kingdom Viridiplantae; phylum Streptophyta; class Magnoliopsida; order Asterales; family Asteraceae; genus Helianthus; species Helianthus annuus. The sequence goes on along the minus strand of NC_035441.2, from coordinate 59,854,558 downwards.
CGTTTATCATTTTTAGGTGAAACTGACCGACGCTGAGGATGAGTTGTTTCAGGTGGAGCTTTCTAAACAAATTTCTGCTTTGGAGCATTTGGGCAGTTTCTGATGATGTGCCCAATTGCTCCGCATTTAAAACATTTTCTCCTTTCAACAAGCTTAGGAGAACTTGATCGACCACAAGATGTCGAAGTCGTGGACCCTGAGGTACTAGCCTTTTCATCACACCCATTTGTATGTTGAGTGTAATTGTTATCACTGTTTCGTTTTAAGATTGTGACTTGTTTTACAAAATCTGTGTTAGATTTGTTCTCAAAAGTTTCAATCTTATCAGTACCCTTGGATGACACGAACTTGACATCTTTTGCTTTCTTTTGAAATCGAGCTCCTTTTGTTTCAGACTTCATCTGAGGGACATTATGCTTTTGAGCTCGTTTGACTGGTTGTTTACCATTAGAAGCACTAGGTTGTTCAGTGATTGGAGATTTTTGATTCCTAAACTGTTTTCTAATCTCAGATTTAGGAATTGGATCACATTGTGTTACCACAATTCCTGGAAGTGTTTTTCCCAAAAATTTGTTTGTGTTGTCTTCAAAGACTTTATCAATCAAAGATTGATTTACATTTTTAATTGGAAAAACGTGATCTGAATAGATTTTATTATCTCCAACCAATGTATACAACACATTACTGCTTTTAACAGTAGGCACACATGTCTTTTCAACCTTAACAGGATCTATCACTTGTTTCTCGACTGATGAAACAGTGGGAGTGTCAGGATCACACAGGATGTGATTCTCAATGGGAATGACAACTCCTTTCATCTTGTTAAGTGATTTATCCTGTTCACTTACATCCACTACTGATTCATCATCCGATGTTTCACAATCCTCAATGATTGGAGGATTTTGATTCATGGATGTTGAAGTCTCTTGCTGCTTTCCGGATGTGTTTGAAGAACTGTCCGGTTTGAACCCTAGGCCAGTAGCAAATTCCTCAACATCAAGAGGCACACTGGGTTCATACCGAGGCATTTCCTCCTCATCAGGCATCTTGGTATAATTGTTCATCAAAGGGGGCGGACATTTCTTATACCCTATGCCTTTCTGGTTTCCCTTCAGTTGTTGAACATCGATGATGTGATCAAGCACAAATCGGGAGTTAGAATAACTTTCCAATTTCTGTTTGATCGCATCATGCTCAGATTTGGCAATGGCTAATTGCTTCTTAGTTTCTTCCACAATGTTAATATATTCATTTATAATTACTTGCTTGTGGTAAACTACTTTGTTAACTTCGGACACATTTTTCTTTAAAGTTTCAATTACTTCTTTAAAATCTTTTTCGTTCCGAGTTAAAGCCATATTTGCCTCTTTGCATTTCGATAGTTCAATAACCAAACTTTGATTATGACTATGAAGCTTTTCTGATTCAAGCTTCATGTCAGCACATGATTCACACATACTAGGAGCAGGAGGTTCAGAAGTTACCTGACTTGAAGAGGCTGAGACGTTTGCCATAAGGGCAGTTTGAAAAGAAAAAGCTCCATCTTCAGAAAAGAACTTCTCCATTTCTTTTGATGCAGTAGCAGCCCTCCTAATCAGAATTGATTTCTGACATTTCAGCTCATCAGCTTCATTCAATAACTCCTGAATATCAGAACTTGCTTCCTCCTTCACATCAGACTCAGACTCTGATTGATTATCCCCAGAAACAGAGCCTTCTTCATCAGAACTCCCAGAATAACCAGAACTGTCATCACTTTCAGATGACCTTTGATTGATGATCTTCGCATAAAGAGCTATTCCACTTCCTTGATCACCGTCTCCAAACTGCACGGACCAGTTACAACCCTCATCAGCTTGAACTGTCAAAGCCCGATTGGTATTTGATGGTCCCGGCTGGTTGTTGTTCACTGCCACAATCCTCTTGTCTTGGTTTCTGAATGGATTGTGATTGCCTTGTTTTGTTGGCCGAGTGCACTCACGTTTGAAGTGCCCTTTCTCGCCACAATTAAAGCATGTGACAACATTAATATCAAACCCATACTTCGTATCTTTCTTCCCTTCCAACGAAGTTCTACCAGTACGAGCCATGAAGTCTTTGGCCCTTCTAACCGCACTAGCAAACGCCCACTTAATATCCATCAACTCCATTTCATCTTTGTCGATCTGTTGATAATCTTCATGTGTCATGTTGATGTTTCCAATCTGACCCGCAACTAAACCGCAGTAGGCACTGACCATAGTATTGATAAGTTCTACATGCTCCTTTGCAACTTCTATACTAACTTGGGAAAGATTTGAAGTGTCAACACGAACAGTGTTAGGGTTTGGAGGTTGAGAATTGCTTGTGAAATGAGCTTGCTGTTGTGGTTGAACTGTTGGCTGTGATGGAACTGGAATGTAAGATCTCGGATCAAAACCCGGAGCAGGATTGGATTAAGGAAAAGGAAGAGAACTGGTGTTGGACACAAATGCAGTTTGCGGTTTAGGTTACTGAGCTGCAGCAGATCTTGCTAAGATGTCGAAGCCTGGAAGATACATTTCTGTATTCTGAGGAACTGGAGCTCGCTTTGCTTTCCTGATTTCTTCTTCATTTTTATGTTCCAGTTTCTGAATGAACTCATAGATGTTGACCGTGTCTAGAGTTCCAGTGTGCTTCAACAACTCAATAAAAGAACTCCACTTTGGAGGTAAGGCGTCAGCAAACTTGTTCACCATGTCTTGTTGAGTAGCAATAACCCCATAAGCACACATTTCACTGATCAGATGATAGAAACGTGTTGTCATATCATTTAGAGTCTCGTTTTCCAAAAACTGAAACGAGTCAAACTCTTTCTTCAACAAGTCATGACGAGACTTTCTCGTAGCTGCATTGCCTTCTCCTCGAGCAACCAAGGCATCCCACAATGTTTTCGTGTTCTTGCAGTAGGAGAACTGATGATAAATATCTTTATTGAGCGCTTGTGTAAGTGTTGCAAAGGCCTTTTTCTCCAATTCATAAGATTTCTTGTCAGGTTCAAGCATGTTGGCATAACCTTCTGAAGTCGACGCAGCAACCTCAAGAGCTGCATTGAATGGATTGATGAAACACGTCCAAAGATCAGTGCTTTGCCCTTGAACATACGTGTGAAAGCGGTTTTTCCATGATGGAAAATCGTTCATGTGAATCAACTTTGGAGGACGATTGTTGCTTCCCGTTTCGCTTTCACTGATCAAAAGGTTTTGAATACTCTGACTTTGATTGGATACCAAAGCCCATTGACTTGGACTGATTGATGGTGATGGAAACATGCTCTTCGCCCAAGCATCAGCTGACGTTAGCTCTTGACTAGATTGTGAGTTCAAACTCCAATCCCAAGGACTTGTACAACTCATTTTGATCAAATATTAATAGATAACCTACACAAACACAAACTGTTAAATGTAAACAGACCCGAAATGAAAGATATAACCCTGTTCGAAAGATCAATGATTGTTCGGAGGATCAACAGTGTTCGAAGGATCACTGTTGAGTTTCGAACAAAAACTTCGAAAGATTGACTTCGAAGGATTGACCACACGAAGGATCCTTATCTTTTGAAAAATGATTTCGAAAGATTCTCCTTATATTTCGAACACAGATCTCGAAAGATTCACCAATACGAAGGATCCTTATCTTTCGTAGAGTAACAGTACCTCGAAAGATGTATCCTACGACAAGATTCCTTGGCTCGAAAGATTGAACACAGGCTTCGAAGGATATTCGAAGGATGGGTATCTGTCGAGCCTCCTTGATCGAAAGATTATCTTTCGATGCCGAAGGATGTCTTTCGAAGAGCTCTGACACAACTGAAAAGGTGACAGGTTGGTGAAAAAGGTGACAGGTTGGTGTACCAACTTTCGGCAGAAGGGATGTTCTGCACACGATTTTCTACCAAATTTTTGACTTTCAAACCAGATTTCCCAAAAAGGCAAATCTTATCCAAAAAGTCCAGTCACCGGAGATAACCGGAAATCGGCCGGAAAATTCAAAGTTTCTTAAAAACAAGTTTTTAAGTTACCCAACCCGACCTTGAACACTCCCGAAAGGTTTAGAACGCGTTTTCAGTTCAAAGATGCAAGAAAACCACCAAAAACGGGTGCTAAACCAAGTGTCCAAACACACCAAGAACTCGAACAACCCGGTTTTAAACAAGGTAAAGAGCCAAGCTCTGATACCACTTGTAGGTCCCTCTTCGGAGGATGACGAACCTAAACCTTGTTATACAAACCTACTAGCGAGTGCGGAATCCAAGCTAGCAAGCAAACCGGGATGAAGCAAGTATAAAAACAAACACACAAACTTCACCGATTAACACCACTATATTAATACGTATGAAGGTTTCGGTTACAAGCACAATGTTTACAAATCTAACTTGCAAACTCTCAAAGTGTGTGTGTGAGTTTCGGACAGAAAGCTCTCAAGAACTCTCAATCTCTCGGGTGTGCTTCTATCTCAGTGTCTATCTTTCACAACACACTGCATGGGTATTTATATACCCAGCCCATGATGTCTGGTCCGAAGGATCCGATAGATGGTCCGAAGGATCATCTATCGAAAACAAAGCTTTCGAAGGATCACAAGGACCTCGAAAGACTATCTTTCGAGAAGCACATCTTTCGTGGAGATCGAAGGATCCACATCATCCTTCGATCTCTTATCCTTCGAGACAGACAAGTCATCAAACATATTCTAACTGTTGACTGAGTCAAACCAGGAGGACGGTTGACTTGGTCAACTTACAGGACTGACAAGGACATCGTTTACATCGTGACCGATTACAGACAAAGTACAGACACAAGTGCACCAACAAACAGGATTTCAACGAACTCAAATAGTTTACGAAAAGTTCATGCTAAAACTTACCAGTTTTTACAACGATACAAGGTTTTTCGAAATATGCATCGGTTTTAATGACATAGGCTAGGCCCAATAACATGAATGACATGGGCTAGGCCCAAGGACATGGGAAAGGCCTAAGGACATGGGCAAGGCCCAAGGACACGGGCTAGGCCCAATAACACACATATTTTAACACCAGGTATGTAGCTATGGCATTAGATGATGACAAATCGCTGTGCTTAAGTAGGATGATGACAATAGTAACCATTAATCACGTAGTGGCCAAGGTGGAAAAGGTATAGATCTATCGAGTTTGAGGCGCGCTCCACTCCTGGTATGTTAACCCTTTAGGAGTGCTTTTGTGATCCGAATTGAAAACAAATTTGTCTCGGTTTGGTTACTTACTTATGGCATAGGTCAGTGTATTAGCTACACACCGATTGATCCTTAGATTACATAGGCATCCTACATACTATGTTTTCAATACCGGTTAACAAATATAATAGAAAACATTTCAATACCAGTTTACAGATACTATTAAAAACATTTCATTACTGGTTTACAAACACAACATTGGCATGTATCAGTTTACAATCATGATAGAAAACATTTCATTACTGATATACCGATATGACATTTCAAATGCTTTGGATATTATGATCTTACAAACCGGTTTTCAAATGCAAGATTTCAAATGTTTTAAGACGCATTTGATACAAAAAAAACAAACTATGAACTTGCTCAACTTTTTGTTGATTTTTCTAGCATGTTCTTTCTCAGGTCACAATTTCAAACTATGAAACGGTTGGAATAGGAGAACCCATGGGGATACGAGTACCTAGCGGGCGTTTAAACTTTTTGGAAGTCTTAGCTCAAATACTTCCCCTGTGCAATGAAGATACCATTCGGATCACACCCAACTCTAATGAAATCGATTTAACGAGGTGTGACAATAATAAACAAACTAAATCGTCGACGATGGTTGAGATTAATGTTGGTCCAATAAAACTGGTATCAAGTTACCGCTAAGAAAACTCGTCTATCTTCCAAGGTATAACAACCTAAGTAATGTGTACTGTTAAAGAAAGACCATGCTCCCTAGGATGAATCGATGTTAATGATGGTTTAGCACTCTTGGAAAAAGAAGAATAAAGTCAAGATGGTGGAAGAACAAGTAGAGAGTGTTTTTCTCTAAATTTCCGAAACGAAACCTGACTGCAAGTTTTATCTTAGTGTACATGTATAAACTCGTTTTATACATACTCCAAATGAACATCTTGTTTGTTATATAATCACAGTAAGGAAAACCAACACTGCCAATTCAAACTTGTAATATACACAATTTAATCATCATTTAAATTGATTTAAGTGGTTAAATCAAAATATCATTTATTAGTGGGACGAGTGAAAGTCCTCGGGACCCTGGATCAATGACAAACACACGAACATTGCACTTGATGGAGACGTAAACACAAAACACGATAAGTAAGTGTAGTAGATGGTAGGAAAGACTCTTTTATTAATCATCATAGATTCATTACCGAAAGAATACACTCCTATACAACTACAAATTGGTTTAGGTCACCCAGTCCTAACCCCACAATCTCTCTCTCTCTCTCTCTCTCTCTCTCTCTCTCTTTCTCTCTCTCTCTCTCTAATGAAACACGTTATCCCAAAAGGATTCTCTAACTAACCTACATACACATATATATAGGCCACCAAGTCAAACCCTACCAGAACACTCTCTTTAAAATCCTGGCACATTGTTGGTGTTAAACCCTGACATATTTTCCCTTAAACCCTTTAGGGATATAAACCCTCACACTCATGTCATTTATCAGGGAATATTTGTTGATGTGTTCGACTTTGATCTCATTCCATGATAATATCATATTTGACTTGGTCTTCATCACAACTTTTGACTTTTCATAGAATTGATAAAGTTACAATTACCCGGCAGTTTACTGCAAACGTATCATAGAGTGAACAATGTTGGCACTAAACTCGAACAATGATGAACTCGTTTTTAACTCGACCAACTAAAAGTTCACACAACCATGGATAAACCCGAACCTTCATCGGGGATTATAACGTTCCCTGATGTTACAAGATGCGTTCAAGTTTGATCTATGACAATATCAAACTCAAATTTAACTTGGTCATCATCACAACCTTTGACTTTTCATAGAATTAATAAAGCCACAGTTACCAGGAAGTTTATTGCACCAATAATCACCAATCACTAGGTACCCCCATTTACAACGAGTTGAAACAATCCAACATGTAGTTAAACCGAAAAGTGGGAACATCAGCTGTTGTAGCAACCCATGAGCAGTTGCAATCTATGTGCTCATTCTCCACTTGCTCGATCAGCATCAATTGGAACTACATCCGTAGTAGCCGCGCAACTACCTAAGTAGTGGCAATATGTGAGATGCTGATTCACTCGCAACTACTAAACAACATCATGCAACTACAGCAGTGGCAACTTACCACTGACTAATTAAAACCAGGCCGAACCTCATTGGCTAGTCATGACGTTATCAATGGCTACAAACCAACCTTCAAAAATACAACGGTGATTCTCAAGTTGCTTGCGGCGATGCAAAGTGCAAAGTGACGCACAACATACGTTTTGAGCATGAACTTCGCTTTTGACGTGGTATACTTCGTTACGAATCTCTAACATAGTACAACACAAAACTAAAAGTAACTACGTATTTACCACATATATAAATACTAAAAATAAAACTAAATTACCAAAGTTTGAAGTTATATTAAAATAATAAAAAATGTTACATCATAATAAGTTAATAACTATCATAAATTCTTCCATTGTTTTTTCTCGAAGATAAATAATATTTGAATATTATAATTAATAAAAAAGTGTTTAAATACATCTTCTCTCAAAGATGGTGTTAGACTCAAGTGCCAATCTGTAAAAAAATTGAAACAAAAATGTTTCTTTAGGGGTTTAACGAATCGAATAGCGAATTTTTTAATTAATCGAATTTAAATTTTTGAATTTTTGTTATTTACCTGAGTTCGTAGTCGATTCGATGTAGATTTGACATATTCGATTTGAATTTGTATTCGGATTTTTTACTCGATTCAAAATTCGGTTTTGTTCGTTAATAAACTGTTAATAAACTGAAATTCAAATAAATTTGATCTGATTTAATTCAAATTCAGCTTAAATAATAAATTGTTTTACTTTATTTCTTAAAGTATTACAACCTGATAATTTTTATCATCAAAAATACTAATCTACAATATTAGTAAATTCTAATTTGTCAAAACACCAAAATTATAATGTAGATCTAATATATAACTACATATAAATAAGAAAATAAAACACTAACTAAAATGCTTAAGAAGCATATCAATTTTTTTAACAAAAAAAGCGCTACTTTTTATGTATAAAAAAAACTTTTTTTCCAAAAAAAAAACCAAAAAAAGTTGTACCGCACATGTGCATTATATGTATATACCGCACATGTGCATTATATGCTTAACGTTAGCTTTTAAGTCTAGTTTAACTTTTAGGGTTAAGTTTTTGGGGGGTTTAGGATTAGGATTAGGTTTTTGGGTGAGGGAGAGGGTTTAAGTTTTCCTTTTTTTTTTTGGGGGGGGGGGGTTGCCGGTGGGGGGTTTAGGTTTTTGGGGTTTTTTTGGGGTGGGGTTTTTTTGGGGTGGGGGGTTTAGTTTTTTTATTGGTGGGGGAGGGGGTTTAGGCTTTTGGTGGGATGGTGGATTTAGGTTTTTTTTTTTTTTTTTTTTGGGGGGGGGGGGGGACTTAGGGTTTTGGGAGGTGTCTGTAAGGGTTGGTGGTGTGCGTTAGGTGTGATATGATTTTATTAATATTTGGAGCCCACTTTACACATTAGTCAAGTTTTAAATTTATAAAACATGATATTGTACTAACACTAAACACACACTTGGCCAAGTGCACCCATCGTGAGCCTACTACAGTGTTGTAAGATACCGAGGTCGTCCAAGGAAACAAGAGCTTTTAATACTGGTTTATCCTCAACGTCTAATCAATCTAAATTTTTGGGAAAATTTTTGAAACATGAAAATAAAACTAAAAATGCAAATATAAATAAAATGAAAAACAAATAGACAAAATAGAATCACTTGGATCTAACTCATCTTTAATGAAACCTTTGATGATTTTCGCACTTTTGTACTTTTTAAGAGATTGTCTTAACTATAGTAGTAGGCCCCCTTTTGAAGGTGACGTTACCCTCAACCCAGTGGTTTGAGTCAGTAGGGATACAATCACAAAGGGTCGGAATATTGAGAGACAATTAAGTTAGTTGTTAATGCGAAAAATGGTAGGCCCCTCTTTTGAAGGTGACGTTACCCTCGGCCAAGTGGTTTGAGTCAGCAAGGATACAATCCCAAGAAGCCGGTTTATAGTATTAATAGTAGTTTACATATGAGGGGTTCAAGCTATTCGCACCCCCACCATCCAATACCGTTGGGCATTGAAGGAGTTCCTAGTAAGCTTGAACCAAGTACTCGCATAATCTATACACTGAACGAGACAAGAACTTTACCAAACCACCCTCATAACCCCCTTCCAGGTAGTTAACGTTCTTTTATATAGACCGTAAAGACACGAATGATGCAAATCAATGACATCATGTACTTTATATAGACCGTAAAGACATGAATGAGCAAATTTAAAGACATCATGAAGAAAATGGTAAAGAAAATTCACTTTCAACATTAGAAACTAGTTATTAAACTCACAAATACAAACCCAATTAAATAGTGCCGAAAGTTAAAAATCAAAAGTAATACATTAAAAACTTGTCTTCACCAAGTGATGTAAGAGATTAGCCAAACATGGCCTTTGATTAACAAGAACTCTTACGATCAATCTGGGATCCCGAGACTACTACACACTCTAAAGATGGATGACGGATGATGGTGGTGGGTGTTGGTGTTGTAGTGGTGGTGGAGTGGTGGCAAAGTGGGAGAGTAGTGGTTTGCCAAGGGATGCCTTTGAAGTAAACCAAGCACCCTTATTTATAGCCAGAACAGAGCCCTGGCCACGGCCCCGTGTCCAGCCAACACGGCCCGGGGCCGTCATCTTCTCTTCCTTCATTAATTGCAATTATCAGCAGAGGGCCCCACACGACCCAGTGTTTCTGGTAACGGCTCCGTTGTCAACTCTTTGCTATACTATCAAGATTCTACAAATCTTAGAGTTGACCACGCCCCGTGTAGAGCTGGGCACGACCCCATGATAGGCGTGGAAGCTTCTGCAAGTATATCTTTTTGTGCAGGGTCCTGACCACGCCCCATGCCTAGCTGGGCACGACCCCATGGTCATGGTCTGTTTCCTTGATTTTGCTTTGGGGATGCTGCCGAGGGGTCGGGCATGTCACATTTATTCATTCTTTTTGTATTTATGTTGGTTTTGGCTGCTTATTTGCTCCTTTTGTTCTTTTAAGCTCGTTTGGTCCTATAAATTCAAAAGGAAGAAAGAAACGCGTTTTTTCAACATTAGTACTAAAAACGGTATGTTTTATGTCCTATTTGATGGAATTTATAAGTTGCGTTTTGCACACATCAGTGGGTTATGTTTAATTTTTTTTATATATTAAATATAGCAATTTTTATTAAAAAATTCAAAAAAATTTGGGTATGTTTTTTAGGCTTTTTTAGTTAGTTTTTCGGTTTTCCCTTTTAACTAATTACATTAAATTTGTAACTTATTTTCAAAATATACATTTAAAAAAATTAATATAGAATGTAGGATAAGTTACGAGATATGTAGGATAAATTTCAATAGGTGTAGGATAAATTTTAATGTGTGTAGGCAAAAATTTTAATTACAGAGGATGATAGTATTTATGACTAACTAATTAGTCCTAAGACATAAAATTGTATTATATATATATATATATATATATATATATATATATATATATATATATATATATATATATATATATATATATATATATATATATATATATATATATATATATCCTATACATTATCGAATTTATATAGTACGCACGTCGAAATTTATCATACACTTTATCCTATAAAACTCATAATTTATCTTACACATCTTGTAATTTATCATAAACTCTAAATTATTATTTTCTTTTTGAAAATAAGTTATAAATTTAATGTACTTAGCTATTAAGAAGTAATACTACAAATAAATGATCTATGTGTAATATCCATACTTTTCCGTTTCATGTAATCTTGTAGTTTGTTTCAAATCTTATAACCGTTGACATTTTGAATCAATAAAGTCTCATGGAATGTTCACACATCATTGTATTAATCATTTTATATGCTTTCGTACACATTTTTACCAAAAAAACATGTGAGGACGACACTCACGCCAACTCAATATAGTTATTCATATCATGCGGAATCAGATTGAGAAGTAGACAAACACAAGATATCAACGTTTAACACTGATTTTATTCAGTAATGACTTGTACAGACCCTGAAATCAGTTTGGTAACACTCCATCGTCCGAATGCCAAAACTCATCCAAAGCTCTCACTCACACCGCTATATATAGGCACAACCATCCATGCGAAGAGGCTTGGACGAATGGACTAACTCCATTCGTGCGACTGACATATGTCCCTTCGCGCGAAGGACTCCTTCGTGCGAATGGATCATTAAATGACAAAACCATATTTTCCAACTCTTTGACCTAAAACTGTGTTTCCGAGCTTCTAATAGTTCTTAACGGCTCAGCTTCGGAGGTACACCTTCCTTTACCCATTCTTCAGCTTTTCTTCTTAACACTTTATTTGTATTCTCAGCAAACATCTCTTGAAATGTTGGGAAGTCCTCTGACCCTTCACTAGAATATTTGCAACTTCAATCAAGCATTTGATATCTTTAGATAATTTCCCCTTGATTGATGATTCGGGCTTGCATTCCCCCTGAAACGAATCTTCATATCTTTGTTTGCACGGGTCCCAACCTCATTTGATTTGCTTAACTACAATCTTCACGAATAATCATAAACTTGAAACTAATTAATGTAGCATCTCTGTTTCAACGTTAATCACATTCGTGTTTGGTTTTTTATTTACCACTTCAGCTTAATCTCTTAATTTTCAAAAACCCAACCGACAATTGATAGAAACTTCGAATCACCACACTGGTAAACTTCAAGTCTATGAATACCCACGAAAATATGGAATCCTATTTTCTGTAATCATATTTAAGCACACTCTTGATTGATTGATCAGTGTAGACGGCAATCTCAACAATAAGCAAATCTTCATCGGATAACAAATCATTTGGTAAGACATTTAGATCTCAGAAACATTCTTTCACGATTAGATTCACATTCTTCCTCTTCAGTCACGAAAACAGACGTATAGTCTTCTTTGTTGGTCCATGTAGCAACTTAATCAACAAACATCGCCATTCACCGGCGATTAGTCCGAAAAAAAATTCCTTTGCTCGAAGATTAACCATTCTGACACTTTAGACTATCACAAAGTTGTGATATCTTTTAAGTATCGACAATACTAATGCATCTCTGACGCTAATCCTGCTAACCGGCTTGATGAAGACCCGAGACTCAAACCGTAAGACATCAATTTGACCATGATCTGTAGAATCTGAACTTCCTATGATCATGAACTAACGAAACCAGATCCTATGCATCCCCGGACAATCTGAAGTCGGAACCAGCTGAATACTGTTGTATGTCAATATATTCCCATGAAATTTTTATTCCCCCTCATTTTTGCAAATTCTGACTCCTCTAATCTCATCAATGAATTTCCCCCTCAAACTTGGCAATTTCAGTCTTCTCTGTTCTCTGAAAAACTTTAACATGAAATTTTGTTCCACAAAAGTCCATTTTTCATCAACTGCGGATTTTCTTGTTGGCCCATTAATAATCACTATACCAAATAGTAAAAATTCTGCATAGGTATCAGTGACTATCCAATTATCTTCACTACTCTGTGATCGCATCATCAAATCTATTCTCTAAAGCCCCAGACGGTGTCTCCGAACAGCCCGTATTTGACGTTAAAATCTCGGAAAAATTTTCAGTCACTAAATTTTTTCTGGACACTCGTCTCATCACTACGATCAAAAAATGTCTTTTTTAGGCATTTAACTCATTCATGCGAATGAAGTAGGTTCATTCGTGTGAATGAGATGATTTTAAAACGAATTAGGCTTTATTCGTGTGGATAAGATCTCCTTCGTGCGGATGAATGTCTTCCGTGTGGGTGAAAGTTGGTTCGTTCGAATGAAGGACCAATTCGTGCTAATGAACACGATTTTTTAAACAGATAAGGTTCATTCATGAGAATGAATGGCTCCCTCGCACGAATAGACTCTCCTTCACACAAAACTATCTCGTCCGTTCGAAACGTCGCTGATTCAATTTTTCGATCTAAAATATTTATTTCTGCGAATGTCCTGATGATTCTTCACAGATATGTATGAAAATCAATTATGAATGTAATGATGTCTTCAATTTTAAATTCCATCCGTGAATTGAACTACAATTTGATGATTTACGTCTAAAACCCATAGAAACCTATAATTCATGCGCGTAGGTGATTCAATGTGCTGTTAGATCGATTGAATCAGTACCGTAGCTCTGATACCAATTGAGATAGAAATAGATAAAAATCTAGTTGTACGTTTAATGTCTAATGTCTTGAGTCTGTAGAATACCGGACAAAGGTTTCGCTAGATTTAGCTAGGTAACGTTAGGATTCGGTACGACACGAAGTGTTGAGAGCGGATATGCTCAGACATGATGTCATCATTCTACATGATGACATCATATCTCATACATCATCAAAAGTATAAGTATAAGGTCATTTACATGTTCACATGCAGAATATGATAAATCAACAGGCATGAAACAAAATTGAACATTAGTAAATTATACGAATGGAATATGCTACAACTCGCACGGACAAAGACTTGGTCAACCGCATGAATGGTATTGTCTATAAGTACCATTCAAGTTCATACGTTCAGATACAATATTAGAAGATCACATCCGCACAAAACAAGTCTGCACAAGAGCATTCCGATCCGATCTTGAGAGTATAGTGTTAGATTGAGTCGAAACTCTGTCCGGTTCACGTTTGTACGTAATAAAACAATGTTTATTTACAATTCTTGTTATGGATTTAACTCGGTTTATCGGATTCCGCACGATAAACCGTTTCAACACAGAGCTTGTGATCGTTATGATCTGTTCCTAAACTCACAATTTGAATCAGAGCTCGGGAACACCTCATTTAATTTGCTTAACTGCAATCTTCACGAATAATCATAAACTTGAAACTAATTGATGTAGCATCTCTGTTTCAACGTTAATCACATTCGTGTTCGGTTTTTTATTTACCACTTCAGCTTAATCTCTTAATTTTCAAAAACCCAACCGACAATTGATAGAAACTTCGAATCACCACACTGGTAAACTTCAAGTCTATGAATACCCACGAAAATATGACATCCTATTTTCTGTAATCATATTTAAGCACACTCTTGATTGATTGATCAGTGTAGACGGTAATCTCAACAATAAGCAAATCTTCATCGGATAACAAATCATTTGGTAAGACATTCAGATCTCAGAAACATTCTTTCACGATTAGATTCACATTCTTCCTCTTCAGTCACGAAAATAGACGTATAGTCTTCTTTGTTAGTCCATGTAGCAACTTAATCAACAAACATCGTCATTCACCGGCGATTAGTCCGAAAAACAATTCCTTTGCTCGAAGATTAACCATTCTGACACTTTAGACTATCACAAAGTTGTGATATCTTTTAAGTATCGACAATACTAATGCATCTCTGACGCTAATCCTGCTAACCGGCTTGATAAAGACCCGAGACTCAAACCCTAAGACATCAATTTGACCATGATCTGTAGAATCTGAACTTCCTATGATCATGAACTAATGAAACCAGATCCTATGCATCCCCAGACAATCTGAAGTCGGAACCAGCTGAATACTGTTGTATGTCAATATATTCCCATGAAAATTTTTATTCCCCCTCATTTTTGCAAATTCTGACTCCTCTAATCTCATCATTGAATTTCCCCCTCAAACTTGGCAATTTCTGTCTTCTCTGTTCTCTGAAAAACTTTAACATGAAATTTTGTTCCACAAAAGTCCATTTTTCATCAACTGCGGATTTTCTTGTTGGCCCATTAATAATCACTATACCAAATAGTAAAAATTCTGCATAGGTATCAGTGACTATCCCATTATCTTCACTACTCTGTGATCGCATCATCAAATCTATTCTCTAAAGCCCCAGACGGTGTCTCTGAACAGCCCGTATTTGACGTTAAAGTCTCGGAAAAATTTTCAGTCACGAAATTTTTTCTGGACACTCGTCTCATCACTACAATCAAAAAATGTCTTTTTTAGGCATTTAACTCATTCATGCGAATGAAGTAGGTTCATTCGTGTGAATGAGATGATTTTAAAACGAATTAGGCTTTATTTGTGTGGATAAGATCTCCTTCGTGCGGATGAATGTCTTCTGTGTGGGTGAAAGTTGGTTCGTTCAAATGAAGGACCAATTCGTGCTAATGAACACGATTTTTTAAACAGATAAGGTTCATTCATGAGAATGAATGGCTCCCTCGCACGAATAGACTCTCCTTCACACAAAACTATCTCGTCCGTTCGAAACGTCGCTGATTCAATTTTTCGATCTAAAATATTTATTTCTGCGAATGTCCTGATGATTCTTCACAGATATGTATGAAAATCAATTATGAATGTAATGATGTCTTCAATTTTAAATTCCATCCGTGAATTGACCTACAATTTGATGATTTACGTCTAAAACCCATAGAAACCTATAATTCATGCGCGTAGGTGATTCAATGTGCTGTTAGATCGATTGAATCAGTACCGTAGCTCTGATACCAATTGAGATAGAAATAGATAAAAATCTAGTTGTACGTGTAATGTCTAATGTCTTGAGTCTATAGAATACCGGACAAAGGTTTCGCTAGATTTAGCTAGGTAACGTTAGGATTCGGTACGGCACGAAGCGTTGAGAGCGGATATGATCAGACATGATGTCATCATTCTACATGATGACATCATATCTCATACATCATCAAAAGTATAACTATAATTTCATTTACACGTTCACATGCAGAATATGATAAATCAACAGGCATGGAACAAAATTGAACATTAGTAAATTATACGAATGGAATATGCTACAACTCGCACGGACAAAGACTTGGTCAACCGCACGAATGGTATTGTCTATAAGTACCATTCAAGTTCATACGTTCAGATACAATATTAGAAGATCACATCCGCACAAGACAAGTCTGCACAAGAGCATTCCGATCCGATCTTGAGAGTATAGTGTTAGATTGAGTCGAAACTCTGTCCGGTTCACGTTTGTACGTAATAAAACAATGTTTATTTACAATTCTTGTTATGGATTTAACTCGGTTTATCGGATTCCGCACGATAAACTGTTTCAACACAGAGCTTGTGATCGTTATGATCTGTTCCTAAACTCACAATTTGTATCAGAGCTCGGGAACACCTCATTTGATTTGCTTAACTGCAATCTTCACGAATAATCATAAACTTGAAACTAATTGATGTAGCATCTCTGTTTCAACGTTAATCACATTCGTGTTCGGTTTTTTATTTACCACTTCAGCTTAATCTCTTAATTTTCAAAAACCCAACCGACAATTGATAGAAACTTCGAATCACCACACTGGTAAACTTCAAGTCTATGAATACCCACGAAAATATGAAATCCTATTTTCTGTAATCATATTTAAGCACACTCTTGATTGATTGATCAGTGTAGACGGTAATCTCAACAATAAGCAAATCTTCATCGGATAACAAATCATTTGGTAAGACATTCAGATCTCAGAAACATTCTTTCACGATTAGATTCACATTCTTCCTCTTCAGTCACGAAAATAGACGTATAGTCTTCTTTGTTAGTCCATGTAGCAACTTAATCAACAAACATCGTCATTCACCGGCGATTAGTCCGAAAAACAATTCCTTTGCTCGAAGATTAACCATTCTGACACTTTAGACTATCACAAAGTTGTGATATCTTTTAATTATCGACAATACTAATGCATCTCTGATGCTAATCCTGCTAACCGGCTTGATGAAGACCCGAGACTCAAACCCTAAGACATCAATTTGACCATGATCTGTAGAATCTGAACTTCCTATGATCATGAACTAACGAAACCAGATCCTATGCATCCCCGGACAATCTGAAGTCGGAACCAGCTGAATACTGTTGTATGTCAATATATTCCCATGAAATTTTTATTCCCCCTCATTTTTGCAAATACTGACTCCTCTAATCTCATCATTGAATTTCCCCCTCAAACTTGGCAATTTCAGTCTTCTCTGTTCTTTGAAAAACTTTAACATGAAATTTTGTTCCACAAAAGTCCATTTTTCATCAACTGCGGATTTTCTTGTAGGCCCATTAATAATCACTATACCAAATCGTAAAAATTCTGCATAGGTATGAGTGACTATCCCATTATCTTCACTACTTTGTGATCGCATCATCAAATCTATTCTCTAAAGCCCCAGACGGTGTCTCCGAACAGCCCGTATTTGACGTTAAAATCTCGGAAAAATTTTCAGTCACTACATTTTTTCTCGACACTCGTCTCATCACTACTATCAAAAAATGTCTTTTTTAGGCATTTAACTCATTCATGCGAATGAAGTAGGTTCATTCGTGTGAATGAGATGATTTTAAAACGAATTAGGCTTTATTCGTGTGGATAAGATCTCCTTCGTGCGGATGAATGTCTTCTGTGTGGGTGAAAGTTGGTTCGTTCGAATGAAGGACCAATTCGTGCTAATGAACACGATTTTTTAAACAGATAAGGTTCATTCATGAGAATGAATGGCTCCCTCGCACGAATAGACTCTCCTTCACACAAAACTATCTCGTCCGTTCGAAACGTCGCTGATTCAATTTTTCGATCTAAAATATTTATTTCTGCGAATGTCCTGATGATTCTTCACAGATATGTATGAAAATCAATTATGAATGTAATGATGTCTTCAATTTTAAATTCCATCCGTGAGTTGACCTACAATTTGATGATTTACGTCTAAAACCCATAGAAACCTATAATTCATGCGCGTAGGTGATTCAATGTGCTGTTAGATCGATTGAATCAGTACCGTAGCTCTGATACCAATTGAGATAGAAATAGATAAAAATCTAGTTGTACGTGTAATGTCTAATGTCTTGAGTCTGTAGAATACCGGACAAAGGTTTCGCTAGATTTAGCTAGGTAACGTTAGGATTCGGTACGACACGAAGCGTTGAGAGCGGATATGATCAGACATGATGTCATCATTCTACATGATGACATCATATCTCATACATCATCAAAAGTATAACTATAATGTCATTTACACGTTCACATGCAGAATATGATAAATCAACAGGCATGGAACAAAATTGAACATTAGTAAATTATACGAATGGAATATGCTACAACTCGCACGGACAAAGACTTGGTCAACCGCACGAATGGTATTGTCTATAAGTACCATTCAAGTTCATACGTTCAGATACAATATTAGAAGATCATATCCGCACAAGACAAGTCTGCACAAGAGCATTCCGATCCGATCTTGAGAGTATAGTGTTAGATTGAGTCGAAACTCTGTCCGGTTCACGTTTGTACGTAATAAAACAATGTTTATTTACAATTCTTGTTATGGATTTAACTCGGTTTATCGGATTCCGCACGATAAACCGTTTCAACACAGAGCTTGTGATCGTTATGATCTGTTCCTAAACTCACAATTTGTATCATAGCTCAGGAACACGTGTTCAAAACAAACGAGTTTCAAACTAAATTGGATCGATTTCAGTTTATTTCGGTGTGTTACAGATTAAATTTGATAGTTTCAGACTGTTCACAATCGATTTTAGTTAGGGGGTAGGGGCGCTTCACTACTAATGGAATTCCATCACTCACAACACCCAATCAACTTCCGCCATGTCATCAAGCATTATTCCATCACTAGTGATAGATTTGAGTGGAAATGCCCATCACTAGTTATGGAACTCCATCACTCACAACCTCTCTTTTTTTTTTAAATTATAAAGTAACAATAAAAAAAATAAAATTATAAATTTCATTTAAATAAAAAACAATATTTCTAGAAATATTTTAGAGTACAACTTAATAATAAACGTATAAAAATAAAAACATACATAAAGAAAACCTACTCCTCGTCTGAATCAGGAAATTCCAATCCTAAAGAAGTTACAAGTTCAATTAAATCGTATCTCAACCGAAAGTGAATTTCTTCATTACGCAAGTCTTGTTGGACATTTTTGGGAAAGGGAACTTGTGTAGGAGGATTTGCCACCCAATCTGGAGATATTGCACGTCCGTCTTCTTTTATTAGCATGTTGTGCAGTATAATACATGCATATACTATGCTATGTATTGTTTTCTTATTCATCGCACGAACCAGTCGGTTTAGTATGCCTCATCTACCCTTTAAAACACCAAAAGCCCTCTCAACATCTTTTCTTGCTTTTTCTTACAACCTCTTGAACGTCTTTTCTTTAACCTCGACAGGAAATGAAGGAGCTTTCACAAAAACAGACCATGATGGGTAAATACCATCCACAAGAAAAAAGCCTCATCTGTAATATCTTCCGTTAACATAAAATGGAAAGAAGGGTGCGGTACCATCTGTTACGCTTTGAAACAACGATGTTGTTTGAACCTGGAACACCAAAATATGAATGCCAAAACCACAAATCATTCGACGTCACCACTCCAAGTATGATGGTTGGTCTTTTGACGTAACCCCAAATGTAACGCCCTGCTCTTTTGTACTTTCCATAATTAGAAATCCTTGTTGGTATTTCTATTTTTGGAAATCTCATTTCCTTTGTAATCGGAATTCGCTTGAAACCATTGTAAATCTGAGACTTCGATCGTAATGAAATTGATCTTTTGTATGAAATATTCATTATTTATACATGTTTATACATTGACACATGCACTCGCTATTTACATGATTCGTGACTCCTTTAAACGTATGCTTAACTCGTAACCAACTATCGTGTATTCGTGATACTTAAACGTTCCCTACATATAAAACACTTAGTTAATCGAATACGACACTTATTCTTAATTAACACTTTATTCTATGTTTTAACGCACTTAATTCTTAAAGATATAAGTTTATGTTTAGTGGCTTGACTAACACTTGATTTTATTATACGTGTTAAACCTTGCTCGATTAAACAAATATTAATATATCATGTTACAATAATTAACTTTGTTTAAAAAAAAGAAAAAAAATATAAATATAAAGCCTACCACTTGCGGCCGCAAGTTGGCGGCTTTTGTTGTCTCAATTGTTTAAACTCCAAGAATTATACAAAAAATCATCATCAATATATATAACTAGAATTAAGCACCATCCGCGTTGCGGTGGGGGCCTAAAACTATGTCAAATAACATCAATGTCACACCGCTGGTAGCGACCACCAATACTAAAGTTGCGGCGTATTAATGCGGAAATATAAGACCGAAACATATAACATGAAAAAAATAACTATGTCGATTTGGGACACACACGTTGCGACAAACTTGTTACATGGAAGAAATAGATGTAAAAACGTTGAACCACACACGCACGTTGCGCCGTGTTAACTCGCAAAATAACGTAGAAAAGAATAACTAAGTCAATGTAGGATTTGCCCGTTGCAGCGAACTTGCCAAAGGGGGAAATAGACACATTGCGACATACTTGTCAAATGTGAAAAATAGACGAAAAATGTTGAACCACACACGCACGTTGAGACGTATTAGGTCGCAAAATTTAGAACGAAACGTATTTTGAAAAACTTACAAAAGATAAAAAGTATGGGGAACAAAGTTGTAAATAAAAAAGTTTTGGGTTAAATTATAAAAGATGAAAAGTTTTGGGTTAAAACTAAACAAATTAAAAGTGTTAAAATACAAATGATTAAAACTTTTGGGTTAAAACTAAAAAATCACATTGTTTTTTTTTTGAAAAAACCCCATGCTTGGGGTACAACACATAATGCAACAATTCGTTGCAAATTTATATTATGAAAATTAACATATTTTACTTCTCTAACACTTGATTTTAATATTAAAAAAAATAGTAACTTAAAAGCTGTTTACAACCTCCAATCGGACATCAGTCATGGACATGTAATTGTTTTTTTATTTGTATCACACCTAACTCATGAGGTTTTAGTAATTAGTTAAAAGTGCAACTAATCTAGATTAATATGTGTTGGTGCACTGAATATCTGTCAACTACGTCTTAATCGAGTCTTAGGTCTAGATAGGTTGTACGTAGTTGGAAAACAGGAAATGTGATGTTAGAGGGTGATTCTGCTCCAAATGACACTTGTGTCATTTGAAGCGAAATCAGGTGTTTAGATGATTCCGCTCCTGATGTTTTGTATGTAATTCCGCTTCTAGGTACCTAAAGGATTCCGCCCGAAATCACATAGGGGTTCCGCTCGAGCCGTTTCGAGCGGAATCAGCTAGCCTATATATAGATGTTGTGTGATTTCATTCATCAGTTGTTGGAGCGGAATCTGAGTCAAGGTGCTGCCAACTTTTTGTCAGATTTTGTTGTAATCGACTCAGAAAGTGTTTATAAAGAGGAAATTAAGAGGAGATAGCTGTGTGACATTGTTTACTTTGCTTCCGCCTCTGTATTCAATGATGAACTGCCTTATACTTACTGTTTAGGGTCACAACACGGTCCAACAAGTGGTATCAGAGCTCAGGACGAGGAGTTCATACCATTACAGCTTGATTCTACTAGATTCTCGTACATCTACTCACTTCTTTTCATATTTTTCTGATTTGAACTATTACTAGCGGTTGAAATGGCCTGAATTTCGAGTATATTGTGTAAAACATAGAATTAACAAACCCTAGAAAGAATCAGGTTAAAATTCGGATTAAAATTGATAAAAATGGCATAAAAACCTGATTTCGCTCGAAAAGTACATTGAAGGTTTCGCTCGAAATTGTTGATTCCGCTCGAAATTCACTTGGTCATTTGGAGCGAAATAACTGATTTCGCTCGTAAATACATTAAAATCAGATTCCGCTCGTAAAACATTGTCTAACTTCGCTCGTATTAAGATCACTTCTGATTCCGCCCAAAAGCTACATACTGATTCCGCTCGAAATCAGAAAAGATTCTGATTTCGCTCGAGTTTACATTCTGATTTTGCTTCTAAAACTGATTTCGCTCGAATCACTATTTTTCAAAAGTTCGAAAATTGTTCTAAGTGTTTGCTGATTTTCCAGGTACGTTTAAGATGGATGATATTTTCATGAACCTGTTTAGCAACATGTATGCTTTTGCTGGAAATTCGGGAGACGATACATCTTCTAGCAACACCGATGAGAACGCGCAAAACTCAAAGAAGAAGTTATCGTATGCTTTGGAACTTGAAAGTGCTTTCGGAACTTACAACAAACCACCGAAGTTGATCATGATTGAAGAAAACAGTCGGTGGGCAAAGAAGTTCGAAGATTGGTTGAGGGCCTTTGCTTTTCTTAGTTGGAAGAGTCTCAAAAATGGATACAATAATGGAGGCAAAGAGGGTGAATGCTTAACATCACCTGATGAGATAGAGTCGTTTGTTGCTGAGCAAAAATGTGTTGCGTTGCTGTTTCAATCTGTTCGAGCAGATATAATTTCTTTGATCGAGTACAACAGTGCCAAAGATCTCTGGAAAAAGTTAGAAAACAAATGTTTAGGAAGTGCTGAAATAGTGAAAAACAAAAATAAACTTCTTAGAAAAGACTTTGATTTGTTTGGGTGTTTAAAGAATGAATCAGTTTGTAAAATGATTGAGAGGTTTAGACATATAAAGCTGGAATTGGTGAGACATGGAATTTCTTATTCTCAAGAAGAGCTAGTCGACAAGCTGTTTGACTCGTTACCGGATAAAATGGATTGGCAATACTATGCGTTGATGTTGAAGAATACTATAAAGCCACCAGAAGTGTTGACTGTGGATCTGCTGATTGAGAGACTAGAGAGTCACGAGTTGGAGTTAAAGAAGACACACAAAGTCAATCACTCGTCTTACCAGCAGAACTTGGATTTGTATTATCCAAAGTGCATGATGCCAAAGAATACATCTCCCAAGACTTCGTTTTCTGCTGAGAATGTCTCCACAACAAGCAAAGAAAGTCAAAGCAGTGTATATCACAGTGGATCTTCATCAAATTCGAACCAGTCTGATGCAAAGAACTTATTTCAATGCAACATTGCTATAGACTTAAAGAACGCTCAGAATTTCAACGAAGAGTCGGCAAAGCAGCAGATGGTTTTCCTAGCCTCGGTATTGGAATCGTATGAAAGTCTAGTGGCTGGGAAAATTGGCAACACCAACCTAACAAAAGAAGATTATGAACAAATCGATCCTGAAGAAATGGAATTGATCGACATAAGGTGGTGCATGGCCAGTGCTGTTCGTCGAGCACAGCGTTTCATGGAGATAACTGGAGGAAGTCAATTGGTGGACCTTCTACCAAGTTGGGCTTTGACAAGTCTAAGGTGACGTGCTTCAAGTGCAAGCAGAAAGGTCACTTCAAGCTTGAATGCAGAAACGCGTATGCTGATGAGTCTGAGAACCCGTTCAGAGAAGATTACTACAAGAAGGCGATATATCATCAGAACAAATCGGAGCCGCTAAGAATGAAGCAGATTGAAGATAACAAAGAAAAATCTAGAGCTCTTGCGGTGATTCATGATGATGAAGGGTTCGACTGGAGCGAGTTGTTACCGGAGGAAGATGCAGTTGGATACGCTTTCATGGCAAAAACTGAACCTATTCCTTGGAAAGACAACAGAACTGAAGAACAGAAGTATAATTACAGAAAGCTGTTGGCCACGAACAAATTGATCAGGTTATCCGGTATCTATTCTGAGGTAAAAAGAGCAAAGAGATGGGATCCAGACAGAGAATGTTATCTTGACCCCTATGGAAACATCGCTATTGATCACAACACTCTTGATGTGGAAACCATAATTAGAGAGTATAAAGTTGAAGATGATTACTGGCAAAAGAAATGGTGGGGAAGCGGAGAAGAAAAGGAGAAAGAGAAAGAAGAGAAAGAGAAGAAGGAAAAAGAAGAGAAAGAGAAGTCAAAGAAGATTGACCTTGGGATCCTTGACACTACTCAGGAATTGAACGCTGAAAACCTTGGAAAGATAGCTGATAAGGTGCTGGAAGCTAAGGCGCTTGAGGTAGATTCTAAATTCGTCTCTGAGTCTAAAGGCCAGGTCAGTTCAAACGAGTCAAAGACTGAGTCAGGTAAGAAAGTCAATGGTGAGGTTGACTGCAAAAATTGCATCAAGGAATGCAAAGTTTGTAGCACAGTCACTTATCTCAATGGTAAGAAAATTGAGGATCTGACTGCGAAAGTTAGAAACGTTGAGGATCAAATTCTTGATCGTGATAAGATGGTTAAAGCTTCAACTGAACGGTTTAAAGAATTAACTAACAAAATTGAAAATGATAAAAGTGACCATGAAAAGATTAGGCAAGAAAATGAAAGGTTAGTTCTTGAAAATCGTGAGATCACTGAAAAATTTGAGAAGCTTAAAAGCACATGAAAGGTAATTGTTGGTCCCTCGGATAGGATCTACTACTTTGGAAACTTAGTTGAATCGGATATGATTAATGCGCGGAATTCTTTGAATCTCACAACAGATATACGAGAACAAATTCAGCTCTGAATTACTGTCTGATCTACTATTGATTGAATATGAAAGTGTACAAGCTCCTTAGAGAGTTCAGACGGACATGAGTTTGCCAGAGAGTGAAAGTATCAAAAGTTATAAATGAGTTGATCGAACAGCTATTAATAGGCACAATCAGGATAGAGTGAGTGCTGGCCGATCGGCTGACATTACTGACTAATCGAACAGCCTGTCCGATCGGTTGGGCTGCCCGATCGGCTGGGCTAGCCGATCGGCTGGCATAGTCAACGATAGTCAGCACTTTAACAAAAGACGCGCCATATCCTGACTTGCTTTTTAAACAAACATACAAACATAAACTACAAATATACAAAACATGACTACATGCTGACGGAAGCTACAGTCGTTATTGTACTAACAATAATGATGACAGAAATGGTAAAACTTATAAAGAAAATGTTCATCTGTCGACAGTGCTTAGATTAAAATAAGAATTAATCAACCAACAACTGGATGAAATCACAAAATTGAAACTTAAAGTTCAAGAAGCTGAAATAGAAAATGAGCGAATCCAGTTGAAGCTTAAGAGTTACAACTCCACAAGCTTTGTTTTGCAACACATTACTCCCAAACCCATCGGGAAAAACAAAGCTGGCGAAGATGTATACTCTGATGGAACCGGGGTGGGTTTTCATCAAGTTCCACCACCAGTTCTTGACAATTATTCGAAAAACCTATCTGGGTTGGTTGAAATTGAAGAAGAGAATGAAGTTAAACTTCCTGATTCAATTGATGTTACTTTTTCTTCTTCATCATCTAATGATAGTGTTCAGACAGAGATCGTTAAAAGCACAGCTGAAAGTGTTTTGATGTCTGATTCAGCTAAAGATGATGGATGTTTTTTTTTGACAAATACATTCCGAAACAAAAGTTCAAAAACAACTTTAATGATGAACCTACTCTTGTCATGTATAAGATGTCGGGTTCTGATAAGTTGTATTCGGATTCTGAGTTTCCAATTGAGAATGTTAATGAGAAAAAGTTAACAAATGTTTTCAAATTGATTGAAGTTGAGTTGTCAGAAGTAAACAGTTTGAAACAAACCAAAAGGCAAATGAATTTTGAGAAAGATAAGGCTTACTACAAGAAACCTGTTGTTCCACCACGTTTTTACAACAACAACCGAAAAAATTGGTTGGGTGGTTATCAGGGTGGTAAGAATTATTCGAAAAGGAATGTTCAAAACAAGAGGTTTGTTGATAAGAAAGTGTTTGTGAATAGTTCGAGTTCACTTGCTGATGAAGAGAAAGAGATTTTTTCAAAATCGAACGAAGAGCTCTTTGAGAAGAGAGCTTCACAGTCTCAGTCTGAAGGCACAAGTTGGGTAGCTGACACCCGAACATGCTTCAAATGTAATCAAGTTGGACATATTGCACGAAAGTGTACCAACTTGAAGCCTAAGACTGAAGTTGTGAAGGCTAAAAAGAAGAAAGATGACGTGAAGGGTAAAGCTCTATTGGTTGTTGAGAAAAAGAGTTTGAAAAATGATAACACCAAAGTCAAAATTGAACCCGTAAAGAAAGTGGTAATTAAAAATGACAAGTTTTACAAACAGGTTGCATCATCTCAACAAACATGGAAGCCGAAAGTTGTTGCACAAAAAGCAAGTGGTTCAAAACCAAAGGTTCCTGAGACTGAAAAACAATCATCTTCCACCACACCGGTGAAGATGGATGTACCTTTGGATTATTATGAAAATCCATGGTTTTTGAAAAGAAAGAAGTTTTAAAGAAAGACCAACCATCTGGTCAACCTCCGAAAAATGAATTTTTCTCCGAGGAGCCGAAACTCAAAGACATTCTTGTGGTAAAAGAATTCCCTGATGTTTCCCGAAGACTTTCCAGGATTACCTCCGCAAAGACAAGTCAAGTTCCGTATTGACTTGGTTCCAGGCACCGCTCATTTAGTCAAGGCACCCTATCGACTTGCGCCATCCGAGATGCAAGAATTATCTACACAACTCTAGGAGTTGTTGGATAAAGGATTTATAAGGCCGAGCTTCTCGCCTTGGGGAGCTCCAGTATTGTTCGTGAAGAAGAAGGATGGAACCTTGCGGATGTGTATTGATTACAGAGAGTTGAATAAGCTCACTGTTAAGAATCGGTATCCATTACCGAGGATTGACGACTTATTCGACCAATTGCAAGGATCGAGCTATTACTCTTAGATCGACTTGCGGTCTGGCTATCATCAGTTAAGGATTCAAGAGGAGAACATACCAAAGACTGCGTTTAGGACTCGTTACGGACACTACGAGTTCCTTGTGATGCCATTTGGATTGACGAACACGCTAGCAGTGTTTATGGATCTGATGAACCGTGTATGCAAGCCTTATCTTGATAAATTTGTGATTGTATTTATCGACGATATTCTGATTTATTCACGAACGAAGGAAGAGCACGAACAATATCTCAGGACCATCTTGGAACTATTGAAGAAAGAGAAGCTATATGCAAAGTTCTCAAAATGCGAATTTTGTATTCGCGAGGTATAGTTCCTTGGTCATGTGGTGAACGAGAATGGTATCCATGTGGATCCAGGGAAGATTGAAGAGGTAAAGAATTGGGAAGCTCCTAAGTCACCGACTGAAGTTCGACAATTTTTGGGATTAGCGGGCTATTACCGCAGATTTATCGAGAATTTCTCCAAGATAGCTCACCCGCTGACTTCCCTTACACAGAAAGACAAGAAGTACGACCGGGGAGATAAGTAGGAAGAAGCCTTCCAACTTCACAATAACAAGCTATGCGATGCACCAATACTATCTCTACCCTAAGGCACTGAAGACTTCGTAGTATATTGCGACGCTTCGTGTCAGGGATTGGTGCTCATGCAACGCAAAAAAGTCATCGCTTATGCACCACGACAATTGAAATTACATGAGAAGAATTATACCACCCACGACTTGGAGCTAGGTGCGGTGGTATTTGCCTTGAAGATTAGGCGACATCATTTGTATGGTATTCGATGTACTATCTTCAATGATCACAAGAGTCTGCAGCATATATTTGATCAGAAGGAGTTAAATATGCCTCAGCGACAATGGGTTGAGTTGCTGAACGATTACGACTGCGAGATCAAATACCATTGTGGGATCGTTTTACCGACCAAACGAGTCGTTCAGAAGAGTTTATGCTTGATACGAGAGGCGGAAACAAACGTATCAAGGTCAATTCAGTAAGAATATCACTTTAACTATCGATTTGATTGATTTAACAACGATTTACAGCGAGACGACACTTCGGCAGCAGTTCGGCACTAAAACCGGAAACGTTACAAATGATTTCGCTTGAAGGGTATTTATAGCAGTCTAATTCCGCTTGAACAGGTCCAAACGAAATTAGATTCCAAACGGAATCTAATTCCGCACGGAATTACATGCATGAACATTTCAAGCGGAATTACCCTTTCATGCCAAATTACCTCTATTCTCGAACTACATGCCCTGATCTAACATTCTAAGTACAAGACTCGATACAAGACGAAGTCGACAGACGCATGCACTAACAGACTCCCCCTCGAATGTTGACGAGTCTTAAGTGTCGAGTCTTCAACATCTTCAGTCTTTATCAGTCTTTGGGCTTCTCTTCAAAGTATCTGACATTGTAAAGCATCCTCAAATCTTTCTCTTCTCTTTTCTTCAGCACCAACAGACTCTCCTCGAACAAATAAACCCCTCCTTGGATGTTGATCTTTAACGACTTAGGATCGTAATCTGGTTCTCAAGCTTTCTAATTCTCTTGATCAGATCTCTTGATTCCTTAAGTTCATCAGCATCATCAATACCAAGATCGTAACCTGGCTCACAGGATCAGAACCTAGCTCTTCTAAGATATCATACCTACACAATCTCTACCACACAATAAATTTTACAAATTTAACATTTGACAAATTTATATTTCCAGATTCTCCCTCAAATTTAACCAGACTGAATTAACAATGTTTATATCTGATGAACTACTTGCAAGAAAAACTTTCAAAATATTATCATTTAAAAGCTTCTGATCACCACTAGTAAGCAAACATACACAAACTCCCCCTCACAACATGTTCATCATGTATAGCACTCAGAATTTTGAAAATCAGCTCTTCAACATCAGTTGTCGAAAATCTTTTTGGATTTTTCAAAATATATGCTAAAACACACTTAACATCTTTTTGGATTTTTTAAAAAGCAGAAATGCAGTAAAGAAATAGTTACACACAATATTTTTGTGAGTTTGTGTAAGAGGATCATATCAGTTGATGAGACAAATCACTAACATCGTTAAGCTTTCAACATTTTAAGTTCT
This sequence comes from Helianthus annuus, assembly GCF_002127325.2. Classification (NCBI taxonomy): domain Eukaryota; kingdom Viridiplantae; phylum Streptophyta; class Magnoliopsida; order Asterales; family Asteraceae; genus Helianthus; species Helianthus annuus. Next base: position 59,825,559 of record NC_035441.2, on the reverse strand, counting down.
AAACGATTCACCTAGATTGTCAGTATACTGATCCACTTAAATTTTCACACAAAGTTCAACTGTTTCGAGATACGAGATTAATGTTTTAATGACTTAAACTTATTCGTGTGTCCCATCACTTGAATATACTCTCATATCCAGATCCCAATATTCAGTCTTACAGGTGAGTATACCTAGATGATATCTGTAAAGGATTAAATGCGAAACCGTGAGAGCTCAGGTCACAACTTCCGTTCAGCAGAGAGACGACGGCTCGACTTTAGGTGTGTTCCCTTTAGAGAATCTTTTCTTCAACAACATATGATTAGCATTTTGCAATGTTTCATCATTTTTTGTACTGAGGGCGATGCTATATTTCAAGCAAATGCAAAGTATTATACAGGGACTAGGCTATTGCTTTCGCAAAATCAGAAGTCCCGGGATAATATCCCAGATATCACTTAGTATAAAGACCTAGTATTTCAGAAAGAGAGACCTTTCCAACAAGATTTTGGGGGTTACCCATATATTCAAGAAATGTTCCCCACAATATAAGCAAGTTTGAAATTTAGGTTTATATCTCGTCACAATCTACTAAATGTGTAAAAACCTACTGGCACATCCGCAGTGAGACCGTTTATCACATTAAACATTTCATATCTTTAGCGTGTTGTGATGGTCCACTGATGTACTATTATTTCCTCTATTTCACAACAAAACTCGTTTTTGATTTTATCATGTTTTTTACTTCTTCAAATTTTTAATGTTTTTGGATTTTCTGAAAAATTACTCCCCCTAAAATTCAAACACATTAAAGAAAATTGAAACCAAACTATACAAGTAAATTGACAACTGATATCGAATCGCCTCAATTCGCCATCCACTTGGCATAAACAATCAGAACTCCCCCTTACGACAAACTATTTTCCCATTAAGATTTTAAAACACTTAAGTTTGTTTTAATCAAAATGGTTTTTCTAGAAAATAAGTTTTGTTTTAACCACTTGTAGGCTAGGGGTTCATCATCATATTGTCCATTTTTAACAACTTGTAGGTTTAACATTTCCCGATTTTATCAACATTAACCACTTGTATGAAAAAGATAAATCAAGTACAACTTAATGTCCCTGATTAATCTTGTAAGAAAGATGCCGATTCATACTCTACACTTACCAACCTGAGAGCTCCGGCAAGTCAGGTTTTTAGTCAAAGAATATATCCACCCAAGCCTGACCATCCTTGGGTGATTCCGAGCTATCAACACTCGGTTTCATACCTTCCATCTTCTTCTCATAGTATTCTTTAAACCCTTTGACTTTTCTGTCAATCATTTTTCCAAAGATGTGTTTCACCTTGGGGTTAAAGGCGTTTTCAACATCAAAAATCTTTTTATCAGAATAAAATTGGTTTGAAATTTCAACTTTACCAATTTTCTTCTTAAAATTTTCAGCCCTAAGTGGTGGAAAATTCACATCATCCACAGTCGGCACTGATTTTTCACCTTTTTCCTCAACCTGTGGCTCATCTGACTTTGTGGAATCAGATTCATCGCCAGAAGATAGCTCCTCTGATTTTGATGAATCAAAATCATTGCTAGACCCATTGTCAAATTTCTTAACCACCCATTTTTGGTTGTCAAGGTTTGCTCTTCTCTTATAAAACCTCTTTGAACATTCACCAATTTTAAATTTTGAATTTTTGAAAAGTTTAATTCTCTCAATTGGTGGTTCAAACTCAATCACTTTTTCTTTTAGTTTAGAAACTCCCTGCTTGATTTGTTTTGCCTGTGAACATTTCATGGCAATATGACCAGCTTTTCCACACTTGAAACATGTTCAAGTTTCCTTCTTCTGATCAACAGTCTGCATCTCTTCTTGCTTCTTCGCAAGGAAATCTTTGTTTGATTGCTTCCAGAAAGGACTATTTTGTTCTTCTTCAGCACTTGTTCATGAAACAAATACAGTTTTTGGTTTATAAGTTTTCTCATTTTTATAATTTTCTGGTGGAATAAATCCTAATCCTTTCTTTTTGAAATTTCTGTTATGGTTTGGTTTCTTTCAATAACCAGAACCAGAACTGTAACCCTTTTTTCTTGTTTTCTCTTTGTTGAACTCTTGAGATGTATTTTTTTGGTTTTTCAGAAAGATTTACATCTTTTATTTCAGAAATATTAATTTATGTCAATTTGAAAATCTTTTTGATCAATTCGGTTTTGACACCTCTTATTGGAAATTCTTCATCAGAATATAATTTGTCAGAATCATTCAAAGTATATGCAACCTTGAATGTTTCATCATTCAAATTAGATTTTGATAACAAGAATTCTTTATTGTAAACTCTTTTGCCCTCTTTTTCAGTTTGACTTGGCGTGCTGGACTCAGACTTTGACTCTGACATAGACTCCGACTTTGACTCCTCAGTTTCATCGTTATCTAACACATGATCCACCACTTTCTTCATCAATTGAGATTGTTGATCAGTGTCAGACGATGTGATCGTGACATCAATTTTTCTAGCAGATTAACTGATGGTTCAGACTCCCACTTTAAATTGGTTGCCTTTTCGACTCTTTCTGAATTTGGATTTCTTGGCGAATATCCATTTTCCAAAGGGGGTGGACACTTGTTGTAACTGACACCTTGTTTCTTACCAGATGTTTTTACTTTAGTATCCTTCTTCTTTTCTTTCTTCTTTTCAGGACTCTTTTCTTCAGATGCCTTATATTCTTCAGTTACTTCATCATCCTTAAATGCCTTCATCCCTTCAACAGTTCGATAAATCCTGTCAATGACATAAGAAGAACATGAATAACTTTTTAACAATCGATTAACTCTTTCTGTTTCAATTCTTTGAGTTTCCAGTTTTTGTTCCAGAACAACACACTTCTCGATGTAATTATTCACAATTTTCTGCTTTGTCATGAAAGCTCCCTGAAGTGTCTTCATTGTTGTTGCTTGTTCATCGCCTGTTTCATTGTACATATTCATTGCTTTGTTCAGCACATCATAAGATTCCTTTAACCTATTCATGTTATTAATCAATTCACTATTTTTCTTTTTCATGACCTCACAGGTTTCACAATTCACTGGAATCTTTCGAACATCAGCTTCTTCATCATTCTTGAACTTAGGAACTTCTTTTACTTTTTTTTATCACTGGAACTTCCTCATTATCACTGCTGACAGGTGTTTTGACCTTTTTCTTTTTCATTTTAGCTTTTTCATCTTCACTATTACTTTCTGCCATCATTTTCATATGCTTTGCCATTATTTTAGCATAATAATCATTATCATCATTACTATCTTCTTCAATTAGAGCAACAATAGCTTTGGCTTTTAGCACTTCTTTATCTGGACAGTAATCATCCCAACTGAAATTTTCCCAACTAAAACCTTCAGGTAACTTTTCATCGTCTTGGTCTATCAAACGTGCTTTACCGCCAGCTGAGATATATTTGTCCCAACTGAAACCGTTAAACGATTTTTTATCATCTTGATTCACCAAACATGCTCTCTTTGAAGACTCTTCTATTTCTTTTCTATCATGTGCCACTTGTGTTTCTTGTTGTTGTTGAGCAACTTAATGAAAAATGGCCTTCCGGTAGTAATCGTTGTTGTTGAACGGATTTTGAGCTCCACTTGCTTCGCGATTAGTGCACTCCCTCTTGAAGTGTCCTTTTTCCCTGCAAGGAAAACAAGTGACTTTAGATTTACCAAAACCCAAATTAGAAACACATGCATCATGGAAGTCATCTCTTCCTGTGATTTGTTTGAATTTCTCAGTTCTCCTTAACACGCTTGCCAAACACCATTTTATATCCATTAATTCCATCTCTTCAGCATCAATCTGATCGTAATCTTCTTTAGTCAACATTGGATTCCCGATCCTTCCTGCTACTAAACTCCCATATGACTCCAACACAGTCCCTAACAAAGACACGTGAGTTTTCGCAACTTCTTCATAATAATCCTGATCATTCTCAAGATTCAATAAATGTTGCATTGTAACTTTCTGTCATTCTTGGTTGCTGACAAGTTTGGATCAAATGATGGATATGATGAAAAACTTGTTTTGCTGTTTGATCCTTTTGATGAACCTCCCGATGAGCTTTTAACATTGAATGCAGTCTCAACCTTCGGTGACATGTTGGTCTTGTCATTGATACCTGCTTTGTAATAAAGACCGATATCTTGTTCACCATCGAAATCCTTCATTCTTGAAATCTTTCTTTCTTCCATTTCCTGAGCTTCAAGCTTTTCAATGAACTTGCTCAAAGTTAGGTTGTTAAACCCCTTTCTTGTTCCTCAACATCATCAGATATGTACCCCAAGTTTCATGTGGCAAAGCATCATCTAGTTTCTCAATCAACTCTTCATTGTCCTTTGTGATGCTTACTCTCTTCATGTTGACTAACAAATTGCAGTATCTTTCAATGACCTGCTTTGTGCTCTCATTTTTCAATCCACGAAATAGATCAAACTCTTTTTTGAGAAGCGATTTCTTGTTCTTGATCATTTCTTGACTTCCAACAAACTTAGATCTTAACGCTTTCCAAATCGAATATGCACTCCCAGTGTGTTGCAATAAGACCAAGATATCTTCTTTAACTGCCTGTTGCAGTAAACTGATCATCATCTTTTCGTTTTTGTATTTCTTTTTCTCATCCACACTAAGATCTTTGATAGCAATCTCCTTTTCATCATCATTCGTTGGTCTAACATATTTCGTTTCAATACATTCCCAAGCATCCAAATAGTTTGCTTGCACCCAATTCTCAAAACGTTCTTCCCATTCTTTATATTCCTCGATGTTCATGAGCTTAGGCGGTTTTTGCATAGTCCGCGTTTCGTTTTCCAACATTGCCTGCTGAGTAATAGTAATAGGGGTAGCAAAGGCGTTATAAAATTCCTCTTCCATGTTTCGGTTTTTCAAAGTTCACAAAAACAGTAAGTTCAAACGAAATTACTTCCCAAACGAAATTCCTTTCAAACAATATTACACAGTCCAAATGAAATTACCTTTGAACAAAATTACCCTACTTTCGTTTGAAATAAACACCCTTTCAAACTGAATTATAATCTCATGCAGAAATACCAAACGAAATTAACCTCTGAAGCGAAATTACCTAATTTCGCTTGGACCACTCAAACAGAATTATGCCTTAAAATGGAATTAACTAATTCCGTGTGAACTTTCAAACGGAATTGACTTTTCAAGCGAGATTACCCCTTAGTTCCATGCGGAATTACGCTGATGTCATCATCTCGAAACAAAATTTGTCAAATTGATCAGGTTTTAAGCCGATTTTAGATCTGAAACTTTCTAAGGTTTGTTAAAACAGTATTGCGCACAGTCGTTCAGTACCGGTTTATCCCCAACGTCTAATCAAATCAAAATGTTAGAAAAAGATTTTTAAACTAGGAAAATAAAACTAACTAAAATGCTGAAAAGTAAAATAAAAATAAAAACAGATAGACAAGATGAATCCCTTGGATCCAACTCTTGTGTAATGTAACCTTTGATTATTTTCGCACTTTTGCACTTGTTTAAGAGATTATCTTAGTTATTGTAGTAGGCCCCTCTTTTGAAGGTGATGTTACCCTCAACCCAGTAGTTTGAGTTAGCAAAGATACAATCCTAAAGGGTCGGATTATTGAAAGATAATTAATTAAGTTATTAATGCATAATGTGGTAGGCCCCTCTTTTGAAGGTAACGTTACCCTCGGCTAAGTAGTTTGAGTCAGCAGGGATACAGTCCTAAGTAGCCGGGTTAAAGATTTAATAGTAGTTTATGTCACACCCCCAAAATCCACCTGCGGAATATCACCGCTTGGGAGGGTGACTGACCAGGATCAAGCCACCAATCTTATTGAACATGTAATTACTATCAAGTATAATAAATGCAAACCAATCATTCAATACGATAGGTGTTCAAAACATAATTATAGTATCAAGTGTAGCGGAAGCATAAGTATGAAAACCCAATGTATATCATAGTTCAAATGTTTAAATGTTTTAAACAAAACATCCACGATCCATGCTCCACAACGACCTACTCCTCCCTGTGCAAGCTCCATGTATCTAACGACCTGCAAGGCATGTAACAGAGGATCAACAACTAGTTGAGCGAGTTCACAGTTTATAGTTCAGTAATTGTAATAGAGTAGTAAGCCTTGTATTCGTTTATTAAGTCATGTATTGTAATAGTTCGTATCGCGGCCCTCTAGGCATGTATGCGAAGATTAGGGAAAGTTCTCAAGTATTCTAGACTAGGTATATTTGTATCGCGGCCACCCGGCACCTGTGCGAAGTTTAGCGTATAGTTCGCAGCCTTCCTAGGCATGTGTGCGAAGATCAGTCATAATATCGCAGCCAACCCTGGCGTGTATGAGAAGATCAGTTCTATAAGTATCACTAGTCTAGTCGTATCTTATCAATAACCTTCCTCCCCGAGGATCATATCACTAATTTCCAATATCTAGGTAAGTACAAGTAAATAATCAAATCCCATTCCCACCTTGGGAACCCCATGCCTTGGCTGTGTGAACTCACCTTGGTTTACTCGGTATGCTATGCTCTAGGGTTTATCAAATGTCTAAGTCCGTTACACACGACCTAGGATATGTTGCACATGATACGATGTAAGTGTTTGCATCAAATTAGGGTTTGCAAATCATTGACATTCAAGCAACTGTCTTTTATGTATTTATTGTGTACATGATGATATCACATAGAATGTTCATACTTACGGGATCATACAGTTGCATTCAGTATCATACGATTATATGTATATATATATATATATAGAATCATACATCACGTAAACAGTTAATCATGTTCACATAATTCATGCGTCACGCCATTGATTTCACAGTTTAGTCTAACGGGGATGTTAATCTAATTGTCACCGTTAAGATACTTAGTACATTTAGCAGCGTTATTAAACTTCACAAGTTTAACGAAGTCAGGGATTTAACAAAGTGTCATACACAGCTTAACAGGTTAAGCATTATATAACATGCAGTTCATTGTTTCAAATTGAACATCACACAACATCAGACAGGGCCTTGCCCTTCTAAAACTCAGACAAGTGTGGGGGGGGGGGTTTCCCCTGTTCAAAACTCGGACAAGACATGGCAAGGGGGAAGGGGTATAAAACTCGGACATGTAAGGGGGTTAAAACTCAGATGGCTTGTGTGAGGGAGTAAGAAGTCGGACATGGGGGGTTTCCTCATGAAACTCGGACCATAAAGTGTCACAAGGTCGGACTAGGGCTTCAAGCCCAAAAACTCGGACCAACATCACTAAAAACTCGGACCCCTTACCTAGAGTTTAAAAGTCGGACATCTTGTGAACTCATAAAGGTCGGACCTAGTGTCTTACTTATAAAATTCGGACAATGTTCACATCTAAAGGTCGGATATGCTGGGTTAATTAAAAGCTCGGACTCCCTTATTATATCACAAAGTTCGGACCATGTTATGTATGAAAGTCGGACTAGTCTAAATAGATATAAAGGTCGGACCTTTAAATCATAAAACTCAGACAACCAATAGTCATACATACGATTATTCAAGTTCAACGTGATTGTATCAGTTACGTTCTTATATTCATACGATCTGGAAACCCTAAATCACATATTTAGCAGAGCAGAATTCAATTTAGTCATCGACAGTTTAAACATATCATACATCAGAATCATCAAGCAATTGATTACCTATGGGCATTGAAGGAGATCCTACTAAATTTGACCCAGGTCCCAAGCAGGACCTCTAAACGCTGAACAAGGGCAAGACCCTTACCAAACCGTTCCCTTAACGCCCGACCAGGTAGCCAACATACCTCCATATAGACCGTGGAGATATGAATGGTGAAAATCTTTTATTTTATATAGACAGTAAAATAATGCCAAGACACCACGGACAAACGATAAGGAAAGATCACCTTCAACATAAGTAACTAGTTATTAAAGTCATTAATACAAAACCAAATAAAAAGTGCAAAAGATTAAAAATAAAAAGTATTATACTAAACACTTGTCTTCACCAAGTGATGTAAGAGACTTAGGCAAACATGGCCTTGCTTGTCAAGAACTCTTATGATCAATCTTGGATCCCGAGACGACTCACACACTCTACGATGGACAATGGATGATGGTGGTGGATGATGGTGTTATGGTGGTGGTGGGTGGTGGATGAGGTGTGAGAGAGGTGGTGTGCCAAGGGATGAGAGAGAATGAAACCAAGCTCCTCTGTTTATAGGCTGAACAGAACGCTGGACACGGCCCCGTGTCCGCTGGACACGGCCCCGTGCCCGTCTGACATTCTCTCTCTTCATTAATTGTAATTGCGAATTACAATTAATGCGCCTGCTGTACTTTCACCACGCCCCCGTGCTCACTGGACACGGCCCCGTGGTGGGCAATGGAAGCTTCTACTGGTTTGTCTTTTCTTCTGCTTCCTGGGCACGCCCCCGTGTTCGCTGGACACGGGGCGTGTTCAGACTCTGTTTCTTCTCCTTTGCCTTGGGAGGTGCCGTTGAGGGTCCGGGCAGTCCACTTTTGTTCCTTTTCTTGTATTTATGGTAGAATTAGCTGTCTTTTTGCTTCTTTTGTGATTTTGAGCTCATTTCATCCTGAAAATACAAAAGGAAGACAAAAACACTCTTTTTCCAACATTAGTACTTATAAAGGGTTAGTTTTATGCCTTAATTGATGTGATTTATATGTTGCATTTTACACACATCAAATACCCCCACACTTGAACTTTTGCTTGTCCTCAAGCAAAACTCTTTAAATGTGGCTTACACTCCCAAATGGAATAGGTAGAAGAGAAGTTTTTAGCTTGTCCTAGAGTGTCGGGAATCCAAGGTTTTTATAGGTTTTATTTTTATTTATTTACAATCGTATTCGTCATGATTTATTTTAAACTTTTCATAAGATAAATTACTTATTTGGGCATCACATGCCTTATTAAAATCCCATTTATATACACGTTCACATACCTCACGGGAGATCACTCAACACTCGGCCGAAGGTGTATATTTAAGTGAATCACTCGAGAGCGGCACGGAACTTACGTCTTCCATAGGCTTGCCAAGCGATCGATCCTCCTCCTTTTTAACTTTTTACCTTTGTAAGTATCAAGAGGACTTTTGGGGTGAAGGCTTGGGTTTAAAGGTGGGTGGTTGGTTAGTGGTTAGTAAAAAAGGCGAAAATCGTAACAAGTGTCGGTTTTCGTGAAATACCTTGTTTTTAGTGACTTTATTATTTTTGAAGTATTTCTCCAAACAAGCTTTTGTAGCTTTTGTTTGTTTTTGACTTCATCATTTTTTTTTTGTGTGTGTCACATAAAAAGGTGAGTTTACGAAAAAGCGAACTTGTTACTAAAATAAAGGGTAAAGAATGAAAAAGGTTTTTGGTGGGTAAAAAAAATGTTTTGGGGTAATGAAATGAAAGGTTTAGGCTCAAAGGGGTTTTCTAGGGGGATTTTGGGTAGGTAAAAAAAATGAAAAATAATGGTTTTGAAGAAAAAATTGGTTAGTCCTAATGCCTCCATCATTTACTTACTTGGGTTTAAGTTGGTAAGGACCGGGAATGTATCGTCGTGGCAAGTTCTAGATTTGTAAAGACCGAGCGGCTATTCACACTAGAAACGAAAAATGAGCATTTAATCTAAATATGTGTATTTTTATGCTCAATAAAGGCTCAAAACTCACTTTTGTGGGAATGGGTTTTTTAATGTGACCAAGCATATATAATCGAATTTTTAACTAGACTTGTTATACCGTTTCATAATTTTCTTATGTTGGTTCTTTTTATCACGACGTTATCGGTTCTAAACTTGTAAAAATATAACCTTTTTAGAACTTGTTGTTCCCAACTTAAACTAAGACAAGTAAATAAAAAAAAATGAAAAAGTTTTTGAAAAAATTTGGGGTGTTTAGCGGTTCCAATAGAGTTTTGTGTAAGGCTTGTGTTTAGGATTTTGCAAAATTTCAAGGTTTTAGCATCCCTCCCACACTTAAATTACACATTGTCCTCAATGTGTCCAAAGATAATGTTTTTGGTTGATTAGAATGTGTAAAAGTGTGTTTAAAAACAAAGATTTGTGTTACTGGCATCCTGGACACGGCCCCGTGTTGACCGGGCACGGCCCCGTGGTCAGGTGCCAGTAACAAAAATTAGAGAATTGAAACAGAAGCCTGGACACGAGGGCGTGTCCGCTGAACACGGCCCGTGTCCAGTTACCTGAACTGGGTGATTTTCTGCAGGGGGCTCAGCACGGGGCCGTGTTGGGTGGGCACGGCCCGTGTTGAGCCTTCTGTAATGGAGATTTTTGTCGGTTTGCTCTGTTCTTCGTGCATGGTTTCATTTTTTCTCGTTCCCTTTTTCATCCATTACCACCATGAGTGTGTTTTATCATCAAAACAACCATCAATCTTAAAAACCAACATAACATTGCTAATAGAGAGACATTACATAAAGATAAAAATTACATAAATATTAAGCCTATGGAGTTCTAGCCCTATGTTTTATTTTAATTTAGCAAAATTTCCAAGAAGCTACTAATCTTGGTTAGATAAGGCTTTGTAGAACTCCTCCCTTCGGGTGCGGTTCTCCTCATATGTCGGCAAGCCACTCCTCTACCTCCCTTGGAAGGAGGAAAGAGGGCTCGTTTGCATTGGTTTGAGGAGTTTCAACTTCCGCTGGAACCTCTTGTGGGTTTTCCATAGGAGGTTCTGCTGGAAAATCTCCCCACCCGGTAGGGTTGTTAACACCGAGTGCCAAGTTCCAGTCTTGTTGTAGAAGGACTGGTTCCATAGGGGGTGCTACCAAAATGTTTAACCTTTGGTGCAAAAGGTTAATCTCTTGGAAGCTGCTTTCAAGTCCCATTGTAAGATCGTTAATACGGTCATTGAGGACCTCCTCTACTGACGTCATTTCGTCGAGAGCTTCACTGAGCGCTATCACGTAGTGCACAAGTGTAGCTTCAACGGAGGGCCTCCTTCCCCTTCGGCTGTTTGAGGAATGAACGGATGATGTTTCGCTGTTTTCACTCGCCATTCTACGAAAAATAAACCAAAAGCAGTTTATATGACGAAACAGTTTCTGGACACGGCCCCGTGCTCATTGAGCACGGCCCCGTGTTCATCTTTCTGCAGAATTTTGGAGCAAGGAATCTTGGGTTTTTAAGTTATTTTCTGAGTTTATGCAAGCTTTTTGACAGTAAATAACTTTAAACAATGTTGCATAACATGTTTTTACCAAGATTCTATGATCAAAACTCATTGTTCCCCACCACAAAGATTGAAAATTCAAACTTTTCATGGTAGTTCTTGAAGAAAGATGAAGAAGAAGGAAATGTCTAGAAGAGGAAAGGACAAGATGGGTTGTTGGAAACTTCTTTTAGACTTACCTAGGATTGTTTGAGAGAAGATTCCTTCAAATCTCTGTCCCCAAGTTGGTCCAAATGTGCAGGATTTTTGGCTGCATTTATAGAAAACGACAGCCTGCTGGACACGGCCCCGTGTGCAGATAAAATTCTGACACAGTTTGTCCGTATTCTGACGTTCTGATCAGAGGGGAATCTTTTGGTGGACACGGGGGCGTGTTGGCCGGGCACGGCCCCGTGTCGGAAAGCTGTCTTATGAAGTTTTGTCTTTACTAAGGAGCTAATCTATATCGGGTGGCTCTTGACTTGTTGGAACAACCCCATAGTGCCTAAGATACCTTAATTGTCCTATACTAAGGCGAGAACGCAAGAGGTTGTCGGTGAGGGTAATTCCTATTTTCATTCTAGGTGGACAAGTCCAACCCTTTCCCGGGCTCTCGTTAAAGAAGGTGTATGCCGAATCGCTCAGGTCTATGTATGCACCGAACAAAGTCGATGGGGAGTCCTTCACGGCACAATCGGCACAGGGACGACTATCGTCCGCGTCTTTTCTAGGTAAGAAGGTATTTTCGGGAGCAACGAGGTTGTCGGAATGCGGTTCCAACTTTTCCTCATGGTCATCATCTTGGGATGGATCTAAAAAATCCTTCCTAAGTTCTTTTGACCAATTGAGAATTAGTTCTTCTAGTTGAAATAACTCGTCAAGGAGCATTTCCCCTAGAATATCTGGTTGGGCGCATTCGAGGGAGAAATAATGCTTATTTTTACTTTCGCCCCTCTTAAGGTTACAAGGAATCGGTGGGTCTATATAGTGGGGCCTATAAGTGAGGAAGAAACATTTTAATTCCTCATGTTCGCCTCCACATATTCGACACCACAAACCATAAGAGTGCCGAAAGTAAAAAGAATTACTATCGCTCATGTTTGTGTCAGAAATTACCAACCGTCGGGATCTAACGGTTCTGTTTTCAGCAACTGAATCTTGGGCACGGGGGCGTGTTGAGTGGACACGGCCCCGTGTTCAGCCTACTGTCTGACTTAAAACAGGATTGCCAATTCCAATGATTGAGCACGGGGCGTGTTCAGCAGGCACGGCCCCGTGTTGAGCTCTGCAGAAGCTGAAAAAATCTAAAAAATTCTAAAAAAAATTAAAGAAAAATAAAAATACGATTAGGCCGTTGATTCCTAACTTTCTTAAAATCCTTGTGTCCCCGGCAACGGCGCCAAAAACTTGATGCGTGTGTAGTGTAATATTATTTTTGATGTTTATTTAAGCCCTTTTTACACTTTTAGCCAAGTTTTAAATTTATAAAACACGATATTTACTAACACTAAACACACATATGGGCAAGTGCACCCATCGTGAACGTAGTATAGTGTTGGTAAGATACCGAGGTCGTCCAAGGACACAAGAGCTTTTAATACCGGTTTATCCTCAACGTCTAATCAAATCAAAAAGTTAGAAAAATGTTTTTAAACTAAGAAAAATAAAAACTAACTAAATGCTGAAAAATAATATAAAATAAAAACAGATAGACAAGATGAATCACTTGGATCCGACACGTGTATTAGTATAACCTTTGATTATTTTCGCACTTTTGCACTTGTTTAAGAGATTATCTTAGTTATTGTAGTAGGCCCCTCTTTTGAAGGTGACGTTACCCTCAACCCAGTAGTTTGAGTCAGCAAGGATACAATCCTAAAGGGTCGGATTATTGAAAGATAATGAATTAAGTTATTAATGCAAATTGTGGTAGGCCCCGCTTTTGGCGGTGACGTTACCCTCGGCTAAGTAGTCTGAGTCAGCAGGGATACAGTCCTAAATAACCGGGTTATAGTATTAATAGTAGTTAACTTATGAGGGGATCAAAGAGTTTGGATCCCCGCCATCCAATACCTATGGGCATTGAAGGAGATCCTACTAAATTTGACCCAGGTCCCAAGCAGGACCTCTAAACGCTGAACAAGGGCAAGACCCTTACCAAACCGTTCCCTTAACCCCCGACCAGGTAGCCAACATACCTCCATATAGACCGTGGAGATATGAATGGTGAAAATCTTTTATTTTATATAGACAGTAAAATAATGCCAAGACACCACGGACAAACGATAAGGAAAGATCACCTTCAACATAAGTAACTAGTTATTAAAGTCATTAATACAAAACCAAATAAAAAGTGCAAAAGATTAAAAATAAAAAGTATTATACTAAACACTTGTCTTCACCAAGTGATGTAAGAGACTTAGGCAAACATGGCCTTGCTTGTCAAGAATCTTACGATCAATCTTGGATCCCGAGACGACTCACACACTCTACGATGGACAATGGATGATGGTGGTGGATGATGGTGTTATGGTGGTGGTGGGTGGTGGATGAGGTGTGAGAGAGGTGGTGTGCCAAGGGATGAGAGAGAATGAAACCAAGCTCCTCTATTTATAGGCTGAACAGAACGCTGGACACGGCCCCGTGTCCGCTGGACACGGCCCCGTGCCCGTCTGACATTCTCTCTCTTCATTAATTGTAATTGCGAATTACAATTAATGCGTCTGCTGTACTTTCACCACGCCCCCGTGCTCACTGGACACGGCCCCGTGGTGGGCAATGGAAGCTTCTACTGGTTTGTCTTTTCTGCTGCTTCCTGGGCACGCCCCCGTGTTCGCTGGACACGGGGCATGTTCAGACTCTGTTTCTTCTCCTTTGCCTTGGGAGGTGCCGTTGAGGGTCCGGGCAGTCCACTTTTGTTCATTTTCTTGTATTTATGGTAGAATTAGCTGTCTTTTTGCTTCTTTTGTGACTTTGAGCTCATTTCATCCTGAAAATACAAAAGGAAGACAAAAACACTCTTTTTCCAACATTAGTACTTAAAAAGGGTTAGTTTTATGCCTTAATTGATGTGATTTATATGTTGCATTTTACACACATCAGCTTATCATGGCCTAACCGACGTACACATCTTTAGAAGATGGCGCCAAGACGTCAACCCCAGCCAATGCCTACGACTCAAGCCGAACTACAGCAAGTCATTGCTGCTGCTATTGCTCAATATGCTGCCTCACAAGGAGGGATGAGTGGAAGCAACTTGAACAACACTGGCAATAACAACAACCCACCGCATGGGTGCACTTACAAACAGTTCTTGGACTGTAAGCCCATAAACTTCGATGGCACAGGAGGTGCTGTCTCTTTCGTTCGCTGGGCTGAGAAAACCGAGTCCGTACTTCGCATGAGCAAATGCGCGCTAGATCAACAAGTCACTTATATCTCAGGGCTATTTGTGGATGGAGCCCTATCCTGGTGGAACCTACAGGTCCAGACCCTTGGCGAAGCCGCTGCTTACGCGCTGACCTGGGCTGAGTTGAAAGAACTCATGCGCAAAAAGTATTGTTCTCGCGTAGAAATCCAGAGGTTGGAGACCGAGTTCTGGCATCTAAAAATGGAGGGTTCGAAGATAGCTGAATATGTTCATAGGTTCCACGACTTGTCACATGTGGTACCCTACATGGTCACGCCTGAGTTCAAGAGAATTGAACGCTTCATTTGGGGATTAGTTCCTCAGATCATCAGCATGGTGACCTCCTCCAAACCTGCAACTATCACGGAAGCCATTGATTTGAGTGTGGCTCTCACCGAAGAGGCAATTCGGTTGAACAAGTTTGATGAGATGGAGCCCAAGAAGAAAGAGACTCATGTGGAGTCATCTGGTGGCAACAAGCGAAAGTTTTCGAATTTAAAGGAGGGCACCGGGGTGGTGGTTAAGAAAGGGGAATCGAATGCGCTAGCTCAAGATTCAGCTGGTGGGAGGAAGAAAGGTAAAGGATACATGGGTGCTCATCCCAAGTGTAACTCATGCCAACGCCATCACTCTGGCCGATGCGGGCCAAAAGTTTGTGAATCATGTGGGAAGACTGGCCATTCAAAGGAGACTTGTTAGGCCACTGCTAGCCGGGGAGGCCAAGGAGGATATGGGAATAGAAACAACCGTGGTGGTGCTGGGAACCGCCCACAAGGAAACCACGGAGGTGATGGAAACCGTGCTAATCATGCTAACCAAGCGGGCACCATGAATCGTGATCAGAGAAACAATCAAGTGGGAAACAATGGTGGAAACGGGCAGAGGCCCGGATGTTTTAACTGCGGTGATGTTGGGCATTACAAAAGAAATTGCCCAGAATTAAACCAAGCACGCGGAAGAGTTTTTAACATGGAAGCCAGGGAATCACGCCAGGATCCCAATGTTGTCACTGGTACATTCTCTGTAAACCAACGCTATGCATCCGTTTTGTTTGATACTGGTGCCGATTATAGCTTCGTATCGCTAGAATTTAAGAATATGCTTGGTTTAGCCGCTAGTAAGTTAGACATTCCGTACTCGATCGAATTAGCGAATGGGAAGTTAGTAGAAGCTAACGAGGTGATTCGAGGTTGTGTAATCGAATTGGGAGAGCGTGAGTTCGCTCTAGATCTACTACCAGCCAAGTTGGGAAGCTTCGACGTGGTAGTAGGGATGGATTGGTTATCAAGTAACAAGGCAGAGATAGTTTGTAACGAGAAGATTATTCGTATTCCGACTGACGATGGTGAGACCATTGTTGTTCATGGGGAGAAGCGTGAGACGCCGTTGAGGATGATTAGCTCCCTGAAAGCGAGAAAGTGTTTGCAGAAAGGATGTGTTGCCTTTCTGGCACACATTGTGGATAAGAAGGCTGCTGAGCCAAAGATCGAAGACATTCCTGTCGTGAGGGAATACCCAGAAGTCTTTCCAGAAGACTTGCCTGGATTGCCGCCGCAGAGGCAAGTGGAGTTCCACATTGACTTAGTTCCAGGCGCCGCGCCTGTGGCTAAGGCACCTTACAGACTTGCTCCGTCTGAGATGCAGGAACTATCGACACAACTTCAAGAGTTGTTAGACAAGGGATTTATCCGACCAAGCTTCTCGCCTTGGGGAGCTCTAGTTTTGTTTGTGAAGAAGAAGGACGGTAGTTTCCGTATGTGCATTGACTACAGAGAGTTGAACAAGCTGACGATCAAGAATAGGTATCCTTTGCCAAGGATTGATGATCTATTCGACCAGCTTCAAGGTTCAAGCTTTTACTCCAAGATCGATCTTCGATCTGGGTACCATCAGCTACGGATACAAGAGGAGAGTATCCCAAAGACAGCCTTCCGAACTTGATATGGACACTACGAGTTTCTCGTTATGCCGTTTGGTTTAACAAACGCACCTGCAGTGTTCATGGATTTGATGAATCGGGTTTGTAAGCCGTACTTGGATAAGTTCGTGATCGTATTCATCGATGATATTTTAATTTATTCAAAGACGAAGGCTGAGCACGAGCAACATTTAAGAGCCATTCTGGAGCTGCTGAAGAAAGAACAGTTGTACGCCAAATTCTCTAAGTGCGAGTTTTGGCTACGAGAAGTGCAATTCCTTGGGCACGTGGTGAACGGAGATGGAATCCACGTGGATCCAACCAAGATCGAGGCGATCAAGGACTGGGAAACGCCAAAGACGCCAACCGAGATTCGGCAATTCTTGGGTTTGGCTGGTTATTATCGAAGGTTCATCGAGAACTTCTCAAAGATCGCTCAACCGTTGACGCTCCTCACGCAGAAGGAAAAGAAGTTTGATTGGGGAATCAAACAGGATGAAGCATTTCAGATATTGAAAGATAAGCTTTGTAACGCGCCGATCTTAGCTCTACCGGAAGGTACCGATGATTTCGTGGTATACTGTGACGCATCGCGTCAAGGATTGGGTTGTGTGTTGATGCAACGCCAAAAGGTTATTGCCTACGCGTCACGCCAACTGAAAGTGCACGAGAAGAACTATACCACTCATGATTTGGAGCTAGGCGCAGTGGTCTTTGCTTTGAAGATCTGGAGACACTACCTTTATGGTACGAAGTGTACGATCTTCACAGATCACAAGAGCCTCCAGCATATATTCAACCAGAAGGAGTTGAACATGAGGCAAAGACGATGGGTCGAGTTGCTGAACGACTACGACTGTGAGATAAAATATCACCCAGGGAAGGCGAATGTGGTCGCCGATGCCCTAAGTCGAAAGGAAAGAATCAAGCCTATAAGGGTTAGAGCTTTGGAGATGATCATTCAAACCGATCTTTCCTCGCGCGTTCGTGCAGCGCAGCATGAAGCTCTCAAGGAAAGAAACCTTGCTGAAGAGTATCTCCGTGGGATGGAGAAGTTGTTGGTACCAAACAAGGAAGGAACGTTGTGTTTTGAGAAAAGGATTTGGGTTCCTTTGTTTGGTGGTTTAAGGAAGGTTATTTTCGATGAAGCTCACAAGTCACGGTACTCTATCCACCCTGGAGCGGATAAGATGTACCAGGATCTTAAAGATTATTATTGGTGGCCTAGGATGAAAGGCGATGTTGCTGTTTATGTGAGCAAATGTTTAACATGCGCCAAGGTTAAGGCAGAATACCAGAAGCCTTTAGGACTTCTGCAGCAACCAGAGATTCCCAAGTGGAAGTGGGAACAAATCTCCATGGATTTTGTTACGAAACTGCCAAGAACGCCAAGAGGCCATGACACTATCTGGGTGATAGTGGATCGATTGACGAAGTCAGCACACTTTTTTGCCTATCCGCGAGAAGGATCATACGAGTAAATTGACTGAGATTTACATGAGAGAGATTGTTACCCGCCATGGAGTACCTCTCTCGATTATCTCCGATAGAGACGGAAGGTTCGTATCGAGGATATGGCAATCCTTCCAGGAAGCTTTTGACTCAAAGTTGAATCTGAGCACTGCGTTTCACCCGCAGACCGACGGTCAGAGCGAGCGGACGATTCATACATTGGAAGACATGCTGAGAGCATGTGTGATGGATTTGGGCGGTAGCTGGGATAAGCATTTACCCCTGGTTGAGTTTTCATACAACAACAGCTACCACACCAGTATTGGTGCTGCGCCGTTTGAAGCTTTATATGGGCGCAAGTGCAGATCACCGCTCTGTTGGTCTGACGCTGGTGATAGACAGTTGGTTGGTCCTGATGTAGTCCAGGAAACCACCGATAAGATCGCACAAATCCGAGACCGTATCAGCGCGGCTCGTGACCGGCAGAAAGTCTACGCCGATCGAGGCAGGAAACCTCAAGAGTTTGAGGTTGGGGATATGGTTTTGTTGAAGGTATCACCCTGGAAAGGGGTGGCACGCTTTGGGAAGCGTGGGAAGTTGAATCCGCGCTACATTGGTCCTTTCAGGATTTTGGAAAGAATTGGGACCGTAGCATACAAGTTGGATCTACCTGCCGAATTGAATGGTGTTCACGATACATTTCATGTATCCAATCTAAAAAGAAGTCCAACTCAAGATAACATTGCCATTCCTACCGACGAAATTCATGTTGATGACACGCTCCACTTCGTTGAAGAACCTGTTGAGGTCACGGATTGGAAATTTAACAAGACCCGCCGGAGCAATGTCAAGCTCGTCAAAGTTCGTTGGAATGCGAGACATGGTCCTGAATTCACCTGGGAGCGTGAGGACCGAATGAAAGAGAAATACCCCCACTTATTTCCTAAGAACCCTGCTTCTACAAGCAGAATTTAAAATTTCGGGACGAAATTTTTCTAACGGGGGGAGAATGTGACAACCCTCACTAAACCAGGTATCCGTACGACTTAATTAACTATTAATTGTTGCTTAATTACTGTGCTTGACTGAGATTACGGATAAACTGCTACTTGACTGTTGATACATGTACATATCTGCATCATACTTTGATTTCCGTCACTACATTATTTACTTGCTGAACTCTAGTGACAAACATGATGCACAAAAGCACAGTAGCATTTGAACGGATAACCTATTGAACATGCTGATATAGCCAGCATCAGGCAAACACTGCCTCTAAGGGCCTGAATGAGCCAGAAATATTTTACTACACCCATAGTGTGTGTAGGGATACAAGGGTTGTTGAACTGCGTCTCTAGGAATAAGATACAGAGATTGGATGTGCCTAAAACGTACTCTAAGCACAAGACACAACACTTTTATTAACATACCAGCTTCTAGCTAACCAATAAAGTGCCAAAACATGAGGAAATATTCCTGACACTTTGCAGAATAAATTGTGTCGCTAAAAATATTATTTACAACGCTTAAAGGATTACTTAAGCACTTTAACGGATTACTATCCAGCCGAACAACCGGACTATACCCGGAACATAAAAATATTGCCAGAAATATTATTAGTCTTTTTCTGAGCCAGTTAGGGTCCCTGATTACCCTAACACCCGCTTTATAACACATCATGTAACTAACGGGGTTAATCTCTAAAGTTAACCTACTTAACTAAACTAAACTCTAACTGAACAATTGAAAACCAACCGGATACCCCCCCCCCCAAAGAGATCGGCCAAACCAAGGGGAACAAGGAAGTACACATTATGATTATTTAAATGGTAGTGTTTAATATCTAGGGGACACGAGATCCGTTGGACGATAATCCTATTTTTGCCTATAAATAAGAGATTAAGCATCCACTTTTCACCAACACACTCTCCTCTCCCTTGCCTCCCCATTCTCGGCCGAACACACCCATAGCCACCCACCCATTGTCGAGCTCTTGTTCATCCATTCCAAGTATCTACAAGGCTTACGGGTCACATATTAGGAAGCTTGAAGCAAGCGGAAGTGGAAGGACCTCGTTTCTTTGCTTTTATCCACCACATTTTCGACTAGATTCTTCCCTAGCCCCGAGCTAGAGGTATAATGTTTAAAACTCACTCTCGAACATATCTAAAGTGGTTAATATGAGTTATAATGATTAAAAGTCGGAATCATGCGTTTTGAATCTCTAAAGACTACTAAAACTTGAATTTTGTTGGTTAAAAGCTCATAACATGTGTAAAAGTTGTAGTATTTGAATATGTTGATTATTGAGGCCCGATCTACGTTGTGGTGGCTCTTATCATCGTTTAACCCGACTTTGTTAAGATCATATATCTTGACATAAGCTTGTTTCTATCGGTACGAGGGTTAAAAGGTGAAACTCCACCACACGAGGAACATGAACTTGTGTAAAAGTATTTTGACTTGTAAAATAGTGTTTAAAACTAGCGGATCTACGTATGTACAAGTGGTATATTCGTAGAACCAAGTGTCGAGAAAATCATGTTATATATAAGTTAGATAACATACTAACGAATATGATTTTATAAACCACAAGTGTATAAACACTTGTGAAATAAGAAGTTTCGACAAAATAAAAATCTTTGGGAAAGATGACGGGAAGTTGTAAAGGATGATTTGTTCTAAAAACGGGGTTTTTACAAGACTAAACTATTTTATACATAGATCCACTAAATATAACGAGATCTACAAAATAGTTTTCAGAAAAACTACAAGTTCATGAAATAATACGATTTTACATACTTGTCGATTTGTTTGATGTATTGGAAATTGATTGGTTGATTTAAAGAAGTGTTGAAGTGATTTTGTAAAAGAAAATGATACGCTTGAAAGCGTGGCCACCTCCAGTTATAAGGGAAACTCTGGCGAAATTTTTCTAAAATCTAACACTTAGAATTATTTACAAGTGTTAGACTACTTTTGACATATTTCCAAAAATAATTCGCCATGACTTTATTTACAAATATTCGGAGGTGGGATTTTCACAAAACTAAACGTGATAAATATATGTTTAGTAAATATATTGTCACCTCACTGTTTATGATTATTTTGTGAAAATACATAAATATTATTTTTAGAGTAAAAATAATATTTACAAACGTTGACGAACCCAAAATAATACAAACGCTTACACGACAAACATATAAGTTACAACGGTAATTACTATTACCACTTAATCGTTAAAACGTAACTTACGCATTATGCGGAAATATTCATAAACGCGCACTTTGTCAACGTGTTATTTTGGAAAGTAATATGAGAAGAGAAAATATGATTTTTTTGAGAAAAATATTTATATTTTGGAATTAGAAGTAAAAATATATTAAGTGGGACTTAATAAGATGATACAAATACACATGTATTAGATCCCCCATCCTTGGGAAGGAAACTAAATTACCAAGTATATACACGGAACGGTTGTCTAACTGTTTCCCGAAAATGTAAACTATAAAGCTGAAGCACGGCCATCCGCCTAATAGAATTAGCACATGTAGGTCGTTGCACAGCAGTTGGATATTTGGAGTACTTGGTATAGCGACGCACAGACTGTGAGTTCATGTCCCCCTTTTCTCTTAACTCTTTTCAGTTTTATAAACTGCGGGGGTGAAATACATGTTACTATGATTATGAATACTTGATACATGGTATGGTTAGCGTAAGGAGGGTTATTACTTAGATCATGTGAGTGGGTAGGCGGAAACTGGAGGCCATTAATCCTCATTGTAGGACCGAGGGACGTAAGCGGTAGATCTATCTGGGTGTAGCGAGCCCAACTCCAGGTCCAGCATAACGGACCTTGGGGTGACTTTGTGCCCGACGCGAAATCCGCTAGGTTTTAGTCTTCCTACTTGCACTTCACACATATCAATGGACTTGCAACCCATTGGTGATCTCTTTTTCCTTATTTGCTACATACCAGGATTTTGATAAAGATAAAGGTTTATTTACTCACTTTCGCATGAACTCGCTCAACATTATTGTTGATTTTTCAACTTACATGTATTTCAGGGAATTAAAGATCTGGCACGGTATGGCATGTTTTCCGCTGCATAAGTCACCAGGGTCATCCAGGGTTTGAGGAATGTGACTCTTTCCTGGACAAGTCACAGTCCTTGAATCGTATTTATGTTATGTTTGTGGTTGTAATGTTTAGACAAGTTTATGGTTGTTGGGTGTTAACCCGTTAAGACAATGTTTTGGTATTTTTATTTTAATGGATGATCTTGCATATTTTTAATTCATACAGCTTGTTATGATTAAGCTATGGTATTAAGAAGTCACACCAAAATTAACCACGCTTCCGCAAAGCCAGGGTGTGACAAGGGAGAGGGTAGAATTTAAGTCTGTGGGTTCTTGTGTGAGTGTTTATGTGTTGTGAATGAAAGGTGATACACACCCTTATTTTATAGAGATAACAAGATCTTATAAATCTTGTGTGTTCTAAACTTTTGAGACAACAATCTTTTATGAGGATTTTTTTTAGATTTTTGGCAAGATTTTATAAGATATTGAAGAGATTTTGGATAGATTTACAAGAAAAGTCTTGTAGAAAAATCTAATATATTATGTTTAGGTTTAGGCTTGTGTGTTTTGGGCTTGGGCCCAAGGCCCACAAGCCCATCTCATGTGTAAGCGGTCCGTAATTCCTGATATCACAACCCATGAGCATAAAATATTCGTGTAACATCCATATTTGTCGGCGTTATCAGTATTTCATACGGTTTCAGTTTGTTGTCGCGTTGTATTCAGCAGGTTTCTCTATAAAGCACCGTTTGCGCACTGTAAAGTCGGATAACGTTCCTAGGCACTCCAAAGGCCTAATTAAGTTAATTTGTTCCTTAAACACTATTTATTATCGTATTAATCGCCTGTTAATCACGTAATTAAGGGCGTAAATTACCGGTTGTCACAGTCTCCCAATGTTAATAAAATTTTGTCCTCGAAATTTACACTACGTCAACTCCTTAGAGTTACGTTATATGTAAGTAATTACGAATAATGTCAAAGGAAACGAGACATACTGATCAAGTTAACAGGGGTCCAATAAAAGAGGAATTTCGAGCAATAGAATTCCAAACGACATTCACAATATGCAAATGAATTCTAGAAACGATAACATTCACCAAATGGAACTTAGAGTCAACAAGTTCAATGAAATAGTTTTACATGAAACGCTCGTTCATGATCAGCCCAAGCTGCAAGTTATGAAACAATTCAATAATAGCGGTGATCAAACAAATTCACCGTGTTCGAAGTCAACTGAAAGCCAGATAATAAATCGAAGCAGATTTAATCTAAATCAAATAATAGATAATTAAATCCGTGTATGAGATTAGCGCAACCTTCAATTTAGTGAAACGCCACCACAAGGTGTCAAAATCATCAAACGACTTAATGGAGTCGTAGATCAAACAAATCTACTACGAATCAGAACAATGAAATGCTTGTTAAAACGAATTCAAATATGATGTTTTCGATACATCATATGGTGTTTTTAATCGAATATGTATAATGGACAAGTTCGAACAATTGAACTTGGTTTTGGCGCAAGCCAACAATAAATGCATGTATCAACAAGAAAACTTTCGGCATGGTCACAACGAAAACCATGTATGTAACTTGAAAAGAAAAGAAATTTCAAGAAAATGTGTTGACTTGATAACAAAAGAGCCAACAATTACAATAATGTAGGTCATTCGAATCACAAATCAATAATAAGATTTAGCAAAACAATATTTGAACTTCAACGAAACGCTTTATTCGAAACGAAACCACATGCGTAACAAACGATGCGTGTGTAACATATAAATTTTCAAGAAATGAAGCAAAAGAACATTCGCTCTAATGAAGAAGTGATTGTGATGCAATGACCATTACGAGGAGTAGAGACGCGAAAATCTACTCAGTAAATGTGAAAGTCGAAATTTCAATAAAATAAATTTAAGGACTTTACCTGGGGTTGCATGTGACGACCAGTAGTTAGGTGACATTACCATGGAATGTCGAACATAGCGTATTCACCATTATTGAGTTAGGGGGACTGCGGAGACATACGTCTTCTTCTTAGCATGACTCGTGTCGTTTGCAGAACCGCGTGCCAGCTGCCGCTTCCTTGAAAGTCGTATGTGACGTACTTCAACCTCTGTTGATGTAAAGCATAAGTTTCCCATATACCTGCGGACTAGCATTTCGTTATACATAGGATGCGTGTTCGGGAAGTTAAAATATCATAGACAATATGAATAATAGTGTGTGCCTGAGTTAATATTCACGGGTCTTACGTGATGACCTTTAATGAACTTCAACATGAGTTTCTGAAGGGCTTAAATGCATGTTTCCTAAACTCTTAGAGTTTTGTGTACTGTATGTGACTGTTTTGTGTACCATGTATAAAACACCACAATAGCGTATGTTTGAAAACAAAATTTTGACTGTTTGTTTTTCGGCAACGGTTGGAGACCATATTCGAGTACTAGGCGTTCTGTATGTATTCAAAGTCTTAATAGTCTAAGTCCCAGATAAAGGTGAAGTTAGGACCTCGTTTCTTTGCTTTTATCCACCACATTTTCGACTAGATTCTTCCCTAGCCCCGAGCTAGAGGTATAATGTTTAAAACTCACTCTCGAACATATCTAAAGTGGTTAATATGAGTTATAATGATTAAAAGTCGGAATCATGCGTTTTGAATCTCTAAAGACTACTAAAACTTGAATTTTGTTGGTTAAAAGCTCATAACATGTGTAAAAGTTGTAGTATTTGAATATGTTGATTATTGAGGCCCGATCTACGTTGTGGTGGCTCTTATCATCGTTTAACCCGACTTTGTTAAGATCATATATCTTGACATAAGCTTGTTTCTATCGGTACGAGGGTTAAAAGGTGAAACTCCACCACACGAGGAACATGAACTTGTGTAAAAGTATTTTGACTTGTAAAATAGTGTTTAAAACTAGCGGATCTACCTATGTACAAGTGGTATATTCGTAGAACCAAGTGTCGAGAAAATCATGTTATATATAAGTTGGATAACATACTAACGAATATGATTTTATAAACCACAAGTGTATAAACACTTGTGAAATAAGAAGTTTCGACAAAATAAAAATCTTTGGGAAAGATGACGGGAAGTTGTAAAGGATGATTTGTTCTAAAAACGGGGTTTTTACAAGACTAAACTATTTTATACATAGATCCACTAAATATAACGAGATCTACAAAATAGTTTTCAAAAAAACTACAAGTTCATGAAATAATGCGATTTTACATACTTGTCGATTTGTTTGATGTATTGGAAATTGATTGGTTGATTTAAAGAAGTGTTGAAGTGATTTTGTAAAAGAAAATGATACGCTTGAAAGCGTGGCCACCTCTAGTTACAGGGGAAACAACTCTGGCAAAATTTTTCTAAAATCTAACACTTAGAATTATTTACAAGTGTTAGACTACTTTTGACATATTTCCAAAAATAATTCGCCATGACTTTATTTACAAATATTCGGAGGTGGGATTTTCACAAAACTAAACGTGATAAATATATGTTTAGTAAATATATTGTCATCTCACTGTTTATGATTATTTTGTGAAAATACATAAATATTATTTTTAGAGTAAAAATAATATTTACAAACGTTGACGAACCCAAAATAATACAAACGCTTACACGACAAACATATAAGTTACAACGGTAATTACTATTACCACTTAATCATTAAAACGTAACTTACGCATTATGCGGAAATATTCATAAACGCGCACTTTGTCAACGTGTTATTTTGGAAAGTAATATGAGAAGAGAAAATATGATATTTTTGAGAAAAATATTTATATTTTGGAATGAGAAGTAAAAATATATTAAGTGGGACTTAATAAGATGATACAAATACACATGTATTAGATCCCCCATCCTTGGGAAGGAAATTAAATTACCAAGTATATACACGGAACAGTTGTCTAACTGTTTCCCGAAAATGTAAACTATAAAGCTGAAGCACGGCCATCCGTCTAATAGAATTAGCACATGTAGGTCGTTGCACAGCAGTTGGATATTTGGAGTACTTGGTATAGCGACGCACAGACTGTGAGTTCATGTCCCCCTTTTCTCTTAACTCTTTTCAGTTTTATAAACTGCGGGGGTGAAATACATGTTACTATGATTATGAATACTTGATACATGGTATGGTTAGCGTAAGGAGGGTTATTACTTAGATCATGTGAGTGGGTAGGCGGAAACTGGAGGCCATTAATCCTCATTGTAGGACCGAGGGACGTAAGCGGTAGATCTATCTGGGTGTAGCGAGCCCAACTCCAGGTCCAGCATAACGGACCTTGGGGTGACTTTGTGCCCGACGCGAAATCCGCTAGGTTTGAGTCTTCCTACTTGCACTTCACACATATCAATGGACTTGCAACCCATTGGTGATCTCTTTTTCCTTATTTGCTACATAACAGGATTTTGATAAAGATAAAGGTTTATTTACTCACTTTCGCATGAACTCGCTCAACATTATTGTTGATTTTTCAACTTACATGTATTTCAGGGAATTAAAGATCTGGCACGGTATGGCATGTTTTCCGCTGCATAAGTCACCAGGGTCATCCAGGGTTTGAGGAATGTGACTCTTTCCTGGACAAGTCACAGTCCTTGAATCGTATTTATGTTATGTTTGTGGTTGTAACGTTTAGACAAGTTTACGGTTGTTAGGTGTTAACCCGTTAAGACAATGTTTTGGTATTTTTATTTTAATGGATGATCTTGCATATTTTTACTTCATATAGCTTGTTATGATTAAGCTATGGTATTAAGAAGTCACACCAAAATTAACCACGCTTCCGCAAAGCCAGGGTGTGACAAGGGAGAGGGTAGAATTTAAGTCTGTGGGTTCTTGTGTGAGTGTTTATGTGTTGTGAATGAAAGGTGATACACACCCTTATTTTATAGAGATAACAAGATCTTATAAATCTTGTGTGTTCTAAACTTTTGAGACAACAATCTTTTATGAGGATTTTTTTTTAGATTTTTGGCAAGATTTTATAAGATATTGAAGAGATTTTGGATAGATTTATAAGAAAAGTCTTGTAGAAAAATCTAATATATTATGTTTAGGTTTAGGCTTGTGTGTTTTGGGCTTGCGCCCAAGGCTCACAAGCCCATCTCATGTGTAAGCGGTCCGTAATTCCTGATATTGCAACCCATGAGCATAAAATATTCGTGTAACATCCATATTTGTCGGCGTTGTCAGTATTTCATACGGTTTCAGTTTGTTGTCGCGTAGTATTCAGCAGGTTTCTCTATAAACCACCGTTTGCGCACTGTAAAGTCGGATAACGTTCCTAGGCACTCCAAAGGCCTAATTAAGTTAATTTGCGCCTTAAACACTATTTATTATCGTATTAATCGCCTGTTAATCACGTAATTAAGGGCGTAAATTACCGGTTGTCACAGTCTCCCCCTGTTAATAAAATTTCGTCCTCGAAATTTACACTACGTCAACTCCTTAGAGTTACGTTATATGTAAGTAATTACGAATAATGTCAAAGGAAACGAGACATACTGATCAAGTTAACAGGGGTCCAATAAAAGAGGAATTTCGAGCAATAGAATTCCAAACGACATTCACAATATGCAAATGAATTCTAGAAACGATAACATTCACCAAATGGAACTTAGAGTCAACAAGTTCAATGAAATAGTTTTACATGAAACGCTCGTTCATGATCAGCCCAAGCTGCAAGTTATGAAACAATTCAATAATAGCGGTGATCAAACAAATTCACCGTGTTCGAAGTCAACTGAAAGCCAGATAATAAATCGAAGCAGATTTAATCTAAATCAAATAATAGATAATTAAATCCGTGTATGAGATTAGCGCAACCTTCAATTTAGTGAAACGCCACCACAAGGTGTCAAAATCATCAAACGACTTAATGGAGTCGTAGATCAAACAAATCTACTACGAATCAGAACAATGAAATGCTTGTTAAAACGAATTCAAATATGATGTTTTCGATACATCATATTGTGTTATTAATCGAATATGTATAATGGACAAGTTCGAACAATTGAACTTGGTTTTGGTGCAAGCCAACAATAAATGCATGTATCGACAAGAAAACTTTCGGCATGGTCACAACGAAAACCATGTATGTAACTTGAAAAGAAAAGAAATTTCAAGAAAATGTGTTGACTTGATAACAAAGGAGCCAACAATTACAATAATGCAGGTCATTCGAATCACAAATCAACAATAAGATTTAGCAAAACAATATTTGAACTTCAACGAAACGCTTTATTCGAAACGAAACCACATGCGTAACAAACGATGCATGTGTAAAAATATAAATTTTCAAGAAATAAGCAAATGAACATTCGCTCTAATAAAGAAGTGATTGTGATGCAATGACCATTACGAGGAGTAGAGACGCGAAAATCTACTCAGTAAATGTGAAAGTCGAAATTTCAATAAAAGAAATTTAAGGACTTTACCTGGGGTTGCATGTGACGACCAGTAGTTAGGTGACATTACCATGGAATGTCGAACATAGCGTATTCACCATTATTGAGTTAGGGGGACTGCGGAGACATATGTCTTCTTCTTAGCATGACTCGTGTCGTTTGCAGAACCGCGTGCCAGCTGCCGCTTCCTTGAAAGTCGTATGTGACGTACTTCAACCTCTGTTGATGTAAAGCATAAGTTTCCCGTATACCTGCGGACTAGCATTTCGTTATACATAGGATGCGTGCTCGGGAAGTTAAAATATAATAGACAATATGAATAATCGTGTGTGCCTGAGTTAATATTCACGGGTCCTACGTGATGACCTTTAATGAACTTCAACATGAGTTTCTGAAGGGCTTAAATGCATGTTTCCTAAACTCTCAGAGTTTTGTGTACTGTATGTGACTGTTTTGTGTACCATGTATAAAACACCACAATAGCGTATGTTTGAAAACAAAATTTTGACTGTTTGTTTTTCGGCAACGGTTGGAGACCATATTCGAGTACTAGGCGTTCTGTATGTATTCATGTCAAAAATTTGGCATTCGCGGCAAATTTGGCATTCGCGGCACTTCACCCTAGCATGATGATGAAGGGTACATCGGTTGCACAAGGGTGCAG
Source organism: Helianthus annuus (assembly GCF_002127325.2). Classification (NCBI taxonomy): domain Eukaryota; kingdom Viridiplantae; phylum Streptophyta; class Magnoliopsida; order Asterales; family Asteraceae; genus Helianthus; species Helianthus annuus. The sequence continues at coordinate 59,796,407 of NC_035441.2, read as the reverse complement.
TTCCGTTGTAGGGCTTCTTAGCTAGAGGTGCTGCCACTTGGCTAGGTCCCGCTTGATTGGGTGTTACTTCTGCGGGTTTCTTTGAAGCCTTCCGCTTTCTTCATTTTGGTACAGGCCCGACTTCTGCTTCCTTCGGTGATTCTTGAGTGGCTCCATTTTTGAGACAAGACATGGCGATACCTAAATCCACAGACTTCAAGATTACCTCGCCTATTTGTTGGGCAAATTTGGCTGTTTGCTCGGACATCTGACCGTTGCTGAGATAAAGAGACATTCTAGAAGAAAATGAAAGACATAGGAAGAAACAAGTGAAAGGTTATCGGGTGATCAAAACAAAATGACAACATATAGAAATTGCGATCATTTGTTTGTTACCTAAGGCAAACAAATGAGATGGTGAAGAATCAAAGTAAGCGGGTCATAATAATGCATCGCTGAAGACATGCTCGCCTATAAGTGAACACTCACCCCAAGAGTTCCCAGGTAAGAGTGACTGGTCCGATACTGCGGATTTGTACGAACACTCCAGCCTTAGACAGAAAACTTAGAGTACATGCATTCACTCTTCCAGTTTGCACGTGTTCACATCATTTAGACCCAAACTTTGACGGGATTTTGAAAACTCGAAAGGCACTAAGCCAAATATGAGTTAAACTGTAAGGGTTCAAAACCTTATAACAAAGGGTTCAAAACCTAGTAATCAATCATCCTAGAACAGATGATTAGCAGATCAAATTTATGTTCTTGTTCTTGTTGTCGTTGTCACCTAAGGATAAGTGACGGTATTGTTTTATGACTAAACGCAAGTAAACTCGCGTTAGGGTCCTAGGAAGGTTATAGTCTAGGTCAAAGCATTACTAATAACCTAATTCCCTATAACCATGGGCTCTGATACCAACTTTTCTGTCACACCCCGACCACGTAAAACAACAAAACGTGGCGGAATCGTTGGGGAGTGTTGTAACTGTATCATTGTTTCATAACACATGGAAAAATTTAAATTTTGTTTTATTGATTAAAAGAGTTACAATGTCTTAATAAACAAATAAGTATAACATAATTAACTAGTCTTGCATCTTTTATTATCACTAAGGCCCAAGTCCGCCTATGTGTATCTTGATCAATCCTATGCATCATCTCCTGAAACACATGTGAAAATAGGTACGTCAGCATAAAAATGCCGGCGAGTACATAGGTTTTATTGATTTAGGATTCATGACTTATAGGTTTAGAAAAATTTGTTAAGCAAAAGTTAGTCATGATCCTTGTAAAATGTTTTGTTTTATAAATCATTTGAAAAGCGATGATAGATATGTATATTTAAAAGAATAATGTAAGGTTAAATGAATAACCAAGTAAAATGAATTTGTATAAATCAAATTGTTTTGTAAAACAATGTCTTGTGAAAAATATGTTATTTGTATAAAATGTATAAGTTCAAATTGAATGATTTAAATAACGCTACGACATGTAATATTGTTGATGCACTTAATGTCTATCGCCTTCGTCAATCCGAGTTGTAGTGAAAAGCCGAAAGGAATCAAGTGCATAATGTCTATTTAGTTAGAAATGGCAAGGTGGCAAACTTGTAATTAATGATAACTATCATTAAAGTGCCTTGACCATATAAATAGAGATTATGTCACTAGTTTAAGTTAGACTTTGAGTTAGACTTTGAGTTAGACTTTGGAGAAGACTTGGAGAGGAGACTTTCTAGAGAGAGAAAGTAGAGAGAGAAAGTAGTGTAAACGTGAATTCTTGTACCGGATCGTCAAATCTATCAATGAAATCACGTTAGTAGTACGTTATCGTGTGTTCGGTCAAGTTCGTTCACGGATTCCGCACGTGAAACGTTCGTTACGCAATCGAACGGTGTCAAACCCGGTCCTACAAGTGGTATCAGAGCTAGGAGCTCGATTGCTTGATCAAACACATCGTTTTCGTACCGATTCAGAGCCGATTCAGATCCGATTTCTCCTATTTCTTCATTTTCTACTCATTTCTTACGGTTTTTACGGAAATTCGACAAATTGAACGTGTTTTCACGGTCCGATTCGTCTGAAATTCAAGTATAGTGTGCGAATATCATTGAATCAAAACCATACCAAGTTTCACATTGAAACACCAAGCCGTTTTGGAGAAATTGCAGATTTTAGGTCCGAATTCGCGTAAACTTTCAGCTATGAACCGCTCTAAATTTCTTAGCTGAACCGCTTATTTGATCAATTGTGAGTCGCTTATTGGAAATTAGCTAGTTCGCTGATAAGTCACACTATGGACTGCTCATAGTTACATGTTTGAACCGCTCGTAATGAATTATGTTGGCTCGCTTTTTAGTCAATGATATGACCCGCTTATAGGTTTGTTGTTGAACCGCTTGTTTGTCACCTTCTTCAAGTTTGTCTGAGCATTACAGGTTGTCGGCCACTGTTACTGATCTCATATTGCATGAGAATGTTTGTTGATTGATCGGCTTAGTGGAACCAAAAGGTCCAATCACAGCCCATTAGTTCACCGCATGTGATTATTCTGTTTGAGGCGTATCACCAATCATTTAAATAGTGATTGTTTTGTTTTTCACCGCCCCACTTACTTGACAGCTCAATCCCAGTTCATTGAACCGCCCCATTACCACTTGTAAACCCAGCCCACGTACATTAAAAAAAACGGCTCAAAGCACCGCACCAATATCGTGTTTTGGTCCAATCCCATACTTTTGAGTCACCGCCCACATTAATTACCATTGGCCCAATCCATGCTTTCTAGTACCTCCCAATTAAAAGAAGTACACCGACACACCACCTCACTATCTTTACATCACCGTCCAACATTTTTTAATTCACCGCCCAGCCCACTTCCACCGCCCACTACTTTCATACGAGACCCAATCAAATTCTTTTAATCCACCGCCCCACTATTGGCCCATGTGAAGCCCAAACCCACCGCCATTTTTAGCCAATCACTGAAGACTACAACCACCGCCCATTAGTTTGTTTATTAAACTCACATGTGTTAAAATCAAACCAACATCACTGCCCATGTTTGATTAGTTGTCGGCAAGCCCATAGTTGCACCGCCCCTTGTCAATGGTTATGTTTTTGGTCCAATCAAAACAAAAGCCCACACCTATTTGAAGCCCAAAAACAGCGTAAATTTAAAAAAAAACAAAACAAATTATTTTTTGTAAAGTTGTCGTTTGTGCAGCCCATGTGATAAAGAATTGAGGAGGGGCATTTGTACTAACAGTGCACATTCATTGGAACGGGTTCGCGGATCTTCGACACGAGTTCTAAATCAATTCCATCGACACATTTTATGGTTTCAGCTCAGTTTAAACTGATTGTTTACTTGTTTAATTGCAGGTAATCCAAGGTGTTTGTCAAGAATAGGATCCTCGCCTGAGAGAATCCTAACTCGATTTGTTGATCTTTGTTATTCGAATTTCATTATTAATTGAGAATTCGTTTTTGTGAATCGTTTGATACCGAAAATGGATTTTGCAATTAATATTGTACTGAACAAGTTCAATAATTTTTCAGGTATAGATGGAGAATCGATTGAAGAATTGATCGAAAGGTATGTCGAGCTATATTGGATAATGGTGAGTTTGAAGATTACCAAGACAAATGAGGAATGGGTTAACAAACTGGAAAATGCTTTACCGGGTGATGAATGGAGAACGTATCTGTCAGATTGGAAGAAGAGATACTTAGAAGTGAGTTTGAGCGAGTTTATCGAGAAGATTAAAGAGCGAGAACTTGAAATTCAAAAGATTAGTGATGCAGAAACAGCTGATGAGGAAAAATTAAAATCTGAGGAAATCATTCAAGAGGTAGAGGAGCAGGTTAAGGAGATTTCAGCTATTAAGGTTGAGAAGAAAGCTGAGGATGTAAAGATGACCGAGATGTGTTCAAAATGTGACAAATTTGAATCAGACAATGTCAAACTGTTAAATGATTTGGACAGTTTGACATTGGAAAACAAAATTTTGAAAGAAAAAGAAAAAGTTTTTGAAAATGAAAAATTAAAAATTGAAAAAGATTTTCAAAAACAAATCAAGATTTTAGAAGATGAGAGAGATATTTTTGGTAAAGATAATCTTGAAAAACAAATTGCAATCAATTCTTATCTTGCTAAAATCATTCAGCTTGAAAAAGAAGCTAAAATTGATCATATTAAAATTACTGAATTAGAAAGTAAGTTGAAAGGTTTTGTGACTTCTGCATCTTATGTGTGTCCAGAACCGATCAATTCTATTCCAATAAGTGACGATGTCACAAACTTTGACAATGTCAAAGTTGAAGATTGTGATGAGAAATCTGATGATGTAAATACAAAATTTAAAAAACAAAAATTGTTTTTAGAATTAAAAGAAAAATTCAAAAATACTGTTTTGCAATCTACTGAAACGGGTGAATGCTCAAAGCAAAAACCTGTTAAGAAGACTGTAGAACAAAAACAAACAAGTAAAAATTTGAAAATTGTTCAAAACAAAAATAAAAGCTCATCAGATCAATCATCCAATCGCAATCAAAAAATACAAAAATTGAAAAACGAAAATTCAAAAATTGTTGGTAATGAGTGGTGCAGGTTTAACCACAGTGCTCAAGAGCCAAATCCAACAATCAAGAAGAGGAAAGAGTATCACCAAGCCAAACAGTGCTTTGATCTGAGCGTTTGGTATGAAAATGGTGATTGGCATGATAACAGAGTGTGTTACCGATGTGGGTATCGAGGACACATTGCTGTTAACTGCCAGAGACAGAGATTTGAGGCGAGGAGATGCTATAACTGCCAAATCAAAGGTCATATTGCCAGAGATTGCCCAAGGAAATCAAGTGAAAGATTGAGGGTTAATTCTCAAAAATTGGCAAAGAAACCAGTCACTATCAAGCCCAAGGTACTGAAAGTTTCAGAACAGAATGTCAAAGAACAGAAGGTCCAAGAACCTAAAGTTCAAGAAAAGAAAGTGAAGCTTTCCCAAGGGCAGAAAGACAAACTGCGAAAGAAGAGGAAGAAGGCCAGAGAATAATATCTGGAGAAGATTTTGTCCTCGGGTTCACCCGACAGATCGAATAAGAGTGCTGATGAATCAACTCACTCGTCTGCAAAGCCAAGCAAGATGAATTCATCAAATGAAAATCTGAGGACAAAAGAGGAGATAAAGAAGAAGGTAACATTTTGTGGCAATGAATCTGTTTCTTCGGAAACAAAGGAGCCACATGTCGGCGATGAATCTGACTCGTCAAAGTCAGACAAGCTACATTCAGGCAATGATTCTGGTTCGTCAAAACCAGAAGAGCCGGTTATTGAGGTAAAATCTGAGAATTCAGGTTTAACAATGGATGATACAAACTTTCCTCCATTGATAAACAAGAATTCAAAATCACCCAAGGACAGTCAGGCTTGGGTGAAACTTTTCAAATGAAAAACCTGACTTGCCGGAGTTCCCAGGTTGGTAAGCGTGGAACATGAATCGGCACATTTCTTGAGAAATTTCACTCTGGTGATTTTTCGTCTTTCAAAAGATAAATCAGGGACATTAAGTTGTACTTGATTCATCTTTCCTACAAGTGGTAATTTGTAAAACAATGTGATGAAACCCATGTTTATGAAATGTCACACAAAACTAATTTTCCGGAAAAACCATTTTGATTAAAACAAACTTAAGTGTTTTGAAATCATAATGGGAAAATAGTTTGTTGTGAGGGGGAGTTCTGATTGTTTACGCCAAGTGGATTGAGAATTGATGTGATTCTCATCAAGTTGTCAAGTTTGTACAGTTTGTTTCAAATTTTCTCAGAAAATCAAAATTAAAACATATTTTGATTTTAGGGGGAGAAAAATTTTATAAAAAATTATTAGAAAATTTGAAAATGTCAAAAAACATCAGAAAAAATTCAAAAACGAGTTTTGTTGCGAAAAAGAGGAAATGATAGTACATCAGTAGACTATCACAACACGCTAAAGATATGGAATGTTTAATGTGATAAACAATTTTATTGTGGATTTGTTAGTAAATTTTTACACATTCAGTAGATTGTTTTCGAGATATAAACATAAAAGCCAAACTTGCTTATTTCGTGGGGAACATATCTTGGATATATGGGTAACCCCCGAAATCTCGTTTGAAAGATTCTATAAGATGTCAAACTTTCTTAGTTTGTGGGTAACATTTCACGGATATATGGGTAACCCCCGAAATTTCGTTTGAAAGGTTTCTCTTTCTGAAATACTAGGTTTGTTTATACTCAGTGATATCTGGGGTATTATCCCGGGACTTCTGCTGAATGGAAGTTCTGACCTAGTCCTCGGATAATACTTGCTGCAAATGCTTGAAACACAGCATAAGCCCTCAGCTGATTAGACAATAAAATTGATAATCATCTGTTGTAGCTGAAAAGATCCTCTAAAGGGGACACAAATCATGATCTCTCTGCTGAACGGTAGTTCTGACCTGAGCTCTCATGATTTCAAATCCAACCCTTTACAGATATCATCTTAGTATACTTTCCTGTAATTCTGAATATTGAGATCTGGATACGGGAGTATATTCTGAAATGGGACACTCAATTAAGTTTGTAAGATTGAATATTTGAATCTGGATACGGGAGTATATTCAAGTGATGGGACACTCGAATAAGTTTAAGTATCTAAAACATTAATCTCGTATCTCGAATCAGTTAAACTTTGTGTAAAGATATATCTGACAATCTAGTAAATTGTTTAGAGCTTACAATGTTCAAAGCATAAAGGTGTTTGTGATGTGTCTCAAAAACTGATATGATCCTCTTGCACAAACTCACAAAAATATGTTTGTACATATTTCATTTCTGCATTTAATTTTTATCTTTGCATTTATGTTTCTTATTTTCAAAAATCCAAAAAGATTTTCGACAACTGATGTTGAAAAGCTGACATTCAAAATCTAAAAGGCTAAACATGATGAATAGACAGGTTGGTTAAATGAATCTCAAATGCTTAGTTGATTCATTAAGTTGAATCACAACTATATTGTTTGTTATAATTGTGTGTTTGAGATGTGTAGGTTTCAGAATTTGTTGATTCGAAAAGCCAGACTACGATCCTGACAGCCAAGTCTAAGGGGGAGTCTGAAGACGAGCTCAACGCTAAAGGAGCTTGTATCTGGAAAGCCAGGTGTCGATCCCAAAAGCACGGAAGCTTGACGAAAGGGGGAGCCTGAAGATTCTGAAGAAAATACAGATCCTCTGGGATTCTGTTCGAACAAGAGTATTTGAAGACTCTCACTAAAGATTCCGTCAACATCCAAGGGGGAGTTTGTTAGTGCAGTTGTCTGTCGACTACATCTTCATTCGAGTCTTAGTGAGAGAGAAAGTCAAGTCGATACGAGTTTCACTACAGATTGACTACGGCAATATCCAAGGGGGAGATTGTTGATGCACTTAATGTCTATCGCCTTCGTCAATCCGAGTTGTAGTGAAAAGCCGAAAGGAATCAAGTGCATAATGTCTATTTAGTTAGAAATGGCAAGGTGGCAAACTTGTAATTAATGATAACTATCATTAAAGTGCCTTGACCATATAAATAGAGATTATGTCACTAGTTTAAGTTAGACTTTGAGTTAGACTTTGAGTTAGACTTTGGAGAAGACTTGGAGAGGAGACTTTCTAGAGAGAGAAAGTAGAGAGAGAAAGTAGTGTAAACGTGAATTCTTGTACCGGATCGTCAAATCTATAAATGAAATCACGTTAGTAGTACGTTATCGTGTGTTCGGTCACGTTCGTTCACGGATTCCGCACGTGAAACGTTCGTTACGCAATCGAACGGTGTCAAAACCGGTCCTACAATTATAATACAAGCACTTATATATAGGAAGTACCAGCGGTGTATCCACCATGCTTGTATCACATTACACACGTCTCGTTACTCAAATCACTTACCCAAACAAACCACCAATGTAAATTGCCCATGTCTAAACCAATTGTCAAGTGTCATTGTGAAAACCATGTCAAAAATGTCTATGTCAAATGTCAATCATGTAATGTGTAAACAAAATGTCATGTATGGAAAGTGGAATATGTATCACTAAACCATAGGTGAAAATGTACAAAACAATGTATTGAAGTAAAACTTGGTTTAAATCAATGTTATGTTTTGTGGAAATGCATGCTATACTGATACTAACATTTATGTAGTGTGTTAAACGCATACATTCAAGCCTTGAGACAGACGGATAACCTTAAGTCAAGGTTATCAAAAGAAATGTTTTCGGATTCAGTCATTCCTTACACCCAAACAAACCTAGGATGTCAGGAACGGGATTTGTCAAGTCCTATGGTACCATTACCTACTACCGAGCGGCGTAGCTAATGTTAATGAATGTATATAAGTCCTGTTTATGCAAACCAAATGTCATACCAAATGTAAACATGTTATATAAAAACAATGTACTAAGTATGCTAAGTCAACATACAAAGCAGAAAAGTCATGTAAATCAATATGCTAGTATGCTCAGTCAACATACATAGCGGAAAATGTAATGTAAAACAATGTGCTAGTATGCTCAGTCAACATACATAGTAGAAAACGTAATGTAAAACAATGTGCTAATATGCCAAGTAAACATATGTAGCAAAACAATGTAATGTAAATCAATGTGCTAGCATGCTCAGTTAACATACATAGCAAAACATAATGAAATCATGTACTAATAGTGTACTAGTGAAAATAGCAAGTATATGATACGAAAACATGGAAAGCATGAAAGTAACAAGTAGGCGCATGTGTTTCACCCCAAAATGTTTGGAAAACAGTAAAAGAGGGGACTATGTACTCACTTGAGGGTGCTTAGAAGTCTTGAACAACAACCAAGCAAAGCTAGAGAGATCACAGAAATCAAACGGCACCCTATATAGATAACTACATAAATAACCGTACCTAAATCGGGAGATCGGATTGTATGAGGTTTCGTAAACCAAATGAGTATGGGAACTCATATGATATGGTTTAACAAAGCCTACATACTAAAATGAAACCTAACCTAAGTGCTTATGACCCGTTACGACCCATTAAGGTAGCTTACGCTACTTTAACGCGTCGTGCGCGCAAACGCGCGTTCGAGAAGTCTAACTAGTCCTATGACAAGTACTATATGCCCATACTTGTTTAATTATGTTACACAATTAGTTATGCGTCAAAAGTTTAGGTTACATATGCTTAATTACCAATTATGTATGAAAAGGGTATTTTGGTAATTTACTAGAGGCATATAACTACCTATCTTGCGACTAATTAAACCTAAGTGACCATAAGGTATAACCTCGGAAGGTTATTCCCTACTCTACTATGGTCACAGAACATGCTTGGTCGGATCCTAATGATCGACCAAACGGGTCGTGTTCGAAAGTCTAAGCGGGTGTTTAGTCCGCTTGACTTACGACTCTACACAAGCACTAAACTAAAAAGTGACGAGCTAAACATGTCAAAACATGTTTAGTTAAGTTAGAAAACAGGTTTGGTATCAAAACAAACGGTTTTGATACCTAAAAGTAGCTTGGTTACAAAATACGCGAGAAAACGCATTCTGGCCGAAGCTACGACTCGTCACTGAGCCTAGATAACGCGGTAATCAGTAGGCATAGTTACTAGGGACTATAACTATCGTGATTACGCTCACGTTATGAAGTTCAAACGAACTTCGCGTTGACAACTGGTCAAAGCAGAAAGTCAAACATAGTTTGACTTAAACATTAAAACGAACGAAAAACGCGAAAGAATACTTACAGAAGGTCCCCGCAAGATTGAATTCCAAGTATTTCTCAGGTATGAAGTGATAATCACTCCAACTCAGAGAAAATTTCAGAATTCAAGTGAGGAAGAAATGATATGGTTTGGGTATTTATCGGAATGGCACAACCGTTAGGATCGTTCATCATGAAACGTGCTTCGATCTCGGCCGTCCAAGTGGGCACATGGTATTGGGATACCATGGGCTCTTAAAAACCATCAAATTTGGCCCCTAAAATGCTTAAAAACCAGATTCAAGGGTGTGGAACAGCTGGTAACAGCTGGAACAGATTTTTGCTGATCTGGGACCCTCACGCGGCCCGCTTAAGGAATACACAAACTCTCACGCGGGCCGCCTGGGCATAGTTTCCAGAATTTGCAGTTTAGTCCCTGAACTTGAGAAACATGCATTTCGGCCCATTTTTGGCACGTTTAAGCCCCGCTAACCTCATTTCAAGCCTCTAAAATGAAGTTAAAGTATAGGGAACTCAAAACATGCTCAAAAATATCTCGGATGTCGGTTCGTTTGGTTGTACGATCGCAATGTTCGCTTAATTATGACGGAATGCGCATAAGCGCGAAAGACGATCCAAATTGCGCGACGAATGAATTTTTCTAATGCCAAACACTAAAATAAAAAATTTTAATGCTTACATAAATTTTTTGGATGTCCGGATATATTCAGAACGTAAGATATGCGCGAAAATGCAAACTTGTGCACTTTTTGACGCTTTTAGTCCCTATTGATCGATAAAGTTTATTTTAGCATACCGAACCCTTCAAAGCCTATTTCTAAGCTATTTAAAGGTTATTTAGGGTATGTTTAACTTATGATCACGTTCCGGAATGTTTGTTACAGTACGAATCGGCATACTTTCGCAGTTTGTCGAAATTAGTCCCTGTAAGCGAATAAACTTGATTTCGGCATACCAAACCATCCAAAACTTATTTCTAAGTTATGTAAGCGTTATTTAAGGTATGTTAAGCCTATGTCACTATTCCGGAGTGTTTGTTGCATTAAACTGGTTATATTTACGAATCAGATCGCGTATAACCTTCCAGAAAGTGATTTAAAGCCCGAAATCGAACAAGAATCAATATGTGCAAACGATACACATATTTATACAAATCCCAAGTATGAAATACAATATTTCATTGGTTTGGTATTTGTTTGATGGCTGAAATGACACAGATGTCACAATATTTATTTGTATAAAAGTATTCGTACTGTTTAATACTCGAAATAAATATATAACTATATTTATTTTTTTGTAAAAATGAATTCATGTTGTTTGACATTTGAAATATACGTATAACCCATATTCATTTTATGAATCGAATTCGTGTTGTACGATATATGAAATAAATATAAAAACTATATTTATTTTATAAGACGAAATCGTGTCGCGTGATATTTGAAATAAATATATATACTATATTTATTTATAAAAGGATTCGAGTTTGTTTGAAATAAATATAATAATAACTATATTTATTTTTGTTGTCGAAATAATTTTATATTTGTATTTGTTTTATAAAAGTCGCTTTATATCAATAATTTTTATTTTTCAATAAAGCACGTTTTGTTTTATAATAAAACTCGTTTTATTTTATAGATTTTCTCGAAAAACAGGCAGAGTTTACTCTGTTTTTGGACGCCCCCGACAACACAGGTTGTCGTTATTTTATCGTAAATCAATCAATTTTCAACAATACTTTGGTATAATCACTTAGCATAGACAAGATAATAAATAACTCAAGTAAATTTGCAACTATCAGTGTCGATTTGTTCGATTTTGAGAGCTCGTATTCACGGTAATATAAGAATAACATAATTAATCTTGATCGCTAGACCGTTACCATTCTTCGCGTCTAGGCGTCGAAACACGGACTGAGTTGGCCGGGTTGACCCGCTGAGTTGACTCGCGGCATTGACTCGGTTGACCGGGTCAACTGAGTTGACTCACTCCATTGACCAGGGTTGACTGAGTTGACTCGGTTTGACCGAGTCGACTCGATGCCCGAACCCGAGATTTTGTCGCGATCCGAACAATGAAATGGCCCGAACCCTAGACGTTACTTTAAAAACCCAAACCATAGTTTTGACTAGAACCGCTCTTAACCAAAACATAGTCACTGAGCATAATCTCCACCACCTGAAACAACATCACCACAACTGAATCTGAACCATACTTGAATCTGACCCGGGTTTCCAAGTCCCGACCCGAGAGCTCCTTTACTATTGTGAACCCAAAATCAAAGCAATTGAGACCCGAAAAAGGAACTGGGTAGAACCACTAACCTGAACTGAACCAAGCCTGTAACACCCCAACCCGAATAGGGCTGACGTGTCACTCTTACAGATATCAAAACTAAAAACCAATCCATAACATTAAATGAAAGATCTTAATTACATTTTATTACGTTACTGAAATAAAGAATCTTGGTCAGCAACTTCCTAACGCTCCTCACTGAAATCCCATATTATCCCAGATTACCTGTAAAACAAATAAGACAACCACAAAAAGAAAAATACGGCTGAGCCAAAAGTTGCTCAGTAACGGAGAAATCAACAGTACAAGTAAAGTCATATCAGCGGAAGCAAAACACAACAGAACAGAACTGAGACTGAACTGAAACGGTCATTGACACGATTACTGAAAACAAATGGAGGCACATGACTGATGCAAAAACTGATACACGAACCGATCTGAAATTGTAACGGAAACTAATACGGAAACAAAAGGTAGACGTATACATAACTGCTACCGAACCCAACACAAACCGATTTAGAAAGTAGAAACTGATACATCGTTGACCATGATGTCAAAAGCATTTTATCTTGTATAAACGGACTTATTTTAAAACATCATTTAAATAATCTAGTATTCATACAACAATAAAAATTTCTAACCTATCGTTTGTAAATGAAACGTTTGAACAAATTAAAAAAAAAATAGGTTATCATATTCATAGCAAATCATCATTGGAAAAAAAAGAACTAATTTTCTAACTTTGAAAAGTTATATTATAAAAAATAGAATAATTTAAGTAATCTGGATTTCCGAATGAAACACTTTCGACCATTCCGTAAAACGACATGGGAAACAGATCAAAACAAATAGCTAAGCCATAAATACCATTTAAAATCCCATGATCTCTAAAAGAAAAGAATTGTCGAACTATTATCTTTAAATACACGTTTAGATTCAACTTCATATCTTTAATTAATCAATATTCATAAGTTTATTATTTAATCAAAATAACTGTTTTTATAACTTTAGAGAATATTATTTAGTAAACAAAATACTTTAGATAATCTAAGCTTATATGTAGACTAATAAAATGCTAACGAAACTACGTAAATCGATTGAGAGATTCGACACGAAATAAAGACAGACCAAACGACAAGAATAGAACAGATTTGAATCAAATACTGAATACATGTACTGACGGATACAAACTAAACGTATAACACCGGATCTAAATCTTAATCAAGACTGATACTGAGAAGAAACTGATACAAACCAGTATAGATACTGAGTCAAAACAGACATGACTAATACATAACAGAATCGGACACTGAACATAGTCAGAAGCATATTTAACCCAATACTGATCGGGAACATAACCATATGCGTACATATATCAGAACAGATACTGAACATAATCGGAAGCATAACCCCTTACATGATCGGAGGCATAATCAGATGCGTACAAAACATATCACACATATCAGAAGAACAGATACTGAACATATTCACATACATAAACATATATATCAACAAACTAAGTCGTGTAACATGGAAGCACCCAAAGCCATAAACAGAACAGACCGGTACACAACTAGCTAGTCCATGCACCTATGAGACGGTGAGTGTGGCGTTCACCCATTATTCCATCTCCAGACAAACAAACTCATACTCAGAGCTAAGATCGATCTATACGCCTCTAGTGGCCAAGGTGCTACACAAGCACGAGCTAGAGACGCCGTGAACTTTTATTACACACTGTCACGATAAGTGTCATGCCGTTGACGCCCAAACGACAAGTCAGACATGCTTGGGTGACAAAGTAGAAATACTAAGGCCTTATAAATAATTTAAAGGCAACTAAAAATAATACTAACAGGAACATGCGACCATGAGTACAAGTCTGAGGTATGGCATGTTACAACACACTAATAAACAAACAAACAAATACAAACCAACTCCTATAATGTATCACATTTCAAACGAATATAGGTACCGAATCATGAAAATAACACTATAAGATGAAGACAATAATCCGTACTACAAAGTACCGGATATGATAAAGAGGAATACTATGACGAGAAGACTAAAGAATTCGTACCACGAGTAATGAATCTAATAAATAAAAGATACTACGATGTAATCGAAACAGAATCCGTAACAACGAGTAACGAAAAATAAAAGTATACTACGATGAAAAGAAAATAGAATCCGAACCAACGAGTGACGAAAAATAAAATTATACTACTATGATGTAAAGGGTTCACACAAATCCCGTAGCCTTAAGGATTCGCGGTAAAGTCAGTCAGAACATTAAACAAAATCATTAGCGTCCGACTTGGAAATGTACAATACTAACCTATGATTGATAAATATACTTAAAAATTCAATATTGTAGTCGTTGCTCGATGTTCCCGAATAATGAAGGTAGTCACGGGTTTTCTTTTCGAAGAATTAGCCGTTGATATTTTAAAATCATCTTATTTATAATAAAATCATAATACCGAGTATGTGTACCATTCGTGGCTTGATCATTATATATGTATGTTATATATTCTTATTAACAAACTTCATTCTAACATATTAGTAATAATTCTTATTCTAATTTATAGCGCTAAAAAAATACTGATGTTTGTATTTATATAACATATGGTATACGTAATAAAAAAAACCCCTACAAAACTTTACATTGCATGAAAAGTATCATAACTTGTCCAATAATAAGAAAAAACCATTTTTATCTTTTCGAATATAGCCTTAAGCATGAAATTAAGAAAGAAGAACCTATCCAACTTCACAAATAGGCTACCATAACCCCATGATCGGACTCAAATGGCTATCAAACCAATGTATGATTTATAGGAAACTTGACATGTTAGTTGGTTAGTTACCTGAATGAAGAATGCGGAGGTCGACCCCGTGACTGTTTATCAGAAAATTTCGGTAGGGCGGAGGTTGATCGAACAAGAGGGTGTCCCGGTGGCTGTTCGTGAATTCGGAGATCTTGGATGACTGAACCAGTGGCCGCAAACGAGAAGCGGCCATGTGCGGCAGCGTGTGGTTTTTGTGCGGCATGAAGGGCGGCGCGTCTGGTTTGCGGAGGCTTGGTGGTGCAGTTGTAAACGGTTGCGGTGCTTAAACTGAACAGAGGTGGCACATGTCGATGGGTGGTTCCACTTCCACAACGTTGTAAAAAGAACACAACGGATCGATCGGTTTCGTAGGGGAAGGCGAACAGAACTAAGTTGCCGATTGCGACGTTTGAACGGGATGGCAGTGGTTAGCGGTCGTGTGGTCCGGTGGCGGCGACGGATGCGGCGATTGCCATGGCTGTTGGCGAGTGGTGGTTCACAGTAACGGAACAGTTGAGGATGGGGTTCGTAAAACAAAAAAAAAAATGTGGTCAGTGGGTGAAGAAGTTATGTGGGTTTATATCCGCGTATTGATGTTAAAACGAGTTAGATGGAAATCAAATTCGAATTTCACGGGATTTGTTTCTTATGGCAGTGAAATTGTGGCGATTCAAATTTAGAGAAGATATTCAGGGGGCTGTTGGGCTAAGCTTATTTTAGTGACTTATTTACTTATTGAGTTTTTGAAAAGTTAAAAGATGTTTGGGTTAGCTTATTATGTGAGAGGAATCAACTAAATAAGCTCACCATTCTGACTTATTTACTTTTCCAAAAAGTCAAATAAAGTTATAAGTCCACTCAAAAAATAACTTAGCCAAACACCCCTCTTGATTAATTGAAATTTCAATACACACCCCTAAGGTTTAAGGGCCAAATACAAAATGAAATCAATTTAGTTAACTATACTATTTAATAGACTTTAATCTATTATAATTCAATTGAATTGAGTATAAAAAAATGTGTACTTAAATTACTTACTAGCATTTACCTATCAACTCATATCTAAACATATAACGTTCGTTTAATGCAAGCTAATTATTTGTCGCTTCCGTATTAAATTCGGTTAACAAAGACATGGTTAATGAGTATTTATTACTTTAGGGTTTTCTATTTTTTTTCAAGTATTACAATTTTACCCACCTAAAAAAAAATTTCGTTCTCGAAATTGTTAAGTAGAGCACCTTAGAGAACATGTACAATTATCTCATGTCTAAATGATGAAGTATTAAAGTCGTAGAATTCAAGATTTATGAATTAAACTTCATAACATAAATTTAGATGGTAGAGAAATAATATTATAGCAAAGTTTAGACTAGAACATAGTTGGTTCAGATGATAAGAAATACAGTACACCAAGGTACAAATAGGTTTAGTCGAGAAAAAAAACATCCTACTAAACAATATATTATGGATAACTTTCGGGCCATTTTATTGCTTATCTGGACCTGCTTTGAAATAATTAGACCCAAATAAGGACCCAAGCAAGTACACATGTAACTGTTACTTTAGTAAGACTTTTGATTCACTAACTTTCTTCGACATGAACAAATATAATATGTCCTACCGGTGTTAAAAGAAAATATTAAATGCATACTAAAGGTATTTTATGTGTGAGTAAATAAATCTTTTGATTGTTCATAATCTATTGATTAAGTCCTTAAATCTGTGCACTTTATATCTTATCTCACCTACAGAATACATATATACTGCATAACAAATTAATACAAGCTGGTTGAAAACTTATATCCTTTGTACTTTGAGGTATTGTTACAATCATAGTTGTGTAAATCGTCATATAGTAATAATAAAAAAAAAATATGTTAGTTACATTAAGAAGAAAAAAAATTGTGTAATAGCGGGTCTCTAACCCAGTTAAGGAACGATAACACATCTTATTAAGATTACCAAAACAACGTGTTACGGTAACACATCTTATTAATTCAAAAATTTTAAGTTCAAATTAAAACATAGGTTATTCAAAAGGTTGGATTGTTTAACATCCCACATCTTAAGTTATAATTCATTCAAATTCAAATGTCACTAATAAAAATTCATATGTTAGTAGTGTGTATGGGAATCAACTATACTATTTAATACTACAATCTATGAAATTAAGGTATCTAATGCATATGGAACTGACTTCAGATTGCATAATCGCATACTACACACTAGTCAAATAATATGGAGTTACCGACGTTACAAGGTAAACGGGGACCGAATCAAATTAAATTAAATGCGTTCAAAACCAAATAAAAAAAATTAGATTTCGGAGTACCAGAACGTAAATGGATTAGGATATGCACCAATCTACAAAATAGGAACCCAAAAGCGCACATATGTACCTGTGATTCACGATTATGTTCATGACCATAATTGTCAATTACCTTACATATGTGCCCTAATAGTTCTCCTGTCATGCATCTTAATGACATATTCAAAATGTAAAGAAAGGTAACGTGACGATAAACGAATCATGGCCAGCTATAGTTTAAAATAATAATAATAATAATAATAATAATAATAAAAATAATAATAATAATAATAATAATAATAATAATAATAATAATAATAATAAATACAATGAGACGGTATTTTAATCCTGAGCGTCGATACTACTAAAATACATATATGACGTGAAACACCTCTTGGAACATGTATGGCAGCAACGTCCTTGGGGCACGTAGTCGACTTTATTCGGTGTCGTACTTCCTTCGATCGTGAGACATTCATGAATTCGATAATGAAATCGCAATGGTGATAGCATAGTTATTCGACCAAGTCGAGATACATAATTTTCCAAAAGTGAATTAAAAAAAAATCAAATAAATAGGCGCAAAGGCCACACACGAAAGAGTATGAAGGTTGGGCGAAAGTTGAAATCCTAACCCAATGTCTACCCATTACCTCACAGGTTTCGTTTTTAATGTTTAAGTTTTCTACAGGAAAGAGCCTTTACTCTCATACCATAATTGTAACACCCCAACCCGAATAGGGCTGACGTGTCACTCTTACAGATATCAAAACTAAAAACCAACCCATAACATTAAATGAAAGATCTTAATTACATTTTATTACGTTACTGAAATAAAGAATCTTGGTCAGCAACTTCCTAACGCTCCTCACTGAAATCCCATATTATCCCAGATTACCTGTAAAACAAATAAGACAACCACAAAAAGAAAAATACGGCTGAGCCAAAAGTTGCTCAGTAACGGAGAAATCAACAGTACAAGTAAAGTCATATCAGCGGAAGCAAAACACAACAGAACAGAACTGAGACTGAACTGAAACGGTCATTGACACGATTACTGAAAACAAATGGAGGCACATGACTGATGCAAAAACTGATACACGAACCGATCTGAAATTTTAACGGAAACTAATACGGAAACAAAAGGTAGACGTATACATAACTGCTACCGAACCCAACACAAACCGATTTAGAAAGTAGAAACTGATACATCGTTGACCATGATGTCAAAAGCATTTTATCTTGTATAAACGGACTTATTTTAAAACATCATTTAAATAATCTAGTATTCATACAACAATAAAAAATTCTAACCTATCGTTTGTAAATGAAACGTTTGAACAAATTAAAAAAAAAAAATAGGTTATCATATTCATAGCAAATCATCATTGGAAAAAAAAAGAACTAATTTTCTAACTTTGAAAAGTTATATTATAAAAAATAGAATAATTTAAGTAATCTGGATTTCCGAATGAAACACTTTCGACCATTCCATAAAACGACATGGGAAACAGATCAAAACAAATAGCTAAGCCATAAATACCATTTAAAATCCCATGATCTCTAAAAGAAAATAATTGTCGAACTATTATCTTTAAATACAGGTTTAGATTCAACTTCATATCTTTAATTAATCAATATTCATAAGTTTATTATTTAATCAAAATAACTGTTTTTATAACTTTAGAGAATATTATTTAGTAAACAAAATACTTTAGATAATCTAAGCTTATATGTAGACTAATAAAATGCTAACGAAACTACTAAATCGATTGAGAGATTCGACACGAAATAAAGACAGACCAAACGACAAGAATAGAACAGATTTGAATCAAATACTGAATACATGTACTGATGGATACAAACTAAACGTATAACACCGGATCTAAATCTTAATCAAGACTGATACTGAGAAGAAACTGATACAAACCAGTATAGATACTGAGTCAAAACAGACATGACTAATACATAACAGAATCGGACACTGAACATAGTCAGAAGCATATTTAACCCAATACTGATCGGGAACATAACCATATGCGTACATATATCAGAACAGATACTGAACATAATCGGAAGCATAACCCCTTACATGATCGGAGGCATAATCAGATGCGTACAAAACATATCACACATATCAGAAGAACAGATACTGAACATATTCACATACATAAACATATACTAACTTACACGACAGATATATCAACAAACTAAGTCGTGTAACATGGAAGCACCCAAAGCCATAAACAGAACAGACTGGTACACAGCTAGCTAGTCCATGCACCTATGAGACGGTGAGTGTGGCGTTCACCCATTATTCCATCTCCAGACAAACAAACTCAGACTCAGAACTAAGATCGATCTATACGCCTCTAGTGGCTAAGGTGCTACACAAGCACGAGCTAGAGACGCCGTGAACTTTTATTACACATTGTCACGATAAGTGTCATGCCGTTGACGCCCAAACGATAAGTCAGACATGCTTGGGTGACAAAGTAGAAATACTAAGGCCTTATAAATAATTTAAAGGCAACTAAAAATAATACTAACAGGAACATGCGACCATGAGTACAAATCTGAGGTATGGCATGTTACAACACACTAATAAACAAACAAACAAATACAAACCAACTCCTATAATGTATCACATATCAAACGAATATAGGTACCGAATCATGAAAATAACACTATAAGATGAAGACAATAATCCGTACTACAAAGTACCGGATATGATAAAGAGGAATACTATGACGAGAAGACTAAAGAATTCGTACCACGAGTAATGAACCTAATAAATAAAAGATACTACGATGTAATCGAAACAGAATCCGTAACAACGAGTAACGAAAAATAAAAGTATACTACGATGAAAAGAAAATAGAATCCGAACCAACGAGTGACGAAAAATAAAATTATACTACGATGTAAAGGGTCACGAATCCGTACCTTAAGGCGTAAGTCAGGACTTAACAAAACATTAGCGTCCGACTTGGAAATGCTACAAGACTACCTAGATATGAAATATCTTAAACATCAATATTGTAGCGTTGCTCGAGTTCCGAATATGAGGTCGTCAACGGTTTTCTTTGAAGAATTAGCCGTTGGAATTAAAATTCTTATTTAATAAAATCATATACCGTATGTGTATATGTGCTCATCATAATATGTATGTATAATTCTTATTAACAAACTTCATTTTAACAATATAGTAATAATTCTTATTCTTATTCTTATTCTTATTAATATAATTTCTAATGCTTTTGAATAGTAACTTTGAACCACCACATACGGATAAGCAACCAAACTTGGTAACTTGGTATATCTTTGGTATCGATTTGGTAACGACTTTTGACATTTTCGGTAGCAATTCGGTACCGACTTTTGACATTTTCGGTACGGTTTTTTATCCTCAAATACTGATACCGTACTGGTGCCGTAGCAGGTATATTCGGTACCGGTACCCACTTTTGGGCGGTCTCGGTACCAAGCTCATCCCTAACATCACCTTTGAGCTCATGCCACGTAGCAACGCAAGTATTGCACCGTTTAGATTGCTTTGCATACACGTGGTAAGTAAATTGTATTTCGTTTGAATTAGATTATTTAAAATCGTTTTTAGGACGGAGTAACTATCGTTACTACGTCATTTTTATCTATGTTTTGATATTCGGTATCCGCTTGCCGTTGTCGACACGCGTTTTGCAGACATTAGATCCCTGCCGCAACGCGGGGTCGGAAAATCAACTAGTTCTTATTTATAGGTAAAAAAATACTGATGTTTTGTTATAACATATGTATACGTAATAAAAAAAAAAAACCCTACAAAACTTTCATTTGCATGAAAGTATCATAACTTTCAATAATAAGAAAAACCATTTTTATCTTTTCGAATATAGCTTTAAGCATGAAATTAAGAAAGAGAACCTATCCAACTTCCAAATAGGCTACCATAACCCCATGATCGGACTCAAATGGCTATCAAACCAATGTATGATTTATAGGAAACTTGACATGTTAGTTGGTTAGTTACCTGAATGAAGAATGCGGAGGTCGACCCCGTGACTGTTTATCAGAAAATTTCGGTAGGGCGGAGGTTGATCGAACAAGAGGGTGTCCCGGTGGCTGTTCGTGAATTCGGAGATCTTGGATGACTGAACCAGTGGCCGCAAACGAGAAGCGGCCATGTGCGGCAGCGTGTGGTTTTTGTGCGGCATGAAGGGCGGCGCGTCTGGTTTGCGGAGGCTTGGTGGTGCAGTTGTAAACGGTTGCGGTGCTTAAACTGAACAGAGGTGGCACATGTCGATGGGTGGTTCCACTTCCACAACGTTGTAAAAAGAACACAACGGATCGATCGGTTTCGTAGGGGAAGGCGAACAGAACTAAGTTGCCGATTGCGACGTTTGAACGGGATGGCAGTGGTTAGCGGTCGTGTGGTCCGGTGGCGGCGACGGATGCGGCGATTGCCATGGCTGTTGGCGAGTGGTGGTTCACAGTAACGGAACAGTTGAGGATGGGGTTCGTAAAACAAAAAAAAAAATGTGGGTCAGTGGGTGAAGAAGTTATGTGGGTTTATATCCGCGTATTGATGTTAAAACGAGTTAGATGGAAATCAAATTCCGAATTTCACGGGATTTGTTTCTTATGCAGTGAAATTTGCGATTCAAATTTAGAGAAGATATTCAGACTATATTTGAATTAATTGAAATTTTCAATACACATCCCTAGGTTTAAGGCCAAGTACAAAATGAATCATTTAGTTAACTATACTATTTAATAGACTTTAATCTATTATAATTCAATTGAATTGAGTATAAACAAATGTGTACGTAAATTACTTACTAGCATTTACCTATCAACTCATATCTAAACATATAAGGTTCGTTTAATGCAAGCTAATTATTTGTCGCTTCCATATTAAATTCGGTTAACAAAGACATGTTTAATCAGTATTTATTACTTTAGGGTTTTCTATTTTTTTTTTCAAGTATTACAAAGCCGATTCTCACCAGAAAAACCAGACAAGCCGGAGATTCGCCATCGCCGTCACGGCGCTGCCGCCACCGGTTACTCCTTTCGCCCGGTTCCTCCTTTCTCTTGCATTCTCTCTCTCTCTCACTACGTCTCTCTCTCACCTGCTAGGCAACCACGCCGACGCCGCCACGCACCACCACGCGCCACCGTGAACGGCGGCGCCGGCCCTCGTTCTTCTTCCGTTCTCTCCCTCCTTCCGCTTCACTCTCTCTCCTCTACCAATTCATCTTTCTCTCTCTATCTGTTGCTCACCACCACCCGACAGTGGTGGTTGTGGTGGTGGTGATCCGACTTGCTGCTCGGAGGAGGGTGTCTGGTCGGAGAAGCAGCACCGGTTTCACCGGTTCACCGATCACCGGACTGGGAAACGGGGGAGGAGGGTGAGCCGAGAGATGTGTGTTGTGTCTGTGTTTGTATCGAGAGAGAGAGGGTGTTGAAGATAAGTATGCATATTTTGGTTTGTGTGGTATCAGACAAAAATAAAAAGGGGATGAGAGGAATAGTGTGTGTTCTGTTTGTATTGGAATCGAGAGGGGTGAGAGGAGATGAAAGGCATGTTCTCTATTTGTGTGTGTAACCGTGAAGGAGAAGACAGACTTTAAGTCTGCGGGTTCTTGTATATATGTTGTGAATGAAAGGTGATACACACCCTTATTTTATAGAGATAACAAAATCTTATAAATCTTGTGTGTTCTAAACTTTTGGGACAACAATCTTTTATAAGGATTTTGTTTAGATTTTTGGCAAGATTTTATAAGATATTTAAGAGATTTTGAATAGATTTTTAAGAAAAGTCTTGTAGAAAAATCTAATATATTATGTGTAGGTTTAGGCTTGTGTGTTTTGGGCTTGGGCCCAGAGCCCACAAGCCCATCTCATGTGTAAGCGGTTCAGTAATTCCTGATATCGCAACCCATGAGCATAAAATATTCGTGTAACATCCATATTTGTCAGCGTTGTCAGTATTTCATACGGTTTCAGTTTGTTGTCGCGTAGTATTCAGCAGGTTTCTCTATAAACCACCGTTTGCGCACTGTAAAGTCGGATAACATTCCTAGGCACTCTAAAGGCCTAATTAAGTTAATTTGCGTCTTAAACACTATTTATTATCGTATTAATCGCCTGTTAATCACGTAATTAAGGGCGTAAATTACCGGTTGTCACAAAAATGCTCGAAAACAGCCCAGTTTTGGATATTTAAGTTGAAATGACATAAGTTATAATTTGCGTATCTAAATGTTAAGTATGTTATCTGAGGAAAAGTATATATATCTCTTGATTACTAAACTTTGTGCTAGACGTATGTGGTATGTATAATCCGTGCTAGTATATTAGGACATGCAAATACACATACAACATATTAAGACAAAATACATAATTCGGGTGCAAAGTGCAAAATACAAAATACTTATATTTATTTTCGGGAAAATAATATAAGTAAGACACTTAGTTAAGAATATAACTTAATTTTAATAAAAAATACGTACACAAAAGATAGTGACTTGTACTTGTGCGACACAAGTCTAGTGACTAACGTTAATAAAACACGTTTAGGTCACGACGCTAGCAAAGCAAATCCGGTGAAGTTCACGACGCAAGGAACACAAAGTTGTGAGTTCATGCTCCCCCTTTTCTTTAACTGTTTTTTGTTTTATAACTCTCGGGGGTGAAATACATGTTACAAATATTACAATTTTTACAAGTGGTAAAAATACAAGAAGCACTCTTGGTGAGAACGAGTACCAAGTGCAATACGAATTGAGAATACAAAAATACGAGAAGCACACTTGGTGAGAACGAGAACCGAGTATGATGTGCTTTAAGAAATGCCTAGAAAATTCTAGATCATGTAAGCATAGACTTAATACTAAAAATGCCATAAAGTCTTGGTGAAAACTACTACCAAGCCATTAAAAACATTTAGTAATTAGGGACGAGGGTTAGATCTAACGTGTCACACCCCCAAAATCCACCCGCGGAGTACCACCGCTTGGAGGCGTGACGCGACCAGGATCAAGCCATCAATCATATCAAACCTAGCATTTAATAATAATAAAAGTAATTAATGTAGTTCATCATGACATGATTGACGTTTCAAAACCAAACATTGTTTTAAGCAGCGGAAGCATAGTAATGTAAACTCAAAATAGTTATAAGTTCAAGTATCGTTCATGATCCACATCCCACAACGACCTGCTCCTCCCTTGTGCAAGCTCCATAGGTTACCTAAGGCCCTGCAAGGCATGCAGCAAATAATCAACAAACTAGTTGAGCGAGTTCACAGAAAGTAAGTTCGTAACAGTATGCGTAAGTTCATCTAGTGGGGGCTTCCCATACAGGTATTTACTATTGGTGAGGGATTCTCACGATTTTCCTTAACAATGGGGGTTTCCCATTGTGGTACTTACTAGACTAGTGCAACCATGTGTTCTTCTTAAACCGAGAACAGGAATACGTACTGGGTCACGTAGGCTTTACGTGACGTGCCCTTCCCCGAGGACAGTGGTACGCGAGGGGCTACGTAGGCTTTACGCAGCGTGTCCTTCCGACCCGGAAGACAGTAGATGGTATTGGGTTACGTAGGATTTACGTAACGTGTCCTCCCGACCCGGGAGACAAATGGCAATTACTGGGTTACGTAGGCTTTACGTAACGTGTCCTGACTAACCTGAGGACGATGGTCTATAGTCTAGTGATTGCGTAAGTACGAGTAATCATATCATATCAACATTCCAACCCAATTCCCAACCCGGGAATCCCATGCCTTGGCTGTGTGAACTCACCTTGGATTGCTCGGCAGATACACAAAGAGTGCAGGTAAGCTAGTAAATGGTCAACCACGTCCTATCATGGTTATTATACAAGTCAGGTTTTGACTAAGGTAAAACACATATGCATCGCATAAGCTAACACGTTTCTATCACGAATATGTCATGGCAACATTTGACAGTCAAGCAATACAACTCGTACGGTTTAAACAAGTAGGCCCAATACTAACCGGCCCCACCTGTTGTGCGAATTCCCATAAAGCCCGGCCCAAATAATCATAGTAGCCCAATCATCAATTATGAAAACAAGTCCAAATACTTGGCCCAATTAATTGGGCCCGTGATAGTGCAAGGTCCAAACAGTGTGTGCGAGCATAACAGGCCTCGAGTCGCAACCAACGATCTCGAGTCGCAACAGGGTTACGAGTCGCAACAGCAGGTCACGGCTCGTCATGGTTCGGTTACGAGTCGCAGCGGGACTCGCAACCATGGTTTCGGCTGATGACATTGTGTGGTTTCGAGTCGGGATCATGAGGTCTCGACTCGCAATCTGTGTCGCAACCAAGTGTGTAACTGACTTCCTGATTTCCTTAATTATTAACAACATCTACTCCGTGATTTCAGCAAACATATTCAGCAGTTTCGGAAACAGATCAAACACCGAAAAATAACAGTTTCATAGCAATCTTCAAACATGTTCATATACCTAAACATATCAGCCTTGATAACAAACAATCAGATCATCAAAACAACCTAAACCGAATCATGCAAAACGTGTTGATTAACAATCCATAACAGCCGATTAGCAACACTCAATCTACTATCATCATACAAATAATCCGAATATATACATTATATGATATAGTGGCCGATTAGCATCTATTATGTTTTAGATTATTTTCACAACATCTGATTCAATACATGCTAGTCGATTCTATGTCAAGTAACCATGTATCATTTAACAAGATCAATCATGATAACCAAAAATCCTATTCATCATGCATGACTATAACATCAAAACGTTAACCACAATTAATTAATCATACTAACCGATTCAAGAAGAGTGTAGGGTTCGGTCCGAATGAGAGATACTCTTGCCGTCGGGTTCCAATCCAACCGAGAGAGGGAGACGAGAGAGAGAAGTAGGGTTGCGTGTGAGTGTTTTGGTAACAATGAGGGAACAAAACCTCCTAACTTGGTTTAGTGTTTGCGAGTGGAAAGTGGGCCGAGCCCAACTCGGCTATCTAATGAGATCCGGTTTCAAGGAGTGGCCCGAATGGCTTGTGTGACCGGTTGTAATGTGTGGTTTGGGTTCGGTTCGATTAACATACAAACATATATCACACAATGCACATAATATCATACGTAATCACATAATTATATAATCAAGTTCACATAAGTACGAAACGTCATAACATTCATTAACTCAAAGTGTCATAGGTACGTAATGTTACATAAGAGTAGGTCTAAGGTTCGAGTTGTCACATTATCCCCAACTAATTAGAAATTTCGTCCCGAAATTTGGTATGCACTCACTGAGGAAGCTGGGTAAACTGTATTGTTCACTGATTTTCCTGGGGTGTCACATCCTCCCCCCGTTGATCTGGAATTTCGTCCCGAAATTCCGAAGTAGTAGCTTCAGTCTCAGCAGTGGTTGCATTGGTTTCGAATAACTGGGGGTACTTTTCTGTCATCTGATCTTCACGTTCCCAGGTGTACTCTGGGCCACGTCGGGAGTTCCAACGAACTCGAACAAGAGGGATTCTCTTGTGTTTGAGGACCTTCACATCCCGGTCCGTGATTTCTACAGGTTCCTCGACGAACTGCAACCGCTCGTCGATAGTGAGTTCCTTAAAAGGAATGATGAGGGTTTCATCTGATAGGCACTTCTTTAAATTCGACACATGAAAGACATTGTGAACTGCCCCGAGTTCAGCTGGTAGGTTCAATCTGTAGGCTACTGGGCCTATTCTTTCTATAATCTCGAATGGTCCGACATATCGCGGATTGAGTTTACCCCGTTTGCCAAAACGTACTACACCCTTCCAGGGTGAAACTTTCAACAATACCCGGTCCCCGACCTGAAATTCCAAAGGCTTTTTACGCTTATCCGCGTAGGCTTTCTGACGGTCGCGCGCTGCCGCCATACGTTGTCGAATTTGCGCAATCTTTTCTGTGGCGTCCACAACAATCTCTGGACCCGTAATCTGACTATCTCCCACCTCTGCCCAACAGAGAGGTGACCGGCATTTACGCCCGTACAATGCCTCGAATGGAGCGGCTTGTATGCTGGTGTGATAACTATTATTATATGAAAACTCCACCAAAGGGAGATGTTTTTCCCAACCGTTGCCGAAATCGATAACGCATGCCCGAAGCATGTCTTCGAGGGTTTGGATCGTTCGCTCAGACTGTCCATCTGTCTGAGGGTGATAAGCTGTGCTCATGTCTAATCGAGAGCCGAAGGATTTGTGCATTGCTTGCCATAGCTCTGACGTGAATCGTGCATCGCGATCCGAAATAATAGATATGGGCACCCCGTGCCTTGAAACGACTTCTTTAAGATAGATGTCTGCGAGAGTGGTGAACTTATCCGTTTCCTTTATCGCTAGGAAGTGTGCAGACTTGGTGAGTCGATCCACGATCACCCATATGGTATCGTTCCCACGCTGAGATCTTGGTAAGCCTGTAACAAAATCCATGGAAATTTCTTCCCATTTCCACTGTGGTATTCTAGGCTGCTGAAGCAGACCAGCGGGTTTCTGATATTCAACCTTGACCCTTGCACAGGTCAAGCATTTGCCGACATAGGTGGCGATGTGAGCTTTCATACTTGGCCACCAGTATGTTGTTTTGATATCGTGGTACATTTTATCCGACCCTGGATGTACCGAATAACGAGACTTGTGTGCTTCATCCATCACAAGTTCGCGTAGACCGCCATAAAGTGGGACCCAAATACGCCCCGTTACATAGTAGGCGCCGTCTTCCTTTAGTTCCATTCGTTGTCGTGAGCCGCGTAAGGCTTCAGCCTTGACGTTTTCGGGTTTCAGTGCTTCTATCTGAGCAGATCGTATCTGAGCAGGAAGACTAGATTGAATCGTAAGCTGTAGCGCTCGCACGCGCTTCGGTAAATTGTCCTTTCGACTAAGGGCGTCAGCCACAACATTAGCCTTGCCTGGATGGTACTTGATAGCGCATTCGTAATCGTTAAGCAACTCGACCCATCGTCGTTGACGCATGTTCAATTCCTTTTGCTTGAAAATATGCTCGAGACTCCTGTGATCGGTGTAAATCGTGCACTTGGTACCGTACAGGAAGTGTCGCCATATCTTAAGCGCGAAAACAACAGCTCCCAGCTCTAAATCGTGCGTCGTGTAGTTCCGCTCATGAACCTTTAATTGACGAGAGGCGTAGGCAATAACTTTATCCCGCTGCATCAATACGCAACCCATACCCTGTATTGATGCGTCACAATATACTACAAAGTCATCCGTGCCTTCTGGCAATGAGAGAATAGGTGCGCTGCAAAGTCTATCCTTTAGGTACTGAAAAGCAGTCTCCTGGGGCTCTCCCCAGCGATAAACGACACCCTTCTGTGTCAGCAGTGTGAGCGGTTGAGCGATCTTGGAGAAGTCTTTGATGAACCGCCGATAATAACCTGCCAAACCCAAGAATTGGCGTATTTCTGTCGGTGTACGCGGTGCAGGCCAGTTTCTGATCGAATCTACCTTAGATGGATCGACATGGATCCCATCCCTGTTCACCACATGGCCTAAGAAGTGGACTTCACGAAGCCAGAAGTCGCATTTAGAAAGCTTGGCGTACAGCTGTTCCTTTCGAAGGAGTTCCAAAATAAGGCGAAGATGCTGTTCGTGTTCCTCCTGACTCTTGGAGTAAATCAAAATATCGTCGATGAATACTATGACGAACTTGTCAAGATAGGGTTTACATACCCTGTTCATAAGGTCCTTAAATACAGCAGGCGCGTTCGTTAACCCAAATGGCATGACGAGAAACTCGTAGTGACCGTAACGAGTTCTGAAGGCTGTCTTGGAGACGTCCTCATCCCGGACTCTCAACTGATGGTACCCTGACCTCAAGTCTATCTTGGAATAGTAACTCGACCCTTGCAACTGGTCGAATAAGTCGTCGATGCGCGGAAGAGGATAACGGTTCTTCACCGTCACCTTGTTGAGTTCACGGTAGTCGATGCACATCCTAAACGTACCGTCTTTCTTTCTCACGAAGAGTACTGGAGCTCCCCAAGGCGAAGAGCTTGGACGTATGAAACCCTTTTCCAAGAGCTCTTGCAGCTGCTTTGACAGTTCTTCCAATTCTGATGGAGCTAAACGATATGGTGCGCGAGCTATGGGCGCTGCTCCTGGAGCGAGCTCGATCTGAAATTCGACCTGACGATGAGGCGGTAATCCAGGTAAGTCTTCAGGAAATACCTGAGGAAAGTCACGTACGACTGGTATATCCTCCAGTCTCTTTTCTTTCGTCGATGCATCCGAAACAAGAGCCAAAATGGCTGTGTGCCCTTTACGTAAGCATTTCTGAGCCTTCATGAAAGAGATGATACCAACCACTGCACCACTCTTGTCGCCTTGTACTTCGAGAGGTTCTTGACCCGAACGAGGAATGCGAATTATCTTCTCACTGCATAGGATTTCTGCCTGGTGTTGGGATAACCAATCCATCCCAATCACGACGTCGAAACTACCCAAAACTATGGGAATGAGGTCGATAGAGAAAACTTGACCAGCTAGGATAAGATTACAACCCTGAACTACATGCGTGGCTTCTAGACTTTTACCGTTAGCTAACTCTACTACATGCTTGGTGGGTAAAAGTGTTGGTGCACGTTTTAACAGTTGACTCATTTTCATAGACATATAGCTTGTATCCGCACCCGAATCAAATAAAACAGTAACATAAATATTGTCGAGGAGAAACTTACCCATAACAACGTTGGGATCGTTCCTTGCTTCGCCTTGACCCAGCACGAACATACGACCACGAGCTTCATTGCCGTTGTTGTTGTTTCCCCCGTTGTTATTATTATTCCCGTTGCCCTGATTATTGTTGCGATTCTGATTCTGGTTCAACTGAGGGCAATCACGCTTGAAATGACCTTCAGCCCCACACTGAAAACATCCCCGGTTCCCACGCTGTGGCTGCTGTTGCTGATTCTGGTTCTGGTTCTGCGGAGCTGGTAGCTGAGGTTGCTGGTTCTGATTTGCAGGATGAGGGCTCCTACAGTCTTTGGCCTCGTGCCCCATCTTAAGACACCTTTGACAACGACCCTTGCTGAATGGGCCGCTATGGTGCCTGTTGCAGTTGTAACACTTGGGGTGAAAGCCCTGATATCTTCCCCGTCTATGACCACCAGAGGATTGCTGACTAGGACTCTGGTAGTGGTCAGTCTTCTGTTGCTGAGCTTGAGACTGAACGGATGCTGAACCTTTACTTGAATCTCCATCCCACTTTCCTTTGTTGTCGCTAGTAGTAGCAGGTTAGCTGAAGGAGTGACTGTAGCAGTAGCGTTGACACGCTTAGGCAGTTTATTTTGATCTACTGCCTGGTCGGTGATGCGATGAGCGAGACGCTGGATATCCTGGATGTTATCGAGATTAGCCAAGGTAACATGGCTCTGGATCTCTAGCGCCAATCCCTTGAGATACATCTCAATGCGCTTGTATGGAGGGTCCACCATAGTTGGGCACAGTACGGCCAGCTCATTCGACCGTTTAGTATACGCTTCAATCTCTGATCCAACCATTTTCAAGTTATACAACTCGTCTTCCAGCTTATGAATGTCTTCTCGCGTGCAATATTCCCTTTTGATGAGTTCCTTGAAATCGTTCCAGGGTGTGGCGTTAGCAGCTGCCAACCCCAGAATTTGCACCTGCGCGTTCCACCAGGTTAACGCGATTCCTTCCAAGGTGCCAGTTGCATACTTGACCTTGCGAGCCTCAGGGCACTCGCACATTTCGAATACTGATTCTAGCTTTTCAAACCAATGGAGGAGTCCCACTGCCCCCTCGGTGCCGCTGAAAGAATTTGGACGACAGTCCATGAAGTTCTTGAACGTGCAGACAGGCTGTTGCGCGTGTTGACCTATTGTGTACGAATAGGACGAAGTTAAATACGAGAGTTAATGTGGGATCTAAAGATCCTAGTGTGTGCCTATACTGCAGGATATACTACCTGCTTGAGCGGCTGCAACTGCCGCAACAACTTGAGCTTGAACGAGAGCCTCTAGCTGGGCTTGAGTTATGTTAAGTCGTCCAGACATGATCTTCATTGCAAAAGTAGCATAATTAAGAATGGTTCGCGAATAGGGCGATGACAGAAAAGAGTAAGCACGTAGGGATTCTCATGCTATAGTGTCATGTGTATCTGAGCGCAATACGAGCAAGTTCTATATCATTCTAGCATACAGGCAATAAATATAAACCTTATTACCTAGGATGTCGAGTCTTGCACGTGGAGCGAAGCGTCGTTGTGGATCGTTGAGAGCACTGTTCTGGTTATAGTCTGGTTTTAATAAAATCGTTTTCCCATATTAAAACCTAGTTCTCTATAACCAATGGCTCTGATACCAATCTGTCACACCCCCAAAATCCACCCGCGGAGTACCACCGCTTGGAGGCGTGACGCGACCAGGATCAAGCCATCAATCATATCAAACATAGCATTTAAGAATAATAAAAGTAATTAATGTAGTTCATCATGACATGATTTACGTTTCAAAACCAAACATTGTTTTAAGTAGCGGAAG
Source organism: Helianthus annuus (assembly GCF_002127325.2). NCBI lineage: Eukaryota > Viridiplantae > Streptophyta > Magnoliopsida > Asterales > Asteraceae > Helianthus > Helianthus annuus. Next base: position 59,764,638 of record NC_035441.2, on the reverse strand, counting down.
CATAGTAATGTAAACTCAAAATAGTTATAAGTTCAAGTATCGTTCATGATCCACATCCCACAACGACCTGCTCCTCCCTTGTGCAAGCTCCATAGGTTACCTAAGGCCCTGCAAGGCATGCAGCAAATAATCAACAAACTAGTTGAGCGAGTTCACAGAAAGTAAGTTCGTAACAGTATGCGTAAGTTCATCTAGTGGGGGCTTCCCATACAGGTATTTACTATTGGTGAGGGATTCTCACGATTTTCCTTAACAATGGGGGTTTCCCATTGTGGTACTTACTAGACTAGTGCAACCATGTGTTCTTCTTAAACCGAGAACAGGAATACGTACTGGGTCACGTAGGCTTTACGTGACGTGCCCTTCCCCGAGGACAGTGGTACGCGAGGGGCTACGTAGGCTTTACGCAGCGTGTCCTTCCGACCCGGAAGACAGTAGATGGTATTGGGTTACGTAGGATTTACGTAACCTGTCCTCCCGACCCGGGAGACAAATGGCAATTACTGGGTTACGTAGGCTTTATGTAACGTGTCCTCACTAACCTGAGGACGATGGTCTATAGTCTAGTGATTGCGTAAGTACGAGTAATCATATCATATCAACATTCCAACCCAATTCCCAACCCGGGAATCCCATGCCTTGGCTGTGTGAACTCACCTTGGATTGCTCGGCAGATACACAAAGAGTGCAGGTAAGCTAGTAAATGGTCAACCACGTCCTATCATGGTTATTATACAAGTCAGGTTTTGTCTAAGGTAAAACACATATGCATCGCATAAGCTAACACGTTTCTATCACGAATATGTCATGGCAACATTTGACAGTCAAGCAATACAACTCGTACGGTTTAAACAAGTAGGCCCAATACTAACCGGCCCCACCTGTTGTGCGAATTCCCATAAAGCCCGGCCCAAATAATCATAGTAGCCCAATCATCAATTATGAAAACAAGTCCAAATACTTGGCCCAATCAATTGGGCCCGTGATAGTGCAAGGTCCAAACAGTGTGTGCGAGCATAACAGGCCTCGAGTCGCAACCAACGATCTCGAGTTGCAACAGGGTTACGAGTCGCAACAGCAGGTCACGGCTCGTCATGGTTCGGTTACGAGTCGCAGCGGGACTCGCAACCATGGTTTCGGCTGATGACGTTGTTTGGTTTCGAGTCGGGATCATGAGGTCTCGACTCGCAATCTGTGTCGCAACCAAGTGTGTAACTGACTTCCTGATTTCCTTAATTATTAACAACATCTACTCCGTGATTTCAGCAAACATATTCAGCAGTTTCGGAAACAGATCAAACACCGAAAAATAACAGTTTCATAGCAATCTTCAAACATGTTCATATACCTAAACATAACAGCCTTGATAACAAACAATCAGATCATCAAAACAACCTAAACCGAATCATGCAAAACGTGTTGATTAACAATACATAACAGCCGATTAGCAACACTCAATCTACTATCATCATACAAATAATCCGAATATATACATTATATGATATAGTGGCCGATTAGCATCTATTATGTTTTAGATTATTTTCACAACATCTGATTCAATACATGCTAGTCGATTCTATGTCAAGTAACCATGTATCATTTAACAAGATCAATCATGATAACCAAAAATCCTATTCATCATGCATGACTATAACATCAAAACGTTAACCACAATTAATTAATCATACTAACCGATTCAAGAAGAGTGTAGGGTTCGGTCCGAATGAGAGATACTCTTGCCGTCGGGTTCCAATCCAACCGAGAGAGGGAGACGAGAGAGAGAAGTAGGGTTGCGTGTGAGTGTTTCGGTAACAATGAGGGAACAAAACCTCCTAACTTGGTTTAGTGTTTGCGAGTGGAAAGTGGGCCGAGCCCAACTCGGCTATCTAATGAGATCCGGTTTCAAGGAGTGGCCCGAATGGCTTGTGTGACCGGTTGTAATGTGTGGTTTGGGTTCGGTTCGATTAACATACAAACATATATCACACAATGCACATAATATCATACGTAATCACATAATTATATAATCAAGTTCACATAAGTACGAAACGTCATAACATTTATTAACTCAAAGTGTCATAGGTACGTAATGTTACATCAGAGTAGGTCTAAGGTTCGAGTTGTCACATAACGGGTACGGCCAAACCCCACTCATGGTCAAAACTAGTACTTAGTAGTGCTTCGGATTCCCAGTCGAGGGTAATCGACACAGTCGAGGTTAATCGACACAGTAGAGGGAAATCGACACAGTCGAGGTTAATCGACACAGTCGAGGGTAATCGACAGAGTAAAGGAGCCAACACTAATGCTCTATATGTTCTCACATGTCTTAAAGGAGCCAACACTAATGCTCCATAAGTCCTCACATGCCATGAAGGAGCCAACACTAATGCTCCATATGTCCTCACATGCCTTAATGTCTTTGTGCAAACATTTAATTAGTACGTGGTGTACACAAGAAAACTTGATTTATACAAGAATACTTTATTTAAACAAGATACATACCCTGTTTTCATAAATGGTATGCAAAACGCATGAACTCGCTCAACTTTATGTTGGTGTTTTCCAAAATTACATGTATTTCAGGTGACAGGATGGATCTTGGGCGCAAGTGTCGTAACTAGAAGTAGACTACAAGTTTAGATGTCATCCACTTTTGTTGAATTGTAACCTAGATGAAGGTTGTGTTTTAAAACTTAAATAACAAGTGTTTGTAATATTCAAATTTTTCCGAATGGATGAACATCGTGTTAAATCATGTAGTTGTTTATTATGATTGAATGCAATGATAACAAGCTAGTCACACATCATACGCTTCCGCAAAAGACAGGGTGTGACACGCTGCTAGTGTCTAATGGTGATTCCGCTCCTATCGATACCTAGTGATTCCGCCCGAGATCTCATGGGGTTCCACCCGAACCGTTTCGAGCGGAATCAACACTACTATATATATGTGTTGTGAGATTTCATTTGTAGAACTGTTGGAGCGGAACTAGAGTCGAGGTGCTGCCAAAATTTTGTCAGAAATCGTTGTATTTGACTTAGAAAATGTTCATAAAGATGAAATTAAGAGGAGATAGCTGTGTGACTTCATTTACTTTGATTCCGCCTCTGTATATGAAGATGAACTGCCTTATACTGACTATTTAGGGTCATGACACAGTCCGACAAGTGGTATCAGAGCTCAGGACGAGGAGTTCATACCATTACAACTTGATTCTACCAGATTCTCTTACTTCTACTCACTTCTTCTCACACTTTTCTAATTTGAACAAGTTCTAGCTGTTGAAATGGCCTGAATTTCGAGTATATTGTGTAAAACATAGAATTAACAAACCCTAGTAAGAATCAGGTTAAAATTCGGATTAAAAATGGTAAAAATAACCTGAAAACTTGATTCCGCTCAAAAAGTTTTTTCGGTGATTTCGCTCGTAATATCATAAAATTCAGATTCCGTTCGAAATTCTGCATGTGATTTCGCTCGAAATCAGATTATTTCTGATTCCGCCTGAAAACTATTGTCTGATTTCGCTCAAAGTCGAATTGGTCTGATTTCGCCTGAAAGTTACATTTTGATTCCGCTCGAAATCAAACTTTATCTGATTTCGCTCGAACATATCTGTTAATTTTGCTCGAAAGCTGATTTTGCTCGAAATTACTGTTTTTCAAAACTTTGAAAATTTTCTAAGTGTTTGCTGATTTTTCAGGTACGTGCAAGATGGATGATATATTCATGAACCCGTTTAGCGACATGTATGCTTTCGCTGGAAATTCTTGAGACGATACTTCTTCAAGCAACACTAATGAGAACGCACAAAATGCAAAGAAAAAGTTATCGGACGCCTTGGAGGTTGAAAGTGCTTTCGGAACTTACAACAAACCACCGAACACAATGAAGATCTTGGTTTTCGCAACTTTTGTTATTATATGTTGTTAGTAAAAACTTATGTAACCAACGGAATACTTATGTATCATGTAGTCGTTTCGAATGTTATAACTTGTTTAACTACTTCACTACTAATCTTCTAATGGAAAATCCTTATTAAATGTAAAGATAAGTAGTTCAATTTTTATATAAGTGTTTTATTTGCAATGAGTGTTACAGGATTTATTTATTTATTTATTCATTCATTCATATTAAATCCGCTTTGTTGGTTTGTCATACAAAAGCAGTCTTAATACAAACATGTGTTAAGATAATGGTACGCAAATTTCAAGCTATATATTCCGGTGTTCCTCCTAATGGTTCATTCATCATCGATCTAAAATTTTGCGATATTCATTGCTCCTTCATCTTTGATCGAAAATCCTATGAGACTTGTTTGAAACAAACATTCAGATTTACTTCGTTGAACCTTTCATCTAATTTCAAACACTGTGAACTTGTTTGATCACCACTATTATTGAATTATTTCAATCACTACGACAACTTTGGTGGCGGTACAAACTTGTAGCTTGGGCTAATCACGATCGAGAGTTGCATGCAAAACACATGTGATGCTTGTTCAATCAACGCTATTATTGAATCATTTTATTCACTACGACACCTTATGGCATCAGCATGAACTTGTAGCTTGGGCTAATCATGATCGATCGTTTCATGCAAAACTGTTTATGCTCCTTGTTTAACTAATCATTTAAATAGCCTTAATACAACTATGTATTAAGCTGATGATATGCCAGGTTTGGTTGTATTTTTTTTCGGTGTATCCTTGCAACTCAATAATGTCAACACGTTGATTTTATTCATTTATTGGTTCGATAGTTGATGAATCACTTTCATGTCTCTATTACAAATGAATTTGTTGATTCGGAGTTTCATTTATACAACAACCAACGTAAGTTTCCGTCGGTAGTGAATTCTATTGTTTCAAAAATTGATTGCATATTGTGAACGTTCATTTGGAATTCTATTGGTAACAATTCCTCTTTTGATTGACCCCCGTAAATTTAGTCACATTGGTGATAGTATCACTACACTTCATTCACTTGATATTGATTTCTGGAACAAACTCGACTGAACCGTTGGTTTCTTATTGATGCAAAATGTCTTTACACTCACGTAATCTGAATAAGTCTTGATTCGATTACGCGCTCATTCACTTTGGTATTATTCGGACTTACCTGCAAAACGACACAACTCTGAGAAGATAACATTGTCTAAATTTCGAGGACGAAATATCTATAACAGGGGGAGAACGTGACAACCGGTGATTAACGGCTTGTAATTACACGATTAGCAAACACTTAAGGCAATAATAAATAGTTCTTAACGCATGCATTAACTTAATTAGGCTCGTGGAATGCCTAGGAACGCTTATCTAACTTTATAGTGTGCATATGATGATTTTCGGAAATTTGCTGAACTTTAAACGACAACGAACTGACACCATACAAAATACCGACAACGCCGACAAATACGAATTTTATACGTATGATTTAAACATATGGATTTCGTTTGTGAAATTATCTGTTGATGCAGATTTTGTGTCCGATGCTTGTCGAATAGATTAGTTTTACTTTACGCTGAATTTGTAATAGTTAGTGACACGGTCTATCGAACGTGTATAGACCCGCTCGTTTGAAGTGGTCAAACGAGAGGGTTATTCGTTTGACCGTGTGTGTGGTTGCTAAACAAATTATGGTTGTTTGATGTTGGTGTCGAAGGATAAGGCATCGAAGGATTGTGTATCCTTCGATGAGCTCGAAAGATATCCATCGAAGGTTGACGATGGACCTCGAAGGATATGTCATCCTTCGAGGTATATGTGTATCTTTCGAAAGCTGGATAGTCGACAGATGATCTATCGACCAGTCAGTTTGATCCTTCGACCATACAACCTGTGTTTGGTATAAATACCAACACTTTGTCATTTGCAACACAAGAGTGAGAGCACAAGTGTGTGCAAGAGAGTGAGAGGAGGTTTGGTACCTCACCGGGAGAAATCACCACTTGATTTCTCCCTGGATGTATACTTCTTTGGTATTAGTTCGGTTATCATGTAATCGGGCCGACTTGTAATGTTTACTATCGGATTAATACAAAGTTTGTTTGTTTATCCTCTCTTATCTCTTCCGTCTTTGAACATGAACATGAGAATCACGGTTTTGATCCCGAAACACGGACCTACAATTGGTATCAGAGCCATGGTGCCCGATTTAGTAAAACTAACCGTTTACTAAGTCACATGTGCTCTAGATCTGTGATTTTTGTGCGTTTTTTTTTCAAGATGTAAAAATGGTGAAAATGAGAAAAACTCAGATCTGGACCCGAATATTCAGATCTGTGCTAAAATGAGTGTTGGGTTTTATGTTTTTCTCTAAAATACTCAAGTTTTCTTCATCAAAAATTGTGTACGAGTGTTTTCATCGAATCTGCAGATTTACCCAGGTTTCTGTGTTCTTGATGTTCTTCACATCTTCATAATTTGAAAGATGTGAAGAACTTCGAAGGATCATTTATCTTGTCGAAGGATCAGATCCAAATCCTTGAAAGATTAGATTACTGTTTCGAAAGGCCATCTTAAATTTCGAAAGATCATCTTTGGCTTCGAAGGGTCATCAAACAGTTTTCGAAGGGACAGATCCCCCTACAATTCGAAAGATCACTGTCGAAAGATTCCTTCACCTCTTAGCTTTGTCTCGAAAGATCAACTTTACTTCTCAACAAATTCGAAAGGTCACTGTGTACTTCGATAGATCAATTTTACTCACCAACAACCTTGAAAGATCATCTTTACCTACAACCACTTCGATAGACCAGTCAGATTTCGATAGGTCACTGCAACAACTTCGAAAGATGAGGTTGTTGCGTATCGAAAGATCAACTATCTGTTCCGAAGGGTCATCCTTGTCTTACCTCGAAGGATACACAGTTCTACCTCAAAGGATCAGACATGAAGATGATGTTTACCAGTTGTTTATGTATCGAAAGATCCATGTGCTCGAATGATATCACCGGCTGTGAATGGCGGCTGTGCAAGGAGGAAGACAATGATATGTGGCGGCTGGTGATGCTTTTAAAATTATGGTTGTTGACTAAAATGAAGTTGGTGGCTGCCTCCTTGGGTATCGCAGAGGAGAGAGAAGTAGGTGTCTGCACTATTTTGTTTGGGGTTTTGCCTTATCTTTTGGTGTAGTGGGTATTTTTTTTTTGACAAGAGATGTTGGGCCTTACAATGAGTTAGGGCCACGAAAGTCCAAGAAGCATGTTGGGCTCTACATTTCACGTACTGGGCCACACAAAAGTGAAGTGAAAATTTATTTTTGTGAACTTGTTTGGTGTGGGCCTCCGTATTAGACTAGATTTCCAGGTATGAAAAGGTGGTGTATTTTTAATTAGAATGTATTATTTGGGCCAAGAATTTTACTTGGTTTGCAAAGTCTGGTCGGGTGTTCGTGAAGTTTTGATTTGTACCGCGCTTCTAAATGTCAACGCCAAATTCGTACGAATTCGGGAGCGCGCGGGGTGATGCAGCATGATGAAAACAAGAGATGATGAAAACTTGATTTTTGAAAAATGTGGGGTAGTCACGGTTACCGATGCAAATGGCAAAAATGGTAACACGACTATTATGGGCCAAAAACAACACGGTATGTTCGCTTCCGCACGTCAATATTTATGATTGTTACCGGTTATTCGGAAATGTTCGAAAGCATTTTGTTTATTGTCATATTCTCGCATTTGAAGACGAACGTATGAACCTAGAACGTCAATACCGGTCCTAACGAGTCCACAAATTTTTTGGGGGGATACAAGTCAGATCCTACGGGGTACTAGGGGACGCTCTTATTCAACTAGAATATGCAAAGAAGAAAGTCGTTTTCGTGAATTTTCGGAACCGAGAACATTCAATGAAGATTGATGACAGTTCCGCTCAGTGGAGGGAATTGGTGAACATTTGACGACAGTTTCTTTGAAGTGGAAAGAATCTGTTAAGGTTTAGAGATTTTACCAAAGAAATGGGGGGATAAAAAATTTCATATGTTGAATTTCTTCGGTAAATTTCTAAACGCAATCTCAGGTGGTAGAGTTTGTGATTTTCTGGTGGTACAATCGGTTCTGCGTGGAATGTTTTGCACAGACACATATTTGAGGATTTTAATTAATTCTCCAGCCAGCGTGAAGGGTTTTGCACGGAAACATACAGGTATCTAAAGTCTACAGTTGTTTCAAAACGCTGTTTACTGAAGACCTGGGGAATCTTTATGGAAGTTGATAGTTCAAGGCTGAAGACCTGTAGGATTCGGTTTTGGGTTTGATGTTTCTTTGGGATTTTACAGGGATCTGGGGGTAACTCAATTCGTTGAGTTTGCAAACGATGTACTTGGTCAAGCTGACTTCCTGGGTACTGATGCTGAAGATCTGTAGTGCATTACGTGGTCAACTTCACAAAGGCGAGACAATGAGATCTGGATGTAGTTCAACTAAGCGTGCCGTTTGGTTGAGCTTGCAAGGGATACACTTGGTCTAGCTGACTTTCCTGAGTGTTGATGCTGAAGATTAAAGTGCATTACTTGGTCGATTCCACAAAGACGGTTTACAGAAGACAGTTCACCAGAAATCTCTATCAATGTAGTATGCTTGAAGATCAAGACTTGATGCAGTTTTTTTAAAGAATGGAACCCTTATCAAATGCCGGTTGGAGTATTGGAAGATCAGCGGAAGATCGGTCAATTGAGCCTTTTGAGGAAATTGCACAACACTCAACATGGATACGCGTACTTTGAGGGGGAAATATTATACAAGGAGCATCAAGATACTACTTACCTGGTTCATCGGTCAAGGGGGAATTTGTTAACACAGAGAAGCTGAATACTTGACTGAAGATCGATTGCAGTTGCATTTTCAGCTTTCGACAGCAACGGACAAGGGGGAATTTGTTGATGCAGATTTTGTGTCCGATGCTTGTCGAATAGATTAGTTTTACTTTACGCTGAATTTGTAATAGTTAGTGACACGGTCTATCGAACGTGTATAGACCCGCTCGTTTGAAGTGGTCAAACGAGAGGGTTATTCGTTTGACCGTGTGTGTGGTTGCTAAACAAATTATGGTTGTTTGATGTTGGTGTCGAAGGATAAGGCATCGAAGGATTGTGTATCCTTCGAGGAGCTCGAAAGATATCCATCGAAGGTTGACGATGGACCTCGAAGGATATGTCATCCTTCGAGGTATATGTGTATCTTTCGAAAGCTGGATAGTCGACAGATGATCTATCGACCAGTCAGTTTGATCCTTCGACCATACAACCTGTGTTTGGTATAAATACCAACACTTTGTCATTTGCAACACAAGAGTGAGAGCACAAGTGTGTGCAAGAGAGTGAGAGGAGGTTTGGTACCTCACCGGGAGAAATCACCACTTGATTTCTCCCTGGATGTATACTTCTTTGGTATTAGTTCGGTTATCATGTAATCGGGCCGACTTGTAATGTTTACTACCGGATTAATACAAAGTTTGTTTGTTTATCCTCTCTTATCTCTTCCGTCTTTGAACATGAGCATGAGAATCACGGTTTTGATCCCGAAACACGGACCTACATTATCACACTTTCGAATGACACAAAACGCATACGAGAACGAAAAAACACGGAAACAATAACGCACCGACAATCAACAACGAAACAGAAGCACCGGACTCGAGTTATGTCTCGATATTAATATATTATGATATATTTAGCTTCGTTTTCAAATTTTCATATCCACGGACAAAATCGAATTGAAAAACAGATTAAAAACGACAAACAAAGCATTTTATGCGATTTTAACGCAACCGACGAACGAACGCGTTAAACATCAATTTCTGATGTAATTTTTAGCGTTTCGACTCTAAAACTTTATTATACGACATTTTACGACAAATGGGAGTAGAAACGGGCTTCAAAAAATTATCGGGCTGCGCAAAACACGAGAAGCGAGCTCGTGGACCTAGGGCCCAACCCACTTCTAACCCTAACTATATAAGTCTTTTTATCTCCTCCACCCCTCATTCTCCCAAAATCCTCACACGCACACCCACTAAGCTCCCTCTCTCCCTCTCATCTGTCTACGGCAACATCAACCACCGGACTTCGGCCAGCAAGGCCAGCGGAACCGGCGACGGTACAACGGCGGAGGCAGCAACAAGTTTGGCGAACCACAGCGGTGGCGCCGCCATATACGACGGCAGCGGTGGATGTTTCACAGCGAATCAACGGTGTGCATCACTAATCGGACCTCCTAAACTTGTTCTCGTGTTTTTGACAAGTTGTTACATTGTCAACGTATTAGATGAAAATTATATATATGGTTTATTGAATTGTTGAGTTTTGAAATAAGACGACGACTTGAGTTGTTGGGTTATTCCAAAAACAGAGTAAACTCTTTCCGTTTTTCCTAAAGAAGACCCGAAACAAGACACGTGATTATATCTTAAAAACGACAGCAATCGAAACTCAAGTTTTCTTATAAAAATAGATATAAAAGTGTATTTATCTTAGCGGCGTTTTATAATATATAAGCCGGATTTATAACAAATATAATCGTTTATATTTATTCTAAATGTCGTTTTAAAACTCAAAAACTTTAATAAATATAATTGTCTATATTTATTTCAACGCCCAAAATTCGGAAATAATTTATAAAATAAATATAATTGTTTATATTTATTTCAAACAGCGTTAACTCGTGTAATTTTTTAAAATAAGTATAATTATTTATATTTATTTTGAAACAATGATTTGAATAGCTTCGAATACCTTTATAAAAAGAAATATAATGTTTATAACAATTCCGAATGACGTGAATTCCGAGTATCTTTATAAGAAGAATATAATATTCATATTTATTTTAAACCACAGAATTCAGAATGTATATTTCCAACGTTTAGTCTTCGTAAGTCATATAAAATAAATATATTTATTTATATTTATTTCAATCGTCTAGAATCCGAGTATTCTTATCAAATGAATATAGCTGTTTAAATTCATTTCAAACGTCAGGTTTTTGAATATATATATACATATATATATATATGTATATATATGTATATATATATATACATAGGAAAGGGTTTAAATGAGAACACTAAATATCACCAGAACCGTGAGAACGAATGAAAAAACCACGAGAACAAGGTCAAAAACAATTAAAATTCAAAATTTATTTTACACTTATCATTATTATTCGAATACAATGTTAGAAATTAAATTTACACGTTTAAATTTATGTGAATTCGTAAATAACGAAAATTTACACATGTGTAAGTTTGTCATTTACACGTGTGTAAATTTGTTGTATTTACACATGTGTAAAAAATCTAATAAGAGTGATTTTGAGAGGAGAAATGAATTATTTGATGTTGTGAATTCTTTTTTGATGTTGTATTTTAATTAGAATGAGGTTTGTATTTAAAAAATTCGGTTTTGATTGGTTTTTCATTCGTTCTCACGGTTCTCGCAATATTTAGCGTTCTCAAGATAACCCTCCCCTACTACTATTTCATTTACGCCTATATATACATATATATACATCTATATATATGTATTTGTTTATTTCCGTCTTACGAAAGCTACAAAGAGTCGTACTACTATTTCATTTACGCCTTCTAATCGCGACGGCTAACACCACTACATATATATATATATATCCTAAACCATTTGGAAACTAAGTCGTTTCTGAGACTTAGTATCTATCCTGATTAAATGGGATCAAATAACCATAGATTAGTTATTTCAAAACCCAAGATAACACTTCCCTATAATTGTTGGTTAATGATTCGGTAGAGCTCGGACACGTGGTTTAGCTACACTGGTTTATTTCGTAGGAATGTCATAGTTTCACGCTAGCTAATTCAACGTTCTTGGAACAGCACTACGGAATAACGCTAAGCTTGCTTTGCACAGGAATATCAAGGTGAGTTCATAACCCCCACTTTTATCGTTTTACATTTTTATAAATGTTTTTGTGGGTGGAAAGACATGCAAGTTTTGCAAAAACACACAATGTTTCGATAAACGAAAATCACTTATTTCTAAACCATTTCGCAACAGTGTAGGTCCCTCTTCGGAGGATGACGAACCTAAACCTTGTTATACAAACCTACTAGCGAGTGCGGAATCCAAGCTAGCAAGCAAACCGGGATGAAGCAAGTATAAAAACAAACACACAAAGTTCACCGATTAACACCACTGTATTAATACGTATGAAGGTTTCGGTTACAAGCACAATGTTTACAAATCTAACTTGCAAACTCTCAAAGTGTGTGTGTGAGTTTCGGACAGAAAGCTCTCAAGAACTCTCAATCTCTCGGGTGTGCTTCTATCTCAGTGTCTATCTTTCACAACACACTGCATGGGTATTTATATACCCAGCCCATGATGTCTGGTCCGAAGGATCCGATAGATGGTCCGAAGGATCATCTATCGAAAACAAAGCTTTCAAAGGATCACAAGGACCTCGAAAGACTATCTTTCGAGAAGCACATCTTTCGTGGAGATCGAAGGATCCACATCATCCTTCGATCTCTTATCCTTCGAGACAGACAAGTCATCAAACATATTCTAACTGTTGACTGAGTCAAACCAGGAGGACGGTTGACTTGGTCAACTTACAGGACTGACAAGGACATCGTTTACATCGTGACCGATTACAGACAAAGTACAGACACAAGTGCACCAACAAACTCCCCCTTGGCTGTAGCTTTGTCTTTATCTTCTTTAGTTGTAGACTCGTCTAGAACTTCGATGGTCTTTGGTCTTCAAGTCTTCAAGACTCTGATGTCCTTTCAAGTCTTCAATGTCGGAGGATCTTCAAAGTCTTCACGTCTTGAAAGTAGAGAGTGTATCAACAAACTACCCGTATCATGTAGGAAGTGTGTTAACAAACTCCCCCTTAACATAAGCTCCCCCTTGAGTTATGCTCGCGAAATACTTTATCTTTATGAAGTGAGATCCTTGTGGTGTTGACGATGGTCAGCGGCAACTCGATCATCTTCATCTTCTGAGTGCCTTCATGTCGTGTCTTCATTCCAAAGCTTTGTCATCAACCATGTTCTCCTAGCCTTTAGAATCTGCACATGCAAGAAATCTAAACGCGTAATGAGAACAACTGCTTGGAATATAGTTAATCATAAACAAATGACACACGGATGACCATGTCACAATCAAACACCGTCCGACAGTTTGAAAGTTTAATAAATTCAACAATTTCAACCTTTACTTTCAAAAACTTACAAATTTCGACCATTTATGAAGATTTAGTCAATTCGGTTTTCGTTCAGGTTTCAGGCAACGAAGACTCGAGTTCCAACATCGTACGATCGAAAATAAAGAAGAAATAAAATCTTTTTGGTATTTTTGAGTTTTTCAAATGTAAAGACTGAAAGCAGTAAATAAATATATACAGACATTCTTTTTGCGAGTTTCGAGGGTAAGAGAATCATATCAGTGTACGGTCATGCCAAAACACTCTTGTTATTCAGTTAGTTAACATTAAGATAAGCATCCTATAACAATTATCGGTATTGTTGTCCACTTAAGCTCAACTTATCATATGTAATCATGTTTAGGAGATACATTAAGGTATGATTTATACTTACCGACCGGTGTTCATCCACATCACGACACATTCCCGTATCAAGGTATGCACGAGGGTTCATCTTACCGGTGAGTATACTGATTATCATCTGTTTGACCGTATATGATGTGAGATTCTCACTTATTTTGATTTGAAAACAAGCCCTATGTGATATAATCACTTATTGATGAGGAACTTGATTTTCATATGCATGAGGGCACAGGAGCAAGTCCGTGAACAGGTCAGTACTTCCGTACAGCAGAGAGACGAACTTGACTCCCGGATAAATGTGATATTTTATCACTTATTTTGATTTGGACATGTGATTGTTTATCACTTATTGAGGTCGAATGCAGTATGTATTATGTACACGTATGTATAGTATCATGGAAGAACTTAGACTTAGTCTATTTATAGAAGCAACCATGATACCCAGATGATAAGCAGCATAAAGACCGAATATCTCAGAACCTCGGCAATCTATCAAACGAAATTTCGGTACTAAGACCATATGCCAATGAATGGTTCCCACCTGGTCTTCAGTCGGTTTAAGATTTATATCACCCTGCACACTTTAAAATGATTGTGAGCCTACCGATACATCTTGTATAGAGCTGCTTATCGTTTTTCATTTAAGGTTTAAAGAGGTTTGGATAGACCACTGATGTACTATCATTTTCTCTTTTGCTCGCCAGGAAACTCATTTTTGATTTTCTATTGTTTTTGTGTTTTTGAAATTTTTCAATGTTTTTGGATTTTCATATTTTTGAATTTACTCCCCCTAAAATCAATAAACTAAGACAAATTTAAAAACACAAAGATATTTACAAAAATGATTTTCCGATGTTGGTTTTACTCTTGGTTGACCTTAATGCCGTTTACCAATAATAAAAAGTCAAATCTTGATTTGTCAAACGCTTTGGTAAATAAGTCGGCACGTTGGTCATCGGTGTGGACCTTAACAACATCGATTAATCTTTTCTCAAAGCAATCACGTATGAAGTGATATTTGATTTCGATGTGTTTGGTCTTTGAATGCTGCACAGGATTTCTAGTGATCTGTAATGCAGCAGAATTATCAACGTAAATAGGTGTAGTTAGGAATTCAAAACCGTAGTCCCGCAATTGTTGTTGGATCCACAGAACTTGGGAGCAACAACTTGAGGCGGCAATGTATTCAGCTTCGCATGTTGATGTTGCGACACACGTCTGCTTCTTGCATTGCCATGTGACTAGGCGAGTTCCTAAAAACTGACATCCAGCCGATGTGGATTTGCCGTCGATCTTACATCCGCCAAAATCAGAATCACTGAATGCGACCAATTCAAAGTTATTATCCCTAGGGTACCACAGACCGGTGTCTGGATAAGCCTTCAAATAACGAAAAATCCTTTTTACAGCTGCAAGATGAGAGTCCTTTGGATTGACTTGATATCTGGCAAGCAGGCACGTTGGGTACATTATGTCTGGTCTTGATGCTGTGAGGTACATAAGAGATCCGATCATAGCGCGGTAATATGAAGGGCTAACAGCTTCTCCCTTCAAATCTGGAGTAATTCCGTGATTTACTGCCAATGGGGTACCAATGGGCGTTGCATCAGACATCTGAAACCGGTTCAAGATGTCACCAACATACTTAGTCTGATGGATGAATATCCCAAACTCAGTTTGTTGCACTTGTAGGCCCAAGAAAAAGTTCATTTCCCCCATAGCACTCATCTCGAATTTATCCTGCATTATGCGCTCGAAATTCCTGCACAAAACATCATTAGTAGAACCAAAAATAATATCGTCAACGTATACCTGTACCAGAAGAAGATCTCCATCTTGTTCTTTGATGAAGAGAGTACAGTCGATAAGACCCCGTCGAAAACCGTTCTCCAGCAGATAGTTTGATAAGGTTGCGTACCAAGCTCGCGGTGCTTGATGAAGACCATAGAGAGCTTTGTTAAGCAACCAAACCCGATCGGGATGGATAGGATCTTCAAAACCTGGAGGCTGTTCGACATATACCTCTTCTTCTACCACACCATGTAAAAATGCACTCTTCACGTCCATCTGATAAACCTTGAATCCTTTGAAGGATGCATAGGCTAGAAAAATTCGAATTGCTTCGAGACGTGCCACTGGTGCATATACTTCGTTGTAGTCGATGCCTTCAATCTGACGAAAACCCTGAACGACTAAACGCGCTTTGTTCCGGATAACAACTCCGCGGTCATCCTTCTTGCATTTGAAAACCCATCGAGTACCAATCTTCTTGTAGTTCTCAGGCTTCTCGACAAGCTTCCAAACACCAAGCTTTTGAAATTGCACCAATTCTTCCTGCATAGCTTCAACCCATGAGCTGTCTTTCATAGCTTCTTTCCACGATTTTGGTTCTTCTTGTGACACGTAACACGCGAAGGACCAGTCATTCTGCTGACCAGATTCTCTTATAGCTGAATACAAACCAGCATTCCGGTTGTTTCTCAGCTGATTACGCGTCTGCACACCGCGATGGACATCTCCTATTATGTTCTGCTGGGGATGGGTATCATGAATCCTCATTTCAGGATTATCTGGTACACGAGCATTGATACCCAAATTGTTAAAATTAAGATCAACAACCAACTCCACACCAGGGATGTGTGTAGAGGTGGATGCATTCCCTTTAGCAGTATCCACATTCTGCACGTGAGGTGTATCAACAGAGGCACCTTGAACAGGAGCAACTGGAGCAGAAGATCCTTCAGCTGCATCATGATATTCATCATCTTCAGAGGACTCATTATAGTCAGCAGCATCTTCATAAACCTCATTTTGAGCCATATTGTTGATAGACGAAGAACCTTGAGGGTCAACAACAATAGGTCTAACCAAAGGCGAGACAGCAGCGTTGTCACTTTCCAACAACATTCTGGCCGCTGCTGATTCTTCGTCAAAGGTTGGCAGATTGAAGGAGTCAAACAGACCATCATAATCGAACATCCACCGATCACCCGGAGCCCTATCAGGACTCGTATACCTTTGAACCCTCACCTCACTCCATAGCTCTACCTTTTTGGTAGATAGATTCCAGACACAAAAGTTTGGAGTTTGGTATCCAAGAAAGTAGCCCTCGATAGCTTTAGCACCAAATTTGCCATCTGGTTCAATCATGGTACAAGGACCACCAAAGGGTTCTAGGTAAGAAAGATCCGGTTTCCTTTTCTGAAGGAGTTCGAAACAAGTTTTGCCATGTCTCTTTACTGTAAGAACTCTGTTTAATGTGTAGCACGCAGTCGACACAACCTCCCCCCAGAATTGAATAGGGAGTTCCGACTCAACTAACATTGTTCTCGCAGTTTCTATAATTGTTCGATTCTTCCTCTCCGCGACACCGTTTTGTTGTGGAGTATAACGAGAACTGTACTCATGAAGAATGCCTTTAGAAGTACAAAACTCATCCATAACTTGATTCTTGAATTCTGTTCCATTGTTGCTTCGGATCCTTTTCACTTTCAACGTATAGAGATTTTCCAACATAGTGAGAAGGTCCTTGAGGATGCCAGGAGTTTCACTCTTGTGTGCCATGAAGGATACCCAAGAAAATCTAGAGTAGTCATCAGTAACTACTAGACAATATGCATCACCGAACATTGTCTTGTGCTTCATAGGTCCAAAGAGGTCCATATGAAGACGCTCGAGCGGCATGCTGACTGTGTTGATTTTCTTCAAAGGATGGGATTTCTTCGTTTGCTTTCCCTTTTGGCACGAGACACAGATATCTTGCAAATGAAAACTTCTTACAGGCACACCATTCACAAGATTGTTTTTCACCAAATGGTTCATTTTCCTCAAGTGAATGTGCCCCATTCTTCTGTGCCATGAGATTGACTCCTTTTCCGTGGCTTTTGAGAAAAAGCAAGTGACTTGTGCAGATGTTGTAATCGCCTGGCTCATATCGAGAATGTAAAGATCATTAACTCTCGGAGCCGATAAGAGAATCCATTCTTGTGGAATTTTGAATCCGGGTTTTAGCACATAGCAGCCGGCATCATCAAAATGCACGGTGAACTTTTTATCGCAGATTTGCGACACGCTCAGAAGATTATGATCAATTTGCTTCACATAGTTGATCTTGTCGAAACATACAATACCATTGGAGACACTTCCCTCTCCAGTGATATATCCACCTTTATCTCCCGCAAATGCGACATAGCCTCCTCTAATATTTCTCACATCGTATAGAAGCCGTAAGTCGCCAGTCATGTGCCTAGATGCTCCACTATCAACAATCCAATGACTGTTAATAGTTCCTCCTGGAACACCCTGCACATGTCATTTAAAACATCAGTTCAGAATGGGGACCCAAGCCTTAGTGGTCTTGGGTCGTCCCTGAGCATCACGAAACGTGATATCAATCTCTTGATGGTTTTTAAGAACATCTGCTCCCCCTGAATTGTCACCCGTCTTAGGTAACCAACGTTGTTTTTGCCTACCAGTTTTTAAAGATTCTGGTTTTGTAGGTTGTGACACACTTGGTTCCTTTTGAACTGTTTTAACTTCAGATTTTAAAGCTTTTTCAACAGTTTTCACGTTTTTACGTCATTGTTTAGTTTCTTGTTCTTTTACAGTTCGTTTATCATTTTTAGGTGAAACTGACCGACGCTGAGGATGAGTTGTTTCAGGTGGAGCTTTCTAAACAAATTTCTGCTTTGGAGCATTTGGGCAGTTTCTGATGATGTGCCCAATTGCTCCGCATTTAAAACATTTTCTCCTTTCAACAAGCTTAGGAGAACTTGATCGACCACAAGATGTTGAAGTCGTGGACCCTGAGGTACTAGCCTTTTCATCACACCCATTTGTATGTTGAGTGTAATTGTTATCACTGTTTCGTTTTAAGATTGTGACTTGTTTTACAAAATCTGTGTTAGATTTGTTCTCAAAAGTTTCAATCTTATCAGTACCCTTGGATGACACGAACTTGACATCTTTTGCTTTCTTTTGAAATCGAGCTCCTTTTGTTTCAGACTTCATCTGAGGGACATTATGCTTTTGAGCTCGTTTGACTGGTTGTTTACCATTAGAAGCACTAGGTTGTTCAGTGATTGGAGATTTTTGATTCCTAAACTGTTTTCTAATCTCAGATTTAGGAATTGGATCACATTGTGTTACCACAATTCCTGGAAGTGTTTTTCCCAAAAATTTGTTTGTGTTGTCTTCAAAGACTTTATCAATCAAAGATTGATTTACATTTTTAATTGGAAAAACGTGATCTGAATAGATTTTATTATCTCCAACCAATGTATACAACACATTACTGCTTTTAACAGTAGGCACACATGTCTTTTCAACCTTAACAGGATCTATCACTTGTTTCTCGACTGATGAAACAGTGGGAGTGTCAGGATCACACAGGATGTGATTCTCAATGGGAATGACAACTCCTTTCATCTTGTTAAGTGATTTATCCTGTTCACTTACATCCACTACTGATTCATCATCCGATGTTTCACAATCCTCAATGATTGGAGGATTTTGATTCATGGATGTTGAAGTCTCTTGCTGCTTTCCGGATGTGTTTGAAGAACTGTCCGGTTTGAACCCTAGGCCAGTAGCAAATTCCTCAACATCAAGAGGCACACTGGGTTCATACCGAGGCATTTCCTCCTCATCAGGCATCTTGGTATAATTGTTCATCAAAGGGGGCGGACATTTCTTATACCCTATGCCTTTCTGGTTTCCCTTCAGTTGTTGAACATCGATGATGTGATCAAGCACAAATCGGGAGTTTGAATAACTTTCCAATTTCTGTTTGATCGCATCATGCTCAGATTTGGCAATGGCTAATTGCTTCTTAGTTTCTTCCACAATGTTAATATATTCATTTATACTTACTTGCTTGTGGTAAACTACTTTGTTAACTTCGGACACATTTTTCTTTAAAGTTTCAATTACTTCTTTAAAATCTTTTTCGTTCCGAGTTAAAGCCATATTTGCCTCTTTGCATTTCGATAGTTCAATAACCAAACTTTGATTATGACTATGAAGCTTTTCTGATTCAAGCTTCATGTCAGCACATGATTCACACATACTAGGAGCAGGAGGTTCAGAAGTTACCTGACTTGAAGAGGCTGAGACGTTTGCCATAAGGGCAGTTTGAAAAGAAAAAGCTCCATCTTCAGAAAAGAACTTCTCCATTTCTTTTGATGCAGTAGCAGCCCTCCTAATCAGAATTGATTTCTGACATTTCAGCTCATCAGCTTCATTCAATAACTCCTGAATATCAGAACTTGCTTCCTCCTTCACATCAGACTCAGACTCTGATTGATTATCCCCAGAAACAGAGCCTTCTTCATCAGAACTCCCAGAATAACCAGAACTGTCATCACTTTCAGATGACCTTTGATTGATGATCTTCGCATAAAAAGCTGTTCCACTTCCTTGATCACCGTCTCCAAACTGCACGGACCAGTTACAACCCTCATCAGCTTGAACTGTCAAAGCCCGATTGGTATTTGATGGTCCCGGCTGGTTGTTGTTCACTGCCACAATCCTCTTGTCTTGGTTTCTGAATGGATTGTGATTGCCTTGTTTTGTTGGCCGAGTGCACTCACGTTTGAAGTGCCCTTTCTCGCCACAATTAAAGCATGTGACAGCATTAATATCAAACCCATACTTCGTATCTTTCTTCCCTTCCAACGAAGTTCTACCAGTACGAGCCATGAAGTCTTTGGCCCTTCTAACCGCACTAGCAAACGCCCACTTAATATCCATCAACTCCATTTCATCTTTGTCGATCTGTTGATAATCTTCATGTGTCATGTTGATGTTTCCAATCTGACCCGCAACTAAACCGCAGTAGGCACTGACCATAGTATTGATCAGTTCTACATGCTCCTTTGCAACTTCTATACTAACTTGGGAAAGATTTGAAGTGTCAACACGAACAGTGTTAGGGTTTGGAGGTTGAGAATTGCTTGTGAAATGAGCTTGCTGTTGTGGTTGAACTGTTGGCTGTGATGGAACTGGAATGTAAGATCTCGGATCAAAACCCGGAGCAGGATTGGATTGAGGAAAAGGAAGAGAACTGGTGTTGGACACAAATGCAGTTTGCGGTTTAGGTTGCTGAGCTGCAGCAGATCTTGCTAAGATGTCGAAGCCTGGAAGATACATTTCTGTATTCTGAGGAACTGGAGCTCGCTTTGCTTTCCTGATTTCTTCTTCATTTTTATGTTCCAGTTTCTGAATGAACTCATAGATGTTGACCGTGTCTAGAGTTCCAGTGTGCTTCAACAACTCAATAAAAGAACTCCACTTTGGAGGTAAGGCGTCAGCAAACTTGTTCACCATGTCTTGTTGAGTAGCAATAACCCCATAAGCACACATTTCACTGATCAGATGATAGAAACGTGTTGTCATATCATTTAGAGTCATGACGAGACTTTCTCGTAGCTGCTGCATTGCCTTCTCCTCGAGCAACCAAGGCATCCCACAATGTTTTCGTGTTCTTGCAGTAGGAGAACTGATGATAAATATCTTTATTGAGCGCTTGTGTAAGTGTTGCAAAGGCCTTTTTCTCCAATTCATAAGATTTCTTGTCAGGTTCAAGCATGTTGGCATAACCTTCTGAAGTCGACGCAGCAACCTCAAGAGCTGCATTGAATGGATTGATGAAACACGTCCAAAGATCAGTGCTTTGCCCTTGAACATACGTGTGAAAGCGGTTTTTCCATGATGGAAAATCGTTCATGTGAATCAACTTTGGAGGACGATTGTTGCTTCCCGTTTCGCTTTCACTGATCAAAAGGTTTTGAATACTCTGACTTTGATTGGATACCAAAGCCCATTGACTTGGACTGATTGATGGCGATGGAAACATGCTCTTCGCCCAAGCATCAGCTGACGTTAGCTCTTGACTAGATTGTGAGTTCAAACTCCAATCCCAAGGACTTGTACAACTCATTTTGATCAAATATTAATAGATAACCTACACAAACACAAACTGTTAAATGTAAACAGACCCGAAATGAAAGATATAACCCTGTTCGAAAGATCAATGATTGTTCGAAGGATCAACAGTGTTCGAAGGATCACTGTTGAGTTTCGAACAAAAACTTCGAAAGATTGACTTCGAAGGATTGACCACACGAAGGATCCTTATCTTTTGAAAAATGATTTCGAAAGATTCTCCTTATATTTCGAACACAGATCTCGAAAGATTCACTAATACGAAGGATCCTTATCTTTCGTAGAGTAACAGTACCTCGAAAGATGTATCCTACGACAAGATTCCTTGGCTCGAAAGATTGAACACAGGCTTCGAAGGATATTCGAAGGATGGGTATCTGTCGAGCCTCCTTGATCGAAAGATTATCTTTCGATGCTGAAGGATGTCTTTCGAAGAGCTCTGACACAACTGAAAAGGTGACAGGTTGGTGAAAAAGGTGACAGGTTGGTGTACCAACTTTCGGCAGAAGGGATGTTCTGCACACGATTTTCTACCAACTTTTTGACTTTCAAACCAGATTTCCCAAAAAGGCAAATCTTATCCAAAAAGTCCAGTCACCGGAGATAACCGGAAATCGGCCGGAAAATTCAAAGTTTCTTAAAAACAAGTTTTTAAGTTACCCAACCCGACCTTGAACACTCCCGAAAGGTTTAGAACGCGTTTTCAGTTCAAAGATGCAAGAAAACCACCAAAAACGGGTGCTAAACCAAGTGTCCAAACACACCAAGAACTCGAACAACCCGGTTTTAAACAAGGTAAAGAGCCAAGCTCTGATACCACTTGTAGGTCCCTCTTCGGAGGATGACGAACCTAAACCTTGTTATACAAACCTACTAGCGAGTGCGGAATCCAAGCTAGCAAGCAAACCGGGATGAAGCAAGTATAAAAACAAACACACAAAGTTCACCGATTAACACCACTGTATTAATACGTATGAAGGTTTCGGTTACAAGCACAATGTTTACAAATCTAACTTGCAAACTCTCAAAGTGTGTGTGTGAGTTTCGGACAGAAAGCTCTCAAGAACTCTCAATCTCTCGGGTGTGCTTCTATCTCAGTGTCTATCTTTCACAACACACTGCATGGGTATTTATATACCCAGCCCATGATGTCTGGTCCGAAGGATCCGATAGATGGTCCGAAGGATCATCTATCGAAAACAAAGCTTTCGAAGGATCACAAGGACCTCGAAAGACTATCTTTCGAGAAGCACATCTTTCGTGGAGATCGAAGGATCCACATCATCCTTCGATCTCTTATCCTTCGAGACAGACAAGTCATCAAACATATTCTAACTGTTGACTGAGTCAAACCAGGAGGACGGTTGACTTGGTCAACTTACAGGACTGACAAGGACATCGTTTACATCGTGACCGATTACAGACAAAGTACAGACACAAGTGCACCAACAAACAGGATTTCAACGAACTCAAATAGTTTACGAAAAGTTCATGCTAAAACTTACCGGTTTTTACAACGATACAAGGTTTTTCGAAATATGCATCGGTTTTAATGACATAGGCTAGGCCCAATAACATGAATGACATGGGCTAGGCCTAAGGACATGGGCAAGGCCCAAGGACACGGGCTAGGCCCAATAACACACATATTTTAACACCAGGTATGTAGCTATGGCATTAGATGATGACAAATCGCTGTGCTTAAGTAGGATGATGACAATAGTAACCATTAATCACGTAGTGGCCAAGGTGGAAAAGGTATAGATCTATCGAGTTTGAGGCGCGCTCCACTCCTGGTATGTTAACCCTTTAGGAGTGCTTTTGTGATCCGAATTGAAAACAAATTTGTCTCGGTTTGGTTACTTACTTATGGCATAGGTCAGTGTATTAGCTACACACCGATTGATCCTTAGATTACATAGGCATCCTACATACTATGTTTTCAATACCGGTTAACAAATATAATAGAAAACATTTCAATACCAGTTTACAGATACTATTAAAAACATTTCATTACTGGTTTACAAACACAACATTGGCATGTATCAGTTTACAATCATGATAGAAAACATTTCATTACTGATATACCGATATGACATTTCAAATGCTTTGGATATTATGATCTTACAAACCGGTTTTCAAATGCAAGATTTCAAATGTTTTAAGACGCATTTGATACAAAAAAAAACAAACTATGAACTTGCTCAACTTTTTGTTGATTTTTCTAGCATGTTCTTTCTCAGGTCACAATTTCAAACTATGAAACGGTTGGAATAGGAGAACCCATGGGGATACGAGTACCTAGCGGGCGTTTAAACTTTTTGGAAGTCTTAGCTCAAATACTTCCCCTGTGCAATGAAGATACCATTCGGATCACACCCAACTCTAATGAAATCGATTTAACGAGGTGTGACAATAATAAACAAACTAAATCGTCGACGATGGTTGAGATTAATGTTGGTCCAATAAAACTGGTATCAAGTTACCGCTAAGAAAACTCGTCTATCTTCCAAGGTATAACAACCTAAGTAATGTGTACTGTTAAAGAAAGACCATGCTCCCTAGGATGAATCGATGTTAATGATGGTTTAGCACTCTTGGAAAAAGAAGAATAAAGTCAAGATGGTGGAAGAACAAGTAGAGAGTGTTTTTCTCTAAATTTCCGAAACGAAACCTGACTGCAAGTTTTATCTTAGTGTACATGTATAAACTCGTTTTATACATACTCCAAATGAACATCTTGTTTGTTATATAATCACAGTAAGGAAAACCAACACTGCCAATTCAAACTTGTAATATACACAATTTAATCATCATTTAAATTGATTTAAGTGGTTAAATCAAAATATCATTTATTAGTGGGACGAGTGAAAGTCCTCGGGACCCTGGATCAATGACAAACACACGAACATTGCACTTGATGGAGACGTAAACACAAAACACGATAAGTAAGTGTAGTAGATGGTAGGAAAGACTCTTTTATTAATCATCATAGATTCATTACCGAAAGAATACACTCCTATACAACTACAAATTGGTTTAGGTCACCCAGTCCTAACCCCACAATCTCTCTCTCTCTCTCTCTCTCTCTCTCTCTCTCTTTCTCTCTCTCTCTCTAATGAAACACGTTATCCCAAAAGGATTCTCTAACTAACCTACATACACATATATATAGGCCACCAAGTCAAACCCTACCAGAACACTCTCTTTAAAATCCTGGCACATTGTTGGTGTTAAACCCTGACATATTTTCCCTTAAACCCTTCAGGGATATAAACCCTCACACTCATGTCATTTATCAGGGAATATTTGTTGATGTGTTCGACTTTGATCTCATTCCATGATAATATCATATTTGACTTGGTCTTCATCACAACTTTTGACTTTTCATAGAATTGATAAAGTTACAATTACCCGGCAGTTTACTGCAAACGTATCATAGAGTGAACAATGTTGGCACTAAACTCGAACAATGATGAACTCGTTTTTAACTCGACCAACTAAAAGTTCACACAACCATGGATAAACCCGAACCTTCATCGGGGATTATAACGTTCCCTGATGTTACAAGATGTGTTCAAGTTTGATCTATGACAATATCAAACTCAAATTTAACTTGGTCATCATCACAACCTTTGACTTTTCATAGAATTAATAAAGCCACAGTTACCAGGAAGTTTATTGCACCAATAATCACCAATCACTAGGTACCCCCATTTACAACGAGTTGAAACAATCCAACATGTAGTTAAACCGAAAAGTGGGAACATCAGCTGTTGTAGCAACCCATGAGCAGTTGCAATCTATGTGCTCATTCTCCACTTGCTCGATCAGCATCAATTGGAACTACATCCATAGTAGCCGCGCAACTACCTAAGTAGTGGCAATATGTGAGATGCTGATTCACTCGCAACTACTAAACAACATCATGCAACTACAGCAGTGGCAACTTACCACTGACTAATTAAAACCAGGCCGAACCTCATTGGCTAGTCATGACGTTATCAATGGCTACAAACCAACCTTCAAAAATACAACGGTGATTCTCAAGTTGCTTGCGGCGATGCAAAGTGCAAAGTGACGCACAACATACGTTTTGAGCATGAACTTCGCTTTTGACGTGGTATACTTCGTTACGAATCTCTAACATAGTACAACACAAAACTAAAAGTAACTACGTATTTACCACATATATAAATACTAAAAATAAAACTAAATTACCAAAGTTTGAAGTTATATTAAAATAATAAAAAATGTTACATCATAATAAGTTAATAACTATCATAAATTCTTCCATTGTTTTTTCTCGAAGATAAATAATATTTGAATATTATAATTAATAAAAAAGTGTTTAAATACATCTTCTCTCAAAGATGGTGTTAGACTCAAGTGCCAATCTGTAAAAAAATTGAAATAAAAATGTTTCTTTAGGGGTTTAACGAATCGAATAGCGAATTTTTTAATTAATCGAATTTAAATTTTTGAATTTTTGTTATTTACCTGAGTTCGTAGTCGATTCGATGTAGATTTGACATATTCGATTTGAATTTGTATTCGGATTTTTTACTCGATTCAAAATTCGGTTTTGTTCGTTAATAAACTGTTAATAAACTGAAATTCAAATAAATTTGATCTGATTTAATTCAAATTCAGCTTAAATAATAAATTGTTTTACTTTATTTCTTAAAGTATTACAACCTGATAATTTTTATCATCAAAAATACTAATCTACAATATTAGTAAATTCTAATTTGTCAAAACA
Organism: Helianthus annuus; assembly: GCF_002127325.2. Taxonomy (NCBI): domain Eukaryota; kingdom Viridiplantae; phylum Streptophyta; class Magnoliopsida; order Asterales; family Asteraceae; genus Helianthus; species Helianthus annuus. The sequence continues at coordinate 59,738,386 of NC_035441.2, read as the reverse complement.
CCAAAATTATAATGTAGATCTAATATATAACTACATATAAATAAGAAAATAAAACACTAACTAAAATGCTTAAGAAGCATATCAATTTTTTTAACAAAAAAAGCGCTACTTTTTATGTATAAAAAAAACTTTTTTTCCAAAAAAAAAACCAAAAAAAGTTGTACCGCACATGTGCATTATATGTATATACCGCACATGTGCATTATATGCTTAACGTTAGCTTTTAAGTCTAGTTTAACTTTTAGGGTTAAGTTTTTGGGGGGTTTAGGATTAGGATTAGGTTTTTGGGTGAGGGAGAGGGTTTAAGTTTTCCTTTTTTTTTTGGGGGGGGGGGGGTTGCCGGTGGGGGGTTTAGGTTTTTGGGGTTTTTTGGGGTGGGGTTTTTTTGGGGTGGGGGGTTTAGTTTTTTTTATTGGTGGGGGAGGGGGTTTAGGCTTTTGGTGGGATGGTGGATTTAGGTTTTTTTTTTTTTTTTTTTTTGGGGGGGGGGGACTTAGGGTTTTGGGAGGTGTCTGTAAGGGTTGGTGGTGTGCGTTAGGTGTGATATGATTTTATTAATATTTGGAGCCCACTTTACACATTAGTCAAGTTTTAAATTTATAAAACATGATATTGTACTAACACTAAACACACACTTGGCCAAGTGCACCCATCGTGAGCCTACTACAGTGTTGTAAGATACCGAGGTCGTCCAAGGAAACAAGAGCTTTTAATACTGGTTTATCCTCAACGTCTAATCAATCTAAATTTTTGGGAAAATTTTTGAAACATGAAAATAAAACTAAAAATGCAAATATAAATAAAATGAAAAACAAATAGACAAAATAGAATCACTTGGATCTAACTCATCTAATGAAACCTTTGATAATTTTCGCACTTTTGTACTTTTTAAGAGATTATCTTAACTATAGTAGTAGGCCCCCCTTTTGAAGGTGACGTTACCCTCAACCCAGTGGTTTGAGTCAGTAGGGATACAATCACAAAGGGTCGGAATATTGAGAGACAATTAAGTTAGTTGTTAATGCGAAAAATGGTAGGCCCCTCTTTTGAAGGTGACGTTACCCTCGGCCAAGTGGTTTGAGTCAGCAAGGATACAATCCCAAGAAGCCGGTTTATAGTATTAATAGTAGTTTACATATGAGGGGTTCAAGCTATTCGCACCCCCACCATCCAATACCGTTGGGCATTGAAGGAGTTCCTAGTAAGCTTGAACCAAGTACTCGCATAATCTATACACTGAACGAGACAAGAACTTTACCAAACCACCCTCATAACCCCCTTCCAGGTAGTTAACGTGCTTTTATATAGACCGTAAAGACACGAATGATGCAAATCAATGACATCATGTACTTTATATAGACCGTAAAGACATGAATGAGCAAATTTAAAGACATCATGAAGAAAATGGTAAAGAAAATTCACTTTCAACATTAGAAACTAGTTATTAAACTCACAAATACAAACCCAATTAAATAGTGCCGAAAGTTAAAAATCAAAAGTAATACATTAAAAACTTGTCTTCACCAAGTGATGTAAGAGATTAGCCAAACATGGCCTTTGATTAACAAGAACTCTTACGATCAATCTGGGATCCCGAGACTACTACACACTCTAAAGATGGATGACGGATGATGGTGGTGGGTGTTGGTGTTGTAGTGGTGGTGGAGTGGTGGCAAAGTGGGAGAGTAATGGTTTGCCAAGGGATGCCTTTGAAGTAAACCAAGCACCCTTATTTATAGCCAGAACAGAGCCCTGGCCACGGCCCCGTGTCCAGCCAACACGGCCCGGGGCCGTCATCTTCTCTTCCTTCATTAATTGCAATTATCAGCAGAGGGCCCCACACGACCCAGTGTTTCTGGTAACGGCTCCGTTGTCAACTCTTTGCTATACTATCAAGATTCTACAAATCTTAGAGTTGACCACGCCCCGTGTAGAGCTGGGCACGACCCCATGATAGGCGTGGAAGCTTCTGCAAGTATATCTTTTTGTGCAGGGTCCTGACCACGCCCCATGCCCAGCTGGGCACGACCCCATGGTCATGGTCTGTTTCCTTGATTTTGCTTTGGGGATGCTGCCGAGGGGTCGGGCATGTCACATTTATTCATTCTTTTTGTATTTATGTTGGTTTTGGCTGCTTATTTGCTCCTTTTGTTCTTTTAAGCTCGTTTGGTCCTATAAATTCAAAAGGAAGAAAGAAACGCGTTTTTTCAACATTAGTACTAAAAACGGTATGTTTTATGTCCTATTTGATGGAATTTATAAGTTGCGTTTTGCACACATCAGTGGGTTATGTTTAATTTTTTTTATATATTAAATATAGCAATTTTTATTAAAAAATTCAAAAAAATTTGGGTATGTTTTTTAGGCTTTTTTAGTTAGTTTTTCGGTTTTCCCTTTTAACTAATTACATTAAATTTGTAACATATTTTCAAAATATATATTTAAAAAAATTAATATAGAATGTAGGATAAGTTACGAGATATGTAGGATAAATTTCAATATGTGTAGGATAAATTTTAATGTGTGTAGGCAAAAATTTTAATTACAGAGGATGATAGTATTTATGACTAACTAATTAGTCCTAAAGACATAAAATTGTATTATATATATATATATATATATATATATATATCCTATACATTATCGAATTTATATAGTACGCACGTCGAAATTTATCATACACTTTATCCTATAAAACTCATAATTTATCCTACACATCTTGTAATTTATCATAAACTCTAAATTATTATTTTCTTTTTGAAAATAAGTTATAAATTTAATGTACTTAGCTATTAAGAAGTAATACTACAAATTAATGATCTATGTGTAATATCCATACTTTTCCGTTTCATGTAATCTTGTAGTTTGTTTCAAATCTTATAACCGTTGACATTTTGAATCAATAAAGTCTCATGGAATGTTCACACATCATTGTATTAATCATTTTATATGCTTTCGTACACATTTTTACCAAAAAAACATGTGAGGACGACACTCACGCCAACTCAATATAGTTATTCATATCATGCGGAATCAGATTGAGAAGTAGACAAACACAAGATATCAACGTTTAACACTGATTTTATTCAGTAATGACTTGTACAGACCCTGAAATCAGTTTGGTAACACTTCATCGTCCGAATGCCAAAACTCATCCAAAGCTCTCACTCACACCGCTATATATAGGCACAACCATCCATGCGAAGAGGCTTGGACGAATGGACTAACTCCATTCGTGCGACTGACATATGTCCCTTCGCGCGAAGGACTCCTTCGTGCGAATGGGATCATTACATGACAAAACCATATTTTCCAACTCTTTGACCTAAAACTGTGTTTCCGAGCTTCTAATAGTTCTTAACGGCTCAGCTTCGGAGGTACACCTTCCTTTACCCATTCTTCAGCTTTTCTTCTTAACACTTTATTTGTATTCTCAGCAAACATCTCTTGAAATGTTGGGAAGTCCTCTGACCCTTCACTAGAATATTTGCAACTTCAATCAAGCATTTGATATCTTTAGATAATTTCCCCTTGATTGATGATTCGGGCTTGCATTCCCCCTGAAACGAATCTTCATATCTTTGTTTGCACGGTTCCCAACCTCATTTGATTTGCTTAACTACATTCTTCACGAATAATCATAAACTTGAAACTAATTGATGTAGCATCTCTGTTTCAACGTTAATCACATTCGTGTTCGGTTTTTTATTTACCACTTCAGCTTAATCTCTTAATTTTCAAAAACCCAACCGACAATTGATAGAAACTTCGAATCACCACACTAGTAACCTTCAAGTCTATGAATACCCACGAAAATATGGAATCCTATTTTCTGTAATCATATTTAAGCACACTCTTGATTGATTGATCAGTGTAGACGGTAATCTCAACAATAAGCAAATCTTCATCGGATAACAAATCATTTGGTAAGACATTTAGATCTCAGAAACATTCTTTCACGATTAGATTCACATTCTTCCTCTTCAGTCACGAAAACAGACGTATAGTCTTCTTTGTTGGTCCATGTAGCAACTTAATCAACAAACATCGTCATTCACCGGCGATTAGTCCGAAAAAAATTCCTTTGCTCGAAGATTAACCATTCTGACACTTTAGACTATCACAAAGTTGTGATATCTTTTAAGTATCGACAATACTAATGCATCTCTGACGCTAATCCTGCTAACCGGCTTGATGAAGACCCGAGACTCAAACCGTAAGACATCAATTTGACCATGATCTGTAGAATCTGAACTTCCTATGATCATGAACTAACGAAACCAGATCCTATGCATCCCCGGACAATCTGAAGTCGGAACCAGCTGAATACTGTTCTATGTCAATATATTCCCATGAAATTTTTATTCCCCCTCATTTTTGCAAATTCTGACTCCTCTAATCTCATCATTGAATTTCCCCCTCAAACTTGGCAATTTCAGTCTTCTCTGTTCTCTGAAAAACTTTAACATGAAATTTTGTTCCACAAAAGTCCATTTTTCATCAACTGCGGATTTTCTTGTTGGCCCATTAATAATCACTATACCAAATAGTAAAAATTCTGCATAGGTATCAGTGACTATCCAATTATCTTCACTACTCTGTGATCGCATCATCAAATCTATTCTCTAAAGCCCCAGACGGTGTCTCCGAACAGCCCGTATTTGACGTTAAAATCTCGGAAAAATTTTCAGTCACTAAATTTTTTCTGGACACTCGTCTCATCACTACGATCAAAAAATGTCTTTTTTAGGCATTTAACTCATTCATGAGAATGAAGTAGGTTCATTCGTGTGAATGAGATGATTTTAAAACGAATTAGGCTTTATTCGTGTGGATAAGATCTCCTTCGTGCGGATGAATGTCTTCCGTGTGGGTGAAAGTTGGTTCGTTCGAATGAAGGACCAATTCGTGCTAATGAACACGATTTTTTAAACAGATAAGGTTCATTCATGAGAATGAATGGCTCCCTCGCACGAATAGACTCTCCTTCACACAAAACTATCTCGTCCGTTCGAAACGTCGCTGATTCAATTTTTCGATCTAAAATATTTATTTCTGCGAATGTCCTGATGATTCTTCACAGATATGTATGAAAATCAATTATGAATGTAATGATGTCTTCAATTTTAAATTCCATCCGTGAATTGAACTACAATTTGATGATTTACGTCTAAAACCCATAGAAACCTATAATTCATGCGCGTAGGTGATTCAATGTGCTGTTAGATCGATTGAATCAGTACCGTAGCTCTGATACCAATTGAGATAGAAATAGATAAAAATCTAGTTGTACGTTTAATGTCTAATGTCTTGAGTCTGTAGAATACCGGACAAAGGTTTCGCTAGATTTAGCTAGGTAACGTTAGGATTCGGTACGACACGAAGTGTTGAGAGCGGATATGCTCAGACATGATGTCATCATTCTACATGATGACATCATATCTCATACATCATCAAAAGTATAACTATAATGTCATTTACATGTTCACATGCAGAATATGATAAATCAACAGGCATGAACAAAATTGAACATTAGTAAATTATACGAATGGAATATGCTACAACTCGCACGGACAAAGACTTGGTCAACCGCACGAATGGTATTGTCTATAAGTACCATTCAAGTTCATACGTTCAGATACAATATTAGAAGATCACATCCGCACAAGACAAGTCTGCACAAGAGCATTCCGATCCGATCTTGAGAGTATAGTGTTAGATTGAGTCGAAACTCTGTCCGGTTCACGTTTGTACGTAATAAAACAATGTTTATTTACAATTCTTGTTATGGATTTAACTCGGTTTATCGGATTCCGCACGATAAACCGTTTCAACACAGAGCTTGTGATCGTTATGATCTGTTCCTAAACTCACAATTTGAATCAGAGCTCGGGAACACCTCATTTGATTTGCTTAACTGCAATCTTCACGAATAATCATAAACTTGAAACTAATTGATGTAGCATCTCTGTTTCAACGTTAATCACATTCGTGTTCGGTTTTTTATTTACCACTTCAGCTTAATCTCTTAATTTTCAAAAACCCAACCGACAATTGATAGAAACTTCGAATCACCACACTGGTAAACTTCAAGTCTATGAATACCCACGAAAATATGACATCCTATTTTCTGTAATCATATTTAAGCACACTCTTGATTGATTGATCAGTGTAGACGGTAATCTCAACAATAAGCAAATCTTCATCGGATAACAAATCATTTGGTAAGACATTCAGATCTCAGAAACATTCTTTCACGATTAGATTCACATTCTTCCTCTTCAGTCACGAAAATAGACGTATAGTCTTCTTTGTTAGTCCATGTAGCAACTTAATCAACAAACATCGTCATTCACCGGCGATTAGTCCGAAAAACAATTCCTTTGCTCGAAGATTAACCATTCTGACACTTTAGACTATCACAAAGTTGTGATATCTTTTAAGTATCGACAATACTAATGCATCTCTGACGCTAATCCTGCTAACCGGCTTGATAAAGACCCGAGACTCAAACCCTAAGACATCAATTTGACCATGATCTGTAGAATCTGAACTTCCTATGATCATGAACTAACGAAACCAGATCCTATGCATCCCCAGACAATCTGAAGTCGGAACCAGCTGAATACTGTTGTATGTCAATATATTCCCATGAAAATTTTTATTCCCCCTCATTTTTGCAAATTCTGACTCCTCTAATCTCATCATTGAATTTCCCCCTCAAACTTGGCAATTTCAGTCTTCTCTGTTCTCTGAAAAACTTTAACATGAAATTTTGTTCCACAAAAGTCCATTTTTCATCAACTGCGGATTTTCTTGTTGGCCCATTAATAATCACTATACCAAATAGTAAAAATTCTGCATAGGTATCAGTGACTATCCCATTATCTTCACTACTCTGTGATCGCATCATCAAATCTATTCTCTAAAGCCCCAGACGGTGTCTCTGAACAGCCCGTATTTGACGTTAAAGTCTCGGAAAAATTTTCAGTCACGAAATTTTTTCTGGACACTCGTCTCATCACTACAATCAAAAAATGTCTTTTTTAGGCATTTAACTCATTCATGCGAATGAAGTAGGTTCATTCGTGTGAATGAGATGATTTTAAAACGAATTAGGCTTTATTTGTGTGGATAAGATCTCCTTCGTGGGGATGAATGTCTTCTGTGTGGGTGAAAGTTGGTTCGTTCGAATGAAGGACCAATTCGTGCTAATGAACACGATTTTTTAAACAGATAAGGTTCATTCATGAGAATGAATGGCTCCCTCGCACGAATAGACTCTCCTTCACACAAAACTATCTCGTCCGTTCGAAACGTCGCTGATTCAATTTTTCGATCTAAAATATTTATTTCTGCGAATGTCCTGATGATTCTTCACAGATATGTATGAAAATCAATTATGAATGTAATGATGTCTTCAATTTTAAATTCCATCCGTGAATTGACCTACAATTTGATGATTTACGTCTAAAACCCATAGAAACCTATAATTCATGCGCGTAGGTGATTCAATGTGCTGTTAGATCGATTGAATCAGTACCGTAGCTCTGATACCAATTGAGATAGAAATAGATAAAAATCTAGTTGTACGTGTAATGTCTAATGTCTTGAGTCTATAGAATACCGGACAAAGGTTTCGCTAGATTTAGCTAGGTAACGTTAGGATTCGGTACGGCACGAAGCGTTGAGAGCGGATATGATCAGACATGATGTCATCATTCTACATGATGACATCATATCTCATACATCATCAAAAGTATAACTATAATGTCATTTACACGTTCACATGCAGAATATGATAAATCAACAGGCATGGAACAAAATTGAACATTAGTAAATTATACGAATGGAATATGCTACAACTCGCACGGACAAAGACTTGGTCAACCGCACGAATGGTATTGTCTATAAGTACCATTCAAGTTCATACGTTCAGATACAATATTAGAAGATCACATCCGCACAAGACAAGTCTGCACAAGAGCATTCCGATCCGATCTTGAGAGTATAGTGTTAGATTGAGTCGAAACTCTGTCCGGTTCACGTTTGTACGTAATAAAACAATGTTTATTTACAATTCTTGTTATGGATTTAACTCGGTTTATCGGATTCCGCACGATAAACCGTTTCAACACAGAGCTTGTGATCGTTATGATCTGTTCCTAAACTCACAATTTGTATCAGAGCTCGGGAACACCTCATTTGATTTGCTTAACTGCAATCTTCACGAATAATCATAAACTTGAAACTAATTGATGTAGCATCTCTGTTTCAACGTTAATCACATTCGTGTTCGGTTTTTTATTTACCACTTCAGCTTAATCTCTTAATTTTCAAAAACCCAACCGACAATTGATAGAAACTTCGAATCACCACACTGGTAAACTTCAAGTCTATGAATACCCACCAAAATATGAAATCCTATTTTCTGTAATCATATTTAAGCACACTCTTGATTGATTGATCAGTGTAGACGGTAATCTCAACAATAAGCAAATCTTCATCGGATAACAAATCATTTGGTAAGACATTCAGATCTCAGAAACATTCTTTCACGATTAGATTCACATTCTTCCTCTTCAGTCACGAAAATAGACGTATAGTCTTCTTTGTTAGTCCATGTAGCAACTTAATCAACAAACATCGTCATTCACCGGCGATTAGTCCGAAAAACAATTCCTTTGCTCGAAGATTAACCATTCTGACACTTTAGACTATCACAAAGTTGTGATATCTTTTAAGTATCGACAATACTAATGCATCTCTGACGCTAATCCTGCTAACCGGCTTGATGAAGACCCGAGACTCAAACCCTAAGACATCAATTTGACCATGATCTGTAGAATCTGAACTTCCTATGATCATGAACTAACAAAACCAGATCCTATGCATCCCCGGACAATCTGAAGTCGGAACCAGCTGAATACTGTTGTATGTCAATATATTCCCATGAAATTTTTATTCCCCCTCATTTTTGCAAATACTGACTCCTCTAATCTCATCATTGAATTTCCCCCTCAAACTTGGCAATTTCAGTCTTCTCTATTCTTTGAAAAACTTTAACATGAAATTTTGTTCCACAAAAGTCCATTTTTCATCAACTGCGGATTTTCTTGTAGGCCCATTAATAATCACTATACCAAATAGTAAAAATTCTGCATAGGTATGAGTGACTATCCCATTATCTTCACTACTTTGTGATCGCATCATCAAATCTATTCTCTAAAGCCCCAGACGGTGTCTCCGAACAGCCCGTATTTGACGTTAAAATCTCGGAAAAATTTTCAGTCACTACATTTTTTCTCGACACTCGTCTCATCACTACGATCAAAAAATGTCTTTTTTAGGCATTTAACTCATTATGCGAATGAAGTAGGTTCATTCGTGTGAATGAGATGATTTTAAAACGAATTAGGCTTTATTCGTGTGGATAAGATCTCATTCGTGCGGATGAATGTCTTCTGTGTGGGTGAAAGTTGGTTCGTTCGAATGAAGGACCAATTCGTGCTAATGAACACGATTTTTTAAACAGATAAGGTTCATTCATGAGAATGAATGGCTCCCTCGCACGAATAGACTCTCCTTCACACAAAACTATCTCGTCCGTTCGAAACGTCGCTGATTCAATTTTTCGATCTAAAATATTTATTTCTGCGAATGTCCTGATGATTCTTCACAGATATGTATGAAAATCAATTATGAATGTAATGATGTCTTCAATTTTAAATTCCATCCGTGAGTTGACCTACAATTTGATGATTTACGTCTAAAACCCATAGAAACCTATAATTCATGCGCGTAGGTGATTCAATGTGTTGTTAGATCGATTGAATCAGTACCGTAGCTCTGATACCAATTGAGATAGAAATAGATAAAAATCTAGTTGTACGTGTAATGTCTAATGTCTTGAGTCTGTAGAATACCGGACAAAGGTTTCGCTAGATTTAGCTAGGTAACGTTAGGATTCGGTACGACACGAAGCGTTGAGAGCGGATATGATCAGACATGATGTCATCATTCTACATGATGACATCATATCTCATACATCATCAAAAGTATAACTATAATGTCATTTACACGTTCACATGCAGAATATGATAAATCAACAGGCATGGAACAAAATTGAACATTAGTAAATTATACGAATGGAATATGCTACAACTCGCACGGACAAAGACTTGGTCAACCGCACGAATGGTATTGTCTATAAGTACCATTCAAGTTCATACGTTCAGATACAATATTAGAAGATCACATCCGCACAAGACAAGTCTGCACAAGAGCATTCCGATCCGATCTTGAGAGTATAGTGTTAGATTGAGTCGAAACTCTGTCCGGTTCACGTTTGTACGTAATAAAACAATGTTTATTTACAATTCTTGTTATGGATTTAACTCGGTTTATCGGATTCCGCACGATAAACCGTTTCAACACAGAGCTTGTGATCGTTATGATCTGTTCCTAAACTCACAATTTGTATCATAGCTCAGGAACACGTGTTCGAAACAAACGAGTTTCAAACTAAATTGGATCGATTTCAGTTTATTTCGGTGTGTTACAGATTAAATTTGATAGTTTCAGACTGTTCACAATCGATTTTAGTTAGGGGGTAGGGGCGCTTCACTACTAATGGAATTCCATCACTCACAACACCCAATCAACTTCCGCCATGTCATCAAGCATTATTCCATCACTAGTGATAGATTTGAGTGGAAATGCCCATCACTAGTTATGGAACTCCATCACTCACAACCTCTCTTTTTTTTTTAAATTATAAAGTAACAATAAAAAAATAAAATTATAAAATTATAAATTTCATTTAAATAAAAAACAATATTTCTAGAAATATTTTAGAGTACAACTTAATAATAAACGTATAAAAATAAAAACATACATAAAGAAAACCTACTCCTCGTCCGAATCAGGAAATTCCAATCCTAAAGAAGTTACAAGTTCAATTAAATCGTATCTCAACCGAAAGTGAATTTCTTCATTACGCAAGTCTTGTTGGACATTTTTGGGAAAGGGAACTTGTGTAGGAGGATTTGCCACCCAATCTGGAGATATTGCACGTCCGTCTTCTTTTATTAGCATGTTGTGCAGTATAATACATGCATATACTATGCTATGTATTGTTTTCTTATTCATCGCACGAACCAGTCGGTTTAGTATGCCTCATCTACCCTTTAAAACACCAAAAGCCCTCTCAACATCTTTTCTTGCTTTTTCTTACAACCTCTTGAACGTCTTTTCTTTAACCTTGACAGGAAATGAAGGAGCTTTCACAAAAACAGACCATGATGGGTAAATACCATCCACAAGAAAAAAGCCTCATCTGTAATATCTTCCGTTAACATAAAATGGACAGAAGGGTGCGGTACCATCTGTTACGCTTTGAAACAACGATGTTGTTTGAACCTGGAACACCAAAATATGAATGCCAAAACCACAAATCATTCGACGTCACCACTCCAAGTATGATGGTTGGTCTTTTGACGTAACCCCAAATGTAACGCCCTGCTCTTTTGTACTTTCCATAATTAGAAATCCTTGTTGGTATTTCTATTTTTGGAAATCTCGTTTCCTTTGTAATCGGAATTCGCTTGAAACCATTGTAAATCTGAGACTTCGATCGTAATGAAATTGATCTTTTGTATGAAATATTCATTATTTATACATGTTTATACATTGACACATGCACTCGCTATTTACATGATTCGTGACTCCTTTAAACGTATGCTTAACTCGTAACCAACTATCGTGTATTCGTGATACTTAAACGTTCCCTACATATAAAACACTTAGTTAATCGAATACGACACTTATTCTTAATTAACACTTTATTCTATGTTTTAACGCACTTAATTCTTACAGATATAAGTTTATGTTTAGTGGCTTGACTAACACTTGATTTTATTATACGTGTTAAACCTTGCTCGATTAAACAAATATTAATATATCATGTTACAATAATTAACTTTGTTTAAAAAAAAGAAAAAAAATATAAATATAAAGCCTACCACTTGCGGCCGCAAGTTGGCGGCTTTTGTTGTCTCAATTGTTTAAACTCCAAGAATTATACAAAAAATCATCATCAATATATATAACTAGAATTAAGCACCATCCGCGTTGCGATGGGGGCCTAAAACTATGTCAAATAACATCAATGTCACACCGCTGGTAGCGACCACCAATACTAAAGTTGCGGCGTATTAATGCGGAAATATAAGACCGAAACATATAACATGAAAAAAATAACTATGTCGATTTGGGACACACACGTTGCGACAAACTTGTTACATGGAAGAAATAGATGTAAAAACGTTGAACCACACACGCACGTTGCGCCGTGTTAACTCGCAAAATAACGTAGAAAAGAATAACTAAGTCAATGTAGGATTTGCCCGTTGCAGCGAACTTGCCAAAGGGGGAAATAGACACATTGCGACATACTTGTCAAATGTGAAAAATAGACGAAAAACGTTGAACCACACACGCACGTTGAGACGTATTAGGTCGCAAAATTTAGAACGAAACATAATTTGAAAAACTTACAAAAGATAAAAAGTATGGGGAACAAAGTTGTAAATAAAAAAGTTTTGGGTTAAATTATAAAAGATGAAAAGTTTTGGGTTAAAACTAAACAAATTAAAAGTGTTAAAATACAAATGATTAAAACTTTTGGGTTAAAACTAAAAAATCACATTGTTTTTTTTGAAAAAACCCCATGCTTGGGGTACAACACATAATGCAACAATTCGTTGCAAATTTATATTATGAAAATTAACATATTTTACTTCTCTAACACTTGATTTTAATATTAAAAAAAATAGTAACTTAAAAGTTGTTTACAACCTCCAATCGGACATCAGTCATGGACATGTAATTGTTTTTTTATTTGTATCACACCTAACTCATGAGGTTTTAGTAATTAGTTAAAAGTGCAACTAATCTAGATTAATATGTGTTGGTGCACTGAATATCTGTCAACTACGTCTTAATCGAGTCTTAGGTCTAGATAGGTTGTAGGTAGTTGGAAAACAGGAAATGTGATGTTAGAGGGTGATTCTGCTCCAAATGACACTTGTGTCATTTGAAGCGAAATCAGGTGTTTAGATGATTCCGCTCCTGATGTTTTGTATGTAATTCCGCTTCTAGGTACCTAAAGGATTCCGCCCGTAATCACATAGGGGTTCCGCTCGAGCCGTTTCGAGCGGAATCAGCTAGCCTATATATAGATGTTGTGTGATTTCATTCATCAGTTGTTGGAGCGGAATCTGAGTCAAGGTGCTGCCAACTTTTTGTCAGATTTTGTTGTAATCGACTCAGAAAGTGTTTATAAAGAGGAAATTAAGAGGAGATAGCTGTGTGACATTGTTTACTTTGCTTCCGCCTCTGTATTCAATGATGAACTGCCTTATACTTACTGTTTAGGGTCACAACACGGTCCAACAAGTGGTATCAGAGCTCAGGACGAGGAGTTCATACCATTACAGCTTGATTCTACTAGATTCTCGTACATCTACTCACTTCTTTTCATATTTTTCTGATTTGAACTATTACTAGCGGTTGAAATGGCCTGAATTTCGAGTATATTGTGTAAAACATAGAATTAACAAACCCTAGAAAGAATCAGGTTAAAATTCGGATTAAAATTGATAAAAATGGCATAAAAACCTGATTTCGCTCGAAAAGTACATTGAAGGTTTCGCTCGAAATTGTTGATTCCGCTCGAAATTCACTTGGTCATTTGGAGCGAAATAACTGATTTCGCTCGTAAATACATTAAAATCAGATTCCGCTCGTAAAACATTGTCTAACTTCGCTCGTATTAAGATCACTTCTGATTCCGCCCAAAAGCTACATACTGATTCCGCTCGAAATCAGAAAAGATTCTGATTTCGCTCGAGTTTACATTCTGATTTTGCTTCTAAAACTGATTTCGCTCGAATCACTATTTTTCAAAAGTTCGAAAATTGTTCTAAGTGTTTGCTGATTTTCCAGGTACGTTTAAGATGGATGATATTTTCATGAACCTGTTTAGCAACATGTATGCTTTTGCTGGAAATTCGGGAGACGATACATCTTCTAGCAACACCGATGAGAACGCGCAAAACTCAAAGAAGAAGTTATCGTATGCTTTGGAACTTGAAAGTGCTTTCGGAACTTACAACAAACCACCGAAGTTGATCATGATTGAAGAAAACAGTCGGTGGGCAAAGAAGTTCGAAGATTGGTTGAGGGCCTTTGCTTTTCTTAGTTGGAAGAGTCTCAAAAATGGATACAATAATGGAGGCAAAGAGGGTGAATGCTTAACATCACCTGATGAGATAGAGTCGTTTGTTGCTGAGCAAAAATGTGTTGCGTTGCTGTTTCAATCTGTTCGAGCAGATATAATTTCTTTGATCGAGTACAACAGTGCCAAAGATCTCTGGAAAAAGTTAGAAAACAAATGTTTAGGAAGTGCTGAAATAGTGAAAAACAAAAATAAACTTCTTAGAAAAGACTTTGATTTGTTTGGGTGTTTAAAGAATGAATCAGTTTGTAAAATGATTGAGAGGTTTAGACATATAAAGCTGGAATTGGTGAGACATGGAATTTCTTATTCTCAAGAAGAGCTAGTCGACAAGCTGTTTGACTCGTTACCGGATAAAATGGATTGGCAATACTATGCGTTGATGTTGAAGAATACTATAAAGCCACCAGAAGTGTTGACTGTGGATCTGCTGATTGAGAGACTAGAGAGTCACGAGTTGGAGTTAAAGAAGACACACAAAGTCAATCACTCGTCTTACCAGCAGAACTTGGATTTGTATTATCCAAAGTGCATGATGCCAAAGAATACATCTCCCAAGACTTCGTTTTCTGCTGAGAATGTCTCCACAACAAGCAAAGAAAGTCAAAGCAGTGTATATCACAGTGGATCTTCATCAAATTCGAACCAGTCTGATGCAAAGAACTTATTTCAATGCAACATTGCTATAGACTTAAAGAACGCTCAGAATTTCAGCGAAGAGTCGGCAAAGCAGCAGATGGTTTTCCTAGCGTCGGTATTGGAATCGTATGAAAGTCTAGTGGCTGGGAAAATTGGCAACACCAACCTAACAAAAGAAGATTATGAACAAATCGATCCTGAAGAAATGGAATTGATCGACATAAGGTGGTGCATGGCCAGTGCTGTTCGTCGAGCACAATGTTTCATGGAGATAACTGGAGGAAGTCAATTGGTGGACCTTCTACCAAGTTGGGCTTTGACAAGTCTAAGGTGACGTGCTTCAAGTGCAAGCAGAAAGGTCACTTTAAGCTTGAATGCAGAAACGCGTATGCTGATGAGTCTGAGAACCCGTTCAGAGAAGATTACTACAAGAAGGCGATATATCATCAGAACAAATCGGAGCCGCTAAGAATGAAGCAGATTGAAGATAACAAAGAAAAATCTAGAGCTCTTGCGGTGATTCATGATGATGAAGGGTTCGACTGGAGCGAGTTGTTAACGGAGGAAGATGCAGTTGGATACGCTTTCATGGCAAAAACTGAACCTATTCCTTGGAAAGACAACAGAACTGAAGAACAGAAGTATAATTACAGAAAGCTGTTGGCCACGAACAAATTGATCAGGTTATCCGGTATCTATTCTGAGGTAAAAAGAGCAAAGAGATGGGATCCAGACAGAGAATGTTATCTTGACCCCTATGGAAACATCGCTATTGATCACAACACTCTTGATGTGGAAACCATAATTAGAGAGTATAAAGTTGAAGATGATTACTGGCAAAAGAAATGGTGGGGAAGCGGAGAAGAAAAGGAGAAAGAGAAAGAAGAGAAAGAGAAGAAGGAAAAAAGAAGAGAAAGAGAAGTCAAAGAAGATTGACCTTGGGATCCTTGACACTACTCAGGAATTGAACGCTGAAAACCTTGGAAAGATGGCTGATAAGGTGCTGGAAGCTAAGGCGCTTGAGGTAGATTCTAAATTCGTCTCTGAGTCTAAAGGCCAGGTCAGTTCAAACGAGTCAAAGACTGAGTCAGGTAAGAAAGTCAATGGTGAGGTTGACTGCAAAAATTGCATCAAGGAATGCAAAGTTTGTAGCACAGTCACTTATCTCAATGGTAAGAAAATTGAGGATCTGACTGCGAAAGTTAGAAACGTTGAGGATCAAATTCTTGATCGTGATAAGATGGTTAAAGCTTCAACTGAACGGTTTAAAGAATTAACTAACAAAATTGAAAATGATAAAAGTGACCATGAAAAGATTAGGCAAGAAAATGAAAGGTTAGTTCTTGAAAATCGTGAGATCACTGAAAAATTTGAGAAGCTTAAAAGCACATGAAAGGTAATTGTTGGTCCCTCGGATAGGATCTACTACTTTGGAAACTTAGTTGAATCGGATATGATTAATGCGCGGAATTCTTTGAATCTCACAACAGATATACGAGAACAAATTCAGCTCTGAATTACTGTCTGATCTACTATTGATTGAATATGAAAGTGTACAAGCTCCTTAGAGAGTTCAGACGGACATGAGTTTGCCAGAGAGTGAAAGTATCAAAAGTTATAAATGAGCTGATCGAACAGCTATTAATAGGCACAATCAGGATAGAGTGAGTGCTGGCCGATCGGCAGACATTACTGACTAATCGAACAGCCTGTCCGATTGGTTGGGCCCAGCCGATCGGCTGGCATAGTCAACGATAGTCAGCACTTTAACAAAAGACGCGCCATATCCTGACTTGCTTTTTAAACAAACATACAAACATAAACTACAAATATACAAAACATGACTACATGCTGACGGAAGCTACAGTCGTTATTGTACTAACAATAATGATGACATAAATGGTAAAACTTATAAAGAAAATGTTCATCTGTCGACAGTGCTTAGATTAAAATAAGAATTAATCAACCAACAACTGGATGAAATCACAAAATTGAAACTTAAAGTTCAAGAAGCTGAAATAGAAAATGAGCGAATCCAGTTGAAGCTTAAGAGTTACAACTCCACAAGCTTTGTTTTGCAACACATTACTCCCAAACCCATCGGGAAAAACAAAGCTGGCGAAGATGTATACTCTGATGGAACCGGGGTGGGTTTTCATCAAGTTCCACCACCAGTTCTTGACAATTATTCGAAAAACCTATCTGGGTTGGTTGAAATTGAAGAAGAGAATGAAGTTAAACTTCCTGATTCAATTGATGTTACTTTTTCTTCTTCATCATCTGATGATAGTGTTCAGACAGAGATCGTTAAAAGCACAGCTGAAAGTGTTTTGATGTCTGATTCAGCTAAAGATGATGGATGTTTTTTTTTTGACAAATACATTCCGAAACAAAAGTTCAAAAACAACTTTAATGATGAACCTACTCTTGTCATGTATAAGATGTCGGGTTCTGATAAGTTGTATTCGGATTCTGAGTTTCCAATTGAGAATGTTAATGAGAAAAAGTTAACAAATGTTTTCAAATTGATTGAAGTTGAGTTGTCAGAAGTAAACAGTTTGAAACAAACCAAAAGGCAAATGAATTTTGAGAAAGATAAGGCTTACTACAAGAAACCTGTTGTTCCACCACGTTTTTACAACAACAACCGAAAAAATTGGTTTGGTGGTTATCAGGGTGGTAAGAATTATTCGAAAAGGAATGTTCAAAACAAGAGGTTTGTTGATAAGAAAGTGTTTGTGAATAGTTCGAGTTCACTTGCTGATGAAGAGAAAGAGATTTTTTCAAAATCGAACGAAGAGCTCTTTGAGAAGAGAGCTTCACAGTCTCAGTCTGAAGGCACAAGTTGGGTAGCTGACACCCGAACATGCTTCAAATGTAATCAAGTTGGACATATTGCACGAAAGTGTACCAACTTGAAGCCTAAGACTGAAGTTGTGAAGGCTAAAAAGAAGAAAGATGACGTGAAGGGTAAAGCTCTATTGGTTGTTGAGAAAAAGAGTTTGAAAAATGATAACACCAAAGTCAAAATTGAACCCGTAAAGAAAGTGGTAATTAAAAATGACAAGTTTTACAAACAGGTTGCATCATCTCAACAAACATGGAAGCCGAAAGTTGTTGCACAAAAAGCAAGTGGTTCAAAACCAAAGGTTCCTGAGACTGAAAAACAATCATCTTCCACCACACCGGTGAAGATGGATGTACCTTTGGATTATTATGAAAATCCATGGTTTTTGAAAAGAAAGAAGTTTTAAAGAAAGACCAACCATCTGGTCAACCTCCGAAAAATGAATTTTTCTCCGAGGAGCCGAAACTCAAAGACATTCTTGTGGTAAAAGAATTCCCTGATGTTTTCCCGAAGACTTTCCAGGATTACCTCCGCAAAGACAAGTCAAGTTCCGTATTGACTTGGTTCCAGGCACCGCTCATTTAGTCAAGGCACCCTATCGACTTGCGCCATCCGAGATGCAAGAATTATCTACACAACTCTAGGAGTTGTTGGATAAAGGATTTATAAGGCCGAGCTTCTCGCCTTGGGGAGCTCCAGTATTGTTCGTGAAGAAGAAGGATGGAACCTTGCGGATGTGTATTGATTACAGAGAGTTGAATAAGCTCACTGTTAAGAATCGGTATCCACTACCGAGGATTGACGACTTATTCGACCAATTGCAAGGATCGAGCTATTACTCTTAGATCGACTTGTGGTCTGGCTATCATCAGTTAAGGATTCAAGAGGAGAACATACCAAAGACTGCGTTTAGGACTCGTTACGGACACTACGAGTTCCTTGTGGTGCCATTTGGATTGACGAACACGCCAGCAGTGTTTATGGATCTGATGAACCGTGTATGCAAGCCTTATCTTGATAAATTTGTGATTGTATTTATCGACGATATTCTGATTTATTCACGAACGAAGGAAGAGCACGAACAATATCTCAGGACCATCTTGGAACTATTGAAGAAAGAGAAGCTATATGCAAAGTTCTCAAATGCGAATTTTGTATTCGCGAGGTATAGTTCCTTGGTCATGTGGTGAACGAGAATGGTATCCATGTGGATCCAGGGAAGATTGAAAAGGTAAAGAATTGGGAAGCTCCTAAGTCACCGACTGAAGTTCGACAATTTTTGGGATTAGCGGGCTATTACCGCAGATTTATCGAGAATTTCTCCAAGATAGCTCACCCGCTGACTTCCCTTACACAGAAAGACAAGAAGTACGACCGGGGAGATAAGTAGGAAGAAGCCTTCCAACTTCACAAAAACAAGCTATGCGATGCACCAATACTATCTCTACCCTAAGGCACTGAAGACTTCGTAGTATATTGCGACGCTTCGTGTCAGGGATTGGGTTGCGTGCTCATGCAACGCAAAAAAGTCATCGCTTATGCACCACGACAATTGAAATTACATGAGAAGAATTATACCACCCACGACTTGGAGCTAGGTGCGGTGGTATTTGCCTTGAAGATTAGGCGACATCATTTGTATGGTATTCGATGTACTATCTTCAATGATCACAAGAGTCTGCAGCATATATTTGATCAGAAGGAGTTAAATATGCCTCAGCGACAATGGGTTGAGTTGCTGAACGATTACGACTGCGAGATCAAATACCATTGTGGGATCGTTTTACCGACCAAACGAGTCGTTCAGAAGAGTTTATGCTTGATACGAGAGGCGGAAACAAACGTATCAAGGTCAATTCAGTAAGAATATCACTTTAACTATCGATTTGATTGATTTAACAACGATTTACAGCGAGACGACACTTCGGCAGCAGTTCGGCACTAAAACCGGAAACGTTACAAATGATTTCGCTTGAAGGGTATTTATAGCAGTCTAATTCCGCTTGAACAGGTCCAAACGAAATTAGATTCCAAACGGAATCTAATTCCGCACGGAATTACATGCATGAACATTTCTGTAAGTCCCGTTAAACGGATCTTTCAATGATATCAAACAACACCAAGTTTGTGCGGAATCCAAACTTGATGTGATTCAAGAACAAATCGAAAACAAAGGAAATACGAACCGAAAATATGGAAACGAAGAACAAACCGAATCACCTTTAAACACTTGCACACGATTCTATTACTTGAAAAGCAAAACCGTCTGGTACAAGTGTTCACAACCAAATCGTGTACTCTAGCTCTCTCTCTAGGAAATCTGTAACTATGAAAGTCCAACCCTAAAACAAGTAAAAAACTTGTTTATATACTAACCTAAGCCCAAGTCCCTACATGGGCTCCCCTTGGGCCTGCTTGGCCCACATGGCCTAAAGCTTGGCCCAAGTGACCTATAAAGGTCCAAAACCTAATATTTACTAACCCGGTAAAGCCCAGTTTGTAACCGTAGTCCGTTGTGTTAATTTGATGCGTCAGTCTCACACTTCAGGGCCTAACAATCTCCCCCTAGACTGATGCCATCAAATTGTCTTCATAACTTGAATTCAGCAATGTCTTCAACGAAATCTATGGTTGTCTCTAAGCTGCAGATGTTGTGGAAGTTCTTGACTTCTGAACTCTCAGCACTGAGCCTCTATCTTCAGTTTTTGTGGTTAGCTTCATATCAGGATCACGATCAGCTTTTGCTTGAAAATCATGTCAAAAAGAATGTGAGAGGAGGATTCTCAGCAACTCTTTTTGTGACAACCCGAAATCTAGAACCTTTCGTTGTAACTTGCTTGTACGTTATGTGACTAGTTAAAATGATAACGTGAACTTTTATGTGCTTTGTTTTGTGTGCATTGTATGTATATATGTATGTGTGTTATATGTGAACCGAGAACCCGACACGAAACAACAAGGAACCCGACTCGAGACCATGAGGTCTCGAGTGACTAGTAATCGGTTTTGGGCCTTGGGCCGAGAACCTTTGGCCGGTTGGGCCTTTGGGCCGTAAACCCTTAGCCGAAACCCATAGGGTGCACACACTTGGAACTTTGACTATAAATACACTACCTTAGTTAGTGTTACCATTTTGTTGAACATTACAACACACACTCTCCTACTTCTCTCTCTCACCTAAACTCTAGAACACAAACACACTCCACCATTCTTGGATCTTTGGACTTGGATCGGCTCACACACACACCCGGTTGGAAGCCTTTCACACACCCTCGAAACCCATAACCGGTTAGTGTTCTTAATGCTTTGTTAAATGTTAGTGTGTTTATGTTATGTTTGTAAGATGAGATTATGTGACAATATGTTAAGATGAGTTATACATAATGTTTTGAAAAGAAATCGGTTCATGAATGTTTCTTGTTATGAGTGGAACTATACATATTTGATGTTGAAAATGGGTTCATGGTATGACAAAAAGGTGAATGATGATATTGGTTGCATTTGGGTTTGATCCGAAAAGTTTGGGTATTTATACTAAGAAAAATCGGCTAATAAATATGGTTGTCAAGTAGGATGCATGCTAGTAAATTGTATCTTGATAGTTGTTCATGATTTTGGGTGAATAAGTGTTGTTTATGTTATGAAGAACTTGAATATATGCTTTGAATGTATGAAGAACACTTTGAATGATAGTTGAAGATTGAAAACCCTTGTGATTTTGATCCATCTTTGACTAATAACCTGATTAGGAAATATGTTAGTGGAATTCTATTGGTTATTTCCGGATTTGGGCCTGATTATACTGTACCATTAATCTGACCATCTGCATCAACACGTGAACTTGAAAACGACTGTTACCGACTCGCAATCACCCGGTTACGACTCGCAACCACAGCGTGATGACTCGAGACCACGCGGTTGCGACTCGCAACCATAACAGGACAAGCCGAAACCACAGGTTACGAGTCCCGTTGTGACTCGAGACCTCAGCATGATGAATCGAAACCATGGTTGCGACACCAGTTGCGACTCGCAACCATCCATGATCAACACACAGCATGACTCGAGACCATGCTTGCGAGTCCGGTTGCGACTCGAGACCACACTTTTGGGCCTTAGTTAATGGGCCAGACTGATGGGCTTCTGTGTTAACTGCTTTTACGTGTTTGGGCCTAAGTAGTTGGGCTGAACTTGTGAACCGTATGTGCTTCTATTGACTGTTAACTGTTACTGCTAAACGTGCTTGCCAAACGTGTTGAACATTTGTACACTACTTGGTTCGAATCTGATTATACGTGATATCCGTGTTAGGACGTTATTGACTACTTGCGACTTGATTGACTTTCTGTGTTTGACTGCCGAGCAAACCAAGGTGAGTTCACACCCTTTACAAAGCATGGGATTCCCTGGGTTGGGAACGGGGTTAAGGAACGTGGGTTCCTCGTCTACCTCGGGTAGGACGTCAGTGGTTCAGGAATGTGATTCCTCGTCCGGATGGACGGATAAACGTACTAGACTAAAACTCTATCACGAAGTCCCTCCTTTTTGTATCGACTAATCGCCGGGCCAATGGCGAGCGGGTCATTAGTTAGATAGCGCTATTTAGGTCTGACAAGCCTCACACCGTGCCGCAGAGGACGGGCGTGAACTAATGGATCTGGGGCACGTCAATGATGATAGACATTGATGTTTTCAGGGCACATAAACATGACTACAGTCAGCAATCGATACGGTAACGAGTCTAGTATACACATGGGGTAGCCCCCACGGCTGGAGAGCCAGATGATGTACATGGGGTAGCCCCCACGGCCGGAGTGCCGGAGTAACTGGGAATGAACTGGTCACGTTTTTTAAAACTATGGGGTAACCCCCACGGCAGGATGCCAGATAAAGTAAACTGTTTTCGAAAACAACTAAAACGAACGCCCACCCGTGAACTCACTCAACTAGTTGTTGACTCGTTACTACATGCTTTGCAGGACCATAGGTACTGAGCTGGAGCTTGCATGGAGGAGGATCGTTGTGGGACAGGGATTGTTACATGTTATGTTAAAACTTGAAAACTTTTGGAACTTATGTTATAACTTTGAACTTATGCTTCCGCTTGCAACTTAACTTGTTTGTTTTGAAACACCAATTGTGATGGTTAAACTTTTATAACTACTTATATGCTTGTTCAGTATGATTGGTGGCTGGATCCTGGTCAGTCACGCCTCCAAGCGGTAGTACTCCGCAGGTGGGATTTTGGGGGTGTGACAGATTGGTATCAGAGCCATTGGTTATAGTGAACTTGGTTTTAATAAAGGAGAAACGTTTTTGTTAAAACCAGACTATAACCGGTATAGCGCTCGACGGTCCACAACGACACTTCGCTCCTCATGCAAGGCTCGACGTTCTAGGTAATATGATGTATGTATATTGCCTACTTGTTAGTTGCGTAGTACACTGCTCATGGTATGCTTGATTAGTATAGCTACTGTTGTTTGAACACGTGCGTGCTTACTCTGTCCTACTATCGTGCTTTCGCGAACCTCTCTCACACGTATTACTCTTATTATGAAGAACCATGTCTGGACGCGTTAACATGACACAAGCCCAGTTGACGGCTTTGATCAACGAGCGAGTTGCCGCAGCGCTCGCAGCCGCACACGCAGGAGGTATATCCTGCAGTCCGAAATGTTCTAGGATCATTTGGATCCTACTCTCGTGAACCAACCTTTGTGTTAAACTCTGTCTTTCTTTCACATACCTTAGGTCAGTATGCTCAGGCACCGGTGTGCACTTTTAAGACCTTTATGGACTGTCGACCCACAACTTTTAGCGGCACTGAAGGAGCAGTAGGTCTCCTACACTGGTTTGAGAAACTGGAGTCTGTGTTCGAAATGTGCGAATGCCCTGAAGCGCGCAGGGTGAAGTATGCTACTGGTACTCTCGAGGGTTTGGCTCTCACGTGGTGGAATGCTCAAGTGCAGATGTTAGGGTTGGTTGCTGCCAACGCCACCCCATGGGAAACTTTCAAGGAAATGATCAGGGAGGAATACTGCAGTCGTGACGACATTCACAAACTGGAAGATGAGTTCTACAATCTTAAGATGTCGGGGTCAGAAATTGAGGCATACACTAAGAGATCGCATGAGCTTGCTTTGTTGTGTCCTACTATGGTGGATCCTCCCTACAAGCGAATTGAACTCTATCTCAAGGGCTTGGTGCCAGAGATCCAAAGTCATGTGACTTCAGCGAGGTTGACTACTATCCAGCAGGTTGTACAGTTGGCTCACCGTCTCACTGACCAAGCGGTGGAGCAGAACAAGTTACCGAAGCGTATAGGTGCTGCAACTACTACTGGTACTTCTAGTGGGGATAAACGGAAATGGGATGGAACTTCAAGCAGGGGTTCAACTTCAGTGCAAACTCAGTCTCAGCAGAGAAAGACGGACGATCACAAGAGCCCCAGTCAGCAGTCGTCTGGTGGTCAAAGTCATGGTGGATACAAGGGGAATCACCCCAAGTGCAATCGCTGCAGCCTACACCACAGTGGGCCATGCACCAGGGGCAACTGTCATCGATGCAACAAGCCTGGTCATGTTGCAAAGGATTGCAGAAGCGCATACCCCGTCAACCAGAATCGTCAGCAACCTCAGCAGAACCAGCGACAGCAGCAGGGTAACAACAAAGGGTGCTTTCAGTGTGGAGCTGAAGGCCACTTCAAGAAGGATTGTCCCCAACTGAACCAGAACAACAACAATCAGGGGAATGGTAACAATGGGAACAACAACAACAATGGTGCTAGGGGACGTGTGTTCGTGATTGGTCAAGGTGAAGCAAGGAATGATCCCAACGTGGTGACGGGTAAGTTCCTTCTCGACGACTTTTATGTTACAGTCTTATTTGATTCGGGTGCCGATACTAGCTATGTGTCACTAGAAGTTAGTAAGATGCTTAAGCGTATTCCTACACCCCTGAGCGACAAGCACACCGTAGAGCTAGCTAATGGTAAGAGTTTGGAAGCCTCGCACGTAGTCAAGGGTTGCCAGCTTATTCTCGCTAATCAGACCTTCGCTATCGATCTTATTCCTATTGTCTTGGGTAGTTTCGACGTTGTCATTGGGATGGATTGGTTATCCCAACACCGAGCAGAGATTCTTTGCAACGAGAAGATCGTTCGTATTCCTGGTTTAGGTAGTGAACCTCTCATGATACGTGGCGACAAGAGAAGTGCTGTTGAGAACATCATCTCTCTTCTTAAGGCCCAGAAATGCTTACGAAAGGGCCACACAACGATTTTGGCTCTAGTTACTGATACCACAGAAAAGGAGAAGAAGCTAGAAGATTTTCCGGTTGTACGCGATTATCCTGAGGTATTCCCTGAGGAATTACCTGGTCTTCCGCCCCATCGCCAAGTCGAGTTTCAGATTGATCTAGCTCCTGGAGCCGCGCCTGTAGCCCGTGCACCTTATCGTTTAGCGCCATCAGAGTTGGAAGAACTCTCCACGCAACTACAAGAACTCTTGGATAAGGGTTTCATTCGTCCTAGCTCATCGCCTTGGGGAGCTCCAGTGTTATTTGTGAAGAAGAAGGATGGTACCTTCAGAATGTGTATCGACTATCGCGAACTCAACAAGGTGACTGTGAAGAATCGTTATCCTCTACCGCGTATTGACGACTTGTTCGACCAGTTGCAGGGGTCGAGCTACTATTCAAAGATCGATCTGAGATCGGGATATCACCAGCTGAGAGTTCGGGAAGAGGATGTCTCTAAGACGGCTTTTAGGACTCGATATGGGCACTATGAGTTTCTGGTCATGCCGTTTGGGCTGACGAACGCACCGGCAGTTTTTATGGATTTGATGAATCGAGTGTGCAAACCGTACCTGGACAAGTTTGTTATAGTCTTCATCGACGACATCCTGATCTATTCTAAGAGTAAAGAAGAGCACGAACAGCATCTACGACTTATTTTGGAACTCCTTCGGAAGGAACAGCTTTACGCAAAATTCTCGAAATGCGACTTCTGGCTTCGTGAAGTCCATTTCCTAGGGCATGTGGTGAACAAGGATGGGATTCACGTTGATCCATCCAAAGTGGAATCTATTAAGAACTGGCCTGCGCCTCGCACACCAAAGGAAATTCGCCAATTTTTGGGATTGGCAGGATATTACAGGAGATTCATTAAGGATTTTTCTAAGATCGCGCAGCCTCTCACCTTACTAACGCAGAAAGGCGTTGTTTATCATTGGGGAAATGCACAAGAGTTAGCTTTTCAGCATCTAAAGGATAGACTTTGCAGTGCACCTATCCTTTCACTGCCAGAAGGCACAGACGATTTTGTGGTTTACTGTGATGCATCAATTCAAGGTCTTGGTTGTGTATTGATGCAACGAGATAAAGTCATAGCTTACGCCTCACGACAACTTAAAGTTCACGAGAAGAACTACACGACACATGATTTAGAGCTGGGAGCGGTTGTTTTCGCACTTAAGTTATGGCGGCATTACCTTTACGGAACCAAGTGCGCCATCTACACCGACCACAGAAGTTTAGAACACATATTCAAACAGAAGGAACTGAATATGCGGCAGCGACGATGGGTCGAGCTGCTGAATGATTACGAGTGCTCTATCAGGTATCACCCGGGCAAGGCCAATGTAGTGGCGGACGCCCTGAGTCGAAAGGACACTACGCCTAAGCGTGTAAGAGCTTTACAACTCACGATACATTCTAGTCTACCTTCGCAAATACGAGCTGCTCAGATAGAAGCACTGAAACCAGAAAACGTTAGAGCAGAAGCTCTACGCGGGTCAAGGCAACGCTTAGAACAGAAGGAAGACGGTGCTTATTATGTAACAGGACGCATTTGGGTCCCGCACTATGGCGATTTACGGGAACTTGTGATGGATGAAGCGCACAAATCTCGCTACTCGGTACACCCTGGTTCGGACAAGATGTACCACGATATTAAAACTACGTATTGGTGGCCTAGCATGAAGGCCCACATAGCAACTTACGTCAGCAAGTGTTTGACTTGTGCGCGAGTCAAGACAGAATATCAGAAACCTTCAGGCCTACTTCAGCAACCAGAGATACCACAATGGAAATGGGAGCAAATTTCCATGGATTTCGTTACTGGCTTACCTAGATCACAGCGCGGGAACGATACTATTTGGGTGATCGTGGATCGACTCACGAAATCCGCACATTTCTTGGCAATCAAGGAGACGGATAAGTTCTCCACTCTGGCGGAAATATACCTCAAGGAAGTTGTTTCGAGGCACGGGGTGCCCACTTCTATTATCTCTGATCGAGATGCACGTTTTACTTCGGAACTGTGGCAGGCAATGCACAAGTCTTTTGGCTCACGTCTTGATATGAGCACAGCGTACCACCCGCAGACGGACGGGCAGTCCGAGCGTACTATCCAAACACTAGAAGACATGCTTCGCGCTTGTGTAATCGACTTTGGCAACAGCTGGGAAAAGCATCTGCCACTCGTAGAATTCTCGTACAATAACAGCTACCACACCAGCATTAAAGCTGCTCCGTTTGAGGCATTGTACGGACGTAAATGCCGGTCACCCCTCTGTTGGGCAGAGGTGGGGGATAGTCAAATCACTGGTCCAGAACATGTGGTAGACACTACTGAGCGGATCGCTCAAATACGACAACGCATGGCGGCCGCTCGTGACCGTCAGAAGGCATACGCCGATAAGGGCAGGAAACCACTTGAGCTCCAGGTTGGGGAGCGGGTATTACTCAAAGTTTCACCCTGGAAGGGTGTGGTTCGTTTTGGTAAACGAGGGAAACTCAACCCACGGTACGTTGGACCTTTTGAGATTCTTGAGAAAATAGGCAAGGTGGCCTACCGACTGAAATTACCAACAGAACTCGGTGCAGTTCACAACGTTTTCCATGTGTCGAATCTGAAGAAGTGTCTGTCAGATGAGACGCACGTAGTTCCTCTGAAGGAACTTACGATCGACGAACAGTTGAAATTCGTCGAAGAACCTGTCGAGATCACGGACCGGGATGTTAAGGTCCTCAAGAACACTAGAATACCTCTTGTTCGAGTTCGTTGGAACTCACGTCGCGGCCCAGAGTTTACCTGGGAGCGCGAAGATCGGATGAAACAAAAGTATCC
The DNA here is from genome assembly GCF_002127325.2 of Helianthus annuus. Lineage (NCBI taxonomy): Eukaryota > Viridiplantae > Streptophyta > Magnoliopsida > Asterales > Asteraceae > Helianthus > Helianthus annuus. Next base: position 59,710,465 of record NC_035441.2, on the reverse strand, counting down.
CCAACTGTTTGAGAACAGTACAAACGCTACTGAGGCTGAAGCTACGGAATTTCGGGACGAAATTCCAGATCAACGGGGGGTGGATGTGACACCCCAGGATAACCGGGAAAACCTTGCAACCTAACTAGCTTCCTCAGTGAGTGCCGTCAAATTTCGGGACGAAATTTCTTTCAACTTGGGGATGATGTGACAACCCGAAATCTAGAACCTTTCGTTGTAACTTGCTTGTACGTTATGTGACTAGTTAAAATGATAACGTGAACTTTTATGTGCTTTGTTTTGTGTGCATTGTATGTATATATGTATGTGTGTTATATGTGAACCGAGAACCCGACACGAAACAACAAGGAACCCGACTCGAAACCATGAGGTCTCGAGTGACTAGTAATCGGTTTTGGGCCTTGGGCCGAGAACCTTTGGCCGGTTGGGCCTTTGGGCCGTAAACCCTTAGCCGAAACCCATAGGGTGCACACACTTGGAACTTTGACTATAAATACACTACCTTAGTTAGTGTTACCATTTTGTTGAACATTACAACACACACTCTCCTACTTCTCTCTCTCACCTAAACTCTAGAACACAAACACACTCCACCATTCTTGGATCTTTGGACTTGGATCGGCTCACACACACACCCGGTTGGAAGCCTTTCACACACCCTCGAAACCCATAACCGGTTAGTGTTCTTAATGCTTTGTTAAATGTTAGTGTGTTTATGTTATGTTTGTAAGATGAGATTATGTGACAATATGTTAAGATGAGTTATACATAATGTTTTGAAAAGAAATCGGTTCATGAATGTTTCTTGTTATGAGTGGAACTATACATATTTGATGTTGAAAATGGGTTCATGGTATGACAAAAAGGTGAATGATGATATTGGTTGCATTTGGGTTTGATCCGAAAAGTTTGGGTATTTATACTAAGAAAAATCGGCTAATAAATATGGTTGTCAAGTAGGATGCATGCTAGTAAATTGTATCTTGATAGTTGTTCATGATTTTGGGTGAATAAGTGTTGTTTATGTTATGAAGAACTTGAATATATGCTTTGAATGTATGAAGAACACTTTGAATGATAGTTGAAGATTGAAAACCCTTGTGATTTTGATCCATCTTTGACTAATAACCTGATTAGGAAATATGTTAGTGGAATTCTATTGGTTATTTCCGGATTTGGGCCTGATTATACTGTACCATTAATCTGACCATCTGCATCAACACGTGAACTTGAAAACGACTGTTACCGACTCGCAATCACCCGGTTACGACTCGCAACCACAGCGTGATGACTCGAGACCACGCGGTTGCGACTCGCAACCATAACAGGACAAGCCGAAACCACAGGTTACGAGTCCCGTTGTGACTCGAGACCTCAGCATGATGAATCGAAACCATGGTTGCGACACCAGTTGCGACTCGCAACCATCCATGATCAACACACAGCATGACTCGAGACCATGCTTGCGAGTCCGGTTGCGACTCGAGACCACACTTTTGGGCCTTAGTTAATGGGCCAGACTGATGGGCTTCTGTGTTAACTGCTTTTACGTGTTTGGGCCTAAGTAGTTGGGCTGAACTTGTGAACCGTATGTGCTTCTATTGACTGTTAACTGTTACTGCTAAACGTGCTTGCCAAACGTGTTGAACATTTGTACACTACTTGGTTCGAATCTGATTATACGTGATATCCGTGTTAGGACGTTATTGACTACTTGCGACTTGATTGACTTTCTGTGTTTGACTGCCGAGCAAACCAAGGTGAGTTCACACCCTTTACAAAGCATGGGATTCCCTGGGTTGGGAACGGGGTTAAGGAACGTGGGTTCCTCGTCTACCTCGGGTAGGACGTCAGTGGTTCAGGAATGTGATTCCTCGTCCGGATGGACGGATAAACGTACTAGACTAAAACTCTATCACGAAGTCCCTCCTTTTTGTATCGACTAATCGCCGGGCCAATGGCGAGCGGGTCATTAGTTAGATAGCGCTATTTAGGTCTGACAAGCCTCACACCGTGCCGCAGAGGACGGGCGTGAACTAATGGATCTGGGGCACGTCAATGATGATAGACATTGATGTTTTCAGGGCACATAAACATGACTACAGTCAGCAATCGATACGGTAACGAGTCTAGTATACACATGGGGTAGCCCCCACGGCTGGAGAGCCAGATGATGTACATGGGGTAGCCCCCACGGCCGGAGTGCCGGAGTAACTGGGAATGAACTGGTCACGTTTTTTAAAACTATGGGGTAACCCCCACGGCAGGATGCCAGATAAAGTAAACTGTTTTCGAAAACAACTAAAACGAACGCCCACCCGTGAACTCACTCAACTAGTTGTTGACTCGTTACTACATGCTTTGCAGGACCATAGGTACTGAGCTGGAGCTTGCATGGAGGAGGATCGTTGTGGGACAGGGATTGTTACATGTTATGTTAAAACTTGAAAACTTTTGGAACTTATGTTATAACTTTGAACTTATGCTTCCGCTTGCAACTTAACTTGTTTGTTTTGAAACACCAATTGTGATGGTTAAACTTTTATAACTACTTATATGCTTGTTCAGTATGATTGGTGGCTGGATCCTGGTCAGTCACGCCTCCAAGCGGTAGTACTCCGCAGGTGGGATTTTGGGGGTGTGACACTTTTCTTCTTCAGTCTTTGTCTTTCAAGCAGGTTCACGGTACTTCTTCAATTGTACTTTCACTGTCAGACGGCGTCTCGTATCCGGTTCTTCTGACTCAGGTACATCTTGTTGTTGTGCTGCTTCAGACTTCTTCAGCAACCAACAGTATCTCCTTCTTCATCAACCCCTGTTCTTGATTGAAATCAAGTTCTGCACATGCTCACAACTCATAAGCAAACATTTCTTATGCAACAGGGAGAGTACCACATGAACACTAGGTACATCCAATTTTACAATTTAAATTCTTTTAACTTTTGATGATCAGTCAAATCTTCAAGAACGGTTACATTTTTAATTTTTAAAGGAAACAAATAAACACACTATTTTTTGGATTTTTGAAATTTTTCTATTTTTTAATTTTTTAATTTTTAAGAACTAAAACAAATAAAAACTCAAAATATAAACAACTACCATAATATACAATTACAATTGCAAATGGGATCAAAATTCGTTTTCAGGCAAACTAAGGAACACTTTTCAGTACGAGCCTAATCAAACTGGTCTATGCGATTGCCAATATGTTTGTCCACTTAAACTTTAACGCTCAACTTTCAATTTTTCAACTTCGTGATATTCTTAAAGTAATATTATACTATTATACCCGTGTGTCCCATTCCAAGGCATACCCCCGCGATCAAGGTAAGCACAACGATTCATCGTAGCAGGTGAGTATACTGATGACATCCTTTAAGATATCCTGACTGTGTCTAGGTCTGCATATAATCTGTTTTTATCATGTTTTGATTTCTTAACAATGAACACCCAAATAAATACTAGTCAAATCCCGGAAATATAAACAGCACACTCTATCATGCAAGTATCTTCCCTACCACATATTTCACAAGTCTAATCCAGATTTCTGAAATCTTAACTGGGAGTAGGTTGAGAAGAGAACAGAATAGATCTTTTGCAGAGGTGATATAATATACAGATCAAATGAGTTTTTCTCAATTTGACATAGGTTTATTGGGGTTTCTTTTGGGCACTAGAGGGCCTCTTTCGGGTGTTTAGATCTACAGCGCGACAACGTACAGCTAGGTCAGCATGTATCTGGATGCAGCAGAAGCTGTCGTTGCCTAGCACCTCCAGGTCAGCATGTATCTGGATGCAGCAGAGGAGGTACACGACTTTTTCAGAGAAGATTTCAGAATCAGATCAAAATTGTGTGTATCGGGAAAACATACAGACATTCAAATAGAAATGAGCTAATTCCAAGTGACTTTCTTTCCTGGGGTCATGTACAATTTTAGTTCTAAGCAGAAGGACAGCCAAGATATCCCTTGATGATTCAACAATATAAAGACCCGAAACCTCAGATGTTGGCTATCTATCAACGCAAGATTTAAGACCATAAAATCACACGCCGTTGGTATGTTACCCACATGATACATAGTTCGTTATGTTTATATCACTTAGTATCTTTTATCATGTTGAGCGTCAAGCCTATCGACATATCGCAGTAGATCCTAGTCATTTCAGCTATGGCACCTTACATGTGTTAGTCAAACCCTTTAACACGAACATATATTTCACTTCCCATATCATGCAATTTATCTTTTTGGCTTTTTCATTTTTCTAATGTTTTTGTATTTTTCTCATTTTCTCCCCCTAAAGCAATACATATATATACATCAAACTCTTTTTGTATTTTTTTTCTTTTCTGAGTTTTCTCCCCCTAAACTCTATATCTATCTATATGTTCCTCTCCCCCCCTAAATTTGTGCATAAATCTTGGATTTTTGCGCAAATTTACCATTTACTAGAGAAAGGACACTTTATATACAAAGTTATAAACTAAGAAAAAGAAAGAAAAATATTTTTGCGTTACCGTTCTATCATCAGATTGAAGACTAATCAAAATCATATCAAAGTACTGAATTTAAACGGTACCTTTTGCTGATCATTTCTTACTTCTCTTATCTCCTCCAAAGGAAACATATCATCTGTAAAAAAAATTTGAACTTTTTGCAACAGTGAAATGTTACCCGTTTTTATCTCTGGAACAACCGCTATCAACATTCCAGAGATTGTCAACAGCTCCTCCTTGGTTGTTCCTGAAAAGTAAGGAGATTAGTAAGACATTGGTACCCAGGCCATCGTGGTCCTGGGTTTACCTGAAGCATCAAAGTAAGACACTTCTTTCAAACATAAGTCCCCTTTTGTTTCAAGGATTGGAGACATTGCTGCTTTGGATTTGGGTTTCCAAATCTGTTTCGGTTTAACAAACGTGTTTGTTGCCTTCGGTTGAGCAACTTTAACTGGTTCAGGTTTATTAGTTTTGAAAACAGATTTTTGTTCCTGAACAGCTTTGCATTTGTTTTTAGCAGCGTTCCAATCCCCATCAGAAGGTTTAACCGTGGGATTCACATTCTTCATTGCCTTAGGTGAAGATACCTTCATCGGCTTAGAATGGTAGTTGTCCTTTGGTGTAACCCTCTGATTTTGCATATAGTAGGGTACGTAGGGACGCCTTGTGCAGTTTCTAGCAATGTGACCCGCAATGCCACAGTTGTAGCAAGTTTGTCTTTTCACTGGAAAGACGTTTTGAGCCGCTTGATTCGCTCTAGCAGGTCCTGAAGGACAAACCGGTCCTTTTTGCGTTGGATGTGACTGCACATTTCTCTTAGATGAAGACGAATTGGGGTGCTTGTATTTGTTGTTTGCAGAAGTCTTGTTGCTCTGAGCACCATTTTTCGTCTTTTCTCCCATATTGGAGCTTTCAATCACATTGTCACGAGCCTTATGAGATCGTGATTGTCCTTGATAAGCAGACTTCGCATACCCCTAACTTTGATCTGCTTGCTTTGACTCATTCCGCTTGTTGTGAACCGGCTCACAAACATCAGCACACGAGTGAGTGTTGGCATTTCGTTGCACTTTTGGACGGTGAACACAATTTCTAGCAATGTGTCCAGGAATTCCACAGTTGAAACATGTCTGTCGTTTCAATGTGTGGATATTCTGACAGCCAGCAGCAGTAGCTGATTTGGTGGGTCTAGATGACCGAGCTTGCGTTGCTTGTGTTCCATGTGCCTTTTCTGAGTTCTTCTGTATCTGTTGATCAGAACTAGCACAATCATGAGATTCAGATGGATGATGTTTTTCGTCTTTTATAATTTTAACAGGATCCTTTTGAAAAGACGATTCAGTTTCTGTTTTAATTTCCCTTTTAGAAACATTTTCTTGTGACTTTTCAGTTAATGTGACCGCTTCTTCTTTTGAAAAATCTGGTTCAGTTTTAATTTCAGAAGATGTAGAAGTTTCATCAACACATGTTTCATCAACACACGTATCATGTGAATCTACTTGTGATTTACTTTCAGCTACTGTTTCCAATGGGGTCCCACTCGATTCAACATTAGGGACACCCACTGAGACAGACTCAGAAGAAGAATCAGGATACTCTTGATTTTCTTGAGAAGTCGTTTTAGTGGTTTCACTGAATGCGTCCTGAGGGACCTCACCTGTAACACTTTCATGAACTGAAACATTAGAAACGTTAGGATCACACACATTAGCTGAAAAACAATCATCACCACACGTATTGTTCAAATTATCAACACAAACATCATCAGTTTTGCCCAAAACAACAGACTCACAAGACGAAACATAAGCTGAAAACGACGCAAACAACGAACGAGTAAAAGCAATGTCAGACTCAGTTGGTTCAGAATAAGATTCAAAATATGGTTCAGAAACATTTGAACTGATGACCGGTTCACTCCCATGAACATCACCACTCTTTACTTCAGAGCTATCATCTGCACAAGAAGATGAAACATTAGGATCAATTGTGCCTTTGGGAACAAAATTCAATGGAGTAGCCTTTTGTTTCTCAACTTGTCTGTCATGAACAGACGATTTGTTGTTTTTCGAACCATAAGTCATTTTACTCTCGTTCATCATCTCATCCTCAGTCATCGGTAAATAAGTGTAATTATCATTGTACGGAGGAGGAGTCTGATTATAACCCAATCCCGACCCTTTCTTTTTAGAATATGCTAATTGTTGATCACACAGATTTTTGACTAATTTACTGGAGGAATCGAATTTTTTAATGTTTAACTGATTAATTTGGTATTTATCCCTAACATTCTCCAGTTCTTTAGTCACCTCACACAGTTTTTCTTTGACTATCATGAGTTGGGCCGTAGCTACACTGACATCGTCCTTTAATTGAACGATGTCCTTACGCTGAGCTTCGATTTTCTCTTTGAAAAGTTTTTCGTTTTTCGTTAAAGTGAAATTTTTCCTTTTAATTTCATTGTAGTCTTCGATTAACTCAGCGTTTTGTATCCTATAAGCCTCAACCCTTCCTCGGCACTCAGGAGTGCAAAAGACAGAAAGTATGTCTTCTTTAGTGATGAATGTCATAATTTCAGAGGGTCGTTGACACTTTTGATCTTCTCCTCAAAACACAAACCAACGAGAACCCGTGTACTCGCTAAAGCAAACACTTTGCACGCAATCGAACAAACCCGCTTTCGAAACCGTACCTCAAAACCTGTCAAAACGGTTATCACAAACAAAAACCTTATTTTTTTTTATAATTTTTTTATACCTTCTTTTTTTTTTTTTTATAGACTAAACCCTTTTTTTTTATTTATTTTTTTAATTAATAAATTAATAAAATAAAATAAAATAACTAAACTATTATTATTATTATTATTATTATTAAATTAAAAACCTAATCATTGCCTAATGATTAACAAATGATTATTATAATTATAAAACCTAATAATTACTAAATGATTGCATATTATAATTATTATTATTATAATTATTAACTAATTATTACACCTCCTTTTTTTTTTTAACTTAAATTCTGTTTCTTCTTCGTTAAACAAACCGAAACACACACCCTAATATGATAACCAAATGATTTCTTCTTCTCTTCTTCGTAATACAACTCGACCAAAACTGTTTTCTCGATCTTGAGCGATAACAGAGATGGTTCTAGGTTGAACGTTAACAAAGACCAACTCTAATATCTTAACCTCAGCCTCCGGAAGTCGATAATACGATGGTGATGGTGGCCGGAGTTGGGAGACTGATCGGAGAAGAAAAGGCAGTTGGAGACGATGATGAACAAGATGACGATAATGATGGACAGCTCCGATCTCGTTACGACTCGAACCGTTATGAGTCGAGACTGTGAAGGCGGTTGCGAGTCGGAACCGAGGTTGCGACTCGAAACTGTTAGGAAATGGCGAAAGATGGGTGTCGAAGGATGAAGAGGGATGAACTTGCAGGTTGATCGGAGGATGGTGATGTGAATGAAGATGGCGGTTGCGAGTCGGAACCTGGTTGCGACTGGTGATGATTTTAGTTGCGACTCGACTGGTGATGATTTTAGTTGCGACTCGAAATGATGATGATGAACTTGTGGTTGCGAGTCACACTGATTGCGACTCAGAACGACGGCCGGAACGACTATGATTGCGACTGGTGGTGGACTCGGTTGCGACTCGTAATGATACCGTGAAGAGCCGAAACAGAGATTGCGACTGAAATGTTGGCCCCCTAAACCGGTTGATGATAGTGACTAAGAGCTGTTGGATTGAAAATTATTTTGGAAGTTTGAAAATTATTTTGAAACTTTTGGAAAGTAATAATTTTTAAAAAACTATTAACCAAAATCTCGAAAATCTTGGGATTTTTTTTTTAAATCCTTTTCAACTTATCAAAAATAAAAAAAAAATTCAAACCTTAACAACTTTCATAAGATCAAACGACCAAAATATAGCAATTTTATAAAAATCTTGATGAATATGACGAAGAACGCGAAGAACACCGAACCAAAAATAGCGAAGAACTTGAATCTTTGATATCACACCGAGCCTAGAAATAGGTTCTTTAGCTCTGATACCACTTGTAAGTCCCGTTAAACGGATCTTTCAATGATATCAAACAACACCAAGTTTGTGCGGAATCCAAACTTGATGTGATTCAAGAACAAATCGAAAACAAAGGAAATACGAACCGAAAATATGGAAACGAAGAACAAACCGAATCACCTTTAAACACTTGCACACGATTCTATTACTTGAAAAGCAAAACCGTCTGGTACAAGTGTTCACAACCAAATCGTGTACTCTAGCTCTCTCTCTAGGAAATCTGTAACTATGAAAGTCCAACCCTAAAACAAGTAAAAAACTTGTTTATATACTAACCTAAGCCCAAGTCCCTACATGGGCTCCCCTTGGGCCTGCTTGGCCCACATGGCCTAAAGCTTGGCCCAAGTGACCTATAAAGGTCCAAAACCTAATATTTACTAACCCGGTAAAGCCCAGTTTGTAACCGTAGTCCGTTGTGTTAATTTGATGCGTCAGTCTCACACTTCAGGGCCTAACAATTTCAAGCGGAATTACCCTTTCATGCCAAATTACCTCTATTCTCGAACTACATGCCCTGATCTAACATTCTAAGTACAAGACTCGATACAAGACGAAGTCGACAGACGCATGCACTAACAGACTCCCCCTCGAATGTTGACGAGTCTTAAGTGTCGAGTCTTCAACATCTTCAGTCTTTATCAGTCTTTGGGCTTCTCTTCAAAGTATCTGACATTGTAAAGCATCCTCAAATATTTCTCTTCTCTTTTCTTCAGCACCAACAGACTCTCCTCGAACAAATAAACCCCTCCTTGGATGTTGATCTTTAACGACTTAGGATCGTAATCTGGTTCTCAAGCTTTCTAATTCTCTTGATCAGATCTCTTGATTCCTTAAGTTCATCAGCATCATCAATACCAAGATCGTAACCTGGCTCACAGGATCAGAACCTAGCTCTTCTAAGATATCATACCTACACAATCTCTACCACACAATAAATTTTACAAATTTAACATTTGACAAATTTATATTTCCAGATTCTCCCTCAAATTTAACCAGACTGAATTAACAATGTTTATATCTGATGAACTACTTGCAAGAAAAACTTTCAAAATATTATCATTTAAAAGCTTCTGATCACCACTAGTAAGCAAACATACACAAACTCCCCCTCACAACATGTTCATCATGTATAGCACTCAGAATTTTGAAAATCAGCTCTTCAACATCAGTTGTCGAAAATCTTTTTGGATTTTTCAAAATATATGCTAAAACACACTTAACATCTTTTTGGATTTTTTAAAAAGCAGAAATGCAGTAAAGAAATAGTTACACACAATATTTTTGTGAGTTTGTGTAAGAGGATCATATCAGTTGATGAGACAAATCACTAACACCGTTAAGCTTTCAACATTTTAAGTTCTAAACGATTCACCTAGATTGTCAGTATACTGATCCACTTAAATTTTCACACAAAGTTCAACTGTTTCGAGATACGAGATTAATGTTTTAATGACTTAAACTTATTCGTGTGTCCCATCACTTGAATATACTCTCATATCCAGATCCCAATATTCAGTCTTACAGGTGAGTATACCTAGATGATATCTGTAAAGGATTAAATGCGAAACCGTGAGAGCTCAGGTCACAACTTCCGTTCAGCAGAGAGACGACGGCTCGACTTTAGGTGTGTTCCCTTTAGAGAATCTTTTCTTCAACAACACATGATTAGCATTTTGCAATGTTTCATCATTTTTTGTACTGAGGGCGATGCTATATTTCAAGCAAATGCAAAGTATTATACGGGGACTAGGCTATTGCTTTCGCAAAATCAGAAGTCCCGGGATAATATCCCAGATATCACTGAGTATAAAGACCTAGTATTTCAGAAAGAGAGACCTTTCCAACAAGATTTTGGGGGTTACCCATATATTCAAGAAATGTTCCCCACAATATAAGCAAGTTTGAAATTTAGGTTTATATCTCGTCACAATCTACTAAATGTGTAAAAACCTACTGGCACATCCGCAGTGAGACCGTTTATCACATTAAACATTTCATATCTTTAGCGTGTTGTGATGGTCCACTGATGTACTATTATTTCCTCTATTTCACAACAAAACTCGTTTTTGATTTTATCATGTTTTTTACTTCTTCAAATTTTTAATGTTTTTGGATTTTCTGAAAAATTACTCCCCCTAAAATTCAAACACATTAAAGAAAATTGAAACCAAACTATACAAGTAAATTGACAACTGATATCGAATCGCCTCAATTCGCCATCCACTTGGCATAAACAATCAGAACTCCCCCTTACGACAAACTATTTTCCCATTAAGATTTTAAAACACTTAAGTTTGTTTTAATCAAAATGGTTTTTCTAGAAAATAAGTTTTGTTTTAACCACTTGTAGGCTAGGGGTTCATCATCATATTGTCCATTTTTAACAACTTGTAGGTTTAACATTTCCCGATTTTATCAACATTAACCACTTGTATGAAAAAGATAAATCAAGTACAACTTAATGTCCCTGATTAATCTTGTAAGAAAGATGCCGATTCATACTCTACACTTACCAACCTGAGAGCTCCGGCAAGTCAGGTTTTTAGTCAAAGAATATATCCACCCAAGCCTGACCATCCTTGGGTGATTCCGAGCTATCAACACTCGGTTTCATACCTTCCATCTTCTTCTCATAGTATTCTTTAAACCCTTTGACTTTTCTATCAATCATTTTTCCAAAGATGTGTTTCACCTTGGGGTTAAAGGCGTTTTCAACATCAAAAATCTTTTTATCAGAATAAAATTGGTTTGAAATTTCAACTTTACCAATTTTCTTCTTAAAATTTTCAGCCCTAAGTGGTGGAAAATTCACATCATCCACAGTCGGCACTGATTTTTCACCTTTTTCCTCAACCTGTGGCTCATCTGACTTTGTGGAATCAGATTCATCGCCAGAAGATAGCTCCTCTGATTTTGATGAATCAAAATCATTGCTAGACCCATTGTCAAATTTCTTAACCACCCATTTTTGGTTGTCAAGGTTTGCTCTTCTCTTATAAAACCTCTTTGAACATTCACCAATTTTAAATTTTGAATTTTTGAAAAGTTTAATTCTCTCAATTGGTGGTTCAAACTCAATCACTTTTTCTTTTAGTTTAGAAACTCCCTGCTTGATTTGTTTTGCCTGTGAACATTTCATGGCAATATGACCAGCTTTTCCACACTTGAAACATGTTCAAGTTTCCTTCTTCTGATCAACAGTCTGCATCTCTTCTTGCTTCTTCGCAAGGAAATCTTTGTTTGATTGCTTCCAGAAAGGACTATTTTGTTCTTCTTCAGCACTTGTTCCTGAAACAAATACAGTTTTTGGTTTATAAGTTTTCTCATTTTTATAATTTTCTGGTGGAATAAATCCTAATCCTTTCTTTTTGAAATTTCTGTTATGGTTTGGTTTCTTTCAATAACCAGAACCAGAACTGTAACCCTTTTTTCTTGTTTTCTCTTTGTTGAACTCTTGAGATGTATTTTTTTGGTTTTTCAGAAAGATTTACATCTTTTATTTCAGAAATATTAATTTATGTCAATTTGAAAATCTTTTTGATCAATTCGGTTTTGACACCTCTTATTGGAAATTCTTCATCAGAATATAATTTGTCAGAATCATTCAAAGTATATGCAACCTTGAATGTTTCATCATTCAAATTAGATTTTGATAACAAGAATTCTTTATTGTAAACTCTTTTGCCCTGTTTTTCAGTTTGACTTGGCGTGCTGGACTCAGACTTTGACTCTGACATAGACTCCGACTTTGACTCCTCAGTTTCATCGTTATCTAACACATGATCCACCACTTTCTTCATCAATTGAGATTGTTGATCAGTGTCAGACGATGTGATCGTGACATCAATTTTTCTAGCAGATTAACTGATGGTTCAGACTCCCACTTTAAATTGGTTGCCTTTTCGACTCTTTCTGAATTTGGATTTCTTGGCGAATATCCATTTTCCAAAGGGGGTGGACACTTGTTGTAACTGACACCTTGTTTCTTACCAGATGTTTTTACTTTAGTATCCTTCTTCTTTTCTTTCTTCTTTTCAGGACTCTTTTCTTCAGATGCCTTATATTCTTCAGTTACTTCATCATCCTTAAATGCCTTCATCCCTTCAACAGTTCGATAAATCCTGTCAATGACATAAGAAGAACATGAATAACTTTTTAACAATCGATTAACTCTTTCTGTTTCAATTCTTTGAGTTTCCAGTTTTTGTTCCAGAACAACACACTTCTCGATGTAATTATTCACAATTTTCTGCTTTGTCATGAAAGCTCCCTGAAGTGTCTTCATTGTTGTTGCTTGTTCATCGCCTGTTTCATTGTACATATTCACTGCTTTGTTCAGCACATCATAAGATTCCTTTAACCTGTTCATGTTATTAATCAATTCACTATTTTTCTTTTTCATGACCTCACAGGTTTCACAATTCACTGGAATCTTTCGAACATCAGCTTCTTCATCATTCTTGAACTTAGGAACTTCTTTTACTTTTTTTTATCACTGGAACTTCCTCATTATCACTGCTGACAGGTGTTTTGACCTTTTTCTTTTTCGTTTTAGCTTTTTCATCTTCACTATTACTTTCTGCCATCATTTTCATATGCTTTGCCATTATTTTAGCATAATAATCATTATCATCATTACTATCTTCTTCAATTAGAGCAACAATAGCTTTGGCTTTTAGCACTTCTTTATCTGGACAGTAATCATCCCAACTGAAATTTTCCCAACTAAAACCTTCAGGTAACTTTTCATCGTCTTGGTCTATCAAACGTGCTTTACCGCCAGCTGAGATATATTTGTCCCAACTGAAACCGTTAAACGATTTTTTATCATCTTGATTCACCAAACATGCTCTCTTTGAAGACTCTTCTATTTCTTTTCTATCATGTGCCACTTGTGTTTCTTGTTGTTGTTGAGCAACTTAATGAAAAATGGCCTTCCGGTAGTAATCGTTGTTGTTGAACGGATTTTGAGCTCCACTTGCTTCGCGATTAGTGCACTCCCTCTTGAAGTGTCCTTTTTCCCTGCAAGGAAAACAAGTGACTTTAGATTTACCAAAACCCAAATTAGAAACACATGCATCATGGAAGTCATCTCTTCCTGTGATTTGTTTGAATTTCTCAGTTCTCCTTAACACTCTTGCCAAACACCATTTTATATCCATTAATTCCATCTCTTCAGCATCAATCTGATCGTAATCTTCTTTAGTCAACATTGGATTCCCGATCCTTCCTGCTACTAAACTCCCATATGACTCCAACACAGTCCCTAACAAAGACACGTGAGTTTTCGCAACTTCTTCATAATAATCCTGATCATTCTCAAGATTCAATAAATGTTGCATTGTAACTTTCTGTCATTCTTGGTTGCTGACAAGTTTGGATCAAATGATGGATATGATGAAAAACTTGTTTTGCTGTTTGATCCTTTTGATGAACCTCCCGATGAGCTTTTAACATTGAATGCAGTCTCAACCTTCGGTGACATGTTGGTCTTGTCATTGATACCTGCTTTGTAATAAAGACCGATATCTTATTCACCATCGAAATCCTTCATTCTTGAAATCTTTCTTTCTTCCATTTCCTGAGCTTCAAGCTTTTCAATGAACTTGCTCAAAGTTAGGTTGTTAAACCCCTTTCTTGTTCCTCAACATCATCAGATATGTACCCCAAGTTTCATGTGGCAAAGCATCATCTAGTTTCTCAATCAACTCTTCATTGTCCTTTGTGATGCTTACTCTCTTCATGTTGACTAACAAATTGCAGTATCTTTCAATGACCTGCTTTGTGCTCTCATTTTTCAATCCACGAAATAGATCAAACTCTTTTTTGAGAAGCGATTTCTTGTTCTTGATCATTTCTTGACTTCCAACAAACTTAGATCTTAACGCTTTCCAAATCGAATATGCACTCCCAGTGTGTTGCAATAAGACCAAGATATCTTCTTTAACTGCCTGTTGCAGTAAACTGATCATCATCTTTTCGTTTTTGTATTTCTTTTTCTCATCCACACTAAGATCTTTGATAGCAATCTCCTTTTCATCATCATTCGTTGGTCTAACATATTTCGTTTCAATACATTCCCAAGCATCCAAATAGTTTGCTTGCACCCAATTCTCAAAACGTTCTTCCCATTCTTTATATTCCTCGATGTTCATGAGCTTAGGTGGTTTTTGCATAGTCCGCGTTTCGTTTTCCAACATTGCCTGCTGAGTAATAGTAATAGGGGTAGCAAAGGCGTTATAAAATTCCTCTTCCATGTTTCGGTTTTTCAAAGTTCACAAAAACAGTAAGTTCAAACGAAATTACTTCCCAAACGAAATTCCTTTCAAACAATATTACACAGTCCAAATGAAATTACCTTTGAACAAAATTACCCTACTTTCGTTTGAAATAAACACCCTTTCAAACTGAATTATAATCTCATGCAGAAATACCAAACGAAATTAACCTCTGAAGCGAAATTACCTAATTTCGCTTGGACCACTCAAACAGAATTATGCCTTAAAATGGAATTAACTAATTCCGTGTGAACTTTCAAATGGAATTGACTTTTCAAGCGAGATTACCCCTTAGTTCCATGCGGAATTACGCTGATGTCATCATCTCGAAACAAAATTTGTCAAATTGATCAGGTTTTAAGCCGATTTTAGATCTGAAACTTTCTAGGGTTTGTTAAAACAGTATTGCGCACAGTCGTTCAGTACCGGTTTATCCCCAACGTCTAATCAAATCAAAATGTTAGAAAAAGATTTTTAAACTAGGAAAATAAAACTAACTAAAATGCTGAAAAGTAAAATAAAAATAAAAACAGATAGACAAGATGAATCCCTTGGATCCAACTCTTGTGTAATGTAACCTTTGATTATTTTCGCACTTTTGCACTTGTTTAAGAGATTATCTTAGTTATTGTAGTAGGCCCCTCTTTTGAAGGTGACGTTACCCTCAACCCAGTAGTTTGAGTTAGCAAAGATACAATCCTAAAGGGTCGGATTATTGAAAGATAATTAATTAAGTTATTAATGCATAATGTGGTAGGCCCCTATTTTGAAGGTAACGTTACCCTCGGCTAAGTAGTTTGAGTCAGCAGGGATACAGTCCTAAGTAGCCGAGTTAAAGATTTAATAGTAGTTTATGTCACACCCCCAAAATCCACCTGCGGAATATCACCGCTTGGGAGGGTGACTGACCAGGATCAAGCCACCAATCTTATTGAACATGTAATTACTATCAAGTATAATAAATGCAAACCAATCATTCAATACGATAGGTGTTCAAAACATAATTATAGTATCAAGTGTAGCGGAAGCATAAGTATGAAAACCCAATGTATATCATAGTTCAAATGTTTAAATGTTTTAAACAAAACATCCACGATCCATGCTCCACAACGACCTACTCCTCCCTGTGCAAGCTCCATGTATCTAACGACCTGCAAGGCATGTAACAGAGGATCAACAACTAGTTGAGCGAGTTCACAGTTTATAGTTCAGTAATTGTAATAGAGTAGTAAGCCTTGTATTCGTTTATTAAGTCATGTATTGTAATAGTTCGTATCGCGGCCCTCTAGGCATGTATGCGAAGATTAGGGAAAGTTCTCAAGTATTCTAGACTAGGTATATTTGTATCGCGGCCACCCGGCACCTGTGCGAAGTTTAGCGTATAGTTCGCAGCCTTCCTAGGCATGTGTGCGAAGATCAGTCATAATATCGCAGCCAACCCTGGCGTGTATGAGAAGATCAGTTCTATAAGTATCACTAGTCTAGTCGTATCTTATCAATAACCTTCCTCCCCGAGGATCATATCACTAATTTCCAATATCTAGGTAAGTACAAGTAAATAATCAAATCCCATTCCCACCTTGGGAACCCCATGCCTTGGCTGTGTGAACTCACCTTGGTTTACTCGGTATGCTATGCTCTAGGGTTTATCAAATGTCTAAGTCCGTTACACACGACCTAGGATATGTTGCACATGATACGATGTAAGTGTTTGCATCAAATTAGGGTTTGCAAATCATTGACATTCAAGCAACTGTCTTTTATGTGTTTATTGTGTACATGATGATATCACATAGAATGTTCATACTTACGGGATCATACAGTTGCATTCAGTATCATACGATTATATGTATATATATATATATATATATATATATATATATATATATATAGAATCATACATCACGTAAACAGTTAATCATGTTCACATAATTCATGCGTCACGCCATTGATTTCACAGTTTAGTCTAACGGGGATGTTAATCTAATTGTCACCGTTAAGATACTTAGTACATTTAGCAGCGTTATTAAACTTCACAAGTTTAACGAAGTCAGGGATTTAACAAAGTGTCATACACAGCTTAACAGGTTAAGCATTATATAACATGCAGTTCATTGTTTCAAATTGAACATCACACAACATCAGACAGGGCCTTGCCCTTCTAAAACTCAGACAAGTGTGTGTGGGGGGGGGTATAAAACTCGGACATGTAAGGGGGTTAAAACTCGGACATGTAAGGGGGTTAAAACTCGGACATGTAAGGGGGTTAAAACTCAGATGGCTTGTGTGAGGGAGTAAGAAGTCGGACATGGGGGGTTTCCTCATGAAACTCGGACCATAAAGTGTCACAAGGTCGGACTAGGGCTTCAAGCCCAAAAACTCGGACCAACATCACTAAAAACTCGGACCCCTTACCTAGAGTTTAAAAGTCGGACATCTTGTGAACGCATAAAGGTCGGACCTAGTGTCTTACTTATAAAATTCGGACAATGTTCACATCTAAAGGTCGGATATGCTGGGTTAATTAAAAGCTCGGACTCCCTTATTATATCACAAAGTTCGGACCATGTTATGTATGAAAGTCGGACTAGTCTAAATAGATATAAAGGTCGGACCTTTAAATCATAAAACTCAGACAACCAATAGTCATACATACGATTATTCAAGTTCAACGTGATTGTATCAGTTACGTTCTTATATTCATACGATCTGGAAACCCTAAATCACATATTTAGCAGAGCAGAATTCAATTTAGTCATCGACAGTTTAAACATATCATACATCAGAATCATCAAGCAATTGATTACATAGTAACCTTATTCATTTCTCAATAAATCAGATTCAATCAAAACCACAGAAGTATCATATGAGAGCTAGGGTTTTCATGAACACATAATCAAGAATTGATACAATCAACCAATCAATTAGGGTTTACAAGTATCACAATAATCAATAATCAATAAACAATTACCTTGAATGATTCTAGAGAGAATGTGGAAACAAAAGTGATGAATGTCTTGCCTATGATGATGGTGATGATTGCCAGAGAATGTAAAGTACGTGCTTTGGTTTCTTGTGTGAGGTTTAGTGAAGGATTAGGGTTAAGTATCATATAAGTTTCACTAATAACTCTACACACCCTTAATTATTATATTTTACAATAGTACACCATCTCAAACAGTTTCACCACCAAGTTTATGCATTTGACAAGTCTATCACAATTAACACATAACCATGCATAACCACACAATACACTTCATTGTATTAAAACGTTACAGTTCCATAGCCAATTATTTGTGCAAATAAACAACTAAACAATAAATGAACGTGCAATAAATGCGAAATAGAAATCTTGGAAATTCGAGTTGTCACAGTTTAACTTATGAGGGGATCAAAGAGTTTGGACCCCCGCCATCCAATACCGTTGGGTATTGAAGGAGGTCCTACTAAATTTGACCTAGGTCCTTTGCAGGATCTATACACTAAACAATGGCAAGAGTCTTACCAAACCGTTACCTTAACCCCCGACCAGGTAGCCAACATACCTCCATATAGACCGTGGAGATATGAATGGTGAAACTCTTTTATTTTATATAGACAGTAAAATAATGCCAAGACACCACGGACAAACGATAAGGAAGAATCACCTTCAACATAAGAAACTAGTAATTAAAGTCATTAATACAAAACCAATTAAAAAGTGCAAAAGATTAAAAATAAAAAATATTACACTAAACACTTGTCTTCACCAAGTGATGTAAGAGACTTCGGCAAAGATGGCCTTTGATTGTCAAGAACTCTTACGATCAATCTTGGATCCCGAGATGACTCACACACTCTATGATGGACAATGGATGATGGTGGTGGATGATGGTGTTGTGATGGTGGTAGGTGGTAGGTGGTGGGTGAAGTGCGAGAGAGGTTGTGTGCCAAGGGATGAGTTGCAAGAGCTCCAAGCACTCCTATTTAAAGGTTGAACAGAAGCTCGGGCACGACCCTGTGTCCACTGGGCACGGCCCCGTGTCCATCCGAATCTCTCTCTTCATTAATTGCAATTTCATTAAATGCGTTTGCAATAGTTGACCACGCCCCCGTGTCCGCTGAGCACGACCCCGTTTGCAGAAGCATATCTGTACTATCAAGATTTGCCTGGATTTCGCGAATCTTATAGTTGACCATGGCCCCGTGTCCGCTGAGCACGGCCCCGTGGTGGGCAAAAGATGCTTCTACCACTTTGTCTTTTCTGCTGACACTTAGGCACGCCCCCGTGCTCACTGAGCACGGGGCGTGTTCAGCCTTCTGTCTTCTTGTTTTGCTTGGGAAGATGCTGTCGGGAGGTCGGGCATACCACGTTTGTTCCTTTTCTTGTATTTATGGCAGATTTAGCTGCCTTTTTGCTTCTTTTGTTCATTTGAGCTCATTTAATCCTGAAAATACAAAAGGAAGACAAAAGCACACTTTTTCCAACATTAGTACTAAAAAAGGGTTAGTTTTATGCCACAATTGATGTAATTTATATGTTGCATTTTGTGCACATCAAATATCCCCACACTTGAATCTTTGTCTGTCCTCAAGCAAAACTCTTTATAATGTGGCTTTTTCACTCCCAAATGGAATGGGTAGAAGAGAAGGTTTTTTGGGCTTGTCATAGAGTGTCGGGATTTCCAAGATTCTTTCTTTAAGTTTTATTTTTATTTATTTACAATCCTATTCGACATGATTTATTAAAAACGTTTCATAAGATAAATTACTTATTAGGGCATAACATGCCTTTTTAAAATTCCATTTATATATAAGTTCACATACCTCACGGGGGATCACTCAACACTCGGCCGAAGGTGTATTTTTAGTGAATCACTCGAGAGCGGCATGGAACTTACTCCTACCATAAGCTTGCCAAGAAATCAATCCTCCTCCTTTTTAACTATATACCTTTGTAAATATCAAGAGGACTTTTTGGGTGAAGGGTTAGGCTTGGGCTAAAGGTGGGTGGTTGGGTTAGTGGTTAGTGAAAGGGCGAAAAGCGTAAAAAGCGTCGGTTTTTGAAAGACTTTTTATTTTTCACAATTTTATTTTATTTTGATGAACCATTTCTTTCAAACAAAGTAATTTTTTTGATGAACTTGTTTGTTTATTTGGTTTCATCATCAAAATATTTTTTTTGTCATAAGAAAAACCGAGCTTTGTTACTAAAAGAAAGGGTTAAAATAAAAAGGTTTAGGTGGGTAAAAAGGGTGATTGTTTTGGGTTAAGAAATGAAAAGGTTTAGACTCAAAGGGGTTAACTAGGGGGATTTTGGGTAGGTGGTAAAAAAATGAAAAATAATGGTGTAGAAAGAAAAAAGGGTTAGTCCTAATACCTCTATCATTTACTTACTCGGGTTTAAGTTGGTAAGGACCGGGAATGCATTGTTGTGGCAAATTCTAGAGTCGTACGAACCAAGCGGCTATTCACACAAGAAACGAAAAATAAGCATTTAGTGTAAAGATATGTATTTGTATGCTCAATAAAGGCTTAAAACTCACTTTTGTGGGAATGGGTTTTTTTATGTGATCAAGTATATATAATCAAATTTTAACTAAGCTTGTCATGCCGTTTCATAATTTTCTTATATTGGTTCTTTTTGTCACGAAGCTATCGGTTGTAAACTTGTAAAAATATAACCTTTATTTAGAAGTTGAAATTCCTAACTTAAACTTAGACAAGTAAAAAAAATGAAATTTTTTTTGAAAAAAATTGAGGTGATTAGCGGTTCCAATAGAGTTTTGTGTAAGGCTTGTTAATTAGGACTTGCAAGATTCAAAGTTTTAGTATCCCCCCCACACTTAAATTACACATTGTCCTCAATGTGTCCCAAAAACAAGTTTTTAGGTTGATTGAATGTGTAAAAGGGTGTTAAAAGCAAAATTTTATGTTACTGGCACTCTGGACAGGGCCCCGTGGTGACCGGGCATGACCCCGTGTTCAGGTGCCAGTGACAAAATTTAGTAAAGAGAAACAGAAGCCTGGACACGGGGGCGTGTTCAGTGAACAAGGCCCGTGTCCAGTTACCTGAAGTTGGCGTTTTCTGCAGATTGTGCAGCACGGGGCCGTGTTGGGCGGACATGGCCCGTGCTGAACTTGCTGTAATGAAGAAATTTTTGTCGGATGGCCCTGTTTTCGTGCATGGGGTGATGTTTCTCGTTTCCCTTGTTATCCTTTACCATCCCGAGTGTGTTTTATTCATTACAACACCATCCATACATTAAAACCATCATTTCATTAAAATCATAAAGAGATACATAGCGTTCCTAGAAAATTAAAAACAAAGAAGAGAAATAAAAGTTAAAAGTCCTAAACTAGATAGGTCAAGTGATACATAAAATTACCATAAGGAGTCCTACTTTCTCATAAGAACCAAAATCCCGGAAATAGTTTTCCGGTATTGAGGAGTGTAGTACGACTCTTGGCCGAGGTTATCTTCCTAGATGTTGTTAAAGCCATTCTTCTATCTCTCTTGGGAAGAAGAAGGCGGCTTCGTTTTCCTCAACATCTTATGGAGGAGGGGAAACACCAACCGGGACCCCTTGTAATATGTCTCGAGGAGGCCCCGGGTGCATGGCGTACCACTCGGCTGGTATGATGACTTCAGGCACCACGTTCCATGCCCTTTGGGTTATTATAGGCAACAAAGGAGGAGATGCGAGAATGTTCAACCTCTGGTGCAAGAGGTTGACCTCCCGGAGACACCCTTCCAGTCCCACCGTTAGATGATTGATACGGTCGACCAATGCTTCTTCCACTCCCGTCATTTCATCAATAGCCTCTCTTAAGGCGTAAACATAGTTTACTAGAGAGTCTTCCACCGTTGATGACCTCCTCCCCTGTCGGTTGCTCCTTGAGTGCGATGAAGACGTTCCACTTGTTCTGCTCGCCATTATGGGAAAACAGACCGAAAAAGAACTCAACTTTCGTGAAACAGTACCTTGGACATGGCCCCGTGTTCAATGAACACGGCCCCGTGTCCAGTTGTCTCCCGGTTTTTAAAGAAAGGAATCTTGGAGTGTTAAATTATTTTCTTTATATGTAGGTAGATTTTAACCATAAATAATTCAAACGAGAGTGGTATAACTCATTTTAAGCAAGATTCCTTGAATAATGACATTACCAACATCACAATAAAGGTTGGAATCATGAAGCTTCCAAGCTTTAATGGAGGTAGTGATTGGAAATTGAAGGAGAAGGTAATGAATCAAAAGTGGAAAAAACAAGATGATTTTGAGAACCTTCTTTTAGAACATACCTAGGATAGTATGAGTGAAGATCCCAGGAATCTCTGTCTTTTGAAGTGGTCCAAATGAGCAGGAATCTTGCTGCATTTATAGAAAACGACAGCACGCTGGACACGGCCCCGTGTGAAGACAGAATCCTGACACATTTTTGTCCGTATTCTGACGAAATCAGAAGAGAATCTTTTGGTGGACACGGGGGCGTGTTGACCTGGGCACAGCCCCGTGTCTGGAAGCTGTCTTATGGAGTTTGCCTATTTTCAAGGAACTTATCCGGATCGGGCGGTTCCTTACTGGACGGAACAACCCCAAAGTGCCTAAGGTACCTTAATTGCTCTAGATTAAGACGAGAACGCAAGAGGTTGTCGGTGAGGGTGATTCCTATGCTAAATGTAGGTGGACAAGTCCAACCCTTTTCCGGGCTCTCGTTAAAGAAGGTGTATGCCGAATCGCTCAGGTCTATGTATGCACCGAACGAAGTCGACGGAGAGTCCTTCACGGCACAATCGGCACAGGGACGACTATCGTCCAAGTCTTTGCTCGAGTTGAAGGTAACGTTGGAAACAACGAAGTTGTTTTTATTTGAATTCGACCCCAACAATTCTTCTTGGTCATCGTCTTGAGATGAATTAAGGAAATCCATCTTAAGTTCTTTTAACCAATTAAGAACCAGATCTTCTAGTTGAAATAGTTCATCAAGAAGCATTTCTCCTAAAATGTCCAGTTGGGTGCATTCGAGGGAGAGATAAGGATTATTTTTACTTTCGCCCATCTTAAGGCTACAGGAAAACGATGGGTCTTTATAGTGGGGCTTATAGTTTAGAAAATAGCATTCTAATTTTTTATGACCGCCTCCACATAATGGACACCACGTACCATAAGAGTGCCGAAAGTAAAAAATATCATTATCACTCATTTTTGTGTCAGAAATTACCAACCGTCGGGATCCTGCGTTTCTGTTTTTAGTAACTGAATCTTGGGCACCGGGGCGTGTTGAGTGGGCACGGCCCCGTGTTTAGCTTACTGATAAGAAAAACTCGGAAAGATTTCTACAATTAGAATCTAATTTTAGGAATCAACAAGCTAGCATTCAAAACATAGAAAAACAAATAAATCAACTAGCTCAAAACTTTTCCGAAAGACCGCAAGGCGCATTACCTAGCAATACCGAAACAAACCCAAAAGCGCAAGTTCACCTCATCACACTACGAAACCGAACCGTAGGACCTGCAGAAGTACCCCCACCTGCGGAAGAAACAATGCCAACACCTCTGCAGGAAAAGAACTCTCCTCCATCACCAGAGCCTACCAAGGTTCCTCGAGTTCCGTACCCCGGTAGGTTAATTCGTCAAAAGACCAATGAGCAATTCGCAAAGTTCGAAAGTCTGTTAAAACAATTGCATGTCAATATTCCTTTTATCGAAGTCCTAACCCAAATGCCTAAATACTCTAAATTTATGAGGGACTTCCTTACACATAAAAAGAAAATTGAAAATTTGCAATTAGTTAATTTAGGCGAAGAATGCTCCGCCCTCGTACTCAATAAACTACCCCAAAAGAAAATCGATCCCGGAAGTTTCACGATTCCATGCTCAATAGGGGAATCACCCGTTCGCAATGCCTTGGCCGATCTAGGGGCTAGCATTAACCTCATGCCCTCATCAATGTTCAAAAGGCTTGGCTTGGGAACCACGAGCCCTACAAAAATAAGCATACAACTCGCTGATCGATCCGTCAAATTCCCACAAGGTGTCATCGAGAATGTCTTGGTAAGGGTAAGCAGATTTGTTTATCCAGTTGACTTTGTCATACTCGATATGGAGGAAGACACCGAGGTCCCCCTTATACTAGGGAGACCCTTCCTTGCCACAGCACAAGCAGTGGTAGACATGAATGACGGGACACTAACTTTGAGGTATGGGGACGATGAGGTGAAGTTCGGAGTTGGGAAGAGAATAGAGGACGATGATCCAGTCAATTACATGAAGGTTATTGATTCAAGCTTGGATGCCGCTCTCCGACGGTGTAACCTGGGAAGCAAGGCACTCCACTCGGAAGATATATAACCTCGAATCGAGTCTAGCCAAGGACCCTTATAAACGTGGCGCACCACGGAGGCATTCCGCGGAACTATCCTTAGTTTAGTTTAACCTTTTAGTTTTTGCAGAATAAAACACACTCGTGGTGGTAATGGATGAAAAAGGGAACGAAAAGAATGGAACCATGCAAGAAGAACAGAGCAACCCGACAAAAATCTCCATCACAGAAGGCTCAACACGGGCCGTGCCCAACCAACACGGCCCCGTGCTGAGCCCCCTGCAGAAAATCACCCAGTTCAGGTAACTGGACACGGGCCGTGGTCAGCGGACACGCCCCCGTGTCCAGGCTTCTGTTTCAATTCTCCATTTTTTGTTACTGGCACCTGACCACGGGGCCGTGCCCGGTCAACACGGGGCCGTGTCCAGGATGCCAGTAACACAAATCTTTGTTTTTAAACCCACTTTTACACATTCTAATCAGCCAAAAACATTATTTTTGGACACATTGAGGACAATGTGTAATTTAAGTGTGGGGGGATGCTAAAACCTTGAAATTTTGCAAAATCCTAAATACAAGCCTTACACAAAACTCTATTGGAACCGCTAAACACCCCAAATTTTTTCAAAAACTTTTTCATTTTTTTTATTTACTTGTCTTAGTTTAAGTTGGGAATAACAAGTTCTAAAAAGGTTATATTTTTACAAGTTTACAACCGATAGCGTCGTGATAAAAAAGGAACCAACATAGGAAAATTATGAAACGGCATGACAAGCTTAGTTAAAAATTTGATTATATATACTTGATCACATAAAAACCCATTCCCACAAAAGCGAGTTTTGAGCCTTTATTGACCATAAAAATATACACATCTTTAGACTAAATGCTCATTTTCCGTTTCTTGTGTGAATAGCCGCTTGGTTCTTACAAATCTAGAACTTGCCACGAGGATACATTCCCGGTCCTTACCAACTTAAACCCAAATAAGTAAATGATGGAGGCATTAGGACTAACCTTTTTCTTTCAAAACCATTATTTTTCATTTCTTTTTACCTACCCAAAAATCCCCCTAGATAGCCCCTTTGAGCCTAAACCTTTCATTTCATTACCCCCAAAACCCTTTTTACCCACAAAACCCCTTTTTTATATTTCACCCTTTATTTTAGTAACAAGCTCGGTTTTTCGTAAACTTGCCCTTTCATGTGATGAAAAAAAAAAAAAATTGATGATGAAGTCAAAAACAAACAAAAGCTACATAAAAGCTTGTTTAAGAAATACTTCAAACAAAAATAAAAAGTCACTAAAAACAAGGTATTTTACGAAAACCGACGCTTCTTACGATTTTCGCCCTTTTTACTAACCACTAACCCAACCACCCACCTTTAACCCAAGCCTAACCCTTCACCCAAAAGTCCTCTTGATATTTACAAAGGTAAAAAGTTAAAAAGGAGGAGGACTGATCGCTTGGCAAGCCTATGGAAGGCGTAAGTTCCATGCCGCTCTCGAGTGATTCACTAAAATATACACCTTCGGCCGAGTGTTGAGTGATCTCCCGTGAGGTATGTGAACTTGTATATAAATGGAATTTTAATAAGGCATGTTATGACCAAATAAGTAATTTATCTTATGAAACGTTCAAAATAAATCATGACGAATAGGATTGTAAATAAATAAAAATAAAATCTATAAAGACCTTGGATTCCCGACACTCTAGGACAAGCTAAAAACTTCTCTTCTACCTATTCCATTTGGGAGTGTAAGCCACATTTAAAGAGTTTTGCTTGAGGACAAGCAAAAGTTCAAGTGTGGGGGTATTTGATGTGTGTAAAATGCAACATATAAATTACATCAATTAAGGCATGAAACTAACCCTTTTTAAGTACTAATGTTGGAAAAAGAGTGTTTTTGTCTTCCTTTTGTATTTTCAGGATGAAATGCGCTCAAAATCACAAAAGAAGCAAAAAGACAACTAATTCTAGCATAAATACAAGAAAAGGAACAAAAGTGGACTGCCCGGACCCTCAACGGTACCTCCCAAAGCAAAGGAGAAGAAACAGAGTCTGAACACGCCCCGTGTCCAGCGAACACGGGGGCGTGCCCAGGAAACAGCAGAAAAGACAAACCAGTAGAAGCTTCCATTGGCCACCACGGGGCCGTGTCCAGTGGGCACGGGGGCGTGGTGAAAGTACAGCAGGCGCATTATTGTAATTCGCAATTACAATTAATGAAGAGAGAGAATGTCAGACGGGCACGGGGCCGTGTCCAGCGGACACGGGGCCGTGTCCAGCGTTCTGTTCAGCCTATAAATAGAGGAGCTTGGTTTCTTCTCTCTCATCCCTTGGCACACCACCTCTCTCACACTTCATCCACCACCCACCACCACCATAACACCATCATCCACCACCATCATCCATTGTCCATCATAGAGTTTGTGAGTCGTCTCGGGATCCAAGATTGATCGTAAGAGTTCTTGACAATCAAGGCCATGTTTGCCTAAGTCTCTTACATCACTTGGTGAAGACAAGTGTTTAGTATAATACTTTTTATTTTTAATCTTTTGCACTTTTTATTTGGTTATGTATTAATGACTTTAATAACTAGTTACTTATGTTGAAGGTGATCTTTCCTTAGCGTTTGTCCGTGGTGTCTTGGCATTATTTTACTGTCTATATAAAATAAAAGATTTTCACCATTCATATCTCCACGGTCTATATGGAGGTATGTTGGCTACCTGGTCGGGGGTTAAGGGAACGGTTTGGTAAGGGTCTTGCCCTTGTTCAGCGTTTAGAGGTCCTGCTTGGGACCTGGGTCAAATTTAGTAGGATCTCCTTCAATGCCCATAGGTATTGGATGGCGGGGATCCAAACTCTTTGACCCCCTCATAAGTTAACTACTATTAATACTATAACCCGGCTATTTAGGACTGTATCCCTGCTGACTCAGACTACTTAGCCGAGGGTAACGTCACCGCCAGAAGCGGGGCCTACCACAATTTGCATTAATAACTTAATTCATTATCTTTCAATAATCCGACCCTTTAGGATTGTATCCTTGCTGACTCAAACTACTGGGTTGAGGGTAACGTCGCCTTCAAAAGAGGGGCCTACTACAATAACTAAGATAATCTCTTAAACAAGTGCAAAAGTGCGAAAATAATCAAAGGTTATACTAATACACGTGTCGGATCCAAGTGATTCATCTTGTCTATCTGTTTTTATTTTATTTTATTTTTCAGCATTTAGTTAGTTTTTATTTTTCTTAGTTTAAATCATTTTTCTAACTTTTTGATTTGGTTAGACGTTGAGGATAAACCGGTATTAAAAGCTCTTGTGTCCTTGGACGACCTCGGTATCTTACCAACACTATACAACGTCCATCTTGGATTGCCGAGGCGAGATATAGTATCTTCGAGCCTTTCTCGTCCATCTTGTTGTTGAGTGAAATTTTGTGACTCATTTCTGGATTGCTGAAAGTTTGTTCGTTGGGTTTGTTGGTTACTACTATTGTCGGGATCCCTCCAACCAAGGTTTGGGTGGTTTCGCCATCCTTGGTTGTAAGTTCCCGTTGGAGGACCCGCCGGCCTAGGTCTATTATCAATGTAGTTTACCATTTCTTGTTGATCGTCCGTTTCTTTCATGCAACTCCAATTTTCATGTGACCCACCACACCCCTCACAAGCCATAACCGAGACTGTTTTTGTCATTTCTAATTTTTTTATTTTTGAAGAAAGGGCCTCGATTTGAGCTTGTAAAGAGGTGCTTTCGTCGACCTTATGGGCGCCCGGGGCGATGGACTTATTTCCCCGGGGGGTGTGCCATTGAAAATTGGTTTGAGCAATTTCCTCAATCTGATTATATATTTCATGTGGGCGACGGTTACCTAAAAGTCCCTCGGAGCTAGATTCAAGTGTCTGCCTAGTGTGTGGCAACAATCCATTGTAGAAAGTGGACACTTGTTGCCATATTGCGAGGCCGTGATGAGGACACTTGCGTAATAGCTCCTTGAACCTTTCCCAAGTTTCATATAAGGATTCCCCGTCCTCTTGTGAGTATGTATTAATTTCAGCCATTAATTTAGCAGTTTTAGCAGGAGGGAAATACTTATATAGAAATTTTTGGGCTAGTTCATCCCAGGTGGTTACCGATCCAGCTGGGAGGGTGTTGAGCCAAGCTTTCGCTCGGTCTTTTAGTGAGAATGGAAACATACGGAGGCGGATGGCGTCGTTTGATGCTCCATTGATCCGAAAGGTATCACATATTTCTAAGAAATTAGTTATATGTAGATGGGGATCCTCGTCCGCAAGCCCGTGGAAGGTTGCGGAGTTCTGGAGCATTTGTATCAAATGCGGTCGAAGTTCGAAGTTATTGGCTTCGACATTCGGAGCATTGATAGCGGCGCCTAGATTACCTACGGTGGGTCGTAGATAATCCATAAGGGTACGTTGGTCCGCCATTGGAGGTGGATCACCCGAAACCTTCTCTTGGTTTTTGGCTTTTAACCTTTTTCTGAGAAAGCGTTCGGGTTCGTCTAATGGCTCTTTTATGTCTTTATTGGAACTGGAGCTCATACACTACGAGAGGTTGGCGTCGGGTTCCAAGTCCTGCAATAAAAACAGAAAAGAATGTTGGTCAGAAGGTTCACCACGGCCCCGTGTTGAGCGAACACGGCCCTGTGGTCGGAATTATAGTGATTGTTTTTCAGATCCCAGTTACTGGAAATTGGACACGTCCCCGTGTTGCACCGGCACGGCCCCGTGGTCAGCCTTCTGTAACTTGAAAAACAAAAAACTGCCAGTAACAATGCTGAGCACGGCCCGTGTCCGACCAGGCACGGCCCCGTGCTGAGCTCTGCAGAAGCTGAAAAACTAAGAAAAATTCCTAAAAAAATTAAAGGAAAATAAAAAAATGATTAGGCCGTTGATTCCTAACTTTCTTAAAATCCTTGTGTCCCCGGCAACGGCGCCAAAAACTTGATGCGTGTGTAGTGTAATATATTTTAGATGTATAATTAAGCCCCTTTTTACACTTTTAGCCAAGTTTTAAATTTATAAAACACGATATTCCCTAGCACTAAACACACATATGGGCAAGTGCACCCATCGTGGACGTAGTATAGTGTTGGTAAGATACCGAGGTCGTCCAAGGACACAAGAGCTTTTAATACCGGTTTATCCTCAACGTCTAACCAAATCAAAAAGTTAGAAAAATGATTTAAACTAAGAAAAATAAAAACTAACTAAATGCTGAAAAATAAAATAAAATAAAAACAGATAGACAAGATGAATCACTTGGATCCCACACGTGTATTAGTATAACCTTTGATTATTTTCGCACTTTTGCACTTGTTTAAGAGATTATCTTAGTTATTGTAGTAGGCCCCTCTTTTGAAGGCGACGTTACCCTCAACCCAGTAGTTTGAGTCAGCAAGGATACAATCCTAAAGGGTCGGATTATTGAAAGATAATGAATTAAGTTATTAATGCAAATTGTGGTAGGCCCCGCTTCTGGCGGTGACGTTACCCTCGGCTAAGTAGTCTGAGTCAGCAGGGATACAGTCCTAAATAGCCGGGTTATAGTATTAATAGTAGTTAACTTATGAGGGGGTCAAAGAGTTTGGATCCCCGCCATCCAATACCTATGGGCATTGAAGGAGATCCTACTAAATTTGACCCAGGTCCCAAGCAGGACCTCTAAACGCTGAACAAGGGCAAGACCCTTACCAAACCGTTCACTTAACCCCCGACCAGGTAGCCAACATACCTCCATATAGACCGTGGAGATATGAATGGTGAAAATCTTTTATTTTATATAGACAGTAAAATAATGCCAAGACACCACGGACAAACGATAAGGAAAGATCACCTTCAACATAAGTAACTAGTTATTAAAGTCATTAATACATAACCAAATAAAAAGTGCAAAAGATTAAAAATAAAAAGTATTATACTAAACACTTGTCTTCACCAAGTGATGTAAGAGACTTAGGCAAACATGGCCTTGATTGTCAAGAACTCTTACGATCAATCTTGGATCCCGAGACGACTCACACACTCTATGATGGACAATGGATGATGGTGGTGGATGATGGTGTTATGGTGGTGGTGGGTGGTGGATGAAGTGTGAGAGAGGTGGTGTGCCAAGGGATGAGTTAGAATGAAACCAAGCTCCTCTATTTATAGGCTGAACAGAACGCTGGACACGGCCCCGTGTCCGCTGGACACGGCCCCGTGCCCGTCTGACATTCTCTCTCTTCATTAATTGTAATTGCGAATTACAATTAATGCGCCTGCTGTACTTTCACCACGCCCCCGTGCCCGCTGGACACGGCCCCGTGGTGGCCAATGGAAGCTTCTACTGGTTTGTCTTTTCTGCTGCTTCCTGGGCACGCCCCCGTGCTCGCTGGACATGGGGCGTGTTCAGACTCTGTTTCTTCTCCTTTGCTTTGGGAGGTACCGTTGAGGGTCCGGGCAGTCCACTTTTGTTCCTTTTCTTGTATTTTTGCTAGAATTAGTTGTCTTTTTGCTTATTTTGTGATTTTGAGCTCATTTCATCCTGAAAATACAAAAGGAAGACAAAAACACTCTTTTTCCAACATTAGTACTTAAAAAGGGTTAGTTTCATGCCTTAATTGATGTAATTTATATGTTGCATTTTACACACATCACTTACTGTCTAACTTAAAACAGGATTGTCAGTTCCAATGATTGGGCACGGGGCGTGTTCAGCGGGCACGACCCGTGCTGAGTTCTGCAGAAGCTGAAAAATTAAGAAAATCCTAAAAAAATAAAATAAAATAGAAAAAAATGATTAGGCCGCTGATTCCTAACTTTCTTAAAATCCTTGTGTCTCCCCGGCAGCGACGCCAAAAACTTGATGCGTGTCAGTGTGTATATGTCTTAGGTGTATATTGTAAGCCCTTTTTACACTTTTTAGCCAAGTTTTAAATTTATAAACACGATATTCACTAACACTAAACACACATATGGGCAAGTACACCCATCGTGGACGTAGTATAGTGTTGGTAGGATACCGAGGTCGTCCAAGGACACAAGAGCTTTTAGTACCGGTGTATCCTCAATGTCTAATCAAATCAAAATGTTAGAAAAAGATTTTTAAACTAGTAAAATAAAACTAACTAAAATGCTGAAAAGTAAAATAAAAATAAAAACAGATAGACAATATGAATCACTTGGATCCGACTCGTGTGTAGTGTAACCTTTGATTATTTTCGTGCTTTTGCACTTTTTAAGAGATTATCTTAGTTAATGTAGTAGGCCGCTCTTTTGAAGGTGACGTTACCCTCAACCCAGTAGTTTGAGTCAGCAAGGATACAATCCTAAAGGGTCGGATTATTGAAAGATAGTTAATTAAGTTATTAATGCATAATTTGGTAGGCCCCTCTTTTGAAGGTGACGTTACCCTCGGCTAAGTAGTCTGAGTCAACAGGGATACAGTCCTAAGTAGCCGGGTTAAAGTTTTAATAGTAGTTTAACTTATGAGGGGATCAAAGAGTTTGGACCCCCGCCATCCAATACCGTTGGGTATTGAAGGAGGTCCTACTAAATTTGACCCAGGTCCTTTGCAGGATCTATACACTGAACAATGGCAAGACACTTACCAAACCGTTCCCTTAACCCCCGACCAGGTAGCCAACATACCTCCATATAGACCGTGGAGATATGAATGGTGAAAATCTTTTATTTTATATAGACAGTAAAATAATGTCAAGACACCACGGACAAACGATAAGGAAGAATCACCTTCAACATAAGAAACTAGTAATTAAAGTCATTAATACAAAACCAATTAAAAAGTGCAAAAGATTAAAAATAAAAAGTATTACACTAAACACTTGTCTTCACCAAGTGATGTAAGAGACTTAGGCAAACATGGCCTTTGATTGTCAAGAACTCTTACGATCAATCTTGGATCCCGAGACGACTCACACACTCTATGATGGACAATGGATGATGGTGGTGGATGATGGTGTTGTGATGGTGGTGGGTGGTGGGTGAAGTGTGAGAGTGGTGTTGTACCAAGAGATGAGTTGCAAGAGCTCCAAGCACTCCTATTTATAGGCTGAACAGAAGCTCGGGCACGGCCCCGTGTCCATCCGACTCTCTCTCTTCATTAGTTGCAATTCATTAAATGCGTCTGCTATAGTTGACCACGCCCCCGTGTCCGCTGAGCACGACCCCGTGTGCAGAAGCATATCTGTACTATCAAGATTTGCCTGGATTTCGCGAATCTTATAGTTGACCACGACCCCGTGTCCACTGAGCACGGCCCCGTGGTAGGCAATAGAAGCTTCTACCACTTTGTCTTTCCTGCTGACACTTGGGCACGCCCCCGTGCTCACTGAGCACGGGGCGTGTTCAGTCTTCTGTCTTCTTGTTTTGCTTGGGAAGATGCTGTTGGGAGGTCAGGCATGCCACGTTTGTTCCTTTTCTTGTATTTATGCCAGATTTAGCTGCCTTTTTGCTTCTTTTATTCATTTGAGCTTATTTAATCCTGAAAATACAAAAGGAAGACAAAAGCACACTTTTTCCAACATTAGTACTAAAAAGGGTTAGTTTTATGACACAATTGATGTAATTTATATGTTGCATTATGGGCACATCACGTATCAAGTTCAATTCAGTAAGAATATCACTTTAACTATCGATTTGATTGATTTAACAACGATTTACACCGAGACGACACTTCGGCAGCAGTTCGGCACTGAAACCGGGAAAGTTACAAATGATTTCGCTTGAAGGGTATTTATAGCAGTCTAATTCCGCTTGAATAGGTTCCAAACATAGATTCCAAACGGAATCTAATTCCGCATGGAATTACATGCATGAACATTTCATGCGGAATTACCCTTTCATGCGAAATTAACTCTATTCTCGAACTACGTTCCCTGATCTAACATTTTAAGTACAAGACTCGATACAAGACGAAGCCGACAGACGCATGCACTAACAACCATCCTGGAAAGGCAAACATAGTGGCAGACGCATTGAGTCGAAAGGAAAGGGTTAAGACATTAAGGGTTCGAGCTTTAGAAATGACAATTCGGACGAATCTCACTTCACGCATACATGACGCACAACAAGAAGCCCTTAAGAAGGAAAATCTAAAAGCTGAATATCTCCAAGGTATGGAGAAGAAATTGGTACCAAATGCAGAGGGAACCTTATACTTTATGGGACGCATTTGGGTTCCGCTCTATGGCGGTATTCGAGAGATTATCTTTTATGAAGCTCACAAGTCGAGGTGCTCGATCCACCCAGGATTGGACAAAATGTTCAAGACTTGAAAGAATACTATTGGTGGCCAAAGCTCAAAAGCGACGTTGCTGTTTATGTTGGAAAGTGCCTAACCTGTGCTAAGTTCAAGGCCGAATATTAGAAACCTTCCGGTCTATTGCAACAACCTGAAATCCCCGTATGGAAGTGGGAGTAAATTTCAATGGACTTCATAACGAAATTACCCAGGACTCCTAGAGGGCACGATATGATATGGGTAATAGTGGATCGATTAACAAAGTCTGCACACTTCCTACCAATCCAAGAGAAAGATAGCACTAGAAAGTTAGCTGAACTATACCTTAAGGAGATATTGGCTCGCCATGGAGTGCATATCTCGATAATTTCAGACAGAGATGGACGATTTGTATCAAGGATTTGGCAATCCTTTCAAGAGGCCTTTGGATCTCAATTGGATCTAAGCATGCCCTTCCATCCGCAAACAGACGGTCAGAGCGAACGCACTATCCAAACACTGGAAGATATGCTTCGCCATGTGTTATGGATTTAGGCGGTAGCTGGGATACTCATCTACCCTTAGTTGAGTTTTCCTATAATAACATCTACCACACGAGCATAAAAGCCGCACCATTCAAAGCTCTATATGGCCGCAAGTGCCGCTCGCTGTTGTGTTGGGCAGACGCTGGTGACAAACAGTTGATTGGTTCTGAACTTGTTCAAGAGACAACTAACAAGATCATGCAGATCCGAGAACGCAATAAGGCGGCTCGTGATCGAAAAAAGAGCTACGCCAATCGAAGACGGAAGCCTTTAGACTTCGAGGTGGGAGAAAAAGTATATTAAAGGTCTCACCTTGGAAAACTGTAGCAAGGTTCGAAAAATGTGGAAAGCTGAATCCACAATACATTGGACCATTCAAGATCTTGGAGAAGATTGGTACCGTAGCGTACAAATTGGAGTTACCGGAAGAGATGAATTGTCACACCCCGATTTCCACGTGTCACCGGTGGGCCCGGTGTGGGGTACGTGACGTAGTTGGCGTCGTCATAGACAAACAACACAATATAATAATGCACAGCGGAAGCAGAATAGATACATTTCAAATTTAATTAAAATGACATAACAACATCATAATTAGTTGAAACGGATCCACAGGCGGATCAAATAAAAATAAGATAAAATTGTTCAACAGATATTTTGTCGTCCGAGCTTGCGAGACTATGGTGGACGCTCTTAGGAAACAGCCAGCCTATTTCGTTTAGTACCTGCACTTAACCTTTTGGGAAAAATACGTCAGTTTACACTGGTAAATACAAATCGACTGACTCATTTTGAAAATGATTGAAAATTGATTTAAATGCACAAGGCATAAATATTTTTATTAACTTGGGATAATTATGCAATATAAACTTGTGAACGAATTACATGCACTCGTATCTTTGGTGGCCCGGGATCTACTGTCCGGGCTAAAGATTAAATGATACACCACATTAAAGAGTTATACACGTCGGGTGTACGCCTACACCCCGTGCTCTGGTCGTGGCCATCTCGTAAGATAATGCCAAGGATATCCGGGACACGGTCAATAACCCCCCAAAGCCTTTAAGTAAGACAAGACTGTTTAAACGAAGTCGCACAAGCTATTCAAGACTGTACACCCATAAGGCGCAGGACTTGTGCGCCCGATCAAGCGGTATTTTAAATACCGTACCCCAAGCCCGTATAGGGAAAATAAGTCAAAATGTATTTACCTGAGCAAGTATGTAACACAAACGGTAAGTGTGGTAGCTTTTACTGGGCCTCCTAATCTGGAACAAAGGTTTATAATTAACCTATTAGATTCCTAACGGGCCTTTTATTTAAGCTTAAGCTTTGACCGGTTAGTTTAAGGATGATACGGTTTACGCACGACTAAGCGAAAGACCGGATAGAATGTGATTTAGACCCAACAAGTTTGAATACTTGTATAATATGGGTATACTAAATACATTCTGGATTTTGAGACAAAAATGATAACGTTTGACCCGTTTCGGTCAATTTACGCAAACTAGTTACGTAAACCGAACCGAACGCAAAAAGGGCGATACGGGTAGTCAAATGATTCAAATGTAAGTTCCCTGATATAATATGCTTTAATTATGATATAATATCAGTAAGTTATGTTCTATATTGCCCGAATAATTTTAAACTCAATT
Organism: Helianthus annuus; assembly: GCF_002127325.2. Lineage (NCBI taxonomy): Eukaryota > Viridiplantae > Streptophyta > Magnoliopsida > Asterales > Asteraceae > Helianthus > Helianthus annuus. The sequence goes on along the minus strand of NC_035441.2, from coordinate 59,674,849 downwards.
TATGCCTTATAAGGGCATTTTGGTCATTTAAAAGTTAATAAAAGAGTAAAATTAGAAATCTGAGTTTCGGGTCTGGTTCATACAGTAAATATACTTAATATAACATATTATATCAGTAGGGTATGACCCATATATCAAATTTATCATTTAAAACCAAACTATGCACCGTAGGGGTATTTTAGTAATTTCACAAGGGTTAAAATGTCAAAACTGGAAATCTGAGTTCATATACTTATACTTACTGTTATTATATGAAAATATACTAATTACATCAGTAGGTATAAGTCTTATATGTTTAAAACGAGTATAACGCTTACTATGCGCTTAAAACGCTTAAAATACGATTTAGAGGCGTTTTCGGGTTTTCAAAATAAATCTGAGATTTTTATATTTCCAGAATACTTAAAATAATTTATTTAACTTATAAAATCAGTAGAAAAAGGTTTCGGGTCAAAAGAATGTGTAAAACTCATTTTATGGCTTAAACGGTCAAAACCGACATAAGCCGAAATAACTAAGCGATTTAAGATACGTTCAGCCAAAAATTAATTAAAAATCATCTAAAATCCCAAAATATTATAATACATCAGTTGGTAAAAAGTTTTATACCAAAACGTGGCCAGAAATAGGTCATATGCGAAAAGGGCCGTTTATGTAACTTTATAATGTAGTTTTACGCTAATGGCCATAACTCACAATCTGGACCACCAACTGATCCGAAATTTTCGGTGCAGGTTTATATATTAGAAATAAAGATTTCTACTCTTTCACTTTTCCAAAAATCACGTTTTATATCAAAAAGGGCAAAATAGTCAACTTTATGCATAAATCGGAAACATGCATTCGAATCGGCTAAGCATAGACTTAATCAACGAAAATTCCAGAAAGTTTAACTAAAATAAAAATAGTCAAAAATACTCTCCAATACAGATCTCAAACATGCATGTACGAATCCGAATCGATAGTCTACGAAATAGTCGTTTTATAGGACTTTCGGTTCCGATTCGTATTATACTATAGATTGTCGAGTTGATGATGATAAAACACATTCTTATATGTATTACAAGTTATTTATGATGATCAATCAGATTGCATGTCTAATATATTAACATTCTAGCTTATTTTTGCAAAAATCACTTCTGTTGACTTTTTAGAAATACGTTTGACTCGACAATTAGCATGCATACAGTGGGAATCAGATAATACCCTTTAGAGGGTTTGTTTCCCACATAAATACCAACATAAATCTGGTTTCAATTCGAGAAATGACTGATTGAAACTTGTTTAATCAGAAAGTCAAAGTGTATGATCAAACAGTTTGACTTTTAGCAATAATCAAAGCAAGAACGGATTGGAGATCGAATTAGAAGCTTACCAAGGTCCTATTGATGTTAAGCTAACACTAGAAATCGGCCTTGATGTCCAGAAATGCTCCAGAGATGCTTGAGAGCTTTTGCAAGTTTGGAAGTTCTTGTTCACAACACAAGTGTTTAGTAAAATGAGCTTTGGATCAGATTTAAAGCTGAATTTTGATGTTTGCAAGGAGGTTACTGTGGCCTAGGCATGCATGGACGTCTATTGGAGCTCAAGGGAGGTGAAAACAGCTGTTACCCACTTAAATTCGGACCCAAATCGCTGCTGTTCGCGAATTCTGCACCTGGGTTTATTGGCAACTCCAAAGTTTGCCCATTTGTTGCAGTTTTGGTCCCTGTACTTTGGTTGCGATGATTTGGCCATGAATCTTGACTCGTAAACCCTCGAATCTGGTTTTTAAGAACCCTTGGACATTTACCAACATGGTAATGTCCTCGTTTAACTTTGCGCTCGCCCGAAAAGCCATAAAATTCGACGTTGACGCTTTTAACCCCTCAAGTACGGTTTTGGCCATAACTTTCTCATATGATAACGAAACTTCATGAAATTTTTACCACATATTCTAGTGAGTATATTTTAGCTTTACAAAGCTTCGGGTCTGCCAAAAGATCACTCAGAGGTATAAATTCAACATGTTGACACTTTTAGCCCCTATAGTTACGGTTTTGGCCATAACTTTCTCATACGATAATGAAACTTCATGAAATTTTTACCACATATTCTAGTGAGTATATTTTAGCTTCTAAAAGCTTCGGGTCTGCCAAAAGTTCACTCAGAGGTATAAATTAAACATGTTGACACTTTTGGCCCCTATAGTTTGCAATACTTCACTTTTGTGCAATTTCCGCGTCGTATGATCCATGAACCATCCGTTTAAGGTTATAAACATTATGTAGGGTTATCATAGAGCCTATTTATCCATTGTTGACACTTTGGACCCTTACGTTCCATAGTTTTCATTGTTTGTCACTTTTAGTCCTCCTAAAGTATGTTTTCACATACCGGAACCTTATGACACGTGTCAAGACATTATTGGACGAAATTTTTCGAGGTGTTACATCCTCACCCCCTTAAAAGAAATCTCGACCCCGAGATTCACTGAAACAAATGGGGATATTTTTCTTTCATCGTGGATTCCACTTCCCACGTGTATTCGGGTCCTCTACGGGCATCCCACTTGACCTTAACAATAGGCACATGCTTCCTTCGAAGCTTCTTTACCTGTCGATCCTTAATCGACAAAGGTTTTTCCACAAATTTTAGACTCTCATCTATGTGTATATCCGTATGCGGTATAACCAGTGATTCGTCAGCGAAACACTTCTTCAAATTACAGATGTGGAACACATTATGAATGGCACTAAGCTCTTCAGGCAAGTTTAACTTGTAAGCGACTGACCCGATACGTTCGATAATCTCGAAAGGTCCTATGTATCTCGGGCTTAGCTTGCCTTTCTTTCCAAACCGCATCACACCCTTCCAGGGTGATACTTTAAGCAACACTTTTTCACCCACATCGAAATGAAAATCCTTGCGCTTAGGATCCGCATAACTTTTCTGCCTATCCCTGGCAGCTTTCAAACGATCACGGATCTGAATGATCTTGTCTGTCGTCTCAAAGACGATATCTGGTCCTGACAGCTGGACATCTCCAACTTCTGCCCAACAAATGGGCGATCTACACTTTCTACCGTATAGGGCCTCAAAAGGCGCAGCCTTTATGCTGGAATGGTAGCTATTGTTGTAAGAGAATTCAATCAGTGGTAGGTTCTTATCCCAACTACCACCTAGGTCGATCGCACATGCACGAAGCATGTCTTCCAAAGTTTGAATAGTACGCTCACTCTGACCATCAGTCTGAGGATGATAAGCCGTACTAAAATTCAAACGAGTGCCCAATGATTGTTGGAAACTCTTCCAAAAATGCGACGTATACCTCGTATCTCTATCAGAGATAATAGATACAGGTATACCATGCAGCGCTACAATCTTATCGACGTATAATTGAGCTAACATATCTGAGCTATACGTCTCCTTGATGGGTAGAAAATGAGCTGACTTAGTCAGTCTATCTACTATGACCCATATGGTATCATTCCCCTTTTTCGTCGTCGGTAAGTTGGTGATAAAATCCATTGTCACCATTTCCCATTTCCATTTGGGAATTTCAGGTTGCTGAAGCAAACCTGACGGCTTCTGATGCTCAGCCTTGACTTGAGCACAAGTCAAACATTTAGCCACATACTCGGCTACGGACTTTTTCAAACCAATCCACCAGTAGTTTGACTTCAGATCCTGGTACATCTTATCAGCTCCAGGATGAACGGAATATTTAGAGCTGTGGGCTTCCTAGAGGATAACATCCCGAAGTCCTCCATAAACAGGAACCCATATTCGTCCGTTTAGTCGTAGCATTCCATCTTTATCGTAGGATAACTGTTCCTCAGTTACTCCTAACTTTTCTGCAGGATAGTTAGCTTCCAGCACAGCCTCCTTCTGTGCAGCTAACACCCTTTCATTCAAACTATTTCTTATTTCAATGCGCTTGGCATTGATTCTGATCGGCTTCACCCTTTCCTTTCTGCTTAAGGCGTCGGCGACTACATTTGCCTTGCCTGGATGGTATCTTATCTCACAATCATAATCATTTAGAGTTTCCATCCAACGCCTTTGACGCATGTTCAATTCCTTCTGATTGAACAAGTGCTGAAGACTCTTGTGATCCGAATAAATTATACACTTGGTTCCATACAAGTAGTGTCTCCATAGCTTCAAAGCAAATACAACCGCACCCAATTCCAAATCGTGGGTGGTGTAGTTCTTCTCGTGCACCTTGAGCTGTCGAGAAGCGTAGGCAATGACCTTGCCTTTCTGCATGAGTACACAGCCCATGCCAGTATGTGATGCGTCACAGTACACCACAAATTCCTCTATTCCATCGGGCAATGTCAATACTGGCGCATTGCTTAACTTCTTCTTCAAGATGCCGAAGGATTCCTGCTGCTTAGGGCCCCAATCAAACTTAATCTTCTTACGAGTCAACGAAGTTAGGGGCGCAGCAATCCTCGAAAAGTTCTCGATGAATCTCCTATAATATCCTGCCAATCCGAGGAAACTGCGAATCTCGGTGGGAGTCTTCGGCTCCGGACAGTTCATGACTGCTTCTACTTTAGCGGGATCTACTTGGATACCACGCTCGCTTACTACATGTCCAAGGAATTGGACTTCTCGAAGCCAAAATTCACACTTCGAAAATTTGGCATAAAGCTTCTCTTGATGCAGAAGTTTGAGAATACAACGAAGGTGTTTCTCATGGTCAGCTTGGCTCTTCGAGTAGATAAGGATGTCATCAATAAAGACTATGACGAACTTATCTAAATAAGGCTTGCAGACGCGATTCATGAGATCCATGAATGCGGCCGGTGCGTTGGTGAGCCCAAACGGCATCACTAGGAACTCATAATGTCCATAACGAGTCCTAAACGCTGTCTTGTGTACGTCTTCCTCCTTGACCTTCAACTGATGATATCCTGACCTTAGGTCAATCTTGGAGAAATAGCTTGCTCCTTGCAACTGATCGAACAGATCGTCGATCCTGGGTAATGGATACCTATTCTTGATAGTGACCTTATTAAGCTCACGGTAATCGATGCACAGACGCATCGAACCATCCCTCTTTTTAACGAACAAGATTGGCGCTCCCCAAGGAGATGAGCTAGGTCTAATAAAACCTTTAGCTAATAAATCATCCAACTGCGTCCTCAACTCCTTCATCTCCGTTGGTGCCAATCTGTATGGTGCTCTTGCTACAGGCGCGGCGCCTGGAATGATGTCGATCCGAAACTCCACTTGCCTATCTGGTGGCAAGCCAGTTAGCTCTTCAGGAAATACTTCAGGATATTCTGAGATAACAGGGATATCCTCAATCTTCGGGTTCGGCTCATCTATGGTAACTTGTGCCATATAGATGACACATCCCTTCTGCATGCATCTGGATGCCTTGAGCATGGACACTTGCTCAGGCAATCCATGCTGGGTATCTCCTTGAATAGTAAGTGACTCACCGGACGGAGTCTTAACTATTACTTGCTTTCTGTTGCACAGAATCTGGGCTTGGTTACTCGACAACCAATCCATGCCTATTACTATATCGAATCCAGCTAGCTTAAAGGGAAGCAAGGATAACGAGAAGGAATGATTCCTAATGGATATAACACATCCATCTAGAACAGTCGAGGCGGTTTCTATGGTTCCATCGGCTAATTCCACCTCATATTTCACGCTTAAGGTTTTAACAGGAAGGTTCAACAATTTACAAAATTTATCATCTACAAACGACTTATCAGCTCCTGAATCAAACAAGACTCTAGCAAAAACATCATTTACAAGAAACATACCGGTAATGACGTTATCGTCAAGGACTGCTTCCTTTGCGTCCATTCTGAAGACTCTCGCATTAGTCTTCTTCCCATCATCAGCCTTCTTCGCATTCTTTGGGCAGTTGGGCCGAATGTGCCCTTTCTCGTTGCAACCAAAACACGTTGCATCCTTCATCTTCTTGCAATCCACAGCTTTATGGTCTGTGGACTTGCAGATTCCACATCGTTTTTCTGAAGACTGGGATTTCGTCTCCAAACGACATCTCCCAAAGTGGTGCCTCCTGCAGATCTTGCATCTGGGTTTCTCACCCGACTGATGATCACTTTTCCTAGACCCCGACCCTTTCCTGTGGTCGTTGTTCCCTCTATGTCGCTTCTCAGACCTTCGTGAGGTGTCATCCTCACGTTTCCGTTTCTTCTCCTCAGAGCTCTTCATAGCTCTCAATCTTACCACATCCTGAGTGAGGGAGAGGGATAGATCTGCTACGGATCTAAATGTAGTAGGTCTTGAAGCTTTGACGCTTGCCTTTATCTCCGGTGCCAGACCCCCAATAAATCGAGCAATTCTTCACGGCTCCGGGGTCACCAGATAAGGCACTAACCGAGATAAGGTGTTGAACGTAGTAAGATACGCTTGACAATCGAGGTTCTTCATAACTAAGGATACAAAATCCGATTCAATTCGCTTGACCTCGTGCTGCGGACAGAAGTTCTCTTTGATCAGTGCTACAAACTGATCCCAGTTCATGCTATATAGGGCGGCCTTACCGGCAGCTTGTAGAAGTGACTTCCACCATGCTAACGCATCTCCCTTAAAAGACTGGGACGCGTATTTCACAACGTCCCTATCAGCACACCCGCTGATATCGACCACTGTATCCATCTCATCAATCCACGTCATACAATCGACGGCTCCCTTCTCCCCAGTGAAATCCCTGGGTTTGCAAGATACGAAATACTTATACGTACAGGACTTGCTGTGCGTATCACGATTTAGCTTGACCTCTTGCCTTGGGATGCTGCTGTGGTTGGAGGAATGATTATCCTCATCATTCTTTGGCCCACTCTTTTTAGATGGCGGCTTACTATGAGCCCCTGAATGAGTCTTAGACTTGACATGCGTCACTGTGCGGGTTCTACTCTGAGTACCACTAGATTCCTTGAACTGCCTATCCATAGCCTTGGCGACAGCATTATCTATCAGTGCTTGCAATTCTTCACCAGTGACGTGAATCCTGGTATTGTCTGGGTGCTCCCCAGAATGACTGTTGGTTTCCTCCGATTTGGTCATTGTAGCTTTAAGCTACAATAAAGGACAAGGTCTATTTAGAACCTAACAGTATTATCGTTCTAGACGATTTATTAACCATGGTATCAAGAACCTTAGCAGTTAATTTAATAATTTCATTCAAGCTCTTATTAGCAATCAAGGAATGAAAATATATATATTGGCACCATAGGCCTAGTCACTTTGGACAATTACTAAATTATAAATTTAGATTTTTATAGGATTATAAATTGTATAATTAGACAAATAACCCTTTACTAGGCAGGGAGTTATAAACCACAACTGCCACTATATAACATAGTTATAACCCGTAGGTATCAAGTCATAAACAGACTTGTGTACAGATATAATCTGTAGATATTTCTTGACTTGGCAGTGAGTCATAAACCACAACTGCCACTATATGACATAGTCATAACCCGTAGGTATCAAGTCATTAATAGACTTGTATACAGATATAATCTGTAGATAATTTATTAAAAAGGGTGGCTTGTGTGATTTTACAGATCACGCTTGGCCAGGAATGTTAACATGTTTTCAGATGTTAACAGGGAGTTGAATCTTTTCAACCAGGTTTTACCGTCACGGCCAGGCCTGTTAATAAGGCATTCAAGCTAGGTTATACCTTACTAAGATTCTTATAAATGGCGAATCAAATAAAAATTGATATTTTCCATTATTGAATATTAAATTCATGCACATAAATAAAATGAGAAATTCAAATTAACCATTTCAAATTTTAAATAAAGTACTAGTACATCTTTTGCCCTAAACGGGACTTTGAAATAACATGAATAACATGAATAACATGCCCGCGCAGGGGCTAAACAAATAACAACAATAACAAAATAAAATAAAGCAAACCCACGCAGGGGTTAACAGAACAACATACCCACGCAGGGGTAGAATAAGGAAATATACCCTCGCAGGGGTAGAGTACAGGAATAGATGTCCACACAGGGACATGAGTAAATGGGATAATAATCAAAGGATTCAATGATCCTTCTTACTCTTACCCTTGAGTAAGTCAAACACCTTCTTGAACATGCCACTGTTGCATCGGCGATCAGCTCGCATCTCGTGTTGCAACTCACGTCGCATGCTGTCAATCCCATGCAGGATTTCCTGAACCTGCGGCGGCGACATCATAGGCGCCGGTGGCGGTGGCTGGTACTGCTGCGGCTGCGATGGCTGTGGCTGCTGGTAACTCGGAGGGTAACCAAAAGTAGACTGCCCTGCAGCCCAAGTGTCTCCAAATGGACCACTAGGTGGGAGCGAGCTGTAGTTGGATGCAATCCAATACGGGTCTCCTGTGTAGTCGTAGCCCTGAGGGTAGATCTGGGCAAACGGGTCGAATGGCGCTGAGCTGGCGAAGGCCGGAATTGGCTCCCCGAAATTCTGCGGCGGCAGAGGCGGAATCGGCGCTGAAGTGACCCCCGATACGGGATGCGGAGACTCTCCCGTCTCGGATTCCTCGTGAAGAGGCGTGTAGCGGCTGCTACCCACATGTGGAGGGGTGCCTATGCGAATCCCTCCGCGCGTAGACATGCGCGCGTTCCTCCTTGGCCTCTGAGGCGGAGGAGGCAAAACTGGCGGCGGTGGTGGCGACGGAGTGATCACGTCGCGCCATAGGGCCTCAGATAGGTCCTGCTGTAAAGGCGGCTGCTGCTGAAGCTGCTGCTGCTGCGAGTGGTGCTGCGAGTGCACTGGCAAACCATGGAGCGATTGGAGCAACGGAGAGTTGTGGCTGGGGGTGTAATACCAATCGTATTGCTTGAACCTCTCCTCGAAGCTATCTACACCATTGAATGGTGATCCCCTGTATGGCGACCCATCCGATATCTCAATCGGATGGTTAGGCGTGCCGGATGGTGGCAGTGAAGGGTCCGTATTCTCGTCGACCTCCATCTCGTGACCACCAGAAAAGTGGTCCTCCGGTCCTAGTGGGTTATGACCCACTGGCTCATCCACAAACGCATCAGGGTTATATAGACCCTGGTAGACTGGTGCTGGATACTGGTGCGGTGACTGGTGCAAAGGTATGTAAGATCCATGCGAACCATGGGGCCCATTCTCCGAGTGGGGCCCAAACGATTGGGGTAATGACGGTGAAGTGCTCGCGGATACCGAGTGTCTAGCAGGCTCGGCGAAAGACCTCCAAAGGTCGTTGGCGGCTGTGTTGTGCGTGGCGGATGGAGCTCGCCTATGTGAGGGCCCTGCCTCATGGTCGTGAGATGTAGCAAATCCTCCTCGACCTCTCATACGGGGCGGCATAGTGATCCTGTCAAAAGTCAAACAAGTTGCACAACAAAATATATAAGACAATGCAAAATAATAATAAAAATAAATTAAACGAAATGTTGAACATTTCCTAAGTTCTTTGTCTAGACTCGAAAATCGAGGAATGTGCTATTGTGTAACTGAGACTAAACACAAAGGACTAGTGTTTAATTCACTCAGCGTTGGCTCTGATACCAACCTGTCACACCCCGATTTCCACGTGTCACCGGTGGGCCCGGTGTGGGGTACGTGACGTAGTTGGCGTCGTCATAGACAAACAACACAATATAATAATGCACAGCGGAAGCAGAATAGATACATTTCAACTTTAATTAAAATGACATAACAACATCATAAGTAGTTGAAACGGATCCACAGGCGGATCAAATAAAAATAAGATAAAATTGTTCAACAGATATTTTGTCGTCCGAGCTTGCGAGACTATGGTGGACGCTCTTAGGAAACAGCCAGCCTATTTGGTTTAGTACCTGCACTTAACCTTTTGGGAAAAATACGTCAGTTTACACTGGTAAATACAAATCGACTGACTCATTTTGAAAATGATTGAAAATTGTTTTAAATGCACAAGGCATAAATATTTTTATTAACTTGGGATAATTATGCAATATAAACTTGTGAACGAATTACATGCACTCGTATCTTTGGTGGCCCGGGATCTACTGTCCGGGCTAAAGATTAAATGACACACCACATTAAAGAGTTATACACGTCGGGTGTAGGCCTACACCCCGTGCTCTGGTCGTGGCCATCTCGTAAGATAATGCCAAGGATATCCGGGACACGGTCAATAACCCCCCAAAGCCTTTAAGTAAGACAAGACTGTTTAAACGAAGTCGCACAAGCTATTCAAGACTGTACACCCATAAGGCGCAGGACTTGTGCGCCCGATCAAGCGGTATTTTAAATACCGTACCCCAAGCCCGTATAGGGAAAATAAGTCAAAATGTATTTACCTGAGCAAGTATGTAACACAAACGGTAAGTGTGGTAGCTTTTACTGGGCCTCCTAATCTGGAACAAAGGTTTATAATTAACCTATTAGATTCCTAACGGGCCTTTTATTTAAGCTTAAGCTTTGACCGGTTAGTTTAAGGATGATACGGTTTACGCACGATTAAGCGAAAGACCGGATAGAATGTGATTTAGACCCAACAAGTTTGAATACTTGTATAATATGGGTATACTAAATACATTCTGGATTTTGAGACAAAAATGATAACGTTTGACCCGTTTCGGTCAATTTACGCAAACTAGTTACGTAAACCGAACCGAACGCAAAAAGGGCGATACGGGTAGTCAAATGATTCAAATGCAAGTTCCCTGATATAATATGCTTTAATTATGATATAATATCAGTAAGTTATGTTCTATATTGCCCGGAATAATTTTAAACACAATTTATGCCTTAGAAGGGCATTTTGGTCTTTTAAAAGATAATAAAAGAGTAAAATTAGAAATCTGAGTTTCTGGTCTGGTTCATACAGTAAATATACTTAATATAACATATTATATCAGTAGGGTATGACCCATATATCAAATTTATCATTTAAAACCAAACTATGCACCGTAGGGGTATTTTAGTAATTTCACAAGGGTTAAAAATGTCAAAACTGGAAATCTGAGTTCATATACTTATACTTACTGTTATTATATGAAAATATACTAATTACATCAGTAGGTATAAGTCTTATATGTTTAAAACGAGTATAACGTTTACTATGCGCTTAAAACGCTTAAAATACGATTTAGAGGCGTTTTCGGGTTTTCAAAATAAATCTGAGATTTTATATTTCCAGAATACTTAAAATAATTTATTTAACTTATAAAATCAGTAGAAAAAGGTTTCGGGTCAAAAGAATGTGTAAAACTCATTTTATGGCTTAAACGGTCAAAACCGACATAAGCCGAAATAACTAAGCGATTTAAGATACGATCAGCCAAAAATTAATTAAAAATCATCTAAAATCCCAAAATATTATAATACATCAGTTGGTAAAAAGTTTTATACCAAAACGTGGCCAGAAATAGGTCATATGCGAAAAGGGCCGTTTATGTAACTTTATAATGTAGTTTTACGCTAATGGCCATAACTCACAATCTGGACCACCAACTGATCCGAAATTTTCGGTGCAGGTTTATATATTAGAAATAAAGATTTCTACTCTTTCACTTTTCCAAAAATCACGTTTTATATCAAAAAGGGCAAAATAGTCAACTTTATGCATAAATCGGAAACATGCATTCGAATCGGCTAAGCATAGACTTAATCAACGAAAATTCCAGAAAGTTTAACTAAAATAAAAATAGTCAAAAATACTCTCCAATACAGATCTCAAACATGCATGTACGAATCCGAATCGATAGTCTACGAAATAGTCGTTTTATAGGACTTTCGGTTCCGATTCGTATTTATACTATAGATTGTCGAGTTGATGATGATAAAACACATTCTTATATGTATTACAAGTTATTTATGATGATCAATCAGATTGCATGTCTAATATATTAACATTCAAGCTTATTTTTGCAAAAATCACTTCTCTTGACTTTTTAGAAATACGTTTGACTCGACAATTAGCATGCATATAGTGGGAATCAGATAATACCCTTTAGAGGGTTTGTTTCCCACATAAATACCAACATAAATCTGGTTTCAATTCGAGAAATGACTGATTGAAACTTGTTTAATCAGAAAGTCAAAGTGTATGATCAAACAGTTTGACTTTAAGCAATAATCAAAGCAAGAACGGATTGGAGATCGAATTAGAAGCTTACCAAGGTCCTATTGATGTTAAGCTAACACTAGAAATCGGCCTTGATGTCCAGAAATGCTCCAGAGATGCTTGAGAGCTTTTGCAAGTTTGGAAGTTCTTGTTCACAACACAAGTGTTTAGTAAAATGAGCTTTGGATCAGATTTAAAGCTGAATTTTGATGTTTGCAAGGAGGTTACTGTGGCCTAGGCATGCATGGACGTCTATTGGAGCTCAAGGGAGGTGAAAACAGCTGTTACCCACTTAAATTCGGACCCAAATCGCTGTTGTTCGCGAATTCTGCACCTGGGTTTATTGGCAGCTCCAAAGTTTGCCCATTTGTTGCAGTTTTGGTCCCTGTACTTTGGTTGCGATGATTTGGCCATGAATCTTGACTCGTAAACCCTCGAATCTGGTATTTAAGAACCCTTGGACATTTACCAACATGGTAATGTCCTCGTTTAACTTTGCGCTCGCCCGAAAAGCCATAAAATTCGACGTTGACGCTTTTAACCCCTCAAGTACGGTTTTGGCCATAACTTTCTCATATGATAACGAAACTTCATGAAATTTTTACCACATATTCTAGTGAGTATATTTTAGCTTTACAAAGCTTCGGGTCTGCCAAAAGATCACTCAGAGGTATAAATTCAACATGTTGACACTTTTAGCCCCTATAGTTACGGTTTTGGCCATAACTTTCTCATACGATAATGAAACTTCATGAAATTTTTACCACATATTCTAGTGAGTATATTTTAGCTTCTAAAAGCTTCGGGTCTGCCAAAAGTTCACTCAGAGGTATAAATTAAACATGTTGACACTTTTGGCCCCTATAGTTTGCAATACTTCACTTTTGTGCAATTTCCGCGTCGCATGATCCATGAACCATCCGTTTAAGGTTATAAACATTATGTAGGGTTATCATAGAGCCTATTTATCCATTGTTGACACTTTGGACCCTTACGTTCCATAGTTTTCACTGTTTGTCACTTTTAGTCCTCCTAAAGTATGTTTTCACATACCGGAACCTTATGACACGTGTCAAGACATTATTGGACGAAATTTTTCGAGGTGTTACATGAATGGTGTAGATGATACGTTCCATGTGTCAAATCTTAAAAAGAGTCCAACCCAAGAAACAGCTATCATCCCTGCGGATGAGGTGCATATCGACGACAAACTCCGACTTACAGAACAGTCTATTGAGGTAATGGATTGGAAGATCCAGAAAACAAGGAGGAGTCGCATTAGACTTGTCAAAATACGTTGGAACTCTAAACACGGACCCGAGTACACATGGGAACACGAAGACCAGTTCAAAGCCAAGTATCCCCACCTATTCGAGAAAGCTCCTGCGAGATATAAATCAGCTTGAATTTCGGGACGAAATACTTTTAACGGGGGGAGACTGTGACAACTGGCACCAAACCGGTAATTTTCGTACTATTTTAATTATCATTTATTATTTGTAATTATGTGCTTAAGCGCCAACATTAAGTGATTATTTGCTTTACATGTGAATTCATGCATGTTTTATACTTCAAATATTGCCTTGTGCATTACTTTAAGCGTTGCGTCAGAAAGACTAGTAAACTCACCGGTAAGACACACTGTGTCAGCACTTCTGCAGAAAGCAGTCAGACAATAGATTTAGGGCCTAGGAGTAGGTCCAACATCTAAAATACATTAAAACCCAAGTATGGATACAAGGGTTAACATATAAAGTTTCCAGAAGCTAAACTATGCACTAAAAGACACCCGAAACTCACTTTAAATGCTGAATTCTGTAGAGTTCAGTAGAAAATCAGTTATAAACAACATTTAAACACCAAAATATATGCAGAATTGATGTTTTAGTATCCAGAATAACTTACAAAGTGTCGGGAATTGAAACTGTCACAAAAAGTGCTTCATACTTAGTAAAATTGCGCAATTTAGCACCTTAACTAACCGTAACGAAACGAATAACCAGACACTATCCGGAACATCAAAATTTGACTAGAAGCAATGTTTTTATGATATTAAACTAGTTATGAGGATAGAACACCTAAAATATCATAAAAACACCGAAACACACTTAAACTAACCTAAACCTTCTAGTTTCCATTTAAAACCCTCAACTTCCAAGAAATTACATTTTACCCCCCCCCCCCCTTATAAGTGGCCGGCCCCCATGGGCCCCATTTTTCTTTTGATTATTAAATTTACCAATGTAGCATAGATATGGGACATGTTACACTATGGATATTAAGTTATGGGGGTTATAAGAGACATGAAGGGAAGTAGTAACAATATCATTCTCACACTTCACTGACTTCATCTTTCTCCTCCTTCCTCCTCTCCTTGCTCTCGGCTCACCCACACCACACTACCACCAATATTTTCATTCACATATCAAGCAATCTAAGGTCACTACAAGGTGTATAGAGGCTCACTTAGAAGGCTTGAGGTGCTAGAACTTGAAGGACCACTTAGTTCATATTTATGTTATGTACAACTCTCACCATCTAAATAAGTAAACTTTAAAGGATGAAAATGATAAGATCTAACATAATCATGAAGAAAACAAGTGATTTTGGTAATTTTTGGTGTATGTAATGATGTTGATGTTGTTGAATCTTGTGTGTATGTTTAGATCTAGTATGTTAAGCTTGTTAGAAGCTTAGATCTAACAAGTTTAAGCATGGATCTTGAAAGATCCATGGTTAAACTTGAAGATGAACATGTGAAACACCTGTGTGAACTTGAAAAATGAATTTTTAAGCATGAACTTGTAATCTTGAAGTAACAAAGTGAGTATAAAACTAACTTTTGAAACTAAAATCTATGAAAAGCTTGTTAATGGGTTTTCAAGAAGCTTGTTTATGCAAGATCTAAAGATGTAAAGTATGGATCATGAAAGATCCATGTTGAAACAAGGTTTTAAACATTAGGATCTTTCTAATGAATATGAAAATCGTTTTTGAACATGATTTTCAAGACTTTGAAACCATAAAAATCATGGATGATTTGGTTAGTAAATTAAAGTTCAGAAAAGTTTGTTTAAAGTTTACAAGAAAACTTGTTATTGGAAAGATCATTATATGTTAAGTGTAGATCTTAAAGACTACACATTTTTAACCACAAATCAAGTTCACCATAATGTTTCATATGAACAAATTATTGTATGTTGTTAGTGAAAATTGTTGGAAATTTGTTTCGGTGATAAAAGAAAATAAACACATGTTTTGAAAACATGGGAAACCTCCATTTTTAGGGGAAACTACGTCCCCAAAATTTCACATAAAGATATTTACCAATGTTTCCCTAATTTTTATATGAAATTTCAAGTTAAAAGATGATGATTTCTTCAAGTTAAAATTTATATTAAGTATGTATATTTTGGGAATATATATATATATATATATAGGACAAGGATCCGTTAGGAACCACCCTTTATTGCGAGAACCGCAAGAATCAATATGAACACAACCAAAAACACCTATAAATAGCTAAAAAACACAAAAAAAAAATTATTTAAAAAAAAAATTTGGCTACTAAAAGTAGCGATTTTAACTTAAAAAATATTAAAAAAAATTCTTGTGTTTTTTAATTTTTTTAGATTTTTTTTAATTTTTTTAGATTTTTGGGGATTTAGTTTTTAGCATTTTAGCTTGGGGGGTTTAGGTTTTTGGAGGGTGGGGGAGGGGGGGGGTTAGGTTTTTTTTTCTGTTTTTTGGGGGTTTTAGTTTTTACCATTTAGCTAGGGGGAGGGGTGGGGGGGGGGTTTAGTTTTTTTTTGTGGGGGGGGGGGGGTTAGGTTTTTGTAGCTATTTTAGGTTGAGTTCACATTGGTTCTCGCAGTTCTCGCAATAAATGTGGTTCTCGCATGAGTCTTACTCTATATATATATATATATATATATATATAGGAAAAGGATCATGTGAGAAGTGATAGGCTAGTTGAGAAACTTGAGAAGCATTCTGGACCACACATTTTTTAAGCCTTTCGTAATATACACATATGTATAGTTTAAAATTGACTATATACATATGTGTATAACTCAATATACATATATGTATATAGTCAATTTTAAACTATACATATGTGTATATTACGAAAGGCTTAGAAAAATGTGTGGTCCAGAATGCTTCTCAAGTTTCTCATATAGGGTGGACTTCTCTTAGGATCCCTACCCTATATATATATATATATATATATATATATATATATATATATATATATATATATACTACTTTAATAAGGATATAGGAAGGACAGAATGGTAATTCAGCAAGGTGTTGAAAACACCCTCAATGCACAATGTACAAGTCTTAAGGCACCAAGAAACACAAATAAATTACCCTTCTACTGGTTCATCTTCAGCCGTCCATTTCTCTCAATTTTCACACGGATCGCGATCTCAGCCGTCCACTTCACTTCACACGGATCAACAATTCCTTTCTCTCTCATTCCTCACACATCTCACAAAACCATCAGATCTTCTCTCTCTCTTCTCTCTCTCTCTCTCTCTCGGTGACTCAAGAAACCCATGGCAGATCTATCACCAGATCCGTTTCATGAGCAGATCTGTGAGGATTCCACCGCCTATTCCCCTCCGCCTTGTTACGCTGCTTCAATCACGGCTTCTCCTTCATTCCAGGTTTGTCTTTTATTCAGGAATCGTCATTCTCTAAGAATCGAAAACTTTTAATTTTTTTTTCCCAAGAACTGAAAATTACCCATGATTTGTCTTTTATTCAGGAATCGTCAACCTAAAATCAAAGCTTTGATCTTGATTTTTTTTAGGGCTTTGCTGATTTCAGGCAATCTAGGGTTTTGTAAGTGGAGATTCTGGCGATATAGGGCTTAAACAAGCTTTATCTGGCAACTTGGTAAGAAATGATACCTGTAGAATCATTTCTTTCTTCTGATTTAATGAATATATCTGGCTCTAATATGGCAAGTTATGATTATGATGTTTGACGGTAGTTTCTATATGTTTTTCAGATGTCGAAGGCACCAAGGGATCCACATATTTGAACAAGGGATCCACAGATTTGCTGGAGAATGGCCGGAATCAAGTGACTGTCTGTCCATGAAGGCTTACCTCTCATCCGCCACCAGTTTGAGGAATATTCTCTAAGGTAAGGATCCTTGATCCTGATTGAGTATCCTGCCCACTTGAGGATCATGAATCCTGAACTTTACCTTGTCTTTTTACAGAAATTTGTCGAGATCTAGACTCTCTTTGACGCATATGTTGAAGAGGCTGAGCAGAAGCATCTGGAGTTCCAAAAGATCTTCCTGGCCAAGGACCAAACCATCTCCTCCCTCGAAAAAGATCTTAATCTGGTAAAGAAGCAGGTGGTCATGGCCCAAATTGATGCTGAAAATGAGAAGCATAAGGTGCTGCAGGATGCTAAAATCTCTGTCGCCATCACCATGTACAAGATCAAGCTGCAAATGGCCAAGGAGGCTGAGGATCCTGACTTCGACAGGACCACTTGGGACCAGGAGGGATGGAAGGCGAAACTGGATGAGCTAGATGACGAAGAGGAGGCTACCGAGGTCTTGGCAATAAAGGCAAGTGGCAGCGGGAAGGGTCAAGCTGCAGGTGCTGATGCTAGTGGTGATGCAGCTAAGGTGTGAGCTGCAGAAATGGGCGATGATGGATTTATCTAGACGCCGCCGGAGCCCATTTTTTTTAGTGTTTTGGTGATGTTTTGATTTCAAACAATGATGGTCTGTAATAACTAAACAACAGCTATTAGGGTTGAGGATCATGGATCCTTTGAAAAATAGGTAGGTTAATAGGTGGTGGAGGGATCCTCTGTTTGGGGGATGAAACCACTTGTTATCCTGCCATCTTTTATTTCCTGCACTTTTAAGACCTGTTAACAATGGACACCCTTTGCCAACCCAAGTGGACAGGCCACGTATTGCTGGTAGAAACTTGGGTTGGCAATTTTGACAACCTTTTTAAGGGTTTAACATTTTGTGAAAAAATAAAACTTCAATCTTTTGGCTTATCATGTGTTGTTACATTTGTATACACTTTACCTTTTAGTTGCTATTATATGTTGGTACATATGTCTGTCGACCTCGTCTTTTATCGAGTCTTGAAATAGATTTGTTAGATCAAGACACGTAGAACGAGAAAAACTAGAAACTGGCCAAAACAAGCCAGTTCGCACGAAGTGGCCACTTCACATGGACTGGAACATGTCCACTTCATGTGAAGTGGCTGGCCTATATATAGTGGTCTTGAGTCTTTCATTTGTAAACTTTGTCATTCCGATAGCGAAGCTCTGCAGAAGTATCTCCAGGTCTGTAATCGACATCAAATCAATACAAGAGATAGTTAAAGTGATTCTCGTGTGTTTACAGCTGAAATAACTCCGATATGTTTGATTCTGCCTCTCGTATTAGACGAGATCTCTTCTGAACGACTCGTTTGGTCATGCAAACGATCCTACAAGTGGTATCAGAGCTCAGGAGGAAGAGTTCTTACCATTTCAGCTGCAAATTCTGATTTCTACACATTTTTTTCAAAATTAAACAAAATTTCACGGATAAAATGGCTTGATTTTTGTAGGATCGAATTCTGACCCGAATGAGTCTATCAGAGGAGTTTTGATCAGATACAGGTGCGGAAAACAAGTACCTGACGTAGAAACAGCTAGATCTTCACATAAATCACTTTACTGATTGATATAACAGTGTTTACATCCAAATCTCACACCGGCAGCACCTCGGTATGGAATCTAAGAAAAATTGCAAATGAGTTCGCTCATGAGGTATATATATGGAAAAGGTTTCCCACATACGGACATGTACGAATAAGCGAAACTAATAGTTTCCCACATACGGACATGTACGAATAAGCGGAACTAATAGTTTCCCACATACGGACATGTCGGATATCTCGTACAATGTGCCCTAATCTAACATTCTAAGACTAAGACTTGATACAAGACGAAGTCGACAGATGTATGCACTAACAGACTCCTCCTCAGATGTTGACGAGTCTTAAGTGTCGAATCTTCGCATCTTCAGTCTTGATCTGTCTCTGGGCTTCTCTCTCTTCAATCTTTTCATGCAAGTCCTCAGACTCCTCCTTGCGATATGCTGGCATTTCTTCAGTTCATCAGCATCATCAGCTTTAGGATCGTTGTCTGGCTTTCCATCTCACAATTTTTCAGGATCAATCAGCTTCGCTCTTCATGTTCCAAGATCGTTGCCTGACTATCTCCAATCAGAGTCCTCAGGTATTGGAACCTGGCTCTTATCTAGCTCAGATCTCATGAACGAATAACATGGCACATCTTATCCTGCAAAAACTCTACCCCAAAGTAAATTTCTCTCACATATATATTTCAAACATAAACACTTGCACTAATTCAGACTCACTCTCAAAACTCAAACAAAATGATTTTTTCAATCTGATGAACCATTTGAAGGTTTGATAAAAATAATCAGTTTTAAAGACAAACTCCCCCTCAAATTATACACATCATGTTTAGCACTCAGAATTTTGAAAAATCAGCTTTTCAATATCAGTTGTCAAAAATCTTTTTTGATTTTTTTTAAACTTTAAGCTAAAACACACTGAAAATCTTTTTGGATTTTGTAATAAAGAAATATGAAATGCAGTAAAGAAATATTTACAAACAATATTTTTGTGAGTTCGTGTAAGAGGATCATATCAGTTTTTGAGACAAATCACCAACACCGTTAAGCTTCATTTCATTTTATGTTCTACACAATTCACCTAGATTGTCAGTATATTTGTCCACTTAAATTTTCACACAAAGTTCAACTGTTCCGAGATACGATATTAATGTTTTAAGAACTTAAACTTATCCGTGTGTCCCACTACTTGAATATACTCCCGTATCCAGATCCCAATATTCAGTCTTACAGGTGAGTATACCACAGATGATATCTGTTCAAGGGTTAGATGCGAGGGTCGTGAGAGCTCAGGTCGATACTTCCGTATACGCAGAGAGATGACAGCTTCGACTTTTCGGTGTGTCCCCATTAGAGGATCTTTTTGATTTCAACAACAGCGACTATCAATTTTATTGTTTTATCAGCTTGCTGAGGGCGATGCTATGTTTCAAGCATTTGCGAAAAGCATTATCCGGAGACTAGGTCAGTATTTCCATACAGCAGAAGTCCCGGGATAATACCCCAGATATCACTGAGCATAAAGACCTAGTATCTCAGAATAAGGGACCTTTCAAACAAGATTTTAGGGGTTACCTATATATCCAAGATGTTGTTACCCACAGAATAAGCAAGTTTGAATTTTTAGGTTTATATCTCGTCGCAATCTACTAAATATGTAAAAACCTACCGGCATATCCGCAGAGAGATTCTTTATCACATTTTTAACTCTCCAATTCTTCAACATGTTGTGACAGTCCACTGATGTACTATCATTCCTCTTTTCACAACGAAACTCATTTTTGAATTTTATCATGTTTTTGGCTTTTTCAAATTTTCTAATGTTTTTGGATTTTCTGAAATTTTCTACTCCCCCTAAAATGCAAACACATTAAAGAAAAATTTGAAAACTATCTAAGCTTCTTAACCCACTTGAAGAAAATTCAAAACAAACTGTACAGAAACACGACAACCGATATCAAATCGCCTCAAATCGCCATTCACTAGGCATAAACAATCTGAACTCCCCCTTTCACAAACCATTTTCTCATTTAGATTTCAAAACACTTAAGTTTGTTTTAATCAAAATGATTTTTCCGGAAAATGAATTTGTTTTTATCACTTGTAAGTTTATCACTTGTTTACGTACGGGGATATGGTTCATCATCTTGTCAGTTATATCAACTATAGTAAATCAAGTACAACTTAATGTCCTTGATTCACTTGTTTGCAATCAAACAACCTCTAAATCACATGTAAGAATAACCACTTGTAGATATAACCAATCAATATCAATTATAGGAATGAATCATCTACATTTTACCCATCAAAGTGCCGATTCCTGCTTCGCACTTACCAACGTGGAAGCTCCGGCGTAGTTATTCAACCTGCAAACATTCAAACACTTATCCAAAATTTTCATACATAATTATCAAAACATGAATGATGCCGATTCATGATCCATGATATAAACTTGGGATCTCCGGCGTAGTCATAAGACTTTAAGGGAAACAGACTTCCATCCAAGTCTTCTCAGACTTGATGGCTTTCAACTCTTGCGTAGTGGGGTTGTATGTTGCCTTTTTAGTCGCATAAAAATCTTTAACCCCCTTTGCTTTCCCGTTCAACATTTTCCCAAAAATTTTCTTAACACTTCCATTAAATGTTTTTTCGACATCAAATTCATTTTTCTTAGTATAAAACTGTTTCGAGATATCAACTTTTCCTATTTTCTTTGTAACTTCTTCAAGTTTCAGTGATGGAAACTCATCATCAGTCATTGAAATTTTCACCTCACCTTGTGGCTCTTCTGGCTTTGTGGAACCAGATTCATCACCTACATTCACATCATTCCTTTTAACAACCCACACTTGGTTGTCGTTCTCTTTCTTTTTATAAAAATTCTTTTGAGAACACTCACTAACCTCATATGTTGAATTTTCAAAAATTTTAAGTCTATTGGTTGGTGGTTCAACATCAACAACTTTTTCTTTCATTTTTTTAGAAACTCCCTGTTTTGTTTTGGCGTTTTTCTGACAATTCCATGCAATATGACCAACTTCATTGCATTTGTAACAGGTACGAGTTTCTTTTGGTTGCCACACATCAGTTCCATTCTTTCTTTTATCAGCAAGAAACTCTTGATTTGACTGTCTCCAGAACGGTTTCTTCTGTTCATCTTCTGAACTTCCACCTGACACAAAATCTGTTTTTGTTTTAGAATTTTTAAGATTTTTATCATTTTCTGGTGGAATAAATCCCAAACCTTTCTTTTTGTAGCTACGATTTTGGTTTGGTTTCTTTTGAAAACCAGAAACAGAATTGTAACCCTTTTTCTTGTTTAACCGTTGTTGAACTCTTGACGTGTATTTTTTAGGTTTTTCAATAAGATTTAAATCTTTTATTTCAGAAATATTGATTTCTGTCATTTTGAAAACCTTTTTAATCAAGTTAAAACGAACACTTCTTATTGGAAATTCTTTGTTATAATATAATTTGTCCGAATCATTTAAAGTGTATGCAACTTCAAATGTTTCATCATCCAAATTTGCTTTTCATAACAAAAATTCTTTACTGTAAGACCGTTTGACCGACGACATTGGACTGTTGACTGACAAATTTGACCCTCCAGACTCAGACTTTGACTCGGATTCCTCCTCAGTATCCAACACCTGATCGACCACCTTTTTGATTAACTCAGACTCATGATCAGTATCGGACGAGGTAAACGTGACATCAATGTTATCTGGTAAAACGTCAGTTGTGTCGGTTTTTAGCTTTATATTGACTGCTTTTTCAAGTTGCTCCTCGTTTGGTTTTCTAGGAGAATACCCTTCCCAAATTGGAGGCGGACACTTGTTATAGCTATCAGTCGGTTTCTTACCACAATCTTTCTTCTTCTTCTTCGGCTTCTCATCTTGAAAAGCTTCCATTCCTGCAACAGTTGGGTAAATACGATCAATAAGATAATCAGAACTAGAATAACTTTGCAGTAAACGTCTAATCCTCTCATTTTCAATCTTTTCTGTCTCCAACTCTTGCTTCCACTTAGCACTTTCTTCGATGTAAAAGTTGATGGCTTTCTGCTTTGTCATCATCACAGCATTCATCATCGTTAGTGCTTGTTCTCTCTCAGAATTTGTCTTTTGGAGGCCAGTTACTGTTTTGTTCAAGACATCATAAGATTCTTTCACATAGTTGAGGTTAAACAATAACTACTCCTTCTTCTTCTCATACTCAGCAATGATGTCGTCTTTTGCTACACATTCCTTGCAACCTTCCAAACATTTCAAGCAAGGCTTGACGACTTCAACAATCTTCTCAACCTCGATTGTTTTCACCACTTCTATCACTTTTTCTTCTTCTTTCACTTTCTCAGCTTCAATTACTTTCTCATCTTCAGCAATCTTCTCAGCAACACTTTCAACATTCTGAACATCGTCTTCAGATTTCTTTTGTTGTTCTTTAGCAGCTCTTTTCTCCTTCAGTTTCTCCAAGCGATCTGCAAAATAGAAATGAAAACTTTCAGGAGAAAGATGAGATTTTGCAACATTTATATGTTTCTCTTACTCATCATCACTGCTACTAACAACTAGTGATTGATCAAACTGTACAGATTTTTCAGAATCAGCATCTGATAAACTAGAATCTGACGGTGTTTGATCAAATACAACTTCCATTTCGGAACTAGCAACATTTTGTTCACTCTCATCTGAAATTTGTAAGCCTTTATCAGTACTTTCTAAATTTTCAAAAGACATGACAGACTCTTCTTCCTCATTCTTCACATTCTCACCAATAGACTTCATCCAAGTAGTAAACATATCTGGTTCTCTGACAATCTTTGCAATGAAAGCTTTGAAGTCTCCTTTTTCATCAACAAACATATCCCAGCTGAAACCTTCAGGTAGTTGTTCATCATCTTGATCAACTAAACAGGCTTTGCTATCAGGAGATATGTAGTTGCTCCAGTCGAAGTTCACCAAACATGCTCTCTTTGAATCCTCAATCTTTCTACCATGAGCCGTCTGTGAATCTTGTGATTGACCAACCTGCTGATAAATGGCTTTCCGGTAGTAGTCGCCTTTTCCGAACGGATTCTGAGCACCACTAGCTTCTCTGTTCTTGCATTCCCGTTTGAAATGGCCTTTCTCCCTGCATCGAAAACAAGTAACTTTAGATTTATCAAAACCTAAAGTAGATACATGAGCATTAAGAAAGTCATTTCTCTCGGTAATAGTCTTGAACTTTTCAGCACGCCTAAGAACACTAGCAAGACACCATTTGATATCCATTAGTTCCATCTCTTCGGCGTCTATTTGATCGTAATCCTCTTTAGTTAGCATAGGATTTCCGATCCGACCAGCTACAAGACCCTCATATGATAACAATACAGAACCAAGTAGAGCCATGTGGTCTTTTGCAGTATCCTCAGAAAAACTTTGACCTTCTGGAAGATTTAGAGCTATGTTGCACTGAATCATGTAACCATTTCCAGTTATAGTACTTTGAGCTTGAAAGCTTGTGTTTGATTCTTTAGGATTGACACTTGGAAATGATGAAAATCCGCTGCTGCTTTTGGTTGAACTCTAATCAGCTTTTTCTGTTGAATCACCAGCACTGAATGCAGTTTGGATTTTCGGACTTCTCTCATATTCTGGAACTGGAATGCTTCCTTTATAATACATCTTTATATCCTGTTGACCACTCGGACTATTCATCCTAGCGATCTTCTGCTGTTCCAGATCCTCACTTTCGATCTTTTCGATAAACTGAGAAATCGTTAACCCATCATAAACACCCGTGTTTTTCAGAATCATCAGATATGATCCCCACTCTTTCTGTGGTAGTGCATCGGCTAGCTTGTCCACCCACTCTTCACGATCTTTTGTAATACTCAACATCGACATTGATCGTACAAGGTGACAGTATCTCTCAATCAACTTTTTTGTGTCTTCACCCAGTAGACTGCTGAACAGACCAAACTCTTTCTTTAACAGCGCCTTCTTGCTCTTTATCATATTTTCGCTACCCTCAAATTAGACTTTAAGTGCATCCCAGATTGACTTTGCAGTTTTATCATGATGTAGCAGAATGAATATGTCTTCTTTGATGGCTTGTTGCAACAGACTAATCATCATCTTCTCGGCTTTGTACATAACCCGTTCCTGATCGTGAATTCCGATAACTCTTTGAGAACCTGCAAATCTGTTCGAGGCAACACATATTTCTTCAATATGCATTCCCATGACCTAAAATGGTTTGCCTGAACCCAGTTCTCGAATCAATCTTTCCACCCGTAGTATTCTTCGATACTCATCAATTTCGGGGGTTTCTGGGTTGTTCCTATCTCATTTTCTAAATTCATATCTTGAACAACTGCAGCTGGACTAGACGGTGTTGCAAATGCGTTGTAGAACTCGGTATCCATGTTTCTCACCTGTATCACCTGACGTACAAACAGTTTAAAAACACTTATCAAAGCAACTGAATCACATTGATACTCTGTGCGAACTGAATCACTCGAAGTGATGAATATTCTGTGCGAACTGAGGTTTAAATTGGCAAACCGTGAGAAATGCTATGACTCGGATCAATTTTAAACAACCAGACTCACTACATGCGAACTGATGAACTTTCGGACAACGTGATAAATCTTTGAAAATTGTGAACTCCAAACCGAAAGAACTGGAACTAACTTCCAAGCGAAATGATGACTTTCAAACGAATTGGACCTTTTCACGCGACCTGAACACACTAAACGAACTGAAACGAGTTTGAATTCAAATGAACCGGACCTTTTTGAACAATTAATGAGCTAACAAACTTCAAATGTTGTTGATTAAGGATTGGGCCTTTAGATTTTAATTAACTGACAACTTTAATCTGTTTGTATGATTGGGCCACTTTGTGTCTTGGGCCGACAATATAAAAGATATACGCAAATATGATAAACTCGGAACTCTTGTTGTGGGCTTGATTATGCTTGGGCCTTTTTAAACCACGATAACTATGATTGGTCCATTCTTTCCACTAAGCCGACAAATTTAATACTTGATTTAGCAGCTTTTGAATGTTGCTAATTGAAACATTGGAGGGTTAACATGAACCAATCACATGGGCTGCAATTATGAACACTTCAATTTATTGGACCTCAATTCTCTTGAACAATACAATCAACACACGGACGGTCAAATTTGTTTAATAGACAACACTCTTTCACATGCAACGAAAATGACTTTTTATTGGACCTATACAAGATTGGCCGACAAACTCTTAACACCACAGACTCTAAGATTGGGCCGTAGAATGGTGGCCGACAACTTTGATTTTCACATGCAAACCATCAGTCAATCATCAATTAAGGATCTGACAACTTTATTTTTTTTACTCTATTCTCATTTGACCAACTTTTTAGACTTAATGTCTTTTAATCATACGCAACAGCCGACAATCTATGATCAAGATGATTTCATTGGACCGCTCACTTTAATCACATGAAATAGACAATTTTTAAATTTTTCCGACAATATCAGTTCACGTTCAATCGAAATCAGTACTGTCACGTTTGATGTCTTAAAAGCGAAACCAGGTCTTTGGCTGACACAAAAGAGAAACTAGATGTGTCATATGAGCGAAACAATGTTTGTTGCACCTATGAGCGAAACCACAACGGTCATATAAGCGAAACCTTTGTCTTGAGTGTATGTTGGAGTGAAACTATGTGTCAAAGTGTCCGTAAGAGCGAAACTTTTATGTAACTTCGAACGAAACCTTATAAGCGAAAACCTGATTACTTTTGGAGCGGAATTTCACTTAAGGTGACACAAGAGCGAAACTAATAAGCAATTTTGGAGCGAAACCACAATTCTTTGGTCACAAAGCGAAACTAATGGTTCAAATAAGCGAAACTATCAGATGTCCGAAAAAGCGGAACCTAATCGGAGGTCCATTTGATCCATTTTTAGTGCGAATTTTAAGCTTAAACTTTCAGGGATTTCACTATGATCAATAACACACAATCTGTGAAATTTTGAGCGAATTCCGACCGTAAAATCTCGTTCTGATGAAGAAAGAAGGTATAGAAGTAAGAATATATGATGAAATCCTGCAAATCTCTGTAGAACTCCTCCTCTTGAAGCTCTAATACCACTTGTAGGATCGAATTCTGACCCGAATGAGTCGATCAGAGGAGTTTTGATCAGATACAGGTGCGGAAAACAAGTACCTGACGTAGAAACAGCTAGATCTTCACTTAAATCACTTTACTGATTGATATAACAATGTTTACATCCAAATCTCACACCGACAGCACCTCAGTATGGAATCTAAGAAAAATTACAAATGAGTTCACTCATGAGGTACATATATGGAAAAGGTTTCCCACATACGGACATGTACGAATAAGGGAAACTAATAGTTTCCCACATACGGACATGTACGAATAAGCGGAACTAATAGTTTCCCACATACGGACATGTCGGGAAATCTCGTACAATGTGCCCTAATCTAACATTCTAAGACTAAGTCGACAGATGTATGCACTAACAATTTTCTCACATAACGTGCGAAACACTGTTTTAACAAACCCTTGAAAGAATCAGACCTTAAAACGACTTAAAACCTAATCAATTTTGTCAAAAACTGAGCCGATAGTATGACATCATCCCCAGTTCGTATGAAGTGGCTCCAGTTCGTATGAAGTGGCCCCAGTTTGTATGAAGTGGATTTAGACCATTCCAGTTCATGTGGAGTGGAGTATTAAGTCCAGTTCATGTGGAATGGAGTATTAAGTCCAGTTCATGTAGAGTGGAGTATTAAGTCCAGTTCATGTGGAGTGGAGTATTAAGTCCAGTTCATGTGGAGTGGAGTATTAAGTCCAGGTCGTGTGAAGTGGTAAACATATCTAGATCATGTGAATTGAAACCCCAGGTCGCATTGATTGGACTTCCAGTTCGCTTAAAAGTGTCAGTCCACATGAATTGAACAGTGTGGTTAGGTCGGTGAAAGGTCAATTTCGTGTGAAATTGGAGTTCTGGTTGCACAAATGGGTAAAGCTTTTGTTGCTCAGGTTATCAATGATTATATTGATGACTATTGGGCAGAAAAAATCAGAAAACGTTTGAATGCTGAAGCTGAGAAAAAGAAGGAAGTTGAAGAAGAAGTTCAAGTAAGAGTAGTCAAAGAAATTCCAGAATTTGAAATCAAAACAGATGCTGATACAATCAAGGTCTCTGAGAAGTGTATGAATTGTGAATCTCTGATAAAGCAAAACAATGAATTGCTACACAACATAAAAAGGCTAAAAGAATCATATGATGTCTTGAACAAAGCCATGAATAAATACAAAGAGTTGAGCAGTGAACAAGCTATAACAATGAATACACTCAAAGGAGCATACATGAGACAGCTTGACAATGTCATTTTTTACACAGAGAAGTGTGCTGAGCTTGAATTGAAGTTGGAAACTCAAATAATTGAAATTGAGAGAGTTAATAACTTGTTAAAAAGTTACTCATGTTCTACTTTTGTGGTTGACAGGATTTACCCGATAGTGGAAGGTTTGAAGACATTTGAAGAAGAGAAAAACTCTGAAGAAAAGAACTCTGAAACAAAAGAAGTTATTGAAGTGAAGACTTCTGGTAAGAAGCCAAGTGTTGGTTATAACAAATGTCCAATCCCGGTCGAAAATGGATATTCTCCTTGAAATCCAAATTCGGAAAGAGTAAAAAAGGCAACGAACTTACGGTGGGAGTCTGAGTCTTCAGATAACTTGCCAGAAAATATTGATGTCATTTTCACATCGTCTGACACTGATCATGAGTCCGAGTTAATAAAGAAAGTGGTCGATTAGGTGTTGGATAAAGATGAAACAGAGGAGTTGTTAGTGCATACGTCTATCGACTTCGTCTTGTATCGAGTCTTGTACAAAGAATGATAGATCAAGGCACGTAGTTCGAGATTTTTGTTAATTTCGCTTGGGAAGGTAATTCTGTGCGGATTTAGATTCCTCTTGGAATCTAATTTCGCTTGGAACCATTTCAAGCAGAACTAGAACTCTATATAAACCCTTTAAGCGAAATCATTTGTAAGGATTCCGGTTTCAGTGTCGAACTGCTGCCGAAGTGTCGTCTCGCTGTAAATTGTCATCAAATCAATAATATCGACAGTTTATGAGTATATCTTGCTGAATTCACCTTAATACGACTGTTTTCGCCTTTCGTTTTGAGCATAAACTCTTCTGAACGACTTGTTTGGTCGGTAAAACGATCCTACAAGTGGTATCAGAGCTCAGGGGAAGAGTTCATACCAATTCAGCTGCAAATTCTGATTTCTGCACCTTCTTTTTCAAATTAAACTTGATTTCACGGTCAAATAGTTTTAAATTTTTCACATCATGTGCGCATTTGTGTTTTAACAAACCCTAGAAAGCTTCAGAACTAAAAACGGCTTAAAAATTGATCAATTTGATAAATTCCGCTTCGAGATGATGGCATCAGCGTAATTCCGCACGGAACTAGGGGTAATTTCGTTCCAGTTGTTAATTCCGCTTGAAAGTTCACACGGAATTAGCTTATTCCGTTTCAGTAGGGTAATTTCGTTTGAGAGGTTCGCGCGGAATTAGTAATTTCGCTTGGAAGTTCTGATTCTGTTTGATAATCTCGTACGGAATTATAATTTCGTTTGAAAAGGGTGTTTATCTTCAAACGAGATTAGGGTAGTTTCGTTCAAAGGTTAATTTCGTTTGAATTGTGTAATTTTGTGTGAAAGGAATCTCGTTTGAAAGTAATTCCTTTTTAACTTACTGTTTTGTGAACTTTGAAAAAACCGAAACATGGAAGAGGAATTTTATAACGCCTTTGCTACCCCGATTACGATTACTCAGCAGGCAATGTTGGAAAATGAAACTGGAACTATGCAAAAACCACCTAAGCTCATGAACATCGAGGAGTATAAGGGATGGGAGGAACGTTTTGAAAACTGGGTGCAAGCGAATTATTTGGATGCTTGGGAATGTATTGAGACGAAATACGTTAGTCCAACGAATGATGATGAAGAGGAGATTGCTATTAAAGATCTTTGTGTGGATGAGAAAAAGAAATACAAAAATGAAAAGATGATGACCAGTCTACTGCAACAGGCAATTAAAGAAGATATTTTGGTCTTATTGCAACACATTGGGAGTGCATATTCGATTTGGAAAGCGTTGAGATCTAAGTTTGTTGGAAGCCAAGAGATGATCAAGAAGAAAAAATCACTTCAGAAAAAAGAGTTTGATTTATTCCGTGGTTTGAAAAAGGAGAGCACAAAGCAGATCATTGAAAGATACTGCAACTTGTTAGTCAACATGAAGAGAGTGAGCATCAATAAAGACAATGAAGAATTGATTGAGAAATTAGCAGATGCGTTGCCACATGAAACTTGGGGGACGTACTTGATGATGCTTAGAAACAAGAAAGGATTTAACAATCTAACTTTGAGCAAGTGCATTGAAAAATTGGAATCTCAAGAAATGGAGCAAAGAAAAATTTCAAGAATGAAGGATTTTGACGGTGAGCAAGATATCGGTCTTTATTACAAAGCAGGTATCAATGACAAGACCAACATGTCACCGAAGGTTGAAACTGCATTCAATGCTAAAAACTCATCAGGAGGTTCATCTAAAGGATCAAACAGCAAAATAAGTTTTTCATCATATCCATCTTTTGATTCAAATTTGTCAACAACCAAGAAAGGCAAGAAACTACAATGCAACATAGTATTGAATCTTGAGAATGATGAGGATCATTCTGAAGAAATTGCAAAGAGTCACATGTCTTTGTTGGGAACCGTGTTGGAGTCATATGGAAGTTTAGTAGCAGGTCGGAGCGGAATCCAATGCTTACAAAAGAGGATTACGATCAGATTGACGCTGAAGAGATGGAATTGATGGATATAAAATGGTGTTTGGCGAGTGTGTTAAGGAGAGCTGAAAAATTTAAACAAATCACAGGAAGAGAGGATTTACGTGATGCATATGTTTCTAATTTGGGTTTTGATAAATCTAAAGTAACTTGTTTTCGTTGCAGGGAAAAAGGACACTTCAAGAGGGAGTGCACAAATCGTGAAGCAAGTGGAACTCAAAATCCATTCAACAACAATGATTACTACCGGAAGGCCATCTATAATCAAGTTGCTCAACAACAACAAGAACCACAAGTGGCACATGGTAGAAACCCAATAGAGGAGTCTTCAAAGAAAGCATGTTTGGTGAATCAGGATGATTAAAAATCGTCTAATGGTTTCAGTTGGGACAAATATATCTCAGCTGACGGTAAAGCATGTTTGATAGACCAAGACGATGAAAAGTTACCTGAAGGTTTTAGTTGGGAAAATTTCAGTTGGGATGATTACTGTCTTGACAAAGAAGTGCTAAAAGCTAAAGCTTTTGTTGCTCGAATTGAAGAAGATAGTGTGACAACCCTCACCAAAGCAGGTATCCGTACGAATTAATTAATATTTAATTAATACTGTGCTTGCTTACAATTGTGATTAAACTGCTACGTGATTTCTGATACATACATATACATGCATCATACTTTATTACTGTCACTCCATTTATTACACGCGAAACTTTAGTGACAAACTTGATGCACAAAAGCACAGTAGCACAATGAACGGATAACCCACTAAACATGCTGACATAGCCAGCACTAGACAGACACTGTCTCTAAGGCCAGTATGAGCCGGGAATAGTTTACTACACTAGTAGGGAGTGTAGGGAGGTGAAGATTGTTAAACTACGTCAGTAGGTGATAGTTATAGTGACCGGATGTGCCTAAAACATGCTTTAACTACAAAATTCTGCACTTTATACAAAAATTCAGCATTTAACATGACTAGTAAAGTGCAAAAACATGGGAAAATAATACTAGACACTTTCCAAAGTGTCGGGAATTCATTTTGTCACTAAAAATAATATTAAAGACACTTTAAATGCTTAACTAGCACTTTAACGGATTAATATCCAACCGAACAACCGGACGTTACCCGGAACATAAAAATATTGTCACTGACATTGTTTTTCCTTTTCTGAGCTAGTTAGGGTCCTTGAACACCCTAACACCCGTTACAAAACACTACACACTAATAACTAATTTTAATCTCTAACTAAACTCACTAATCACTTAACTATATAGTTGGAAAAACCATAACCCCCCCCCCCTGATCCGTTCGGTCCCCATGTGGGACACATACCACAAAGTTTTAATTATTTTAATCAAACTTGTCCCATATCTAGAATGCCCATTATACAATGGTTATTAGTTAAGTTGGTCTATAAGTATGTATGAGGGTTAAGCACATCATTTACATCAAACACTTAACAAGAAAATTGCACTCTCCCTCTCCCTCTCCCTCTCCTTACAATCGGCCGAGACCAAGCACCCCGCCCCCATCCACTTCCAAGTTTCCTTCAAGCCATTTTTATACACTCAAAGGTGCAATAGGATCAACGAACAAGCTCGGTTCACTCGGAAGTTCAAGGACCTCTCTACGTTGCTTTAATCCACCTTGTGTTCGCTTTGATTCAAGGACCTCTCTAAACACTCTTTTGTTCATGTTTAAAGTGGTTAATAAGAGGTTTAACGGATAAAAATCAAGAACACTAAAGATCAAAGCTAAAAGTCTTGTAAGAATGGCAAACTTGATGGATAAAGGGTAACTATTGGTGTAAAACTTGTGAATCTTGTTTAGTTATGGTTATTTTATGCTGTTGGTTGCTAGAAGTGGAACGGATCGTCATCTAACCACGCTAGATCATGTTCATGGAACATGAACTAGCAATATGTTAAGTGTGAAAATTGCAAGATGATGAACCTTTCCATACATAGACATGAACTTGTGTAAAAATGATTTTTCTTGTAAAATAGAGTTCTAAACTAGTAGATCACAGGATCTACAAGTGGTATTTTCGAAGAACCAAGTGTAAGATGCAAACCATGTTTAAAAGCCAGATCTTTCATGAACTAAAAGCATTTCTGTGAACAAACAAGTGTGTAAACACTTGTGTGACAAAGGGATTTAACAAAGAAATATTTTCGTAATCTTTGGACTAGAAGTTGTAAAGTTGCATTTTCTTTAAAAATAAGATTTCCAAGAAACTGATTTTATTTTTAAAAGATAGAAAGATCTACTAAAAATGTTGGAAGGTTACTACATACTTTTACACAACTTACAAGTTCATGTGTTTGCGATTTAAACTTATTTTTTACTAGTTTGAAGTTTGAATGATGTATGTTAATGGTTGGAAAATTTTTGATTGAATTTTGAAAAGAAAATGATACGCTGGTAAGCGTGGCCACCTCCAGTTACAGTGGAAACTCTGGCGAAATTTTTCCAGAAATATAACACTTGGAAAATATTTTTGCGACAAGTGTTATGAACATATTTTTGACTTTTTTTTCCAAATAAAATTCGCCATGATTTTTATTACAAAATTTCCAAGTGTCGGAGGTGGATTTTCATAAAATAAAACTTGTTCAATATATATTTAGAATATATATTTTTCATAGTAACACTTGTGTGAATTTATGATTATTTTGTGAACTACATAAATATTATTTTTAGAGTAAAAATAATATTACTAGAATACACTGAACAGTAACGACTCCAAAATAATACCAACGCCCTCACAAATAAATCTTTAAGTTACACCGGTATTATTATTACCACACGAACCATAAAATGTAACTTATGTATATTCGGAAAATACTCTTACATGCGTATTTGATAAAAGTATTATTTTGGAAAATTGTATGGAATAAAATATAATATTTTTGGGGAAAATATTTATATTTTGGAGATAGAATATTTTAGACGAATGAATTAAAATATATTTTATTAAGTGAGACTTAATAATATAGTCTTGGAATTACATAAACGCACATGTATTAAAACCCCCATCCTTGGGAAGGAATATAATTAATCGATAAATTAAGAAGTGTAAATACGAAATAGTTGTCTAACTATTTCCCAAAAACTTAAACTTTAAGCCAAGGCACGGCCGTCCGTCTAATAGAAGTTAGTACGTGTAGGTCGTCACTCAGCAGGTAGATTGGGAGATACTATTTCGAGACGCACTTCTGTGAGTTCATGTCCCCCTTTTCTCTTAACTGTTTTCAGTTTTTATACCTCGGGGGTGGTATACATGTTACTATGATTACGAATACTTTTTACATGGTATGGTTAGAGTAAGGAGGGTTACTACTTAGATCATGTGAGTGAGTAGGCGGGAACTGGAGGCCATTAATCCTCATTGTAGGACTGAGGGTCAGTAGCGGTAGATCTATCTGGGTGTAGCTAGCCCAGCCCCAGGCCCAACAGAACGGACCTCGGGGTGACTTTGAGCCCGACGCAAAAATCTACTAGGTTTGAGTCTTCCTACTGCACTTCACACATATCAATGGCCTTGCAAACCATTGGTGATCTCTTTATTCCTTATTTGCTACATACCAGAGATTTTTATACTTACAAAGGTTTTACATACTCACTTTACATGAACTCGCTCAACTTTTGTTGATTTTTCCAACTTACATGTATTTCAGGGTATTAAGGATCTGGCGAGGTATGCTACACTGTGTAAGAGAATGAGGTCATCCAAGTTTAGGGGTTGTGACTTTTACCTGGACGAGTCACAAATCTTAAACTGCGTTTATTTCATATTTGTGTGTGACACCTGTGTCACCACGACCATCAAACAAATACCAAACCAATGAAATATTGTATTTCATACTTGGGACTTTGTGTAAATATGTGTATTGTTTGCACATATTAATTCTTGTTCGATTTCGGGCTTTAAATCGCTTTCTGGAAGGTTATACGCGATCTGATTCGTAAATATAACCAGTTTAATGCAACAAACACTCTGGAATAGTGACATAGGCTTAACATACCTTAAATAACCCTTACATAACTTAGAAATAAGTTTCGGATGGTTTGGTATGCCGAAATCAAGTTTATTCGCTTACAGGGACTAAATATGACAAACTGCGAAAGTATGCCAATCTGAACTGTAACGAACATTCCGGAACATGATCATAAGTTAAGCACACCTTAAATATCCTTTACATAGCTTAGAAATAGGCTTTGAGGGGTTCGGTGTGCTAAAATAAACTTTATGCTCATTCAGGGACGAAAAGCGTCAAAAAGTGCATAAGTTTGCATTTTTGCGCATAACTTACGTTCTGAGTACTTCCGGACTTCCAAAAATTTATGTAGGCATTAAAATATTTTATTTTAGTGTTTGGCATAAGAAAAATCCATTTGTCGCGCAATTTGGATCGTTTTTCTCGCTTATGCGCATTACGTCGTAATTAAGCGAACATCGCGATCGTACAACCAAACGAACCGACATCCGAGATATTTTTGAGCATGTTTTGAGTTCCCTATACTTTAAATTCATTTTAGAGGCTTGAAATGAGGTTAACAGGCCTTAAACGTGTCAAAAATGGACTTAAAAGAATGCAGGGGCTAAAACTGTCATTTTTGAAAAGTTGTGCTGATCAGACAAGCTCAGGCGGCCCGCCTGAGTTTGTGTGGATCCTGAAGATATGCAAAAATGTTGCAAACAGCTGTTTGCAGCTGTTTAGCACTTCAAAACCACTTGCATATGGTTTTTAACAATCCTAGGGGCTCCCATGGGTTTGTAATTCAGTGGGTATGTGTTGTACGGCCGAGATTTAACGCTTGGGGAACAAGAAACGATCTTAACGGTTCCATGTTTCCTATAAATACCCCCCATGTCTAGTTCATTTTCCCTCACATTTGAAATCTGATTCAAAGCTCTCTAAGTGGAAGTTTATATACTTCCTACCTGAGAGTGAATCGGGTTCAAACCTTGCGGGGACCTTCTGTAAGTATTCTTTCGCATTTTTCGTTCGATTTAACGTTAAGTCAAACTGCGTTTGACTTTCTGCATTGACCAGTTTATGGTCAACGCGAAGTTCGTTTGAACTTCATAACGTGAGCGTAATCACGATGGTTATAGTCCCTAGTGACTATACCTACTGATTACCACGTTATCTAGACTTAGTGACGAGTCGTAGTTTCGGCCAAAATGCGTTTCCTCGCGTATTTTGTAACCAAACTACTCAAGGGTATTAAAACCGTTTGTGTCAATACCAAACCTGTTTTCTAACTATATACTAAACATGTTCTAGCATGTTTAGCTCGTCCCTCTTAGAATTGTGCTTGTTTAGGGTCGTAAAGGTAAGCGATCTAATCAATCCCTTATACTTTCGAACCCGACCCATTTGGTCGATCATTAGGATCCGACCAAACACTTTAGGTGACCATAGTTGTATAGGGAATAACCTTCCGAGGTTATACCTTATGGTCACATCGTTTAAGTAGTTGTGTGATAGGTAGTTTATATGCCTTAGGTAAATTACCAAAATGCCCTTTTTACGCATAAATTCATTTTAAGCATATGTAACTTAATTTCTGACATCTAAACTGATTTAGCAACAATATTAGACATGTTAAGGCATATAATACTTGTCATAGGACTAGTTAGGCTTTCCGATTGCGTTTTACGCGAACGACGCGTTAAAGTAGCGTAAGCTACCTAAACGGGTCATAATGGGTCGTAAGCACTTAGGATAGGTTTCGTTTTAGTATGTAGGCTTTGTTAGACCATAACATATGAGTTCCAATACTCATTTGGTTTACGAAACCTCGTACTATCCGATCCCCCGATTTAGGTCCGGTTATTAATGTAGTTACCTATATTAGGTGCCGTTTGATTCCGTGATCTTCTAGCTTTGCTTGGTGGTTATCCTAGGACTTCTAAGCAACCTTAAGTGAGTACATAGACCCCTTTTTTACTGTTTTACAAACATTTTGGGGTGAAACACATGTGCCTACTTGTTACTCTCATGATTTCATGCTTTTATATCATATACTTGCTACGTTCATTAGTACACTATTAATACATGATTTCATTGTGTTTTTACTATGTATGTTTACTTAGCATACTTAGTACATCGTTTTACATGACATTTCATGCTATGTATGTTCATCATACTTAGTACATTTTACATCACATGCTATGTATGCCCATTGTGTGCATATTTAGTACATCGTTTTACAAGGCATTTTATGCTTTGTATCATGCTATGTATGACCATCCGTCGCATACTTAGTACATTGTTTGAGCATTCCTACCTATGGTTTGGTGATTACATATTTCACTTGCCATACATGACATTTTGTTACACATTATTTGATTGACATTTGACAACGGTTTAGACATGGGCAATTTACATTGGTGGTTTACGTGGGTAAGTGATTTGAGTAATGAGACGTGTGTAATGTGATATAAGCATGGTGGATACGCCGCTGGTACTTCCTATATATAAGTGCTTGTATTATATTACATGGCGTAGCGTTATTTGAATCATTCATTTGGATTTATACATTTTTACACAAATAACATATTTTTCACAAGACATTGTTTTACAAGACAGTTTGTTTTATACAAACTCATTTTTACTTGGTCATTCATTTAACCTTACATCATTCTTTTTAACTATACATATCTATTATCGATTTTCCAACGATTTATAAAACAAAACATTTTACAAGGATCATGACTAACTTTTGTTAAACTACTTTTTTTCCAAACTTATAAGTCATGAATCCTAAATCAATAAAACCTATGTACTCGCCGGCATTTTTATGCTGATGTATTTTCACATGTGTTTCAGGTACAATAGTTGATGATATTTAATGATGATATTGATGCATGCTCACATAGGATTGGACGAGTGCCTTAGTGACATTAAAAGATGCAAGACTAGTTAACTATGTTATATTTTCTTTGTTGTTAAGACATTGTAACTCATTTAATTCAATAAAACGAAATTTGTTTAATCCATGGTTGTGAAACAATGATTATGTTACAACTGTGACAACTCGTATTTTGGAGTCTTTCGTCGTATTTGGATGAAATCTATATAAACACAATATGTTTAGTGATTTATATTGAACGTTTATGCGTTATTCTTTATAATATATGTGTAATATTAAACGTGAATATACGTGTTAGGGGAACGTGTTTGATTGTATGTGCATGCTTGTGATTATTTGGTGTTGTTAAGAACCCTTAGTTGCATATTTCTTCTCATACACAAGACCTTCGAACCACACTTCACTTGGACCCTCGGCCCAATCCCTTCTCGATTACGTACACACTTGGGCTTAAGGCCACACCCCTCTTATAAAAGTCCTGACCATGTATTTTAAGCCCAAGCATAGCCGACCCAAACTTCCTTGTATGTTAATATTTCACGTAAAGGATTGGTGCCTTGCATAACCACATTTAATTATACCTCACACAATAGATAACAAACCCTAGCTTTCCTCCTCCCTCCTCTTTGAGCGACGACAATTCTTCAAGTCGGAGACCCACCCCCTTGATTCTGGTCATCTCCTCTCCCACCCTACACCTCTCGGTCAGTTATTATCCTTGTTGATTGATTTATCTTTGTGATGATTGATCATGTTATCACCTGTGGTTAATTGCATGAATGTTATCTAATAACTAGTGGGTATGATAATGTGTATTTAGTGATGATAAATTGTTGTCATGAAGTCTTGCATGATATTTAATGAATATGTGTGATCTGTTGTTCGATGATATTTAATGAATATGTGTGATCTGTTAGATGAATGCATCATGTGGATAAACTTGTAGTCCACTACATAAATTGGTCCAATAATAACTTGAATGCATTAATAAGTTGTCATCCATTGTTATTTGTTTGATAATAGTAATGATTGATGTGTGCTTCATAATGAACTTTGATATAACAGTAGCTTATAGGTCCAATGAAATTGAAGTTTTATGGTTGAAAAAGTCTGATAACTTTCAATATAAATGGCGCTCATGTGCTGTAAACTTGATCTAATCAAGGAAAGTGGGAACTCCAATGTTGTATCAGTAATTTATGAAATATGCGATCCTTACATGCGTGTATGATTGAGGACGGTTGCTTGTGATAATATGTATGCATTGTATGATTGGAAATTAATAATGGTGCCACATTAAACGTGTAGAAGGAAATCTTTTGTGATGATTAATCTACGAACCGAGATGATAGAACGCCTACAATGTTAATGGTTATACGCTTAATCCGAATGATATGATTATTAAAGTTCATGAAATCTAGTCGATAACTAATTTATCAGAATGTTTTACATATGAATCAGAATTCCAATCTCTTAATATTGGCTTGTATAAGACTCGATTTCCAGCTGACACTCAATTATTAGATCATAATTTTATATACTGAACCTGGGCCGACGGTCTAACTTCAGTTGAGTAGGCCTCGGGTTGACATAGTTGCGCTGCACGATGGTTAAGGATTCATGGGTTTATGGGACACGGTTGGAATTGGACATGATGTGTGGGGCCGGGTAGGGTGATTGGCTAGACATGACATGTGGGTTGGGTGTTAACTGTTGGGTTAAGTATGGCGGGCTGGGCAAGCAATGTTTGGGTTGAATTGTCATGTAAGCTCACATTAATTAACAGATCGTTATAATGTGTATGGTGAACTAGGTTATGTGAGCAAGATGTGAATATGTACTATGTGTTGAGTGATGTTCATGATCGAATGCACGCAATAGTTTAAGTGACATGAATTTGTATCGTAAATGTATAATGACCCGGATGCTTGGTATGACGTACCTGATGTTATGTGTTTAGTTGGTTATTGTTTGAGCAATACGTGTGACTAGATACGTGAATTGTGAATACATGAAACTGACTGTCTCTGGTAAACACGATAGGGTTTGATTGATCAACTGTATAACAAGTGACAAATCTTACCGAGCAATCAAAGGTGAGTTCATTGCATCTTCTCAAGCATGCGTCCCGGTGGTTTGGGACAACTGGTAAACATTTGGAAGGGAAACATTGGGTAAATAACTTAATCGGTTTTGGTTATTGCCTGGAGGGCAATGGGGGTAATTAGTTGATAGCGCTATTAGGTGGGAAACCTCACACCGGGCCGTAAGGACGGGCGTGAACTAATTATCTGGGTATGGCTATGGTTGTTAGAGGCACACTCCTCGGATACATATGGGCACTCTCCCTAGGGTATCTAACGAAGGCAACATAGCAAACGGTCGTTAAGGGGTACCCACTCCCCGGATACACATGGGCACATTCCCTAGGGTATCTAACATGAGCAACATCGTAACGCAACATTAAATCGCATTAACATACATATGGTAACATAACCTGTTAACAAAACCTTGAACTCACCAGCGTAGTCTGACACACTTGTTTACATGCTTGTAGGTAATTATTGAAGGAACTTGGGAGCTTGCTGTCTGATGCTGCTGGAGTGGTTATGGTCATAATAAACAGTTATTTGATTTGGTCTCGATACATTTACACATTTATACTTTTATGCTTCCGCTCAGTACCTTGGTTTTGGTTTAACTTTTCAAACAATACATTTCCTTTCAATTGGGTATTTTAATACATTAAACTTGTGTTTGATATGATTGGTGGCTCTTTGTTGGATCGTTGCACCTCCAAAAGGGACATACCCTAGGTGGTAATTTGGGGGTGTGACAGTTTGGTATCAGAGCCACTGGTTATAGAGAACTCGGTTTTAAAAATGTTTTCATAAAACCAGACTATAACCGAATTGATCCAAACGATGACCATGACACTCAGCTTCAGACTGCAAGGTTCGTTCCTCGTTAGCTTATGCTTTATATGCCTAGTAAATGTAACTATATTTATAGCATGCACGATACGACATGGTAGACATCATGACACATTGATAGTGTAACATAACGCTTGCATCTAGTAAATCCTAATCTTGTTGGTAGTGCATATTTTGTGTTGATTGGGGTGGGAGAAACTTCAAACATAAGTTAAGAAGCATTGAGAGAAGCACGCAAACCGCCTTATTATCATGGGTGCACACATAATAATAACGCGTGGTGCATGCAAATCCCAATGAGGCTTAACGAGTGTAAGAGGGGTTCTTCCCTGTTGGTGTAGGAACATGGTAGTTAATCGTCCCTAACGTGATAAACCTGAACACTTTTCTCGTTCTCGACTCCTAAATTTGTTCCCTTCCCCTATTATAGAACCATGAGTGGACGAGGAAATGGACGTGGCAACATCAACATGACTCAGGCTGAGTTGACAGACTTAATCAACACCCGTGTGGCTGAGGCTTTAGCAGCCTATCAAGCTGGTCAGCAAGTGCAACCTCAACCTAACCAGCCTGCGTGTACATTCAAAATGTTTATGGACTGTAAGCCACAGACCTTCACCGGGACCGAAGGGGCTGTGGGACTTCTGAGATGGTTCGAGAAAGCAGAGTCCGTGTTTGCTATCTGTAACTGCCCCGCTGGGGACAGGGTGAAATATGCTGCGGGTACCTTGGCGGATGGTTCCCTAACGTGGTGGAATGCCCAAGTGCAGTTGCTGGGCATTGAGGCAGCAAATGCCACAACTTGGGATGATTTTAAAGAGCTGATCAGGGAAGAGTATTGTCCTCGGGATGAGATCCAGAAGTTGGAAAACGAGTACTACGACTTGAAGATGGTTGGATCTGAAATCGAAGCGTATGTGAAGCGATCGTATGAATTGGCCGACATGTGCCCGAACTTGTCCCGGCCTATGTCTCGGAGGATTGAGCTATTCGTCAAGGGGCTGCCTTCGCGTGTAAAGAGTTTGGTCACCGCAGCCCATCTCAATGACTTGACACAAATTGTTTGTTTGACCCACAAGATTGTGGATCAAGAGGTGGAGAGTAACTCGTTACCACCGCGTGTTTCAGCCACTACTACTGCACCCACTGCCACTGCGTCCGCTAATGATAACAAGCGGAAGTGGAATGACTATGACAAAGCATCTAGCGCGGGTCAGACTCAGAAAAGGCCAGACAACAGTAGCAACCGCAGTATCAGCAAGACGTTTTCTGCCAATCAAGGCCAGGGAAGTAGCCAAGGTCAGGGTTCGTATGCAGGGAAGAAGCCGCGATGTAACAAGTGCGGCTATCATCACTTCGGGCAGTGTGGACGAACATGTAACAGGTGTGGTAAAGCAGGCCACGAAGACAAAGATTGTAGAGCCCCACAGCCCAGACATCAGCAACAACAGAACCAGCAGCAGCAGCAAGAGCGAGGCAACAGGGGATGCTTTCAGTGTGGTGCGGAAGACCATTTCAAAAGAGACTGCCCCCAGCTGAATCAGAATCAGAACAACAACAACCAAGGAAATGGGAACAACAATGGGGGTAACAATGACGACAATGGCGCTAGGGGACGTGTCTTCGTGATCGGTCAGGGTGAGTTTCTACTTGACGACTTTTGTGTTACTGTTTTATTTCATTCGGGTGCCGATACTAGTTTCGTGTCTTTAAAAGTTAGTCAAATTCTTAATCGTACCCCAACACTTTTGAACACCAAGCACATAGTAGAACTAGCAAACGGTAAAAGTCTAGAAGCCACACACATAGTTCAGGGTTGCAATCATGTTCTTACAGATCGGACCTTTTCTATCAACCTCATTCCTATCGTTCTACGGAATTTCGGGACGAAATTCCAAACCAACGGGGGAATGATGTGACACCCCAGGAAAACCAGTGAACAATACAGCTTAACTAGCTTCCTCAGTGACTGTTTGCTAAATTTCGGGACGAGATTCCCCTTCAAGTTGGGGATGATGTCACAACTGAGCAGAACCCGCAACAATCCTGATTTCGCACTTCGTTTCTCTCACACTTGGCGCTTGTTAAATTTCGGGACGAAATTTCTTTCAAGTTGGGGATGATGTGACAACTCGTATTTTGGAGTCTTTCGTCGTATTTGGATGAAATCTATATAAACACAATATGTTTAGTGATTTATATTGAACGTTTATGCGTTATTCTTTATAATATATGTGTAATATTAAACGTGAATATACGTGTTAGGGGAACGTGTTTGATTGTATGTGCATGCTTGTGATTATTTGGTGTTGTTAAGAACCCTTAGTTGCATATTTCTTCTCATACACAAGACCTTCGAACCACACTTCACTTGGACCCTCGGCCCAATCCCTTCTCGATTACGTACACACTTGGGCTTAAGGCCACACCCCTCTTATAAAAGTCCTGCCCATGTATTTTAAGCCCAAGCATAGCCGACCCAAACTTCCTTGTATGTTAATATTTCACGTAAAGGATTGGTGCCTTGCATAACCACATTTAATTATACCTCACACAATAGATAACAAACCCTAGCTTTCCTCCTCCCTCCTCTTTGAGCGACGACAATTCTTCAAGTCGGAGACCCACCCCCCTTGATTCTGGTCATCTCCTCTCCCACCCTACACCTCTCGGTCAGTTATTATCCTTGTTGATTGATTTATCTTTGTGATGATTGATCATGTTATCACCTGTGGTTAATTGCATGAATGTTATCTAATAACTAGTGGGTATGATAATGTGTATTTAGTGATGATAAATTGTTGTCATGAAGTCTTGCATGATATTTAATGAATATGTGTGATCTGTTGTTCGATGATATTTAATGAATATGTGTGATCTGTTAGATGAATGCATCATGTGGATAAACTTGTAGTCCACTACATAAATTGGTCCAATAATAACTTGAATGCATTAATAAGTTGTCAGCCATTGTTATTTGTTTGATAATAGTAATGATTGATGTGTGCTTCATAATGAACTTTGATATAACAGTAGCTTATAGGTCCAATGAAATTGAAGTTTTATGGTTGAAAAAGTCTGATAACTTTCAATATAAATGGCGCTCATGTGCTGTAAACTTGATCTAATCAAGGAAAGTGGGAACTCCAATGTTGTATCAGTAATTTATGAAATATGCGATCCTTACATGCGTGTATGATTGAGGACGGTTGCTTGTGATAATATGTATGCATTGTATGATTGGAAATTAATAATGGTGCCACATTAAACGTGTAGAAGGAAATCTTTTGTGATGATTAATCTACGAACCGAGATGATAGAACGCCTACAATGTTAATGGTTATACGCTTAATCCGAATTATATGATTATTAAAGTTCATGAAATCTAGTTGATAACTAATTTATCAGAATGTTTTGCATATGAATCAGAATTCCAATCTCTTAATATTGGCTTGTATAAGACTCGATTTCCAGCTGACACTCAATTATTAGATCATAATTTTATATACTGAACCTGGGCCGACGGTCTAACTTCAGTTGAGTAGGCCTCGGGTTGACATAGTTGCGCTGCACGATGGTTAAGGATTCATGGGTTTATGGGACACGGTTGGAATTGGACATGATGTGTGGGGCCGGGTAGGGTGATTGGCTAGACATGACATGTGGGTTGGGTGTTAACTGTTGGGTTAAGTATGGCGGGCTGGGCAAGCAATGTTTGGGTTGAATTGTCATGTAAGCTCACATTAATTAACAGATCGTTATAATGTGTATGGTGAACTAGGTTATGTGAGCAAGATGTGAATATGTACTATGTGTTGAGTGATGTTCATGATCGAATGCACGCAATAGTTTAAGTGACATGAATTTGTATCGTAAATGTATAATGACCCGGATGCTTGGTATGACGTACCTGATGTTATGTGTTTAGTTGGTTATTGTTTGAGCAATACGTGTGACTAGATACGTGAATTGTGAATACATGAAACTGACTGTCTCTGGTAAACACGATAGGGTTTGATTGATCAACTGTATAACAAG
This sequence comes from Helianthus annuus, assembly GCF_002127325.2. Classification (NCBI taxonomy): domain Eukaryota; kingdom Viridiplantae; phylum Streptophyta; class Magnoliopsida; order Asterales; family Asteraceae; genus Helianthus; species Helianthus annuus. The sequence goes on along the minus strand of NC_035441.2, from coordinate 59,630,343 downwards.
TGACAAATCTTACCGAGCAATCAAAGGTGAGTTCATTGCATCTTCTCAAGCATGCGTCCCGGTGGTTTGGGACAACTGGTAAACATTTGGAAGGGAAACATTGGGTAAATAACTTAATCGGTTTTGGTTATTGCCTGGAGGGCAATGGGGGTAATTAGTTGATAGCGCTATTAGGTGGGAAACCTCACACCGGGCCGTAAGGACGGGCGTGAACTAATTATCTGGGTATGGCTATGGTTGTTAGAGGCACACTCCTCGGATACATATGGGCACTCTCCCTAGGGTATCTAACGAAGGCAACATAGCAAACGGTCGTTAAGGGGTACCCACTCCCCGGATACACATGGGCACATTCCCTAGGGTATCTAACATGAGCAACATCGTAACGTAACATTAAATCGCATTAACATACATATGGTAACATAACCTGTTAACAAAACCTTGAACTCACCAGCGTAGTCTGACACACTTGTTTACATGCTTGTAGGTAATTATTGAAGGAACTTGGGAGCTTGCTGTCTGATGCTGCTGGAGTGGTTATGGTCATAATAAACAGTTATTTGATTTGGTCTCGATACATTTACACATTTATACTTTTATGCTTCCGCTCAGTACCTTGGTTTTGGTTTAACTTTTCAAACGATACATTTCCTTTCAATTGGGTATTTTAATACATTAAACTTGTGTTTGATATGATTGGTGGCTCTTTGTTGGATCGTTGCACCTCCAATAGGGACATACCCTAGGTGGTAATTTGGGGGTGTGACAACAACACTCCCCGACGTTTCCGCCACGTTTTGTTGTTTTACGTGGTCGGGGTGTGACAGAAAAGTTGGTATCAGAGCCAATGGTTATAGGGAATTAGGTTATTAGTAATGCTTTGACCTAGACTATAACCTTCCTAGGACGCTAACGCGAGTTTACTTGCGTTTAGTCATAAAACAATACCGTCACTTATCCTTAAGTGACAACCACAACGAGAACATAAATTTGATCTACTTTGAAAACTAATCATCTGATCTAGGATGATTGATTACTAGGTTTTGAACCCTTAGTTATAAGGTTTCGAACCCTTTAAGTTTTCAAAATTCCGTCAAAGTTTGGGTCTAAATAATGTGAACACGTGCAAACTGGAAGAGTGGGTGCCTGTACCCTGAGCTTTCTGTCTAAGGCTAGAGTGTTCCTACAAATCCGCACTATCGGACCAGTCACTCTTACCTGGGAACTCTTGGGGTGAGTGTCCACTTATAGGCGAGCATGTCTTCGCGATACATTATGGGGACCTATTTACTTTGATTCAGCCTTTGTGTGTCGTTTGTTTGCTTCGTGGTTCAAACAAATGACCATCACCCATGCTTTTGGTCGGGTAATTTCCTATTCTTACCCAATGCCATTTCACTTGTTTCTCTCTCTTATTTCCCTTTTAGAATGCCTCCGCGACGCGAGAATCAAATACCTATTGAAGATCTGGCAGCTGTCATTACGCAGCAAATGGCTGCTCCAATCCTGAACATCGTTGCTCAATGTAACCAAGCTCTCAACAACAATAATGCCCCCTGTAACTTCAAGACGTTCAACTCAGCTAAGCCATCAAAGTTTTCTGGGACTCAAGGAGCGACTGCACTTCTGCAATGGTTCGAAAGTCTAGAGAGCACCTTCAGACATGTTCAATGCCCAAACGAGCGAAAGGTAGACTTCGCTTCTAGTGTCTTTGAGAAGCGAGCTTTGACGTGGTGGAACGGTGTGATGAGAGATAGGGGTGCCGATGTGGCACTAGCTCAAACATGGGAAGAGCTTCGAGCTCTGATGATGAAGGAATTCTGCCCTCGTCACGAGATCAGGGCCTTAGAAAGGGAATTCGACGATCTTAAGCAAGACAGCGATGAACATCGAGCCTACACCGATCGATATGAGGAGTTGAGTTTGTTGTGTCCTTCCATGGTTACGCCTTTGGATAAGGCGATCGAAAAATACATTGATGGCCTCCCTGACTCAGTTCAGTACATTGTTACTGGTAGTAACCCCACTATGGTTAGGCAGGCCATTGAGCTATCTGCAACTTTGACTGAATCTCAGATCAGGAAACGTAAGCTTTTTCGAAAGGGTGACAAGAAACCAATCGAGGAATCAAAGACCATGGATGAACAGACTGGATCCCCTAAGAAGTCAAGGAAGCGAAAGGCTTCTCAGAACTTCGCCATGGTTACTCACAATGATCAAACCGTCCTCAACCAACCAGCTCAACCCCCTGCTAGGAAGCCCTACAACGGAACTGCACCCTTGTGCAACCAATGTAGCCTACATCATCATGCTGGTGTGAAGTGCCACACATGCCAAGTTTGTGGACTCATAGGCCATACAGCAAGGGTTTGCCCAGCTGCAGGTGCACCAAATCAAGCTGACAACAATCCTGCTCAAGCTCGCTTTCCACCAGGTTCTTGCTACAATTGTGGCGAGATGGGTCATTTCCGAAGAAATTGCCCAAAGCTTGCTAATGCTAATCCAGCACAGTGATGAGCATCTGACCGACTAGAAGACAACACCCTTTAGAAATAATCATGTCTTGTGTATTATTTTCTTTTGTTGTCAAGGTCCATGAAATAGTTGTTTTCATTGTTTATAAATAAATCTTTTTATTTACATTGCAATGTGCAAATGTGATGGCATGTATAAACAATGTATCCCCTTCAATACCGACAATCAAGGAGCTGTATTCCTTGAAGAACAGACTACCCCCAAAATCCTTCCATTTTATGATCTATTACGTTTTCTTGAAAACGAAATCGAATCTTTGATAGATCATTCTATCTTTATAAATAGATTCTTGAAAGTGATTAAAGTGCCAAATGAAATCCACGGATTGGATTCCTGGTGTGCTTTAAGTATCCGCGTCCAAAGATAACAAATTAAAAGTCAAACTAAACAACTATGTGATTATGTGCTTATATGTTCCCTTTTATGTTTTTGTGATCCAATTTTTATCCAAATCCTCGTAGAATCTTCCATATCTTCTATAAGGGATTCATAGTAGGATATTAAAAGGTACCACCTTAAATCCTTAATGGGCTTCTACGTAATAGTTAAGACCCATGGATTATACAGTACTATTCCATAATTAGACCCCCCTGAGTGGTCTAGTTAAACAGATTGATCCAAAAATCTTGTTAGGAATATCATGTAATGATATAGCTGAAAAGACTCCTTGGTGGTCAAATTAAAGTGATCATTTGTTGATCTAATTAAAAAGGACCCTATGGTAGTCTAGCCACACTCATTACAAGTTTGATTTTCTTCCCCTACACATTATGATATGTACTGTGCGGACTGTGCAAGGAATTACGTAATTATGGACGCGTACATAATTATGGAATTTAGTGCACAGAAACCACAGCGAGTTTTGTCATGCGTCTAGAGTAAACCCTGTTCATTTCCAATTCTGATGAAGCACCCGTTGAATAAAAATGAACTAGCTACTCATTTTTCACTTTTGAAAGAATATCCGTTGATGGAAATGAATATCCGTTTGTTTAATCCTTCATTTCCGTTCTGATGAAGAATCCGTTGAGGAAAATGGATCATCCATTCATTTTCGCTTCTGAAGAATATCCGTTGATGGAAATGAATATCCGTTTGTTTAATCCTTCATTTCCATTCTGATGAAGAATCCGTTGAGGAAAATGTATCATCCATTCATTTTCGTTTCTGAAGATTTTCCGTTGAGGAAATGAATATCTGTTTGTTTAATCCTTCATTTCCGTTCTGATGAAGAACCCGTTGAGAAAAATAGATCATCCATTCATTTTCGCTTCTGAAGAATATCCGTTGATGGAAATGAATATCCGTTTGTTTAATCCTTCATTTCCGTTCTGATGAAGAATCCGTTGAGGAAAATGGATCATCCATTCATTTTCGCTTCTTAAGAATATCCGTTGATGGAAATGAATATCTGTTTGTTTAATCCTTCATTTCCGTTCTGATGAAGAATCCGTTGAGGAAAATGGATCATCCATTCATTTTCGCTTCTGAAGAATATCCATTGATGGAAATGAATATCCGTTTGTTTAATCCTTCATTTCCGTTCTGATGAAGAATCTGTTGAGGAAAATGGATCATCCATTCCTTTTCGTTTCTGAAGATTAACCGTTGAGGAAATGAATATCCGTTTGATTATCCTTTCATTCCGTTTCTGAGGAAGCAACCGTTGGAAATGACTCCGTTTGTTCATTTTCGTTTCTGAAGATTATCCGTTGAGGAAATGAATATCCGTTTGATTATTCTTTCATTCCGTTTCTGAGGAAGCAATTGTTGGAAATGACTCCGTTTGTTCATTTTCGTTTCTGAAGATTTTCCGTTGAGGAAATGAATATCCGTTTGATTATCCTTTCATTTCTGTTTCTGAGGAAGCATCTGTTGAAAATGACTCCGTCCATTCATTTTCGTTTCTGAAGAATGTCCGTTAAGGAAATGATAGGATTATCCCTTGCATTTATTTGACACAAAGTCACGGACAGACTCCTACGAATAAATTTCGGGACGAAATTTCCTAAAGTAGGGGAGACTGTGACACCTGTGTCACCACGACCATCAAACAAATACCAAACCAATGAAATAATGTATTTCATACTTGGGAGTTTGTGTAAATATGTGTATCGTTTGCACATATTAATTCTTGTTCGATTTCGGGCTTTAAATCGCTTTCTGGAAGGTTATACGCGATCTGATTCGTAAATATAACCAGTTTAATGCAACAAACACTCCTGAATAGTGACATAGGCTTAACATACCTTAAATAACCCTTAAATAACTTAGAAATAAGTTTCAGACGGTTTGGTATGCCGAAATCAAGTTTATTCGCTTACAGGGACTAAATATGAGAAACTGCGAAAGTAGGCCAATCTGAACTGTAACGAACATTCCGGAACATGATCATAAGTTAAGCTCATCTTAAATATCCTTTACATAGCTTAGAAATAGGCTTTGAGGGGTTCGGTGTGCTAAAATAAACTTTATGCTCATTCAGGGACGAAAAGCGTCAAAAAGTGCATAAGTTTGCATTTTCGCGCATAACTTACGTTCTGAGTGCTTCCGGACTTCCAAAAATTTATGTACGAATTAAAATATTTTATTTTAGTGTTTGGCATAAGAAAAATCCATTCGTCGCGCAATTTGGATCGTTTTTCGCGCTTATGCGCATTCCGTCGTAATTAAGCGAACATCGCGATCGTACGACCAAACGAACCGGCATCCGAGATATTTTTGAGCATGTTTTGAGTTCCCTATACTTTAACTTCATTTTAGAGGCTTGAAATGAGGTTAACAGGCCTTAAACGTGTCAAAAATGGACTTAAAAGCATGCAGGGGCTAAAACTGTCATTTTTGAAAAGTTGTGCTGATCAGACAATCTCAGGCGGCCCGCCTGAGTTTGTGTGGATCCTGATGCGGGCCGCATGGCCTCCCCAGATATGCAAAAATGTTGCAAACAGCTGTTTGCAGCTGTTTAGCACTTCAAAACCACTTGCATATGGTTTTTAACAATCCTAGGGGCTCCCATGGGTTTGTAATTCATTGGGTATGTGTTGTACGACCGAGATTTAATGCTTGGGGAACAAGAAACGATCTTAACGGTTCCATGTTTCCTATAAATACCCCCTATGTCTAGCTCATTTTCCCTCACATTTGAAATCTGATTCAAAGCTCTCTAAGTGGAAGTTTATATACTTCCTACCTGAGAGTGAATCGGGTTCAAACCTTGCGGGGACCTTCTGTAAGTATTCTTTCGCATTTTTCGTTCGATTTAACGTTTAAGTCAAACTGCGTTTGACTTTCTGCATTGACCAGTTTATGGTCAACGCGAAGTTCGTTTGAACTTCATAACGTGAGCGTAATCACGATGGTTATAGTCCCTAGTGACTATACCTACTGATTACCATGTTATCTAGGCTCAGTGACGAGTCGTAGTTTCGGCCAAAATGTGTTTCCTCGCGTATTTTGTAACCAAACTACTCTAGGGTATTAAAACCGTTTGTTTCAATACGAAACATGTTTTCTAACTATACTAAACATGTTCTAGCATGTTTAGCTCGTCGCTCTTAGAATTGTGCTTGTTTAGGGTCGTAAAAGTAAGCGATCTAATCAATCGCTTATACTTTCGAACCCGACCCATTTGGTCGATCATTAGGATCCGACCAAACACTTTAGGTGACCATAGTTGTATAGGGAATAACCTTCCGAGGTTATACCTTATGGTCACATCGTTTAAGTAGTTGTGTGATAGGTAGTTTATATGCCTTAGGTAAATTACCAAAATGCCCTTTTTACGCATAAATTCATTTTAAGCATATGTAACTTAATTTTTGACATCTAAACTGATTTAGCAACAATATTAGACATGTTAAGGCATATAATACTTGTCATAGGACTAGTTAGGCTTTCCGATCGCGTTTTACGCGAACGACGCGTTAAAGTAGCGTAAGCTACCTAAACGGGTCATAATGGGTCGTAAGCACTTAGGATAGGTTTCGTTTTAGTATGTAGGCTTTGCTAGACCATAACATATGAGTTCCAATACTCATTTGGTTTACGAAACCTCGTACTATCCGATCCCCCAATTTAGGTCCGGTTATTAATGTAGTTACCTATATTAGGTGTCGTTTGATTCCATGATCTTCTAGCTTTGCTTGGTGGTTATCCTAGGACTTCTAAGCAACCTCAAGTGAGTACATAGACCCCTCTTTTACTGTATTCCAAACATTTTGGAGTGAAACACATGTGCCTACTTGTTACTCTCATGATTTCATGCTTTTATATCATATACTTGCTACGTTCATTAGTACACTATTAGTACATGATTTCATTGTGTTTTTACTATGTATGTTTACTTAGCATACTTAGTACATCGTTTTACATGACATTTCATGCTATGTATGTTCATCATACTTAGTACATTTTACATCACATGCTATGTATGCCCATTGTGTGCATATTTAGTACATCGTTTTACCAGACATTTTATGCTTTGTATCATGCTATGTATGACCAGCCGTCGCATACTTAGTACATTGTTTGAGCATTCTTGCCTATGGTTTGGTGATTACATATTTCACTTGCCGTTCATGACATTTTGTTACACATTACTTGATTGACATTTGACAACGGTTTAGACATGGGCAATTTACATTGGTGGTTTATGTGGGTAAGTGATTTGAGTAACGAGACGTGTGTAATGTGATATAAGCATGGTGGATACGCCGCTGGTACTTCCTATATGTAAGTGCTTGTATTATATTACATGGCGTAGCGTTATTTGAATCATTCATTTGGATTTATACATTTTTACACAAATAACATATTTTTCACAAGACATTGTTTTACAAGACAGTTTGTTTTATACAAACTCATTTTTACTTGGTCATTCATTTAGCCTTACATCATTCTTTTTAACTATACATGTCTATTATCGATTTTCCAACGATTTATAAAACAAAACATTTTACAAGGATCATGACTCACTTTTGTTAAACTACTTTTTTTTCAAACTTATAAGTCATGAATCCTAAATCAATAAAACCTATGTACTCGCCGACATTTTTATGCTGATGTATTTTCACATGTGTTTCAGGTACAATAGTTGATGATATTTAATGATGATATTGATGCATGCTCACATAGGATTGGACGAGTGCCTTAGTGACATCAAAAGATGCAAGACTAGTTAACTATGTTATATTTTCTTTGTTGTTAAGACATTGTAACTCATTTAATTCAATGAAACAAAATTTGTTTAATCCATGGTTGTGAAACAATGATTCTGTTACAACACTCCCCGACGTTTCCGCCACGTTTTGTTGTTTTACGTGGTCGGGGTGTGATGCAGGCCCAAGTGTTATTACTTGTAATGTCCTAGTCTACATCAGTTGGTATCAGAGCCGAATTCCTGGCTCAAAATGCCTCCAAGGAGAAACAACAACAGGCCTCTTGAGGAAATGTATGAACGAGAGTTGGAGCAGCGACTCATGGCGAGAGTGGATGAACGGTTGGATGAAGTGGTCAATCAGTTGACTGGTCGGATGGCCGATTTGATCAATCGTAGGAGGCAGAGACCCAATGATGGGTATGGTTCTGGAATTAGTAACCCATTTGGTGATGATTCGACTTCCGAAGACGAACAGGAGGGGCAACCAAGGGGTGAACGTGGAGACGGTAATCGGCGTTGGGAGGCAGGGATGCGTACTAGCATTCCAGAATTTGATGGTGACACTTTGAATCCAGAAAATTTCATTGATTGGCTTGCTGTGGTTGAAGAGGTGTTCGAATTCAAAGAGGTACCCGGAGACAAAAGGGTTCCTTTGATTGCTACCAGGTTACGTGGTAGGGCATCAGCTTGGTGGAAACAACTAAAACTGTCTCGTGAAAGGTTGGGAAAGTCAAAGGTCACAACCTGGAGGAAGATGAAGAAGTGCATGAGGGCCAACTTTATTCCTCATAATTATCAGCGTTTAATGTACCAGCGGTTACAGAATTTAAAGCAGGGATCCAAAACGGTTGAAGATTACACAACGGAATTCTATCAGTTGGTGGCTCGAAATGATATTCAAGAGACTGAAGATCAACTTGTCTCTCGTTACATTGGTGGTCTTAGGCTTGCAATTATGGAGTCTGTGAATTTGTTTGATCCGTTGACTATTTCTGATGCACATCAGCGTGCCCTGGTTTTTGAAAAGTAAACCCGACGTAGTGGTGGTTCAGCCTCATCTGCCTTGACAGGAGGTAGTTCGGGTTCGGGCAATGTGGCGTCTCGTTTTGTGCCCAATCAAGCAAAACCGGGTGGTGGCGCTGCTGGGTCTAGCTCTGAAGGGGCCGGTACTAGTAACATGAAATGTTTTAATTATGGAGAGACGGGTCATCGCCAGGCAGAGTGCAAGAAGGCTGGGAAGAGACACTTGTATAACGAGCCTGATGTATGGGAAGATGATGATGAGGTTGGTGAGACTTATGAAGACGGCCCGGTTTATGAAGAGGAGCCTGAGTATGAAGAAGAGGAGGTGGCTGGAGATGTGGGGTTGAGTCTGGTGGTTAGGCGCTCATGCTATGCACCAAAGGCCAGTGATGATGATTGGCTTAAGCATAACATCTTCCATTCGACTTGTACTGTGTTGGGAAAGGTTTGTACCTTTGTTATTGACTCAGGGAGTTGTGACAATCTAGTTTCTGAGGAGGCTGTCAGAAAGCTAGGTTTGAAGACGGAGAACCACCGTAAACCTTATAAGCTCCAGTGGCTCAAGAAGGGAGGTGAGGTACAAGTCAGTAAGCGTACCCTTGTTTCTTTTTCTGTTGGTAAAACATATAAGGATGATGTGTGGTGTGATGTGGTACCAATGGACGCTTGTCATTTATTGTTGGGGAGGCCTTGGGAATATGATCGATGCGTAGAGCATAACGGGCATTCTAATACATACAGTTTTATGTTTGATAATGTGAAGATAACTTTGTTGCCTAATAAACCCAAGGAAGTAGCCGCCAAGCCCACCGGTACCCTGTTGACTCTTTCTCAGTTTGAGAATGAATTGGAGGTGGGAGATGATGTTTTTGTGTTGATTGGTAAGGAAGTGGTTGATGGGGTCAACATTCCTGATGCTATGGTTCCTTTGCTTGAAGAATTTTCTGATGTTTTCCCTAATGAATTGCCTGATGGATTGCCACCTTTGCGTGACATCCAACATCATATTGATTTGGAGCCTGGGTCACAGTTACCCAATAGACCACATTACAGGATGAGCCCTGGTGAGCATGAAGAGTTGCGAAGGCAGGTCGAGGAATTGATTTCTAAGGGCCACGTTCGTGAAAGTATGAGCCCTTGTGCTGTTCCGGCTTTATTGACTCCAAAGAAAGATGGCACTTGGCGTATGTGTGTTGACAGTCGGGCAATCAACAAGATTACTGTGGGATACAGGTTTCCTATTCCTCGACTTGATGATTTACTTGACCAGATTAGTGGTGCTACTATTTTTACGAAGTTAGATTTGAAGAGTGGGTATTACCAGATTCGTCTTAGACCGGGTGACGAGTGGAAAACTGCCTTCAAGACTCGTGAAGGGTTGTATGAGTGGTTGGTGATGCCATTTGATTTATCAAACGCACCTAGTACTTTTATGCGTGTGATGAATCAGTTACTTAGACCTTTTATTGGGAAGTTTGTGGTTGTGTATTTTGATGATATTCTTATCTATAGTGCCTCTTTCAGCGATCATGTTGTGCATGTGAGGCAGGTTTTGGCATTATTACGCAGGGACCGTTTTTATGCAGCCACCAAGAAGTGTGTGTTCATGACCCCTAAGGTGTTGTTCTTAGGGTATGTGGTTTCTGGTGATGGGATACAGGTTGATGAATCCAAAGTGGCGGCTGTTCAAAATTGGCCAACTCCTACTACCCTTACTGAAGTTCGTAGTTTCCATGGGCTTGCTTCTTTCCATGGGTTTATTCCACACTTCAGTTCTATTATGGCCCCAATGACAGATTGTATCAAGGGGAAGACGTTTGTATGGACAGTTGAGGCAGATTTGGCTTTTCAAGTTGTGAAAGAGAAGCTCACTACAGCACCAATTCTGGTATTGCCTGATTTTTCTCAAGTTTTTGAACTTCATACTGATGCCTCAAAGGTTGGAATTGGTGGGGTTCTAAGTCAGGGTGGTCGACCTGTTTCTTATTTTAGTGAGAAGTTAACTGGGCCTAAGTTGAGGTACAGTACTTATGATCTGGACTTTTATGCAGTGGTCCAAGGTGTAAAGCATTGGCGTCATTACTTGTTTCAAAAGGAGTTTGTTTTATTTACGGATCATGATTCCTTAAGGCATATTCGTACTCAAGACAAGGTATCTCATAAACATGGGCGATGGTTGGCTTTTCTTGAGAAGTTTACTTTTGTGATCAAGCACAAGAATGGTGTTTCAAACAAGGTTGCTGATGCCTTAAGCAGGAGAAGTAATCTGCTTGTTTCTATGAGGGTTGATGTGCCGGGTCTGGAGGTCATTCATGAGCAGTTAGCCATTGACCCTTATTTCTCAGTTATTTTGCAGGATGTGGAATCTGGGAAGAAGTCAGACTTTCTTTTGCATGATGGCTTTTTGTTCAAGGGGAATCAGCTATGTATTCCTGATTCTAGTCTTCGTTTACAGATTATTAAGGAGTTACGTGGTGAAGGGCATGTTGGTCGTGACCGCACTTTACAGTTGGTGCAAGCTTCTTATTATTAGCCTACTATGAGGAAAGAGGTGGATCGTTATGTGAAGAGGTGTCGTATTTGTCAAGTTTCAAAGGGCACGACTACCAATGCGGGTCTCTATATGCCTTTGCCAGTCCCCTCGCAGCCATGGGTTGATCTTAGTATGGATTTCGTGTTGGGGTTACCTCGTACTCAGAGGGGTAACGATTCTATTTTTGTTATGGTGGATCGGTTTTCTAAGATGGTCCATTTTATTCCTTGCAAGAAGACGACTGATGCTGTTAATGTGGCCCAACTCTTTTTTCGAGACGTGTACCGTTTGCATGGGCTACCTTCTTCTATTGTGTCTGATCGGGATACCCGATTTCTGAGTCATTTTTGGCGTAGCTTGTGGAAGATGGTAAATACTCAGCTCAATTTCAGTAGTGCTTATCACCCACAAACTGATGGCCAAACTGAAGTTGTTAATCGGTCACTTGGGAATTTGCTGAGGTGTTTGGTTGGTGATCATGTGAAGGCATGGGATCAAAAATTATGCCAAGCTGAGTTTGCTCATAATCATGCTGTTAATCGGAGCACCGGGTATAGCCCATTTCAGGTAGTTTATTCATCTCAGCCTCGGGGACCACTTTATTTGATGTCTCTTTCTGTTTCTGGATCTGTCCCAAAGAAAGTTCATGTCACACCCCCAAAATCCACCCGCGGAGTACCACCGCTTGGGAGCGTGACATGACCAGGATCAAGCCACCAATCATATTGAACATGTAATAAATAGTAGTAATTATCCATCAATACGAAAGGTGTTTCTCAAACCAACATAATTAAGTGTAGCGGAAGCATTAAAGTAAAACCCAAACATAAGTGTTAATGTATGAAATATCATAAGTGTTCAAATAGCATTCACGATCCCTTGCCCACAACGACCTGCTCCTCCTTGTGCAAGCTCCATAAGTACCTAAGGTCCTGCAAGGCATGCAGCAAATAATCAACAACTAGTTGAGCGAGTTCACATAAAGTAAGCTCGTATTAATAATGTGTATGTTCATCTAGTGGGGGCTTCCCATACAAGTATATACTACTGGTGGGGGATTCCCACATTTATCCTTAATAATGGGGGCTTCCCACTATGGTACCTACTAGACTTTTTGCAACCATGTGTTCTTCTTAATCCGAGAACAGGAATACGTACAAGGTCACGTAGGATTTACGTGAGTGCCCTTCCCCGAGGACAGTGGTACGCGTGGGGTTTACGTAGGATTTACGTAAGTGTCCTTCCGACCCGGAAGACAGTAGTAGGTATGAGTTTACGTAGGTTTTACGTAAGTGTCCTCCCGACCCGGGAGACAATGGTAGATACTAATTTACGTAGGTTTTACGTAAGTGTCCTGACTATCTTGAGGACGATGGTCTATAGTCTAGTGATTGCGTAAGTACGAGTAATCAATCCATATCAAACATTCCAACCCAATTCCCAACCCAGGAATCCCATGCCTTGGCTGTGTGAACTCACCTTGGTTTGCTCGGCAAATACACAAAGAGGGTTTCTTGAACTAAGGGTGGTCAACCACGTCCTAACAGGGTTACCACACAAGTCAGGTTTTGACTTCAAGTAATGCACGTATGTATCATATAAGTTAACACGTTACAACATGTATACTTCATGGCAACACTTATTGCACGATAACAGTCAAAGCATAACATTCACCACTTGTGCGATTCGGATGGTTGGGCCATTGAGCTCGGGCGAGCCCAACCATCTTGTGCGATATAAAAGTCTAAGCCCAAACAAATCCCCAGACCCAAAAAGCATAAGTGATCCAATAATATAAGCGGCCCAATGATAAAACACATAAGTGGACTTGTGCGGTCCGAACAACTTGTGCGGTCCAGCCGAGTTGTGCGATTTGAGCTAGTCCAGCCCATCATCATCCGGCACAGATAGTTAACCGAAACACGTGACTTGTGCGATCAGGTTCCTTTGTGCGACTGGTAACCTTTTGTGCGAACAGATCATTGTGCGATTGGGATTGGGCCTAAGGCCCAATAGTGAAACAGCTTATGCGATCCGTGTGGCCCATGATCTTGTGCGCCTCACTTGTCCTTGTGCGGCCAAGGAGTCTTGTGCGATCGGTTAATCATCCGATCATTATGCACATTAACTTATTTCCCTTTTATTTTGTAAGATCAATTTCAACAGTTACCATATTAACAATTATTCGGTCTACACAATTAACCAATTTCCTATTTTTATGGTCACCAGTTAACATCCAAACTGTTTCCAACTTAATCTAGTATCGATCAGATTAAGCAAATAATTCATGAATTTGTATGAACCCTAATTCTTGTTCAAAGCATAGCAATAATTTATCAAACCACATAATTCTGTCCGATTCATAAACATTCACCTGGTTACAAAGATTTAAACTTAACATCACATGAAGGCCGAACAATGATGTGTAACATATCCGATCACAAGCATCATACAAACAAATTGATCATGGTAGCCTATGATATCTAACCGGTTTTTAGATTGTTATCATGCAGCCCAATTCAGAAAATCATCATCATTCAACAAGATCAATCATGCTAATAAAAAATCCTATATCATCATGCATGACTATTATAAACACATATCAAAACATTAAGCACAAACAATTAATCATACTAACCGAATAGAATGGGAACAAGGGTTGATCCGAAACACTATGAGTTTCGATGATGTGCGGCTGCCTTCGAGTTCGAGATAGTGAGGGAGAAAAGAGCTAGAGTTTCTTTGTGTGACAGTTGATTGTAACAAATGAGGGCACAAACCCTAACTATGAGTGTTTACACGTTCAAGGGGAGTGGGCCGAGCCCAACTCGGCTACCCATTGGTCCGAATGCAATGTGTAGCCCCAAATGGGTTTGTGCGATTGTGCGGTGTTGTGCGGTTCGAGTCATTAAATGCATACACACATTACATAACACCAAGCATGCAATCATACATTCAATTAATCATACAAGTTCATAAATCACATATCGTGCACATACATCACATCAAGGTAGGTCCGAAATACGAGTTGTCACATTATCCCCAACTAAAAAGAAATTTCGTCCCGAAATTTGGTATGCACTCACTGAGGAAGCTAGGTAAGTTGTGTTGCTCACTGGTTTTCCTGGGGTGTCACATCCTCCCCCCGTTGATCTGGAATTTCGTCCCGAAATTCCGCAGTAGTAGCTTCAGCCTCAGTAGTGGTTGCATTGGTTCCGAATAACTGGGGGTACTTTTCTGTCATCTGGTCTTCGCGTTCCCAGGTGTACTCTGGGCCACGACGGGAGTTCCAACGAACTCGAACAAGAGGGATTCTCTTGTGTTTGAGGACCTTCACATCCCGGTCCGTGATCTCAACTGGCTCCTCGACGAACTGCAACCGCTCGTCGATAGTGAGTTACTTAAAAGGAACTATGAGGGTCTCATCTGATAGGCACTTCTTTAGGTTCGACACATGGAAAACATTATGAACTGCCCCGAGTTCAGCTGGTAGGTTCAATCTGTAGGCTACTGGGCCTATTCTTTCTATAATCTCAAATGGTCCGACATACCGCGGATTGAGTTTACCCCGTTTGCCAAAACGAACCACACCCTTCCAGGGTAAGACTTTAAGTAATACCCGGTCCCCGACCTGAAATTCCAATGGCTTCCTTCGCTTATTCGCATAGGCTTTCTGACGGTCGTGTGCTGCCGCCATGCGTTGTCGTATTTGTGCAATCTTTTCTGTGGCGTCCACTACAATCTCTGGACCCGTAATCTGACTATCTCCCACCTCTGCCCAACAGAGAGGTGACCGACATTTATGCCCCTACAATGCCTCGAATGGAGCGGCTTGTATGCTGGTGTGATAACTGTTATTGTACGAAAACTCCACCAGAGGGAGGTGCTTTTCCCATCCGTTGCCGAAGTCAATAACACATGCCCGGAGCATGTCTTCAAGAGTTTGAATCGTTCGCTCAGACTGCCCATCCGTCTGAGGATGATACGCTGTGCTCATGTCTAAACGGGAGCCAAACGCTTTGTGCATCGCTTGCCATAGCTCTGACGTGAATCGTGCATCCCGATCCGAAATGATAGAGGTGGGCACCCCGTGCCTTGAGACAACTTCCTTGAGATAAACGTCTGCAAGAGTGGAGAACTTATCCGTTTCCTTTATAGCCAGGAAGTGTGCAGGCTTGGTGAGTCGATCCACGATCACCCATATGGTATCATTTCCCCGCTGGGATCTAGGTAGGCCTGTAACGAAATCCATGGAAATTTCTTCCCATTTCCATTGAGGTATCTTAGGCTGCTGGAGTAGGCCCGCTGGTTTTTGATATTCAACCTTGACCCTCGCACAGGTCAAGCACTTGCCGACATCGGTCGCGATGAGAGCTTTCATACTTGGCCACCAGTATGTTGTTTTGATATCGTGGTACATTTTATCCGACCCTGGATGTACCGAGTAGCGAGACTTGTGTGCTTCGTCCATCACAAGCTCTCGTAAGCCGCCATAAAGTGGGACCCAAATACGCCCCGTTACATAGTAGGCGCCGTCTCCCTTTTGTTCTAACCGTTGTCGTGAGCCACGTAAGGCTTCAGCCTTGATGTTCTCGGGTTTCAGTGCTTCTATCTGAGCACTCCGTATCTGAGCAGGAAGACTAGACTGAATGGTAAGTTGGAGCGCTCGCACGCGCTTCGGTAGGGTGTCTTTTCGACTGAGGGCATCAGCCACAACATTGGCTTTGCCTGGATGGTACTTGATAGCGCATTCGTAATCGTTAAGCAGCTCGACCCATCGTCGTTGACGCATATTCAATTCCTTCTGCTTGAAGATATGCTCGAGACTCCTATGATCGGTGTAAATCGTGCACTTGGTACCGTACAGGTAGTGTCGCCATATCTTAAGCGCGAAAACAACAGCTCCCAGCTCTAAATCGTGTGTCGTGTAGTTCCGTTCATGAACCTTTAGTTGACGAGAAGCATAGGAAATAACTTTATCCCGCTGCATCAATACACAACCCAGACCCTGTATTGATGCGTCACAATATACTACAAAGTCATCTGTGCCCTCTGGCAATGAGAGAATAGGTGCGCTGCAAAGCCTATCCTTTAGGTACTGAAAAGCAGTTTCCTGCGTATTACCCCATCTGTAAACGATACCCTTCTGCGTCAGTAATGTGAGCGGTTGAGCGATCTTTGAAAAGTCTTTGATGAACCGCCGATAATAACCTGCCAAACCCAAGAATTGGCGTATTTCTGTCGGTGTATGCGGTGTTGGCCAATTCCTGATCGAATCTACCTTGGATGGACCGACATGGATCCCATCCCTGTTTACCACATGGCCTAAGAAATGGACTTCACGCAACCAGAAGTCGCATTTAGAAAACTTGGCGTACAGCTGTTCCTTCTGAAGGAGTTCCAATATCAGACGTAGGTGCTGCTCGTGTTCCTCCTGACTCTTGGAGTAGATCAGAATGTCGTCGATGAATACGATGACGAACTTGTCTAGGTATGGTTTGCACACCCTGTTCATCAGATCCATGAAGACTGCAGGTGCGTTCGTAAGCCCGAATGGCATGACGAGAAACTCGTAGTGACCGTAACGAGTTCTGAAGGCTGTCTTGGAGACGTCCTCATCCCGGACTCTCAGCTGATGGTACCCTGACCTCAAATCTATCTTGGAATAGTAACTCGACCCTTGCAACTGGTCGAATAAGTCGTCTATGCGTGGAAGAGGATAGCGGTTCTTCACCGTCACCTTGTTCAGTTCACGGTAGTCGATGCACATTCTGAACGTACCGTCTTTGTTTCTCACGAAAAGTACTGGAGCTCCCCAAGGCGAAGAGCTTGGACGTATAAAGCCCTTTTCCAAGAGTTCTTGCAGCTGCTTTGACAGCTCTTCCAATTCCGATGGAGCTAAACGATATGGTGCGCGAGCTATGGGTGCTGCTCCTGGAGCAAGCTCGATCTGAAATTCGACCTGACGATGAGGCGGTAATCCAGGTAGGTCTTCAGGAAATACCTGAGGAAAGTCACGTACAACCGGTATATCCCCCAGCTTCTTTTCCTTCACTGATGCATCTGAAACGAGTGCCAAGATTGCGGTGTGACCCTTCCGCAGACACTTCTGAGCCTTCAAGAAAGAGATGATGCCGACCACTGCACCACTCTTGTCGCCTTGAACTTCGAGAGGTTCTTGACCAGAACGAGGAATGCGAATTATTTTCTCACTGCATAAGATTTCTGCCTGGTGTTGGGATAACCAATCCATCCCAATCACGACGTCGAAGCTACCCAAAACTATGGGAATGAGGTCGATAGAGAAAACTTGACCAGCTAGGATAAGATAACAACCCTGAACTACGTGCGTGGCTTCTAGACTTTTACCGTTAGCTAACTCTACTACGTGTTTGGTGGGTAAAAGTGTTGGTGCACGTTTTAGCAGTTGACTCATTTTCACAGACATATAGCTTGTATCCGCACCCGAATCAAACAAAACAGTAACATAAATATTGTCGAGGAGAAACTTACCCATAACGACGTTGGGATCGTTCCTTGCGTCGCCTTGACCCAGCACGAACATACGACCACGAGCTTCGTTGCCATTGTTGTTGTTTCCTCCGTTGTTGTTATTCCCGTTGCCCTGATTGTTGTTGCGATTCTGATTTTGGTTCAATTGAGGGCAATCACGCTTGAAGTGACCTTCAGCCCCACACTGAAAACATCCCCGGTTTCCACGCTGTGGCTGCCGTTGCTGGTTCTGGTTCTGCGGAGCTGGTAGTTGAGGTTGCTGGTTTTGATTTGCAGGCCGCGGGCTCCTACAGTCTTTGGCCTCGTGCCCCATCTTGAGACACCTTTGGCAACGACCCTTGTTGCACTGGCCGCTATGGTGCCTGTTGCAGTTGTGACACTTGGGGTGAAATCCCTGATATCTTCTCTGCCTATGACCACCAGAGGATTGCTGGCTAGGACTCTGGTAGTGGCCAGTCTTCTGTTGCTGAGCTTGAGACTGAACGGATGCTGAACCTTTACTAGAATCCCCTTCCCACTTTCTTTTGCTGTCACTAGGAGTAGCAGGAGTAGCTGAAGTAGTGACGGTAGCAGTAGCGCTGACACGTTTAGGCAGCCTATTCTGATCCACTGCCTGGTCGGTGATGCGATGAGCGAGGCGTTGAATAGCCTGAATGTTGTCAAGATTGGCCGATGTCACGTGGCTCTGGATTTCTGTTGCCAACCCCTTGAGATACATCTCAATGCGCTTCACTGGGGGGTCCACCATAGTTGGGCACAGCACGGCCAGCTCATTCGACCGTTTAGTATACGCATCGATCTCTGACCCAACCATTTTCAAATTATACAGCTCGTCTTCCAACTTGTGAATATCTTCACGCGTGCAATACTCCCTTTTGATAAGTTCCTTAAAATCGTTCCAGGGTGTGGCGTTAGCAGCCGCCAACCCAAGAATCTGTACCTGCGCGTTCCACCAGGTTAGCGCGATTCCTTCCAACGTGCCAGTGGCATACTTGACCTTGCGAGCCTCAGGGCATTCGCACATTTCAAATACTGACTCTAGATTCTCAAACCAATGGAGGAGTCCCACTGCCCCCTCGGTGCCACTGAAAGTACTTGGACGACAGTCCATGAAGTTCTTGAAAGTGCAGACAGGCTGCTGCGCGTGTTGACCTGCTTGAGCAGCTGCAAGTGCCGCAGCAACTTGAGCTTGAACGAGAGCCTCTAGCTGGGCTTGAGTCATGTTAATTCGTCCAGACATGATCTTCATTGCAAAAGCAACATAAGTAAGAATGGTTCGCGAATAGGGCGATGACAGAAAAGAGTAAGCACGTAGGGATTCTCATGCTATAGTGTCATGTGTATCTAAGCGTAATACGAGCAAAGTTCTATATCGTTCTAGCATACAGGCAATAAATATAAACCTTATTACCTAGGATGTCGAGTCTTGCACGTGGAGCGAAGCGTCGTTGTGGATCGTTGAGAGCACTGTTCTGGTTATAGTCTGGTTTTAATAAAAACGTTTTCCCATATTAAAACCAAGTTCTCTATAACCAATGGTTCTGATACCAATCTGTCACACCCCCAAAATCCACCCGCGGAGTACCACCGCTTGGGAGCGTGACATGACCAGGATTAAGCTACCAATCATATTGAACATGTAATAAATAGTAGTAATTATCCATCAATACGAAAGGTGTTTATCAAACCAACATAATTAAGTGTAGCGGAAGCATTAAAGTAAAACCCAAACATAAGTGTTAATGTATGAAATATCATAAGTGTTCAAATAGCATTCACGATCCCTTGCCCACAACGACCTGCTCCTCCTTGTGCAAGCTCCATAAGTACCTAAGGTCCTGCAAGGCATGCAGCAAATAATCAACAACTAGTTGAGCGAGTTCACATAAAGTAAGTTCGTATTAATAATGCGTATGTTCATCTAGTGGGGGCTTCCCATACAAGTATATACTACTGGTGGGGGATTCCCACATTTATCCTTAATAATGGGGGCTTCCCACTATGGTACCTACTAGACTTTTTGCAACCATGTGTTCTTCTTAATCCAAGAACAGGAATACGTACAAGGTCACGTAGGATTTACGTGAGTGCCCTTCCCCGAGGACAGTGGTACGCGTGGGGTTTACGTAGGATTTACGTATGTGTCCTTCCGACCCGGAAGACAGTAGTAGGTATGAGTTTACGTAGGTTTTACGTAAGTGTCCTCCCGACCCGGGAGACAATGGTAGATACTAATTTACGTAGGTTTTACGTAAGTGTCCTGACTATCCTGAGGACGATGGTCTATAGTCTAGTGATTGCGTAAGTACGAGTAATCAATCCATATCAAACATTCCAACCCAATTCCCAACCCGGGAATCCCATGCCTTGGCTGTGTGAACTCACCTTGGTTTGCTCGGCAGATACACAAAGAGGGTTTCTTGAACTAAGGGTGGTCAACCACGTCCTAACAGGGTTACCACACAAGTCAGGTTTTGACTTCAAGTAATGCACGTATGTATCATATAAGTTAACACGTTACAGCATGTATACTTCATGGCAACACTTATTGCACGATAACAGTCAAAGCATAACATTCACCACTTGTGCGATTCGGATGGTTGGGCCATTGAGCTCGTGCGAGCCCAACCATCTTGTGCGATATAAAAGTCTAAGCCCAAACAAAACCCCCAGCCCAAAAAGCATAAGTGATCCAATAATATAAGCGGCCCAATTATAAAACACATAAGTGGACTTGTGCGGTCCGAACAACTTGTGCGGTCCGGCCGAGTTGTGCGATTTGAGCTAGTCCAGCCCATCATCATCCGGCCCAGATAGTTAACCGAAACACGTGACTTGTGCGATCAGGTTCCTTTGTGCGACTGGTAACCTTTTGTGCGAACAGATCATTGTGCGATTGGGATTGGGCCTAAGGCCCAATAGTGAAACAGCTTATGCGATCCGTGTGGCCCATGATCTTGTGCGCCTCACTTGTCCTTGTGCGGCCAAGGACTCTTGTGCGATCGGTTAATCATCCGATCATTATGCACATTAACTTATTTCCCTTTTATTTTGTAAGATCAATTTCAACAGTTACCACATTAACAATTATTCGGTCTGCACAATTAACCAATTTCCTATTTTTATGGTCACCAATTAACATCCAAACTGTTTCCAACTTAATCTAGTATCGATCAGATTAAGCAAATAATTCATGAATTTGTATGAACCCTAATTCTTGTTCAAAGCATAACAATAATTTATCAAACCACATAATTCTGTCCGATTCATAAACATTCACCTGGTTACAAAGATTTAATCTTAACATCACATGAAGGTCGAACAATGATGTGTAACATATCCGATCACAAGCATCATACAAACAAATTGATCATGGTAGCCTATGATATCTAACCGGTTTTTAGATTGTTATCATGCAGCCCAATTCACAAAATCATAATCATTCAACAAGATCAATCATGCTAATCAAAAATCCTATATCATCAGGCATGACTATTATAAACACATATCAAAACATTAAGCACAAATAATTAATCATACTAACCGAATAGAATGGGAACAAGGGTTGATTCGAAACACTATGAGTTTCGATGATGTGCGGCTGCCTTCGAGTTTGAGAGAGTGAGGGAGAAAAGAGCTAGAGTTTCTTTGTGTGAGAGTTGATTGTAACAAATGAGGGCACAAACCCAAACTATGAGTGTTTACACGTTCAAGGGGAGTGGGCCGAGCCCAACTCGGCTACCCATTGGTCCGAATGCAATGTGTAGCCCCAAATGGGTTTGTGCGATCGTGCGGTGTTGTGCGGTTCGAGTCATTAAATGCATACACACATTACACAACACCAAGCATGCAATCATACATTCAATTAATCATACAAGTTCATAAATCACATATCGTGCACATACATCACATCAAGGTAGGTCCGAAATACGAGTTGTCACAGTTCAAGATTTTGTAGAGGGTTTACATGAAGTTCATAGTGCTGTGTATGATCATTTGACCCCAGCTAATCTGAAGTATAAGCAAGCTGCTAATCAGAAGCGTAGGCATGTTGAGTTTGAGGAAGGTGATTTTGTTTGGGCTGTTTTGACTAAACATCGTTTTACAGTTGGGGAATACAATAAGTTGTCAGCCAAGAAGATTGGTCCATTTGAAATCGTGGAGAAGATCAATCCGAATGCGTATCGTCTGAAGCTGCCGAGTCACATTCGTTGTTCTGATGTGTTTAACGTGAAGCATCCGGTGCCTTATTATGGTGATTCATCTGATGATGAACCTGTTGGTAATTCGAGGGCGAATTTTGTCTATCCAGGGGGGATGATGCAGGCCCAAGTGTTGAGGAACGGGCCATCTTGTATTTAGAGGCCCAAGATCGTGTGACAAAAGGGGCTTCACTAAAATGGCTCTAACTTGGGCTACAGGTGTCCGTTTTGGGCGTGCGACCAGGCGAAACGATCGTGAGAACGAAGCCCATCTTTCTACAAACCAGTTCAGGCCCAAAACCGCTTATTTCTATGAGTTATTTATGTTTTTATGTTTTTTAGTGCTTTTTGTGGACTTTTATTTGCTTCTAGATTTTGGCCCAAGTGTGTTTTGAGGCCCGTTTTGAATTTACGTTATTATTTATATGGATGTAATGGGAGGAAGATAATCAGTTTGGAGTTTAATGAACAGTCAGTTTTTTCTCCCAATTCACTTGTGAGTGTCTTGAGTGTGAAACCCCCAATTTTCGGTATTCCACAAGAATCAACGAATTTTGGAAGAGTTGTTCCTGGTATTCTGTGTGAATCAACAGGTCCAATTTCATATCCTATTTCCTAGTCTACATCAGGGTGTGACATTGTGGTTGTGTCTTATGAACCAGATTTTATTATGTTGTGTTGTATTTTCGTTTATTTTCGTTGCATGTGTCGACGTTTGAAACAATGTTGTGGTACTTTTATTTTAAAACTTGATCAATGGATGATCTTCATGGTTTTACTTTCATATAGCTTTGTCGTGATTAAGCTATGGTATTAAGAAGTCACACCAAATAAACCCACGCTTCCGCAAAACCAGGGTGTGACAGATAGTGATGACGATAATGATTATTATGCTAAAAGAATGGCAAAGCATTTGAAAATGATGGTAGAAAGTGATAGTGAAAATGAAAAAGCTAAAAAGAAAAAGAAAAAGTTCAAAACACCTGTCAGCAGTGATGATGAAGAAGTTCCAGTGATAAAAAGAATAGTAAAGGAAGTTCCAAAGTTCAAGATTGATGAAGAAGTTGATGTTCGAAAGATTCCATGAATTGTGAAACCTGTGAGATCATGAAGAAGAAAAACAGTGAACTAATTAACAACATGAATAGGTTGAAGGAATCTTATGATGTGCTGAACAAAGCAATGAATATGTACAATGAAACAAGTGATGAACAAGCAACAGCCATGAAGACACTTCAAGGAGCTTTCATGACAAAGCAGAAAGTTGTGAACAATTATATTGAAAAGTGTGCTATGCTAGAACAAAAGCTGGAAACTCAAAGAATTGAAACTGAAAGAGTTAATCGTTTGTTAAAAAGTTACTCATGTACTTATTATGTCATTGACAAGATTTATCCAACTGTTGAATGCATGAAGGCATTTGAGGATGATGAAGTAACTGAAGAACAGAAAGCATTTGAAGAAAAGATTCCTAAAAAGAAGAAAGAAAAGAAGAAGGATACTAAAGTAAAGACATCTGGTAAGAAACAAGGTGTCAGTTACAACAAGTGTCCACCCCCGCTTGACAAAGGATATTCTCCGAGAAATTCAGATTCAGAAAGAGTCGAAAAAGCAACAAATTTACAGTGGGAGTCAGAGTCTTCAGTAAACTTGCCAGAAAATATTGATGTGACGTTTACATCGTCTGACACTGATCAACAATCTCAATTGATGAAGAAAGTAGTGGATCATGTGTTAGATAATGATGAAACCGAGGAGTCAATGTCGGAGTCTATGTCAGAGTCAAAGTCTGAGTCCAGCACTTCGAGTCAAACTGGTTATCAAAATCTAATTTGGACGATGAAATGTTTAAAGTTGCATATACGTTGAATGATTCTAACAAATTATATTCTGATGAGGAATTTCCAATAAGTTTTTTAAACTAACAGAAATTAATATTTCTGAAATAAAAGATGTAAATCTTAATGAAAAACCTAAAAAATACACCTCAAGAGTTCAACAAAGAGAAAACAAGAAAAAAGGTTACAGTTCTGGTTCAGGTTATCGAAAGAAACCAAACCATAACGGTAATTTCAAAAAGAAAGGTCTTGGTTTTATCCCACTAGAAAATCATAAAAATGAGAAAACTTATAAACCAAAAATTGTATTTGTTTTAGGGACAAGCTTAGAAGAGGAGATGAAAAGCTCTTTCTGGAAGCAATCAAATAGAGAATTTCTTGCAAAGAAGCAAGAAGGAATGGAGTTTGCTGATCAGAAGAAAGAAACGAGAACCTGTTTCCAATGCAACACAGTTGGTCATATTGCCAAGGATTGTTCTAAGGCAATTCAATCAAAACAGGGAGTGTCTCGTAAACTAAAAGAAAAGATGGTTGAGTCTGAACCACCAATTGAGAGAACTAAACTTTTCAAAAATTCAAAATTTGAAATTGGTGAATGTTCAAACAGGTTTTACAAGAGAAGAGCAAATTCTGACAACCAAAAATGGGTTTTTAAGAAATCTGACAATGGGTATAGCAATGATTCTGATTCATCAAAATCAGAGGAGCTAACTTCTCTCAATAAATCTGATTCCACAAAGTCAGATGAGCCACAGGTTGAAGAAAAATGTGAAAAATCAGTGCCGACTGTGGATGATGTGAATTTTCCACCACTTCGGGCTGAAAATTTTAAGAAGAAAATTGGTAAAGTTGAAATTTCTAACCAATTTTATTCTGATAAAAAGAATTTTGATGTTGAAAAGGCCTTTAACCCCAAAGTGAAACAGATCTTTGGAAAAATGATTGACAGAAAAGTCAAAGGGGTTAAAGAATACTATGAGAAGAAAATGGAAGGTAAGGAATCGAGTGTTGGCAACTCAGAATCACCCAAGGCTGGTTAGGCTTGGGTGGGTATTTTCTTTGACTGAAAAACCTGACTTGCCGGAACTCCCAGGTTGATAAGTGTAGAGTAGGAATTTGCATCTTTCTTGAGAAATTCACGATAAGTGATTTCGTCCTACAAGTGGTAAATCAAGGACATTAAGTTCTACTTACAAGTGGTTTATTGTGTAAATCGGGAAATATTAAATCTTCAAGTGGTTAAAAGATGGACAGAGTGATGATCTTATCCCCGAACCTACAAATGGTTGAAACAAAACTTATTTTTCGAAAAAACCATTTTGATTAAAACAAACTTAAGTGTTTTGAAATCATAATGGGAAAATAGTTTGTTGAAAGGGGGAGTTCTGATTGCTTATGCCAAGTAGATAGCGAATTGAAGCGATTTGATATCAGTTGTCATTTTATTTGTATAGTTTGTTTTCAATTTTCTTTAATGTGTTTGCATTTTAGGGGGAGTAAAAATTTTCAGAAAATCCAAAAACATTAGAAAATTTGAAAAAGTCAAAAACATGATAAAATTCAAAATGAGTTTTGTTGTAAAAAGGAGGAAATGATAGTACATCAGTGGAATATCACAACATGCTAAAGAAATGGAAAGGCAAATGTGATAAACAATCTCACTGGTGATGTGCCAGTAGGTTTTTGCACATTTAGTAGATTGTGATGAGATATAAACATAACATTTCTATGACATCTGTGCCACCAAGACCATCGAACAGATACCAAATCAATGAAATATTGTATTTCATACTTGGAATTTGTATAAATATGTGTATCATTTGCACATATCAATTCTCGTTCGATTTCAAGCTCTAAATCGCTTTCTGGAAAGTTATACGCAAACTGGTGTGTAAACGCAGTCAGTTTAATGCGACAAACACTTTGGGATAGTGAAATAAGCTTAACTACCTTAAATAACCTTCACATAACTTAGAAATAAGTTTTGGATGGTTTGGTGTGTTGAAAACAAGTTTATTCGCTTACAGGGACTAATTTCGACAAACTGCGAAAGTATGCCGATTCGTACTGTAACGATCAGTCCGGAACTTGATCATAAGCTAAACATACCATAAATAACCTAAACCTAGCTTAGAAATAAGCTTTGAGGGGTTCGGTGTGCGAAAATATGCTTATTTGATCTTTGAGGGACTAAAAGCGTCAAAAAGTGCACAAGTTTGCATTTTCGCGCATATCTTACGTTCTGAATATATCCGGGCATCCAAAAATTTATGTAATCATTAAAATATTTTAGTTTAGTGATTGGCATGATAAAATTCCATTCGTCGCTTAATTTGGTCCGTTTTTGCGTTCGTTACGACTTCCGTCGTAATTAACCGAACAACGCGATCGTACGACCAAACGAACCGACATCCAAGATGTTTTTGAGTATGTTTTGAGTTCTCTATACTTTAAGTTCATTTTAGAGCCTTGAAATGAGGTTAACGAGGCTTAAACGTGTCAAAAATGAACCGAAATGCAAGTTTTGCAAGTTCAGGGGCTAAATTGTCATTTTTGAAAGTTGCTGGTCTGCAGGTCCCTTACGGACCGTATGGACATGTGCTTACGGTTCGTAAGCAGTCCCCAGATCAGCAGAATTGCAGAAACACTGAATCTGGTCATTTCCTCTTGTTCCATTGGTTTTGATCAATGGTTTTTCATGCTATGGGCTGGTTTGTGTGGAGAACAAGTCCCCCAATCATTCTTTGACAATTGTATGGCCTAGATCATGCCCTCTTCTCCAAGAAATGATCCTAACGGTTGCGAAAAACTATATATAGGCCAACCCTTTTCACTTGTTCCTTGCTCATTTCTTCTTTCTCTTCTTCACATCTGCTTTGGGAGCTCTCTCAAGCATTTGGGACTTTGTCTTCTTTGTAGAAAAGATAGCAAGGACCCTTAGTGAGCCTTCTTTCATTCTTTTATTGCTTTCCAAGCTCGAAAGTCAAACTTAATTTGACTTTCAGCTTTGACCACGAGTTGGTCAACGAGAAGTTCGTTTGAACTTCGCAACGTGAGCGTAATCATGTTGGTTATAGTCCTTAGTGACTATACCCACTGATTATCACGTTGACTAGACGTAGTGACGAGTCATAGTTTCGGTCAAAATGCGTATTTAAGCGTATTTTGCAACCAAACTACTCTAGGTATCAAAACACTTTGTTTTGATATCAAAACCTGTTTTTCTAACTTAGTTAAGCATGTTTTAACATGCTTAGCTCGTCACTTTTAGTTTAGTGCTTGTGTAGAGTCGTAAGTCAAGCGGTCTAAACCACCGTTTAGACTTTCGAACTCGACCCGTTTGGTCGATCTTTAGGATCCGACCAAGCATGTTTAGTGACCATAGTTATATAGGGAATAACCTTCCGAGGTTATACCTTATGGTCACCGAGTTTAAGTAGTTATATGATAGGTAGATTATATGCCTTAGGTAAATTACCAAAATGCCCTTTTCATGCATAATTGGACTTTAAGCATATGTAACCTAAACTTTTGTCACTTAACTGATTTTACAACATATTTAAACATGTTTAGGCATATAATACTTGTTATAGGACTAGTTAGACGTCTCGAACGCGCGTTTGCGCGAATGACGCGTTAAAGTAGCGTAAGCTACCTTAATGGGTCGTAACGGGTCGAAAGCACTTAGGTAGGTTTCAATCTAGTATGTAGGCATTGTTAAACCATGTCATCTGAGTTCCTATAACTCATTTTGGTTTACAAGACCTCATCCTATCCGATCCTCCGACTTAGGTCCGGTTTATTTATATAGTTATTAGGTTGCCGATTGATTCTGTGCTCCCTCTAGCTTTGCTTGTTTGTTGTTCAAAGACCGCTAAGCATTCTCAGGCGAGTACATAGTTCCCCTACTTGACTGTTTTTGATTGTTTTGGGGTGATCCATATGTGTTAAATGATTTCGATGTTTAAACAATGGTTTATATTAAATTAATAACGATTTTGATAAGGTGAACAAGACTTGTTGGTTGTAATTACATAACGAATAACATTCATTAATTTTGGCCAAACCGACTAGTATTATGTTATGGTACCATAGGATCTGACAAATCCCGTTATCAGACTGCACCCATGGTTATGTGTGGGTAGCGACCGAACCTGATGATTGTTAACTTACCCTTTGGTGGTTAGTTAATGCGAGATTGTTAACTTACCCTTTGGTGGTTTGTTAATGCGAGATAGGCGAGTCACGAAGGTTTGAATGTTATTAGCGAGGCGACCAAAAGTATTTTCACTATTAAAACGAGTTAAACGATTTTGGGATGAGTTACACGATTTGAAACAAATTAAACAAGATAAACGATTTGGTTAAACAACTGGTTTTGTGATGTGATTAAATCATGGGACAGGTGTAGCATGATAAAAGCATGGTAGATACGCCGCTGGAACATCTTATATATAAATGCTCTTATCATACTACATTTTGTGTCATTATTTAGTTCACTGGGGAAACGATTTTAAAACGATGTCACACAACGAGGTTTTTGAAATGATATAAACCATACGAGTTTTATTAACAAGTTTTTACGAGACGTTTTACAATTTGATTTGATAAAACAAATGTTTTGGGTTAAGAATCATGGCTACGAGATTTTATAACAAACTATAACCAATTTGATTTGTGTTGGTTATTTATGTTGCAATACACTTTTCAAAACAAGGTTTGTATTTTGACTCTTGTAGTCTAACAAGGTACTGCAACATATAAACTAGCCATGAATCCGACACTCTCATAAAACCTATATATTCGCCAGCATTTCTTTGCTGACTTTGTTTTCACATATGTTTCAGGTATTGTTGATTGATGTCGATTGCTAGAATGCACACTCATATAGGACTGGACGAGGCCTTAGTGACTTAATAACAATGATAGACTATGTTTAACCTGTTTGTTAGATTTCAAGACGATGTAAACGTTTAATGTTTAATAAAACAAAACTTCAAATTTCCGTGTGTTTTGAAACAATGATTCTGTTACAACACCCCCCCGACGTTTCCGCCACGGTTTGTTGTTTTAACGTGGTCGGGGTGTGACAGAAAAGTTGGTATCAAAGCTCATGGTTATAGGGAATTAGGTTATTAGTAATGCTTTGACCTAGTCTATAACCTTCCTAGGACCCTAACACAAGATTCTTGTGTTTAGATTTTAAAACAATACCGTCACCTATCCTTAGGTGACAACCACAATAAGAACATAACTTTCGAATTTGCTTCGAAAATTAATCATCTGTTCTAGGATGATTGATTACTAGGTTTTGAACCCTCTGTTATACGGTTTTGAACCCTTCCGGTTTGATTCATCTTTAGCTTTATGCCTTTTGAGTTTTCAAAATCTCGTCAAAGTTTGGGTCTAAATAATGTGAACACGTGCAAACTGGAAGAGTGAATGCCTGTACCCTGAGTTTTCTGTCTAAGGCTAGAGTGTTCGTACAAATCCGCAGTATCGGACCAGTCACTCTTACCTGGGAACTCTTGGGGTGAGTGTTCACTTATAGGCGAGCATGTCTTCAGTGATACATTAATATGACCCATTTACTTTGATTAGTCACCGTCTCATTTGTTTGCCTTAGGTAACAAACAAATGATCGCAATTTTTATGCATTGCCATTCTATTTTGATTACCCGGTAGCCTTTCATTCATTTCCCCCTTTGTCTTTCCTTTCCTTCAGAATGTCACTTCATCGCAACGACGCTCAGATGTCCGAACAGGCTACTAAATTTGCCCAACGAATAGGCGAAGTAATCTTGAAGACTGCTGAATTAGCTATTGCCATGTCCCGTCTCCAGGATGAAACCACCCGAGAAGCATCAAAGGAAGCAAAAGCCAAGCCTTCAAAAAGGTCAAAGAAGCGTAAGACCTTAAAGAATCCTCCAGCCGTTGCACCAAATCAAGCAGGACCTGGTCAGGTGGCAACACCACCAGCCAAGAAGCGGTACTTGGGTACTGCTCCTTTCTGTAATCAATGCAATGGCCATCATCCGAATCAAGCACCTTGTTTCAAATGTACCCACTGAGGACGATGGGGACATTTGGTTAACATGTGTCGTTTTGTCATCCAAAACAAAGCTGTTGCAGGTCCTACTGTTACTCGAGCACCATACGAAGGAACAGCCCCTTTGTGCCATCAGTGTAACCTCCATCACCATGCTAGTGTCAAATGCCAAATATGCTTCAAGTGTGGACTTGTTGGTCATTTGGCAAGAGACTGTCGTTCAGTTGCTACGTTAAACCAAACTATTCAGAACCCTATTCAACTTCAAGCAAATCCAGCACAAGCTCGTTTTCCTCCTGGAACTTGCTACTTCTATGATGAGACGAGTCATTTCAGGGACGAATACCCAAAGTTTGTCAATGCAAATCTGACCCACGGATGAGCATTGGGCTGATTAGAAGAAGCTGATGCTTGAAATAATTAGAAACTTATGCTTTTGTTTCTTTTGTTGAACTCTGAAACAACCTGTTTGGTTTATAAATAAATCTTTGATCACAATTCTGATGTACAAGTGTATTACACGTGTGTATGGCATACCCCTATAATACCTACACCAAAGAATTATGTTCTTTACAAACTACTCTTGTAGTTCTTCCATTCATGTGATCGCTCATGATTTCCTCGAAAATTCTAAATACTCGTTTCAAGAAACGAAGTACCGAATACAAGTGACATTTGGAGTAATCACTTTAAATCCTTGGTCAGATAACTAAGGGTATTACTTTTTCAATCTTGTACCCAACCTCCAAATTCTGCTTCATATGTCGCCTTGGCATAGCTAGCACCTCAAATTCATGAGGATTCTTCCTCGTGTGTCGACCTAAGCACGTCTAGTGCAAGGTTTCGAAGCATCCCCTGCTATTCGAATTCCGAAATCGGATCTTATTATCTTTGCAATTAGATCCTTGTGGATGATTATCGCTCAAATCGGAACCTTTGATTGGATTCTTTGTACGCCTTAATACGTACATTAAAATTCAATAAGGACAAGCCGAATTCCTATCAAGATCTCTCTATCTTCATAGTTTGATTTTTGAAGATGTTTAAAGTGCCAAATGAAATCCATGGATTGGATTTCCTGGTATGCTTTAAATACCCGTGTCCAAAGATAACAAATTAAAGGTCAAGTTAAACGATTATGTGATTATGTGTTTCTTTTATGCTTTTGTAATCCGAGTTATTTGTTATCCAAATCCTCGTAGAATCCTCCATATCTTCATATGAGGGATTCATAGTAGGATATCCAAAGGTACTACCTTAAATCCTTAATGGGCTTCTACATGATAGTTAAGACCCTTGGATTATATAGTACCATCCCATAATACGAAAAAGACCCCTTGAGCGGTCTAGTAAAAAGATTAATTCAAATCTGGTCAGGAATGACATGTGATATAGCTGGAAAGACTTCTAGGTAGTCTGTTTTAAAAGATCATTTATTGATCTAAAGGACTCAATGATGGTCTAGTCACACTCATCACAGGTTCGTTCATTTAGTTCTTCCCTACACATTATCAAATACACTGTGTGGACTATGCAAGGAATTACGTAATTATGGACGCGTACATAATTATGAAATTCAGTGCACGGAAACCACAGTAAGATTTATCATGTGTAAGAACTGATAGTGGCAACAATAACGGAATGTGAACGATGTAATGGAGGTACGGTGGACGCACCAATGGCACTTCATATATTTGTATATAAGTGTCCCTCTTACATTGCAAGCATAATGTTACTAAAGTTACTAGAAGTTCAGAACCCAACCAGTATTGTCTCATCTTATCGACTTCATGTTTCGAGCTCTCACAAGTTTCCTCTGATTAAATTTCGGGACGAAATTTTCTGAAGTAGGGGAGACTGTGACATATGTGGCACCAAGACCATCGAACAGATACCAAATCAATGAAATATTGTATTTCATACTTGGAATTTTTATAAATATGTGTATCATTTGCACATATCAATTCTCGTTCGATTTCAAGCTCTAAATCGCTTTCTGGAAACTTATACGCAAACTGGTGTGTAAACGCAGTCAGTTTAATGCGACAAACACTCCGGGATAGTGAAATAAGCTTAACATACCTTAAATAACCTTCACATAACTTAGAAATAAGTTTTGGATGGTTTGGTGTGTTGAAAACAAGTTTATTCGCTTACAGGGACTAATTTCGACAAACTGCGAAAGTATGCCGATTCGTACTGTAACGAACAGTCCGGAACTTGATCATAAGCTAAACATACCATAAATAACCTAAACATAGCTTAGAAATAAGCTTTGAGGGGTTCGGTGTGCGAAAATATGCTTATTTGATCTTTGAGGGACTAAAAGCGTCAAAAAGTGCACAAGTTTGCATTTTCGCGCATATCTTACGTTCTGAATATATCCAGGCATCCAAAAATTTATGTAATCATTAAAATATTTTATTTTAGTGATTGGCATGATAAAATTCCATTCGTCGCTTAATTTGGACCGTTTTTGCGTTCGTTACGACTTCCGTCGTAATTAACCGAACAACGCGATCGTACGACCAAACGAACCGACATCCAAGATGTTTTTGAGTATATTTTGAGTTCTCTATACTTTAACTTCATTTTAGAGCCTTGAAATGAGGTTAACGAGGCTTAAACGTGTCAAAAATGAGCCGAAATGCAAGTTTTGCAAGTTCAGGGGCTAAATTGTCATTTTTGAAAGTTACTGGTCTGCAGGTCCCTTACGGACCGTATGGACATGTGCTTACGGTCCGTAAGCAGTCCCCATATCAGCAGAATTGTAGAAACACTGAATCTGGTCATTTCCTCTTGTTCCAATGGTTTTGATCAATGGTTTTTCATGCTATGGGCTGGTTTGTGTGGAGAACAAGTCCCCCAATCATTCTTTGACAATTGTATGGCCTAGATCATGCCCTCTTCTCCAAGAAATGATCCTAACGGTTGCGAAAAAACTATATATAGGCCATCCCATTTCACTTGTTCCTTGCTCATTTCTTTTTTCTCTTCTTCACATCTGCTTTGGGAGCTCTCTCAAGCATTTGGGACTTTGTCTTCTTTGTAGAAAAGATAGCAAGGACCCTTAGTGAGCCTTCATTCATTCTTTTATTGCTTTCCAAGCTCGAAAGTCAAACTTAGTTTGACTTTCAGCTTTGACCACGAGTTGGTCAACGAGAAGTTCGTTTGAGCTTCGCAACGTGAGCATAATCATGTTGGTTATAGTCCTTAGTGACTATACCCACTGATTACCACGTTGACTAGGCGTAGTGACGAGTCGTAGTTTCGGTCAAAATGCGTATTTAAGCGTATTTTGCAACCAAACTACTCTAGGTATCAAAACACTTTGTTTTGATATCAAAACCTGTTTTTCTAACTTAGTTAAGCATGTTTTAACATGCTTAGCTCGTCACTTTTAGTTTAGTGCTTGTGTAGAGTCGTAAGTCAAGCGGTCTAAACCACCGCTTAGACTTTCGAACTCGACCCGTTTGGTCGATCTTTAGGATCCGACAAGCATGTTTAGTGACCATAGTTATATAGGGAATAACCTTCCGAGGTATTACCTTATGGTCACCGAGTTTAAGTAGTTATATGATAGGTAGATTATATGCCTTAGGTAAATTACCAAAATGCCCTTTTCATGCATAATTGGACGTTAAGCATATGTAACCTAAACTTTTGTCACTTAACTGATTTTACAGCATATTTAAACATGTTTAGGCATATAATACTTGTCATAGGACTAGTTAGATGTCTCGAACGCGCGTTTGCTCGAATGACGCGTTAAAGTAGCGTAAGCTACCTTAATGGGTCGTAACGGGTCGAAAGCACTTAGGTCGGTTTCAATCTAGTATGTAGGCATTCTTAAACCATGTCATGTGAGTTCCTATAACTCATTTTGGTTTACAAGACCTCATCCTATCCGATCCTCCGACTTAGGTCTGGTTTATTTATATAGTTATTAGGTTGCCGATTGATTCCGTGCTCCCTCTAGCTTTGCTTGGTTGTTGTTCAAAGACCGCTAAGCATTCTCAGGCGAGTACATAGTTCCCCTATTTTACTGTTTTCGATTGTTTTGGGGTGATCCATATGTGTTAAATGATTTCGATGTTTAAACAATGGTTTATATTAAATTAATAACGATTTTGATAAGGTGAACAAGACTTGTTGGTTGTAATTACATAACGAATAACATTCACTAACTTTGGCCAAACCGACCAGTATTAGGTTATGGTACCATAGGAATCTGACAAATCCCGTTATCAGACTGCACCCATGGTTATGTGTGGGTAGCGACCGAACCTGATGATTGTTAACTTACCCTTTGGTGGTTAGTTAATGCGAGATTGTTAACTTACCCTTTGGTGGTTTGTTAATGCGAGATAGGCGAGTCACGAAGGTTTGAATGTTATTAGCGAGGCAACCAAAAGTATTTTCACTATTAAAACGAGTTAAACGATTTTGGGATGAGTTACACGATTTGAAACAAATTAAACGAGATAAACGATTTTGTTAAACGATTGGTTTTGGGATGTGATTAAATCATGGGACAGGTGTAGCATGATAAAAGCATGGTAGATACACCGTTGGTACATCTTATATATAAATGCTCTTATCATACTACATTTTGTGTCATTATTTAGTTCACTGGGGAAACGATTTTAAAACGATGTCACACAACGAGGTTTTTGAAATGATATAAACCATACGAGTTTTATTAACAAGTTTTTACGAGACGTTTTACAATTTGATTTGATAAAACAAATGTTTTGGGTTAAGAATCATGGCTACGAGCTTTTATAACAAACTATAACCAATTTGATTTGTGTTGGTTATTTATGTTGCAATACACTTTTCAAAACAAGGTTTGTATTTTGACTCTTGTAGTCTAACAAGGTACTACAACATATAAACTAGCCATGAATCCGACACTCTCATAAAACCTATATACTCGCCAGCATTTCTTTGCTAACTTTGTTTTCACATATGTTTCAGGTATTGTTGATTGATGTCGATTGCTAGAATGCACACTCATATAGGACTGGACGAGGCCTTAGTGACTTAATAACAATGATAGACTATGTTTAACCTGTTTGTTAGATTTCAAGACGATGTAAACGTTTAATGTTTAATAAAACAAAACTTCAAATTTCTGTGTGTTTTGAAACAATGATTCTGTTACAACACTCCCCGACGTTTCCGCCACGGTTTGTTGTTTTAACGTGGTCGGGGTGTGACAATTACAAACTTACTTATATCGTGGGGAACATTTCTTAGATATATGGGTAACCCCCGAAATCTTGTTTGAAAGATCAATCTTTCTGAGATACTAGGTCTCTATACTCAGTGATATCTGGGGTATTATCCCGGGACTTCTGATTTTGCGAAAGCAATGGCCTAGTCCCGGTTATAATACTTTGCAATTTGCTTGAAATATAGCACCACCCTCAGCATAAAAAATGATAAATCATTGAAAAATGTTAATCATGTGTTGTTGAAGAAAAGATCCTCTAAAGGGGACACACCAAAAGTTGAGCCGTCATCTCTCTGCTGAACGGAAGTTCTGACCTGAGCTCTCACGGTTTCGCATTTAACCCTTTACAGATATCATCTTGGTTTACTCACCTGTAAGACTGAATATTGGGATCTGGATACGGGAGTATATTCAAGAGGTGGGACACGCGAATAAGTTTAAGTCATTAAAACACTAATCTCGTATTTTGGATCAATTGAACTATGTGTAGAAATTTAAATGGATCAGTATACTGAAATCTAAGTGAATTGTTTAGAACTTAAAATATTTAAAGCTTAACGGTGTTGGTGATTTGCCTCATAAACTGATATGATCCTCTTACACAAACTCATAAAAATATTATCTATCAATATTTCATTTCTGCATTTAAATGCTGTTCTTGCATTTATGTTTAGGCTTCATAAATTTTGAAAAATCCAAAAAGATTTTCGACAACTGATGTTGAAGAGCTGATTTTCAAAATTTCGAGTGTTATACATGAAGAACAGGTTTGGGAAGAGTTTGTGTGTGTTTTTGTTTACAAATGGTGATCAGAATTTTTTAAATGATAATATTTTGAAAGTTTTTCTTGCAAATGGTTCATCAGATATTAACATTGTTAAATCATTCTGGTTACATTTGAGGGAGAGTCTGTATATATAAATTTGTCAAATGTTTAAATTTGTGAAATTTATTGTGTGGTAGAGATTGTGCAGGTATGAAATGTTGAAAAAGAGCCAGTTTCTGATTTCTGAGGCTGTGATTAGAAAGAGCCAGGTTTTGATCATGTGCAGAATGTGAGCCAAGTTCCAATTCTGGAGATAAAGTTCACGCAAGGTGATGATGCTGATGAACTTAAGGAATCAAGAGATTTGATCAAGAGAATGATAAAGCCAGCTACAGATCTTGGAATGTTAGAGTGAAGATAAGGCCAGGTTGAGATCCTGGAGATTATTTATTCAAGAGAAGTCTGTTGGTGCAGTTAAAGAGAAGAGAAAGATTTGAGGATGCTTTACAATGTCAGATACTTTGAAGAGAAGCCCAAAAGATTGATAAAGATTGAAGGTTAAAGACTCGACACATTGAAGACTCGTCAACATTCGAGGGGGAGTCTGTTAGTGCATACGTCTGTCGACTTCGTCTTGTATCGAGTCTTGTACTAAGAATGATAGACCAGGGCACGTAGTTCGAGATTTTAGTTAATTTCGCTTGGGAAGGTAATTCCGCTTGAAAGTGGAAAACATGTAATTCCGTGCGGATTTAGATTCCGCTTGGAATCTAATTTCGCTTGGAACCATTTCAAGCGGAATTAGAACTCTATATAAACCCTTCGAGCAAAATCATTTGTAAGGATTCCAGTTTCAGTGCCGAACTGCTGCCGAAGTGTCGTCTCGCTGTAAATTGTCATCAAATCAATAATATCGACAGTTTATGAGTATATCTTGCTGAATTGACCTCAATACGACTGTTTCCGCCTTTCATTTTGAGCATAAACTCTTCTGAACGACTCGTTTGGTCGGTAAAACGATCCTACATGAGTCAAAGTCGGATCAAAATCAGAGTCACTGTCTAAATCCGACACGTCAAGTCAAAAAGTCAAATAGGACAAACGGGTGTATAATAAAAGAATTTTTGTTATCAAAATCTAATTTGAATGACGAACCGATCAAAGTAGCATATACTTTGAAAGATTCTGACAAACTATATTCTGATGAGGCTTTCCCAATAAGAGATGTTAAACCAGAAATGATAAAAAAAGTTTTTCAAATTAACAGAAATTAATATTTCTGAAATAAAAGATTTAAATCTTACTGAAAAACCTAAAAAGTACACCTCAAGAGTTCAACAAAGATAAAACAAGGAAAGGGGTTACAGTTTTGGTTCAGGGTATCGAAAGAAACCGAACCATAACGGTAATTTCAAAAAGAAAGGTCTAGGTTTTATTCCACCGAAAAATTATAAAAATGAGAATATTTATAAACCAAAAACTGTATTTGTTTCAGGTACTTATGCTGAGAGAAAAGAAAAGAGTTCATTCTGGAAGCAGACGAACAAAGAATTCCTTGCCAAAAAACAAGAAGAGATGAAGAAAAGTGTTGCTCAGAAGAAGATAGAGACAAGAACCTGTTTTCAGTGTAAAACAGTTGGTCACATTGCCAGGAATTGTCCAAAGGCAATACAAACAAAACAGGGAGTCTCTGGTAAACAGAAAGAAAAAGTGATTGAATTTGAACCACCAATTGACAGATCTAAAATTTTCAAAAATTCAAAATTTGAATTTGGTGAATTTTCAAAGACTGGTGATAAAAGAAAAGAAAAGCTTAACAATCAAAAATGGGTTGTTAAGATTTCAACTGACAGTTCAGGTGATGAATCTGATTCCACAAAATCAGAGGAGCCACAGATTGTTGTGAAAAGTGAGAAATCAGTACCGCCATTGGATGATGCAAGTTTTCCACCATTGCAGGCTGTAGGTCCCTTGTCGGAGGATGACGAACCTCAAACCTTGTTATACAAACCCACTAGCGAGTGCGGAATCCAAGCTAGCAAGCAAACCGGGATAAAGCAAGTATAAACACAAACACACAAGGATTCACCGATTAACACCACTGTATTAATACGAATGAAGGTTCCGGTTACAAGCACAATGTTTACAAATCTAACTTGCAAACTCTCTAGTGTGTGTGTGTGTGTGTTTTGATAGAATGCTCTCAAACTCTCTCTATGTGTGCATCTTTCTAACAAGTCTCTCAAGTCCCTCACAAAAACAACACACTACATGGGTATTTATATACCCAGCATCTGATGTCTGGTCCGAAGGATCCGATAGATGGTCCGAAGGATCATCTATCGATGACAAAGTGTTCGAAGGATCTCCAAATACTTCGAAGGATTTCATATCCTTCGAAGTTCAACAGTAGCCCTCGTAACATATCTTTCGATGTCATCGAAGGATAGATATTATCCTTCGATGAACTATCCTTCGACACAGAACATATTCAACCAATATTCTAACTGTTGGCTAAGTCAAACCAGGAGGACGGTTGACTTGGTCAACTTACAGGACTGACAAGGACATCGTTTACATCGTGACCGAATACAGACAAAGTACAGACACAAGTGCATCAACAAACTCCCCCTTGGCTGTAGCTTTGTCTTTATCTTCTCTAGTTGTAGACTCGTCTCGAACTTCGATGGTCTTTGGTCTTCGAGTTCTCAAAACTCTGATGTCCTTTCAAGTCTTCAATGTCGGAGGATCTTCAAAGTCTTCACGTCTTGAAAGCAGAGAGTGTATCAACAAACTACCCGTATCATGTAGGAAGTGTGTTAACAAACTCCCCCTTAACATAAGCTCCCCCTTGAGTTATGCCCGTGAAATACTTGATCTTTATGAAGTGAGATCCTTGTGGTGTTGACGATGGTCAGCGGCAACTCGATCATCTTCATCATTTGAGTGCCTTCATGTCGTGTCTTCATTCCAAAGCTTTGTCATCGACCATGTTCTCCTAGCCTTTAGAATCTGCACATGCAAGAAATCTAAACGCGTAATGAGAACAACTGCTTGGAATATAGTTAATCATAAACAAGTGACACACGGATGACCATGTCACCATCAAACACTGTCCGACAGTTTGAAAGTTTTTCAAATTTATCAATTTCAGATTTCAACTTTCAAAACATGCAAATTTCGACCGTTTATGAAGATTTAGTCATTTCGGTTTTCGTTCAGGTTTCAGGCAACGAAGACTCGAGTTCCAACATCGTACGATCGAAAATAAATTAGAAATAAAATCTTTTTGGCTTTTATAAAGTTTATATTAAAACACACCTAAAATCTTTTTGGTATTTTTGACTTTTCTAAAAGTAAATACTGAAAGCAGTAAATAAGTATATACATACATTCTTTTTGCGAGTTTCGAGGGTAAGAGAATCATATCAGTGTACGGTCATGCCAAAACGCTCTTGTTGTTCAGTTAGTTAACATTAAGATAAGCATCCTATAACAATTATCGGTATTGTTATCCACTTAAGCTCAACTTATCAGATGTAATCATGGTTAGAGGATACGTTAATGTATAATTTATACTTACCGACCGGTGTTCATCCACATCACGACACATTCCCGTATCAAGGTATGCATGAGGGTTCATCTTACCGGTGAGTATACCGATTATCATCTGTTTGACCGTATATGATGTGAGATTCTCACTTATTTTGATTTGAAAACAAGCCCTATGTGATATAATCACTTATTGATGAGGAACTTGATTTTCATATGCATGAGGGCACAGGAGCAAGTCCGTGAACAGGTCAGTACTTCCGTACAGCAGAGAGACGAACTTGACTCCCGGATAAATGTGATATTTTATCACTTATTTGATATGGACTTGTGATTGTTTATCACTTATTGAGGTCGAATGCAGTATGAAATATGTACACGTATGTATAGTATCATGGAAGATCTTAGACTTAGTCTATTTATAGAAGCAACCATGATACCCAGATGATAAGCAGCATAAAGACCGAATATCTCAGAACCTCGGCAATCTATCAAACGAAATTTCGGTACTAAGACCATATGCCAATGAATGGTTCCCACCTGGTCTTCAGTCGGTTTAAGATTTATATCACCCTGCACACTTTAAAATGATTGTGAGCCTACTGATACATCTTATATAGAGCTGCTTATCGTTTTTCATTTAGGGTTTAAAGAGGCTTGGATAGACCACTGATGTACTATCATTTTCTCTTTTGCTCGCCAGGAAACTCATTTTTGATTTTCTATTGTTTTTGTGTTTTTGAAATTTTTCGATGTTTTTGGATTTTCAGATATTTGGATTTACTCCCCCTAAAATCAATAAACTAAGATAAATTGAAACACACAAAGTATTTACAAAAATGATTTTCCGATGTTGGTTTTACTCGTATTTTACCTCAATGCCGTTTACCAAAATTAATTTTAATCAGAAATGATTTTATTGAATTTTGGAAAAAAATCAGTTGGCATGTCGGTAAGCGGTGCGGACCATAACAACATTGATGAGTTTCATAAAGAAACAATCACGTGTGAGGTGATATTCGAGATCAACGTGTCAGGCCAAAGAGTGCTGTACGAGGCGATATAATTCATAAAGCAGCTTAAATATCGACAAGCATAGGAGAGATTTAGAAATTCAAAACCGTATCCTGCAACTGTTTCATGCATTGCAAGGAATCTGAGTGCTCTCCCAAACTTGATATCCACCCGGTGTGGACTTCAAGGTCGAATCTGCAGCTACTGAGAAATCTCTTGACAGCAACAAGATCATAAACCTCCGGGTCCGGCTGGTCTTTCATACTGCACCAGCGAAGGTCTTTGACTTTCTCTTTCAGAAATGGTGTGCGGATGTTCAATCCATGCCCAGGCTTCTGCACACATTTCCTTGTATTCTTTCTTGAAGACCTGATCAAAAACCATAGCAACCAAATTTTGGCACTTTCTTCATCTGGTCGAATTTTGCAACTTCATTCAACCACATTCTTTCACCAACATATTCTTCTTCTTTTCCTTTTCTTTCCTTTCTCTCTCCATCAATGGCAACAACATTCTCCTAGATATAACAATATTTCGGAGCCTTATGTCGCCAATCTTGTGCATGGACGCTCCACTATCAACAATCCTAAGACTATCAATAGTTCCTCCTGGAACATCCTGCACACTCATTCAGAGATTAGTTGGAGAGGGGGACCCAAGCCTTCACAGACTTGGGTCGTCCGTCATCATCGAGAATTGTAACATCCATTTCCCGATGATTCGGAATTGATGCAGCTCCCCCTGAAACAGTTACCTGTTTTGGTATCCAAATATGTTTCTGTTTTTCATGTTTAACATCCGATTTAACAGATTTTGTTTGGATGACCTCCGGTTTCAAAGCCTTTTCAACTTCTTTTCTTTGTTTCTTTTTCTGTTTCTTTTCTCGTTGTTTAACAAAACGAGGGTCCTGTTTTGGTGAAACAGGTATTTTATGGTAATTGTTACCATGGGGGGCATCAACTTTTGACTTTCTCTTGGTGAGATATGGACAATTCTTAATGATGTGTCCATACTCACAGCATTCAAAGCATGATCTCCGCTCAATAAACCTCGGAGTATCATAACTGTAACAGCTGGATGATGAACTTCGTGATCTTGAGGTACTTGGTCCTACATCACAACCGTTTGTTTGTTGTGTATAGTTGTTTTGACTGTTTCTTTTCAAAATTTTACTTTGTTTAACAGAATCCTTGTTGGATTTGTTTTTGAAAGTATCAATTTTATCAGTCCCTCTTGATTTCACGAAGTTTATCTTCCGATCCTTTTTCTTGTTTTCGCCCTGTTTGCCTTTTCTATTCTCTTGGGCGGCATGATGTTGTTCATGGGGATCATCAACCTTTGCTTTCAACTTATGAAGATATGGACAATTTCGAATTATATGTCCAATTGTACCACATTCAAAACACATTCTCCGCTCTACAAGCCTCGGAGAAACATGTTGATGACCAGACGGAGAACCAGACACTGAACTTTGTGATCTAGATGTGCTTGGACCTAAGTCACATCCATTTGTGTGTTGGGTATAATTGTTCTGATCATTTCGTTTTAAAATTCTAACTTGTTTTACAAAATCAATGTTAGATTTATTTTGAAATGTTTCAAGTTTGTCCGTACCCTTTGATCCAACAAAGTTCACTTTCTGTTCTCTTTTCTTAGCTGGAGCTCTTTTGTTTTGCACCCTTTGAACCTTAGGTTGCCCAACCTTAGATTGTTGAATTTTAGGTTGTGTAGCCTTAGGTTGAGTAGCCTTAGACTGCTCAACTTTAGGTTGTTGAACCTTTGATTGTTCAGTCTTAGGCTGCTGAATTTCTGGTGCTTGAACATTCTTGTTCTGAGCCTTCTTTCCCTGTACTTGGCCCTTACCCTTCCCAGAATTGACTTGTTGTTTTCGCTCAACCGGTAGTTTTTGGTTTCCGTATTGTTTTCTAATTAGCTCACACGGAATTGGTTCACATTGAGTGACCGTCACTTTGTTACCTTTGTTTCCCAAAAACTTATCAGTTCGTCCTTCAAAAATTTTCTCAATTAAATCTTGATTTACATTCTTAATTGAAAAATCTTTGTCAGAGTAGATCTTGCTATCTCCTTTGAGCGTATACAACAAGTTATTCCCTTCAGGGCTAACTACAAGGGATTCCATTGCCTTTGACTTTTCAGTCTTACTCGGTTTCACTGGTGGATCACACAGAATGTGATTCTCGATAGGAATATCTGTTGTAACCGAGTCAGACTGTTGCTTCACAATTTCTTCAGATTCATCGTCCGAAGAATCAGCATCCTCAATAATGGGAGGACTCTGTTCCTTAACACACGATGTATCTGTCACGTTCTCAGATTCTGATTGCCCCGAGGATGATGTACCAGTTGTGAACCCGAGGCCTGCTGCAAAGTCATCTGGACCGAGTGGCACAGTAGGTTCAAAACGGGGCATATCCTCGTCATTAGGCAATTTGGAATAATTGTGATTCATTGGGGGAGGACATGATTTGTAACCAATACATTTGGTATCCCCCTTTTTCCTTTGAACATCAATGATGTGATCCAATACAAAGCGGGAATTGGAATAGCTTTCCAATTTCTGCTTGATTGTCTCACATTCACATCGAGCTGTTGCTAACTCTACCATTTGTTTTTCAATTGTGTCAATAAGATTATTATTAGCATGTTGTTTCCGCAAAACAGCCTTTTGTAATTCAGAAACATCATATTTTAATGACGCAATTGTTTCTTTAAATTCCTTTTCATTTCTGGTTAAAAATAAGTTAGCTTCGGTTGCTTTAGAAAGGTCCACAATCAATTCTTGATTGTGTTTCTGTGTGATTTCAAACAAACTCTCCTTTTCTGCATATTCTAAACACTTAGCACATTCAACAACAGCAGAAATAGAATCAGGTTTAGAATCACATACCTGACTGGAATCACTCTCAGGTGTTGGCCTTTCTGCATCAGAATTAATAACCTCCCTTGATGATTCACATTCAGATCCATCCTCGCTTGAACTTGAAGTTGTATCACCCTCAACTGAAGTTGAGACATCTTCATCTGAACTTCTGTCATGTTCAAAACTGTCATCATTTCCCGAGGATTCACCATTGCTTGCATCTTTGACAATTTCAGCATACAACGCCGATTTTGTCTGACTACTGTTCTTTGAATCAAGAGATGATGGTTCTACAGTAGAACGATGGTGTTGTAAACCAACTGGGGGTAATGGATTTCCATACAAGTCTGTGGTTGAAGCCGGCTTTACAGGAACTTGTATTGGATTGCCAAACCAATCTGTTGTTATTTTCGGTTCACT
This sequence comes from Helianthus annuus, assembly GCF_002127325.2. Classification (NCBI taxonomy): domain Eukaryota; kingdom Viridiplantae; phylum Streptophyta; class Magnoliopsida; order Asterales; family Asteraceae; genus Helianthus; species Helianthus annuus. The sequence continues at coordinate 59,586,620 of NC_035441.2, read as the reverse complement.
TTGCCTTTGATTGGTAACTGATGCCCACTGATTTGCAGATATCATGGCAGCTGAAGGTGGGGCAATAGCCTGCATCCAAGCAGTCTTGAAATCTGTTGCAGATTGAGAAGCAGATGATTGCGTATCAGATGATTGCGGAGCCAAGGATGTTGTAGTCCACGCGGATGGATCCCATTGACCGTTTGTTCCCATTTCGACGAAGGATCAAATTATCGAAGGATCAACCAAAGGATCACACGAAAGACAAACACCAAACCGGTCTCGAAAGATGATCTTTCGTAAGTTGATTTTCTAATCGTAGGCTTTGTGATTTTCTAAACTTGGGCTTTGTGATTTTCTAAACTTGGGCTTTGTGATTTTCTAAACGTGGGCTGTGCACAACAAATAATCAAAATTTATTGGCTACTTGGGCGGTGGAAATGATTTAATCTTTAATTGAAGCACATGGGCCGTCGGCCTGATTTAATTGAACACCAACAACAACTTGGGCGGTGCACAACACTCAAACAGAAAGTGGGCTTTTGAAAATTATTTAGTTTCTTGTGGGAGGCGGTGCCTTGGGCCGGAATACCAACAGCAAACAAACAAGGTTTGTTTGTTACTTGGGTGGTGCACCACTAACAATAATCAAACAATTATTAGTGGTCTATTTGGCGGCAATCACTAACAACAAATAACAAAAATTAGTGGTCACTTGGGGCGGTGCCTCTGATCAACAAAAAATGTTTCAATATATATGATCTATTGTTTTGGCGGACCCCACAATCTGTGAATATATCAATCTGTTGGGCGGTGCACTACAACAGCAAACAACCAATAGTCTTGGGCGGTGGAAGGATTGATGATAATTGGTCACTTGGCGGCGCACAACAATCAATAAAACATCTTTTAAATTTTGATCTGAAAGTGGGCGGTTAACTCAACGATGTTGAATAGTAGCACATGGGCTGTTGAAGGATTAGACAGACAACAATGATCTTTAATAATTTATTTCTAGTGGGGGTGCCTTGGGTGGTGATCACAAACCACAAACAACAAAGATTATTAGTCTATGTTGGCGGTTCCTTGGACAGTGAACCTGGGCGGTGATCATAAACAAAACAACCGAATTTTATTGGTCAATTAGAGGGTGCACCAAACTTCAACAAAAATCCTTCGATATTAATATCTGATCCTTCGAATATTGAACGATGAATGATCCTTCGAATATTAATCCCACAAATATCTTGATCTTTCAAATTTTGTTTGTTGACCCTTCGAAGTTTTACTTGATCTTTCGAAGAACAAAAAGTGACCCTTCGAAGATAGATTAATTCATTTCTGACCTTTCGAAAAACAAAAGATCTTTCGAAAACAGAAATCTGATCCTTCGAAGTACAAGATGGTCTATCGAAATCTTAAATGATCTTTCGAAATATGAAGATCTGTCACGAACATCAAGAACACATCAAGAACACGGTGACTGTTAGATCTGCAGATTTGACGAAAACAGACCCAAGACTTGAACAAGACCCCGGTTTTAAACAAGGTAAAGAGCCTTAGCTCTGATACCACTTGTAGGTCCCTTGTCGGAGGATGACGAACCTCAAACCTTGTTATACAAACCCACTAGCGAGTGCGGAATCCAAGCTAGCAAGCAAACCGGGATAAAGCAAGTATAAACACAAACACACAAGGATTCACCGATTAACACCACTGTATTAATACGAATGAAGGTTCCGGTTACAAGCACAATGTTTACAAATCTAACTTGCAAACTCTCTAGTGTGTGTGTGTGTGTTTTGATAGAATGCTCTCAAACTCTCTCTATGTGTGCATCTATCTAACAAGTCTCTCAAGTCCCTCACAAAAACAACACACTACATGGGTATTTATATACCCAGCATCTGATGTCTGGTCCGAAGGATCCGATAGATGGTCCGAAGGATCATCTATCGATGACAAAGTGTTCGAAGGATCTCCAAATACTTCGAAGGATTTCATATCCTTCGAAGTTCAACAGTAGCCCTCGTAACATATCTTTCGATGTCATCGAAGGATAGATATTATCCTTCGATGAACTATCCTTCGACACAGAACATATTCAACCAATATTCTAACTGTTGGCTAAGTCAAACCAGGAGGACGGTTGACTTGGTCAACTTACAGGACTGACAAGGACATCGTTTACATCGTGACCGAATACAGACAAAGTACAGACACAAGTGCATCAACACAGGCTGATAATTTTAAACAAAAAATTAGGCAAGTTGAAATTTCAAATCAATTTTATTCTGAAAAGAATAAGCTTGATGTTGAAAAGACTTTCAACGGAAATGTGAAGCACATTTTTGGAAAAATGGTAAATGGTAAGGCCAAAGGAGTGAATGAATTCTATGCTTCCTAAAAGAATGTTCACAAGTCTTTTGAAAGTGACAGTGAAAAAGAGAAAATTGCACCTAAGGATGGTCAGGCCTGGGTGTCAATATTTTTCGAAGAATAAAAAACCTGATTTGCCAGAGCTCCCAAGTGGGTAATCGTGGAGCATGAATCGGCATCATTCTTAAAAATTGTTTTTTTTTTTTTGAAAAATTGAAAATGTTTAAGTGTGAATTGTCGGAACTCCCAGGTTGGTAGTGTAGAGTAGGAATCGGCATTTTGAGATTTCAACCTAAAAGTGGTAAGTATTGGTAAGCAAACCGGCATATGGTTGAAAGAGAAGTTTTACTTGCAAGAAGTTGGTAGTTATTTCTATAAGTGGTTAATCAAGGTCATTAAGTTGAACTTGATTTAACTATCAGTCAAAAGATTGGAAAACAATGTGATGATCACATCCCCATTTTTACAAACTTAAGTGTTTTGAAATCATTATGCGAAAATAGTTTGTTGTAAGGGGGAGTTCTGATTGTTTATGCCAAGTGGATGGCGATTTGAAGCAATTTGATATCAGTTGTCACTTTATTTGTACAGTTTGTTTTCAAATTTCTTTTTATTGTTTTGAATTTTAGGGGGAGTAAGAATTTTTTTTTTCAGAAAATCCAAAAACATTAGAAAATTTGAAAAAGCCAAAAACATTGAAAAATTCAAAAATGAGTTTTGTTGTGAAAAGGAGGAAATGATAGTACATCAGTGGACTATCACAACATGCTAAAGATATGGAAAGTCAAATGTGATAAACGGTCTCACTAATGATGTGCCAGTAGGTTTTCACACACTTAGTAGATTGGGCTCGAGATATAAACCTAAATTTCAAACTTACTTATATCGTGGAGAACATCTCTTGGATATATGGGGAACCCACGAAATCTTGTTTGAAAGGTCCCTCTTTCTGAGATACTAGGTCTTTATGCTTAGTGATATCTGGGGTATTATCCCGGGACATTTGATTTTGCGGAAGCTATAGCCTAGTCCCCGTATAATACTTTGCATTTGCTTTAATCTTAAAGCTTATCCTCACTACAAAAAATGATGAAACATTGAAAAATGCTAATCATGTACTGTTGAAGAAAAGATTCTCTAAAGGGAGCACACCTAAAAGTCGAACCCATCATCTCTCTGATTTTGCGGAAGCAATAGCCTGAGCTCTCACGGCCTCGCATTCAACCCCTTTACAGATATCATCTAGGTATACTCACCTGTAAGACTGAATATTGGGATCTGGGTACGGGAGTATATTCAAGAGGTGGGACACGCGAATAAGTTTAAGTACTTAAAACATTAATTCTTATCTTGAAATAGTTGAACTTTGTGTGAAAATTTAAGTGGATCAGTATACTGACAATCTAAGTGAATCGTTTAGAACTTAAAATGTTTAAAGCTTAACGGTGTTGGTGATTTGTCTCATAAAATGATATGATCCTCTTACACAAACTCACAAAAATATTGTATGTATATATTTCTTTACTGCATTTCGTTTTAAATCCAAAATCCAAAAAGATTTTTAGTGTGTTTTAGCATAAATTTTTGAAAATACAAAAAGATTTTTGACAACTGACAATAAAGAGCTACTTTTTCAAAATTTCTAGTGCTAAACATGATAAACAGGTTTGGGAGAATGTGCATAAAAGAGTATTTTTCCTAAAAAAGTGATTCATCAGAGTCTAAATCATTTTGAATGATTCCTGCTAAGTGGTTCTGAATCTGAAAATTTAAATTTGTGAAACTTATGTTTGTGGTAGAGATTGTGCAAGAAAAGCCAGGTTCTGATACTTGAGTAGAGTGTAAGCCAGGTTATGATCTTAGAACCTGAAGATGGTGAATTCCAGACAACGATCCTAGCTTATCGAAAGGGGGAGTCTGAAGACAGCCAAGAGGGAGTCTGATGATGCAAGAGCCAGCTTCTGATTCTGGATCAACATTCAAGAGGGAGTTTGAATGATAAAGAGTCAAGTTCGAATCCTAGTGTCCACACAAGATGCTGATACTGATGAACTTAAGGAATCAAGAGATCTGATCAAGAGAAGATAGAGACAGATTGAGATTCTGGAAGAGAGAGAGAGAGAGAAAGAGATTAATTAAGGATGCTTACAATGGAGAATCTTTGGAGAGAGCGAGAAGACTGATAAAGAGTGAAGATGTGACATACCGAAGACTCGACACCGAAGACTTCGTCAACATCCAAGGGGGAGTCTGTTGGTGCATATGTCTGTCAACTTCGTCTTGTATCGAGTCTTGTAATAGATTTGTTAGATCAAGACACGTAGAACGAGAAAAACTGGAAACTGGCCAAAACAAGCCAGTTCACATGAAGTGGCCAGTTCACATGGACTGGAACATGTCCACTTCATGTGGATTGGAACATATCCACCTCATGTGGACTGGAACATGTCCACTTCATGTGAAGTGGCTGGCCTATATATAGTGGTCTTGAGTCTTTCATTTGTAAACTTTGTCATTCCGGTAGCGAAGCTCTGCTGAAGTATCTCCAGGTATGTAATCGTCATCAAATCAATACAAGAGATAGTTAAAGTGATTCTCGTGTGTTTAAATCTGAAATAACTCCGATACGTTTGATTCCGCATCTCGTATTGGACGAGATCTCTTCTGAACGACTCGTTTGGTCGTGCAAACTATCCTACATTATACACTTTGTTTGAATTTATTAAGTAAAGAAGAAAAGTTTAATAGAGCATATCAAAAAGTTTTAGGATATGATCAAGGATCAAATATCAAATATCCTATAATCGATAAATTCAAAAAAGTAGTATAGTTCAAGGATCATGTGTTCTGTTGTCAATGGTTAAGGGTCACTTAGATAAATAAGGAATACAATTAAAGTAATTAAGGATCATACCGGAGAATCCAAGTTAGGATCCTAAACCTTTAATATTTACAATCAGGATAACCAAAAAACAAACCTTAGTGAATGGTTAGAATCAAGGATCCTTAGCTGTTTAACTTCAAAAACCTGAAATGAAACAGAACTTGGGACTAAGCCAATATAAGAGAATAGATAGCAACTGGGGACAAGCCCAATATACTGGGGCCAAGCCCAAAAAACTGGGGACAAGCCCAAAGGATCTTGTGTAAACTGGAGTATGGCCCTCACTGGCGACTATCCAAACTTAGTGACATGAAAATGCCAAAACCTTAGCTAACGTGAAGACGTTAGAAACCTTAGGAACGGAGTATGGTACGTCTACCATTATACGTAGGATCCTGGATACAGCCAGTACAATGAAATTGTCAGCCCCTAAAGCGAGTACTGGTCCCATTGCCATGAACTGTACCAGGATCATCGTGCGCTACTGGAGATACTGGGGACAAGCCCAAATAATTGGGGTCAAGCCCAAATAACTGGGGTCAAGCCCAAATAACTGGAGACTTCTGTGGTTATTCAATCCTTAGTTAAGAATACATGAACCTTCTGCGAAACTGAGAATCAAAGTGAAAGGAGGATAAAGGATCCAGGATCCTTCTCCTTGTATATAGGATAATTAAAGAATGAAATAGTTTGAGATTAGATCATTACCAAAATGAGGATCCCTTATCCTATTAGGATCCTTCGAGGATATGGAACATGAGACTGGTTGAGGATTCTGGGTCCTTATTACATGAAGTATTTCTTCAGGTGGACAGCATTCCAAGCTCTGGGTAGCAAATCACCATCCATTGTTAGTAATCGATATGCCCCCTTTCCTGCCTCAGCTTCAATAACATAGGGACCTTCCCACTTAGGTGCCAACTTTCCATCAGAAGGATTCGTGGTGTTCTGAAATGCTTTCCTCAATACCATATCACCAACTTGAAACTTCCTGATCCTGACATTCTTGTTGTAGGCTCCAGCCATCCTTTGTTGATAACTAGCCATCCTTATCCTTGCCAAATCCTTGAGTTCTTCTATAGTATCCAGGTCTTGAACCAAGTTTTCAGCATTTCCTTCAGGATTACGGATGCTTGTTCTTGCAGTAGGAACCACCATCTCTGTAGGGATCACTGATTCTGCTCCAAATACCAAAGAAAATGGAGTTTGGCCAGTAGCATTCTTGGGAGTTGTTCTATCAGCCCATGGTACATAAGGTAGTTCTTCTGCCCACTTTCCTTTATTGGATCCAAGCTTCTTCCTCAAATTGTTGATGATGATCTTGTTGGATGATTCTGCCTGACCATTAGCTTGTGGGTGGACTGGTGTTGATGTTATCATCTTAATCCCCCAGCTGTCACAAAAGTTATAGTTCTACTCCCAATAAATTGGTATCCATTATCACAAACAATTTCAGAAGGAATATCAAATCTAGTAATAATATTTCTTTTGATAAAGGATATCACTTCTTTTTCTCTGACTTGAGCAAAGGCTTCAGCCTCTATCCACTTTGAGAAGTAATCAGTCATAGCAAGCATGAACACTTTTCCACCAGGTGCCTTGGGAAGTTTACCAACTATATCCATTCCCCATCTCATAAATGGCCAAGAAGAGGATATAGGATGCAAGAGCTCTGCTGGTTGGTGAAGGATGTTACTATGTCTCTGACAAGGATCACACTTCTTGGCATAATCCACAGCATCCTTCTTCATAGTAGGCCAACAGTATCCTGTCGTTAGGATCCTTGAGAATCATGCCCTGCCTCCAGTGTGGTTTCCACAATCTCCTTCATGAAAATCCATTAGGACTTCTTGGATTTTAGGATCCTCAATTCATCTTAGATATGGTCCGGCAAGAGATCGTTTATATAACATGTTATTCAATATTGTAAATTGAGATATCTTAATTTTGAAAGCCCTGGGATTTTCTCCTGTAGGAATCTCTCCGTTTTGGATATATCTCATGATTGGAAGGATCCATGATCCTGGATGAGATTGTGTATCATCACTAGGGATGATTGCAGAATCCTCTCCTATCTCCATAGCTACATGATCCTCAATAGCAGGGGTTAGGATATGGATAATAGGGATCTTGATATCCTCTGGAATCTTCAAGGATGATCCTAGATTGGCCAATGCATCAGCTTCTGCATTCTCTTCTCTGGGTACCTATGTCAAACTAAAAGAAACAAAAGAGAGTGCCAATTCTTTGACTATCTCTAAATATTTGATTAGCTTTTCACCTTTAACAGCATAGGATCCATTAAAGTGATTAATAATTAACAATGAATCTACATGTACCTCAAGATACCTGATCCTCATATGCTTGGCAATTTGCAAACCAGCTATCAAGACTTCATATTCAGCCTCATTGTTAATAGTTTGAAACTGATAAGCTATTGAGTGGGGTATTATGTCCCCCTGTGGTGATTTTAGTAGTATTCCAAGACCAGTTCCTTTAACATTAGAAGCTCCATTAGTGAAGAGTATCCAAGGATCCTTAGTTTCCTCTAGCTGTTGGACTTCTAACTAAGCTTCCCTTTGCAAGTCACTACTAAAATCTGCCACAAAGTTAGGAAAGGCTTGGGATTTAATGGCAGTCCTTGGTTCATATCTTATATCATAAGCACTAAGCTTCACTGCCCATTTAGCCATCCTTCCTGACATTTCAGGTTTCCTGAGAACGTTCTTAATTGGAAAATTAGTCTTAACAATAATGGCATGAGTTTCAAAATAATGTATTAATTTAGTAGATGCCATAATCAATGCAAGGATACGTTTTTCTAAATATGAATACCTGGATTCAACATCAAGCAAACTCTTACTTACATAACAAACAGGATGTTGTGTGCCTTGGTGATCCTTAACAAGGACTGCACTTACTGCTTTGGAGGATACCGCCAAATATAAGGATAATATATCCCCTTTTTCTGGTTTCATCAAGGCAGGAGCTGAGGATAGGTAATCCTTAAGAGCTTTGAGAGCATTTTCATGCTTTTCAGTCCATTCAAATTTCTTGTTCTTTCTCAAAATGTCATAGAATTCCTTGCACTTTTCTAGATGACTTGGATATGAACTTGTTCAAGGCTGCGATCCTCCCTGTCAATCTTTGCACATCTTTTGCATTGGCAGGAGATTTTATATTCACAATTGCCTTGATTTGCTCTGGACTTGTTTCAATGCCTCTTTTTGTTACCATATAGCCTAGGAATTTTCCTGCTTTAACACCAAAGTGACACTTGGAAGGATTTAGTTTCATATTAAATTTATCAAGGATATCGAATGCTTCCTCCAAATCTCTAAGGTGATCCTCAGCTTTATTGGACTTAACCACCATGTCATCTATGTAGACCTCCATAGTGTGTCCAATTTGCTCCTTAAACATCATATTGACTAGCCTTTGATAAGTAGCACCTGCATTTCTTAGTCCAAATAGCATAGCAATATAACAATATATACCAGTTGGGGTCATAAAGGCTGTACCCTCTTAATCAGATGGTTCCATCTGAATTTGTTGAAATCCAGATGAAGCATCCATAAAAGTCAACAACTCATGACCCGCGGTAGCATCCACCATGGAGTCAATGTGGGGTAATGGGAAAGGATCCTTGGGACATGCCTTGTTTAAATCAGTAAAATCGACACATACCCTCCACTTTCCATTTTTCTTTTGAACAACAACCACATTGGCTAACCATCTTTGATACTTAACCTCTCTAATCATACCTGCTCGGAGTAATTTGTCTACCTCTTCCTGGATAATAGCATTCCTTTCAAGTGCAAACTTCCTCCTCTTTTGGTGGATTGGCTTGAATGACCTGTCAATGCCAAGTTTATGAGTAATTATATCTTTAGATATACATGACATGTCTTCATGCTTCCAGGCAAAGGTAGTTTTTCTCCTCTTGAGGAAGGATACCAAATCCTTTTCAATAATACCAAGGATCCCTGATCCTTTGTAGATCTTGGATTCAGGATCAAGATGATCCATAAGGATTTCTTTCACATCCTGCTCTCTTGCCTCCAAGACATCTCTTGAAGGATACTTTAATTGCTATTGCTCCTTTGGTCTTGAGGCTGGTTTCATTGATGATGTGTGGCAATTCTTAGCCTCTTGTTGATCACTCTCAATTTTCACCACTCCCCATGGACTATGAAGCTTCACACATTGATGATAGGTAGATGGGACTGCCTTCATGTCATGTATCCATGGCCTGCCAAGGATAACATTACAACAGGATACGCAATCTATAACATAGAATTTTTGATAAGAATGAAGTCCTTCAATATAGATGGGGAGTTTGATGTCCTCTAATGTGTTCTTGGTTTCTCCACTGAATCCCACAAGAACTGAGGATCTTGGCACAATATCCGATTCAGGGATGTTCATCTTTTTGAGGACATCAAGTTGAATGATGTTTACCAAGCTTCCTCCATCTATCAGGATCCTGCGAACAAAGTGGTTAGATATAAATAAAGTAATAACAAGACCATCATGATGAGAATCCTGGATGTCAACACGATCATCCTCATCAAAAGTAATAACTTTATCCTTGGTAACAGTGGAAGTTCGAATGGGTCTATCCCCATTATCCATCTTGGTTTCCTTGGCATGTCTCTTGGCTACTAAAAAGGAAGTACCACAAATGTCTGATCCACCCGATATGAAGTTTATAACTTGTACATCTACCAGAGGGGCAGGAGCTCTTTCTGGGATCTTCTTAGGATCCTGGATCCTTGACTTTTTTCTTCCCAAAAGTTCCTTCAAGTGCCCCTTGCTTAACAAGTAACCAATTTCTTTTCTAAGGGCAATACACTCTTCAGTGAGATGTTCGAAATCCTCATTGATATGCACACCATTTGGACTTGTCTTTTGTTGCGGCTGGTTTATCACTTTTCCTTGGCCATCTTGCTTTCTCACCTAGATTCTGCATTGCAAGAATTAGTTCATTGTTATCAACAGAAAAACAGTACTCGGAAATTGGAGGATAATACTCATCATCATCTTCTTGTTCTACTGCATGCACATTCTGGTTATCAGACTTGTTGTAGGACTTGAACTTATTGTTCTTGAAGTAGGATCCTTGCTTTTCCGGCTTCGAGGATCCTGCCAGTCTTTCCTGGATCCTTTTATCTTCCTCTAATCAGATGAATCTAAGGGCCCTGGTTCTCACTTCGTCAAGATTCCTGCAAGGGGTCATGACAAGATCATCATAGAATAATGAATCCCTATGTAAACCCATTTTAAAGGCTTCTACAGCCGTAGCAATATCCAAATTAGGAATCTCCAAGGATTCTTTCTAAACTTAGTGATATAATCTCTAAGTGATTCATTTTGACCTTGTGTTACCCTATATAGATCACTGGTTAATCGTTCAAATTTTCTACTACATGAGAATTGACTATTAAAGAGGTTAACTAGGTTAGCAAATGAAGTAATAGTGTAAGGGGGGAAGACTAAGCAGCCCTTTAAGAGCTGATCCTGTAAGAGTAGATCTGAAACCCTTGCATAGACATGCTTCTTTTAACCGCTCAGGAATTGGATTGATCTCCATCCTTTCTCTGTATTGAGCCACATGCTCCTCTGGGTCCGTTGAACCATCATACAACTTCATGGTTGGTATCTGGAACCTTTTTGGAATTTCTGCATCATAAAGGGGTGCTGCAAAACGGGATATCCCGTGGCTACCATCTGCAATTTCAGGAATGGGCTTAACCATTCCTAGGACGTTGGATATCATATCCTTCAGCTTCTGTAATTCCCTAGCCATAGCCTGATTGATACTTGTATCCTGCATAGAGCCATGGTTAGTGTTATAAGAATTATTAAAAGTGTTACCTCCCGGAGGATTCAAGTTTGGAATTCCGGATGTGAATCCATATTGGCGGGATTCTGGTATGACAGAAGGACCAGAAGAAGCAATGGTCTGCATTGGAATGAAGTCTCCTTGATGAACATCTGAACTTCCAGGTTACATACTTCTTAAGGATCCTTGATCCTGAAAGATGTTGGATCCCTGATGTGTTGTAAATGGGGGTCTTGGAGGATAATCCATGGATCCGAAAACCTGCGATGAGGATCCTTGAGGCTGAAAGGAGGATCCCTAAACCTGAGGGAATCCTTGAACCTGAGAGGATCCTTGAACCTGAGAGGATCCTTGAGCTGGATGTGTCCCCATGTACCCTCCTGAACTGGTGAAGGATCCCTAATGCTGATCAGAGGATCCTGATGGTTGAAAGTAGGATCCTAGAGCCTGAGTCATCGCCGACGATCCATAACGCATCCCTGTTAATCCACCCAGGTATTGGACATCCGGAGCTGCAGAATGCTGGGAGGTTATGACTGGAGTGTCAAAATTCAGAGACCTAGGCATTAATGGAGAATGATCCTCCACTGATCTCTTCTGTTTCTTGATATCACCAATCTCCTTGAGGATCCTTTCGTTGGTTTTATCCTGCTCTTGTATGTGGTCCTTCATCTGCAAAATCAAAGTAAAAAGATCATTAGTAGAAGGATTAGAAGAAACAGAAGAAGTTGGTGGTTTTAAAAAAAGTAGGGCTTAGTCTCTTTACAGCATTTTCAGCATTCTTCTGAGATCCTGAAGCTGGTAGAGGCAAAGGTGGAACGCCGTGTGAAGAACTGATTATCGGCATTGAATTTGAAGTGCTCTTTGCTGAAGAAGCCATCTGCTTGGTTGTAATGAACCGAAATGATCGCAAAGACAAAAAATTCTCACGAATGAAGCACCAATTACCCCACGGTGGGCGCCAAACTGTTTTGGTCAAAAATCAGGCAAGGATAATGCAACCAAATCTTTGTTGTGAGCGATGATGCTTGAACTAATGTATGAATAACTTGCAAATGTAATGAACAATTGACACAAGGATTTATACGAGGAAAAAGCCCTTAATCAAGAGTTGATCTCCGGCATAAAAAACCTCGGGTGATGGAAACTACCGATCACCAACTAAGATTAAACAAAAGGTTGTTACAAGTCGGGTTGATAACAAGCTTATTATAAGGATCACTAGTGTGCAAAAGTGCAAAAATGTATGAAATCGCCAAGTTAACTGTTGAGAGCTATTGAGAACTGTTTCGAGAGTGTGTGTTTGCTAAAATTAGCCAAGTGTTCTAACTCAAGCTTGTTATCCCCTTTTTAAATTAGAAATAACTTAACTAACCAACTATCCGCTAAATGTGCAAGCTTCCAACGATCTCCACAACGTTCACAAAGCCATGCACGTGCGGAATATTGAAGGCATATTCCCCAAGAATATCGACAAGACCAACTCCAAGGTGTGTACTCCTGCAAAACATATTTATACATAATGAAGACAACCGTTAGTATAAGGATAACAACAAGGATCCTGAATCCTGATCCTGCAATGTCTTCTAAGGATCCTTAATTCAAACAGAATTGAGTATCCGTGATCCTGACAGTATTTGAGGATCCATGATCCTTAGGATTGGAAAATCCTCCCCTAACAACACTCACGAAGCAAACTCGGTGAAGTTTATGACGCAAGTTACGCGAAACTGTGTGTTCATGTCCCCGCTTTTAAACATTTTATTGTTTTCTAAACTTGGGGAAAATACATGTACTATGGTATGTAGATGCAAAACTAAGGAATAATAATATAGATCATGTCATGAATAGGGTGTTATAAGCACCATTAATCAACTTAATACTTAGACCGCGGAACAAAAGGTTAGATCTAATGGGTTTCAGGCAGCCACACTCTTGGCCACACTTTTACCAAGAGTGCTTTGTGTCTCTAGTCGTGAATCGACAAATAAAATGCCAATGGTTTGGATGCTTCCTATGTCGTTACATATATTAGTGGCCTCGAGAACCATTCGCGATCTCGTATTCCTTACATTTACAGAAATACTTTTTCAAATACAATTACATACCATGTTTTCTACAACAAATACTTAAATGTTTTACACAAAACTGCATGAATTCACACCAACTTTTGTTGACGATTTTTTCAAAACTTACATGTATTTCAGGTAACTAAGTGGATGTACGTGGGGTCCCTCTTGCTCAAGGATGTTGTTTGTGTTTTAGCTATGTCGTGTCAGAATTCCAATGTCTCTTTTGTGAGATATGGTTGTTATATTCCACCTCGCATGGTGATATAATGATCAAAACCTTGATGTTTGTCTTTGAAATAAATTTGTAAAATTTTCAAACAAAATTATCTATCGTGTGATGTAAACCCTTAACTTAACCTATGTTTTTGATATCCAATATCAATGGCATTATGTAGTTTGTTTATTGATCATGTAGTATGTTTACAATTCGTATGCAATGAGAACTGTTGGTGCATACATCTGTTGACTTCGTCTTGTATCGAGTCTAGTACTAGTTTTGTTAGATCAGGGCACATTGTACGGGAAAATAGAGTTGTAGTGGTGATTTCCCACGAAAGGTGATTTCCCACGAAAGGTGATTTCCCACGAAATGGACATGTCATTTCGTGGGAATCAGAAATTAGTCATTTCGTGGGGAATCGGAAATTAGTCATTTCGTGGGGAATCAGAAGTTAGTCATTTCGTGGGAAATCAAAAGTTAGTCATTTCATGGGGAATCAGAAATAATATAAATAGGCTTGCGACATTGTCATTTGGTGGGAAATCAGAAAATCATACCGAGGTGCTGTCGGTTTGATTCTTGAAGGTACAAGCTGTAATATCAATCAAATCAGTGATTTAAGTGAACTGCGTGTTGTTTCTACATCAGTTTGTTGTTTTCCGCACCTGAAACTGTTTAAAACTCCTCTGAACGACTCGTTCGGGTCAACAAACGATCCTACAAGTGGTATCAGAGCTCAGGAGGAGGAGTTCTGTCGAATTCAGCTGGAATATTCTGATTTCTACTCATTCTTTCACATTTTTTCTGATTTTTACAAAATCGAAAGGGTTTTTATAGTCCAAATCGGCTGATTTTTGGATATGTTGTGCGTAAACATAAATTAACAAAGCCTTAAAATTTTCAGGTTTAAAATCGACCTAAAACTTGCATTTTCGTGATTCCGCTTCAAATGCTCGAAAGTTTGATGACATCAGCAACATTCTTGAAGTGATTTCGCTCGAGATTTGATCTAATTTCGCTCCAAAAGTGCTTGAAAGTAAGGTTCCGCTCGAAAACAGTTGTTGATTCCGCCTTAAATTGTGATTTCGCTCCAAGAATGATCTTGATTTCGCTCCTGACTAACAATCATTCTGATTTCGCTCCAAAATCATTCTGATTTTGCTCCAAGGGATTAAAACGTGATTCCGCTCGAACTTAAATTTCTGATTTCGCCTGAATTGTCATCGGTTTGCAACCCAAGACAGATAATCGGTCAAATCATCTTTATTAGTATCAATATTAGGTCCAATGAAATTGTTATCGGCCTTAAAGTTGTCAGTCTTAAGTGTTGGCTGATTTTGTAATAGGTATCAGCCTTAATAGTGAACCGGCCCAATCAACATTTAAAAATTGTCACGTGACTTTCCCATGTGATAATTGACGGTCCATGTGAAGTAGACAATAGCGGCCCAATCATGTTATTTTGAACAAGAAAAGTTGTCAGCTTTAGTGGGTATTCGGTCCATGTAATTGGTTTAAATTGAGGCCCAATCAAAAGGTTTTTAAGTTTTAAAATTTGGTTGAGGTAACAGTTCACCGGCCCATGTGACTTTCTTACATAATCTCGGCCCAATCAAAGCTCAGTTCATTATTGGTCCAATCAGAAATTGTTTGGTCTTACAGTTTGTCGGATCATAAGTGTTTGCATGTGAACAATTATCGATTAGTGGATTGGACGACCCAATGAGAGTTTACAAGTTGGAAGTGTGTCGGCCACTTAATTGTCCACGAGATTATTTGAGTTAGTTTGGTTTCACATGAGTTGAATTTTTATTCAGGTTTGATATTTGATCAGTTCACACAAAGTGAACTCTGTTTCACACGGTGAGAATTTGATCCCAGTTCACAGGTCCAATTCGTTTGAATTCAAACACGTTCTAGTTTGCTTAGTGTGTTCAGGTCACGTGAAAAGGTCCAATTCGTTTGAAAGTCATCATATCGCTTGACAGTCAGTTCTAGTTTGTATGGTTTGGAGTTCCAAGTTGTCAAAAGTTCATCAGGTTGTTTGAAATTCCATCACTTCGCACGTAGTGAGTCTGATCGTTTGAAATTGATCCGAGTCATAGCAGTTCTCACGGTTTGCCAATTTAAACCTCAGTCCGCACAGAATATTCATCAGTTCGAGTGATTCAGTTCGCACAGAGTATCAGTTTGATTCAGTTGCTCTGATAAGTGTTTTAAACTGATTGTGTTTTGTTTGTTTGTGTGTCTACAGGTGATACAGGTGTTTTACGAGGTGAACCAGTTAGTTTGAAAGCTTGTTTGAAAAATTCTTCGATGCCGAAACATGGATTCTGAATTCTACAATGCGTTTGCTACTCCGACTACTCCAGCTGCTGTGGTTCAAAATATGAACATGGAATACGAAACTGGAATGTTGCAAAAACCCCCAAAACTTATGAATATTGAAGAATCCCATAGCTGGAAAGAAAGATTTGAAATCTGGGTTCAGGCGAACCATCTGAAAGCTTGGGAAAGCATTGAAACTGAATATGTTAGACCACAAAACGCTATGAGAGTTGATAAAATCATTTCAGAATTCACAGACCAAGAGAGAGAAAGCTATAAAGGAGAGAAAATTATGATAAGTCTGTTGCAACAAGCTGTCAAAGAAGATATATTTGTTTTGCTTCAGCATAATGGAACTGCGTTTTCAATCTGGGAAGCACTTAAGAAAAAGTTTGAAGGAAGTACCGAGATGCTACAGAGCAAAGCTTATTTGTTGAAAAAAGAATTTGAATTGTTCACGAGTATGCCAGGGGAGACTACGAAGAGTATCATAGAAAGTGTCACACCCCGGCCGCGTATAACATGCAACCGCGGCGGAAAACGTCGGGGAGTGTTGTGGACAGAACTAATTGTTATACAACCATAGAAATTTAAGTTACATTTTATTTATCAACACGGATGTTACACTGTCTTAAAACAGAAAGCACAGAGTTCGGAACATAATTATACTAGTCTATCTTCATTTTTAGTTACTAAGGCACAGGTCCGCCCTAGTATCGTGATCAACATCTTATGGAACAGCTCCTGAAAACACATGTGAAAGTAGGTACGTCAGCATAAAAATGCCTGTGAGATACATAGGTTTTATGAAAGTGGGATTCATGACTTGAGTTTTAAAGAAATGTTTAATAACAGTCAGTCATGAACCTTGTAATTTGTCTTGCTTTGTAAATCATTCGAAAATCGATAACATCAGTTGATATGTATAGATAAGTGCAAGGTTAAACGAGTAACCAAGTAAAATGAGTTGAATATAATAAGTTGTTTTGGTAAGACAATGTTTCATGAAAAGTATGTTATATGTATAAAATGTTATATGTCTAAACTAAAATGATTTAGATAACGCTAAGATATGTAATATTATACAAACATTTATATATAGGAAGTGCCAGCGGCGTATCCACCATGTTTGAATCATATTATATACTCCATGTTACTCAAACCATTTACCCAAACCAATCCACCATGTAAATTGTTCATGTATAAACCAAATGTCAAGTGATATTGTGTAAACCATGTCAAATGTTTATGTTCAATGTAAACCACCAAATGTGTATGTCAATGTCAACGTGTTTATGTTCAATGTAGATCATGTAATGTGTAATCCCAAAATGTATCATGTATGGTAAGCGAAATGTATCAACTTAAACCATATTCACAAAACAAGTCGTTGAAGTAAAACGTCGTTTAAATCAACGTTATGTTCTGCGGAAAATGCATGCTCTATTGATATTAACATTTATGCGGTATTGTAAACTATGCATACATCCAAGCCTTGAGACTGCGGCGATAAACCCTTAAACAAATTAAAGGTTTATCTAAGTTATGTATATCGAATTCGGTCATTCCTTCCAATCCTATCAAACCCAGGATTTCAGAAATGGGAGTTGTCAATTCCTATGGTACCACTACCTACTAACGAACGGCGTGATCAATGTTAATGAATGTATTGTCCCATGTTAAACAAACAAAATGTCATAACAAAATGAAGGCATGTGATGTAAACAATTGTACTAAGTATGCTAAGTAAACATACGAAGCAGAAATGTTCATGTAAATCAATGTGTCCATATGCTGAGTAAACATATGCAACAGAAATGTTCATGTAATTCAATGTGTCCATATGCTGAGTAAACATATGCAACAGAAATGTTCATGTAAATCGATGTGCCCATATGCTGAGTAAACATATGCAGCAAAAATGTTATGTAAATCAATGTACTAAGTACGCACACAATGGGCATACATAGCATAAAATGTAATGAATTCATGTACTATAATGTACTAATGAGCATAGCAGATATACGATGTGAAAACATGGAAAGCATGAAAGTAACAGATAGGCACATGTGTTTCACCCCAAAACAGTTTAGAAAATAGTAAAAGAGGGGTTCAATGTACTCACCTGAGATTGCTTTGAATTCCTTGTATAATAACCAGATAATGCTAAAGATCACGGGATATCAAACGGCACCTAATAGGTAGCTATGTTAATATACCGGACCAAATCGGGAGGATCCGATAGTATGCGGGTTCGTAAACCAAACGAGTATGGGGACTCGTGTAATATGGTTTAACAAAGCCTACATACTAAAATGAAACTTGACCTAAGTGCTTACGGCCCATCACGACCCGTTTAGGTAGCTTATGCTACCCTAACGCGTCGTTCGCGTAGAACGCGTATGGAACGCCTAACATTGCGACCACAAGGTATAACCTCGGAAGGTTATAGCTATGGTCACCTAATATGTTTGGTCAGATCCTAAAGATCAACCAAATGGGTCGGGTTCGAAAGTATAAGCGATGGTTTAGATCGCTTACCTTACGACCCTATATAAGCACTATACTAAAAGTGACGAGCTAAGCATGTTAGAACATGCTTAACTAAGTTTAGAAAACAGGTTTGGCATCAAAACAAACGGCTTTGATGCTCACGAGTAGTTTGGTTACAAAACACGCAAGAATGCGCATTTTGGCCGAAACTACGACTCGTCACTGAGCCTAGATAACGTGGTAGTCAGTAGGTATGGTCACTATGGACCATAACCATCGTGATCACGCTCACGTTATGAAGTTCCAACGAACTTCGCATCGACCATAAGCTGGTCAATGCAGAAAGTCAACGAAACGTTGACTTCGGACTCGAAAAGCGAATAAAAGAACGAAAGAACACTTACGGAGGGTCCCCGAATGCTAATCTAGATCAAAATAGCTCAGGTATGAAACAATGGTTCCAACTTAGAGCCTTAAGATCAGATTGTGTGGGTTTTGAGCAAAATGGGGGGGTATTTATAGGAAAAGTGAAACCGTTAGGATCGTTTTATCGAATATCGTGCCACGATCTTGTGCGTACATGTGTTACATTGTTAGATTAACTGAATATGGCGCTTGGCCTTTGATTGGGTGAAAAGGCAATTGGACCTTTCGCCATTTGAAGAGCCAATCAGCATTAAATGTGGGTTCTGCTGTACTGGGGACCCCTTACGGACCGTATGGGATTTGGCTTACGGTCTGTAAGCCCCTAGTTTGGCAGATTTACCATTTTGGTCCCTGCAGCACCAAAACTTGGTATTTGATGCGTTTTTGGCACGTTTAAGCCCCGTTAACCCATTTCAAAGCTCTAAAATGAAGTTAAAGTATAGGGAACTTAAAATGTGCTAAAAAATATGTCGGATGTCGGTTCATTTGGCCGTACGGTCGCGATGTTCGGTTAATTACGACGGAATGCGCATAAGCGTGAAAGACGA
The DNA here is from genome assembly GCF_002127325.2 of Helianthus annuus. Taxonomy (NCBI): domain Eukaryota; kingdom Viridiplantae; phylum Streptophyta; class Magnoliopsida; order Asterales; family Asteraceae; genus Helianthus; species Helianthus annuus. The sequence goes on along the minus strand of NC_035441.2, from coordinate 59,567,446 downwards.
TCCAAATTGCGCGACGAATGGATTTTTCTCATGCCATACACTAAGGCATAATATAAGGATGCTTACATAAATTTTTGGATGTCCGGATGTATTCAGAACGTAAGTTATGCGCAAAAGTGCAAACTTGTGCACTTTTTGACACTTTTAGTCCCTGAATGACCCAAAAGTTTGTTTTAGCATACGAAACCCCTCAAAGCCTATTTCTAAGCTATGTAAAGGATATTTATTGTGACAACTCGTGTTTCAAGGTCTTTATCGGATTTAACTTCGTATTCATTTGCTAAGCATGTTTATAATTGTTGAGGTGCAATATAAAGGTATAACTGTGATATGTATTATGTGTGTACATATTATACATATTTAGATTGTCTAATTATTTTAAGCATGGGTCTACACCTAACTAACCTAGCCGAAAACCCCACCATATAAATCACCCTCATCGAAAACACCATCACTGGTGAAACACATATGTGTTTTCGGCCATGTGAGGCAACGAAAACCGAAAGTGGGCCTTTGGCCCAGTAGCGATCCACTATATCTTTGCCTCAACCATTACGTAAACGTTTTAATCGTCAAACCCTAACTCTCACCCGCAAGTCGACGGCAGCCCTCCTCTCATTCGAAGTCAGATCATTTGTTTGATCATTCTTTGTTCGGTTAGTGTTTCCATAGTTAATTAACGATAGTCTATATGGATGTTTATGATACTTGGAGGTTAATATGCATGACATGATCAGTTATATTAATTAATGTATGCGAAACTTGGTGTGATCTAGAGTTCTAGGATTATTATGATTGAATGATTAATCTCGAGTGATGTGAAGGTGATCAGGATCTAAAAGCATGTTAAATTGTTAACAGTGTTTGATTAGGTGATATGTTAAGCTATTGCTGAATGCATAAAAGGGTTCTTGATAAATGTTATGATTGCTGTTGTTATGATCGGTGATAGGGTTCTTGAATTGCATGAATTGATATGATTGAATAACTGTATGTTGCAAGAGATGAAACTGTTATATGACTTCTAGGATTGTTCGTAACTGTTGTTGATGATGATGATGTTGCCAACGAAAACACAGAGACCACGAAAACACAAGAGTCAGACGAAAACACAAGGTGTTTTCGTCACACCTTATGCCCAACGAAAACACTATCACAACGAAATCACCCTGGTGATTTCGGCCCACAGTTTGGTTTTCGGCCCAAAGTGTTTACGGCCAAGGGATTTCGGGCCCAAGTGTTTTCGCCACAAGGTTGTTTTCGGCCCAACTGTTACATCTGTTAAGTGTTCGAACCTATTAACTGGGCCAAGTTATTAACTCACTTAACCTTATCAACTCCGTTAGACTCATGTAGTGAATTCTGTTATGTACTCTGTTAAGTGATGCTCATGTTTGACTCTGTTAGTTAATCCTGTAGTTAACTAACAGTGTTTGTTTATTATTTCGTTTACGTATGTAAACCTTGTTGAATTGCTAACTCCGTTAAGACTGTTAACACTTTCAAGTGGGTTAGTGAATAATCAAGTTAGTAAAAACTATGATGGACATTTATGTGAAAGATGGATTTGCATGAATTGGATTAACTGCTTACATGATACAAGATGCTAACTGCTGGGCACACTTTGTGATAATAATGTGATGCAAGTTACATGAGAAACATTACGAATATGAACTGATTGAGTATACGTGCACTATAGGATTTGACTGATTTCTTGTGAGCACATAACTTAGCATACCGAGCAAACCAAGGTGAGTTCACTGCATTTCTCAAGCATGCGTCCCGGTGGTTTGGGACAACTAGTAAACGTTTGAAAAAGGAATCTTGGGTAAACATTGTAATTGAGTCTTGGTATTTGCGTATGGGATCGATCATTACCAATGCTTGGTTAGGGGCATTGGGGACTGGACACACTCCAGGTTATCGAGGGACACACTTCCCGGATACATATGGGCACACTCCCTAGGGTATCTCAACAAGTTATAAACCGCATCAAATCATAACGTTGAATTGACCTAACGTATATTTGGTAACAAAACACGGTAACTAAACTTTGAACTCACCAGCGTCGTCTGACACACTTGTCTGCATGCTTGCAGGTCGTTAGAATACGAGACATGGACTTGCTGTCTGGGAGTGCTTGAGTGGTCATGGATCGAGGCTCTTGGATTAACCTATATTTGATACATTGATTTTGGAAATTATTGTGAACATTTGTTAAACGAATTATTGCATGCTTTCGCTAGATAACTTTTTGGGAACTAATATCATGCGTGACATTTCTCATTAGTAATTAATGATATGTTTTATTTAAATATTGATCATTGGTTCAATGTGATTAGTGGCTCAGACTCTGATGCGTAACACGCCTCGCGGGGTTCCCGCAGGTGATATTTTGGGGGTGTTACATTTATGGTATGTTTAACTTATGGACATGTTCCGGAATGTTCGTTACAGTTCAAATTGGCATACTTTCGCAGTTTGTCAAGTTTAGTCCCTGTAAGCGAATTAACTGTTTTTGCCATACCAAAGCCTTCAAAACTTATTTCTAAGTTATGTAAAGGTTATTTAAGGTATGTTGAGTATATGTTGATGTTCTGGAGTATTTGTCGCATTAAACTGAGTACGTTTACGCACCAGTTTGCGTATAATTCTCCAGAAAGCGATGTAGAGTTTGAATTTGAACAAAAGTCAAAACACGAAAAATGTAAAACACAACAAAACAAATATTGGGATCAAATAACATTATTTTATTGAAAATTGAACTGTTCACAATGATTACAGGCACAGATGTTACAGTCTCCCCTACTTGTGGAAATTTCGTCCCGAAATTTATTTAGAGGAAACTGATGGAAAAAGATGCGGATATTTTGCCTTCATTTGATCTTCACGCTCCCAAGTAAACTCGGGTCCACGTTTAGATTCCCAGCGAACCTTGACCAAAGGAATGCGCTTGCGTTTGAGCCACTTGACTTCACGTTCCATGATCTCCACTGGTTTCTCAACAAATTTCAGTGTTTTATCAACACGAATCTCATCAAGCGGTATGTGGAGGTTCTCATCGGCTAAACACCTCTTGAGATTGGACACGTGAAAGGTTGGATGAACATTTTCAAGTTCAGGAGGTAACTCAAGTCTGTAGGCTACCTTGCCGATTCTTTCGATGATCCTGAATGGTCCAACGTATCTAGGTAGTTTTCCTTTCTTTCCAAATCTGATCACACCTTTCCAAGGTGAGACCTTAAGTAATACACGATCACCGACTTGAAAATCCAAGGGTTTACGTTTTAGGTCTGCGTAACTCTTTTGACGGTTTCTAGCTGTCTGAAGGTTATCACGAACTTTCTTTACCTTTTCTGTTGTCTCTAAAATGAGGGCAGGTCCAGTAAGCTGAGCCTCGCCAATCTCATTCCAGCAGACTGGTGAACGACATTTTCGACCATAGAGAGCCTCGAAAGGAGCCATGTTGATGCTGGAGTGATAACTGTTGCTGTAGGAGAATTCAATCAACGGAAGATGTGAATCCCAACTACCACCAAATTCGATCACACAAGCTCTGAGCATATCCTCCAGTGTCTGGATTGTTCTTTTAGATTGACCATCCATTTGCGGATGATAGGCTGTGCTCAGATTAAGTTGGGACCCCATAGCAGATTGCATGGTTCTCCAAAAATGAGAAGTGAAACGAGCATCTCTGTCAGAAATGATGTTCAAAGGAACACCATGTCGAGCTACAATTTCATCTACGTAGATTTGAGCAAGTTTGTCAGCCGAATAATCCTCACGGATTGGCAAGAAATGCGTTGACTTGGTAAGACGATCAACGATTACCCAGATGGCATCATGACCTTTCTTTGTGCGCGGGAGTTTAGTAATGAGATCCATAGTAATGTTTTCCCATTTTCAAACTGGGATCTCTGGTTGCTCCAATAAACCAGAAGGACGCTGATGTTCAGCCTTAACCTTAAGACAAGTAAGGCATTGCGATACGTATAAGGCAATGTCTTTCTTCATACCAGGCCACCAATACTGAATACGAAGATCCTTATACATCTTGCCTGAGCCAGGATGAATAGAATAACGAGACTTATGGGCTTCATCCATAAGCAGTGTACGAAGATTATCTTGGCTCGGGACCCACAAACAGTCCATGAAGTAATATGATCCGTTGTCCTTCAGTTCAAGAGCAGGTGTTATGTGATAAGGAAATTCCTTATCCATCAAACCTTGTGAAACACAAGATTGTTGAGCCTGAGAAATGCGTGCTTGGATTTCGGATTGAGCTTGAATAACCGATTGGACACGAACATAATGAAGCTTAGTACGTTCCTTGCGACACAATGCATCGGCTACGACATTCTCCTTACCAGGATGGTAGCGAATCTCGCAGTCGTAGTCGTTTAGAAGTTCAACCCAACGTCGTTGTCTCATGTTGAGTTCTTTCTAGTTGAAGATATGTTGAAGACTTTTGTGGTCAGTGAAAACCACACATTTTGTGCCGTACAAATAGTGTCTCCAGATTTTGAGAGCGAAGACAACTGCACCCAACTCAAGATCATGAGTGGTGTAGTTCTTCTCATGTATCTTCAACTGCCTTGATGCGTATGCTATGACCTTGTTTCTTTGCATCAGGACGCAGCCAAGACCTAATTTAGATGCGTCGCAATAAACGACGAAATCATCATTGCCCTCAGGCAATGTTAGGACAGGCGCATCGCAAAGCTTTTGTTTCAAAGTCAGAAATGCTTCCTCTTGCTTGGATCCCCAATCAAAGGGTTTGTTCTTCTGAGTTAGAGCAGTTAGAGGAACTGCAATCTTCGAGAAATTTTCTATGAAGCGGCAGTAATAACCCGCTAGACCAAGAAAAGAACGAACTTCACTAGGGGTAGTAGGCGTATCCCAATCCTTAATCGCGCTGATCTTGGAGGGATCTACATGAATACCTTGTTCGTTGCCAAAATGTCCTAAAAATTGAACCTCTTTAAGCCAGAATTCACACTTGGAGAATTTGGCGAAAAGTTGCTCTTTCTTTAGGAGTTCCAATGTAAGACGAAGATGTTGCTCATGATCAGCTCGCGTCTTAGAGTATATCAAGATGTTGTCAATAAAAACAATGACGAACTGATCCAAATAAGGTTTACAGACCCTATTCATCAAGTCCATGAAAACAGCAGGAGCATTAGTCAAACCGAATGGCATGACTGTAAACTCATAATGCCCATAACGAGTACGGAACGCTGTCTTTGGAATATTTTCTTCATGCACACGGAGTTGATGATATCCAGATCGTAGATCAATCTTTGAAAAATAAGAAGCGCCTTGCAATTGATCAAAGAGATCATCAATGCGAGGTAGGGGATATCGATTCTTGATGGTAAGCTTGTTAAGCTCACGATAATCGATACACATCCTAAAAGATCCATCCTTCTTCTTGACAAAGAGAACGGGAGCACCCCAAGGTGAAAAGCTAGGACGAATAAAACCTTTGTCAGAGAGCTCCTGGAGCTGCTTAGATAACTCTTGCATTTCAGACGGTGCAAGACGGTATGGAGCTCTGGCAATGGGATTTGCACCAGGTACGAGATCAATACGGAACTCGACTTGGCGTGCTGGTGGTAGACCAGGTAACTCTTCAGGGAAAACTTCAGAATAATCCCGAACGACAGGAATATCTGAAATAGACTTACCTTTGCCTTTATCTGTTGTAACATGTGCTAAGAAAGCCACATAGTTCTTCCGTAGATACTTCCGTGCTTTAAAACAAGACATGAGTTTGAGACCACCGGCAGGCTTCTCACCACGAACCTGTAGGATCTCGCCTGTCGACAGCGGCACACGAACAATCTTCTCAGAACAAACTATCTCTACGCGATGCTTAGATAGCCAATCCATACCCACAATAACGTCGAAGCTTCCAAGTTGCATTGGCGTGAGGTCAATAGGAAAAATACGGTCGTTAAGGTTCAATTGGCAGTTGCGTAGAACAGAATTAAGAACAACGGGTTCACCACTGGCAACCTCTACTGTCAAAGGTTTACCTAGTTTCGTTCTAGACACGCGAAGCATTGGCTCAAAAGACAATGACACAAAACTCTTGTCGGCACCCGAATCAAAAAGAACAGATGCAGGCTGATTATTAATAAAGAACGTACCGTTCACCACTTCATTGTCTGCTTGTGCCTCTTGAGCATTCATGTTGAAGACTCGCCCTCGAGCCTGAGCCTGATTCTGGTTTGCATTCTGGTTCTGGTTGGCTAGTCTTGGGCACCGGTTTCTGTAGTGGGTCAGATCCCCATAGTTATAACAAGCACCTGGTGGGTAGTTTGGTCATGCAGCCTGACCCTGTTGCTGAGCAAGAGGCTGAGAAACTTGTTGTGCAGGGTTCTGAACTGCGCGATTTTGAGCAAACCGACAAACATCGGCAAGATGACCTAACTTCCCACAGTTAGTACAGAAACGGCACTGATGTTTCGGCTGATGGTAACTGTTGCATCGATTGCACAAAGGTGCACTTCCTGAATAGGGCCTCTTTGCTGAAGCTTAGTACGTTCCTTGCGACTCAATGCATCGGCTACGACATTCTCCTTACCAGGATGGTAGCGAATCTCGCAGTCGTAGTCGTTTAGAAGTTCAACCCAACGTCGTTGTCTCATGTTGAGTTCTTTCTGGTTGAAGATATGTTGAAGACTTTTGTGGTCTGTGAAAACCACACATTTTGTGCCGTACAAATAGTGTCTCCATATTTTGAGAGCGAAGACAACTGCACCCAACTCAAGATCATGAGTGTTGTAGTTTTTCTCATGTATCTTCAACTGCCTTGATGCGTATGCTATGACTTTGTTTCTTTGCATCAGGACGCAGCCAAGACCTAATTTAGATGCATCGCAATAAACGACGAAATCGTCATTACCCTCAGGCAATGTTAGGATAGGCGCGTCGCAAAGCTTTTGTTTCAAAGTCTGAAACGCTTCCTCTTGTTTGACTCCCCAATCAAATGGCTTGTTCTTCTGAGTTAGAGCAGTTAGAGGAACTGCAATCTTCGAGAAATTTTCTATGAAGCGGCGGTGATAACCTGCTAGACCAAGAAAAGAACGAACTTCAGTAGGAGTAGTAGGTGTATCCCAATCCTTAATCGCGCTGATCTTGGAGGGATCTACATGAATACCTTGTTCGTTGACAATATGTCCTAAAAATTGAACCTCTTTAAGCCAGAATTCACACTTGGAGAATTTGGCGAAAAGTTGTTCTTTCTTTAGGAGTTCTAATGTAAGACGAAGATGTTGCTCATGATCAGCTTGCGTCTTAGAGTATATCAAGATGTCGTCAATAAAAACAATGACGAACTGATCCAAATAAGGTTTACAGACCCTATTCATTAAATCCATGAAAACAGCAGGAGCATTAGTCAAACCGAATGGCATGACTGTGAATTCATAATGTCCATAACGAGTACGGAACGCTGTCTTTGGAATATCTTCTTCATGCACACGGAGCTGATGATATCCAGATCGAAGATCAATCTTCGAGAAATAAGAAGCGCCTTGTAATTGATCAAAGAGATCATCAATGTGAGGTAGGGGATATCGATTCTTGATGGTAAGCTTGTTAACCTCACGATAATCGATACGCATCCTGAAAGATCCATCCTTCTTCTTTACAAAAAGAACGGGAGCACCCCAAGGTGAAAAGCTAGGACGGATAAACCCTTTGTCAGAGAGCTCTTGAAGCTGTTTAGATAATTCTTGCATCTCAAACGGTGCAAGACGGTATGGAGCTCTGGCAATGGGATTTGCACCAGGTACGAGATCAATACGGAACTCGACTTGGCGTGCTGGAGGTAGACCAGGTAAGTCTTCAGGGAATACTTCGGAATAATCCCGAACGACAGGAATATCTGAAATAGACTTACCCTTGCCTTTATCTGCTGTAACATGTGCTAAGAAAGCCACATAGTTCTTCCATAGATACTTCCGAGCTTTAAAACAAGACATGAGTTTGAGACCACCGGCAGGCTTCTCACCACGAACCTGTAGGATCTCGCCTGTCGACAGTGGCACACGAACAATCTTCTCAGAACAAACTATCTCTGCGCGATGCTTAGATAACCAATCCATTCCCACAATAACGTCGAAGCTTCCAAGTTGCATTGGCGTGAGGTCAATAGGAAAAATATGGTCGTTAAGGTTCAACTGGAAGTTGCGTAGAACAGAATTAAGAACAATGGGTTCACCACTGGCAACCTCTACTGTCAAAGGTTTACCTAGTTTCGTTCTAGACACGCGAAGCATTGTCTCAAAAGACAATGACACAAAACTCTTGTCGGCACCCGAATCAAAAAGAACAGATGCTGGCTGATTATTAATAAAGAACGTACCGTTCACCACTTCGTTGTCTGCTTGTGCTTCTTGTGCATTCATGTTGAAGACTCGACCTCGAGCCTGAGCCTGATTCTAGTTTGCATTCTGGTTCTGGTTGACTAGTCTTGGACACCGATTTCTGTAGTGGGTCAGATCCCCACAGTTATAACAAGCACCTGGTGGGTAGTTTGGTCGTGCAGCCTGACCCTGTTGCTGAGCAACCTGTTGAGCAGGGTTCTACACTGCGCGATTCTGAGCAAACCGACAAACATCGGCAAGATGACCTGACTTCCCACAGTTTGTACAGAAACGGCACTGATATTGCGGCTGATGGTGACTGTTGCATTGATTGCACAAAGGTGCACTTCCTGAATAGGGTTTCTTTGCTGGAGGCTGGTTGGGAGCTGCCTGGTTACCTTGGGCAGTGATAGCATAGTTTTGGGAAGCCTTATGCTTCCTTGACCATTTTGATGAATCAGACACCTTTCCATTCTTGTTTTGACCTTTCTTGCTATCTTCCTTGTCAGCCGACTGTTTCTTGCCCTTGTCGCCCTTCCTGTGTAGCTTATTCTTTCGAATCTGCGACTCAGTCAGTGTCGCTGATAACTCGATTGCCTGACGGAGTGTGGTAGGGTTCCTACCAGTAAGGATGTCTTGTACTGAGTCAGGTAAGCCGTCGATGTACCTTTCGATGGCCTTATCGAGTGGGGTAACCATAGTCGGGCAAAGCAGACTCAACTCCTCAAACCTATCAGTATAAGCCCTGTGCTCGCCACTATCTTGCCTCAAAACATCAAATTCTTTCTCCAACGCTCGTTGTTCATGACGAGGACAAAACTCCCTCCTCATAAGAGCTCTCAGTTCAGCCCATGTCTGAGCTAGAGCAACTTCTGCACCTTGATCTCTCATTACCCCATTCCACCATGTAAGAGCCCTCTTCTGAAATACGCTCGAAGAAAACTCGACCATGCGATTATCCGGACACTGCACGTGGCGAAAAGTGTTCTCGATGCTCTCGAACCACTGAAGAAGCCCAGTTGCTCCCTCAGAACCACTAAACTTGAGTGGCTTAGCTGAGTTAAAATCCTTGTATTTGCATGTACCATTATTGTTGTTGTTGGCCTGGTTCCACTGAGCAAAGAAATTTGGGAATTGAGCAGCCATCTGCTGCGCAATAATCTCCGCCAGCTCGGCAGTAGCTATCTGGTTGTCGCGTCGAGGAGGCATTCTAGAAGAGAAAAACATGAAATGAAACGAGTGAGATGATTGGATGAAGAGAATGAGATGAAGCAAAATCGACAAAAGCAAAGATGGCGGTTATGCATCGCAAAGCAAACAAGCGACATGAAATGTCTAGTCAAGGTAAATGGGTCAGAATTAGTGTATAGCGAAGACATGCTCGCCTATAAGTGAACACTCACCCCAAGAGTTCCCAGGTAAGAGTGACTGGTCCGATTATGTGGATTTGTACGAACACTCTAGCCTTAGACAGAAAACCCAGGGTACATGCATTCACTCTTCCAGTTCGCACGTGTTCACACTATTAACCCAAAACTTTGACGAGATTTTCGAGAATCCAAAGGGTTCAAAACCATATAACAGAGGGTTCAAAACCTTATAACAGAGGGTTCAAAACCTAGTAATCAATCACCCTAGAACAGATGATTAATTTTCAAAGCGGATTCGGAACCGAAGTTCTCGTTGGGGTTATCACCTAAGGATAGGTGATGTGCATGTTTTAAACTCTAAACACAAGATAACTTGTGTTAGGGTCCTAGAAAGTTATAGTCTAGGTCAAAGCATTACTAATAACCTAATTCCCTATAACCAATGGCTCTGATACCAACTCTTCTGTCACACCCCGACCGCGTATAACATGCAACCGCGGCGGAAAACGTCGGGGAGTGTTGTGGACAGAATTAATTGTTATACAACCATGGAAATTTAAGTTACATTTTATTTATCAACACGGATGTTACACTGTCTTAAAACAGAAAGCACAGAGTTCAGAACATAATTATACTAGTCTATCTTCATTTTTAGTTACTAAGGCACAGGTCCGCCCTAGTATCGTGATCAACATCTTATGGAACAGCTCCTGAAAACACATGTGAAAGTAGGTACGTCAGCATAAAAATGCCTGTGAGATACATAGGTTTTATGAAAGTGGGATTTATGACTTGAGTTTTAAAGAAATGTTTAATAACAGTCAGTCATGAACCTTGTAATTTGTCTTGCTTTGAAAATCATTCGAAAAACGATAACATCAGTTGATATGTATAGATAAGTGCAAGATTAAACGAGTAACCAAGTAAAATGAGTTGAATATAATAAGTTGTTTTGGTAAGACAATGTTTCATGAAAAGTATGTTATATGTATATAAAATGTTATATGTCTAAACTGAAATGATTTAGATAACGCTAAGATATGTAATAGAGTAAATTGCCATTTTAGTCCCCGAGTTTTGTCCAAATTTGCCAGTTTAGTCCAAATAGTTTTTTTTGTGCATCTGGGTCCCTGACTTTTACATTTTGTTGCCATTTTGATCACTTTACGTAACTCCATCCAAAAACTCCATCTTTAACCAGGGGTATTTTGGGAATTTTCATTTTAAATGTTTTTAATTGCCATTTTGATCCAACTCCAAAAAATCAAAAAAAAATTCCAAAAAATAATAAAAATTCTAAAAAATCATAAAAACTCAAAAAAATCCAAAATATTCTAAAAAATCCAAAAAATCCGTTTTTGCGCGAACCGTTCGACCCGTACCGTTTCGAAGCTGAACCGTTTCGACGCGAACCGTTTCGAACCGTTTTTGCACAACCATTTATATATAGGAAGTGCCAGCGGCGTATCCACCATGTTTGCATCATATTATATACTCCATGTTACTCGAACCATTTACCCAAACCAATCCACCATGTAAATTGTTCATGTATAAACCAAATGTCAAGTAATATTGTGTAAACCATGTCAAATGTTTATGTTCAATGTAAACCACCAAATGTGTATGTCAATGTCAGCGTGTTTATCTTCAATGTAGATCATGTAATGTGTAATCCCAAAATGTATCATGTATGGTAAGCGAAATGTATCAACTTAAACCATATGCACAAAACAAGTCGTTGAAGTAAAACGTTGTTTAAATCAACGTTATGTTCTGCGGAAAATGCATGCTCTATTGATATTAACATTTATGCGGTATTGTAAACTATGCATACATCCAAGCCTTGAGACTGCGGCGATAAACCCTTAAACAAATTAAAGGTTTATCTAAGTTATGTATATCGAATTCGGTCATTCCTTCCAATCCTATCAAACCCAGGATTTCAGAAATGGGAGTTGTCAATTCCTATGGTACCACTACCTACTAACGAATGGCGTGATCAATGTTAATGAATGTATTGTCCGATGTTAAACAAACCAAATGTCATAACAAAATGAAGGCATGTGATGTAAACAATTGTACTAAGTATGCTAAGTAAACATACGAAGCAGAAATGTTCATGTAAATCAATGTGTCCATATGCTGAGTAAACATATGCAATAGAAATGTTCATGTAATTCAATGTGTCCATATGCTGAGTAAACATATGCAACAGAAATGTTCATGTAAATCGATGTGCCCATATGCTGAATAAACATATGCAGCAAAAATGTTATGTAAATCAATGTACTAAGTACGCACACAATGGGCATACATAGCATAAAATGTAATGAAATCATGTACTATAATGTACTAATGAGCATAGCAGATATACGATGTGAAAACATGGAAAGCATGAAAGTAACAGATAGGCACATGTGTTTCACCCAAAAACAGTTTAGAAAACAGTAAAAGAGGGGTTCAATGTACTCACCTGAGATTGCTTTGAATTCCTTTTATAATAACCGGATAATGCTAAAGATCATGGGATATCAAACGGCACCTAATAGGTAGCTATGTTAATATACCGGACCAAATCGGGAGGATCGGATAGTATGCGGGTTCGTAAACCAAACGAGTATGGGGACTCGTGTAATATGGTTTAACAAAGCCTACATACTAAAATGAAACTTGACCTAAGTGCTTACGGCCCATCACGACCCGTTTAGGTAGCTTATGCTACCCTAACGCGTCGTTCGTGTAGAACGCGTATGGAACGCCTAACATTGCGACCACAAGGTATAACCTCGGAAGGTTATAGCTATGGTCACCTAATATGTTTGGTCGGATCCTAAAGATCGACCAAATGGGTCGGGTTCGAAAGTATAAGCGATGGTTTAGATCGCTTACCTTACGACCCTATATAAGCACTATACTAAAAGTGACGAGCTAAGCATGTTAGAACATGCTTAACTAAGTTTAGAAAACAGGTTTGGCATCAAAACAAATGGCTTTGATTCTCACGAGTAGTTTGGTTACAAAACACGCAAGAATGCGCATTTTGGCCGAAACTACGACTCGTCACTGAGCCTAGATAACGTGGTAATCAGTAGGTATGGTCACTATGGACCATAACCATCGTGATCACGCTCACGTTATGAAGTTCCAACGAACTTCGCATCGACCATAAGCTGGTCAATGCAGAAAGTCAACGAAACGTCGACTTTCGGACTCGAAAAGCGAATAAAAGAACGAAAGAACACTTACAGAGGGTCCTCGAATGCTAATCTAGATCAAAATAGCTCAGGTATGAAACAATGGTTCCAACTTAGAGCCTTAAGATCAGATTGTGTGGGTTTTGAGCAAAATGGGGGGGGGGTATTTATAGGAAAAGTGAAACCGTTAGGATCGTTTTATCGAATATCGTGCCACGATCTTGTGCGTACATGTGTTACATTGTTAGATTCACTGAATATGGCCCTTGGCCTTTGATTGGGTGAAAAGGCAATTGGACCTTTCGCCATTTGAAGAGCCAATCATCATTAAATGTGGGTTCTGCTGTACTGGGGACCCCTTCCGGACCGTATGGGCTTTGGCTTACGGTCCGTAAGCCCCTAGTTTGGCAGATTTACCATTTTGGTCCCTGCAGCACCAAAACTTGGTATTGATGCGTTTTTGGCACGTTTAAGCCCCGTTAACCTCATTTCAAAGCTCTAAAATGAAGTTAAACTATAGGGAACTTAAAATGTGCTAAAAAATATGTCGGACGTCGGTTCGTTTGGCCGTACGGTCGCGATGTTCGGTTAATTACGACGGAATGCGCATAAGCGCGAAAGACGATCCAAATTGCGCGACGAATGGATTTTTCTCATGCCATACACTAAGGCACAATATAAGGATGCTTACATAAATTTTTGGATGTCCGGATGTATTCAGAACGTAAGTTATGCGCAAAAGTGCAAACTTGTGCACTTTTTGACACTTTTAGTCCCTGAATGACCCAAAAGTTTGTTTTAGCATACCAAACCCCTCAAAGCCTGTTTCAAAGCTATGTAAAGGATATTTATGGTATGTTTAACTTATGGACATGTTCCGGAATGTTCGTTACAGTTCAAATTGGCTTACTTTCGCAGTTTGTCAAGTTTAGTCCCTGTAAGCGAATTAACTTGTTTTTGCCATACCAAAGCCTTCAAAACTTATTTCTAAGTTATGTAAAGGTTATTTAAGGTATGTTGAGTATATGTTGATGTTCCGGAGTATTTGTTGCATTAAACTGAGTACGTTTACGCACCAGTTTGCGTATAATTCTCCAGAAAGCGATGTAGAGTTTGAATTTGAACAAAAGTCAAAACACGAAAAATGTAAAACACAACAAAACAAATATTGGGATCAAATAACATTATTTTATTGAAAATTGAACTGTTCACAATGATTACAGGCACAGATGTTACAGAAAGATATTGCCATCTTGTGTGCACTATGTCTTTGTTGAAAATCACTAAAACTCCAGCAGAGTGGGTCGAAAAGTTAGCTGATGCTTTACCTCAGAAAGAATGGGGTACATATCTCATGATTCTAAAGAATACAGGAGTGTTTAGTAGATTATCAATTGCACAATTTATTGAGAAGCTTGAAGGTCAAGATCTTGAACAGCAGAAAATTGCAAGAATGAATAGTTCAAATGCTCAACAAGACATCAAGTTATATTACAAAGGAAATGTTGAGAAGACTGAAGCAAGTCCAAAGATCCAAACTGCGTTTAGTGTAGGAAATTCATCCGGATCAGACAGTCAAAGTTCAGTCAACACTAGTGGAGTTTCAAATGTTAATCCTCCAAGTGTTCAAAGTGCGAATGTTGGTAATGGGCATATGATTCAGTGCAATGTGGCATTGCATCTTCAAAATGGACAAAATTTTTCTAAAGAAGTTGTGAAGAGTCATATGGGATTACTGGTTACTGGTTTGGAATCTTATGAAGGGTTGATTGCCAGAAAGATTGGTAATCCGATGCTAACAAAGGAAGATTATGACCAAATAGATGCAGAAGAGTTGGAACTTATGGATATAAAATGGGCTTTGGCAAGTGTTTTGAGAGGAGCAGAAAAAAATAGAATGATTACAGGAAGAAATGATTTCTTGGATGCAAATCTTTCTAATCTAGGGTTTGATAAATCTAAAGTTGTGTGTTTTCGTTGCAGGGAGAAAGGTCACTTCAAAAGAGAGTGCAAAAATCAGAAGCCTAGTGGAGCAAAGAATCCTTTTGGAAAAGATGATTACTATCGGAAGTCTATGTATCAGCAAATCACTCATCAACCACATCAACATAAGGAAACCCAAACTGCACATGGAAAAATGATCGAGGATGCAAACAAGAAAGCTTATTATGGCATTATTGATCAAGATGATGAGAAAATGGCTGGAGGTTTTAGCTGGGACAAGTACATTCCAGCTGATTCAAATGTTCATGCTTTTATTGCTCAGATTGTTCAAAAGCCAGAATTGTTGAAGGAATGGATAGAAGTGTTATCTGATGAAGAGAAAAGTGAAGATGAAGGATCTGTTTCATCAGAAAACAGTTCATCAGAGACAAGTGATGATGAAGAGATTGAACAAATAAGTCTTGGAAAAACTCATCTATCTTCTGACACTTTTGAATTTTATTTTGCAGAAAAATTGAAGAAACTGAAAGAGAGAAAAGCTGCAAAAAGGATGAAGGAAGTAAAGATTGTTGAAAAGATAGTCGAAGTTGAGAAGATTGTGGAGGTAGAAAATATTGTTGAAGTCACAAAACCTTGTCTTACATGTTTAGAATCATGTAAACAGTGTGAGGAAAAAGATGCAAGGTTTAGTGAATCAGAAAAGATGAAAGAAAAATTGCTGTTTGATGTGAAGAATTTGAAAGAATCATACGATGTTTTGAACGGAACAGTGAATAGTTTGCAAACGACAAACACTGAAAGAGAAAAAGCATTGAAGATGTTGAATGCAACGATGATGTCAAAGCAGAAAGAGATAAATTTCTATATTGAAGAATGTACAAAATGGAAGCAAGAGTTGGATGGTGAAAAAGTTGAAAATGAAAGAATCAGACGTTTGCTAAGAAGTTATACAAGTTCTGATTACTTAATTGATAGAATTTACCCTACTGTTGTAGGTTTCAAGGTGTTTAAAGATGAAGATAAAGACAATAAGTCAAAGAAGAAAACTGATACTGGTAAGAAACAGAGTGTCTGTTATAATAGGTGTCCACCTCCGATTTGGGAAGGGTATTCGCTTAGAAAACAGAATGAGGAACAAGTCAAAAAGGCAGTTAATCTAAAGTTAGAGTCCGAGTTAACCGATGTATTGCCAGACAATATTGATGTCACGTTCACATAGTCTGACACAGATCATGAGTCCGAATTAATAAAAAGAATGGTCGATTAGGTGTTGGATAAGGATGAGGAGTCAGAGTTAAAATCCGAGTCCGAAAGTTCGTGTCAGTCCGTCGGGAGTTCGAGTTCGTCTGAAAAGAGTTCAAAATCATCGGGAAAACGGGTTTATAGTAAAGAATTTTTGTTGTCAAAATCTAATTTGAATGACGAAACGTTTGAAGTTGCATATACTTTGAATGATTCTGACAAATTATATTTTGATAAAGAGTTTCCAATAAGAAGTGTTCATTTTGAAATGATTAAAAAGGTTTTTAAAATAACAGAAATTAATATTTCTGAAATAAAAGATTTAAATCTTGTTGAAAAACCTAAAAGGTACACTTCAAGAGTTCAACAACGGTTAAACAAGGAAAAGAGTTACAGTTCTGGTTGTGGTTTTCAAAAGAAACCAAACGATAAACGTAATTTCAAAAAGAAAGGTTTAGGTTTTATTCCACCTGAAAATTATAAAAATGAAAAATTTTCTAAAACAAATACAAAATTTGTTTCAGGACCGTCTGCTGAAGAGGAAAAGAAGAGCTCATTCTGGAGACAATCAAATCAAGATTTTCTTGCTGAGAAAAAGAAGAATGAAGTTCAGAGAAAAGAAACCAGAACTTGTTTTAGATGCAATGAAGTTGGTCACATTGCATGGAACTATCCTAAAGCAACCAACACAAAACAGGGAGTTTCTGGAAAACTGAAAGAAGTTGTTGTTGATAAAACCGGACCACCAACTGAGAAGTTTAAAGTGTTTAAAAACTCTACATATGAAGTTGGTGAATGTTCGAAAAGATTTTACAGGCGAAGTGTGAAACTTGACAACCAAAAATGGGTTGTTAAGAAATCTGAAGTAAAATCTGGCGATGAATCTGATTCCACAAAATCAGAGGAGCGACTAGTTGTTGTTGAAAAGAGTGAAAACTCAGTTCCTCCAATGGATGAGGTGAACTTTCCATCATTGAGGACTGAGAATTTTAAACAAAAAATTGGGAAAGTTGAGATCTCGAATCAATTTTTTCCTAAAAAGGATGAATTTGATGTTGAGAAGACATTTAATGGAAATGTTAAGAAAATTTTTGGAAAGATGGTCGATAGGAAAGTTAAAGGGGTAAAAGACTTTTATGCTAAAAAGAAAGCAACTCACACCCCAACTGAATCTGAATTGATTTCACCCAAGGCTGGTCAGGCTTGGGTGGACATTTTCTTTGAGTAAACACCTGACTTGCCGGAGATCCCAACTTTGTAATCGTGGATCAGGAATCGGCATCTGTCTTAAAAAATTGATTATGTAAATGAATCTTAAAGTTTGTTAAATTTCCGGAGCTTCCAGGTAGGTAAGCGTGAAGCAGGAATCGGCATCTTGATTGGTAACATGTATTTGTGTAGACGTTTATTCCTACATGTGGTAAATGTTTTGGAAATACTTACAAGTGGTAAGAGATTGATTCTGAAAAAGTGATTAACTCAAGGTCATTAGTTTGAACTTGATGTAATCCTGATACGAATGATTGAAAGGACAAGATGATGAAGCAATCCCTACAAGTGGTTTTCTATCATGTTAGGACCGGTTTGACTCCGAAACGATTGCGTATGACACGTTCGACGTGCGGAATCCGTGAACGTGAACGACCGAAACACACGAGACGTACTCAATCTGTGATTCTATAGAAATGTATGAAAGTATACAAGCAACACGAATCACCTTTTGCCTTTCTCTCTCTACTTTCTCTCTCTTGCTTCTCTCTCTAACCTCTAAGCTTCCAAGATGTAAAATGGCAAAAGTCTCTAACTAAAAGCCTAAGGCTTCTATTTATAGGCCAAGGTATAAGGAGAGTTCTCCTTATTTACAATCATGCCACCTTGCCTTTTTCTCTACTAAACACAATGTAAATCTTAGAATTTAACAGTTTCTGCTACGATTTGAGATGACGGAGGCGATAGACATAAATGTACTAACAGACTCCCCCTTGGATATTGCCGCAGTCAATCTCAAACATTCAGACTCGTAGCTTCTTTTCTTTTCTTTCTCTCTCTTTAGCTTGAATATAATCCCGGTGGATCTGTCTTCAGCTTCAGCTCCCCCTTTAGGTAAACTCTTCAGGCTCCCCCTTTTGTCAAGCTTCCTTGCTTTGGGATAGACACCTGGCTTTCCAGTTACAAGCTTTTCCAGGAACGATACCTGGCTCCTTGCACGCTTTCGTTTGCGTTGAGCTTGTCTTCAGACTCCCCCTCAGACTCAGCTGTCGGGATCGTAGTCTGGAATAACATCTGCAACACTCATACGTTTATAAGTGACAATGTTTTGAAATTGTCCAGAAATCGTAATCTGGCTCTTTAAACTTTCTAAATCAAGATTCTGACTTTAAAGATATAATAATATGAATATATCCAGGATTATCTTGACTCTCTCCCCCTATCAAAAAGCTTTATAGATTTGGCAGCGTTTAAAGAATCCAAATCCCTCACAGTTAATCATCCAAGTCCAAATTAATGACCTTGGAGATGTCACAAACTGTTTTTGAATTTTGATTTTAATTTTAAAACTTCAGGTTTCAAATTAATGAACTTGATTTATTTCCAGAAACACGATTAGCATACTTAGATCTTGAAACTTAGCACTCAGACATCGGTTGTCGAAGATAAAGCAGAAATCAAAATCTTTTTGTATTTTTCTGAAAATATAAAGCAATAAACAAATATGTACAAACATATCTACAAACAATATTTTGTTTGAGTTCGTGTAAGAGGATCATATCAGTTTTTGACAAATTACTAGTACCGTTAAGCTTTAAATCATACTCAGTATTAAACAATTCACATAGACTGTTTCTAAATTCTCACACAATTTTCAATTTACTCAGGATACTATTAGATGTCTTATGAACTTAGCTCATTCATGTGTTCCACCTCTTGAATATACTCCCGTATCCAGAATTTCAATATTAAGACACACAGGTGATTGTACTAAAATGATGTCTGTACATAATTTAGGACATGCGAAAACTGAGGGATCTCAGGTCGATACTTCCGTATGCGCAGAGAGATATCAGATTCGACTTTGGTATGTCTCCTTTAGAGGATCTTTTTGCTACAACAGATGATTATCAATTTTTATTGTCTAATCAATCTGAGGGCTATAATGCTATGTTTCAAGCATTTGAGATAATGCATTATCCAAGGACTAGGTCAGAACTTCCGTTCAGCAGAAGTCCCGGAATAATACTCCAGACATCAAATAGTAGAAAAACCTAGTATATCAGAATAAGAAACCTTTCAAACGAGATTTCAGGGGTTACCTATATATCCAAGTAGCGTTCCCCACAAATTTCACAAGTTTGAAATTTTAGGTTTATATCCCGAATAAATCTACTAAATGTGTAAAAATTTATTGACACATCATCAGTAAAACTGTTTAACACTTTATACTATACAAATCTTTAGCGTACAGAAACTGTCTACTGATGTACTATCATTTCCTCTTTTCACGCAAAACTCAAATTTTTGAATTTTATCATGTTTTTGTATTTTTCAAATTTTCTAATGTTTTTGGATTTTCTGACAATATTTCTTACTCCCCCTAAAATTCAAAACCATTTAAAGAAAATTTGACAACCTGATACTGATAGATTTGTCTCGCCATCCATTTTCTGCTTTTCATGCACTGATTTACAGAAAACATAATGTACCCCCATGATTTACAACACACTCATCTTTTACAGTTTGAAAACCGTTTTTCAATCTAGTGAAATTAATCATGTTTGTTCAGCCGTGAGGGTTTCGGCGTATTCAATCAGAACTTCCCCTGATAACAAACTATTTTCCCATTATGATTTCAAAACACTTAAGTTTGTTTTAATCAAAATGGTTTTTCCAGAAAATAAGTTTTGTTTAATTCACACACGGGGTTTATTCAACATCTTGTTCTTTCATCAACTAATTCGAAAGTTAAATCAAGTACAACTTAATGTCCTTGATAAAACATTTCTCAAGAAAGATGCCGATTCCTACTCCTCAATTACCAACCTGGGAGTTCCGGCAAATTCAAATAACATATTTTTGAATTTTTGCATTTTTGACAAATTTAAAAACAAACATATTTTTGATTTTCAAATTTTTGACAAAATGAAAACATATTTTTGGTTTTTTTTAAAAAATTTTCAATTTTTAGAGTTTTTGAAAATATTGTTTATTTATTTACAGAAATTAAACAAACTTCCTGATTAACCGTTGCAGGGATCAGCAGTCTCCTTTGCCGGGCTGCTTCGATTTTTCTTTGGTTGACATTCAGTTTTCTTCAGAAGTACCTGCACATTCAAATTTTATCAAATACGACACAATAATTTTCTTTTCACTAAAGATGGATGCCGATTCATGCTTCGTGATAAAGGAAGCTCCGGCTATTCAAATTGTTTAATCAAACATTGTGTCCACCCAAGCCTCACCAGCCTTGGGTGTAACCTTGACTCTAGCAATCTGAATCTTAAAGTTTTTAGCCTTAAGTGGTGGAAAATTTGCATCATAATCAATCGAAATTGACTCCTCAGCCTTTTTCACCTCATAAGTTGAACTTTCTGTTTCTGTTTTAGATTTCCAGATTTGTTTTTGTTTCTCATTTTTAACCAAATCAACATGTTTCTTAACACTCCATGTTTGACCTTTTGGTGTTCCACGTTTGTAAAAATGTGAATCCTTTTGAACACTTTGGTTTTGAACAACAACTTTTGGTTTCCAAAACTGGTTTGAATTTGTTACATCAACATTTGTTTTACAACTTTGTGTTGTTCTAAGTTCGGATGTCACTGGTTTCCATGTTTGTTGTGAGTCAGCCTTTGACAATTTTGGCTTCCAAGTTTGCTTTGATTCAAACTTGGTTGACTTTTGATTCACAACTTCAGATTTCTGTTTTTGAACATAAACAGACTTCTTTTCCATCTCAACACCAACAGGTTTCAGACTTGGACATTTGCGAGCAAGATGTCCTGTTTGATCACATTTAAAACATGTTCTCTTTGAAACATCTTTGACCTGTTGTTGTTGCTTTTTCTGAGCATGAAACTCTTCATTAGACTGTTGTCTAAATTTGAGTTCTTTCTCTTCTTCTGAACTTGTTCCGTGAACGAAGTTCATTTTTTCTTGAAAATTCGGAGTTTTATTTTTATTCCAAATTTGTTTCTTCTTATAACCCAACCCAGCCTTCATGTTTTTCTTCTTGTAACTAAGTTTGTTATAAAAAGTTTTGTGACCTTTACCAGCAAACTTTGGAATTTCTGATTTTTCAATCTCAACCATCTTGAAAACTTTGTCAATCTTTTCTGAAATCACATTCTGAATCGGAAATACAATATCTAAGAATAATTTGTCCGATCCAATCATGGTATAAACCAATCCTTTTGAATCATCATTCAAATTTTTCTCGGATTTTGTGTTTTTCAGATATCCATTATGAAGATTTCCTTCATCTTCATCCTGTGATTCAGTTTTACCTGTATGAACCGACTCTTCATTCAAGACACTTTCAACGACTTTACCTACCACCTCTGAATCATGAATATCATCAGATTTGGAATAGGTTATGTCAATATTGTCTGGTAATTGGTCTACCATGTTGAAAGCTTTTTCGACCTTTTCCTCATCATAAAATGCAAACTTTTCCGGTGGTGGAACTTGATGAAACTCTGAACCAATGCCTTTCTTGTTCTGCTCAGACTCACCATCACCCGGTTTTATATTGAAAATTCGTTCAAGCACATATGCCGATACATGGTAACTTTTTAACTTGTTGTTATCCTGTTCTAAATCAACAATCTGTTGCTTTAACTTAGCAACATCCTCAATATAAGAATTAACAACATCTTGTTTTATAGCATACATTCGTTTTAGCTCTTTTGTTGTTTCAGACATATAATTCATTCTAGATTGAGCATATTTCATTTCGTCTTTCACCTTTTCATATGACTCTTTTATAATCTCATATGATAATTTCATTGAATCATATTCCTTTTTCATTTCTTGAACCACATTTTCTTTTTGTGAACATCCATTTGTCATTTTCAAAATGTTTTCTTTCAAAACCTCATTTTCTTTTTCTAATTTGTTACATTTTTCTGAAAGATTTTCATCATTTTCTTTTAAAACCTTTTCTTTTTCTAGCATTTCTTTGCATTTTTCTTTGAAAATATTTTCGATTTTTGTGAATTCAAGATCTTTTGTTTTAAATTGCTCATCTTTTTCAGTACAAGCTCTACACGGTTCCATGCATTTCTTGCACTGATTAATCAGTTTCAAGTTTTCAGAATCAGAATGTACCTCAGTGTTTGGCACTTCGGTGTTTTCAGCAGCTTCTGTCTGCTTCATCTCAGCATCATTCTTCTTTTCTTCAACACTGATTTCCTCACCAACATCACCATCTTTCTCATTCTCATTCTTTTCTTCTGTCTTCAATTCTTCTTCAGTTTGTTGTTCTTCGGTAACAGCTTCTTTCACAACTTCAGTTTCAACCTCTTCAGCAACCTTCTTCAGATTATCCACCATCTCTTCAACACTCTTCTTCATTTTCTCCTCATCCCTTTTTCTTAAGCATGACAGCATAGCATATCGGATATCTCTTTCGTATTGTTTAACGTATGCTTCATCTTTCATCACCCTTCTGTAATATTCAGCTCTCAAAGGAACAACGAGAAGAACATCATCAAAGATTATATCTTTCTTTGGAACAACTGGTTCTCCTTCTCTGTTGTAATAACATTCTCTCTTCTTATCCCATCGTCTGTTGCTGACAGCATTTTCATATTCTTCCTGCATCTCATCCATTCTGTTGTAAACCACGTCTCTTTCTTTATACGTTTTCTCACTCAAGATCTCTTCTCGAGTTTTCTCTTTGTCTTCAACTTTTTTTTCATGGATATTAGCGGTGTCTTTTTCTTCTTTGATTTCAGCAACATGCGAAACTTTCTTGGTGCTGTCATAGCTTTCCCATGAGCTGTTTTACGAACATTTTCCAGTCGATCTTCTTCTGGACAAATTTGAGACCAATCATACCCTTCATCAGGATAAATGACAGGACAAGCTCTTGAAGTTGTTTTTGGTTTCTCTTCAATCAACTTTGGTTCTTCTCTGCTTCGATGGTAAATCGCCTTTCGATAATAGTCATCGTTGAAAGGACGTTCATTTACTTCAGCAACTTCTGCATTCTTACATTCTCTTTTGAAATGACCCTTTTGCTTGCATTTGAAGCAGGTCACTTTTGACTTGTCGAATCCGAGCTTTGTCGATGGACCACCAAGAGATTCTTTCCCAGTAATTTCCATGTATCTTTGAGCTCTCCGAATGCAGCTTGCCAAACACCAATGAATATCAATAAGCTCCATCTCCTCTGGATCAATCTGGTCGTAGTCTTCTTTTGTCAGTTCAGAATTACCGATTTTTCCAGCTACCAGACCTTCATATGATTCCAGGACAGATGCAAGAAAACTCATTTGTTGCTTTGCTGCATTAATGCTCATTGCTGGAGAATTCTTCAGTTTAAGAGCAATGTTGCATAAAATTTCATCTGTTTCTTCAGAATTTGTCTTTGAAGATGAATGATACCCAGAATGATGACTTGTAGACGTTGTTTGTGATTCCTTCATCTTTTCACCAATGAATGCTGTCTTTGGTGAACCAACGCCTTTCTCTGAAAGTACACTACTTTTGTAATACAAGCCGACATTCTGTTGACGTGAAGACTCTGTCATCTTGCTTTGCTTCTGTAGCTCTAGATCATGACTCTCAATCTTTTCAAACAATGCATCAAGAGAAATTGTATCATATAAATCATCATTTTTCAAAATAAACACAAACGTTTGCCACTGATCAACTCGTGGTAACGCTTCAATCACTTTATCGATGATTTCTTCTCTTGTTTTAGCAATTTCAAATCTTTCGAGTTCAATTTTTAGGTGACAGAATCTCTCAATCATTTGCCTCACCGATTCTCCTTTTAAACTATCAAAAAGATCAAATTCTTTTTTAATTAGCGCGATTTTGTTCTTTTTAATTTGTTTGCCACCCTCAGCTTTAATACGTAAAGCTTCCCAAACCGATTTGGATGTCCCGCTATGATTTAGTAATGCAAATATATCGTTTCTAATTGCTGACTGTATCAATGCAATCATCCTTTGTTCGGCGGCAAATTCTGCTCTGTCGTCTCTGGAGAATCTTTTGAACGGTAGATCTTCACCTTTATCATCTTTTGGCTTTTCATATCCGTATTCTAGACAAAACCAACCTTCATGCGCATACGCTTTCGCCCAATTAATGAATCTTTCTTTCCACCAAGTGTAATCTTCAATACTCTCAAGCGTTGGCGGTTTAGAATGCGTTCCGTAGAAATTATCATGCTTGATGTTTTCATTGATTGCCTTTGTGATGGTTTTTGGTGTAACAGTTGTAACTTCGGATGATTCGGATGTGAATGCGTTGAAAAACGTGTTATAAAATTCCTCAGCCATGGTTTGATCTTCTTGAATTACCTTGATTCACCTGAATGAATTATGTAAACAACCGATTAGTTCAAAAACTTTTAACAAACTTGATTTTGGAAGTTAATTGATTTGATATGATTTTAAAAATAATATGATCCAAATCAATTTTTAAAACACTTTAATGACAACCGATCGGATGGGGGTTTATACTAGCCGATCGGGTGGGAGAGGTATACTAGCCGATCGGGTGGGAAAGGTAAGCTAGCCGATCGGGTGGGAGGGTATTGCTAGCCGATCGGGTGGGGGTGGATGCTAGCCGATCGGGTGGGAGATAGTGCTAGCCGATCGGGTGGGAGTGGATGCTAGCCGATCGGGTGGGAGGTAGTGCTAGCCGATCGGGTGGGAGTGGATGCTAGCCGATCGGGTGGGAGGTAGTGCTATTCGCTCGGTTGGGAGTTTAAACTGTTCGTTCGGTTGGGAGTTTAAGCTGGCCGATCGAATAGGGACAAATGCTGGCCGATCGGTTAGCAATTGCTAGCCGATCGGTTGGGATTTTCACTAATTTATATCAACAACATAAACAAGTGTCTGCTGTTCGATCGAATTAGCTACTCGAATCAAAGACTCTCCTGCTCGATCGAGTAAGAAAATGTGCTGTTCGCTCGATTTCACCAGCCGATCGAGTGAGATATGCTACTCGATCGGTTTGTCTATTCGATCCAACTTCTGTTCAAGTGATAATAACTGTCCGATCCAATTTTTCTTCTGATCGAGTGGGATTTTTCTGTTCGAACGGTTAGCACCTTGCTAGCCGTTCGAGTAGCCTAACCGAACGGTTGGCCTACTCGATCGAGTAGGTTCTGATGAAGAATTTGACGAACATTTTCAGCAAAAACGAGCACAAAATCACTGATTTCTCCCAAACTACTTGGAATTTTGACCTGAAAATTTGTAGGATCATAGATCAGATATAAGCGCACAACATATCAAAATTTCAGCCAAGTTGAACCGTAAAAACACTGTTAATTTTGCAAATTTCAGTTAAAAACGTGAAGAACAAGAAAATATGAAGAAATTTGACAAATCTGAGTAAATTCGGCTCTGAATCTGAAGGATTTCTGTGCGAATTCGTGCGTTTGATCCGTGCAATCGAGCTCCTGCTCTGATACCACTTGTTAGGACCGGTTTGACTCCGAAACGATTGCGTATGACACGTTCGACGTGCGGAATCCGTGAACGTGAACGACCGAAACACACGAGACGTACTCAATCTGTGATTCTATAGAAATGTATGAAAGTATACAAGCAACACGAATCACCTTTTGCCTTTCTCTCTCTACTTTCTCTCTCTTGCTTCTCTCTCTAACCTCTAAGCTTCCAAGATGTAAAATGGCAAAAGTCTCTAACTAAAAGCCTAAGGCTTCTATTTATAGGCCAAGGTATAAGGAGAGTTCTCCTTATTTACAATCATGCCACCTTGCCTTTTTCTCTACTAAACACAATGTAAATCTTAGAATTTAACAGTTTCTGCTATGATTTGAGATGACGGAGGCGATAGACATAAATGTACTAACATATCAAACCTACAAGTGGTTTTCTATCAAACCTACAAGTGGTAAAACAAACTTATTTTCAGGAAAAATCATTTTGATTAAAACAAACTTAAGTGTTTTGAAATCATAATGAGAAAATAGTTTGTTGAAAGGGGGAGTTCTGATTGTTTATGCCAAGTGGATGGCGAATTGAGGCGATTTGATATCGGTTGTCAATTTTCTGTATAGATTGTTTTCAATTTTCTTTAATGTGTTTGCATTTTAGGGGCAGTAAGAAATTTCAGATTTCAGAAAATCCAAAACATTAGAAAAAAAGCCAAAAACATGATAAAATTCAAAAATGAGTTTTGTTGTATAAAAGATGAAATGATAGTACATCAGTGGACTGTCACAACATGCTACAGGATTGGAAAGTTAAAATGTGATAAACAATCTCACTGTGATATGCCAGTAGGTTTTTGCACATTTAGTAGATTGTGACGAGATATAACCTAAAATTCAAACTTGCTTAATTCGTTGGTAACAACTTCTTTGATATATGGGTAACCCCCGAAATCTTGTTTGAAAGGTCCTTCTTTCTGAGATACTAGGTCTTTATGCTTAGTGATATCTGGGGTATTATCCCGGGACTTCTGCTGTATGGAAATACTGACCTAGTCCCCGTATAATACTTTCCGCAAATGCTTGAAATATAGCGCCGACCTCAGCAACTTGATAAAACAATAAAATTGATAGTCATTGCTATTGTAAAAAAGATCCTCTAAAGGGGACACACCTAAAGTCGAACCGTCATCTCTCTGCTGAACGGAAGTTCTGACCTAAGCTCTCACAGTTTCGCATCTAACCCCTTACAGATATCATCTAGGTATACTCACCTGTAAGACTGAATATTGGGATCTGGATACGGGAGTATATTCAAGTAGTGGGACACATGAATAAGTTTAAGTTCTTAAAACATTAATATCGTATCTCGGGCCAGTTGAAATTTGTGTGAAAATTTAAGTGGACCAATATACTGACAATCTAGGTGAATTGTTTAGAACTTAAAATGAAATGAAGCTTAAGGGTGTTGGTGACTTGTCTCATAAACTGATATGATCCTCTTAAACAAACTCACAAAAATAGTGTCTGTAAATATTTCTTTACTGCATTACATTTCCTTTATTACAAAATCCAAAAATATTTTTAGTGTGTTTTAGCATAAATTTTTGATAACTCAAAAAGATTTTCGACAACTGGTGTTGGAGCGCTGATTTTCAAAATTCTTAGTGCTAGACATGATGACAAATTCTGTGAAGGAAAGTTTGTTCTTAAACAAATATGTTTTTAATCAAATCTTCAAGTGGTTCATCAATATTGTCATTGATAAAGTTTCTGTTTGGTTTGAGGGAGAGTTTGTTTTAGTGCATACATTTTTATTCTAAATTGTAAAATTTATGATTTGGGTAGAGAATTTGCAGGTGATCCAGGTTGTGTTGCTTGAATCTGTAATTTGCCAGACTACGATCCTAAAGCAGATGATGCTGATGAACTTAAGGAATGCCAGCACATTGTTAGGGGGAGTCTGTTGATGTTGATTGGAAAGAAAAGCCCAAAGACTGATAAAGACTGAAGATGAAAAGACTCGACACTGATGACTCGTCAACATCTGAGGGGGAGTCTGTTGGTGCATACATGTCGACTTCGTCTTGTATCGAGTCTAGTACTAGTTTTGTTAGATCAGGGCACATTGTGCGGGAAAATAGAGTTGTAGTGGTGATTTCCCACGAAAGGTGATTTCCCACGAAAGGTGATTTCCCACGAAAGGTGATTTCCCACGAAATGGACATGTAATTTCGTGGGGAATCAGAAATTAGTCATTTCGTGGGGAATCAGAAATTAGTCATTTCATGGGGAATCAGAAGTTAGTCATTTCGTGGGAGATCAGAAGTTAGTCATTTCGTGGGGAATCAGAAGTAATACAAATAGGCTTGTGACATTGTCATTTGGTGGGAAATCAGAAAATCATACCGAGGTGCTGTCGGTTTGATTCTTGAAGGTACAAGCTGTAATATTAATCAAATCAGTGATTTAAGTGAATTTCGTGCTGTTTCTACATCAGTTTCTTGTTTTCCGCACCTGAAACTGTTTAAAACTCCTCTGAACGACTCGTTCGGGTCAACAAACGATCCTACAAGAACCTTTCAGGATCACACCTTGTGCTTCCGCCTTAGAAAGGGGTGTGACAATAAAAAATGTGTTTTTTCCTAAAACGCAATAGACAAAAAAATACAAAAGAAAGTGTTTTTTTTTCTAAAACGCAATGGACTAAATGCACATAAAAATGTGTTTTACCTAAAACGCAATGGATTAAAAACACCTTAAAATGTGTTTTTCTAAAACTTGTTGGACCACAAAACACATAAAAAATGTGTTTTCCTAAAACGCAACAGACAAAAACTCAAAAGAAAGTGTTTTTTTTTCTAAAACGCAATGGATTAAATACACATAAAATATGTTTTACCTAAAATGAAATGAACTAAAAACAACAATAAAATATGTTATTTCTAAAACGCAATGGACTGAAAATACAAAAAAAAATTGTTTTTTAATTCCTTTGTAAAACGCAATAACTCAATTCAAAAACCCAGATTGTAAAAATGCAATTCAAAAACTTCTTACATAGATCGAAGCCGATTTCTTTATATTTCTTCAACGATTGACGAAATTTGAATGATAAAAGCACTTCTCCGTGATTGAATGGAACGAATTGAGTGATTCGCTTCAAAATCACGGGAAATATGAGATATTGTATGGAATTAAACTGGGTTTCTTCAAAAAATTTGAAGAACACGTTGATTGTGTGTTTGAATCATTTATTGGTGACGAAATCGCATTATAATGTACTGATTATTGATATAGAAAGTGAAGAAAATGTTGTAAATGGTGGGTTTTGAAGTTACAGAGAAAGAAGAAGGGAGATGATTGGATAAAATTGACTAAAATACCTTTTTTTTTTAATTTTGCCACATGTCATAATCCTATTGCTTCCTATCATTCCTAGCCAAAAATAGTTATCGATTTTTTTATATCCTCTTTTAATCAAAATTAACTGAACCGAACTATTTATATTTTTATATATTTCGAACTTTTATACCTTCAGTTCATGTATTTTATATTTATACCCCTAATTTATGTATTTATACCTCCATTTCATGTACCTATACATTTATTTCATGTATTTATACCTAAATTTCCTGTATTTCTAATCAAAAGTTTTAGCCCAAGTTTGGTTTTGGCTATTAACCGAAATTAAACGAATCAAACAAAAAACCGTGAACCTAACTGAATAAACCAAATCGATTAACTGATAACGTATTGGTTAATAAAATATACTAATCGATGACCTTAATTCCGCTGAGGATAACAATGTAACCATTCGAAAAATGCACACCATAGCAATGTCTACCGCCGCATCACGCACGCACCTATCAGTTATTAACCAAAATCGATTATCGGTGAGAAATAACTAAATCGATAACCTTAACCAAACCGGAAACAGGCGAAACCGAACCGAAATCAACCAAATACTGGATTATCTGAAAATTGAAAACCGAATTAACCAAAAACTGGTTGTTAATTTTTTTTTACTCTCGTTTAAAACCAAAATTAGCTGAACCGAACTGAACCGAATTATTCGTATTTTCATATATTTCTAGCTTTTATACCTACAGTTCATATATTTCATATTTTATATCCCCCGTTTCGTATAACTTTCATTTCATGTATTTATACCTCAATTTCATATATTTCTAAGCAATGGTTTTTGCGATTAACTAATATTAAATGGACCAAACAAAAAAGGTCAATCTAATGGAATAAATCGAAGTGATTAACTGAAATCGATTGGTTAATAAAATAGACTAACCGATGACTTTGGTTTCGGCTTCGGTTGAGGATAATAACCGAACTGACCAAACCATGCACAAGTATTGCAATGCGATGTGTTGCTTCCGTCATATCGCGTACTAAAAATATGGGGGCAATTACATATATCCCCCTGTAAACTTCATAAATTACATATTTACCCAACCCAAAATTTTATTTACATATATCCCCTTTCAAAAAACTAAAAATATCAAATATGCCCACTGTACTAAAATAAGATTAAAGAATGACCAATATGCCCTTTTTTTACAAGACCATGAATATATTATATTCATCCTGTTTACAAAAGCATAATCGTAATTGCCCTCAATTAACAATCAACTTCTTTGATGCTTGCCAAATCAACTTCAGAAGCCTCAGTTAATTCAACGTTCCTCCATTGATAGCCTGAAAAAAAAAAGCCCTCTAAAAACAAAGCCAAAAAAGCAAATCCTTCATTCCTTCATCAATTTCAATCAAATTCATGACAGAACCAAAACCTCTAAATACAATCCTTCTCATTCCGACTCAAAATCCAAATAATTTTACCATCAAAATCACAGAACCAAAACGTTTTAATATAGTAAATATGTGAAACAAATTCTCTTAGTTGTTGTATATAGTGAGTTAGTAATACCAATCTAATTTGATAATTAATCAAATTATTATCCCTGTTCCTGAAAACCATACCTATCTCAAATTGCATTCCTAATCATACTCGGATCTCATCCTTTCAACGCGCAACCAATTCCTTCTGGTATAGGAAACGTTGTGATTCTCGCAATTTGTCTCGCGAGAAACTCGTGTGACGGAATCCGGTTGTCAGAATCGTCGTCGACTAGTTTCGCCTTCATTTTGACAGTAATCTTCTTTCAGTATCATAGACCAGTCCGTAACATTGACCGGCTACAACGTCTCCGATCTGCGATTGTCGCTAAGGCAGGAGAGAAATCAAACAGTTGCAACGATTGATTAGAAAGCCATGGGTTTTTTTATGTTTCAAAGGGTACTTTTGTCAATTTGTCTTTGGTGGGGATATATGTAATTAAAATTTTAGATTGGGTATATATGTAATTAAGATTGTAAATAGGGGGGTATATGTAATTTTCCCAAAAGTATGACACCGAACCCAACAAGGGGTTAAAGACTTTCGGAGTTGTTGGCTTGATTTTTCTTCGCAAGTCAACTTCAGTTAAGATATCTAGTTGGATGTCCAAAATCAATAATTCATCCGACGACCAAGCACATGAAAATCAACCAAAGGAGACGTTAAAGAATTGTTGACTTGGTTCTTCTTTAGAAACCGTTTTCTACACTTCTATAGTTATCCACATTGGAATAATATAAAATATTTGTACATGTATTTTTTTTAATTTATCAAATAGAAGCCATATTTCCAAAAAAAAAAAAGATACAATCTTCCTTTCATGGTTCGACTGTGGATATCTAGATAAAGTTTGTCTTGTTTTTTATTTCAAGATTTTACTTTATTAAATACTGCCTTCACATAATTGTTGGGAACTGTTGATGCAACAAATACAAGACCAAGGCCTGTAGCGATATCTTCGGGGTAAAAGGGTTCAAGGTTTCGATTAGCCTAACGCAGGTCGTGGGGTCCCCCCACGTTTGTAGCACGTGGAGGCGGATCACTTTGTTATTATTCACTTTCAATTCTGGCTTGAAGGGTTCAACCCAGAATGTCTATGTTAAGTGAGATAATATTGTAGTGAGCCGAGAATAGAACAAGCATGGAGCAAGTTCTAGAGAGAAGAAGTAAGATCAGAGATCAAGGGTGATCTGAGTTGATCTGGAATGGCTGGAATGAATGGCAAGAGGCTGTTATTTATAGGGAAAGAATATTCTATAAGAGGAAGCCTTTTGACCAGTGATCCTTGGCTACAGTGGGGGACTTGCCCATTTGAGGGTTGAAGGGTTTAGACCTGCGGGTAAAAGCGTGTTCTCTGTGCACATACTCTCTTTTACGGCTGTGAGAGTGTTGGACACGCAGACGGTGATGTGACAATGCTCTGACTTGTCTTTTTACTGTTCATGACCGTTGGACTATTTCCGAACCTTTTAACCTTTCAACCTTTTAAGCTGTTGTGTTTCTAATCAGGTTTATTAAGGTTTGAGCTACCCCCGTCATCAGCCCCCTAAGTCAGAGGTATTTGGGGTGTAAGCTCAAATGCTTCTGACTTTTGTACACGATTTTTATTGCTTAAAGGCTTCAAGGCTTCAAAGGTTATCAGGTGTCTAAGTTTTTTGGATTTGAATTTTGAAATGACAGTTAATGTGATGGATGGCAGTTTTTTGCCTTTTGCGTAATAATAATTGCCTAGACTTCACTTTATTTTTTCTTTCGATCGTCTCTCCTGGTGCTAGCAAAGATATGTATGTGAGTTATTCTTGTCTCACTTGAGGAAGTTGAGGCTTTTTGTAAATAATGGGGGATCGATCAAAAGTTTAATCCGATGGCTCTGGGTTTACATAAATCGATCGATCAGTGTCCCGCTGGTTCGATTGCTCTTTATTGTTGTCATTTCGAGTTTTCCAACTTGTGTCATCCGTTTTCAGTCTTTGTTCTGAATATTCTAGAGTATTATCGTGTGTCGTTTATTCAGTTGCGTCCTCAAGGTCTTGCTGGGATTTTACATTTTGAGGTTTTATGATAGGGTATGACCCATCGTTGTTGTTCCGATGTTTCTTCCGTTTGACCAAGAACGACGATTGGGTCACGTTTGAGATATCCCAAGTTGATGTTTGTTTGACTTTCTCAATGGTTACTACCTTTGGTTCTTTGAAGGATCGATTTTTCTGGATTTCAGAGTCCATTGTTCCTTTCAGGCTTGTTTGGAGGCATCCTTATGTTGTTTTGAATGAGCTTGAACCTTTCAAACACGAGATAGATGGTTGTTGAAGTTTATTAGGGGGTGTCCTTCTAGGCTTTGTCCCTTTCCCGAACATCTTTTAGTGTTGGTGGATGTTAGCAAGTTGTGGGACAAGCCAGATCGTGACCCTGTGCTCGTGAGAGATGATCAAGGTATGATATTTTGTATTTTCTGCTTATGTTATATTTTATTTGTTGCAGTTATGTTTGCCTTAGACTTTATCAAGAGCGATGACACATCTGATGTTGTGTTTGGAGATGCCGAGGCTACAACCGGCGAAGATGTTGTTGTTAGGGGCACTGAACATAGGTTCGAGGGTTCAGGCTATGTGAACGTTCCCAATGTCAAGGGTTTCACCAAAGTTGTTGCTTCCAAAGTCTCTACTCGTCGTTCGAGCTGTTGTTTGATAAATACTGTTGACCAACCATCGGCTTCTGAGCCGGTGGAACTAAGTAATGACATAGAGGCTTCAGATGATTTAGAAGTTGGGGTTAGGGAAAATAAAAAAAGGACAAGGGACGGCCCTTGGTGGTTTGGCGGGTAAAAAGGTTGTGAGCTTGAAGGGTTCCGGGAAGGGTGGTGAAGGTTCCACTAATGTTAATCCAGGGGGGTTTATGTGCCGGATTGGAAGGTCACAGTTGGTGACAGCTTCAAGCCTTCATCCGTTTGTGAGGATGTTCTTACCCACTTTGATTCTCCTGTTGTTCGAGGTTCTTGCTCATCTATGGACGATGAACTGATGATTTTGAAAATGATGATGGGTGCTTGCAACCTTGCTACCTTGCTTCTTGAGGGTGTATCCCGATTTCGAAGAAAGAATGCAAGAATATGAAGTCTTTTCGAAGAAGAGGGATGAGAAGAAATCTTCAATGGTTGCTTTGAAAGAAGCTGAGGGATACGCTAAGAGGGAGAAAGCATTGCTGTTTGAAGATTTTTAGGAATTTTCTTCCTGCACAAGACTGAATTGGAAAAGCTCTTGGAGACTGACAAGGTTCAAGTCAGGGTCGATAAGGCTGCCTTGGAGCTTCAGAAAAAAGGCCTTATTAGAGGAGAAAGAAGGGTTAAAGGCTTCACTTACCCAGGCAACTAGTGATAATAAATGGCTCATTGAGCATGAATTCCAGCAGGTGGTTAACTATCTTCTCCATTCATCGGAGTTCAAAAAGGTCTTGGGTGATGTGTACACCGAGCTTCTTGCTCATGGGAGACACCAAGATTTGTTTGCTGGTTACAAAGCTTTGTAAGCCTGGGGAGCCTTAGGAAAAGTCTTCTCTTTTTCAACCCAAAGCCTTCGAAGTTTTCAAGGAAACTGTTTTGAAGGTAGGGCATATTATTTACCCTTATGTGGGTGAAGTCTCCAAGTATTTTGGTAAACCTTTGCCTGTCTTGCAGGAGCTAAAACCCAAGGGCCTTAATGAGGCTGTTTTTAACGAAGTGTTGAAGTCCCTCTCGAAGAAACGTCCTTGCTCTGGAGATAGCGAGGAAACGTGTTCTGAAGGTGGTGAGGGCTCAAAAACCTTGAAGCCTCCGAGGCAGTGGGTGCAGCAGGGAGGAAAAAGAGGAAGGCTAAAAAGACCCAAGATGATGGAGGTTCGAAGAAGGATGATGCATCAAAGTCTACCATCCATGACGTTGCTAAGTGAAGAAGAAACCTTAATTCATATCTTTCTTAGCATGTCGAATAATGTTATGGGTTGTTTGTTTGAACATCTTTTTATTTTAAAGGAATCGTCTAGATCCCTTGGTGGTTAAAGCCTTGAAGGCTTGTGGACAATGTTTTATGTTTGATGGCCTTTATGGCCGTTGCTATCTTTAACTTATCTTGCTATGTTGTTCTATTTATTCCCTTGCATTTTCATTGATTTTGCATGTTGTCTTTGTTTTGGGTGGTGCATCTTATGTTATTTATACCTTAAAGGGTTCAGTGCTGCAGTCACTTAGCCTTAGGATATTTTTAAGAAGAAGATACAACCTCTATCCTATGTATGACATTCACTTAGAGTCTTTTTGGTTCGTAAGCCAATGTTAGGGCTTAAGGAACATTTGGTGTAGGCTGTTCAAACCCGTCTATGAGACATGATTTTTAAGATTTCTCTGAGTCTCATGGAGTTGTATTGATTTAGGAACTCACCCCTTATATAGGTCCATTCAACCCTTGAACCTATTGAGCGATGTGGCCTGGGAGCTCATCCCCTTACATGGCCCTTGCCATGGAGTTTCTTGCTAGGTTCTCAACCTGATTATAGGATAAAAAGACAAATTTTGATTCATTGTTCATTCATTTCAAAGTACTTTGATTACTAGGGGAATAGAACAACTTTGGAACTATTTGTAACACGTTTTGGTTAAACATGGAACCTTTTAAGGTTGTTGCCATCCCAATGGCGGGGAAGCTTTTTGCCTTGCGGACCTGTCAGCTTGTATGATCCCCCTTTGTGGGCTTTAAGGATAATGTATGGCCCTTCCTACTTAGGACCATGCTTTCCTTGGCTTTCTTTCTTGCTGGCCTCATTGTTTCGAAGCACAAGGTCCTCAGGCTTGAAGCGTTCATGCTTCACCCGTGTATTGTATATGATTCTATGTTTTGCTTGTACCTTGCTTTTTGTATGGCTGCTTAATCACGAGCCTCTTCGAGGAGTTTCAAATTCAACATCGTCTCTTTCTTATTTGGCTTGAGGTCGATGTTAAATTTTCTTTGTGTTGTTGCTCCAATTTCAACTAGGATTACAGCCTCTGATCCAAACACTAGGCTGTAGGGTATTTTCTTTGTGGCTCGTTTTCTCGGTTGTTTGAATTTCCAATAGCACATTGGGAAGCTATTCGAGCCAGTTGTTGTCGTATCTTCCTAATCGAGATTTAATCCTTTCAACAATGTTGTTGTTTATCCTATTAACTTGGCCCTTGGATTGTGGGTGAGCTACCGAGCTGAATACTTGGGTTATTCTAAACTCCTTACACTAGGAGCTAGAAGGCTTCTCAGCAAACTACTTCCCGTAATCCGTGACTAGTACCCTTGGAGCCCAAAACGACAGATTATGTTTTCGTAAACGAAATCAATGACCTGTTTCCCTGAGATTTTTGCCAATAGTTTTACTTTTGGCCACTTGGTGAAGTAATTCACGGATACCAATAAGAGCTTGACTCCTCATTTGGCTAGTGAGGATGGACCAACAATGTTTATTCCCTACTTGTGAAATAGCCAAACCGAGGAGATGGGAATGGGGTCATGTTTGAGGCTTTTGGGTACCGGAGCATATAACTGACAAGTTTCACATTTTCGCAGTTGTTCGGAGGTATCTCGATGCATGGAAGGC
Organism: Helianthus annuus; assembly: GCF_002127325.2. Taxonomy (NCBI): domain Eukaryota; kingdom Viridiplantae; phylum Streptophyta; class Magnoliopsida; order Asterales; family Asteraceae; genus Helianthus; species Helianthus annuus. The sequence continues at coordinate 59,531,183 of NC_035441.2, read as the reverse complement.
CAAAAGTGTTTGAGGTTCATAAACTTTGACACTGCCGATTTTGGGCCACAATGAGCTCCACATATCCCTTCGTTAACCTCTTTGATCAGATATTGGCTTTGTTTTGGGCCAACGCATCGAAGTAGTGGTTCAAGGTATCCTTTTTCTAAAGGATATATCCTTGTAACATATACTGCCTTGACTTGATACGAACCCTTTCAGCCCTAGTCTGGTCATTAGGTAATTCATCGTTTTTTGGGAACTTTTCAATGGGAGTAATGGCCCTTCTTCGGTGATCACATCTTGAAACTCGTGTTTTTTGGATGGATGGAATTTTTAATACCTCAACTAGTATCTTCTTGGTGAGATGTGCAAACGTAAGAGATGCAGGCTTGCTTACTGCATCAGCTCTCTTGTTTTGAGATCTTGGAATTTATTTGATGGCACATGTTTGAAATGTGTTAATCGATTCCTTTGATTTATTTTGGTACTTATTCATGTTGGGTTCTTTTTCTATGTAGATGTTATTGTCTAAGCTTGAGAGAGTCTGTGAGGACTTGAAGCCTTTTGACACCCATATTTTTTGCAAGCTTGAGCCTAGCAATCAATGCTTCATACTCAGCTTCGTTGTTTGTAGTCTGAAATTCAAGACGAAAGACATACGCGAATTCTAATTCGTTGGGATCAATTAGAACTAGCCCTGCTCCTGACCCTTCAATGCTGGAAGCTTGTCGGTAAAGAGCTTCCAGGTATCAGGGTTGGAGGGTTCAGCTGCAGTTGTATTAACTTCTGTTATGGCGTCTTTAGGGACTTACAAGATGAAGTCAGCCAAGATTTGAGCTTTGACAACTTTTCTCAGGACATAGGTGATTTTGTGTTCACCTAGTTTCACAACTCATTTGGCTAATCGTCCGGAATTTTCTTGTTTTTCAAGCACATTCTTAATTGGTTAGTCAATGATCACTTGTATCGGGTGTGACTGAAAGTACCTTCGAAGCCTTCTAGCCGTTTGGACTAGGGCTAGAGCAAGTTTTTTGTTTAAGAAGAATATTTGATTTCTGCTAATTTTGAAGTTTTGAAAAAGTAAACGGGTATCTGAACTTTGTTTCGTTCAATGATTAGAGCCGTACTTATGGTATTTTCAGCAATCGAAAGGTAGATAGAAGTCGTTCCTCCTGTTTCTGGGGCCGAAATGGCTGGGAGTGAAGCCAAGTTTTGCTTCATTTGGTTGAAGGCTTCCTTTTGAGGTAAAACGCTTCAAAGCTGTAAGCTTTCCATTGAAAGTCTTTCTTGTTAGCACATCCTTTGAGGGTTGACTTTTATGCTTTGTTTCCCCATGATGTGCCCTAAAAACGAGCACTTGACTGGATTAAGCTTTCATGTTTATCTTTCTCGAGGTTTGGAAGGTTTCTTGTATGTCATTGAGCATTTGGTATTCCGTTTTGCTCTTGATCATCAAATCTTCAACATAAGCTTCTACGTTCTTGCCAGTTTGTTCGGTAAACGCTTTGTCAACCAGGCGTTCATAAGTGGCACCTGCGTTTCTTAAAACAAAAGGCATTTTTTGGTAGCAAAATATGCCTTTATCAGTGTGTAATGCGGTTTTTATTCGTCTTCTTCTTTCATTAGGATCTGATGGTAACCCTTTTAGGTGTCAAGAAAACACGAGAAGCCCGTGAGTAAGTTAACCTTGAGGTCTATCCAGGGCAGCAGGTAGCAATCCTTTGGGCGTGCTTTGTTCAAGTCTTTAAAATCGATATACATTCTCCAAGACTTGTCGGGTTTTTAAACCATTACCGGATTGGCCACCCATGACTGATACTTGACCTCTCGAAGGGTTCCGGCTAGAACAAGCTTTTCCATCTTTTGGCATTCTGCAAGGCTTCTTTTAGGGGCTTGACTCCGTTTCTTTTGTATAATGGGCTTAACATCAGGTGGGATCCATAACTCATGTTTCAACAATGCTATAAGGGATGCCGGTCATATCTTCAGGGCATCAAGCAAATACATAGTGCAAGAGCAGCTTTTCAAGGTATGAGCGGATTTCATTGTAAAGGTTAGTGTTTACCCTTATCCTCTGTTGAGGATATTTTGGGTTTATGTTCAACCCTTGTTCATCGTATTCGTCCTTTCTTAAGCTTTCCCCTTCAACCACAAAAGCTTCTTGGGTAGGTTGAAGGGTTGTTATCCCTTTTTCAGTGGGAAACTTCACAGTGCCTTGACCAACTACAACTGCCATTCCGAACACACCTTGCCCTGGCCTTCCTATGATGATATCATAGTTGGAAGGGATATTGATCACTGCAAAAGTGAGTTGTTCGGTTCGTCCCTTTGTTCTTTCGCTGAACAAACATTAGGGGTTATTTGGCCTAAAGGCTTGGTAGGTATGTCTGCGATACATTCGATGGAGGATTCAGGCTGTTGAAGCTTTGAACGCTCATCGTCGCTGAGAGGGTTAAAGCATTTCAAGCTTTTAATCAGCTGAGAGGGTTAAAGCATTTCTCAAGCATGATTTTGGAGGATTCAGACTGTTGAAGCTTTGAACGCTCATTGTCGCTGAGAGGGTTAAAGCGTTTCAAGCTTTTCATCAGCTGAGAGGGCTATACTTTGTTTTCAAGGTCGACCATGTTCACTTCCTACTTTTATTCTTCAACCATTTTGTCCTTGACCCCTTTAACCAAGTGAGCAAGTTCGGAGTTGACGGCTTTTCCGATCCTTTTTTTGGGTTGGAAGCAATTATTGGTATGGTGACCTTTCTATTCGTGAAACTCACAATACTGGCTTGATTACCAATCTTTTGTTTTTTGGCAAAGGTTAAGGAGGGCAGAAGCTGTGTTTTACCCCTTCGGTTGCCAAGATCTCTTATGTAGCCTTGTTTAAGGCTGTAAAGTTTATGATTTTTTCTTGGATTAGAGGGTTCCGGCCTTCAGGCCTTCTGGAATCCGAACCTTTGAACCGTTTGTCATAAGAGCCATACTAGAAGCTCCAGTTAAGAGTCTTTTACTTTGTTCTTTGATGTCTACAGCTTATTCTCCTCGAATGTGGGCTTCAGCCCTTTCAAGTGTTTCTTCAAGGGTTTTGGGCAGACATTTATTGAAGTATCTTGTGAAATATTTGGAATTTAGCATTCATGAACCTTGCAACCCTAATCTTTTCATTGGCGTAAGTTAAATCTTTCTTCTTGTAACTTTCGATGAAGTCTCTGAGACGTTCATCATCACGTTGTTTGGTCTGGAAGATTATCGTGGCGTCATTGACATGCCTCTGTTGTTATAGGGAACTTTTGCTAAGATCGTCAAAGGTCTGAACGCTTCGTCCAGGAAGGTTATTGAACTATATGCGTGAAAACCCTTCAAGGGTTTGCATGAACATGAGACAACATTCGGAGCTGGGTCATTTTTCAATTCTTGCAATCCCGGCGAAGATTTGGAGGTAGTCTTTAGTACCGTGATGGCATCTTTATCTGGGTTTGAAACTTGTAATCAACGATTTGTTGGGAGAAGCAAGACAAGTTTGTTAGGCTTGTAGGGTTTTGAGAGGTCTTCTACTACCCTTGAAGCTGGGTAACCGCTTGAGGTACCCTGGTGAGTGGTTGGCACTTGGTTGATGAAATTAAGGTCAAAGCCTTGAAGGCTTTCTGTGTCATCATCCACTTTTCACGTGCTGCAAAGGAAATTTTTTCCATCATCCGTGTCATCAGCTAGGGTATAAGGTTAAAGCCTTAAAGGCTTTCTGATGGTACTCATGAAAGATGTCATCATCTGTGTCAAAAGGTTAAAGCCTTAAAGGCTTACTGTATAAGGCATTCCCACGGATGTGTTCATGACCATACCACGAGCCGAAGGCAGGGTAGCCATGGCTTGTTTTCACGAAGTAGCAATGGGAGGGAGAACACTTGAAGTTGGTGACTTACCTTAATTGATCAAGAGTGGTTTTATGCCCCATAGGTGCACCGGTTGTAACGGGTTGGGAGGTAAATAAGGGAAAAAAGGTTGGACTTGGCCTCCCAAAACCTTAAAGGCTTGAGTGGTTGGTCTGTCACACTAGGACCAACTTCAAGGTAAGATGTGGCTGAACGTGAGCTGCTAAAAGGAAGAGATGAAGGGCCATGTGATAATGAGGGTTCAGATTCCTCAAAATTTAGTCTTATTCTCACCCTTTTTTCTTTCTTTCTAAGCTCACATGCTAGTTGAGAAGAAATCTCACTTGTAAGAAATTTCTAGCTACTCACTCGGGTGTTAGATCTATGTGTTCCGGTGTATGCATTACATCGATTTGAGTAGGTGCAACCCTTGACCGAGATGGGTTTGTGTTTGAAAAGAAGTGAACTCTGGGAACATATCCCGTTGGAGTACTTTCGGGAGTAGAAAGAGGTGTAGATAAGACCGGTGAGATCCGACCCAGATTTGGTGTTAAATCGGTGTTGTTAGGCACCTGATTTACCTGACCGAGAGACTCGCTTTCAGACATGATGTAAAGAGAAAATGGAGCTACACAACTGGTCTTTAAGATAAAGTTAGCGGCGTAGCCCCACGGTGGGCGCCAACTTGTTGATGCAACAAATACAAGACCAAGGCCTGTAGCGATATCTCCGGGGTAAAAGGGTTCAAGGTTTCGATTAGCCTAACGCAGGTCGTGGGGTCCCCCCACGTTTGTAGCACGTGGAGGCGGATCACTTTGTTATTATTCACTTTCAATTCTGGCTTGAAGGGTTCAACCCAGAATGTCTATGTTAAGTGAGATAATATTGTAGTGAGCCGAGAATAGAACAAGCATGGAGCAAGTTCTAGAGAGAAGAAGTAAGATCAGAGATCAAGGGTGATCTGAGTTGATCTGGAATGGCTGGAATGAATGGCAAGAGGCTGTTATTTATAGGGAAAGAATATTCTATAAGAGGAAGCCTTTGACCAGTGATCCTTGGCTACAGTGGGGGACTTGCCCATTTGAGGGTTGAAGGGTTTAGACCTGCGGGTAAAAGCGTGTTCTCTGTGCACATACTCTCTTTTACGGCTGTGAGAGTGTTGGACACGCAGAGGGTGATGTGACAATGCTCTGACTTGTCTTTTTACTGTTCATGACCGTTGGACTATTTCCGAACCTTTTAACCTTTCAACCTTTTAAGCTGTTGTGTTTCTAATCAGGTTTATTAAGGTTTGAGCTACCCCCGTCATCAGGAACTAATATTTTAGAAACCAAAGATGTCTAATCATTTAGGAAGATGATCAAACCATTTTGGGCATGATTTCAAATAAAAGAATGGTTATACCCTTATAGAAGACCCTTTCAAGCAAGATTTTCCTATTATTCCACTTTATAAATCTCAATATTACTATATTGTTTTGACTAGTTACCAAAGATCTCTTTGAGTTTGATTTGTTTATACCAGTCTAAATTATATATGGTTTCTTTTTTTTTTAATTCTTTTATGAACCTAATTAAAAGGTATGTTATCAAATTTATAATTATATATGGTTTCTTTTTTTTAATTCTGCATTTGCTGATTCGGTTTATAATAATCTGAGTTACATTATGGAACTTTTGGTTTCCAAATTAAAAGGTATGTTATCAAATTTATAATTATCTTTATTAGATGATCTTGAAGTCTTGAACTCCTTTGTAATCACACCTTTGAGATGGTGATTTCTTCATATAGGTAAATGACTAGGTACTTAACGCATTTTTATATCACAATTCTCGCATTAACTGCTTTAATTTAAAAAAAAAAAAAGATAGGAATGTGTTTGTGGCTCAACCCAACAAGTGCCATTTCAATCCGAACTACCCAAATATGAAACAGAATGATGGTCAGCTTGCAATGCAAACTGAAATACATAAGATGATTTCGGAATTTAATAGATAAGTTCTAAATTCACAAGCATTAGACCATGTGTAGTGGTAATGCCATTACCCTTGGACGTTTTGCGTCATGTGGCAGCTCAGTCACCAATGGGGCATTATGGGGCGTTTTCTAAAAGGCCCTAACTATCTGCACACCAAGTTTGCCTATCTGCACACTTAGGGTTTACCTACGCAGCGTATTGGTCAATACGCAGCGTATAGGGTTAATCCTATACGCTGCGTATTGACCTATACTCAGCGTATATAAACCATGGATCTCAGTGCCTAATTACCAATCATTGCACAGAAAACAAGGTTTATATACGCTGCGTATAGCTCTCTACGCAGCGTATATAAACCATTAAACTTTTTTGGGTCATTTTGGTAGGTTTGAGGGATCATTTTTTCACAAAGTTTATATACGCTGCGTATTGACCTATACTCAGCGTATATAAAGGTCTGAAAATGTCATTTATACCCTTGTATTGAGGCTATACGAAGCCAAATACAAGGGTAGTAGTGTCATTTTTGTCTTATATGAGGCGTAGTGATCTATAAGGAGCGTATATTAAGCTCCATTTTTGTATTTTTTTTTTGTGTATTCCTTTGTTTATTTATAAAAAAAGGAAAATAACACCCGATACGATAATATACGATACGATATAACACCCGTATAGGCCTATAGGTGTGATTTAGGTCCCGTATTGACCTCGTATAAGCCTATAAGTGTGATATCGTATCGTATAGGTGTAGTATAGGTCACGTATTGACCTCGTATAAGACTATAAGTGTGATATCGTATCGTATAGCACAGTATATGTACCATATTGACCTCGTATAAGACTATAAGTGTGATATCATATCGTATAGCATAGTATATCTCTCGTATTGACCTCGTATAAGCCTATAAGTGTAATATCGTATCGTATAGCGTAGTATAAGTCCCGTATAGGCCTATAAGTGTGATATCGTATCGTATAGGTGTAGTATAGGTCACGTATTGACCTCGTATAAGCCTATAAGTGTGATATCGTATCGTATAGCATAGTATATGTCCCGTATTGACCTCGTATAAGCCTATAAGTGTGATATCGTATCGTATAGCGTCGTATAGGTCACGTATTGACCTCGTATAAGCCTATAAGTGTGATATCGTATCGTATCGTATAGGTGTAGTATAGGTCATGTATTGACCTCGTATAAGCTTATAAGTGCGATATCGTATCGTATAACGTAGTATAGGTCACGTATTGACCTCGTATAAGCCTATAACTGTGATATCGTATCCTATATCGTCGTATAGGCCTCTATACGAGACTTATATACTATACACTATACGATACGATTTGATGCAATACGATACGATACGATACGATGCAATACGATAAGATAATTTAATTTAAACGATTACAATATAATATATTTGTATTATACGCAGCGTAGTGGGTTAACCATATACGCTGCGTATTGACCAATACGCTGCGTAGATAAACCCTAATTTTGCTAGGGTTTGAATGCTAGAAGCACTTCTCAGTGACTGAATGGAACGAATTGAGTGATTCGCTTCAAAATCACGGGAAATATGAGATATTGTATGGAATTAAACTGGGTTTCTTCAAAGACTTTGAAGAACACGTTGATTGTGTGTTTGAATCATTTATTGGTGACGAAATCGCATTATAATGTACTGATTATTGAGATAGAAAGTGAAGAAAATGTTGTAAATGGTGGGTTTTGAAGTTACAGAGAAAGAAGAAGGGAGATGATTGGATAAAATTGACTAAAATACTTTTTTTTAAAATTTTGCTACATGTCATAATCCTATTGCTTCCTATCATTCCTAGCCAAAAATAGTTATCGATTTTTTTATATCCTCATTTAATCAAAATTAACTGAACCGAACTATTTATATTTTTATATATTTCGAACTTTTATACCTTCAGTTCATGTATTTCATATTTATACCCCTAATTTATGTATTTATACCTCCATTTCATGTACCTATACATTTATTTCATGTATTTATACCTAAATTTCCTGTATTTCTAATCAAAAGTTTTAGCCCAAGTTTGGTTTTGGCTATTAACCGAAATTAAACGAATCAAACAAAAAACCGTGAACCTAACTGAATAAACCAAATCGATTAACTGATAACGTATTGGTTAATAAAATATACTAATCGATGACCTTAATTCCGCTGAGGATAACAATGTAACCATTCGAAAAATGCACACCATAGCAATGTCTACCGCTGCATCACGCACGCACCTATCAGTTATTAACTAAAATCGATTATCGGTGAGAAATAACTAAATCGATAACCTTAACCAAACCGGAAACAGGCGAAACCGAACCGAAATCAACCAAATACTGGATTATCTGAAAATTGAAAACCGAATTAACCAAAAACTGTTTGTTAATTTTTTTTTACTCTCGTTTAAAACCAAAATTAGCTGAACCGAACTTTACTGAATTATTCGTATTTTCATATATTTCTAGCTTTTATACCTACAGTTCATATATTTCATATTTTATATCCCCCGTTTCGTATAACTTTCATTTCATGTATTTATACCTCACTTTCATATATTTCTAAGCAATGGTTTTTGCGATTAACTAATATTAAATGGACCAAACAAAAAAGGTCAATCTAATGGAATAAATCGAAGTGATTAACTGAAATCGATTGGTTAATAAAATAGACTAACCGATGACTTTGTTTTCGGCTTCGGTTGAGGATAATAACCGAACTGACCAAACCATGCACAAGTATTGCAATGCGATGTGTTGCTTCCGTCATATCGCGTACTAAAAATAGGGGGGCAATTACATATATCCCCCTGTAAACTTCATAAATTACATATTTACCCAACCCAAAATTTTATTTACATATATCCCCTTTCAAAAAACTAAAAATATCAAATATGCCCACTGTACTAAAATAAGATTAAAGAATGACCAATATGCCCTTTTTTTACAAGACCATAAATATATTATATTCATCCTGTTTACAAAAGCATAATCGTAATTGCCCTCAATTAACAATCAACTTCTTTGATGCTTGCCAAATCAACTTCAGAAGCCTCAGTTAATTCAACGTTCCTCCATTGATAGCCTGAAAAAAAAGCCCTCTAAAAACAAAGCCAAAAAAGCAAATCCTTCATTCCTTCATCAATTTCAATCAAATTCATGACAGAACCAAAACCTCTAAATACAATCCTTCTCATTCCGACTCAAAATCCAAATAATTTTACCATCAAAATCACAGAACCAAAACGTTTTAATATAGTAAATATGTGAAACAAATTCTCTTAGTTGTTGTATATAGTGAGTTAGTAATACCAATCTAATTTGATAATTAATCAAATTATTATCCCTGTTCCTAAAAACCATACCTATCTCAAATTGCATTCCTAATCATACTCGGATCTCATCCTTTCAACGCGCAACCAATTCCTTCTGGTATAGGAAACGTTGTGATTCTCGCAATTTGTCTCGCGAGAAACTCGTGTGACGGAATCCGGTTGTCAGAATCGTCGTCGACTAGTTTCGCCTTCATTTTGACAGTAATCTTCTTTTAGTATCATAGACCAGTCCGTAACATTGACCGGCTACAACGTCTCCGATCTGCGATTGTCGTTAAGGCAGGAGAGAAATCAAACAGTTGCAACGATTGATTAGAAAGCCATGGGTTTTTTTATGTTTCAAAGGGTACTTTTGTCAATTTGTCTTTGGTGGGGACATATGTAATTAAAATTTTAGATTGGGTATATATGTAATTAAGATTGTAAATAGGGGGGTATATGTAATTTTCCCAAAAATATGACACCGAACCCAACAAGGGGTTAAAGACTTTCGGAGTTGTTGGCTTGATTTTTCTTCGCAAGTCAACTTCAGTTAAGATATCTAGTTGGATGTCCAAAATCAATAATTCATCCGACGACCAAGCACATGAAAATCAACCAAAGGAGACGTTAAAGAATTGTTGACTTGGTTCTTCTTTAGAAACCGTTTTCTACACTTCTATAGTTATCCACATTGGAATAATATAAAATATTTGTACATGTATTTTTTTTTTAATTTATCAAATAGTAGCCATATTTCCAAAAAAAAAAAAAAGATACAATCTTCCTTTCATGGTTCGACTGTGGATATCTAGATAAAGTTTGTCTTGTTTTTTATTTCAAGATTTTACTTTATTAAATACTGCCTTCACATAATTGTTGGGAACTAATATTTTAGAAACCAAAGATGTCTAATCATTTAGGAAGATGATCAAACCATTTTGGGCATGATTTCAAATAAAAGAATGGTTATACCCTTATAGAAGACCCTTTCAAGCAAGATTTTCCTATTATTCCACTTTATAAATCTCAATATTTATATTACTATATTGTTTTGACTAGTTACCAAAGATCTCTTTGAGTTTGATTTGTTTATACCAGTCTAAATTATATATGGTTTCTTTTTTTTTTTAATTCTTTTATGAACCTAATCTAAGAAACATCCTTGGCTCTGCATTTGCTGATTCGGTTTATAATAATCTGAGTTACATTATGGAACTTTTGGTTTCCAAATTAAAAGGTATGTTATCAAATTTATAATTATCTTTATTAGATGATCTTGAAGTCTTGAACTCCTTTGTAATCACACCTTTGAGATGGTGATTTCTTCATATAGGTAAATGACTAGGTACTTAACGCATTTTCATATCACAATTCTAGCATTAACTGCTTTAATTTAAAAAAAAAAAAAAAAAAAGATAGGAATGTGTTTGTGGCTCAACCCAACAAGTGCCATTTCAATCCGAACTACCCAAATATGAAACAGAATGTTGGTCAGCTTGCAATGCAAACTGAAATAAATAAGATGATTTCGGAATTTAATAGATAAGTTCTAAATTCACAAGCATTAGACCATGTGTAGTGGTAATGCCATTACCCTTGGACGTTTTGCGTCATGTGGCAGCTCAGTCACCAATGGGGCATTATGGGGCGTTTTCTAAAAGGCCCTAACTATCTGCACACCAAGTTTGCCTATCTGCACACTTAGGGTTTACCTACGCAGCGTATACGGTTAATCCTATACGCTGCGTATTGACCTATACTCAGCGTATATAAACCATGGATCTCAGTGCTTAATTACCAATCATTGCACAGAAAACAAGGTTTATATACGCTGCGTATAGCTCTCTACGCAGCGTATATAAACCATTAGACTTTTTTGGGTCATTTTGGTAGGTTTGAGGGATATTTTTTCACAAAGTTTATACACGCTGCGTATTGACCTATACTCAGCGTATATAAAGGTCTGAAAATGTCATTTATACCCTTGTATTGAGGCTATATGAAGCCAAATACAAGGGTAGTAATGTCATTTTTGTCTTATATGCTGCGTAGTGATCTATAAGGAGCGTATATAAAGCTCCATTTTTGTATTTTTTTTGTGTATTCCTTTGTTTATTTATAAAAAAAAAGGAAAATAACACCCGATACGATAATATACGATACGATATAACACCCGTATAGGCCTATAGGTGTGATTTAGCTCCCGTATTGACCTCGTATAAGCCTATAAGTGTGATATCGTATCGTATAGGTGTAGTATAGGTCACGTATTGACCTCGTATAAGACTATAAGTGTGATATCGTATCGTATAGCACAGTATATGTACCATATTGACCTCGTATAAGACTATAAGTGTGATATCGTATCGTATAGCATAGTATATGTCTCGTATTGACCTCGTATAAGCCTATAAGTGTAATATCGTATCGTATAGCGTAGTATATGTCCCGTATAGGCCTATAAGTGTGATATCGTATCGTATAGGTGTAGTATAGGTCACGTATTGACCTCGTCTAAGCCTATAAGTGTGATATCGTATCGTATAGCATAGTATATGTCCCGTATTGACCTCGTATAAGCCTATAAGTGTGATATCGTATCGTATAGCGTCGTATAGGTCACGTATTGACCTCGTATAAGCCTATAAGTGTGATATCGTATCGTATAGGTGTAGTATAGGTCATGTATTGACCTCGTATAAGCTTATAAGTGTGATATCGTATCGTATAACGTAGTATAGGTCACGTATTGACCTCGTATAAGCCTATAACTGTGATATCGTATCCTATATCGTCGTATAGGCCTCTATACGAGACTTATATACTATACACTATACGATACGATTTGATGCAATACGATACGATACGATACGATACGATGCAATACGATAAGATAATTTAATTTAAACGATTACAATATAATATATTTTTATTATTTACGAATAATAATGTTTTTTTATAAATAATTTTCTTTTTTTATAAATAAACAAAGGAATACGATAATTTAATTTAAATGATAACAAAACAATATATTTGTATTATTTACTAATAATATTGTTTTTTATAAATAATTTCCTTTTTTAATTTTTATAACTCATAATATTTATATTATTTTTTATTTTTATAATTTATATTTGTATTATTTACCAATAATATTGTTTTTTACAAATAATTTTCTTTTTTTTTTATAAATAAACAAAGGAATACACAATAAAAAAAATACAAAAATGGAGCTTTACCTACGCTCCTTAGAGGTCCCTACGCAGCGTATGAGACCAAAATGACACAACTACCCTTGTATTTGGCTTCGTATAGCCTCAACACAAGGGTATAAAAGACATTTTCGGACCTTTATATACGCTGCGTATAGGTCTATACGTAGCGTATATAAGGGGTGGTAAAATTATTTTTAACCCCAAACCTGTGGTAAAATTATCTTTTTAACCCTTATAGTGTATATACGCTGCGTATTGACCTATACTCAGCGTATATAAAGGTCTGGAAATGTCATTTATACCCTTGTATTGAGGCTATACGAAGCCAAATACAAGGGTAGTTGTGTCATTTTTGTCTTATATGCTGCGTAGTGATCTATAAGGAGCGTATATAAAGCTCCATTTTTGTATTTTTTTGTGTATTCATTTGTTTATTTATCAAAAAAAGGAAAATAACACCCGATACGATAATATACGATACGATATAACACCCGTATAGGCCTATAGGTGTGATTTAGGTCCCGTATTGACCTCGTATAAGCCTATAAGTGTGATATCGTATCGTATAGGTGTAGTATAGGTCACGTATTGACCTTGTATAAGACTATAAGTGTGATATCGTATCGTATAGCACAGTATATGTACCGAATTGACCTCGTATAAGACTATAAGTGTGATATCGTATCGTATAGCATAGTATATGTCCCGTATTGACCTCGTATAAGCCTATAAATGTGATATCGTATCGTATAGCGTAGTATATGTCCTGTATAGGCCTATAAGTGTGATATAGTATCGTATAGGTGTAGTATAGGTCACGTATTGACCTCGTATACGCCTATAAGTGTGATATCGTGTCGTATAGCATAGTATATGTCCCGTATTGACCTCGTATAAGCCTATAAGTGTGATATCGTATCGTATAGCGTCGTATAGGTCACGTATTGACATCGTATAAGCCTATAAGTGTGATATCGTATCGTATAGGTGTAGTATAGGTCATGTATTGACCTCGTATAAGCTTATAAGTGTGATATCGTATCGTATAACGTAGTATAGGTCACGTATTGACCTCGTATAAGCCTATAACTGTGATATCGTATCGTATATCGTCGTATAGGCCTCTATACGAGACTTATATACTATACACTATACGATACGATTTGATGCAATACGATACGATACGATGCAATACGATAAGATAATTTAATTTAAACGATAACAATATAATATATTTGTATTATTTACGAATAATATTGTTTTTTTATAAATAATATTCTTTTTTTATAAATAAACAAAGGAATACGATAATTTAATTTAAACGATAACAAAACAATATATTTGTATTATTTACCAATAATATTGTTTTTTTATAAATAATTTCCTTTTTTAATTTTTATAATTCATAATATTTATACTATTTTTTATTTTTATAATTTATATTTGTATTATTTACCAATAATATTGTTTTTTATAAATAATTTTTTTTTATAAATAAACAAAGGAATACACAATAAAAAAATACAAAAATAGAGCTTTATATACGCTCCTTAGAGGTCCCTACGCAGCGTATGAGACCAAAATGACACAACTACCCTTGTATTTGGCTTCGTATAGCCTCAACACAAGGGTATAAAAGACATTTTCAGACCTTTATATACGCTGCTTAGAGGTCAATACGCAGCTTATTTAAACTTTGTGAAAAAATGATCCCTCAAACCTACCAAAATGACCAAAAAAATCTAATTGTTTATATACGCTGCGTATAGACCTATACGCAGCGTATATGACCCTTGTTTTCTGTGTAATGATTGGTGATCAGACACTGAGATCCATGGTTTATCTACGCAGCGTATTGGTCAATACGCAGCGTAGTGGGTTAACCATATACGCTGCGTATTGACCAATACGCTGCGTAGATAAACCCTAATTTTGCTAGGGTTTGAATGCTAGAAGCACTTCTCAGTGATTGAATGGAATGAATTGAGTGATTCGCTTCAAAATCACGGGAAATATGAGATATTGTATGGAATTAAACTGGGTTTCTTCAAAGACTTTGAAGAACACGTTGATTGTGTGTTTGAATCATTTATTGGTGACGAAATCGCATTATAATGTACTGATTATTGAGATAGAAAGTGAAGAAAATGTTGTAAATGGTGGGTTTTGAAGTTACAGAGAAAGAAGAAGGGAGATGATTGGATAAAATTGACTAAAATAACTTTTTTTTTAAATTTTGCCACATGTCATAATCCTATTGCTTCCTATCATTCCTAGCCAAAAATAGTTATCGATTTTTTTATATCCTCATTTAATCAAAATTAACTGAACCGAACTATTTATATTTTTATATATTTCGAACTTTTATACCTTCAGTTCATGTATTTCATATTTATACCCCTAATTTATGTATTTATACCTCCATTTCATGTACCTATACATTTATTTCATGTATTTATACCTAAATTTCCTGTATTTCTAATCAAAAGTTTTAGCCCAAGTTTGGTTTTGGCTATCAACCGAAATTAAACGAATCAAACAAAAAACCGTGAACCTAACTGAATAAACCAAATCGATTAACTGATAACGTATTGGTTAATAAAATATACTAATCGATGACCTTAATTCCGCTGAGGATAACAATGTAACCATTCGAAAAATGCACACCATAGCAATGTCTACCGCCGCATCACGCACGCACCTATCGGTTATTAACCAAAATCGATTATCGGTGAGAAATAAGTAAATCGATAACCTTAACCAAACCGGAAACAGGCGAAACCGAACCGAAATCAACCAAATACTGGATTATCTGAAAATTAAAAACCGAATTAACCAAAAACTGGTTGTTAATTTTTTTTACTCTCGTTTAAAACCAAAATTAGCTGAACCGAACTGAACCGAATTATTCGTATTTTCATATATTTCTAGCTTTTATACCTACAGTTCATATATTTCATATTTTATATCCCCCATTTCGTATAACTTTCATTTCATGTATTTATACCTCAGTTTCATATATTTCTAAGCAATGGTTTTTGCTATTAACTAATATTAAATGGACCAAACAAAAAAGGTCAATCTAATGGAATAAATCGAAGTGATTAACTGAAATCGATTGGTTAATAAAATAGACTAACCGATGACTTTGGTTTCGGCTTCGGTTGAGGATAATAACCGAACTGACCAAACCATGCACAAGTATTGCAATGCGATGTGTTGCTTTCGTCATATCGCGTACTAAAAATATGGGGGCAATTACATATATCCCCCTGTAAACTTCATAAATTACATATTTACCCAACCCAAAATTTTATTTACATATATCCCCTTTCAAAAAACTAAAAATATCAAATATGCCCACTGTACTAAAATAAGATTAAAGAATGACCAATATGCCCTTTTTTTATAAGACCATAAATATATTATATTCATCCTGTATACAAAAGCATAATCGTAATTGCCCTCAATTAACAATCAACTTCTTTGATGCTTGCCAAATCAACTTCAGAAGCTTCAGTTAATTCAACGTTCCTCCATTGATAGCCTGAAAAAAAAGCCCTCTAAAAACAAAGCCAAAAAAGCAAATCCTTCATTCCTTCATCAATTTCAATCAAATTCATGACAGAACCAAAACCTCTAAATACAATCCTTCTCATTCCGACTCAAAATCCAAATAATTTTACCATCAAAATCACAGAACCAAAACGTTTTAATATAGTAAATATGTGAAACACATTCTCTTAGTTGTTGTATATAGTGAGTTAGTGATACCAATCTAATTTGATAATTAATCAAATTATTATCCTTGTTCCTGAAAACCATACCTATCTCAAATTGCATTCCTAATCATACTCGGATCTCATCCTTTCAACGCGCAACCAATTCCTTCTGGTATAGGAAACGTTGTGATTCTCGCAATTTGTCTCGCGAGAAACTCGTGTGACGGAATCCGGTTGTCAGAATCGTCGTCGACTAGTTTCGCCTTCATTTTGACAGTAATCTTCTTTTAGTATCATAGACCAGTCCGTAACATTGACCGGCTACAACGTCTCCGATCTGCGATTGTCGCTAAGGCAGGAGAGAAATCAAACAGTTGCAACGATTGATTAGAAAGCCATGGGTTTTTTTATGTTTCAAAGGGTACTTTTGTCAATTTGTCTTTGGTGGGGATATATGTAATTAAAATTTTAGATTGGGTATATATGTAATTAAGATTGTAAATAGGGGGGTATATGTAATTTTCCCAAAAATATGATACCGAACCCAACAAGGGGTTAAAGACTTTCGGAGTTGTTGGCTTGATTTTTCTTCGCAAGTCAACTTCAGTTAAGATATCTAGTTGGATGTCCAAAATCAATAATTCATCCGACGACCAAGCACATGAAAATCAACCAAAGGAGACGTTAAAGAATTGTTGACTGACTTGGTTCTTCTTTAGAAACCGTTTTCTACACTTCTATAGTTATCCACATTGGAATAATATAAAATATTTGTACATGTATTTTTTTTTAATTTATGAAATAGTAGCCATATTTCCAAAAAAAAAAGATACAATCTTCCTTTCATGGTTCGACTGTGGATATCTAGATAAAGTTTGTCTTGTTTTTTATTTCAAGATTTTACTTTATTAAATACTGCCTTCACATAATTGTTGGGAACTAATATTTTAGAAACCAAAGATGTCTAATCATTTAGGAAGATGATCAAACCATTTTGGGCATGATTTCAAATAAAAGAATGGTTATACCCTTATAGAAGACCCTTTCAAGCAAGATTTTCCTATTATTCCACTTTATAAATCTCAATATTACCAGTGGCGGATACAGGAATTTTTTTATGGGAGTGCGGAAAATTTTTAAAGATTTTAGGCCCATAGGTATATAAAAAAATTTCAGTTCATATTGGGTCGGATCCGGTCGGTTCGGGTCAGGTCGGGTCGGGTCATGTAAAAACAAAAGTACATCAAGCTAAAATTTATATAATCATTAAAAGCAAGGCAAACGTCGTTACAAACATATTTAAAATGTCGACGTACGGGTTTTCATTTTTTGAAATCTTTTCAAAACATTATCTCGAGCTACTTTTCAATTTATAAATCTATCCAAACATATAAATCGATCCATAAGTTCATAAAACAACACTAAAGTAGTAAACATATGAATCGCTCCATAAGTTATCGCTCCATAATTTTCAATTTTCTTTTCAAGACCTCCTAATCATCGATTAGTTATGTCTTTTAAGTTGTAACAACCAAAAACTCATCTAAACAACAACATCACTCTATTAAAGTCTAGAATAACCAAAAGACATCAAAATACATAAAATTTCAAACATTTTTTATCATCTCTATAACTCTATTTCTTCTAAAAAACAACAATAACATTAAAAAACTTAGGTACCTTGTATTGTTTGGATTCCGTTGAGTTTGGTGGTCGGATGTTTGCGATTTCCGGCAAGAAATTGGAGTTGGATGACTGTTGTTGGCTGTTGCGTATTGACCTATACTCAGCGTATATAAACCATGGATCTCAGTGCCTAATTACCAATCATTGCACAGAAAACAAGGTTTATATACGCTGCGTATAGCTCTCTACGCAGCGTATATAAACCATTAGACTTTTTTGGGTCATTTTGGTAGGTTTGAGGGATCATTTTTTCACAAAGTTTTTATACGCTGCGTATTGACCTATACTCAACGTATATAAAGATCTGAAAATGTCATTTATACCCTTGTATTGAGGCTATACGAAGCCAAATACAAGGGTAGTAGTGTCATTTTTGTCATATATGAGGCGTAGTGATAAAGGTGATCATTTTTTCACAAAGTGATTGGCCACTTCAAAAAATGGATACGGCGTGGAAAATAAAATGCTACAACGATTTTTGACCAAAAAAATGGCCCATGGGAGCCGTCTAAATGGCGTGGGGAGGCGTTTTTGAACCAAAGCACGCCCAAAACAAGGGCCACAACGGTGGTCTTAAAAAACTACAAGGAAAAGTATTTTAATAGAAAATATTTTATCAAACTGTGTAGCCTGTACGTGATGAGGAATAAGTGGATGGCATTGGCTTTTCATTATTTCCATGCCTTCACACCTAAGACATTAACTGCCGAAAACTTATTATATAATGGCCAAAGCTTGATACATTGGTATCTTCAATTTACCATTATTCCCAAAAATGAATTTAAAACAACCAATTAGTTGCTTATCATCTTCCTCTCCTATCCATTGCCTCGTTTATGCTCTTGTGATATTTCTAACTTCCACCACCATCTCTGCTTCCTATGGTGGCGGGAATGATATGGATCAACAGGCTTTGCTGAAGATCAAGTCAATGATCACCAAAGACCCCTATGGAGCTCTGACCTCATGGAACAATTCTCGTCATTTTTGTGACTGGAGAGGTGTTACATGTGGGAAGCGCCATAGACGAGTGGTTTATTTACAACTAATCTCTCAAGGTCTAGAAGGCTCTTTGTCTCCTCATGTAGGAAACCTCAGTTTCCTCCATGGGGTTTCTCTCTTTAACAACAGCTTTCGAGGAGCCCTCCCTCATGAACTTGGTCGTCTATGGAGGCTACGTTTCCTCTCTCTTGAACTTAACAAGTTCAGTGGGGTTATTCCCTCCAACATATCTGGTTGTTCTAACCTTGAAGGGATTAATCTTTCTAGTAATGAGCTAGTTGGAAGCATACCTAAGGAGATAAGTTTCCTCTCCAAACTTACTATTGTGTCACTTCATGATAATAAGTTAACAGGCGGAATCCCACGTTTCTTGGGGAATATTACATCTATAGAAGAGTTCTCTGCTGCAGGAAATATGTTTTGTGGGAGCATTCCAGACACCTTAGGCCATTGGAAAAGTTTAAGGGTATTTCTCTTGGGTGATTGTAATTTGAATGGATCCATCCCTCATTCCCTTTATAATAACTCACTCCTAGCTAGATTTAGCTTGGCACAAAATCAATTGACGGGTAGTCTTCATCCAGCCATAGGTGCAATGCTCCCAAATCTTGTTGGCATTCAATTACGGGGTAACCATTTAACCGGACCTCTTCCTGTTGATTATATCATAAGATCATGGGTAAAACATAAACCCTAATGATGTAGATTCAATCATAAACAATAAAATAAGAGGTGTGTACCTGATTAGCAGTCACCACACCAGAGAGGGAAGTAGACGTCATGTTCGTCAGATTGGTCTGGTTCCCCTTTAGGATGTATCTTCTTGATGGTAGTACCGAGTTCTTTAGGGTTGAAGAACTCGTAGTAATGGAGAGAGAGGAGGGCGATTTTAGTGTGATGTTATGAGGGTCTAACCCTAATCCCTCTCTAGTAATCTCCTTATATACACCCAAGGGGAAACCCAATTAGTTAATTAGGGTAATCTGGCCCATCAACAATTACCAACTAATTTATTATAGGTTTAATATATTTTGATCCAAATAATATAAATGATTATAATGGCTACACAATTAAATATAAATATAATAATTATATTTAATCTTACATTCTCCCACTTAGCCGAGTAATCATTTATCATGAGTATTAGATTAGTCTGATCAGAAGTTAATACTCATTTTAGCCTTAAACAAGTACTATAGCAGAGAAATACAGCCGTTGAATCATTATGCGACTCAGGACCCCCATTAGTCATACTATAGCCTTAATTTAAAACCTAACAGTTATGATCAAAATACAAACAAGCCCTTTAGCGTTTGATTTGTATTTATAGTTGTCTATATGTCATTACACCGGCAGAACATATGTAAGAGACATACAAAATCAAACTGATGAGGAATATTAAAAGTTAATCATTCATAGTACGATATGCAGTTGTACATAGTCATCAATAAACCCGTGATTATTATAAGCGCTTACATAATAGTTATGGGTGATAGACTTTTAGTTATAGGATCCTTAAGCATATCATGAATGCATTCGATACAAAGATTTAGTTTCCTCAATTCGTTCATAAACGAATAATTAATTGTGTATCGAAATTTAATGCAGCACCTCTCGAACTGTTACTGTTCAAGGAGACATGGTAGCTGACTTTATCACAATAAGTCTTCAATATATTAATTATATGGAGTTAATAAACTTATGAGTCCACTGATAAATTTCCAACAACATTTAGTGACTATATTATGTCGTTATAACTTAGGTTGTTATTATCAGTTCATTATGACTCCTCCATAAGATAGGTTTGTCTGCTGACATAAAGATATACCCGAAATTACATTTTGTCATCTTTTAATATCACAAAGTTAGAGTAATCAACCGGTTTGAGTTCTCACTTCTTCTTTAAATTATAGCCTCTCGTTTCCTTTAAAGATATTGTAATACTCTATTAGATGCTTCACGTTTATCTAGACATATCTAGTGTGTTGCAATGTGAGTAATATCTAAACGAGTATAGACTTGAACTTACATAAGACTTCCAATTAATGAAGCGTAAGGAAATAATCTCATTTATCCTATTATCCTCTAAAGGAGAGCAGTACTGTTTGTTACATATGTAAGGACCAATTTAATGTTAAACTTATGGAACGGAAGTAATGTCCCATTTGGTCTATCTCAACATGTTATGATATCTATTATGTAAGAGATATCTCTGAGATCTATTATATCAAAGTTTGTGTTAACAATGCTTTGACTTATGTAACATATATCTGTCAAAAGAATATCATCTATATAGACAAGTTTAATTTAGTTGCTCCCACTCATTTTGAGGTAGGTTCATTAATCCACTTGATTCTTGATGAAAATAATTACGTTAAGATCACATTATGATGTTTGCATTAACCCATACATGGATATTATTGGCTTACAATGAAGCGTTCTTTAACCTTCAGTTTGAAACTTTAGGTTGTTATTTAATGAACATGTAAATGTGTCAGCCATTGTTAGGGAAAATTCTTTTAATGTTCATCTAATGTAGCTTTAAACTATTATAAGCTACTAGAACAGTGATGATCCTCAAAGAAATCTTTGATAATTTATCTCTTCCTAAGTATAACCTTTGACAATCAATCATGCTTCTTTGTGTCTTAACGTTTATATAAGGATTTGGTTTAGTTATGAACACTCTTAGGTAATTCAATCAAATCCCAAACGTTATATGAACACATAAAATCAGTTTTACTAGAAAACGATTTTATTCTATTTAGAAGATTGATTAACTCTACTGGCTTAATTTGAAGAGATAGGATCAGTAAACTTTTCCAAAATCCATTTCAACTTCAGTTAGGGAGGTTATGTAATCATCAAAGTTAGTAGGTTTTTAAACCTAGATGACCTCCTGAGTTGATTGTTGGGTTTGTTAGAAGTTTCAGTTTTATGGATTAGCTCTTGATTAGGTTTCTATCATTTCTAGGATTCTAAGTTTGTAAGAGTTGGTGCAGTATGGTGTACAAGAGGTGTAATCGGAGTTAAATTTGGAGTGAAATTTAATGACACTCTTCCCCCCGTCTCTTGTATTCTTTGCAAGTCATTATAAGGACTTTGACTGCTCCCACTGACCTTAGAAAACTTTAGGAACTCAGCATGCTTAGGGTCAATATTTAACGACCAAACAAATTCTAATAGAGAAAACATATTAATGAACATATTAATGACGTTAGTCATTGTAGTTTCTCTTGTTGAGGATTATGTTAGGTTAGATAAGATATCTAAGTGTGTCCACAATTAAGTAACAATGAAACTTTTGTAAAGGTAGCTTTAGATTTTAAGGAGATAAGTTTTGATAGAACAGTGTCAAGATGGAGCAGTGTCTTGTATAAGAGGTGTGTAAATTGAAGTAATATAAAGTTTTCACTCCCCACCTCTTGCAACTATTGCAAGTTATTATTAAGACACTTAATGCTCCCACTGATTTTTTAATATCTCTAGAATGCTACAAGAGAAGTTTCAATGAGCTACGTGACGTGGGAACCTATCACATATACGTTAGACTTTATTTGATTCCTTTAATGTCCAGATATCATGAGAAACTTTAGGGACATATTTAATAGAAATCTTATTAAGTACATATATGAATAGATTTCTTTTAAAAACTGTGGGCCATATACGACAAATTTAGATACAAGTAGATAGTCTTTAAATGATAAATGAATTATGTCTTAATGTTCCATTTGGAATAAGTTCCACGAATGTCAATGAATGACTTATGATGGACCCATACTTATTCCTTGAGCCAAGTGATATTTAGGGCTATAACGTCATGATTTAAAAAAACACTTAGAATGAGATTAGATAAGAAATCATCCTCATTAACCATGTCATGATTTCTCATGAATTTTGGTTATAATGGATGAAATTTGTAAGTCTCATTTTCCTTCTGTCAAATTTTTTCATTTGCATGATGACAAAAGTTGTGAAAGTGTAAGGTATCATCTAGTTTTATCTTAATAATGTTTCAATCCAGGTATTTAGAACAAATAAGATGAGAGTTTAAGATAAGTGTGACTTTATGTTGACTATGCAAACCTCACAACCTTCATAACATTGCTTAATTATGATACTATATTCTGATTAATACTCAGAATATATAAGGTATCGAAAAGCGTTGTTAGAAGACTGCTCATTATGGTTCTTATAGTCTTAACATTTAATTTTGTCACTAACTCTCATGTTAGTTATTTGTCGAGTTCTGGTAAAGAAACGTGTGGAACTAGAGTCAACTAATCATGTGTTAATAGGAATATTAAAATTAGCAGACTTAGATATCATAGGAAGTGACTACCTAATTAATTCATCCAACTGTTCTTTAGAATAATGGATAGTCTCGTTGCTTATGTTTAGTCTAATGACATAATTATGCAGTGAGATTTTCCTTTGAAGAAACTAAAAGTTGGAATTTTTACTTGTAATTTGTCTATAGACCTTAAAACAATCCTCTTTTAAATTAAGTGGTTGTAAGGTGAGTAACAACTTATTTTCCAGCTTTAAACATTTATTTATTTGTACATATGTTGCTTATCAACACACTCATTATATTTTGGTACTTTTGAGTGTTATAGTTGATTTATAAGGCATCAAATTGTACAAGTGAAAATCTTAGTATGTAATGTACTGGAAAAATGTACTTATTTCCATGCGTAAGCCCTTAACTTTATGGGTCATGGTATCGTACATTATTATGTATTCACATATAACACTTAACTTTATAGTTTAGAATTTTAAAAGAAGGCATGCATCTTATGAGTTCTAGTGATTATTCCATATATAAGAGATTAGCCTTAGGGAAATCTTAATCTGGAATAACTTTAGTGATAGCATTATGTTAGAGAGTTCTTGATTATTATAAGAGACATCATGTTCGATTTGTCCTGATCATCATGCTCTAATTTTCTTCTTTATAATCTTTATCAGAAGAGAGCAATAGGATTATCGTGTCTTAAGAAATAATCAAGGATTTAATTTAAGAGCTAATTGCAATAGAAACTTTAAATAAAGCAAACATTTTGGGTTTAGGAATTAGAGTGGATGAGATATAGGTAGAAGTAAATTATAGTGAGTAAAATTATGGGTACTTAAAATAAAGCAGACGAAAAGATCATAAAATTATGTAAGGATCATTGATATAAGGATCATTATATGAAGAGATTGTGATATGTCTATTACTAACATCAAAATAATAGACTTAGTAAAGTCCTACTTAAACAAAGACAAATCAGCTTTGGCCAGAAGTGTAATCATTTAAGTATGTGTGCAAAGTAATCGTGACAAATCAGCTTTGGCCAGAAATGAGACAATCACTTTAGTTATGCACTTGTCAAGCATGCTAAACATAAATGAATTAAATCAGCTTTGGCCAGAATTAAGACATTTCACGTTTGTAATGCATACTTAACATAGCTTTTATAATACTTGAACAATAAATAGATGCATCAAATCAGCTTTGGCCAGAAGTGATACATCAGAAGCTCATTCAAGTTAAGCCATTTTGGTTTTGTAAAAGATTATTTGATCCTTATTAATTAACTAAGTATTTACAAAACCAATTATTAATTAGCTAAGTCTTAGTTCACATTAAACAGCCTAAGTTTTGAGATTTCGAGTCATGGTCTCGAGTCGTGCTGTTATGGTTTCGAGTCGCAACCTTAGTCTCGAGTTATGCTGTTATGGTTTCGAGTCGCAACCTTAGTCTCGAGTTATGCTGTTATGGTTTCGAGTCGCAACCTTAGTCTCGAGTTATGCTGTTATGGTTTCGAGTCGCAACCTTAGTCTCGACTAATCACGTTATGGTTGCGAGTCGCAACCTCATGGTTTCGATCAATCACGTTATGGTTGCGAGTCGCAACCTCATGGTTTCGAGTAGCAACCTCATGGTTGCGAGTAGCAACCTCATGGTTGCGAGTAGCAACCTCGTTAACAGCTGTTTTGTGATAAGGTTGAATCAACTAATTTTAATGGATTTGATTATAATTTCAAAATATCTTATGTGTATCTATCCAAGTTAATTATTCGATTATAAATTTAAAGATAATATTTTTATTCGAAACTTGGAGACGAAGATATATAATTTTAGAAAATATAATCAAATCCTAATGTTATCCGAAAATAAAGGGTTCTTCTTTAAAGATTAATGACCATATATAATGAAATAATAATCAACAAAAAATTGATTTCGATACACTATGCGGCAAGTATTCAAAAGCATATTAATTGTATAACTTCAAGCCACTAAAAAAAAAATTAAATCACCCCACTGAAAAGCTGGTGATGAATTATTACTTTAGAATCTTGATAACTCAAATTGAATCAAGATATATATATATATTAGAATATATCACGTCAGAAATTTATATGTATATGAATGATAGAATAATTATAAAATATTAAAAGGTAACAATTATCATTCATTCTCAACACATTCTGGGATTACGAATTCTTTTGCAAAGTCAAAAAAGTCAAAAGATTTTCAATATATTAAACTAATGGCTTCACATGTTGATTATATGCAAACTGATTTCAGAAAAAATAATATATCCATTAGATTTATTTAAGTTATTTGAATCCGTATATCCCATCAAAGCAAACTTTGTAATCGAATTAAATGATTGAATTTATATAATCAACATCGCTCTGATACCACATGTTGATTATATCATAAGATCATGGGTAAAACATAAACCCTAATGATGTAGATTCAATCATAAACAATAAAATAAGAGGTGTGTACCTGATTAGCAGTCACCACACCAGAGAGGGAAGTAGACGTCATGTTCGTCAGATTGGTCTGGTTCCCCTTTAGGATGTATCTTCTTGATGGTAGTACCGAGTTCTTTAGGGTTGAAGAACTCGTAGTAATGGAGAGAGAGGAGGGCGATTTTAGTGTGATGTTATGAGGGTCTAACCCTAATCCCTCTCTAGTAATCTCCTTATATACACCCAAGGGGAAACCCAATTAGTTAATTAGGGTAATCTGGCCCATCAACAATTACCAACTAATTTATTATAGGTTTAATATATTTTGATCCAAATAATATAAATGATTATAATGGCTACACAATTAAATATAAATATAATAATTATATTTAATCTTACACTTCCACCATCCATTTCTAATTGTTCCAGATTAACAAATATTGAAATGAATGAAAACAAGTTCAGTGGGAAGTTGAAAATCGACTTTTCAAAAATGAAAGATATCAGTTATATATCATTATGGGAAAACAACTTTGGAAGCAACGAACCTGATGAAATGCAGTTTATTGATACTTTGAAAAATTGCACCCATTTAGATACTTTGGATCTTGAAGAATGCAACTTTCAAGGAGTGCTCCCCACATCCGTAGGTAATCTTTCTGTTCAACTCCGTCATCTATTATTTGGAGGAAATCAGTTACATGGAAAAATCCCTGTATCAATTGGTAATCTTGCTGGTGTGAATTTGTTATTATTGGAAAGAAATCAATTCAATGGAAACATCCCATCAACCATTGGTAACCTTCATAAAGTCCAAAGACTCTCATTATACAAAAATCAGCTTTCAGGGCAAATTCCCGATTCCATAGGGAACTTATCATTGTTGAGCGGACTTGTTTTAGCTTCAAACAAGTTAGAAGGGGCTATTCCATCAAGCCTTGGAAATTGTCAAAATCTATTGGAGTTGTACCTTTTTGATAACAAACTTAGTGGGAAAATACCTATACAACTTTTTCAACTTTTATCTCTGTCCATAATATTGAATATTTCTCAAAACCAATTGTCCGGTTCACTTCCAACCGAGATTGGAGACCTCGTCATGTTGAGCGCTATGGATTTATCTTATAATAATCTATCGGGTAACATTCCTAGTAGCCTTCATACTTGTGCTAGCCTTTCAAGTTTGTTTCTTAGAGGCAACCTTTTTGAAGGTACGATACCGCCATCATTAAGTTCCTTAAAAGGATTGGTTAAACTCGATATTTCTCACAACAATTTATCAGGCCAAATTCCCAGGTTTTTAGAAGCTTTACCATTAGAATATTTGAATTTATCATACAATGGTTTTGAGAATGATGTACCAACGATTGGAGTGTTCGCAAATGCAAGTGCATTCTCTGTTGTGGGTAATAGTAGGCTTTGTGGTGGCATTGTTGAACTTGGGTTACCCAAATGCAAGGAGACAAAGAAACATAAAAAGAAGTTTCGTTTGTTTGTAATAATCATTTTGATTGCATCCACACTTTGCCCCATAACATGTTTAACATATGTTTGGTGTAAGAAGAAAAGCAAGAGCCAACCATCCCAATCATCAATGGGCGAACGATTCATGAAAGTTTCATATGGTCAACTTCTCAAGGCTACAAATGGATTCTCAGAAGCCAACTTAATTGGAAATGGTGGGTTCGGTTCTGTTTATAAAGGAATCCTTGAAGAAGACAATAACAGATTTGTTGCAGTCAAAGTTTTATATCTTCAAAATCGAGGAGCTGAAAGAAGCTTCATAAGAGAGTGTGAAGCCATGCGAAGCATTCGACACCGAAATCTATTGAGGATAGTAACTTCATGTTCAAGCGTTGATTATCAAGGAAATGATTTCAAAGCCTTGGTATACGAGTTCATGCCTAAAGGAAGTCTACATGATTGGTTATATTCAAGTGAACGTACAACAAGACTAAACCTTCTTCAAATAGTAAATATACTTATGGATGTAGCATCTGCACTTGATTATATTCATAATCTCTGCATACCAAGTATCGTTCATGGGGACTTGAAACCTAGCAACATTCTACTTGATGATGATATGGTGGCTCATGTTGGAGACTTTGGTTTAGCTCGAATTCTTGGAACTTCATACACAAACAGCTCAACCGGAATTAAAGGAACCATTGGTTATGTTGCTCCAGGTATAATACACTTCATATTTAGTTGTTTATATTGTTTCCTTCAATTCTAAACCAATTGCTTATGAATTATAGAGTATGGTCTTGGAAATGAGATGACAAGTAATGGAGATGTCTACAGTTTCGGTATACTTTTGCTAGAGGTGATGACTGGGAAAAAGCCGACCGACAACTTCAATGAAGGCTTTAGCCTTCATAAATTTACTTCTATGGTCTTGCCAAGCAATGTAATTGATGTTATCAATGTTAACATTTTGTATGTTTATCAAGAGGATGAAACTTTTCTGCAAAACAAGAAAGAAAATGTAAAGAAAATTGAGGAATGTTTGGCTTTAATACTCAAGATTGGAGTATCATGCACTGTGGATTCTCCAACAGAAAGAATGGATATAAAAAAGGTTGTATCTGAATTGAAGCATATTCTTGATACACTTCAAAATATTTGAGATAAAGTTCGGAGAATGTGCAAGTTCGTTCTTTTGGGCCTAACACCAAGCTTCGATTGGAAAGTTAAAAGACCCCACCTCTTGGATATGGTATATCATGTGTGTTATCTCTGTAGTTTTCCAATGCATGTTTGTAATTTTGCCTAAATTTGTATTGAAAACCATGTTATATAGTCTTTGTTGTAAAAAAAGTTATCTAGTTATCTTAAAATTACAAAGATGCACGCTAGAATCTTCATCTACATCTCTATAATTTAACGGACTATCACAATTTTGTAATTTTTTAAGAAACAATACTTCATCTACCACAACTCATTTTCCATATGTATCTTTATTTCACCCACAAACACTTATTTTATTATTTTCTTTATCTTTTATAAATATGAGAAACATTTATAGTGATGATGAATAGTGGATCTCTATATTTTGAGAATCACTATTTATAAAACTATAACTTTTAGAGATGGAGATGGAAAATACGAGAAATTTCCAAATTTTAGAGATAGAGATAGAAATGAAGATTCTATTGTGAATGCTTGCAATTCATAGGGTTCAGTGATGCAAGAAATAGTAGGGGTGAACACAAACTGAAAATTACCGAAAACCAAACAGTTATTGTTAGTGCATTATTTGTGTTAACAGCTTGAAGATCTCATTTATAAGCATTTTGGTCTTGTTTGTGTTGGGAACAATTTGTATAGAGTTTGATTACGAGCGTTTAACATTTTTAATAGGGTTCGGGGGAAGCAAGCGAGACCTACAATAAAAAGAGGCTCAATATGCATTATGTGATAACCCTTATACACTCTTCCACACAAATTCACACACACTCCATAGTTTCTCTCTCTAGAAACCCCCAAACCCTAGATCTTCAAATCCAAATCTTGTAATGGAATTTGCATGATATCAATACAAATTGGTGTAAATTAAAGTGTTGTGTTTGTGTTGGATAGATCGATTAGTGAATTCCACACACTAATCGATCCGAATTGGTTGAATTTCACGTGTTCTTCATTTTCGTGAAGAACAAGTTCAAATCTTCGGAATTTTAGTCATCCAAAGAGAGTAACTGAAAACTAAAGAAATTGATTAAGCATGATTACAAAGATCTCATAACTGAGCTTTTCGGTTATGGTTACGGTCATGAAGATCTTCATAACTGACGATAACTGGACGAAACCGGTTGTCTTTATTTGCAGCCATCTAGTCCTCTTGTTTCAATCAGATCTTCTTCGTTTGCAGCTTCTTGATTCATTTGTAGATCTTGTTTCATTCATGTTCCAAAACTACAAAACTGAAGCAACAATAAATCCTTGGAATGAGATACGAAGTTGCATGACCATATACAACACCGTTTCCAGCACCAACATCACCATTAACGGCAAAAAACGTTCAACAAGTGGCTCCAAAAACGTTCAACAAAATTGCAGCACCACTAACCAAACAATGAATGAAACCTAACTGTAACCGAGGATTAACCGAACCTAACCATAATCGATGGTCGGTTTCGATTATGGTTATGACTCTCCCAAAACCAAACCATCGGTTATGGTTATGTGAATTGCGAAAGAAAATATGCCATAATTGATATGCTCACCCTTAATAAATAACATATAACCCTAAACCTAAAAGATAGCATGCATCATTAGAAACTAAATGAACATACACATTAAAACATGAATATTCACTTGTCTTGTGAAAATAATTAAAACATAATAGTTAACGCACATGTAAATGAGTGATGAGGTGTTTTTAGTTGAAGTTAACTTAATATCTTTCTAACACAGTTATATCGTTTTAAATTTATAAGAAATGAGTTTTAGCTAGACTAAACACACATGCAATAGGCAAGTGTACCTATCGTGTGTAGTAAAATTTAAATAAGAACTAAGTATCAAACCAAAAGGACACAACTTCTACTACTCAACTTTTCTTTTCTTTTGTTGCCAACTAGTTTAATTAGGTTATCTTTTATTTGGTTTGTAGAGTAAATGTAGAAACATAAACTAAAAGCAAGTATATGGAATCAATTTGATGTGGTCGGTTTAATAACCTCCACCCTTAGACTCACCATGACCATCTGATACTACCACCACCACCCTACAATCGAAGAAATAATGACCATCACAAGAACCACCACAATCCAGGCTTTTAATCGACACCATCCGCATGTCAATTACTTCATCAGAGACCCGCCTAAGTCCCTTCCTCTCCTCAGTTGTTCTCTTTGTCACACCTACTAAGGCGAAAAGTGCGCGTGCGTAACCAAAAAGGTTTCTGGAGCATACGATTAAGCAAATAATTACATGATATAAAACCAAACGTTTACAAAACGTTTTACATTCCCAAACACAATGATTCTAATATAAGCCCATACTAAAGGCTAACATGAGACTATTCCAAGATTTCCGATCCTAGCATGCATGCAAACTCAAATGTAGCCTCCCACTTGGGCTAAACACCTGAAAAACATGCTTAAAAATGTTAACGTAATGTTGGTGAGTTTACATATTTATTTCATAGGATGAACACCCATTTTCATGCAAAACATTTGTATGAAAATCTTCTAAACCAATTAAAGAACACTTCTTAAATCATTTTCATGCGAGATATTGTATGAAACTCTAGTACCCATTTGAGGTTCCACCTCACAAAACTTTTTCTTGAAAATCAGTTGTATGAAAATCTATCATCAATTCGAGGTCCTACCTAATAAAAAATTTTCATACAAAACAATTGTATGAAAATCTATTATTATTTTGAGCTCCCGCCTCATAAACCATTTCATGCAAAACAATTGTATGAAAATTTATTACCATCTCAAGGTCCCGTCTCATAACCCGTTTTCATGCAAAACAATTGTATGAAAATCATGTACTCGTTCGAGGATTCACCTCGCAGCCCATTTTTTGCATAACATTGTATGAAATCTATTACCAAATCGAGGTTGCACCTCATAACTCATTTTGATTCAAAACAATTGTATGAAAATCTATTACTAAATAGAGGTCCCACCTCATAACCTATTTTCACGCAAAGCAATTGTATAAAAATCTTATAAACAATTGCCCTAAGCACTTGAACCCTGTCCATGTGGAAAATACTTGATGACACAAATAGTTTTACCTAGACTTTATGAAATCACATGAATATATATATATATATATATATATATATATATATGAAACTAAAGTGTACGTGTTGTATTGTAAAATACATTTGTTTTCCGTGTAAAGTTTGTATAATTTTTTAGTCAATTTGTGTCATTTTTAGTTAGAATTAGTTACTACTGATAGGTTTGTAATTTGCAGGTCTCGGATGCTGAAAGTGCGGACAATTTGTTAAACTAGAAGAAAACCGAGCACCGGGATAGATACAGCTGAACGGGAATTGAAGAAACAAAGAAAAGCTGGAAAAGAGGACCGCTGCGTCGCGCGACCATGAAGAGAATCACCTTCGCGTAACTTGAAGGCAATTAAATCAACAAAATAATTATAACACGCGCCGCGCTACGTGGAGCTCAAGCCACATACCCCCCGCGTGACGCAGATGGCCTGTTTACGCAGAAGCTTTGCTGATTGGTGCTAGGCAATTGCATGGAAACATATAAATACATATTAAACATGATGTTTAACCCTAATCACGAATTTGCAAAGACTTGGGTGAAAATTCTGAAGATTCCGGAGCGTTTTCAAGGGAGAAGAAGCATCAATTGAAGGTTGGAAGTGCTAGGATCGTCCGGCTCGTGAGTTTAACATCAAGGTTTACTTGTTCTTCACTTTTAGTTCTTTATCATGTTTTGTTTCTTCATTAATACTCTTGTTTTGCGTTTATTGAACATGATGTCTGGCTAAAATCCTTGTACTATCTAGATTGAGGTGAACGGTTTGATAAAGTTTTGATTTTTATTATGGATGCTTGTTAATTATGGATCTCTATGTTAAAGTAACCGACTTGATTATTGATTCGTTGTATATGCCTGCTTAGATTTGTTTAATCATCGTTTATTGCTTCGTGTGAACCTTGGTGAATGTCTTTCGCATAATAGGGGCATGCTAGATCATTAACTTCTGTTTGTGATTTGTTGGGTTAATTGGTCAATATACCTTAGATGCAATATATGATAATTGAGTAGGTCTAGGTGTTCTACTAATTTTAATAGCTGAGAAGTGTGAGATTATTGGTAGGTCTAAGTTGGTAAATTTCTAGGTAGGTGTTCGAGAGAAGTTCGTCTTAGTTTCCTTGTCAACCGATGTCTATCAAGTCGAATCAAGTACCCAAGTTACCCTAGGTCTATAACCCGAGAGGCAGTAGGTCAACTAGAGCACTTTACATAAAACACTTAGGCAACCGAGAGGAAGTTTAGACCAAACCGGTGTTCTCAACAACCTTTAGAGTTCCATAGGTGTCTTCCCGAGAAGGGTCGGGGGTCCTGTTCGGTGTCTCGATAGGTTTAGCATTTTATGATCCTGGTTCCAAAATAACTTGCATTTGATTAAAACACTCTTGATTCATTATGGATGCTGCCTACATCATCGAGTCAACTACATAGCTGAGTTGGAGAACAATTTGCTTAGTATCTCTCAGATTTGTGACAAGAAGTTCACCACGCACTTCACAGACAAAGAGAGTTTGATTCTGAAGCAAGGTTTCAAAATACCAAAAGAGTGGATCTTAATGTGCGTTCCTCATGAAAACAATCTATATGTCTTAGACATGAGCGTCGCAACTACAACAACAAAAAAACATCACAATGTTTTGTCTCAAAGGCGACAGAGAAGGAGTAAATATTGTGGCACAGAAAAATGGGATACATTCATCTCTGAAAGATGAACTTTCTGGTACACAAAGAGCTTGTCACACTCCAAACGATGGCGGAATCATCAGGGCGCGACACTAGGCAAATCAGATTGCTCAAGAGAATCCATAACAACTATTTATTACCAATATTTTAAAGTTTCATCATCCCATACTGTAAGATCGTGTTCTGACCCGAATGAGTCGTTCAGAGGCATTCAACTACGTTTCAGGTGCGGAATAACAAGAAACGAAGGTAGAAATAGCTGAATCTTAACTAAAACCGCTAATTGTATTGATTAACACTCGATTACACGCAGTTCTTCACACCGGCAGCACTTCGGTATGGAATACAAGGCTATCGATATGGTTTCGCTTGACTGAACTCCTATATATAGTTGCTGAGGTTTCGCTTATACGTACAAGACACATGAGCGAAACTCCACAATGCCATATAAGCGAAACCTTATTGACAAATAAGCGAAACCTTTAGCAAATGTCCCTATGAGCGAAACCTGCTTCCTATACACATACACTACCTATTTTCTCGTAAAACGCACCCTGATCTATACAATACAGAATAAGACTCGATATAAGACGAAGTCGACAGATATAGTGCACCAACACATACTAACGAACAAATATTCAACAAACAATCATTACAGATAACGAGTTCTCATAAACAAAACTTGATGCGACAACCTATAATTTTATTTGGTGAGTTTCTAGACTTCCTATCTCGTTTGCAGCATAACAATTCATCAACCTGTCAAATATGTTAAAATAAAAGTCAATACATAAAGTAATGGTGAGTACACAAGTTTGCATAGATATAATATAAAAGCGTTTACGCATAACCAGCATGTAACACGTAACGGGCGATGCATGTCAACTACCAACAATGATATAACCTAACCACGTGACTGCGAGTAGAGTATGCGTGACACATGTTCACCTCTGTGAACACGTGAAGTAAATGTGATCCTTAGCAACCCCTGAACAAATAGGTTGTGACATCTGTGTTCTGTAAGCACCGTATAATGTAAAACAATGTTGGTTATCAATAAAACAATATGCTTTGGTGTTATTATATGTGTTCTTGTGTATGATGATTTTACAATTTTTTCGATTTCGACTTCAAGCTTTAAATCACTTTCTGGAAGGTTATACGCAAACTGGTGCTTAAACGCAATCAGTTTAACGCGACGTACACTCCGGAACTGTGACGTAAGCTAAACATACCCTAAATATCCGTTACATAACTTAGAAATAAGTTTCGAAGGATTCGGTATGGCGAAAACATGTTTATTTGAACTAAAGAACCAATTACGACAAAACTGCGAAACAAACGTTGGTGACCGCCCGGATAATATTTAAATCCCACAAATATTCTATTATGATTAAAATTTTATTTTAATCAGGTTCGTGTTGAAAAATAAATTAAAATGCTTAAAAACGTTATTTTTCAAGTTTAAGCGCGTACCGTGTGTTCCTACGCGACACAATGCTTATACTGCAAAACGCAGACAACGCAGCAAATCTTGGAATATGCCAGGAATATGCCATGAATATGCTATATGGAAGATCCATAAATACCACCATTCCATCACTCCATCTTCACTCCCCATCTCTCCCTCTCTCTATCTTAATCTTCTTCATATCTTCAGGTCTTGTTCTTGAAGATTCAACACCCTTTCTAGTAAACTTCAAGTTAGTGTGAAGATCTAAGGGTGTTCCCAAGGTGTTGTCAAGTGAATACAAGCTTCCTATCATCCCACAACCTACTTGAATCTTGAAGGTATAACACTTATGTTTAAATCATACCATTGATTCATAGTTGTTCTTAGATGATTTAAAGTTTCTCTTGAATCTTGGGATTTTCACTAAACTTGAAATCTAAAAATTAAATGGGTCTTGGTTACAAAAAAATGGTGGTGTATATATACATGTATAACCGTACATATACGTATATATATGTGTGTGTATAAGTTTTGAGTTTGGTTGTTGTTAAATACTCGTTTATATTGTTGCTTGTTCTTAAATAATGGAAAAAATATGCAAGTATTTGGTGATTCATGTATGATATGTTAGATGACCAAGTACATCAGCAAATAACATAAATAAATCTCATATTGGATGCATCTAAACCCATATAAAATGTGATGCTATGTTAGTGTGCTTTAGGCACTTGTACACGAAGATACATGTGGGTTTAAAGCTCAAGAAATGATAAAAAGGGGTTGTTTGGCAAAAATGTTTTAGATCAGGGTATAAGCACTAAAAATAACTTTATTTGATGTATTATAATGGCATGCAACTTTGACATAAGGTTGGTAGCTTTACATGTTGTACATATAGCTTAAAAAGTGGTAAAATATGCGAAATTTGCATGATCTAAATGCTTTATTTAAGACATGCACTATCATGAGTAAAACCATTATTTTATTCAGTAAATAACATGGGTTATGTTAAAATTTCAAGTCGTTTCAGTTAGGGATAGTTCGGGTAACGTTTGATGCAAAGCTATGCGGTAAAACGGTTAAAAATCGCCTATTCGAAGGATTTTTATTAAACTGTTTTAGATCAGTAACCAAACTGATATTTTTAGTATAAAAATAAGTATTTTAACTTATATTAAGTTTATTTGGTGTTTGGTTAGTCATACGTGACTTCCGACGCTCAAAAATGTTACCGAAACGTTAAAATAAGTGTTTTTCGACATAACTATAATGGGTTGTTCATGAGTAAATTTTATGTGTTACAATGTGCTATCTGTTTTATAATATGTGTATGATGACATGATAATACTTGACAAGATTATTTGTTTTACGCTTGAGTACATATACGCGAATATGCCAAAATAATCAAAAATAATAACTTTTCGAGGAATCTCAAAGTTATGTAAAAATTCTAAGTATCGGAGAAACTTCATTATTTTTATGAATTTTGTTTATTAAATCATTCTTATTTAAGTTAGGACAAATAAATAATTTGAGGGATTGTGTTAGCATATAAAAACGCACCCAAAGGTGAGTACTTAGTTCCCCTATTTTACTATTTTCAAATGTTTTGGGGTGATTCATATGTATCAAAACGATTTCGATGTTTTAACGATGGTTTATATTAAACTAATAACGATTTCGATAATATGAACGAGCTTGTTGGTTGTAATTACATAACAAATGACATTCATTAATTTCGGCTAAACCGACCAGTATTAGGTTATGGTACCATAGGATCCGACA
The DNA here is from genome assembly GCF_002127325.2 of Helianthus annuus. Taxonomy (NCBI): domain Eukaryota; kingdom Viridiplantae; phylum Streptophyta; class Magnoliopsida; order Asterales; family Asteraceae; genus Helianthus; species Helianthus annuus. The sequence goes on along the minus strand of NC_035441.2, from coordinate 59,494,973 downwards.
AATCCCGTTATCAGACCGGACACATCGTTATGTGTGGGTTAGGTGGGTAACGACCGAATCTGATGATTGTTAACTTACCCTTTGGAGGTTTGTTAATGCGAAAACGAGTTGAACAATAAACGAGTCACACAGTTTTGAATGTTATTAGCGAGACGACCAAAAGTAGTTTCACGATCTAAAACGAGAATGATTTAAACGACTAAAGAGATGTTTAACGAATTAAACGATTTGGGTAAACAGTTAGAAGCAATGTCACACAAACGAGGTTTTCCAAACGATATAAACTATACGAATTTTATTACGAAAATGATTTACGATTTGGTTTACGAAAAACAAATGTTTTGGGTAAAGATTCATGGCTTCGAGGTTTATAAATTATAACCAAACTATTTTGATTCGGTTATTCATTTTACGATACAAACATTTTATAAAACAAGGTTTTCTAATGAAAATTAACAAGGTTGCACAATTTATTCCAACGTATAAATGAGCCATGAATCTGACACTCTCACAAAACCTATGTACTCGCCAGCATTTCTTTGCTGACTTTGTTTTTACATATGTTCCAGGTGAAGTTGCTTAGTGTTGATTGCGAATAGGAAGCATGCTCCCTTAGGACCGGACGAGGCCTTAGTGATTTAATAATGATATTAGTCTACGTTTGAGTTGCTTGTTTAACTTTAAAACAATGTTTAATATTTAATGAAATGAAACTCTTCGTATCCATGGTTCGAAACAATAATTCTGTTACAACACTCCCCGGCATTTCTGCCACGATTTGTCGTTTTACGTGGTCGGGGTGTGACAGAAGAGTTGGTATCAGAGCCAATGGTTATAGGGAATTAGGTTATTAGTAATACTTTGACCTAGTCTATAACCTTCCTAGGACCCTAACGCGAGTTTTCTTGTGTTAGATCTTAAAACAATACCGTCACCTATCCTTAGGTGATAACCACAACAAGAACACAAATTTCGAATCCGTTTAGAAAACCAATCATTTGTTCTAGGATGATTTATTGTAAGGTTTTGAACCCTTTAAGTTTTCAAATCTCGTCAAAGTTTGGGTCTAAATAGTGTGAACACGTGCAAACTGGAAGAGTGAATGCATGTACCCTGAATTTTCTGTCTAAGGCTAGAGTGTTCGTACAAATCCGCAGTATCGGACCAGTCACTCTTACCTGCGAACTCTTGGGGTGAGTGTTCACTTATAGGCGAGCATGTCTTCGGTGATACATTAATGTGACCCGTTTACTTTGATTAAATGTCATCATGTTTGTTTGCCTTAAGTAACAAACATATGATCGCACCTTTTATGCATTGTTGTTCTGTTTTAATTATCCTATAACGTTTCGCTTGTTTTCTCCAATGTCTTTCACTTCCTCTATAATGTCTCATCGTCGCAACGACATTCAAATGTCCGAGCTAACTGCCAAATTTGCCCAGCAAATAGGCGAAGTTATCCTGAAGACTGTTGAATTAGCTGTCGCCATGTCTCGTCTCAATAACGAAGCCACCCAAGAAGCATCAAAGAATGCAGAAGCCGAGCCTCCGAAAAAGTGAAAGAAGCGTAAGGCTCCAAAGAAGCCCATAGCCGTTACACCAAATCAAGCAAAACCTAGCCATGTGGCAGCACAACCAGCCAAGAAGCCGTACTTGGGAACTGCTCCCTTGTGCAATCAATGCAATGGTCATCATCCAGATCAAACACCATGTTTCAAATGTACCCACTGTGGACAATGGGGACATTTGGTCAAAACATGTCGTTATGCGATCCAAAATAAAACTGTTACAAATCCTACTGTTGTTCAAGCAAATCCAGCACGAGCTCGTTTTTCGCCTGGTACTTGCTACAACTATGGCGAAATGGGTCATTTCAGGAACAAATGCCCAAAGTTTGTCAATGCAAATCCGACCCATGGATGAGCATTGGGCCGATTAGAAGAAGCTGCTGCTTTGAATAATCTGAATCTTATGTTATGTTTCTAGTGTTTTCCTTTGAACTCAGAAACAATCGATTTTTGTTTATAAATAGATCTTTATTTGCAATTCCGATGTACAAATATAGTTGCATGTGTGTATGGCATACCCTATGATACCTACACCAAAAGAACCGTATTTGTAGTTCTCTTGTTCATATGATCGCTCATGATTTCCTCAAAGATGCTTAGTGCTCGTTTCATTCTAAGAAACGAAATTGGCAATCTAAGTAATCACTTTAATTCCTTGGTTACCAAGGAAACCCTTATCTGTCGAAGTTGCTACTGGTAAACCTCTTGTTCTCGATTCTGTTATTCGTGAATGTAAGTTAAACCTTGATAACCATCTTTTTCCCATCGACCTCACGCCGATTCAACTCGGGAGTTTCGATATTATCGTGGGGATGGATTGGTTAACCAAACATCATGCTGAGGTGGTTTGTTTCGATAAGATTGTTCGTATTCCTCTTCCGTCTGGCGATATTCTGGAAGTTCGTGGAGAGAAGCCATCAGGTGGTTTGAAGCTTATGTCATGTACGGAGGCTCAAAGTTATTTGCGAAAAGGATATGTTGCTTTCCTTGCACATATCACCGAGGAGAAAGGCGAGAGCAAGAGTATTCAGGATATTCCGATTGTTCGGGATTATCCAGAGGTGTTTCCCGATGAACTGCTTGGTTTGCCTCCAGTTCGTCAAGTCGAGTTTCATATTGACATTGTACCCAATGCCAACCCGGTTGCGAAGGCACCTTATCGTCTTGCACCGTCGGAAATGCAAGAGTTATCGAAACAACGTCAAGAGTTGTCTGATAAAGGATTCATCCGTCCGAGCTTTTCGTCTTGGGGAGCTCCTGTCCTCTTTGTCATAAAGAAAGATGGATCTTTTCGAATGTGTATCGATTATCGTGAGCTTAATAAGTTTACCATCAAGAATCGATATCCCCTACCTAGAATTGATGACCTCTTCGACCAGCTGCAAGGTGCTTCATGCTTTTCCAAGATCGACCTGCGTTCTGGGTATCATCAACTTCGTATTTTTGAAGAAGATATTCCCAAAACTGCTTTCCGTACAAGGTATGGGCATTACGAGTTCACTGTCATGCCTTTTGGTTTGATGAATGCCCCAGCTATCTTCATGGACTTAATGAATAGGGTTTGTAAACCTTATTTAGATAAGTTCATCATTGTGTTCATCGACGATATTCTCATTTATTCAAAGTCTCAAGCAGAGCACGAACAACACCTTCGTTTGACGTTGGAACTCCTAAAGAAGGAACAACTTTTTGCTAAATTCTCCAAGTGTGAATTTTGGCTTAAAGAAGTTCAGTTCTTAGGTCATATTATCAATGAGCAGGGTATCCATGTAGACCCATCCAAGATTGCTGCGATTAAGGATTAGAATACACTAACGACACCTACAGAAGTTCGTTCTTTTCTTGGACTAGCTGGTTATTATCGATGGTTTATTTCTAACTTCTCGAAGATCGCGGTTCCACTCACTGCTTTGACTCAGAAAAATAAGCCTTTTGAGTGGGGACCTAAGCAAGAAGAAGCGTTCCAAACGCTGAAACGAAAGCTCTGTGATGCTCCTGTTTTATCTCTGCCTGAGGGAAACGATGATTTTGTTGTCTATTGTGACGCGTCGAATCTAGGACTTGGTTGCGTTCTTATGCAACGTGGTAAAGTCATAGCCTATGCATCTAGACAATTAAAAATTCACGAGAGGAACTATACGACTCATGATTTTGAGTTAGGAGCTGTGGTTTTTGCGCTTAAAATCTGGAGACACTACCTCTATGGAACGAAGTGTGTGGTTTTTACAGACCATAAAAGTCTCCAGCATATTCTCAATCAGAAAGAACTGAACATGAGGCAACGACGTTGGGTTGAACTCTTAAACGATTTTGATTGCGAGATCCGCTACCAGCCTGGTAAGGCGAATGTCGTAGCCGATGCGCTTAGTCGAAAGGAACGAGTCAAGCTTCATTCTGTTCAAACTCTATCGGATATTCAATCTCGTGTTCTTCAAGCTCAACGATCTTGTGTGATCAATGACTTATTAAAATAGGAACTACCGCTTCAACTAGAGCTTAAACTCGAAAGGAAAGACGATGGTTTACTCTATTTTGAGAATCGTTTGTGGATTCCAAATCAGGACGATCTTCGCACCTTAGTAATGGATGAATCTCAGAAGTCTCGATATTCTATCCATCCTGGTGCTGATAAAATGTACAAGGATCTTCGTACTCAGTATTGGTGGCCTGGTATGAAGAAGGATGTTGCCTTGTATGTATCGAAATGTCTAACTTGTCTCAAAGTCAAGGCCGAACATCAACGACCTTCTGGTTTGCTCGTACAACCAGAGATAATGGTTTGGAAGTGGGAGAACATTGCAATGGATCTCATTACTAAGTTACCGCGTACGTCTAAAGGTCACGATGCTATCTGGGTTGTAGTTGATCGTTTGACAAAATCTGCCACTTTTTACCAATCCGTGAGGATTTCTCTGCTGAAAAGCTTGCCAAGATCTATGTAGTCGAGATTGTATCACGACATGGTGTTCCTTTAGATATCATTTCCAATCGTGATGCTCGATTTTCATCTCATTTTTGGAAGACCATGCAATCTGCTTTGGGAACCCAACTGAATCGAAGCACTGCTTATCATCCCCAAACAAATGGTCAATCCGAGAGGATGATTCAAACTTTGAAGGATATGCTTAGAGCATGCGTGATAGACTTTGGTGGTAATTGGGATTCTCATCTGCCATTGTTCGAGTTCTCATACAATACTAGTTATCATACTAGCATTAAGATGGCACCATTCGAAGCTCTCTACGGTCGAAAACGTTGTTCACCTGTCTGTTGAAATGAGAACGGTGAAGCTCAGCTTACTGGACCTGAGCTCATTCTGGAAACAACAGACAAAATCAAGAAAATCCGCGATAATCTTGTGACCGCTAGAAGCCGTCAAAAGAGTTATGCAGATTTGGGACGCAAGCCCATGGAATTTCAAATCGGAGCCCGGATTAGATTCCTGGAATGCTTTAAATACCCGTGTCCAAAGATAACAAATTAAAGTTCAAGTTAAACGATTAATGCGATTATGTGTTTAGGTGTTCTCTTTTATTATGAGATCCGATTTTCGTTATCCAAATCCTCATAGAATCTTCCATATCCTCATATGAGGGATTCATGATAGGATATTCAAAAGATACTATCTTAAATCCTTAATGGGTTTCTACGTGGTAGTTAAGACCCTTGGATTATACAGTACCATTCCATGATTCGAAAATAGACCCTTGAGTGGTCTAGTTAAAGATTGATTCAGAATCTGGTTAAGAGTGGCATGTGATGATGCAGCTGAAAGGACCCTCTGGTGGCCCAGTCACACTCATCACATGTTCATTCATTTGGTTTTTCCCCTACACATTATTAAATGCACTGTGTGGACTATGCAAGGAATTACGTAATTATGGACGCGTACATAATTATAAAAATTCAGTGCACGGAAACTACAGTAAGATTTATCATGTGTAAGAACCAATAGTGACAACAATAACGAAATGTGAACAATGTAATGAAGGTACGGTCGACGCACCAATGACGCTTCATATACTTGTATATAAGTGTCCCTCTTGCCTTGCAAGCATAATGTTATTTAAAGTTACTAGATGTTCGGAACCCTAACCGGTGTTGTTTTATCTTTTCGACTTCATGTTTCAAGCTTTCACAAGTTTCCTCTAAATAAAATTTCGAGACGAAATTTCCGAAAGTAGGGGAGACTGTGACAACTGTGTTCTGTAAGCACCGTATAATGTAAAACAATGTTGGTTATCAATAAAAAAAATATGCTTTGGTGTTATTATATGTGTTCTTGTGTTTGATGATTTTACAATTTGATTCGATTTCGACTTCAAGCTTTAAATCACTTTCTGGAAGGTTATACGCAAACTGGTACTTAAACGCAATCAGTTTAACGCGACGTACACTCCGGAACTGTGACGTAAGCCAAACATACCCTAAATATCCATTACATAACTTAGAAATAAGTTTCGAAGGATTAGATATGGCAAAAACATGTTTATTTGAACTAAAGAACTAATTACGACAAAACTGCGAAACGAACGTTGGTGACCGGCCGGATAATATTTAATTCCCACAAATATTCTGTTATGATTAAAATTTTATTTTAATCAGGTTCGTGTTGAAAAATAAATTAAAACGCTTAAAAACGTTATTTTTCAAGTTTAAGCGCGTACTGTGTGTTCCTACGCGACACAGTGCTTATACTGCAAAACGCAGACAACGCAGCAAATCTTGGAATATGCCAGAAATATGCTAGGAATATGCCAGGAATATACTATATGAAAGATCTATAAATACCACCATTCCATCACTCGATCTTCACTCCCCATCTCTCCCCCTCTCTATCTTAATCTTCTTCATATCTTCAAGTCTTGTTCTTGAAGATTCAACACCCTTTCTAGTAAACTTCAAGTTAGTGTGAAGATCTAAGGGTGTTCCCAAGGTGTTGTCAAGTGAATACAAGCTTCCTATCATCCCACAACCTACTTGAATCTTGAAGATATAACACTTATGTTTAAATCATACCATTGATTCATAGTTGTTCTTAGATGATTTAAAGTTTCTCTTGAATCTTGGGATTTTCACTAAACATGAAATCTAAAAATGAAATAGGTCTTGGTTACAAAAAAATGGTGGTGTATATATACATGTATAACCGTACATATACGTATATATATGTGTGTGTGTATAAGTTTTGAGTTTGGTTGTTGTTAAATACTCGTTTATATTGTTGCTTGTTCTTAAATAATGGAAAAAAATGCAAGTATTTGGTGATTCATGTATGATATGTTAGATGACCAAGTACATCAGCAAATAACATAAATAAATCTCATATTGGATGCATCTAAACCCATATAAAATGTGATGCTATGTTAGTGTGCTTTAGGCACTATTACACGAAGATACATGTGGGTTTAAAGCTCAAGAAATGATAAAAAGGGGTTGTTTGGCAAAAATGTTTTAGATCAGGTTATAAACAGTAAAAATAACTTTATTTGACGTATTATAATGGCATGAAACTTTGACATAAGGTTGGTAGCTTTATATGTTGTACATATAGCTTAAAAAGTGGTAAAATATGCGAAATTTGCAGGATCTAAATGCTTTATTTAAGACCTGCACTATCATGAGTAAAACCATTATTTTATTTAGTAAATAACATGGGTTATGTTAAAATTTCAAGTCGTTTTGATTTGGGATGGTTCGGGTAACGTTTGATGCAAAGCTATGCGGTAAAACGGTTAAAAATCGCCTTTTCGAAGGATTTTTATTAAACTGTTTTAGATCAGTAACCAAACTGATATTTTTAGTATAAGATAAGTATTTTAACTTATATTAAGTTTACTTGGTGTTTGGTTAGTCATACGTGACTTCCGACACTCAAAAATGTTACCGAAACGCTAAAATAAGTGTTTTTCGACATAACTATAATGGGTTGTTCATGAGTAAATTTTATGTGTTACAATGTGCTATCTGTTTTATAATATGTGTATGATGACATGATAATACTTGACAAGATTATTTGTTTTACGCTTGACTACATATACGCGAATATGCCAAAATAATCAAAAATAATAACTTTTCGAGGAATCTCAAAGTTATGTGAAAATTCTAAGTATCGGAGAAACTTCGTCATTTTTATGAATTTTGTTTATTAAATCATTCTTATTTAATTTAGGACAAATAAATAATTTGAGGGATTGTGTTAGCATATAAAAACGCACCCAAAGGTGAGTAGATAGTTCCCCTATTTTACTGTTTTCAAATGTTTTGGGGTGATTCATATGTATCAAAACGATTTCGATGTTTTAACGATGGTTTATATTAAACTAATAACGATTTCGATAATGTAAACGAGCTTGTTGGTTGTAATTACATAACAAATGACATTCATTAATTTCGGCCAAACCGGCCAGTATTAGGTTATGGTACCATAGGATCCGACAAATCCCGTTATCAGACCGGACCCATGGTTATGTGTGGGTTAGGTGGGTAACGACCGAATCTGATGATTGTTAACTTACCCTTTGGAGGTTTGTTAATGCGAAAACGAGTTGAACAATAAACGAGTCACACAGGTTTGAATGTTATTAGCGAGACGACCAAAAGTAGTTTCATGATCTAAAACGAGAATGATTTAAATAGCTAAAGAGATGTTTAACGAATTAAACGGTCTGGGTAAACAATTGGAAGCAATGTCACACAAACAAGGTTTTCGAAACGATATAAACTATACGAATTTTATTACGAAAATGATTTACGATTTGGTTTACGAAAAACAAATGTTTTAGGTAAAGATTCATGGTTTCGAGATTTATAAATTATAACCAAACTATTTTGATTCGGTTATTCATTTTACGATACAAACATTTTATAAAACAAGGTTTTCTAATGACAATTAACAAGGTTGCACAATTTATTCCAACGTATAAACGAGCCATGAATCTGACACTCTCACAAAACCTATGTACTCGCTAGCATTTCTTTGCTGACTTTGTTTTTACATATGTTTCAGGTGAAGTTGCTTAGTGTTGATTGCGAATAGGAAGCATGCTCCCTTAGGACCGGACGAGGACTTAGTGATTTAATAATGATATTAGTCTATGTTTGAGTTGCTTGTTTAACTTTAAAACAATGTTTAATATTTAATGAAATGAAATTCTTCGTATCCATGGTTTGAAACAATAATTCTGTTACAACACTCCCCGGCTTTTCCGCCACGATTTGTCGTTTTACGTGGTCGGGGTGTGACATAGGTGCTGAGTCCAAACTATAGTAGTATCATTGCTAAAGATGATCGGGAAAGTAATCACTCTATAAGCATAGGAACAAGCATTCAACAAATCACGTATAGCATGCGGGAGCGGTTAGCGTTTATAAAAGTGTTAAGCGTTGTGTGTTGTGTTTTTGATAGAGAACGTATATAACACCCAAAAGTTCGTTAAGCGAAAAAGGGTTAGAGTATACTCACAATGCTTGTTTAACAGCTAAACACGGTCGGTTGGATTGAAGGGAGCGCCGGGTCAGCCTGCGAATGGGAACAGAAGCATAGGTCTTCCTAATGGCTGAAACGGTCGAAATCAGAGTGTCGAGTGGAGTAAAAACGGGTTAAGTGTTCAACAGTCCATTCATGGAGATGGCATAGTTCATCCAGACGGATGGGCTTTATTCATCCAGACGGCTGGGCTTTGTTCATCCGGACAGGTGGGCTTAGTCTATCCGGACGGATGGACCTTGTCCATTCGGACGGATGGGCTATTTTGTTGGAACGAAAATAACTTTGGTGTATAACTGATGTTTTTTTAAAAAAAATAGAAGAAAAGATTTTGGAGTGGGTGCAAAGTCTATCCGAACAGATGGACATGGTCCATTCGGACGAATAGACTGTGTTCGAACTTTTGTAAAATTTTCTTGGACAAAAAGGTTTTAGTTAACGGAGACGGCCGTGACGACGAATCAAACAACGGAAAACACCAGGTCCAGTACATTTGGACGGATGGGCTCCGCCCATTCAAACGAATGTGTTGTTCTTGATGAAGATTCATGTTTGACTTGTTAATCGGTCCATCTCTTCGGTGGAAATCAGTTTTCGAGCAGGCTTTCGACATGGAACGAGTCGAGAGTCTGACGGAGTCCCGATCAACAATATTGTGTAAAAACTGAAGAGGAGTTCAAAAAAATTGTAAAATGTCGTTATCTCTAAGATCTTTGATCCAAACCTGATTGAATGATGCTCCACTGCTGTTTGCCTAAGCAAAACGAGTGGAAACCACCTTCGAGTTGTGTAGAATCAAGATTTTGAGGAAAAGTTAAAGTGTGTGTGTGTGTGTGTAAGAGTGTGATTTTAATGAAAGGAGATGGAGTAGAAGTGAGTTGGAGATTGAAGAAGATTGCGAAAAAATGCTTACAAAAGGCCTTGAATCGCAGCTGAGATCTTGGGAGCGGATGAGAAAGCCAAAAGTGTTGAAATGGAGACACAAGGCTGCTATTTATAGTGGAGGGTGAGGACTAAGGCGGTGTGCGGATGAGCGGTATCCGGATGGCTTCATCCGGACGGATGGGCTCCATCCGGGCGGATGGCCCATTCGGACGTTGAGTTTGGATTTTGTTAGTTTTCCAACCTTGGTCCGTTTGTTAAGTGTTGCGTTGCGTTTTATCGTATTAAATCGAGTCGTTCGAGTTTGCGTTGAGTTTGCATTACAAGTGTAATCCATAACCATATAAAGAACACACAAGTAAGGCACATAAGAACATACAACATGACGTTACTACTACTAATAGCGTTTGCGATTTAGCATTTTTTTAAGCGTGATAAGCGAATGCGGAGGCGTAAGATAACCATACAAACACACTCGGCAAATAAAGTAGCATAATTCCCTGTAATTCGTGTTGCGTAAGCGTTGAGCGTTTGCGACTAATAATCGTTTAAACGTGTAGCAGTGCGGTGTGATGAAAATGTATTTAGTATAACAAAACCCTTTGTTTATATCGAATCTCAGAGTACAGGATGGTTATAAATCAAGGCAAGCGATAATCGGATAACAATCTAAATAGTCGGGTTGTTACAATCAACCCTACTTTAGGGAATTTCGTCCCGAAATTAAGCAGTGGTCGTGACAAAGAGTTGCGAATATTTAGCTTTTTATATCACTTTCGAGTTCCCAAGTGACCTCGGCACCGCGCTTGCCTTCCCAGCGAACCTTAACTATGGGAATGTGAGAGCGTCCAAGTTTCTTGGTTTCTTGATCCATGATTTCTACTGGCTTTTCCACAAAATGCAGAGTTTCGTTTATTTGCAAATCTTCGAGAGGTACATGAAGATTTTCTTCAGCCAGGCACTTCTTGTGGTTCAAGACGTGGAAAGTCGGGTGCACGTTGTTGAGTTCAACCGGTAACTTCGAGTCGGTAGGTCACTTTACCAATTCTTTCCAGAATCTTAAAGGGACCCACGTATCGTGGCGCTAGTTTCCCTTTCTTGCCGAATCGGATCACCCCCTTCTAAGGTGAAACCTTTAGGAGTACATGATCACCAACTTCGAATTCAAGGGGCTTGCGGCGTTTATCGGCGTATCTTTTTTGACGACTTTGAGCTTTCAGGATATTGTCTCTTATCTAGAGGATCTTGTCTGTCGTTTCTTGTAGAAACTCGGGACCGGTGATCTGTGCGTCTCCGATCTCGTGCCATACAATAGGCGATCGACATTTTCTACCATATATTGCCTCAAAAGGTGCCATTTGGATAGCGTGATAACTATTATTGTACGAGAATTCTACTAAAGGTAAATGCGAATCCCACTTACCACCAAAATCTATAACGCACGAACGAAGCATGTCTTTAAGGGTACGGATCGTGCGCTCAGTCTGACCGTCGGTCTGGGGATGGAATGCGGTACTGAGATTGAGAGTCGTACTGAGAGCGGATTGGAATATCTCCCAGAGAAGTAAGGTAAAATGACCATCGCGGTCAGAGATGATGTTATGAGGTGTCTCGTGTCAACAAATGACTTCGTCGGTATAGATTCGTGCTAATCGTTCTACCTTGAAGTCTTCTTGTATCGGTATGAAATGAGCGGACTTTGTAAGACAATCAACGATAACCCATATACTATCATGACTAGAAGGCGTGTGAGGGAGTTTGGTAATAAAATCTATGGCGATACTTTCCCATTTCCACATCGGGAGTTCGGGTTGTTCGAGTAAACAAGAGGGTCGTTGATGTTCGGCCTTGACTTTCAAGCAAGTTTGGCACTTTGAAACATACAGAGTGATATCCTTCTTCATTCTCGGCCACCAATACCTGGAACGAAGGTCCTGGTACATCTTCCCAGCACCGGGATGAATGGAATATCAGGATTTGTGAGCTTCAGTCATCAATATCTCCCTGAGGTTATTGCGGCTAGAAAAGATGTCATTTGATTTGCTTACCAACTGGTTTTCGGCACCACACTTCTTCATTTCCTCTTTCAAGGTATTCTCAATGAAGCATGCGTGCTACGCGTCACGAATGAGAGCTTCGAGGTCGTTTTGGTCTTGAGTATTACGAACACTATGCACATAGCTTCGTTGACTGAGGGCATCGGCCACGATGTTAGCCTTGCTTGGGTGGTAGCGTATCTCACAATCATAGTCGTTAAGAAGTTCAACCCATCTTCGTTAGTGCATGTTCAGCTCTTTCTGGTTCAAGATGTTTTGTAGGCTCTTATGGCCGGTGAAGACCGTACACTTTGTACCATAAAGGTAGTGTCGCCTTATCTTCAACGCAAAGACAACTGCACCGAGTTCAAGATCGTGGGTTATGTAGTTCTTCTCATGAACCTTGAGTTGTCGAGACGCGTACGCGATAACCTTGTCTCGTTGAATAAGAACACAAGCAAGCCCTAGGTTAGAGGCATCGCAATAAACAACAAAATCGTCGTTTCCACCGGGAAGTGTAAGAACATGAGCATTGCAAAGCATACGCTTGAGAGTTAAAGGCTTCCTCCTGTTTGGGACCCCAAAAAAATGGTTTGTCCTTATGAGTTAAAGCAGTGAGGGGTAAAACGATTTTAGAAAAGTCAGCGATGAATCGACGGTAATAACCCGCCAATCCGAGGAAAGGACGGATTTCAGATGGTGACTTCGGCGTAATCCAACTCTTTACCGCTTCAATCTTAGCGGGATCGGCGTGAATTCCTTGACTGTCAACAATGTGACCAAGGAATTGAACTTCCTCGAGCCAAAATTCACACTTAGAGAACTTGGCGTATAGGTGATTCCCTTGAAGAAGTTCGAGAACTAAACGAAGATGTCACGCATGTTCGGCTCTCGACTTCGAGTAAATAAGGATATCATCAATAAACACTATAACGAAGCGATCCAGAATGGGCTTGCACACATGGTTTGTCAAATCCATGAAGACCGCTGGTGCGTTTGTGAGACCAAAAGGCATGACCACAAATTCGTAATGACCATAACGGGTGCGAAATGCGGTTTTCGGAATATCATGCTCTTCTATACGCAACTGGTGATAGCGTGAACGTAAATTGATCTTGGAGAAGCACGTAGCGCCTTGGAGTTGATCAAACAAATCATCGATTCGAGGTAGCGAGTAGCGGGTCTTGATAGTAAGCTTGTTGACTTCCCTATAATCGATGCACATTCGGAACGATCCATCCTTCTTTTTCACGAAAAGGACATGTGCGCCCCAAGGCAATGTGTTAGGGCGTATGAAGCCTTTATCAAGTAACTCCTGAAGTTGGCTGGACAGCTCCTGCATTTCGGACGGAGCAAGGCGATTGGGAGCTTTCGCAACGGGTGTAGCTCCAGGAATAAGGTCAATATGAAAATCGATATCGCGAGTAGGGGGTAGACCAGGTAAATCGTCGGGAAAAACGTTAGGAAATTCATAAACATCAGGAACGTCTTTTATCGTTTTCTTTTTCTCCTCTGCTACTACAATATGGGCAAAGAAAGCCAAGTATTCCTTGCGGAGATACTTGCTTGCCTGGATACATCACATAAGCTTCAATTCTTTTGAGGATAATTTGCCATAAACACATAAGTGTTCATCGTTTAAAGGAGAGAAACTGATCATCTTTTCGAAACAAACAACTTCAACACGATTCTCACGAAGAAAATCCATGCCTACTATGACGTCAGAACTTCCCAACTGCATATGAATGAGATCGATAGGAAAGACGTGGTTGTTGAGTTCAAGAGTACAATCACGTAGAGCGGAACTAACAGTCACGGTTCTTCCGGTGGCAACTTCTACATCGAAGGTTGTTGGGAGGTTAGCGCGTTTACGTTTCAGGAGCTTTTCGAATTCAAATGAAACGAAACAGTTATCGGCAACAGTGTCAAATAAGCAAGAAGCATAAATACCATTGACGAGGAACGTACCATTTACAACATTGTTGTTAGTCTGAGCCTGCCGACATTGATGTTGAAGGTTCTTCTGTGGGCTACTTGAGGCTGCTGCTGTTGAGGCTACTGTTGTTGTTGCTGCTGTGGTGGTGGTGGTTGCTGCTGCGATTCTTGTTTTACCACACGCTGTGGGCAAACGTTAGCAAAATGATTCGGGTCACCGCATGTGTAGCAAGCACATGCATTAGCAGCTTGTGTTAGGGGAGTCTGGTTGACTAGAGCAATCTAGAGTGAAGCTGGCGGTGCTGCGAGAGCTTGAGGAGCTTACTATCGGGGCTTGAGCGGCAGTGAACTGTGTAGTGCCCATAGATGTTGCAATTCACACAGAAATGACAGTTTACCCCTGTTGGATGATGATAGGTGCAAGTAGGGCACAAAGGGTGACTACCAGTATACGCACGCTTTGCAAGCGGTGCGTTGGTAGTAACAACTTGTCGAGTCTGGGTATTGGGCGGTGTTGTAACTATCGCGTTGTTCTTGCTGGAGTTTCTTCGCTTGTGGTTCTGACGAGAGGGATTTGAAGCTTCAGATGCTACAGATTCGGCACCTGACACTACAGTAGCTTGGTTGAGACTCTTGGTTAAGGTTTTGAAAGCGCCAGCCAAGACTCGTTTGTCGTTGATCTCGGCTGCAAGTTGATAAGTTCCTCAATCATTGTTGGTCTTGTGGCTTGAACAAAATCAGCTACACAATCAGGAAGAGTGCGAATATAAATCTTGATGGTCTTATCTGGCGTGTCCACTTGACTGGGACAGATAATGCTCAATTGTTTATAACAAGCGTTGAGACCAGCGTTATCACCTCCATCTTGTTTGATGTTCCAGAATTCATTCTCCAGTTTTTGGACTTCGTGGGGAGGAAAAAATTCCTTCATCATGAGCTCCCTGAGCTCCTCCCATGGGAGAACATAAGTTGCATCATTACCGCGCTTGTTGCACTTGGCGGTCCACCAATCAAGTGCCCTTGACTGAAAGACTCCAGTAGCATTGACAGTGCAGAGATTCTCAGGACATCCGCTTTGACGGAAGGTAACTTCAATCGCGTCAAACCATTAAAACATTGCGTTGGGTCCATCTTCCCCAGTGAAGTTCATAGGACCACATGCCTTGAACTGTTTGAAGCTGAACGGGGTTTTAGGCGCTTCAGTTTTGGAGTCAACAGAAGAGTTGCTACTGACAACATTGATTTCACTGACGATCTGAGGTATCACCTTGGCCATTTCCTTGGCCACAAGTGAGGCGATGCATTTGTCAGCATTCTTTCGCTGCGCAGAGCAGTGAGTATGCGAACCAAAAGACGACATCTATCATCAGACGAGATTCGATTATGTTGGGTTTATAAATTAGTTTAGTGTCTCGTCCAACATATTTATTATTATTATTATTATTATTATTATTATTATTATTATTATTATTATTATTATTATTATTATTATCATAAAACACAACACCATATAAGCACATAAGCACATAAGCACGTAGACACATAATCACGTAGTTGCACGTACCACATAAGCACGTAAGCACGTAGGAGCACATAATTCACATAAACATATATTTTGCACGTATTCACCTTTTAGATAAAAACCAAATACTTTGATTTCGTGTTGCGAGAGATAGCGAGTAGCATAAGCGATAAGTATAGCGTACATCAGCAAGTACTATAGCGTATGAGAGTATAACTGCGTAACAGAGTTGTGTGTCTTAGTTGTTTCGCAAATAGTTAGCGTTTGAGATTGCGAGAGCTGTGCGAGTTGTATGTGATAAGCGAAAAGCGAGAAATCAAAACCACAAAAGCGTAATGTTAAAACATAATAACATGATAAACTCGATAACGCATAAAACCGGCGACTGCAGGCTTGAAATAGATGGAGTCTCCTGGGTGTTAGACTTTGACTACCCAAAGTGATTGACCCATTCACAACAAGTTCGAGTACACGCTTGGCCTAATAGACTGTGCTCTCGCCCTAATACGGCGAGCGGAACTCATCTTCCAGTTACTACATGACTCAAGTCATTGGAACAGTCGGGACCTTGGTGAGATCTTTCAAAATCAATTTAAATAGTGGAACGTGTTATTAAGGTGCGGGTTTCACCCCTAACTTAACAACTTCGCTCCTAACTATGATTGAAATAACAACGAGATAGAGAGATGGATATTTCCGTTGAGGTATGGATGTCACTCCTAGTTCAATGAAGAATTCTCGTGCTGAGAGTAAAAATACGCGGAGTGAGTGAGCTTATAGAGAGTTCTTGGTTTTCACACCTAATCTCAACACAATCACTCGTTTGTGTTATGCGAGCATTTTTCAAAAGTGTGTATTGTGTTAGCCTTAGGAAAGGCGTGTAATACTATTTTGCCTTAGGAAAGGCTGCCTTCGTACGAAGCTGTAGTATGTGGGTTCGCACGAAGATGTAGCATAGTCGGTTCGAACGATGGTACAACAGTATGTAGGTTCGTACGAAGTTGGTCTGTTTGGTACTTAGACTATAGACTAGGTCTATTCTACACGACTCGACCTAATACCCTATGGTTATGGCTCTAATACCAATCTGTCACACCCCAACCGATGGCGGAACTATCGGGGCGTGGCACTAGACAAATCAGATTGCTCAAGAGAATCCATAACAACTTTTCATTACCAATATTCTAAAGGGGTTAGTGCAGTATGTCTATCGCCTCCGTCAATCCAAATCGTAGCGTAACGGAAAGTTTAACAGAAACTTAACACTGTTAAAGGCTGCCCGATCGGATGGCAATCCGATCAGATGACCACCCGATCGGATGCCTACTCGATCGGGTGACCTTAGATGTTGCCTATATATAGTTGTTTAGTGTTAGACTATAGAGACTTTTGGCCATTTGTACTTTGGAGAGCTTGGTGCTTAGAGAGAGAAGCTAGAGAGAGAAAGTGTTATGTATGTGATTCCGGTGATGTACGATTTCAGATCATTCAATAGAATCACGGTTATAATTACGTCTTGTGTGTTTGGCCACGTTCGTGTACGAATTCTGCACGTTACACGAGTCGGTTCGCAATCGTTACGGAGTGAAAACCCGATCCTACAAGTGGTATCAGAACAGGAGCTCGATCGCACGGATCAGACACATCTAATCGCACAGGATTTCATCAGATTCAGATCAAAATTCATCCAGATTGTTGAATTTCTTCACTTTTCTATTTTTGACACTCTTAGAACTGAAAATTGCAAAATTAATGGGGTTTTAACGGTTCAAATTAACTGATTTTTTAGTATTATATGCGAAAATCATAATCGAACAACCCTACAAAAGTTCAGATCGAAACTCCAAACAGATTGTGAAAAATCTTGATTTTTCTGGTTTGAAAAAGTTGAAAATGTTCGCTGTTACTATTGTTGTTCTTGGTGATGTTCACCGATCGGATGGCAATCTGATCGGATGACCACCCGATCTGTTGTACATTAATTTGTTAAAACACATTAGTGTCAAGTCTCGGATTGTGACCCGATCGGATCACCACCCGATTCATTGCATCTCATTAAAAGTTTCACTTTGTTGACCTACCCGATCGGATCACCACCAGATCCAAGACTCACTGTCACCCGATCGGATCACTACCCGATCCAAGACTCACTGTTACCTGATCGGATCACCACCAATTCCAAGACACACTGTCACCCTCTCAGATCACCACCCGATCCAAGACACACTGTCACCCGATCGGATCATCACCCGATCCGTTGTCATCTGATCAGTGTTATACTGTTGACATTTGTTGACTCACTCGATCGGATGCCCGTCCAATCCAGTTGTTTGATAGTGTTTGAACTGATCTTGTGTGTTTGTGTTTCAAGTGATTCGAGTTGACAAATAAGAAGCATCATGGGTGAAGAATTCTACAACACGTTCTACCAAGCATTCACATCAGAATATTCCGAAACTTCAACCGTCACACCGAAATCTATGACAATAACAATCAATGATAACATAAAACATGATAATTTCTATGGGACGTATTCAAAACCACCTAAACTTGAAAATATTGAAGATTACACATGGTGGAAAAAACGGTTTATCAACTGGGCTAAAGCTTACGCACATGAAAGCTGGTTTTGTTTAGAGTTTGGTGATGATAGACCTATCAATAACAAAGGTGAAGAAATTCCACTCAAAAGTTTATCCGTTGAAGTTAAAAAGAATTTTTCATATGAACAACGAATGATTGCCTTAATCCAACAATCGATTAAAGATGACATATTTTCATTACTTGTTCATGATGGTTCTTCAAAATCAGTTTGGGAAGATTTAAGGGTTAAAGCTGAGGGTGGAAAACAAATTAAAAAGAATAAAATTGCATTACTTACAAAGGAATTTGATTTGTTTAATAGTCTAAAAGGAGAGTCGGTGAGGCAAATGATTGAGAGATTTTGTCATTTAAAAATTGAGCTTGAAAGGTTTGAAATTGTAGGATCGTTCTCGGCCCTGTTTGAGTCGATCAGAAGAATTCCTATCCAAAACAAGAGGCGGAAACTAATGTTCTGGTGCGATTTCAGCTAGATTCACTTTAAACTGTTGTTGTATTGATCTTGAACGCAATTACAAGCCCTGACAACACCTACAACTATGCATTAGGTTTCGCTCATACAACCTATATATAGGGACACATATTTCGCTCATATGGACATGTACGTATGAGCGAAACCTCCACATGCCATATAAGCGAAACCATCACTCTTACACATGAGCGAAACCTAGGCTATGACACATAAGCGAACCTAGAACATTGACACATAAGCGAAACCATGACTAACACATATTTCTAGGATTCCGTGCCCTGTTCTAACCTATACAATACTAGACTCAATACAAGACGTAGTCGACAGACGTAGTGCACCAACAAACTCCCCCTCGGATGTTGATGGAGTCTTTAGTGTCGAGTCTTCGGTTGTCAATCACAGTCTTTATCAGTCTTCAATCTTCCTCTGAAGTATTTGTCATTGCAAGAATCCTCAATCTCTATCTCTATCATCAACAAACTTCTCTCTCTCAGATGTTGACACGGTGTCTTCAGACTCCCCCTCTCAATCTACTGGGATCGTAGTCTGGAATTCATAGCTTCATTCTAAGATCGTGATCAGGCTCTTATCTGGTTCAGGATCATCACCTGGCACACATTTACCTGCACAATCTCTTCCCACACATAAGTTTCTTTTAAAGATTAAACTTTCAAAAATTTTAGAAACTTTTGCTAGAAACTACATTAATGATTTTACATTCAGGATCTTTTCCCTGGCTCTTATCAAGCAAACTTAACAACTTCACATACTCTATCCCAAACTTGTTCTTCATGTTTAGCACTTGGAACTTCGAAAATCAGCTTCTCAACACCAGTCGTCGAAAATCTTTTTGAATTTTTTCAAAAATTTATGCTAAAACACACTAAAATCTTTTTGGATTTTCTGAAAGATAATAATTGGCACCACTTGTAAAATCACGAGAATGCATAAATAAAATATCTACGGACAATATTTTTATGAGTTCGTGCAAGAGGATCATATCAGTTTATGAGATATATCACCAACACTGTTAAGCTAGATTTCATTTTAAGTTCTAAACAATTCACCTAGATTGTCAGTATGTGTGTCCACTTAAATTTTCACACAAAGGTCAACTGTTTCGAGATATGCAATTAGTATCTTAATTACTTAAACTTATTCGTGTGTCCCAACACTTGAATATACTCCCGCATCCAGATCCCAATATTCAGTCTTACAGGTGAGTATACCACAGCTGATATCTGTAAAGGGCTTATGTGCGAGGGCCGTGAGAGCTCAGGTCGATACTTCCGTATACGCAAAGAGATGACGGCTTCGACTTTCCGATGTGTCCCCTTTAGAGGATCTTTTAATTACAACAGCAGCGACTATCAATTTTATTGTTTCATCAGCTTGCTGAGGGCGATGCTATGTTTCAAGCATTTGCGGAAAGTATTATCCGGGGACTAGGTCAGTATTTCCATACAGCAGAAGTCCCGGGATAATACCCCAGATATCACTGAGCATAAAGACCTAGTATCTCAGAATAAGGGACCTTTCAAACAAGATTTCAGGGGTTACCTATATATTCAAGAAGTTGTTAACCCACGGAATAAGCAAGTTTGTATTTAGGTTTATATCTCGTTACCGTTTACTGAATGTGCGAAAACCTACTGACACATCCACAGTAAGATTGTTTATCACACTTTTACTTTACATTTCTTTAGCGTGTTGTGATAGTCCACTAATGTACTATCATTTCCTCTTTTATGCAACAAAAACTCATTTTTTTCATTTTAACATGTTTTTGGCCTTTTTAAAATTCTCTAATGTTTTTGGATTTTCTAAAAAATCTTACTCCCCCTAAAAATTCAAAAACATTTAACAAAAATTGAAAACAAACTATACAGAAAATGACAACTGATATCAGATTGCTTCAATTCTCTATTCGTTTGGCTTAAACAATCAGAACTCCCCCTCACAACAAACTATTTTCCCATAATGATTTCAAAACACTTAAGTTGTTTTAATCAAAATGGTTTTTCCGGAAAATAAGTTTTGTTGATTTTACCGCTTGTAAAACTGGGGCAAGATCATCACTTTGTTTCTTCCTCTTTGTCATGAATTGATCCCCATATTTAAACAATTGAATATGGATTACATCAAGTTCAACTTAATGACCTTGATTAACCACTTGTAATATCATCCTAGTTCAAATTTTGAACCATTTGTAAAAACGAGAATCTTACAAACCACTTGAAGGATTAACAATTAAGCTTTCAAGCCTGTTTTTCAACCAATTACCATCTGTTGGTTGAATTCTCAAGGTATCGATTCCTACTCCTCGCTTACAAACCTGGGAGTTCCGACAAATCCTACAAAACTTCTCAAACACTTTTCACAACCATAATAAAGAATGATGCCGATTCAAGATCCGCGATTACCAACTTGGGATCTCCTGCAAGCCAGGTATTTATTCTTTGAAAAATATGTCCACCCAAGCCTGATGTCACACCCCAACCGATGGCGGAATCATCGGGGCGCGACACTGAGCGAAACAGATTGTTCAGAAGTTTCCACAACAGCTATTATTACAAATCCAGTTAAGTGATACATCCCATACCATATCCCAAATAAATAAACAAGTTATCATAGATAACAACTAAACAAGTACACTGTTTTGACAACTCAGATTCAATTAATATAAACAAAACGAATAAAATACTATTCTAGAGTCATTAAGACTCCTCTGGACAATATCTACAGACAACTAATGCCATAGTCTCCTGATCAGACAACTCCAACGGCTCCATGGCAGTTGTTTATTTGCTTTTAGAGACCCCTAGGTAGACCACTACCTACAACTATTTGTTGGGCTCTAAAGCTTTATTATTGCCTCGCTTTCCTAGCAAGCTAACACCTTAAACACCTGTCACATACGTTAAAATAAAGTCAATACATATAATGTAAAGGTGAGCACACAAGTTTGATAATAGCATATAGAGTTCGAATAGTTTACGCATAACCAGGCACGTACACAGAGGAAAACGATGCATGTTAATTATCGACATGGGACCATCGATACCAACGACTGCGGATTGACTGTCCGAGACAGTTCGCAATACATGAATACCACCGTAATCCATGCAAGAAATTGTCCTTACCAACCCCCGTGTGAACGGGTGCTGAGTTCAAACTATAGTACTATGTTGCTAAGACAGGTAGATAGCACTCCACGTGTAATCATAATAAACAACATTCATTTAGTCAAATAGCACATGCAATCGGTTAGCGTTCAAATAGTTTGTGTTTGAATGTGATTTGATAGATAACGTATGTAACACCCAAAAGTGCTAAAAGCAAAAAGGGATCGAGTATACTCACAGTGATTGATTATGGATTGAAGGGAGCGCTAAGAGTTGGTTAGCCTGAATAGTTCGATAGCATAACGATAAGTAACGCGGAAATGCAAACGAGTGATATTGGGTCGATTGGTCCGGTCGATCGGACAACAGGTTCGATCGAACGTGCTGTTCGTTCGGTTTGAAAGTCCGTTTGAACAGTCCCATTCGATCGGCCAATAGGCTCGATCGGCTGGTCCTTTCAAGCGGATTGTTTCTTCCTTTAGGGAAAAATGTGTTTGTGTATGATGGTTCGAACTTTTGAAGTTTTTGCAGCATTATCAGGACACATTGAAATATCCTTACCTTTCAGGTCGGTCGATCGAACGGTCCATTCGATCGGTTAGCCCAACCGATCGCTTAGTCACTCAATATAGTCCCTTGGCAAGGTGTCACTCGATCGGGTGGCATGCTCGATCGGGTGGCACTCCAATGCTTTGAACGAGTTGAAAAATTGTTAAGTGTTGAAGCATAGTATCTCATGATCCGAAGAGTAGTGTTACCAATCGAGTGGTAGGTTCGATCGAACATCACTTCGTCAATACTACACTTCATGAAATTGAATAGATGTGGGACCATGTGTTAGCCGATCGGCTGGCCCGGTCGATCGGCTGGGAAGTCCGTTCGGTTGGGCTGTTCGTTCGAACAGCCTAATCGTTCGGCCAGCATTTCTGACCTGGTTCGGCCAGCATTTGTGATCTGTATCTGGGCGTTTTAATTAAAGTTACTGGTCTCGTTGAGCACGGGGGCGTGTTCGGTGAGCACGGCCCCGTGTTCAGACTGTGACAATTGTGCTCTTTAATCGATGAACAATGCAAAACAATGTTAATTATTAATAATACAATGTGTTTTGGTGATATTATATGTGTTTTATGTGTTTGGTGATTTTGCAATTCGATTCGATTCGATTTCAAGCTTTAAATCGCTTTCTAGAAAGTTATACGCAAACTGATGCGTAAACGCAATCAGTTTAATGCGACAAACACTCCGGGATAGTGAAATAGGCTTAACATACCTTAAATAACCTTCACATAACTTGGACATAAGTTTTGGATGGTTTGGTGTGTTGAGAACAAGTCTATTCGATCGCAGGGACTATCTATGTCAAACTACGAAACTATACTGATTCGTATGGTATCGAAGAGTCCGAAACTTGATCATAAGCTAAACATACCATAAATAACCTAAACATGGCTTAGAAATAAGCTTTGACAAGTTCGGTGTGCGAAAACATGCTTATATGATCTTTCAGGGACTAAAAGTGTCAAAAACGACGTAAGTTTGCATTTTCGCGCATATCTTACGTTTTGACCACATCTGGACATCCAAAATTTTTGTACACACCAAAATATTTTTATTTTAGTGATCGGCATGCAAAAATTTCATTCGTTCGCAATTTGGATCATTTTCGCGCTCGCTACGATTTCCGTCGTAATTAGCCGAACAACGCAACCGTACGGCTAAACGAACCGAAATCCGTGAGTTTTCCATGCATATTTTGAGTCCCCTAAACTTTATTGACCTTGTGGAGCCTTGAAAATGGCTTAAAGGGGGTCAAAAAAGCCTGAAATGAGCTTATGCAAGTGCAGGGGCCAAAGCTGTCAAAAAGCAAAAATTGCTGATCTGCAGGGGCCTTACGGACCGTAAGGAGTCCCTTGCGGACCGTAAGGGATGCCCAGCGACCAGAAAATTCATTTTTGCTGCTGTTTGATAATTTAGGGGTTGTTTTGGTAAATTCTTTGTGTGGTGGGCAAGTTTGTGTGTTCACCAAGGCTCTAATTAGCTTGTAACAAGTGGATGGCCAAATTTCTTTGCTTAATGGCTAATCAAACCACATGGATTGATCCTAGAGCCTCACCACAACTATAAATAGCCCATCCATTAACTTCATTCTTTGCTCATTCTCATTTCTCTTCTCTATAATCTGCTTTGGAGCTCTCTCTCAAGCATTTGGGACTTTGTATTCTTGTAGAAAAGACAGCAAGGACCCTTAGTAAGCATTCTTTCATTCTTTTATTGCTTACTAGTTTAAATAGTCAAACAAGTGTTTGACTTTCGGTTTTGACCATTAAATGGTCAAGTCAAAGTTCAATTGAACTTTGACACGTGATTGTAATCACGATAGTTATAATCCTTTGTGATTATAACCGTTGATTACCACGTTATCTAGTTGTAGTGTCGAGTCAAAGTTTCGGTCAAAATGCGTTTTAGCACGCATTTTGCAACGGAACTACTTTAGGGTATCAAAACACTTTGTTTTGATACCAAATCAGTAGGTTAAACATGTTTTGACATGTTTAACTCGACACTATTAAGTTTGTGCTTGTTTAGGGTCGTAAGGTAAGCGGTCTAAACAACCGCTTATACTTCCAAACCCGACCCGTTTGGTCGACCTTTAGGATCTGACCAAGCTTAGTTAGTGATCACAGTTGCATAGGGAATAACCACTAAGGTTATACCTTATGATCACACAGGATTGGTTAGTCGTATGCTAGTTAGCTTGTATGCCCATGGGAAATGACCAAAATGCCCTTTTGAAGCTAAAACCCGTATTTTGACTATATGAACATATTTTTGACATATACTCTGATTTAGTAACATGTTTAGGGATAATTGGGCATGTAAGACTTGGCATCGCACATAGTTAACCATCCGAACATAGTTTTACGCTAGCGACGCATTATAGTAGCTTATGTTACCGTAATAGGTCGAAACGGGTCAAAAGCACTTAGGTAGGCTTTCCGATCAGAATGTTGGGACTATTAAATCATACCATATGAGTTCAATTACTCATTTGATTTATTGAACCACATTCTATCCTATCTCCCGATTTAGGAGCCGATTATTAACATAGTGATCCTATACTAGGTGCCAATTGTTTCCGTGATACTTGAAGCTTAAATTGGTCTTATTCTCAAGACTAATTAGCAATCCCAAGTGAGTACATAGTTCCCCTATTTTACTGTTTTCAATTTGTTTTGGGGTGAAACATATGTATCAAAACGATTTCGATATTTTATCGATGTTTTCAAAAATGATTAAGATGGTTTATACAAAACTAATAACGATTTCAATAAGGTGAACAAGACTTGTTGGTTGTAATTACATAACGAATGAGCTCTGATCAAGCCGAACAGTATTAGGTTATGGTACCATAGGATCTGACAAATCCCGTTATCAGACGACACCCATGGTTATGTGTGGGGGTTATGTAGGTAACGACCGAATCTGATGATTGTTAACTTACCCTTTGGTGGTTTGTTAATACGAGAAACGAGTTAGACAAGTCACGAAGGTTTGAATGTTATTAGCAAGACGACCAAAAGTAGTTTCACTATTAAAACGAATACGATTTTGGGACGAGTTAAACGATTGAGACGACTTAAACGAGATAAACGATTTGGATAAACGATTGGTTTTGGGGTAGTGATTAGGTAATGGAACGACTGTAGTATGCTAGAATCATGGTAGATACGCCGCTGGTACTTCTTATATATTAGTGATCCTATCATATTACATTGCGTGTCATTATTTAGTTCACTTGGGAAAAACGATTTGAAACGATATCACACAATGAGGTTTTCAAAACGATATAAACCATACGAGTTTTATTAACGAGTTTTTACGAGATATTTACAAGTTGTTATACTAAAGCAAATGTTTTTGGGTTAGGAGTCATGGCTACGAGATTTTATGAACTATAACCATCTTCATTTGAGTTGGTTAAACTATGTTGCAATACACTTTTCAAAACGAGGTTTGTATTTTGACTCTTGTAGTCTAACGAGGTACTGCAACATATAAACGAGCCATTAATCCGATACTTCCACAAAACCTATGTACTCGCCAGCATTTCTTTGCTGGCTTTATTTTTTTACATATGTTTCAGGTGGTGTTGCATGATGTTGATTGCTAGGAAGTGAGTTCACTTAGGATCTGGACGAGGCCTTAGTGATTTAAAAACAATAATAGACGATGTGTAGCTTGTTTGTGTTGGCTTAAAGACAATGTAAAATACTTATTAATTCAATAAAATGAAACATTTAATTACCATGGTTGTGGAACAATAATTCTGTTGCAACACTCCCCGACGTTTCCGCCATGGTTTTGTTGTTTTAACGTGGTCGGGGTGTGACAGAAGAGTTGGTATCAGAGCCAATGGTTATAGGGAATTAGGTTATTAGTAATGCTTTGACCTAGACTATAACTTTAGGACCCTAACACAAGTTTACTTGTGTTTAGATTTTAAAACATGACTGTCACCTATCCTTAGGTGATAACCACAACGAGAACACAATATCGCATCCGCTTTGAAAATTAATCATCTATCCTTAGATGATTGACTACTAGGTTTTGTACCTTTCGTTATAAGGTTTTGAACCCTTTCAGTTTGATTCATCTTTGGCTTTGTGCCATTTGAGTTTTCAAAATCTCGTCAAAGTTTGGGCTTAAATAATGTGAACACGTGCAAACTGGAAGAGTGAATGCCTGTACCCTGAGTTTTCTGTCTAAGGCTAGAGTGTTCATACAAATCCGCATTATCGGACCAGTCACTCTTACCTGAGAACTCTTGGGGTGAGTGTTCACTTATAGGCGAGCATGTCTTCGTGATACATTATTTGGACCTATTTACTTTGATTTGTCACCGCGTGTCGTTTGTTTGTTCGAGGTAACAAACGAATAATCGCCTTCCTTGTGTTTTGTCGATGTTTTCAATGCCTCTTTTGCTTTTCCAATTATCGACCTCACTTGTTTCTCTTGATTCCTTGTTAGAAAATGCCTCCTCGACGCGATGCTCGAACTGATGCTCGAACTTTTAATGCTGAGGAAGTCGCAGCCCTTGTCTCTCAGCAAATGGCTGCTGTGCTTCCAGGCGTTGTGACCCAAATCCATGAATTATACAACAACAATAATAACAACAATAATGCTCAATGTAATTTCAAGAATTTCAATTCTGCGAAGCCGCTTAAGTTTTCCGGGTCACAAGGAGCAACTACACTTCTGCAGTGGTTTGAAAGTATCGAGAGCACATTCAGACACGTGCAGTGTCCGAATGAGCGTAAGGTTGAATTTGCTTCGAGCGTGTTTGAGAAGCGAGCTCTTACCTGGTGGAATGGTATTATGCGCGATAGGGGTGCCGAAGTGGCACTAGCACAAACATGGGATGAGCTTCGAGCTCTCATGATGAGAGAGTTCTGTCCCCGTCACGAGATTCGAGCTTTGGAACGAGAATTCGATGATTTGAAACAAGACGGGGGAGAACACCGTGCTTATATGGATCGATTTGAGGAGCTTAGTTTGTTGTGTCCCACTATGGTTACCCCGCTGGATAAAGCAATCGAGAGGTATATCGATGGGTTACCCGACTCCATTCAGGATATTTTGACTGGTGTGAATCCTACTACCCTTCGTCAAGCAATTGAGTTGTCTGCTACCCTGACTGAGTCTCAAGTCAGGAAGGGTAAACTCACCCGCAAGGGTGATAAAAAGAAGACAACTGATTCTGATAAGGATAAGGGTAAAGGTAAGGGTAAGAAGCAGGGTGAGTCATAAAAGAAGTCGAGAAAGCGAAAGGGTGCTCAGAACTTTGCAGTTACTGCTCAGAACCCTCAGAACCCACCGACTTAACCTCCTGCAAAGAAAGCATATGCTGGTACCGCACCTCACTGCACTCGATGTAATGGTCACCATGTTGCCCAACAGGGCTGTAAACAGTGTGCTACGTGTGGTAGACTTGGGCATTTGGCCAACATTTGTCATTTTGGTTAAAATCAGGTTGCCCAGGTTCCAGCACAATTCAAGGGAATGCTGCAAGATTCCCACCTGGTTCGTGTTTTAATTGCGGAGAAATGGGTCATTTCCGCAACAACTGCCCGAGGTTGGTTAATGCTAATGCGAATCCGAATGCGATCACGAATGTAAATCCCGCTCGTGGACGAGCATTCAATCTGAACGCGAATGAGGCGACGGCAGACAACGAGGTTGTTAACGGTACGTTTCTTGTTAACAATTAACTTGCATCTGTTCTTTTTTATTCTGGTGCCGATAGGAGTTTTGTTTCGTTATCCTTTGAGCCTTTGCTTGCGATACCTAGAACTAAACTCAGGAAGCCCTTATCTGTCGAAGTTGCTTCTGGTAAACCTCTCGTACTCGATTCTGTAATTCATGGTTGTCAATTGAACCTTGATAACCATCTTTTACCTATCGACCTCGTACCGATGCAACTTGGGAGTTTCGACATCATCGTGGGGATGGATTGGTTAACCAAACACCATGCTGAAGTTGTTTGTTTCGATAAGATCATTCGTATTCCTCTTTCATCTGGTGATGTCCTAGAAGTTCGTAGGGAGAAACCATCTGGTGGATTAAAACTCATGCCATGTACGAAAGCCGAAAGCTATCTACGAAAAGGATATGTTGCTTTCTTAGCACATGTCACCGAGGAGAAAGGCAAGAGCAAGAGTATTCAGGATATTCCGATTGTTCGGGATTATCCAGAAGTGTTTCCTGATGAACTGCCTGGTTTGCCTCCAGTTTGTCAAGTCGAGTTTCATATTGACCTTGTACCCAATGCCAACCCGATTGCGAAAGCACCTTATCGTCTTGCACCGTCGTAGATGCAAGAGTTATCGAAGCAGCTTCAAGAGTTATCTAATAAAGGATTTATCCGTCCAAGTTATTCACCTTGGGGAGCTCCTGTCCTCTTTGTGAAAAAGAAAGATGGATCTTTTCGAATGTGTATCGATTATGGTGAGCTTAACAAGCTTACCATCAAGAATCGATATCCCCTACCTCGAATTGATGATCTCTTTGATCAGCTGCAAGGTGCTACCTGTTTTTCCAAGATCGATCTGCGTTCTGGGTATCATCAGCTTCGTGTATTCGAATAAGATATTCCCAAAACTGCTTTCCGCACGAGATATGGGCACTACGAGTTTACTGTCATGCCTTTTGGTTTGACGAATGCGCCAGCTGTTTTCATGGACTTAATGAATAGGGTCTGTAAACCTTATTTAGACAAGTTCATCATTGTGTTCATCGATGATATTCTTATTTATTCAAAGTCTCGAGCCGATCACGAGCAACACATTCGTTTGACTCTCGAACTCCTAAAGAAGGAACAACTTTTTGCTAAATTCTCCAAGTGTGAATTCTGGCTTAAGGAAGTTCAGTTTTTGGGACATATACTCAACGAGCAGGGTATTCATGTAGATCCTTCCAATATTGTTGCTATTAAGGATTGGAATACACCAACAACACCCACAAAAGTTCGTTCTTTTCTTGGTCTTGCTGGTTATTATCGTCGTTTCATTGCGAACTTCTCTAAGATTGCGGTTCCACTCACTGCTTTGACTCAGAAGAATAAGCCTTTTGAGTGGGGACCCAAGCAAGAAGAAACGTTTCAAACGCTAAAACAGAAGCTGTGTGATGCTCCTGTTCTATCTTTGCCCGAGGGAAGCAATGATTTCGTTGTCTACTGCGATGCATCCAACTTAGGCCTTGGTTGCGTTCTCATGCAACGAGGCAAAGTCATTGCATATGCGTCTAGACAATTGAAAGTTCATGAGAAGAACTACACGACTCATGATCTTGAGTTAGGTGCTGTAGTCTTTGCTCTCAAAATCTGGAGACACTATCTTTATGGCACGAAGTGTGTGGTTTTCACAGACCATAAAAGTCTCCAGCATATTCTCAATCAGAAAGAGTTGAACATGAGGCAACGACGTTGGGTTGAACTCTTGAGCGACTACGATTGCGAGATTCGTTACCACCCTGGTAAAGCAAATGTCGTAGTCGATGCGCTTAGTCGAAAGGAACGAGTCAAGCTTCATTCTGTTCGAACTCTATCTGATCTTCAAACTCGTGTTCTTCAAGCTCAGCAATTTTGTGCTTCACAAAATTTGATAGGTAAGGAATTACCACATCAACTTGAGCTCAAACTTGAAGCGAAAGGCGATGGTTTGCTTTATTTCAAGGATCGTTTGTGGGTTCCGAAACAAGACGATCTTCGCACTTTAGTGATGGACGAATCTCATATGTCTCGATATTCTATCCATACTGGTGCTGATAAAATGTACAAGGATCTTCGTACTAAGTTCTGGTGGCCCGGTATGAAGAAAGATGTTGCCTTGTATGTATCGAAATGCCTAACGTGTCTCAAAGTCAAGGCTGAACATCAACGACCTTCTGGTTTGCTTGTACAACCAGAGATACCGGTTTGGAAGTGGGAGAACATTGTAATGGATCTCATCACTAAGTTACCACGTACTTCTAAAGGTCACGATGCTATCTGGGTTGTCATCGATCGATTAACGAAGTCAGCTCATTTTATTGCGATTCGCGAGGATCTATCTGCTGATAAACTTGCAAAGATTTATGTTGATGAGATTCTATCACGACATGGTGTTCCTTTGGATATCATTTCCGATCGTGATGCTCGATTTTCATCTCATTTTTGGAGGACCATGCAATCTGCTTTGGGAACCCAACTAAATCTAAGCACTGCTTATCATCCCCAAACAGATGGACAATCCGAGAGGACGATTCAAACTTTGGAGGATATGCTTAGAGCATGCGTGATAGACTTTGGTGGTAATTTGGATTCTCATCTGCCATTGATCGAGTTCTCTTACAACAATAGTTATCATGCTAGCATCAAAATGGCACCGTTCGAAGCTCTTTACGGTCGAAAATGTCGTTCACCTGTCTGCTGGAATGAGATCGGTGAAGCTCAGCTTACTGGACCTGAGCTCATTCTAGAAACGACAGACAAAATAAAGAAAATTCGCGATAATCTCGTGACAGCTAGAAACCGTCAAAAGAATTATGCGGATTTACGACGCAAGCCCTTAGAATTTCAAGTCGGAGACCATGTCCTACTCAAGGTGTCACCTTGGAAGGGAGTGGTGAGATTTGGAAAGAAAGGAAAACTTGCACCCCGATACGTTGGACCATTTAAGATTGTAGAAAGAGTTGGAAAGGTTGCCTATGGACTAGAGCTACCTCCAGAGCTTGGAAATATTCATCCGACTTTTCACGTGTCCAATTTGCGAAAGTGTTTAGCTGACGCTGATCTTCACATCCCTCTCGACGAGATCCAAGTCGATGAAACGATGCACTTTGTCGAGAAACCTGTGGAGATAGTGGACCGTACATTTAAACAGTTGAAGAACAAACGGATTAAATTAGTCAAAGTTCGTTGGGAGTCCAAACGTGGCCCAGAGTTTACTTGGGAGCATGAGGACCAAATGAAAGCAAAAGATCCGCAATTGTTCTCACAAGTTTCCTCTAGTTAAATTTCGGGACGAAATTTCCTAAAGTAGGGGAGACCGTGACAACTGTGCTCTTTAATCGATGAACAATGCAAAACAATGTTAATTATTAATAATACAATGTGTTTTGGTGATATTATATGTGTTTTATGTGTTTGGTGATTTTGCAATTCGATTCGATTCGATTTCAAGCTTTAAATCGCTTTTTGGAAAGTTATACGCAAACTGATGCGTAAACGCATTCAGTTTAATGCGACAACCACTTTGGGATAGTGAAATAGGCTTAACATACCTTAAATAACCTTCACATAACTTGGACATAAGTTTTGAATGGTTTGGTGTGTTGAGAACAAGTCTATTCGATCGCAGGGACTATTTATGTCAAACTATAAAACTATACTGATTCGTATGGTATCGAAGAGTCCGGAACTTGATCATAAGCTAAACATACCATAAATAACCTAGACATGGCTTAGAAATAAGCTTTGACAGGTTCGGTGTGCGAAAACATGCTTATATGATCTTTCAGGGACTAAAAGTGTCAAAAACGACGTAAGTTTGCATTTTCGCGCATATCTTACGTTCTGACCACATCTGGACATCCAAAATTTTTGTACACACTAAAATATTTTTATTTTAGTGATCGGCATGCAAAATTTTCATTCGTTCGCAATTTGGATCATTTTCGCGCTCGCTACGATTTCCGTCGTAATTAGCCGAACAACGCAACCGTACGGCTAAACGAACCGAAATCCGTGAGTTTTCCATGCATATTTTGAGTCCCCTAAACTTTATTGACCTTTCGGAGCCTTGAAAATGGCTTAACGGGGGTCAAAAAGGCCTGAAATGAGCTTATGCAAGTGCAGGGGCCAAAGCTGTCAAAAAGCAAAAATTGCTGATCTGCAGGGGCCTTACGGACCGTAAGGAGTCCCTTGCGGACCGTAAGGGATGCCCAGCGACCAGAAAATTCATTTTTGCTGCTGTTTGATAATTTAGGGGTTGTTTTGGTAAATTCTTTGTGTGGTGGGCAAGTTTGTGTGTTCACCAAGGCTCTAATTAGCTTGTAACAAGTGGATGGCCAGATTTCTTTGCTTAATGGCTAATCAAACCACATGGATTGATCCTAGAGCCTCACCACAACTATAAATAGCCCATCCATTCACTTCATTCTTTGCTCATTCTCATTTCTCTTCTCTATAATCTGCTTTGGAGCTCTCTCTCAAGCATTTGGGACTTTGTTTTCTTGTAGAAAAGATAGCAAGGACCCTTAGTAAGCATTATTTCATTCTTTTATTGCTTACCAGTTTAAATAGTCAAACAAGTGTTTGACTTTCGGTTTTGACCATTAATTGGTCAAGTCAAAGTTCAATTGAACTTTGACACATGATTGTAATCACGATAGTTATAATCCTTCGTGATTATAACCGTTGATTACCACGTTATCTAGTTGTAGTGTCGAGTCAAAGCTTCGGTCAAAATGCGTTTTAGCACGCATTTTGCAACGGAACTACTTAAGGGTATCAACACACTTTGTTTTGATACCAAATCAGTAGGTTAAACATGTTTTGACATGTTTAACTCGACACTATTAAGTTTGTGCTTGTTTAGGGTCGTAAGGTAAGCGATCTAAACAACCGCTTATACTTCCGAACCCGACCCGTTTGGTCGACCTTTAGGATCTGACCAAGCTTAGTTAGTGATCACAGTTGCATAGGGAATAACCACTAAGGTTATACCTTATGATCACACAGGATTGGTTAGTCGTATGCTAGTTAGCTTGTATGCCCATAGGAAATGACCAAAATGCCCTTTTGAAGCTAAAACCTGTATTTTGACTATATGAACATATTTTTGACATATAATCTGATTTAGTAACATGTTTAGGGATAATTGGGCATGTAAGACTTGGCATAGCACATAGTTAACCATCCGAACATAGTTTTACGCTAGCGACGTATTATAGTAGCTTATGTTACCGTAATGGGTCGAAACGGGTCAAAAGCACTTAGGTAGGCTTTCCGATCAGAATGTTGGGACTATTAAATCATACCATATGAGTTCAATTACTCATTTGATTTATTGAACCACATTCTATCCTATCTCCCGATTTAGGAGCCGATTATTAACATAGTGATCCTATACTAGGTGCCAATTGTTTCCGTGATACTTGAAGCTTAAATTGGTCTTATTCTCAAGACTAATTAGCAATCCCAAGTGAGTACATAGTTCCCCTATTTTACTGTTTTCAATTTGTTTTGGGGTGAAACATATGTATCAAAACGATTTCTATATTTTATCGATGTTTTCAAAAACGATTAAGATGGTTTATACAAAACTAATAATGATTTCAATAAGGTGAACAAGACTTGTTGGTTGTAATTACATAACGAATGAGCTCTGATCAAGCCGACCAGTATTAGGTTATGGTACCATAGGATCTGACAAATCCTGTTATCAGACGACACCTATGGTTATGTGTGGGGGTTATGTAGGTAACGACCGAATCTGATGATTGTTAACTTACCCTTTGGTGGTTTGTTAATACGAGAAACGAGTTAGACGAGTCACGAAGGTTTGAATGTTATTAGCGAGACGACCAAAAGTAGTTTCACTATTAAAACGGATACGATTTTGGGACGAGTTAAACGATTGAGACGACTTAAACGAGATAAACGATTTGGATAAACCATTCGTTTTGGGGTAGTGATTAGGTAATGGAACGACTGTAGTATGCTAGAATCATGGTAGATACGCCGCTGGTACTTCTTATATATTAGTGATCCTATCATATTACATTGCGTGTCATTATTTAGTTCACTTGGGAAAAACGATTTGAAACGATATCACACAACGAGGTTTTCAAAACGATATAAACCATACGAGTTTTATTAACGAGTTTTTACGAGATATTTACAAGTTGTTATACTAAAGCAAATGTTTTTGGGTTAGGAGTCATGGCTACGGGATTTTATGAACTATAACCATCTTGATTTGAGTTGGTTAAACTATGTTGCAATACACTTTTGAAAACAAGGTTTGTATTTTGACTCTTGTAGTCTAACGAGGTACTGCAACATATAAACGAGCCATGAATCCGATACTCCCACAAAACCTATGTACTCGCCAGCATTTCTTTGCTGACTTTATTTTTTTACATATGTTTCAGGTGGTGTTGCATGATGTTGATTGCTAGGAAGCGAGTTCACTTAGGATCTGGACGAGGACTTAGTGATTTAAAAACAATAATAGACGATGTGTAGCTTGTTTGTGTTGGCTTAAAGACAATGTAAACTACTTATTAATTCAATAAAACGAAACATTTAATTACCATGGTTGTGGAACAATAATTCTGTTGCAACACTCCCCGACGTTTCCGTCACGGTTTTTGTCACACCCCCAAAATCCACCTGCAGAGTATCACCGCTTGGGAGCGTGACTGACCAGGATCAAGCCACCAATCATATTGAACATGTAATTAATATCAAATAAAATAAATGTAAACCAAACATCCAATATGATAGGTGTTCAAAATATAATCGTAGTTTCAAAGTATAGCGGAAGCATAGTAAGTAACCCAACATAGTTAATAGTTTTAAATGTCATAACAGTTCAACGTAGTAATCACGATCCTTGTCCACAACGACCGCGCCTCCAGTGCAAGCTCCATAAGTACCTAAGGTCCTGCAAGGCATGCAGCAACGAGTCAACAACTAGTTGAGCGAGTTCACAGTTAACAGTTCAGTAATAGTATAGTGTGAGTAGTAGTATGTTCGTTCGTTATGTTATGTATCGTATTAGTTTCCATCGCGGCCTCCCAGGCAGGTATGCGAAGATATTAGGGAATGTTCATCCCGAGTATTCTAGACTAGGTTTATCTGTATCGCGGCCTACCAGGCAGGTGTGCGAAGATTAGTAAATTCCAGTTCGCGGCCTTCCAAAGGCAGGTGTGCGAAGTCAGTCATAATATCGCGGCCAACCCTTGGCAGGTGTGCGAAGATCAGTTCAATAAGTGTTACTAGTCTAGTCGTATTCTTATCGTTAGGTTCTATCAACTGAGTATGTACAATGAAGTAATCCAATCCCATTCCCACCCTGGGAACCCCATGCCTTGGCTGTGTGAACTCACCTTGGTTTGCTCGGTATGCTATGTTATGCACTCACAAGTAATCAGTCAAGTCCTATTGATTGCACGTATAGTAAATCAGTTCATGTTCGCATGCCATTTATGTCACGAAGGGTGTTTAAACAGTTATCACATATCACGTATGCAGTTTAGTCAAAATCGCACTATTTAAGCTTGGCAAGATTAACAGGCAGTTAACATGTTTCATACCATTAACGCACTTAACAGAACTCATACACCAGAAATGTTACATGTCTATCAGGACATATTAGCTAACGTGTTGACAAACGTTAAATGCATTTCTTTAACCGAGTTACATAATGAAAGAGTTAAATAATTTAGCTAAGTAAGCAACTTAACAGTGGTTTATAGACTTAACAAAATTAACAAAGCTCTGACATCATGTGATAACAATTAAAACTCGGATAACTAACCCCCTATGAAACTCGGACTAGGGGTGGTGGGGGCTTAAAGTTCGGACAGTGATTTGGGGGTTCAAAAGTCGGACCAAGTGAGGGGATCACAAAACTCGGACAACATTATGGGTGAGGGTTAAAAGTCGGACTATGGGAGTGGCCAAGAAACTCGGACCAACTCACATAAAACTCGGACAACCCTAAACAAGCAAAACCCGGATCCCTAATCACCCTCTAAAACTCGGACAGGAGCATGTTATACATAAACATCGGACTCAAGG
Source organism: Helianthus annuus (assembly GCF_002127325.2). Taxonomy (NCBI): domain Eukaryota; kingdom Viridiplantae; phylum Streptophyta; class Magnoliopsida; order Asterales; family Asteraceae; genus Helianthus; species Helianthus annuus. The sequence goes on along the minus strand of NC_035441.2, from coordinate 59,458,996 downwards.
AAATCCTTGTAATAAATGCGGACCAGTCACCGCCTTAAAACCACAAAGTGGGCCAATGACATTACGCACGCATGTCGGACTTTTGATTGGGCCGCCAATAAAAGTGGTGGACATGTGGGTTTGGATTAGGGCTTGACTTGAAGGCAGCCGACATACAATGGGTTTCAGAATTATAACATCACACAACATCAACAAGCACACACTTCAAGAGACACATGGGACGACAACTTCTGAATCAGTGCTAAGGTGATTGGACCAATACATAAATAATGGCTGCCAATTTACTAAACCGCCACCTGCACGCCCCATTTGACTTTGATATATTTATATATATTAGTATGTGCCTCTAATTTTGATTGGACCAACCTTGATCCCACCGCCCATTCTACCCAATGATCATACCAAACCAATAGAAAACACATGATGATCATCATTAAAATCATCCATTATGGCCGACAAATGTAGGTAGATTCCATATTGTTATTTGACCAAACATCAACCCTATTGCAACTCTATTGGACCAAGGTAGTGGATCTGACAACTTGATTTAATATCCTCATTGTTTTCTATTATCATCACATGGCCACACACATGCATATTATGTCTAATCTATAGACACCTAACAATTATAATATCAAGTATCAAATATTAACTAGTTAACCAATAATGAGGCACTAACCGAAGGGTAGAAAGTGTTAGCTGAACCGATGCACAAGTTCCGAGGGGAGGAAGGGCTGCCGTCTCCGGGCTAGAGAGAAGAGAGAATTAGGGTTTGGTAAAGAGTAGAATGTATACCAACACCCCTTGGTGTTATACGAAGGCAATAGGGCAGAGCCCATCCTTGGCCTTCACTTGGACTCGGTTTCAAGTGAGGAGTGCCGAGAGGAATGTGGGTGAAAACATTATAGTGCGGCCCAAGTGTGTTGTACGATTGGACTGGGTTGTGCGACTAAGGGTTGTTGACATACATACATTCACATAATAATCACATAATGAAAATATTTCATTAAATCAATGCATCACATATCACATAATGAAAAGATAGCATTTCATCACAAATAATCACATTAGTTAGTCACATAGCGTTCACACCGGCTACATCAAAGTACACGAAAGGTTCTGAAGTGCGAGTTGTCACATTATCCCCAACTTGAAAAAAATTTCGTCCCGAAATTTGGTACGCACTCACTGAGGAAGCTAGGTAAGTTGCATCGTTTACTGGTTTTCCTGGGGTGTCACATCCTCCCCCCGTTGATCTGGAATTTCGTCCCGAAATTCCGCGGTAGTAGCTTCAGCCTCAGTAGTGGTTGTATTGGTTCCGAATAATTGGGGGTACTTTTCTGTCATCTGGTCTTTGCGTTCCCAGGTGTACTCTGGGCCACGTTTGGAGTTCCAACGAACTCGTACAAGAGGGATTCTCTTGTGCTTGAGGACCTTAACATCCCGGTCCGTGATTTCAACTGGTTCCTCGACGAACTGCAACCGCTCGTCGATAGTGAGTTCCTTAAAAGGAATTATGAGGGTCTCATCTGACAGGCACTTCTTCAGATTCGACACGTGGAATACGTTGTGAACTGCACCGAGTTCAGCTGGTAGGTTTAGTCTGTAGGCTACTTGGCCTATTCTTTCAGTGATTTCGAACGGTCCAACATACCGTGGATTGAGTTTGCCTCTTTTACCAAAACTAACCACACCCTTCTAGGGTGAGACTTTAAGTAAAACCCGGTCCCCGACCTGAAATTCCAATGGCTTCCTACGCTTATCTGCGTAGCTTTTCTGGCGATCGCGAGCTGCCGCCATGCGTTGTCGTATCTGTGCAATTCGTTCAGTAGCGTCACTACCATTTCTGGGCCTGTAATCTAACTATCCCCCACCTCTGCCCAACCGAGAGGTGACCGGCATTTACGTCCGTACAATGCCTCGAATGGAGCGGCTTGAATGCTGGTGTGGTAACTGTTATTGTACGAAAACTCCACTAAAGGGAGGTGCTTTTCCCAGCTGTTGCCGAAATCGATAACACACGCCCGAAGCATGTCTTCTAGAGTTTGAATCGTGCGCTCAGACTGCCCATCCGTCTGAGGATGATACGTTGTGCTCATGTCTAATCGAGAGCCAAACGCTTTGTGCATTGATTGCCATAGTTCTGACGTGAATCGTGCATCCCGATCCGAAATGATGGAGGTGGGCACCCCGTGCCTCGAAACAACTTCTTTAAGATAAACGTCTGCGAGAGTGGAGAACTTATCCGTTTCCTTAATAGCCAGGAAGTGTGCAGACTTGGTGAGTCGATCCACGATCACCCATATGGTATCATTCCCACGCTGGGATCTAGGCAGGCCAGTAACAAAATCCATGGAAATTTCTTCCCATTTCCACTGTGGTATCCTGGGTTGTTGCAGTAGGCCTGAGGTTTTCTGGTACTCTGTCTTGACTCTCGCACAAGTCAAACATTTGCCGACGTAAGTTGCAATGTGGGCCTTCATGCTAGGCCACCAGTATGTAGTTCTAATGTCGTGGTACATTTTATCCGACCCTGGAAGTACCGAGTAGCGGGACTTGTGAGCTTCGTCCATTACAAGCTCTCGTAAACCGCCATAAAGTGGGACCCAAATATGCCCCGTTACACAGTATGCGCCGTCTTCCTTTTGTTCCATTCGTTGCCTTGAGCCGCGTAAAGCCTTAGCTTTGACGTTTTCGGGCTTTAATGCTTCCATCTGAGCAGTTCGTATTTGTGCAGGAAGACTGGACTGAATAGTGGGCTGCATGGCTCGTACGCATCTAGGTAGAGTGTCTTTCCGGCTGAGGGCGTCAGCCACAACATTGGCCTTGCCTGGATGGTACTTGGTGGCGCATTCGTAATCATTAAGTAACTCGACCCATCTCCGTTGACGCATGTTCAAATCCTTTTGCTTAAGAATATGCTCGAGACTCCTGTGATCGGTGTAAATCGTGCACCTGGTACCGTACAGGTAGTGCCGCCATATCTTAAGCGCGAAAACAACAGCTCCCAGCTCTAAATCGTGCGTCGTGTAGTTCCGTTCATGAATCTTGAGTTGCCGCGAAGCGTAAGCAATAACCTTATCTCGTTGCATCAATACGCAACCAAGACCCTGTATCGATGCGTCACAACAAACCACGAAGTCATCTGTGCCCTCCGGCAATGAGGGAATAGGTGCAATGCAAAGCCTATCCTTTAGGTACTGAAAAGCGGTCTCTTGTGAATCTCCCCAACGGTAGGTGACACCTTTCTGTGTCAGCATAGTAAGCGGCTGCGCGATCTTCGAAAAGTCTTTAATGAATCGTCTGTAATACCCCGCCAAACCCAAGAATTGGCGTATTTCCGTCGGTGTACGCGGTGCAGGCCAGTTCTTGATCGAATTTACCTTTGATGGATCGACATGAATTCCATCCTTGTTCACCACATGGCCTAAGAAGTGGACTTCACGAAGCCAGAAGTCACATTTCGAAAACTTGGCGTACAGTTGTTCCTTTCGAAGAAGTTCCAAAATCAATCGTAGGTGCTGCTCGTGCTCCTCCTGAATCTTGGAGTAAATCAGAATGTCATCGATGACGACAATGACGAACTTGTCTAGGTAGGGTTTGCACACCCTGTTCATAAGATCCATGAAAACTGCAGGCGCGTTCGTAAGCCCAAATGGCATGACTAGGAACTCGTAATGGCTGCAGCGAGTTCTGAATGCTGTCTTGGAGACGTCCTCATCCCGGACTCTCAGCTGATGATAACCAGACCTTAGATCAACCTTGGAGTAGTAACTCGACCCTTGCAACTGGTCGAATAAGTCGTCAATGCGTGGAAGAGGATAACGGTTCTTCACTGTGACCTTATTCAGTTTGCGGTAATCAATTTCACATCCTGAAGGTGTCATCCTTCTTTTTCACAGATAATTGGTATCCAGGAGTTCTTGTAGCTCCCCAAGGCGAAGAGATAGGTCGGATAAATCCCTTATCCAAGATTTCTTGTACCTGCGTCGATAGTCCTTCCGGTTCTGGTGGAGCTAAGCGATACGGTGCTCGAGCTATGGGTGCTGCTCCTGGAGCGAGCTCGATTTGAAATTCGTCCTGACGATGAGGCGGTGGACCAGGTAAATCTTTAGGAAACACCTGAGGAAAGTCGCATACAACTGGATGGTCTTCCAACTTCTTTTCTTTCGCTGATGCGTCAGTAACGAGAGCCAAAATTGCGGTGTGGCCCTTCCGCAAACATTTCTGAGCCTTCAAGAAAGAGGTGATGCCAACCACAGCACCACTTTTGTCGCTTGAACTTCGAGAGGTTCTTGACCAGAACGAGGAATGCGAACAATCTTTCCTTTGCATAGGATTTCTGCTTGCTGTTGCTGCTGGCGATTCCGATTTGCAGGTCGTGGACTCCTGAATCCTTAGCTTCATGGCCCATCTTGAGACACCTCTGGCAACGTCCCTCGTTGCACTAACCACCGTGGTGTCTGTTGCATTAGTTACACATTGGGTGAATTCCCCGATATCCACCCTGCCCCTGACCACCAGAAGTTGGCTTGGCTGACTCGGCTCTGGTGATCACTATTCTTGCGCTGCTGCTGTGCTTGAGACCGAACGGTAGCTGAACCCTTGCTGGAATACCCATCCCATTTCCGCTTGTTGTCACTAGGAGTAGCGGGAGTAGCAGAAGTGGTAGCGGTAGTAATAGCGCTGATACAACTAGGCAGCCTGTTCTGTTCCACTGCCTGATCCGTGAAGCGATGAGCAAGACACTGAATGTCTTGGATATTGTCGAGGTTAGCCGATGTAGCATGGCTTTGAATTTCTAAGGCTGGACCCTTGAGGTACAATTCGATACGCTTGCTTGGAGGGTCCACCATGGTTGGACACAAGATGGCCAATTCGTTCGATCGTTTCATATAAGCTTCGATTTCTGACCCCGTCATTTTCCAATGGTAGAGCTCCACTCCCAACTTGTGGATGTCATCACGCGTGCAGTATTCCCTTTTAATGCGTTCTTTGAATTCGTTCCAGGGGTGGCGTGAGCAGCTGCCAGCCCTAATATCTGAACTTGCGCGTTCCATCAGGTTAGCGCGATTCCTTCCAACGTGCCAGTGGCGTACTTGACCCTACGAGCCTCAGGGCATTCACACATCTCGAATACTGACTCGAGCTTCCCAAACCAATGGAGTAGTCCCACTGCTCCTTCTGTGCCACTGAATGTGCTTGGACGACAGTCCATGAAGTTCTTGAATGTGCAGACAGGTTGCTGTGCGTTCCGACCCGTTGCGCGAGAAAGATAGGTCAAGGTCAAGCGCGAGAGTTGGGTCACGAGAGTAGGATCTAACATCCTAGGATAGGTCTGGAATAGCAGGTTATACCTCCTGCTTGTGCGGCTGCAAGTGCCGCAGCAACTTGTTCGTTAATGAGAGCCGTCAACTGGGCTTGAGTCATGTTAACAAGTCCAGACATGATCGAACAGTAACGGTAGCATAAGTATGAATGGTTCGCGAGTAGTGCGATGACAGAAAAGTGTAGGCTCATAGGTGTTCTCAAGCAGTAACAAGTAGTGAGCAGAGTAATGTAAGCATACTACGAGCAAAGTTCTATGCAATTCTAGCATGTAGGCAATAATTATAAACCTTATTACCTAGGATCTCGAGTCTTGCACGTGGAGCGAAGCGTCGTTGTGGATCGTTGAGAGCACTGTTCTGGTTATAGTCTGGTTTTAATAAAAACGTTTTCCCATATTAAAACCAAGTTCTCTATAACCAATGGCTCTGATACCAATCTGTCACACCCCCAAAATCCACCTACGGAGTATCACCGCTTGGGAGCGTGACTAACCAGGATCAAGCCACCAATCATATTGAACATGTGATTAATATCAAATAAAATAAATGTAAACCAAACATCCAATACGATAGGTGTTCAAAATATAATCGTAGTTTCAAAGTATAGCGGAAGCACAGTAAGTAACCCAACATAGTTAATAGTTTTAAATGTCATAACAGTTCAACGTAGTAATCACGATCCTTGTCCACAACGACCGCGCCTCCAGTGCAAGCTCCATAAGTACCTAAGGTCCTGCAAGGCATGCAGCAACGAGTCAACAACTAGTTGAGCGAGTTCACAGTTAACAGTTCAGTAATAGTATAGTGTGAGTAGTAGTATGTTCGTTCGTTATGTCATGTATCGTATTAGTTTCCATCGCGGCCTCCCAGACAGGTATGCGAAGATATTAGGGAATGCTCATCCCGAGTATTCTAGACTAGGTTTATCTGTATCGCGGCCTACCAGGCAGGTGTGCGAAGATTAGTAAATTCCAGTTCGCGGCCTTCCAAAGGCAGGTGTGCCAAGTCAGTCATAATATCGCGGCCAACCCTTGGCAGGTGTGCGAAGATCAGTTCAATAAGTGTTACTAGTCTAGTCGTATTCTTATCGTTAGGTTCTATCAACTGAGTATGTACAATGAAGTAATCCAATCCCATTCCCACCCTGGGAACCCCATGCCTTGGCTGTGTGAACTCACCTTGGTTTGCTCGGTATGCTATGTTATGCACTCACAAGTAATCAGTCAAGTCCTATTGATTGCACGTATAGTAAATCAGTTCATGTTCGCATGCCATTTATGTCACGTAGGGTGTTTAAACAGTTATCACATATCACGTATGCAGTTTAGTCAAAATCGCACTATTTAAGCTTGGCAAGATTAACAGGCAGTTAACATGTTTCATACCATTAACGCACTTAACAGAACTCATACACCAGAAATGTTACATGTCTATCAGGACATATTAGCTAACGTGTTGACAAACGTTAAATGCATTTCTTTAACTGAGTTACATAATGAAAGAGTTAAATAATTTAGCTAAGTAAGCAACTTAACAATGGTTTATAGACTTAATAGAATTAACAAAGCTCTGACATCATGTGATAACCATTAAAACTCGGATAACTAACCCCCTATGAAACTCGGACTAGGGGTGGTGGGGGCTTAAAGTTCGGACAGTGATTTGGGGGTTCAAAAGTCGGACCAAGTGAGGGGATCACAAAACTCGGACAACACTATGGGTGAGGGTTAAAAGTCGGACTATGGGAGTGGCCAAGAAACTCGGACCAACTCACATAAAACTCGGACAACCCTAAACAAGCAAAACCCGGATCCCTAATCACCCTCTAAAACTCGGACAGGAGCATGTTATACATAAACATCGGACTCAAGGAAATCCTTGTAATAAATGCGGACCAGTCACCGCCTTAAAACCAAAAAGTGGGCCAATGACATTACGTACGCATGTCGGACTTTTGATTGGGCCACCAATAAAAGTGGTGGACATGTGGGTTTGGATTAGGGCTTGACTTGAAGGCAGCCGACATACAATGGGTTTCAGAATTATAACATCACACAACATCAACAAGCACACACTTCAAGAGACACATGGGACGACAACTTCTGAATCAGTGCTAAGGTGATTGGACCAATACATAAATAATGGCTGCCAATTTACTAAACCGCCACCTGCACGCCCCATTTGACTTTGATATATTTATATATATTAGTATGTGCCTCTAATTTTGATTGGACCAACCTTGATCCCACCGCCCATTCTACCCAATGATCATACCAAACCAATAGAAAACACATGATGATCATCATTAAAATCATCCATTATGGCCGACAAATGTAGGTAGATTCCATATTGTTATTTGACCAAACATCAATCCTATTGCAACTCTATTGGACCAAGGTAGTGGATCTGACAACTTGATTTAATATCCTCATTGTTTTCTATTATCATCACATGGCCACACACATGCATATTATGTCTAATCTATAGACACCTAACAATTATAATATCAAGTATCAAATATTAACTAGTTAACCAATAATGAGGCACTAACCGAAGGGTAGAAAGTGTTAGCTGAACCGATGCACAAATTCCGAGGGGAGGAAGGGCTGTCGTCTCCGGGCTAGAGAGAAGAGAGAATTAGGGTTTGGTAAAGAGTAGAATGTATACCAACACCCCTTGGTGTTATACGAAGGCAATAGGGCCGAGCCCATCCTCGGGCTTCACTTGGACTCGGTTTCAAGTGAGGAGGGCCGAGAGGAATGTGGGTGAAAACATTATAGTGCGGCCCAAGTGTGTTGTACGATTGGACTGGGTTGTGCGACTAAGGGTTGTTGACATACATACATTCACATAATAATCACATAATGAAAATATTTCATTAAATCAATGCATCACATATCACATAATGAAAAGATAGCATTTCATCACAAATAATCACATTAGTTAGTCACATAGCGTTCACACCGGCTACATCAAAGTACACGAAAGGTTCTGAAGTGCGAGTTGTCACAGTTTTGTTGTTTTAACATGGTCGGGGTGTGACACAGACTCTGTATCTGGGTATCTAATCTAAAAAATATGCAGCACGGGGCGTGTTCAGTGAACACGGCCCCGTGTTCAGGCTACTGTAAATGCAAACTAAACTAAAATGCAGAAAAATGTGCGCGCGTTTTGAAAAGGTTTTGAAAAACTGATTAGGCCGTCGATTTTAAGCTTTCTTAAAATCCTTGTGTCCCCGGCAACGGCGCCAAAAACTTGATGTGCGTGTAGTGTAATATATTTTTGATGTATATTTTAAGCCCTTTTTACACTTTTAGCCAAGTTTTAAATTTATAAAACACGATATTTACTAACACTAAACACACATATGGGCAAGTGCACCATCGTGGACGTAGTATAGTGTTGGTAAGATACCGAGGTCGACCAAGGACAGAAGAGCTTTTAGTACCGGTTTATCCTCAACGGCTAATCAAATCAAAAAGTTAGAAAAGGTTTTTAAACTAAGAAAATAAAAACTAACTAAATGCTGAAAAATAAAAATAAAATAAAAACAGATAGACAAGATGAATCACTTGGATCCGACTCGTGTATTAGTCTAACCTTTGATTATTTTCGCACTTTTGCACTTGTTTAAGAGATTATCTTAGTTATTGTAGTATGCCCCTCTTTTGAAGGCGACGTTACCCTCAACCCAGTAGTTTGAGTCAGCAAGGATACAATCCTAAAGGGTTGGATTATTGGAAGATAATGAATTAAGTTATTAATGCAAATTGTGGTAGGCCCTGCTTTTGGCGGTGACGTTACCCTCGACTAAGTAGTCTGAGTCCGCAGGGATACAGTCCTAAATAGCCGGGTTATAGTATTAATAGTAGTTAACTTATGAGGGGGTCAAAGAGTTTGGATCCCCGCCATCCAATACCTATGGGCATTGAAGGAGATCCTACTAAATTTGACCCAGGTCCCTTGCAGGACCTCTAAACACTGAACAAGGGCAAGACCCTTACCAAACCATTCCCTTAAACCCGACCAGGTAGCCAACATACCTCCATATAGACCGTGGAGATATGAATGGTGAAAATCTTTTATTTTATATAGGAAGTAAAATAATGCCAAGACACCACGGACAAACGATAAGGAAAGATCACCTTCAACATAAGCAACTAGTTATTGAAGTAATTAATACAAAACCAAATAAAAAGTGCAAAAGATTAAAAATAAAAAGTATTATACTAAACACTTGTCTTCACCAAGTGATGTAAGAGACTTAGGCAAACATGGCCTTGATTGTCAAGAACTCTTACGATACACCTTGGATCCCGAGACGACTCACACACTCTATGATGGACAATGGATGATGGTGGTGGATGATGGTGTTTGATGGTGGTGGGTGGTGGATGAAGTGTGAGAGAGGTGGTGTGCCAAAAGATGAGTTGAAATGAAACCAAACACTCCTACTTATAGGCTGAACAGAAGGCTGGGCACGACCCCGTGTCCGCTGGACACGCCCCCGTGCCCGTCTGACACTCTCTCTCTTCATTAATTGCAATTCGCAATTACAATTAATGCGCCGGCTGTACTTTCGCCACGCCCCCGTGCTCACTGGACACGGCCCCGTGGTGGGCAATAGAAGCTTCTATAGGTTTGTCTTTTCTGCTGCTTCTTGGGCACGGCCCCGTGCTGGCTGAGCATGGGGCGTGTTCAGTCGTCTGACTTCTCTTTTCTGCTTGGGAGGATGCCGTTGAGGGGTCAGGCAATCCACTTTTGTTCCTTTTCTTGTATTTATGTTAGAATTAGCTGTCTTTTTGCTTCTTTTGTGAATTTGAGCTCATTTCATCCTGGAAATACAAAAGGAAGACAAAAACACTCTTTTTCCAACATTAACACTTAAAAAGGGTTAGTTTTATGCCTTAATTGATGTAATTTATATGTTGCATTTTACACACATCAAATACCCCCACACTTGAACTTTTGCTTGTCCTCAAGCAAAACTCTTTAATATGTGGCTTACACTCCCAAATGGAATGGGTAGAAGAGAAGGTTTTTGGCTTGTCATAGAGTGTCGGGAATCCAAGATCTTTTTGGGTTTTATTTTTATTTATTTACAATCCTATTCATTATGATTTATTTAGAACGTTTCATAAGAGAAATTACTTATTTGGGCATAGCATGCCTTTTTCAAATTTCATTTATATACAAGTTCACATACCTCACGGGAGAAATCACTCAACACTCGGCCGAAGGTGTATTTTTAGTGAATCACTCGAGAGCGGCATGAAACTTATTCCTACCATAAGCTTGCCAAGCAATCAATCCTCCTCCTTTTTAACTATATACCTTTGTAAATATCAAGAGGACTTTTTGGGTGAAGGGTTAGGCTTGGGCTAAAGGTGGGTGGTTGGGTTCGTGGTTAGAAAAGGGCGAAAAGCGTAAAAAGCGTCGGTTTTCGTAAAACACTTTGTTTTTAGTGACTTTTTATTTTGAAGTATTTCTCCAAACAAGCTTTTGTTTTAATAGCTTTGTTTGTTTATTTCTAACTTCATCATATATATATTAGTCACACGAAAAACCGAGCTTGTTACTAAAATAAAGGGTGAAAATAAAAAGGGTTTTGGTGGGTAAAAAGGTTTTTTAGGGTAAAGAAATGAAAGGTTTAGGCTCAAAGGGGTTAACTAGGGGGATTTTGGGTAGGTGGTAAAAAAAATTGAAAAATAATGGTGTAGAAAGAAAAAATGATTAGTCCTAATGCCTCCATCATTTACTTACTTGGGTTTAAGTTGGTAAGGACCGGGAATGAATCGTCGTGGCAAGTTCTAGAGTTGTAAGAACCAAGCGGCTATTCATACAAGAAACGGAAAATGAGCATTTAGTCTAAAGATGTAAATTTGTATGCTCAATAAAGGCTCAAAACTCACTTTTGTGGGAATGGGTTTTTATGTGATCAAGTATATATAATCAAATTTTAACTAAGCTTGTCATGCCGTTTCATAATTTTGTTATGTTGGTTCTTGTTATCACGACGCTCTCGGTTGTAAAATTGTAAAAATATAACCTTATTAATCTTAGGATTCCTAACTTAAACTTTAGACAAGTAAAAAAAATGAGAATTTTAAAAAAAATTTGGGGTGTTTAGCGGTTCCAATAGAGTTTTGTGTAAGGCTTGTTATTAGGACTTGCAAAATTTCAAGGTTTTAGCTTCCCCCCCCCCCCACACACACACTTAAATTACACATTGTCCTCAATGTGTCTCAAAAATAAATTTTTAGGTTGATTGGATGTGTAATGCGGTGTTAAAAAGCAAAGATTTATGTTACTGGCAGTCTGGACACGGCCCCGTGGGGACCGGACACGACCCCGTGTTCAGGTGCCAGTAACAAAAATTAAAGAAATGAGACAGAAGCCTGGACACTGGGGCGTGTCTGGTGAACACGGCCCGTGTCCAGTTACCTGAACTGGCATTTTACTGCAGGGGGTTTGATGCGTGTGTAGTGTAATATTATTTTAGATGTTTATTTAAGCCCTTTTTACACTTCTAGCCAAGTTTTAAATTTATAAAACACGATATTTACTAACACTAGACACACATATGGGCAAGTGCACCCATCGTGGACGTAGTATAGTGTTGGTAAGATACCGAGGTCGTCCAAGGACACAAGAGCTTTTAATACCGGTTTATCCTCAACGTCTAACCAAATCAAAAAGTTAGAAAAAATGATTTAAACTAAGAAAAATAAAAACTAACTAAATGCTGAAAAATAAAATAAAATAAAAACAGATAGACAAGATGAATCACTTGGATCCGACACGTGTATTAGTATAACCTTTGATTATTTTCGCACTTTTGCACTTGTTTAAGAGATTATCTTAGTTATTGTAGTAGGCCCCTCTTTTGAAGGCGACGTTACCCTCAACCCAGTAGTTTGAGTCAGCAAGGATACAATCCTAAAGGGTCGGATTATTGAAAGATAATGAATTAAGTTATTAATGCAAATTATGGTAGGCCCCGCTTTTGGCGGTGACGTTACCCTCGGCTAAGTAGTCTGAGTCAGCAGGGATACAGTCCTAAATAGCCGGGTTATAGTATTAATAGTAGTTAACTTATGAGGGGGTCAAAGAGTTTGGATCCCCGCCATCCAATACCTATGGGCATTGAAGGAGATCCTACTAAAATTGACCCAGGTCCCAAGCAGGACCTCTAAACGCTGAACAAGGGCAAGACCCTTACCAAACCGTTCCCTTAACCCCCGACCAGGTAGCCAACATACCTCCATATAGACCGTGGAGATATGAATGGTGAAAATCTTTTATTTTATATAGACAGTAAAATAACGCCAAGACACCACGGACAAACGATAAGGAAAGATCACCTTCAACATAAGTAACTAGTTATTAAAGTCATTAATACAAAACCAAATAAAAAGTGCAAAAGATTAAAAATAAAAAGTATTATACTAAACACTTGTCTTCACCAAGTGATGTAAGAGACTTAGGCAAACATGGCCTTGATTGTCAAGAACTCTTACGATCAATCTTGGATCCCGAGACGACTCACACACTCTACGATGGACAATGGATGATGGTGGTGGATGATGGTGTTATGGTGGTGGTGGGTGGTGGATGAAGTGTGAGAGAGGTGGTGTGCCAAGGGATGAGAGAGAATGAAACCAAGCTCCTCTATTTATAGGCTGGACAGAACGCTGGACACGGCCCCGTGCCCGCTGGACACGGCCCCGTGCCCGTCTGACACTCTCTCTCTTCATTAATTGTAATTGCGAATTCCAATTAATGCGCCTGCTGTACTTTCACCACGCCCCCGTGCTCGCTGGACATGGCCCCGTGGTGAGCAATGGAAGCTTCTACTGGTTTGTCTTTTCTGCTGCTTCCTGGGCACGCCCCCGTGTTCGCTGGACACGGGGCGTGTTCAGACTCTGTTTTCTTCTCTTTGTCTTGGGAGGTGCCGTTGAGGGTCCGGGCAGTCCACTTTTGTTCCTTTTCTTGTATTTATGGTAGAATTAGTGGTCTTTTTGCTTCTTTTGTGATTTTGAGCTCATTTCATCCTGAAAATACAAAAGGAAGACAAAAACACTCTTTTTCCAACATTAGTACTTAAAAAGGGTTAGTTTTATGCCTTAATTGATGTGTTTTATATGTTGCATTTTACACACATCAAATACCCCTACACTTGAACTTTTGCTTGTCCTCAAGCAAAACTCTTTTAATGTGGCTTACACTCCCAAATGGAATAGGTAGAAGAGAGGTTTTTTTTTTAGCTTGTCCTAGAGTGTCGGGAATCCAAGGTTTTTATAGGTTTTATTTTTATTTTATTTACAATCCTATTCGTTATGATTTATTTTGAACTTTTCATAAGATAAACTACTTATTTGGGCATAACATGCCTTATTAAAATTCCATTTATATACAAGTTCACATACCTCACGGGGGATCACTCAACACTTGGCCGAAGGTGTAATTTTAAGTGAATCACTCGAGAGCGGCACGGAACTTACGTTTTCCATAGGCTTGCCAAGCGATCAATCCTCCTCCTTTTTAACTTTTTACCTTTGTAAATATCAAGAGGACTTTTGGGGTGAAGGCTTGGGTTTAAAGGTGGTTGGTTGGTTAGTGGTTAGTAAAAAGGGCGAAAATCGTAACAAGTGTCGGTTTCCGTAAAATACCTTGTTTTTAGTGACATATTATTTCTTTGAAGTATTTCTCCAAACAAGCTTTTGTAGCTTTTGTTTGTTTTTGACTTCATCAAAAAAAAAATTTTTTTTTTTTTCGTCACATAAAGGGTATATTTATGAAAAACCGAGCTTGTTACTAAAATAAAGGTGAAAAATGAAAAAGGTTTTTGGTGGTTAAAAAAAATGTTTTGGGGGTATTGAAATGAAAGGTTTAGGCTCAAAGGGGTTTTTCTAGGGGGATTTTGGGTAGGTAAAAAAAAATGAAAAATAATGGTTTTGAAAGAAAAATAGTTAGTCCTAATGCCTCCATCATTTACTTACTTGGGTTTAAGTTGGTAAGGACTGGGAATGTATCGTCGCGGCAAGTTCTAGATTTGTAAGGACCGAGCGGCTATTCACACAAGAAACGAAAAATGAGCATTTAATCTAAATATGTGTATTTTTATGCTCAATAAAGGCTCAAAACTCACTTTTGTGGGAATGGGTTTTTAATGTGACCAAGCATATATAATCGAATTCTTAACTAGACTTGTTATACCGTTTCATAATTTTCTTATGTTAGTTCTTTTTATCACGACGCTATCGGTTGTAAATTTGTAAAAATATAACCTTTTTATAACTTGTTATTCCCAACTTAAACTAAGACAAGTAAATAAAAAAATAAAAAAAAGTTTTTGAAAAAAATTTGGGGTGTTTAGCGGTTCCAATAGAGTTTTGTGTAAGGCTTGTTTTAGGATTTTGCAAAATTTCAAGGTTTTAGCATCCCCCCCACACTTAAATTACACATTGTCCTCAATGTGTCCAAAAATAAAGTTTTTGGTTGATTAGAATGTGAAAAAGTGTGTTTGAAAACAAAGATTTGTGTTACTGGCACTCTGGACACGGCCCCGTGTCCATTGGACACGGCCCCGTGGTGAACTGCCAGTAACGAAAAACTTACAGAGGGTGGACACGGGGGCGTGTTGGGTGAACACGGCCACGTGTCCGGCAAAAATCTGCAGGTCAGTAGCCAAACAGCAGAACTGGGAGATGGACACGGGGGCGTGTCGGCTGGACACGTCCCCGTGTGGACAGTCTGTTAGCCAGAAAAATAGGTTTTTCTCCCGGTTTCTTCATCCTAGGGCTGCAAGTGCTAATGTTTAGCACTCTAACCCTTGCATTGCACCTGTTCAATCATTCAATACCATCCAACCAAGCACAAACCATCCTAACTTACCATTGTCAAATATTATCCAAACACAAAGTAAAAACAAAATAAAGATAAAAAGTAGTTAAGGAAAGTAAATTGTTTGACAAATGGCACGCAGGCCATGAATTGTTTGATGGATAAGAAGGGTAATCAAACCTGTGGGCTCATCACCAGCTAGCCCCTTGTTCCTCCCAGCCTCCTACTCCATATCTTCATCACTATCCTCACCTCCGCCTCCCTGCCTCGCCATGTACTCCCGGATGCTACCGATATCATCTTGTATGTCGTTGACGCTGCGTTCGATAGCTCCAACCCGGAGGTGTGTGTTGTTGGCGAGGTTGTAGGTGTTCCTGGTGCACATGAGGTTTTCCTGCAAAAGATCATGTAAACTTTGGAAATTAGGAAAACCGCCTCCTTGAGAGGAGGATTGACCCGGATCGCCTTGGGGAGGGTATTGATAATGTGGAGGTGGTGCATGAAGAACTAGAGCCTCTTGCGGGTTCCATGCGTAGCCTTGTGTCCTCTGAAAGCTCACCGTCCCGTCCTCCGCTTCATAGAGCAAGTTCATGGCTCGGCAGATATGATAATCAACCCGTCCCGACCATGGACTCCTTTCGAAGGACTTCGGGATATTCGTGAAGTGCTTGAAAAGACGGTACACCCATCCCCCGAAGAAGATCGGTGTAGGAGCAGAGGCAAGGCGGTTCAAGTGCATGTTCCGCAGTAGGAGGTAAGGAACATCGAGAGGCTTCCGGTTGTGGATGCAGTGAAGGACAACCAAATCTTTTAACCCAACAACGCCACTACTGTCATGGCGTTGGCTCAGCGAGTACGTGAGGAGCCTGTGAATGTAGCGGTATAACGGGTCCCTCAGTTTGGTGCTCTTTGTGCTGCTTGGGTTATAGATCCCATCACCGATTTGAGCCCATGCGGCTTGGCGTTCAGTTGCATCCAAGTCTCGCAATCCCCCGGTATTCTCTTCATTCCCCGCTTCTTCATCTTTGTACAGCCCAATGATGGATCCAAACTGCGCCATGGAGGTTCTATAGGTTGTACCTCCACATCGAAATTCGACCGCCTCGTGATCAAACGGTTCGCATCTCGAGTTGAAGACAAACGTGCTATAGAACTCCATTGTGCATTGATGGACCGACCGAAGTCGGGCAGTCAATGCGACGTGCAGTGGACCCGTCACTATGTTGTTGAAGCGGTCCAGTTGGTTTACCATTGTCAGCAAATCAGTACATGCCCGCCTTGGATACTCTTCGGGCCTTGTTTGTAGGACCTCGTAGCGTGCCCTGGCGTCAAGTTCGTTGGCATTAAACCGTGTGAATCTAGACATCTGAAAAGAATACAGCAAACGTTAGTGCGAAACATGGAAATTCAGGTTGAAAACTGCAAACAGTGGGCTGGACACGGCCCCGTGTTCAGCGGGCACGGCCCCGTGTCCAGGCGTCTGTAACACCTAATTTTTCATTTTTTCGTCCCGGTTTCGAAAACCTGAAAATTTTTAGCCTAGTAGCAGCGGTTTCCCCCGAAAATGAAACCCTAAGTGTCATTTTTCCAAAAACAAACCATTTACCCTTTCAATTTCGTGTTTTTCGGTTCAAGAACAAGGGTTTGTGTTTTTAGTTGGAAATCGGACGAATCTATCAACAATATATGTCTATTTACTTCCTACTACTCTACTCTAAACTACTACTAACAATTTTCATCAAAAATTTTGAGTTCGATCCGGATGAACATGAAGAACCCTAGATTTCCCCCAATTTTTGATGTTTTAACTACATGCAAGTAACTAATCTAACTACTAAGAAGGATAGAATCATACCTTGACGTTGTTAGGTTCGGTGGTGACGTTCGAAATCTGCAGAAAATCGCCTCTAACCAGAGAGTTTTCGGCGAAACGGGGCGTGTGGAATGGTGTAACTGATAGGAAAAGAGGGATTTATCCCGACAGTCGCCTCGACACGGCCCCGTGTCCAGCGGACACGGCCCCGTGCCGGGTGAAGTTTTAAATTTTTTTTTTTACGTGTTCGTGTGCATGCCCCTTATTTCCGAAAAATGGTTAGATGATTTTACCGGTTTTGAACGTACACTTACCTGTAACATGTCGGGTACGAGTTTATTCGTTGACCGTTTGAAGTGCGATTTCCTCTTCCTCATCCTCAATGGATCCTCTGTAGAGTTTCAGCCGTTGGCCATTGACTTTAAATGGTGTCCCATTTCGAGTTTTAATTTCTACTGCACCGTGTGGAAAAATATGGGTGACTGAAAAAGGTCCCGACCACCTAGACTTTAACTTACCAGGAAACAATCGAAGTCGCGAATTAAAGAATAGAACTTGGTCTCCAACCCGAAATTCATTAGATTTAATATATTTATCATGCAAATTTTTCATTCTTTCTTTATAAATTTCGGAGTTAGAATATGCATAATTCCTAAGTTCTTCTAATTCGTTTATTTGACAAAATCGGTTTTTACCGGCAACTTCTAAATCTAAGTTTACGTTTTTTATTGCCCAGTAGGCTTTGTGAGCGATTTCTACTGGCAAGTGGCAACTTTTTCCATAGACGAGTTTATATGGGGTTGTGCCTATAGTGGTTTTATAAGCAGTTCGAAAAGCCCATAAAGCGTCGTCTAGTTTGTCAGCCCATTCTTTTTTATTTATTCCTACGGTTTTCTCAAGTATTCGTTTTAAACCTCGATTAGTCACTTCGGCTTGCCCATTTGTTTGGGGATGATATGCTGTTGAGACCCGGTGATAGACCCCATACCTTGTTAATATTTTTTCGAGTTGATGATTGCAAAAATGGGTACCTCTATCACTTATTAAAGCCTTTGGTGTCCCGAAACGAGAGAACAACTTTTTCAGGAATTTTACCACTACTCTTCCATCATTTGTTGGAAGAGCCTCGGCCTCTGCCCATTTAGACAAGTAATCGACTGCCACAAGTATATATTTGTTTCCCTTTGAAGGTGGGAAGGGTCCCATGAAATCGAGTCCCCACACATCAAAGATTTCACAAACGAGAATGCCATTTTGAGGCATTTCGTTTTTGGAAGAAATATTACCTGATCTTTGGCAGGCATCACATGTCTTTACAAGGTTTTGTGCATCCTTGTAAATGGTTGGCCAGTAAAATCCCGAATCAAATACCTTTCTTGCGGTACTTGCGGCACCATGATGTCCTCCGTATGGACCTTCATGACAATGACGGAGTATTCTTCGCGCTTCATTACCATGGACACACCTTCGGATGAGTTGGTCGGCACACATTTTGAAAAGATAGGGGTCTTCCCAAAAGTAATGCTTCACATCAGCAAAGAATTTTTTTTCTTTGATGATGTGGCCATCCTTTGGTGACTATACCGCTGGCTAAGAAATTAGCGTAGTCGGCATACCATGGTTCTTGTCTGCTTTCCATCATTTCCAGGGACTCCGTGGGGAATTTTTCGTTGATTTGCTCATCCCTGGTTGTCTCCAAAGCTGGGTCTTCTAAGCGTGAGAGATGATCTGCAGCAGTGTTTTCTGCTCCTCTTTTGTCCTTGATTTCAATGTCGAATTCTTGGAGGAGTAGAATCCACCTTATCAAACGGGGTTTTGCGTCTTGCTTCTTGAAGAGGTACCTGATGGCTGCATGGTCTGTATAAACTATTGTTTTAGAAAGAACAAGATAAGAACGAAATTTATCAAAAGCAAATACCACCGCTAGTAATTCTTTTTCTGTAGTTGTATAATTTTCTTGTGCATCATTAAGAGTTTTACTAGCATAATAAATTGGGTGGAAATGTTTTTCTTTTCTTTGTCCCAGGACTGCTCCAACAGCAAAGTCGCTTGCATCGCACATGATTTCGAAAGGAAATTTCCAATCTGGCGCTATCATGATAGGTGCATTGACTAGCATTTCCTTGAGGGTTAGAAATGCTTGATTGCATTCCTTGTCAAAGATGAAGGGTGCATCTTTTTCAAGCAATTTTGTTAGAGGTCTTGAAATTTTTGAAAAGTCCTTGATAAATCTTCTATAGAATCCGGCATGCCCTAGGAAACTTCTGATTGCTCTCACGGAGGATGGAGGAGGTAATCGAGAAATAGTCTCTATTTTTGCTCGATCAACTTCCATTCCTTCGCTTGAGATTTTATGCCCGAGTACTATTCCCTCTGTTACCATGAAATGACATTTTTCCCAGTTAAGGGCGAGGTTAGTTTCCTCACATCGGGATAGCATTCGTTCAAGATTATCGAGGCATTGATCATATGAGTCTCCAAAGATGGAAAAGTCATCCATGAAGACTTCCATGGTCTTTTCGATCATATCATGGAAAATGGCGACCATACAACGTTGGAATGTTGCAGGCGCATTACATAGACCGAATGGCATGCGTCGATATGCAAAAGTTCCATAGGGGCATGTGAAAGTTGTTTTCTCTTGGTCTTCCGGTGCTATCGGTATTTGAAAGTAACCTGAAAAACCGTCTAAGAAACAATAAAATTTATGACCGGATAATCTTTCTAACATTTGATCAATGAAGGGTAAAGGAAAGTGGTCTTTCCTTGTTGCTTCATTTAATCTCCTATAATCTATACAGACTCTCCATCCCGTGACGGTTCTCGTGGGTATTAATTCATTTTTCTCGTTAGGTATTACCGTCATACCTCCTTTCTTTGGGACTACTTGGACGGGACTTACCCACGGGCTATCGGAGATAAGGTAGATTAGTCCGGCGTCGAGTAGTTTGATGACTTCATTTTTAACCACTTCTTGAACATTGGGGTTTACTCTTCGTTGTGGTTGAATCACCGTTTTGTAGTCATCATTCATTAAAATTTTGTGCGTGCACATGGAAGGGCTTATTCCTTTAATATCTACAAGCTTCCAAGCGATCGCATTTTTGTGTTTTTTAAGCAGGTTAACTAATTTTTTTTTTCTATGCTACTTAATTTAGACGAAATAATTACAGGTAAACTACCATCTTTGCCTAGAAAAGCATATTCCAAACCTTTAGGAAGTTCCTTGAGCTCAATGGGTGGGTCTTTAGGAGACACCTTATTTTGTGGCTCATCTAGATCAAGAACTTTAAAAGTTTGTTCTATGGCTACCTCTTCATCGACAAAGTGGTCTTCTTCGTTGGTTGTATCGGGTGGTTCCGCTTCATCTTCAATTAGGGGGTCATTGTTGCCAAAAGGATATTTCATTGAGCGCTCAAGATCTATGCTCCTTTTGAATGCCCCTAATTGAAGAGGTAGATTGTTGAATTTCCGGTTTTTCAAAGCTTTGTGAGTTTGTACAAAAGGTTTTCCCAAGACTAGGGGGCATCATCTAAGATGACGAAGTCGGTTGGGATTACCATTTGATTTGTTTGAACCAAAACATCTTCAACTACACCGATTGATTTCATTACTTTTCGGTCGGATAGAAAAATGGGTATTTGAAGTGGAGTAAAATCACTAATACTTAACTTTTCAAAAATGTAGTTAGGCATTATGTTAACACAAAGATCTTTATCAATAGTGATATTACTAATAAACGAATTTTGAAAGAAACACGGAACCGGTGTAATGTTAATTTCAAAAGGATCTTCTTTTATTAGCGAGGTTTGATCATTAGTTAACTTAACACTTACTAAGTCATTGATTTTAGCATTAGTGCTTAACTCTTTTAAAAACTTGGCATGAGGGGTTATTAAACAATGATTTTCGAAAGTAGGTGACAAGAGGTTAATTTCTTCAAAGTTAAACTCTTCTTGAATTTTAACGTTATCGGACTCACCATTTTCATTGTTTAACTCATGTGTCGGTTTTTCACTTTCTTGTTCCTCCATTTTTACACTTTCAACTATCTCTACGTTATTATCGTCTTTTAACTCTTCTCTTGCGCGGGATTCCTCTTCCCTTGCGCGAGATTCTTTTATGCAACGTTCGATAGTTTTAAGTTGTTCTATTATCCTATTAGTTACCTCGGTGAGATTGAAAGAATTCGGATCCTCAAAGCTTGAATCCGGTTGTTCGATCCTTGGTTCCTCATAGTCCTCATATGAAGTAGATGGTTCACACCATTGTTCTTCATTGTAAGTGTATGATGGATAAGGGTCGAAACTTTGTTCTTCATAGTACTCATATGAGGTGGGTTGTTCACGCCATGGTTCCTCATAATAAGAGTATGAAGGTGGTGGCTCATATCTTGAGTCCTCAAAGTATGAGTATGGAGGCTCATACCTTGGTTCATCAAAATATGAGTATGAGGGAGGAGGTTCATACCTGGGGTCTTCATAGGATGTGTATGAAGTTGATGGCTCGTACCTGGGCTCCTCATAATGGTTGTATGAATTGGATGGTTGATATGAAGTATCATATTGAACCGAGCGTGCGTTACGACAATTAGTGCAATAATTACCTCTATAATCATCCTCATCATAGGTGTAGTTGTAACCTCTTGAGTATTGATCCATAGGAATCACTCAACAGATCACAACTGAGTCTCGGGACCAGAAAACAAAAATAAGACGGAAACAGAAGCTGGACACGGCCCCGTGTTGAGTGAACACGGCCCCGTGTTCAGGGACTGTATCTGGGCGTTTTAATTAAATTTACTGGTCACGTTGAGCACGGGGGCGTGTTGAGTGAACACGGCCCCGTGGTCAGACTCTGTATCTGGGTATCTACTCTAAAATATGCAGCACGGGGGCGTGTTCAGCGAGCACGACCCCGTGTTCAGGCTACTGTAAATGCAAAACTAAACTAAAATGCAGAAAAATGCGCGCGTTTTGAAAAAAAACTGATTAGGCCGTCGATTTTAAGCTTTCTTAAAATCCTTGTGTCCCCTGCAACGGCGCCAAAAATTTGATGCGTGTGTAGTGTAATATTATTTTAGATGTTTATTTAAGCCCTTTTTACACTTCTAGCCAAGTTTTAAATTTATAAAACACGATATTTACTAACACTAGACACACATATGGGCAAGTGCACCCATCGTGGACGTAGTATAGTGTTGGTAAGATACCGAGGTCGTCCAAGGACACAAGAGCTTTTAATACCGGTTTATCCTCAACGTCTAACCAAATCAAAAAGTTAGAAAAAATGATTTAAACTAAGAAAAATAAAAACTAACTAAATGCTGAAAAATAAAATAAAATAAAAACAGATAGACAAGATGAATCACTTGGATCCGACACGTGTATTAGTATAACCTTTGATTATTTTCGCACTTTTGCACTTGTTTAAGAGATTATCTTAGTTATTGTAGTAGGCCCCTCTTTTGAAGGCGACGTTACCCTCAACCCAGTAGTTTGAGTCAGCAAGGATACAATCCTAAAGGGTCGGATTATTGAAAGATAATGAATTAAGTTATTAATGCAAATTATGGTAGGCCCCGCTTTTGGCGGTGACGTTACCCTCGGCTAAGTAGTCTGAGTCAGCAGGGATACAGTCCTAAATAGCCGGGTTATAGTATTAATAGTAGTTAACTTATGAGGGGGTCAAAGAGTTTGGATCCCCGCCATCCAATACCTATGGGCATTGAAGGAGATCCTACTAAAATTGACCCAGGTCCCAAGCAGGACCTCTAAACGCTGAACAAGTGCAAGACCCTTACCAAACCGTTCCCTTAACCCCCGACCAGGTAGCCAACATACCTCCATATAGACCGTGGAGATATGAATGGTGAAAATCTTTTATTTTATATAGACAGTAAAATAACGCCAAGACACCACGGACAAACGATAAGGAAAGATCACCTTCAACATAAGTAACTAGTTATTAAAGTCATTAATACAAAACCAAATAAAAAGTGCAAAAGATTAAAAATAAAAAGTATTATACTAAACACTTGTCTTCACTAAGTGATGTAAGAGACTTAGGCAAACATGGCCTTGATTGTCAAGAACTCTTACGATCAATCTTGGATCCCGAGACGACTTACACACTCTACGATGGACAATGGATGATGGTGGTGGATGATGGTGTTATGGTGGTGGTGGGTGGTGGATGAAGTGTGAGAGAGGTGGTGTGCCAAGGGATGAGAGAGAATGAAACCAAGCTCCTCTATTTATAGGCTGGACAGAACGCTGGACACGGCCCCGTGTCCGCTGGACACGGCCCCGTGCCCGTCTGACACTCTCTCTCTTCATTAATTGTAATTGCGAATTGCAATTAATGCGCCTGCTGTACTTTCACCACGCCCCCGTGCTCGCTGGACACGGCCCCGTGGTGAGCAATGGAGGCTTCTACTGGTTTGTCTTTTCTGCTGCTTCCTGGGCACGCCCCCGTGTTCGCTGGACACGGGGCGTGTTCAGACTCTGTTTTCTTCTCTTTGTCTTGGGAGGTGCCGTTGAGGGTCCGGGCAGTCCACTTTTGTTCCTTTTCTTGTATTTATGGTAGAATTAGTGGTCTTTTTGCTTCTTTTGTGATTTTGAGCTCATTTCATCCTGAAAATACAAAAGGAAGACAAAAACACTCTTTTTCCAACATTAGTACTTAAAAAGGGTTAGTTTTATGCCTTAATTGATGTGTTTTATATGTTGCATTTTACACACATCAGGGTTCAACACGGGGCCGTGTTGGTTGGACACGGCCCGTGTTGAACCTTCTGTAATGGAGAAATTCGTGTCGGGTTGCCTTGTTCTTATGCATGGGGCCATTTTTCTCGTTCCCTTTCATCCTTTACCACCATGAGTGTGTTTTATTCCTGCAAATTAAAACTAAAAGATTAAACTAAACTAAGGATAGTTCCATCGAATGCCTCCGTGGTGCGCCACGTTTATAAGGGTCCTTGGCTAGACCCTCCTTATCGGGTGGTTCTAGCTCATCTTCAATTAGGGGGTCATTATTTCCAAAACGATATTTCATTGAGCGCTCAAGATCTATGCTCCTTTTGAATGCCCCTAATTGAAGAGATAGATTGTTGAACTTCCGGTTTTTCAAAGCTTCATGAGTTTTTACAAAAGGTCGTCCCAACACTAGAGGAGCGTCATCGAGGATGACAAAGTCGGTTGGGATTACCATTTGATTTGTTTGAACCAAGACATCCTCCACTACACCGATTGATTTTATTACTTTCCGATCGGATAGAAAAATGGGTATTTGAAGTGGAGCAAAATCACTAATACTTAGCTTTTCAAAAATGTAGTTAGGCATTATGTTAACACAAAGATCTTTATCAATGGTGATATTACTAATAAAGGAATTTTGAAAGAAACATGGAACCGGTGTAATGTTAATTTCAAAAGGGTCTTCTTTTATTAGCCAAGTTTGATCATTAGTTAACTTAACACTTACCATTTCTTCAATTTTAGTGTTAGTGTTTAGCTCTTTTAAAAACTTAGCATGAGGGGTTACTAAACAATGATTTTCAAAAGAAGGTGGCAAGAGATTAATTTTTTTCTAAATTAGACTCTTCTTGTAATTTAACGTTATCGGCCTCACCTTTTTCGTTGTTTAACTCATGTGTTGGTTTTTCACTTTCTTGTTCTTCCATTTTTACATTTTCAACTATCTCTACGTTATTATTAAATTTAATTCTTCTCTTGCGCTGGATTCCTCTTCCCTTGCGCGAGATTCTTTTATGCAACGTTCGATAGTTTTAATGTGTTCTAATATCCTATTGGTCACTTCGGTGAGAGAAAAAGAATTGGGATCCTCAAAGCTTGAATCTGGTTGTTCGATCCTTGGCTCCTCATAATACTCATATGAAGTAGATGGTTCACACCATTGTTCTTCATGGTAAGTATATGATGGATAAGGGTCGAAACTTTGTTCTTCATAGTACTCATATGAGGTGGGTTGTTCACGCCATGGTTCCTCATAATAAGTGTATGATGGTCGTAGCTCGTATCTTGAGTCCTCAAAGTATGAGTATGAAGTCTCATACCTTGGTTCATCAAAATATGAGTATGAGGGAGAAGGTTCATACCTTTGGTCTTCATAGGATGTGTATGAAGTTGATGGCTCGTACCTGGGCTCCTCATAATGGTTGTATGAAGTGGATGGTTGAAACAAGTTACAATATTGTACCGAGTGCGGGTTTCCACAATTAGTGCAATAGTCTCTCATATAATCATCCTCCTCATAGGTGTAGTTGTAACCTCCTGAGTATTGATACATAAGAATTACTCAGCAGACCACAACTGAGTCTCGGGACCAGAAAACAAAAACAAAGACGGAAACAGAGGCTGGACACGGCCCCGTGTTCAGGATCTGTATCTGGGCGTTTTAATTAAAGTTACTAGTCTCGTTGAGCACGGGGGCGTGTTCGGTGAGCACGGCCCCGTGTTCAGACTTTGTATCTGGGTATCTAATCTAAAAAATATGCAGCACGGGGGCGTGTTCAGCGAGCACGGCCCCGTGTTCAGGCTACTGTAAATGCAAACTAAACTAAAATGTAGAAAAACGTGCGCGCGTTTTGAAAAGGTTTTGAAACACTGATTAGGCCGTCGATATGAATGGTGAAAATCTTTTATTTTATATAGACAGTAAAATAATGCCAAGACACGACGGACAAACGATAAGGAAAGATAACCTTCAACATAAGCGACTAGTTATTAAAGTCATTAATACAAAACCAAATAAAAAGTGCAAAAGATTAAAAATAAAAAGTATTATACTAAACACTTGTCTTCACCAAGTGATGTAAGTGACTTAGGCAAACATGGCCTTGATTGTCAAGAACTCTTACGATCAATCTTGGATCCCGAGACGACTCACACACTCTATGATGGACAATGGATGATGGTGGTGGATGATGGTGTTATGATGGTGGTGGGTGGTGGATGAAGTGTGAGAGAGGTGGTGTGCCAAGGGATGAGTTGAAATGAAACCAAACACTCCTATTTATAGGCTGAACAGAAGGCTGGGCACGGCCCCGTGTCCGCTGGACACGCCCCCGTGCCCGTCTGACACTCTCTCTCTTCATTAATTGTAATTCGCAATTACAATTAATGCGCCTGCTGTACTTTCGCCACGCCCCCGTGCTCACTGGACACGGCCCCGTGGTGGGCAATAGAAGCTTTTATAGGTTTGTCTTTTCTGCTGCTTCTTGGGCACGGCCCCGTGCTGGCTGAGAACGGGGCGTGTTCAGTCTTCTGACTTCTCTTTTCTGCTTGGGAGGATGCCGTTGAGGGGTCAGGCAATCCACTTTTGTTCCTTTTCTTGTATTTATGTTAGAATTAGCTGTCTTTTTGCTTCTTTTGTGAATTTGAGCTCATTTCATCCTGGAAATACAAAAGGAAGACAAAAACACTCTTTTTCCAACATTAATACTTAAAAAGGGTTAGTTTTATGCCTTAATTGATGTAATTTATATGTTGCATTTTACACACATCAACGTTACTAAGTTCCTCCGGTAAATCGAGTCTGTAGGCGACTTTTCCGATCCTTTCCAGAATCCTGAAAGGTCCAACGTATCTAGGCGTGAGTTTCCATTTCTTGCCGAATCGGACTACACCCTTCCAAGGTGATACCTTTAGGAGTACGTAGTCACCAACTTCAAATTCAAGGGGCTTGCGTCTTTTATCGGCGTAAGTTTTCTGTCTGTTCCGAGCTTTCACCAAGTTGTCTCTTATTTGGTGGATTTTGCCAGTCGTTTCTTGTAGAATCTCGGGACCGGTTAATTGAGAATGACCGATCTCGTGCCACACAATAGGCGAACGACATCTTTTACCATATAAGGCCTCGAATGGTGCCATTTGGATGCTGGCATGATAGTTGTTATTGTACGAGAATTCGACCACCGGCAGGTGCTTACTCCAACTTCCCCCAAAATCAATAACACACGCACGGAGCATGTATTCAAGAGTACGGATCGTTCTTTCAGTCTGTCCATCGGTTTGTGGATGGAATGCAGTACTTAGATTAAGCGACGTACCAAGGGCCGCTTGAAACGTTTCCCACAATCTCGAAGTAAACCGAGCATCACGGTCAGAGATGATGTCGCGAGGCGTACCATGATTACGAATGATCTCGTCGGTGTAGATTTGGGCTAGCTTGGCCACCTTATAGTCTTCTCGTATCGGCAAAAAGTGGGCTGATTTGGTTATACGATCAACTATAACCCAAATACTGTCGTGACCTGATGGCGTGGGCGGGAGCTTTGTTATGAAGTCCATAGCTATGCTCTCCCACTTCCATATAGGTATCGGCGGTTGTTCGAGTAAGCCAGAAGGTCTTTGGTGTTCGGCCTTGACTTTTGCACAGGTTAAGCAGCTACCAACATAGAGAGCGATATCCCGTTTCATTCCCGGCCACTAGTACTTATAACGAAGATCCTGGTACATCTTGTCAGCACCGGGATGAATGGAGTATTGGGATTTGTGGGCTTCATTCATGATAATCTTTCGCAAATCGGTCCTTTTGGGGATCCAAATTCGGTCCAGATAGTAGAATATCCCATCGGATTTGCTTATAAGCTGAGCGCCGTTGTGATGAATCCTCTCTTTCTTCAATGTATGCTCGTTAAAGCAAGCAGGTTGAGCTTCGCGGATGAGGGTTTCGAGGTTATGCTGCGCTTGAACATTTCGGACGCTAAGCACATAATTCTTCTTGCTGAGCGCGTCGGCAACCACATTCTCCTTGCCTAGGTGATAACGAATCTCACAGTCATAATCGTTGAGGAGTTCTACCCATCGGCGTTGACGCATATTGAGTTCTCTCTGATCGAAGATATGTTGTAGACTCCTGTGATCGGTGAAGATCGTACACTTGGTACCATACAGGTAGTGTCGCCAAATCTTTAATGCAAAGACAACTGCGCCTAGCTCGAGGTCATGGGTCGTATAGTTCTTCTCGTGGATCTTGAGCTGTCGAGATGCGTAAGCTATAACCTTGTCCCGTTGCATGAGAACACTGCCAAGACCAAGGTTTGAAGCATCACAATAGACAACGAAGTCGTCGCTTCCGTCGGGCAGCGTAAGAATCGCTGCATTGCACAGCATATGCTTGAGAGTTTGAAAGGCAGTCTCTTGCGCGGTTCCCCACACAAAAAGCTTGTCTTTATGAGTAAGAGTGGTAAGCGGCATAGTGATTTTGGAGAATCCTTCGATAAATCGTCGGTAATAGCCCACTAACCCGAGGAAAGAACGAACTTCAGACGGGTTTTTGGGCGTACTCCAACTTTTAACTGCTTTCATCTTCGCGGGATCGACGTGTGACAACTCGTAATTTAAACCCACTTTGTATAATGTTACGTGCTCACGTGAACTATGTTGGTTGAATGTTATGGTTATTTTATGTGAATGTTATGTTTATTTTATGTGAATGTATATTTATACAAGTGACCCGACTGCACAAGACTCTCGAACGCACAACCTCTACTTGAACGCACAAGGCCTTGGGCCGTATTCTTTGTAACCGGAACCAATGGGCAGCCCATTAGGGGGTTTCGGCCCACTTATCTTATACGTACAACATACACACACACCTTAGGAGGTCATTCTCTCATAGTTACAATTCTCACAACACACACACAAACCCTAGACGACTTTTTCTCTCTCTCGTTTTGCTTGGAAGCCGACGGCACCAAGATCAATCCTTGTTCACCCTCTTTGATCGGTTAGTGTTTGATATTAATATGTTGTTAAATGATGTTGTGATTTCATGATTGTACTAAAACCATTAGGATTGATTGCTATGATGAACAATAGGAACCGTATATAGATGTTCTTGTGGATTGAATTGCATGAAAATAACTTCAAACCGATTCAATGATGCTTGACTAAATTGTGGTTATGCTATACGTTCCGGATTGGTAGCTTGTTAATGTGCTAACGAATCGGGTTATGCATGTAATCGGCTTGTTTGTGTTTGAATGTTAACGTTTTGATTTGATGATGTTCATGAGTTGGTTTTGATTAGGGTTCATAGAGATTGGTAGATGAAACCCTTGTTTGATCTATATTAGATTAATCACATGTTTGGAAGTTGTTAATTGATAAAACTAGATAAGGAAACTGTTAATTGATTGTAACCGAATAGCTTGATTTGTGGAATGATTAATCTAATCACACAAGACTAGCCAATCGCACAAGGGAGCCCACTCGCACAAGGCCCTTAGTCGCACAAGACCTCCTGTCGCACAAGGTGTCCAATCACACAAGTCTGATCCGGTCGCACAAGGGGTATTGATCGCACAAGATCCCCTGAATCGCACAAGGTTAGCGGATCAGCTTAACTATTGGGCCGGAGGACATGTTGGGTTGGGCTGGTCAGTCGCACAACCCAGATGAATCGCACATGTTAAGCTGTTACACTGTTTGGGCCGAACAAGCCCAAAGTCAGCCACAAAACCAGCAGAATCAGAGGCAACAGGGACAACCACCCCAGCAGAACCAGGGTTTCAGGAAGGGGTGCTATCAGTGTGGTGATGAGGGTCACTTTAAGCGGGATTGCCCTCAGTTAAACCAGAACGCCATCGACAACAACCGCCCGAATAATAACAATGCTGGGAACAACAACAACAACGGTAATAACGGGGGAAATGGTGCTCGCGGTAGAGTGTTCCAGCTTGGAGCAGGGGATGCCAGGAATGACGGCAACGTTGTAACTGGTACGTTTCCTGTTAACCATCGTATTGCTTCTGTATTATTTGATTCGGGTGCCGATTGGAGTTATGTGTCCCTAGAGTTTAGTCAACGATTAGGGATAACCCCAACACCTTTAGAGGTTAAACAAGTAGTAGAACTAGCAGATGGTAAGACGATAGAAGCCTCGAATGTCCTTTTTGGATGCAAATTAGATCTCGTGGGTCGGGTGTTTGACATTGACCTCCTTCCCGTTACGCTCGGTAGTTTTGACATAGTGGTAGGCATGGATTGGTTGTCTAAGCACCAAGCGGAAATCTTGTGTAAGGAGAAAATTGTGCGTATTCCTCTCCCTGATGGGGAGCCACTGTTAGTTCAAGGGCATCGTAGTGGGACGATGGTTGGGATTATCACGGCCATGCGTGCACAGCAGTATCTACAAAAGGGGTATCCTGCACTGTTAGCGTTAGTTACCCACGCTCAGTCTGAAGAGAGTAAGATCGAGGATCTACCAGTGGTGCGAGAATTCGCTGATGTATTCCCATGGGCACACTCCCTAGGGTATCTAACATGAGCAACATCGTAACGCAACATTGAATCGCATTAACATACATCTGGTAACTCAATACGTAAACAAAACCTTGAACTCACCAGCGTAGTCTGACACACTTGTTTGCATGCTTGTAGGTCGTTAACTCTAGAACATGGACTTGCTATCTGGGCGTGCTGGAGTGGTCATGGATCGAAGCTACTGGATTATTTATAATTGATACATTGGTTTTAAGTTTATTTTGAAACAATTACTAAATGACTTATCATATGCTTCCGCTACATAACTCTTGGGAATTAATATTGTGTTTGACATTTAATCTTGGCTATTAATGACATGTTTTATTTAAGTATTTACTATTGGTTCAATGTGATTGGTGGCTCAGACTCTGATGTGTAACACGCCTCGTGGGGTTTCCGCAGGTGGTATTTGCGTTGAAGATTTGGAGGCACTATCTGTACGGTACCAAATGCACCATTTACACCGACCATAGGAGTCTCTAGCACATCTTCGACCAGAAAGAATTGAATATGCGACAGCGACGATGGGTGGAATTATTGAACGATTATGAATGTGCCATCAAGTATCATCCGGGCAAGGCGAATGTTGTAGCTGACGCCCTCAGCAGAAAGGATAATGCATCCAGGCATGTGCGAGCATTGCAACTCACGATCCAGTCCAACCTTCCTTCCCAGATACGAGACGCTCAGTTGGAAGCGTTGAAACCAGAGAACGTTCGAGCTGAAGCTTTACGTGGCTCGAGACAACGACTAGAACAAAAGAGAGACGGTGCTTACTACGTAACTGGACGCATTTGGGTCCCACTCTTTGGCAACTTACGAGAACTTGTAATGGAAGAGGCACATAAGTCACGCTACTCTGTACATCCGGGATCAGATAAGATGTACCACGACCTGAGAACTACCTACTGGTGGCCCAGCATGAAGGCTCATATAGCAACCTACGTCAGCAAATGTTTGACTTGTGCTAAAGTCAAAGCAGAACATCAAAAGCCCTCAGGTCTACTGCATCAACCAGAGATACCCACATGGAAGTGGGAACAGATCGCTATGGATTTCGTGACAGGACTACTAAGAACTCAGGCTGGGAATGACACTATTTGGGTGATTGTTGATCGCCTCACGAAATCAGCACACTTCCTAGCAATCAAGGAAACAGACAAGTTTTCTCAGCTGGCAGCAGTGTATCTTAAGGAAGTGGTTTCTAGGCATGGAGTGCCAACTTCTATCATTTCAGACCGTGATCCGCGTTTCACTTCAGAGTTATGGCAGTCTATGCATAAATCGTTTGGTTCCCAACTCGACATGAGTACCGCTTATCACCCACAGACGGATGGTCAAAGCGAGCGCACCATCCAAACACTCGAAGATATGCTTCGGGCATGCGTACTCGACTTTGGAAAAGGATGGGAGAAGCACCTACCGTTGATAGAATTCTCCTACAACAACAGCTACCATTCAAGTATTAAGGCAGCTCCATTCGAAGCATTGTACGGACGGAAATGTCGTTCACCTCTCTGTTGGCATGAGGTGGGTGATAGCCAGATCACAGGCCCTGAGTTTGTTCTTGAAGCATCAGAAAGCATTGTGCAGATCAGAAACCGTATGGCCGCAGCTCGTGATCGTCAGAAAAGCTACGCTGACAAGCGTAGTAAACCGCTGGAATTTGAAGTTAATGACCGCGTTATGTTAAAGGTTTCACCCTGGAAGGGTGTGGTGCGTTTTGGGAAACGCGGCAAACTAAACCCTCGTTATGTAGGACCATTCAAAATTTTAGAACGGATTGGAAAGGTGGCCTACAGGTTGGAATTACCTGCTGAGTTGGGTAATGTCCATGATGTGTTTCACGTATCGCAGCTAAAGAAGTGTTTGGTTGATGAAACACTCGTAGTACCATTCCAAGAGCTGAAGATAGACGACAAATTGCAGTTTGTCGAGGAACCAATTGAGATTATGGATCGGGAAGTTAAAGTTCGAAAACACAGCCGTATACCGATTGTGAGAGTTCGTTGGAACTCAAGACGTGGTCCAGAGTTCACGTGGGAACGCGAGGACCAGATGAAACTTAAGTATCCACATTTGTTCCCCACAGATCAGGCAGAACCTAGAAAACTTAAAGCTGAGGCAACTAGTGAATTTCGGGACGAAATTCCCATTCAAGTGGGGGATGATGTGACACCTCAGGAAAACTAGTGAACAATATAGCTTACGTTAGTGAGTGCGTACCAAATTTCGGGACGAAATTTCTTTTTAGTTGGGGATACTGTGACAACTCGTAATTTAAACCCACTTTGTATAACGTTACGTGCTCACGTGAACTATGTTGGTTGAATGTTATGGTTATTTTATGTGAATGTTATGTTTATTTTATGTGAATGTATATTTATACAAGTGACCCGACTGCACAAGACTCTCGAACGCACAACCTCTACTTGAACGCACAAGGCCTTGGGCCGTATTCTTTGTAACCGGAACCAATGGGCAGCCCATTAGGGGGTTTCGGCCCACTTATCTTATACGTACAACATACACACACACCTTAGGAGGTCATTCTCTCATAGTTACAATTCTCACAACACACACACAAACCCTAGACGACTTTTTCTCTCTCTCGTTTTGCTTGGAAGCCGACGGCACCAAGATCAATCCTTGTTCACCCTCTTTGATCGGTTAGTGTTTGATATTAATATGTTGTTAAATGATGTTGTGATTTCATGATTGTACTAAAACCATTAGGATTGATTGCTATGATGAACAATAGGAACCGTATATAGATGTTCTTGTGGATTGAATTGCATGAAAATAACTTCAAACCGATTCAATGATGCTTGACTAAATTGTGGTTATGCTATACGTTCCGGATTGGTAGCTTGTTAATGTGCTAACGAATCGGGTTATGCATGTAATCGGCTTGTTTGTGTTTGAATGTTAACGTTTTGATTTGATGATGTTCATGAGTTGGTTTTGATTAGGGTTCATAGAGATTGGTAGATGAAACCCTTGTTTGATCTATATTAGATTAATCACATGTTTGGAAGTTGTTAATTGATAAAACTAGATAAGGAAACTGTTAATTGATTGTAACCGAATAGCTTGATTTGTGGAATGATTAATCTAATCACACAAGACTAGCCAATCGCACAAGGGAGCCCACTCGCACAAGGCCCTTAGTCGCACAAGACCTCCTGTCGCACAAGGTGTCCAATCACACAAGTCTGATCCGGTCGCACAAGGGGTATTGATCGCACAAGATCCCCTGAATCGCACAAGGTTAGCGGATCAGCTTAACTATTGGGCCGGAGGACATGTTGGGTTGGGCTGGTCAGTCGCACAACCCAGATGAATCGCACATGTTAAGCTGTTACACTGTTTGGGCCGAACAAGCCCAAAGTCAGCCACAAAACCAGCAGAATCAGAGGCAACAGGGACAACCACCCCAGCAGAACCAGGGTTTCAGGAAGGGGTGCTATCAGTGTGGTGATGAGGGTCACTTTAAGCGGGATTGCCCTCAGTTAAACCAGAACGCCATCGACAACAACCGCCCGAATAATAACAATGCTGGGAACAACAACAACAACGGTAATAACGGGGGAAATGGTGCTCGCGGTAGAGTGTTCCAGCTTGGAGCAGGGGATGCCAGGAATGACGGCAACGTTGTAACTGGTACGTTTCCTGTTAACCATCGTATTGCTTCTGTATTATTTGATTCGGGTGCCGATTGGAGTTATGTGTCCCTAGAGTTTAGTCAACGATTAGGGATAACCCCAACACCTTTAGAGGTTAAACAAGTAGTAGAACTAGCAGATGGTAAGACGATAGAAGCCTCGAATGTCCTTTTTGGATGCAAATTAGATCTCGTGGGTCGGGTGTTTGACATTGACCTCCTTCCCGTTACGCTCGGTAGTTTTGACATAGTGGTAGGCATGGATTGGTTGTCTAAGCACCAAGCGGAAATCTTGTGTAAGGAGAAAATTGTGCGTATTCCTCTCCCTGATGGGGAGCCACTGTTAGTTCAAGGGCATCGTAGTGGGACGATGGTTGGGATTATCACGGCCATGCGTGCACAGCAGTATCTACAAAAGGGGTATCCTGCACTGTTAGCGTTAGTTACCCACGCTCAGTCTGAAGAGAGTAAGATCGAGGATCTACCAGTGGTGCGAGAATTCGCTGATGTATTCCCATGGGCACACTCCCTAGGGTATCTAACATGAGCAACATCGTAACGCAACATTGAATCGCATTAACATACATCTGGTAACTCAATACGTAAACAAAACCTTGAACTCACCAGCGTAGTCTGACACACTTGTTTGCATGCTTGTAGGTCGTTAACTCTAGAACATGGACTTGCTATCTGGGCGTGCTGGAGTGGTCATGGATCGAAGCTACTGGATTATTTATAATTGATACATTGGTTTTAAGTTTATTTTGAAACAATTACTAAATGACTTATCATATGCTTCCGCTACATAACTCTTGGGAATTAATATTGTGTTTGACATTTAATCTTGGCTATTAATGACATGTTTTATTTAAGTATTTACTATTGGTTCAATGTGATTGGTGGCTCAGACTCTGATGTGTAACACGCCTCGTGGGGTTTCCGCAGGTGGTATTTGCGTTGAAGATTTGGAGGCACTATCTGTACGGTACCAAATGCACCATTTACACCGACCATAGGAGTCTCTAGCACATCTTCGACCAGAAAGAATTGAATATGCGACAGCGACGATGGGTGGAATTATTGAACGATTATGAATGTGCCATCAAGTATCATCCGGGCAAGGCGAATGTTGTAGCTGACGCCCTCAGCAGAAAGGATAATGCACCCAGGCATGTGCGAGCATTGCAACTCACGATCCAGTCCAACCTTCCTTCCCAGATACGAGACGCTCAGTTGGAAGCGTTGAAACCAGAGAACGTTCGAGCTGAAGCTTTACGTGGCTCGAGACAACGACTAGAACAAAAGAGAGACGGTGCTTACTACGTAACTGGACGCATTTGGGTCCCACTCTTTGGCAACTTACGAGAACTTGTAATGGAAGAGGCACATAAGTCACGCTACTCTGTACATCCGGGATCAGATAAGATGTACCACGACCTGAGAACTACCTACTGGTGGCCCAGCATGAAGGCTCATATAGCAACCTACGTCAGCAAATGTTTGACTTGTGCTAAAGTCAAAGTAGAACATCAAAAGCCCTCAGGTCTACTGCATCAACCAGAGATACCCACATGGAAGTGGGAACAGATCGCTATGGATTTCGTGACAGGACTACTAAGAACTCAGGCTGGGAATGACACTATTTGGGTGATTGTTGATCGCCTCACGAAATCAGCACACTTCCTAGCAATCAAGGAAACAGACAAGTTTTCTCAGCTGGCAGCAGTGTATCTTAAGGAAGTG
Source organism: Helianthus annuus (assembly GCF_002127325.2). Classification (NCBI taxonomy): domain Eukaryota; kingdom Viridiplantae; phylum Streptophyta; class Magnoliopsida; order Asterales; family Asteraceae; genus Helianthus; species Helianthus annuus. Next base: position 59,423,311 of record NC_035441.2, on the reverse strand, counting down.
GTTTCTAGGCATGGAGTGCCAACTTCTATCATTTCAGACCGTGATCCGCGTTTCACTTCAGAGTTATGGCAGTCTATGCATAAATCGTTTGGTTCCCAACTCGACATGAGTACCGCTTATCACCCACAGACGGATGGTCAAAGCGAGCGCACCATCCAAACACTCGAAGATATGCTTCGGGCATGCGTACTCGACTTTGGAAAAGGATGGGAGAAGCACCTACCGTTGATAGAATTCTCCTACAACAACAGCTACCATTCAAGTATTAAGGCAGCTCCATTCGAAGCATTGTACGGACGGAAATGTCGTTCACCTCTCTGTTGGCATGAGGTGGGTGATAGCCAGATCACAGGCCCTGAGTTTGTTCTTGAAGCATCAGAAAGCATTGTGCAGATCAGAAACCGTATGGCCGCAGCTCGTGATCGTCAGAAAAGCTACGCTGACAAGCGTAGTAAACCGCTGGAATTTGAAGTTAATGACCGCGTTATGTTAAAGGTTTCACCCTGGAAGGGTGTGGTGCGTTTTGGGAAACGCGGCAAACTAAACCCTCGTTATGTAGGACCATTCAAAATTTTAGAACGGATTGGAAAGGTGGCCTACAGGTTGGAATTACCTGCTGAGTTGGGTAATGTCCATGATGTGTTTCACGTATCGCAGCTAAAGAAGTGTTTGGTTGATGAAACACTCGTAGTACCATTCCAAGAGCTGAAGATAGACGACAAATTGCAGTTTGTCGAGGAACCAATTGAGATTATGGATCGGGAAGTTAAAGTTCGAAAACACAGCCGTATACCGATTGTGAGAGTTCGTTGGAACTTAAGACGTGGTCCAGAGTTCACGTGGGAACGCGAGGACCAGATGAAACTTAAGTATCCACATTTGTTCCCCACAGATCAGGCAGAACCTAGCAAACTTAAAGCTGAGGCAACTAGTGAATTTCGGGACGAAATTCCCATTCAAGTGGGGGATGATGTGACACCTCAGGAAAACTAGTGAACAATATAGCTTACGTTAGTGAGTGCGTACCAAATTTCGGGACGAAATTTCTTTTTAGTTGGGGATACTGTGACAACTCGTAATTTAAACCCACTTTGTATAACGTTACGTGCTCACGTGAACTATGTTGGTTGAATGTTATGGTTATTTTATGTGAATGTTATGTTTATTTTATGTGAATGTATATTTATACAAGTGACCCGACTGCACAAGACTCTCGAACGCACAACCTCTACTTGAACGCACAAGGCCTTGGGCCGTATTCTTTGTAACCGGAACCAATGGGCAGCCCATTAGGGGGTTTCGGCCCACTTATCTTATACGTACAACATACACACACACCTTAGGAGGTCATTCTCTCATAGTTACAATTCTCACAACACACACACACAAACCCTAGACGACTTTTTCTCTCTCTCGTTTTGCTTGGAAGCCGACGGCACCAAGATCAATCCTTGTTCACCCTCTTTGATCGGTTAGTGTTTGATATTAATATGTTGTTAAATGATGTTGTGATTTCATGATTGTACTAAAACCATTAGGATTGATTGCTATGATGAACAATAGGAACCGTATATAGATGTTCTTGTGGATCGAATTGCATGAAAATAACTTCAAACCGATTCAATGATGCTTGACTAAATTGTGGTTATGCTATACGTTCCGGATTGGTAGCTTGTTAATGTGCTAACGAATCGGGTTATGCATGTAATCGGCTTGTTTGTGTTTGAATGTTAACGTTTTGATTTGATGATGTTCATGAGTTGGTTTTGATTAGGGTTCATAGAGATTGGTAGATGAAACCCTTGTTTGATCTATATTAGATTAATCACATGTTTGGAAGTTGTTAATTGATAAAACTAGATAAGGAAACTGTTAATCGATTGTAACCGAATAGCTTGATTTGTGGAATGATTAATCTAATCACACAAGACTAGCCAATCGCACAAGGGAGCCCACTCGCACAAGGCCCTTAGTCGCACAAGACCTCCTGTCGCACAAGGTGTCCAATCACACAAGTCTGATCCGGTCGCACAAGGGGTATTGATCGCACAAGATCCCCTGAATCGCACAAGGTTAGCGGATCAGCTTAACTATTGGGCCGGAGGACATGTTGGGTTGGGCTGGTCAGTCGCACAACCCAGATGAATCGCACATGTTAAGCTGTTACACTGTTTGGGCCGAACAAGCCCAAAGTCAGTCGCACAACCTGAGTTGGACCGCACAAGTCATGTTAGTGAATTTGGGCCGAGCACATTGGGCTTATATCTTTAGCCGCACAAGACTGTTATATGTTTGGTGTATTGGGCCGTTATGTTATTGGGTTGTATATTATTGATGGGCTGGGTTTGGTTGGATCGCACAACATGTTGTGGGTCGCACAACATGTTGGGCCGAATACTATTGGACTTATTTAAATCGTACAAGTTGATATGTTGTGACTGTAACTTGTATAGCTTGATTGTTAAAGTGTTGCCATGATCTATACGTGCCTGAAACCTGTTAGTTATGTGTAAACCTGTGTGCATTACTTGAACCAAACCTGACTTGTATGATAAACGTGCTTGGACGAGGTTGATCACATTGTAGCTTAACTGAACTTTTGTGTATCATACCGAGCAACCCCAGGTGAGTTCATTGCATTTTCTCAAGCATGCGTCCCGGTGGTTTGGGACAACTGGTAAACATTTGGAAGGGAAACATTGGGTAAACAACTTAATCGGTTTTGGTTATTGCCTGGAGGGCAATGGGGGTAATTAGTTGATAGCGCTATTAGGTGGGAAACCTCACACCGGGCCGTAAGGACGGGCGTGAACTAATTATCTGGATAGGGCTATGGTTGTTAGAGGCACACTCCTCGGATACATATGGGCACACTCCCTAGGGTATCTAACGATGGCAACATAGCAAACAAGGGGTACCCACTCCCCGGATACACATGGGCACACTCCCTAGGGTATCTAACATGAGCAACATCGTAACGCAACATTGAATCGCATTAACATACATCTGGTAACTCAATACGTTAACAAAACCTTGAACTCACCAGCGTAGTCTGACACACTTGTTTGCATGCTTGTAGGTCGTTAACTCTGGAACATGGACTTGCTATCTGGGCGTGCTCCAGTGGTCATGGATCGAAGCTACTGGATTATTTATAATTGATACATTGGTTTTAAGTTTATTTTGAAACAATTACTAAATGACTTATCATATGCTTCTGCTACATAACTCTTGGGAATTAATATTGTGTTTGACATTTAATCTTGGCTATTAATGACATGTTTTATTTAAGTATTTACTATTGGTTCAATGTGATTGGTGGCTCAGACTCTGATGTGTAACACGCCTCGCGGGGTTTCCGCAGGTGGTATTTTGGGGGTGTTACACAACGTGTATACCCTGACTATTCACGATGTGACCCAGAAACTGAACCTCCTCTAACCAGAATTCACACTTGGAGAACTTGGCGTAGAGTTGATTCCCCTGAAGTAACTCGAGAACCAAACGTAGATGTTGCGCGTGTTCGGTCTTCGACTTGGAATAGATCAAGACATCGTCAATGAACACGATGACGAAACGGTCTAAGAAGGGCTTACACACGCGATTCATCAGATCCATGAAAACCGCGGGTGCGTTAGTTAAACCAAAAGGCATAACAAGGAATTCATAATGGCCATAACGGATTCGAAAAGCGGTTTTAGGTATGTCTTCCTCCTGAATCCGCAATTGATGATAGCATGAACGCAGATCGATCTTCGAGAAACATTGGGCACCTTGCAGCTGATCAAATAAGTCGTCGATTCGGGGTAGGGGGTATCGGTTCTTGATAGTTAGCTTATTCAGCTCCCGATAATCGATGCACATCCGGAACGACCCATCCTTCTTTTTGATGAAAAGGACCGGCGCGCCCCAAGGAGAAGTGCTCGTGCGAATAAAGCCTTTTTCAAGCAATTCTTGGAGTTGGTTCGATAGTTCCCGCATTTCGGATGGAGCGAGTCGATAAGGGGTGGCAACAGGGTTAGCTCCCGGAATGAGGTCGATGCACAAGTCGATATCACGACTAGGAGGTAGTCCAGGGAGATCGTCAGGGAACACCTAAGGAAACTCACGGACCACTGGGACGTCTTTGACTTCAACTTTCTTTTTCTTTTCCTTCTCCGCTACTACAATGTTGGCCAAGAAGGCTTTGTATTCCTTGCGGAGATACTTGCTGGCTTGAATACATGACATGAGCTTGAGACCTTTCGAAGTAGTTTCACCATACACACATAGAAGATCACCATTGGCGAGCGAGAATCGAATCATCTTATCGAAGCACACAACTTCAGCATGGTTTTCGCGAAGAAAGTCCATGCCTACTATGACGTCGAAACTTCCGAGTTGCATCGGAATAAGGTCGATTGGGAAGATGTGATTGTTGAGCTCGAGAGTACAATCACGGAGTACGGAATTAACAGCGACAGTTCTTCCAGTAGTGACTTCGACTTCGAATGCCGACGAAAGATAAGAGCGCTTACGACTAAGGAGCTTCTCGAATTCAAACGACACAAAGCAGTTATCGGCTCCAGTATCAAACAAACATGATGCATATATACCATTCACAAGGAATGTACCATTGACCACATTGTTGTCAGCTTGAGCCTGAGGGGCGTCGATGTTGAAGGTTCTGGCATGGGCTGCTTGCTGCTGTTGCTGAGGCTGCTGTTGTTGTTACTGCTGGGGCTGCTGGGGCTCTTGCTTGACTACTCTGTTCGGGCACCTGTTTGCAAAGTGGTTGGGATCACCACATGCAAAGCAGACTCGAGCATTGACTGCTGGTGCTTGAGCTGCTGGTTAGCCTTGAGGGGCAGGGAGCAGAGCTTGGTTGGCAACGGCTTGAACTGGGGCTTGACGGGGACCATAGCGACAGTTCGAAGTGAAATGCCCGTAGAGGTTGCAATGAGCGCAGAATCGACAAGCCAGACCCACTGGATGGTGATAAGAGCATGTCAGGCAAAGTGTGTGAGGGCCTGTGTATGCACGCTTCGCTGGTGGTGCATTGATCACCGGAGCTGAGCGCTGATGTTGCTGCTGCTGGACTGGTACAGCCTGAAGAGGAGCAGCAGTGGTTGCGGCAGCACAGCTCTTGTTGCTGGAGCTGTTGTTCTTCTTCCTTCTTCTTGAAGACTTGGAGGTTTGAGCAGTGGTGTTGTCGGTGGATGCTGTTGTGGCTTGATGCAGAGACTTGGTTTGCTTATCCCAAAACCCAGACTTCACCCGCTTGTCGTTGATCTCAGCGGCAAGTAGGTAAGTCTCCTCGATCGATGCTGGCTTGGAGGCTTGAACAAAATCCGCTACACAGTCTGGCAAAGCTCGGATATACTTCTTGATGGTCATATCTGGAGTCTTGGCCTGATCGGGACAGATGATACTAAGCTGTTTGAAGCGAGCAGTGAGAGCAGCGTTGTCTCCGTCCTTCTGCTTAATGACCCAAAATTCATCCTCTAGATTTTGGCGTTCATGAGGAGGGCAGAATTCATCAATCATAATTGCCTTCAGTTCCTCCCATGTCAGCTCGTAAGCTGCATCATTCCCACGCTTGTTTCGTTCAGCAGTCCACCACTCTAGAGCACGGGACTGGAAGACGCCGGTAGCATTGAGAGTGCGGAGATTTTCGGGGCATCCGCTTTGTAGGAGGGTGACTTCAACCGAGTCGAACCAGTGAAACATGGCAGTAGGGCCATCCTCACCGGTGAACTCCTTCGGTCCACACGCTTTGAACTGCTTGAAACTAAAAGCAGCTTTGCTGGAATCTTTAGGGTATCAGCATGAGACACTTCAGACGACTTGCTAGCGTTTTCATACACCTCGCTCACAGCTTTCGCTACGGACTTGGAGATGATAGCAGCGAGACGCCTGTCTCTCTTCTCTTGGCGGGTCAGGCGTTGACGTGATCCAGATGACGACATGGTCTGCAATAGACATCGTCACAGGACTCAACACAACGTAATCGAATCTCACCTCACACGTCTAGATTACTAAAGCTCAGGAACACCTCGAAACACATAACACGTAATCACATAGGCACAGAATCCACATAACCACAGAAGCTCATAAGCAAGCAGGGCACAGAAGCACATAAACATGTACACATTTTAGCACAGAGGCACATATTCTCATGAAATCCCCCTATTGGCACATAGCAGCACATACAGTTTCCCGACTGCCTCTAAGTCTCGAATATAGCGATCGCTCATAGTATATTGAGTAGCATAGCATAGTATAGCCTATCCTAGTCGTATAGCATAGCATACTAATATCGTCTAGATTGCATTAACTGGAAATCAAATTGAGATAGAATAGCAGTACGAGTCGCGTGAAATGATAGCGAAATCGAATAACCACCGAAAATATAAACACGTAAACAGGTAAGGCACATAAAAACACATAAAATTGACGAGTGTACTTGATGACTCGTCAGAATCGAAACACATAAAATTGAGAGTTAGATTGTCTGCGGCTACTGGACATCGACTAGCCAAGGCAGTCCGACTATTCACAGTGGACTTGTCGTCACTTTCGATCTGCCTCGATTCTCGGGCATTCCACACGTATCCCTTAGGTCATACTTGTGAGTTCAGGTCGTTGGAGTCCATCGAATGCCTTGGTGAGATGAAATGAAGTTCGCAACAAACTGACAAGGTTAGGGTTTCACCCCTGGCTTAGAAATTTCTTCCTTGTTTTAAGAAAATTTGGAGAAAATTTTCATCAAAATACGGGTTTCACCCCTGATTTGGTTTAATCCTCCTTGTTTGTTGGTGAAGATAATGAGATAAGCATAAATGATCAGCATAAGTCACGCAATTCGGTCAGGAGTTTGCGGTTTTCAAACCTAGTCCTGACTAGATTGTTGACTTTGATTGGAATTCGAGTGCAGTGATAGCGAAGGATAGCATAAATAAACACATAAACTTGGTCTGTTGGCTCCTAGCTATAGTCTAGGTCTCTAAGACAGCGACCCGGACTAGGTCGTGTCTAGCCTAATGTCACACACCGACCACGTAAAACGACAAATCGTGGCGGAAACGCCGGGGAGTATTGTAACAGAATTATTGTTTCAAACCATGGATACGAAGAGTTTCATTTCATTAAATATTAAACATTGTTTTAAAGTTAAACAAGCAAATCAAACATAGACTAATATCATTATTAAATCACTAAGGCCTCGTCCGGTCCTAAGTGAGCATGCTTCCTATTCGCAATCAAGACTAAGCAACTTCCCCTGAAACATATGTAAAAACAAAGTCAGCAAAGAAATGCTGGCGAGTACATAGGTTTTGTGAGAGTGTCAGATTCATGGCTCGTTTATACGTTGGAATAAATTGTGCAACCTTGTTATTTGTCATTAGAAAACCGTGTTTTATAAAATGTTTGTATCGTAAAATGAATAACCGAATCAAAATAGTTTGGCTATAATTTATAAACCTCAAAGCCATGAATCTTTACCCAAAACATTTGTTTTTCGTAAACCAAATCATAAATCATTTTTGTAATAAAATTCGTATAGTTTATATCATTTCGAAAACCTCGTTTGTGTGACATCGCTTCCAATTGTTTACCCAGATCGTTTAATTCGTTGAACATCTCTTTAGTCGTTTAAATCATTCTCGTTTTAGATCGTGAAACTACTTTTGGTTGTCTCGCTAATAACATTCAAACCTGTGTGACTCGTTTATTGTTCAACTCGTTTTCGCATTAACAAACCTCCAAAGGGTAAGTTAACAATCATCAGATTCGGTCGTTACCCACCTAACCCACACATAACCATGGGTCCGGTCTGATAACAGGATTTGTCGGATCCTATGGTACCATAACCTAATACTGGTCGGTTTGGCTGAAATTAATGAATGTCATTTGTTATGTAATTACAACCAACAAGCTCGTTCACATTATCGAAATCGTTATTAGTTTAATATAAACCATCTTACTCGTTTTGAAACCATCGTTAAAACATCGAAATCGTTTGATACATATGAATCACCCCAAAACAATTGAAAACAGTAAAATAGGGGAACTATATACTCACCTTCGGGTGCGTTTTTAAATGTTAACACAATCCCTCAATTGTTTATCCGCCCTAAATTAAATAAGAATGATTTTTAATAATCAAAAACCACACTTTGACATGCAAAATACTACTTAGGTCATTTATGTTTTAATATATATGAAACTGGACTGTTTTCGGACATTTAAATAAAATGGTTAACTTATTCCAAAAATTCCCAAATTTTTACAGAACATCTTACACGAACCAAATATTATTGTGTAAAAACATCGGAGTCTAGTTCATTACCAATATTTTATAAAAATACATTTTCCTGACTGCAAATCAGATTTGATACTTTCTGATCGCAGTCTACGGAATAATTCACTAAAAATTAATCGTAAGTCCGTTTAACGTAATTCCAGTTGGAGGATCACGGCGACAACAGTGACCATCTACAGTATTAGTTTCGTGATCTAATCCTACACAGAATCCAAGTTATGACTGTGTTGGAACCTGAAGGTTTATTCATGCAGGTGAATATAGTACAAGGGTTACAAGGGTTGTTTTTGTTTATTTCTTAATGACTATAATGGGCCGATTAGGGTGTTAGGGTCAACTCACAACCAACTAGTGTTAGGGCCTAGATTTCGGTCCAAGTGTTTAGTATATGTACAAACCTCAACCTTAGGGTTGAGGTTGTTGGTTGGATAGGAGGTTGCGAGTTCTATTGCTAGATCTTGTATCAGTCTACGTTTATCGTTGAATGCAAGAATCTATTGGTTTGTGATTTCTATTACTCTCAACTATTATTCTTTATTATTGTTTAATCTTGAATCGTCTTGTGATTGAATTCCGCGCTTTCACAAGATCTTGTTGATATCATTGATTGATCCTGCAAGGGTTTTACAATTGGTATCAGAGCCAAGAAACCATTCTTGGTTCGGTTTTGATATCAATCAGATTCAAGATTAAACATTATTACTAATCCGGTTTGTGGTGATTGTTTTGCAGTGAAAGGAATTAGTTATTACCGATCTGTTTTGGATCTGTTCTTGGTGTTTTTGCTTAAAATTGTTACTGATTTGGATCGTAATTTTCAAAAAATTGTTTGCTGATTGTTCGGAGCTGATTGAAGAAAATTCAAAGATCTCAAATCTTTGAATTTTGGAAGTGCTGGAAATCCGGGATTACGAGTCAACAGTTCTTATCTCTTATCTGTTTTGCAGGTCTCGACTCGCAACATCTGTGGTCTCAACTTGTTCTGCTCTCGTCTCGACTCGCAACAACTGTGGTCTCGGCTTGTCCTGTTTTGGTTTCGACTCGCAACGGCTGTCTGTCTCGAGTCAAGTCTCGAGTTGTGCTGTTTTAGTTTCGACTCGCAATCGGCTGGTCTCGACAAGTGGTGGTTGACTCGCAACCAGACGTCTCGAGTCATTTGATTTTGGTTTCGACTCGCAATCGTGGTCTCGACTCGCAACGTCAAACTGAAACACGTGTTTTGGACCTGAACTGTTGAACTGTTGGACTGTTGAACTGTTGGACTGTTGAACTGTTGGACTGTTGGACTTTAAATAATTGATTTAATTAATTATCTTTAAGAAAACATGTCAACTGCTAATGATCTAGCTGTCACAAATGCTCAGCAAGAGTTGGACTCTAAAATTGGAACCAGCTCTCGTATTCCAAGGCTTTTGGATGCAAATGATTTTCCTGAATGGAAGTGGCGTTTTGAGCAACACATCAAGTTTAAGGAGCCCAAACTTTGGAGGGTTATTGAAAGAGGTCCTAGAGAAATCATGTATGAGAAGGAAACGAACCCTGGAGTCAAAGTCAAGAAACCTCGTGCCGAGTATACTGATGAAGATTATGCTATTGAAGAAGAAGATAATCGAGCAACATCTTACTTGACTATGGGACTGGGATCAGACATTGCTATGGGATTTCGCACTTGCAAATCGGCTAAAGAGATGTGGGAAGCATTGATTGATGTGTACGAAGGGAATGAAGACATGAGGGAAAGCAGAAGGAACCTGTTGAGGCAAAATTTCAATAATTTCAACTACATCTATGGGGAAACTATTGAGAATCAGATTCAGCGTTTCTCAAAGATCATTACTCAAATGGACCTAGAAGAAATCCTTCCTTCAAAGGCTGCTCAGAATCGACAACTTCTGAATGCCTTGCCTAAGAGTTGGGATAACCACGTTGCTATGATCAAGCGGACGAAAGATCTCGCAAGATGCACCTTGACTGAAATGATTTCTCATATCAAGGCATGTGAGCTTGATGACAAGTAACGGGAGAATAATCACAAGTCCAGTTTGTTAGCAGCAGGCATTTCTGTTTCTTCTACCAATTCAAGCAATGACAACACTGCACTGATTTCACAGAATGGATCGAAAAAGGCTACTTCTGGGTCAAACACTACTGTGCATTACTCTAGCTCAAGCCCCTCATCGTCTACAGCAAAAATTACCACACCTTCTTCAGCAAAATCCGAGCTCATTGCTTTCTTTACTCAGCAATCCAAAGAAAATCTGGAGGTCGCTGCTTCAGTCATAAATTGTTTAAATGCTTTTGTTGCAGGTAAAATACAACCTCCAAGCTGGTCGTTGAATGATCTATATCAGTATCATCCTGATGATGTGGAGGAGATGGACATCACCTGGCAAATGGCAATGGCAGCATTCAGAGCACAAAAATTCGCAAATAAGACTGGCAGAAATAGATGGGGCTCTTCCTTTTCAAACTCTGCAAATGTTCCAATGAAGTTACGCTGCTACAACTGTCACGAACTAGGTCATTTGGCACGAAACTGTCCTAAGCCCAACAACAACAAAGACTATACACCTGCACATCCTGCCCCTCCAAATCCTGAAAGGGCTCTTGTGACGACAAACGATTCAACTGTTGCTGGTGAAGGAAATCAGAGTTCAGCCCTTGTTGTTCAACCAAGTGCAGATTTCAATTGGGATGATGAAATTCAACGCCTGAACATCTCTCAACCAGAAATCCAGAGTGCTGCTCAAAACATAGCTTTCATGACTTCAGATGAAAAGGATTCTCCGCCAGATGCTGAGCCTCAAGCTGAGAACATTGCGTTCATGACCAAAATCCTGTCAGCTCCTGTTCATGGACTCACTGCTGAGGAGGTACGTTCTATTTTCTGTACTACTGAATGCAGAGAAAGAGTTGAGGCTTATAGAATACATAATGCTGAACTTATTCAAGATTATCAAGATCTTAAGAATAAAAACTTTACTTTGGCCAAAAATGAAAAACTTTACAAAGAAAAAATTGAGGCCCAAAGAAAGGATATAGTTCAGCTAAAAGAAGACCTCAGTGCTAAAAACTGTAATTTCTTAGATGCTCTAGCCACAATTAGTGACCTGACCAAAGAATTGGAGGACTTGAAAGCCAAATATCAGATAAATGAAATCAATATTAAAAAATTTGACACCTCTAGCAATTTGGTCAAGAACATTTGTGATATACAACTAGAGTATAAAGAAAAGAAAGGGGTTGGTTTGGGATACACAAAAACTCCTCCTCCATACAATCATAACTACACTTATATGCCTTTTACGGAAGAGGAGTTAATGAATGAGGGCAAGATGACTTACGGTCCAAAAACCGATAAGTCATCAATCAACAGCAAATCTGTTGATAACAAACAACCTGCTCCTTCAATGAATTTTGTCTCAAAAGGAAATGTTGATCCTAACCAGTCGTTTGCATGTGCAGAAAAAGTTGAATTGAAATGTGAAGATACTCTTGGGGGAGAACAAGTTTTAAATTCTGATTCACAAAAACCTTGTTTTGATGAAAATCATCCTGATGTTATTTTGGGACAAAATATTTTTAGCATGTTTCTTTCTTTAGCTGCTAATGGGCCTGATGTTTTGGGCAAGACTGATGATGGTTGTGTTGAAACTGTGAACATTAATTCTGGTGATGAATTTTCTTCGGTTAATAATTGTGAATGTGATGGTTCTAATATGTCAGATGATAGTGTTGCAGGTGAGGTCCCTCAGGATACATTCAGTGAAACCACTGACACTTCTTCTCAAGAAAATCAAGAATGTCCTGATTCTTCTTCGGAATCGGTCTCAGTGGGAGTCCCTAATGTTGAATCTAGTGGGACCCCATTGGAAACCGTTGATACACATGTTGAAGAAGCATGTGTTAGTGACATTTCAAATGCTTCTGAAATTGAAACTGAATCAAAAATCATCGACAAAGAATTAAATGTTAACATGAACGTAAAATCATCAACAGACGTTTTACCAAATAAAACTGATCTCAAATCATCAGATTTTCAAGGAAAAGGTAATCACAGTAAGAAAGTTGTGTCTGAATCTCAACATACATCACATGCTTGTGAAACGTCAAATCAGGTGAACCCAGATCGCTCTAAATGAAAGCCAGCAAAAATCGCAAAACCTGAAAAGCAAAGCAGGAACAATTTTCAGAAAACCCCGAATCTTCACACATTGAAACGACAAACTTGTTTCAATTGTGGAATTGCGGGACATATTGCACGAAATTGTGTCCATCTCCCAAGGAAGTCATCTGAGCACAAAGGCTTCAAAAATCAGAAGGATAAATCCAATCGAACTAGTTGTTCAAAGCCCATGAACGTCACAAAGACAGAGGCAATGAAGAACAACAGTCGAAGGACCAAGCCCTCTGATTTTGACTGGAATGCAGCCAAACGAAGAAACCAACAAAGTCAAAAAAAATTTCAAAGACACCAACAAAATGTTTTTGATAATTATTGTTCTAATTGGTCATATCAACATTGGAGACCAAAGGTCAAGGCTGCCCAGTCAAACATGAATGCAAACTCTTTTGTCAACAGAGATAAATCAAAATTTTTGAATAAAGATAATCTGATTTGGCAAAAAGTATGGGCTGGGTTCCCAAATCTAACTAATCTCGCAAATCGTGCAGGAACAGCTATGGAGGACTACCGTGCGCCTATGGTACATGGATAGTGGCTGTTCCAGGCATATGACAGGAGACTTGTCTCAGCTGGTCAATGTAAAAGAATTTGACGGGGGGTATGTCTCTTTTGCGGGAGGAGAATCTGGTAGAATCACATTGAAGGGAACAGTGAAAAACGGTGTCTTAAGCTTCGAAAATGTGAACTATGTTCCTGAACTGAAACACAATTTGTTGAGCATTTCACAAATTTGTGACCGAGGAAATTCAGTGCATTTTACAAAGAAAGGATGTTATGTTTTGAAGCCAGGAACTGTCATTCCTGAAGATTGGTTTTTAATGACTGCCGAGAGAAAAGGAAACGCTTATGTCATTGATATGAACAAGAAGCCGTGTGAAGAGATCACTTGCTTGTTTTCAAAGATATCAGAACATGATGGTTTATTGTGGCATCGTCGTCTCGGACACGTGAACATGAAAAATTTAAATCGTCTCGCCAAAGGTCAGCTGGTACGTGATCTGCCGATCAAAGACTTTATGTTGGTAGAGAAATGTGTTGCCTGCGCTAAAGGCAAAGCTCATCGAAAGCCGCACAAATCTAAATCCACACCCTCAACCAAAGCTGTACTTGAATTACTTCATATGGATCTATTTGGGCCCGTGAATGTTTTGAGCATTGGCAAGAAGGCATACTGTCTCGTGATAGTTGATGACTATTCACGATACACCTGGGTGTACTTTCTGAGTCACAAGAGTGAGGCAGCAGTTTTGATCAAACAATTCATCACCTTGGTTGAAAATCAAGCTAGTAAAAGGGTTAAGGCGATTCGATCAGATAATGGGACAGAATTCAAAAATGTTACCATGAGTGCCTTCTGTGCAGAGAAGGGAATTGATCAACAGTATAGTGCTCCTCGAACTCCACAGCAGAACGGTGTTGCTGAAAGGCGAAATCGTACTCTTATAGAGGCTGCACGTACTATGCTGGCTGACTCCAAGCTTCCTAGTTTCTTCTGGGCTGAAGCTGTTAGCACGGCCTGTTATGTCCAGAATCATGCTTTAGTGAATAAACGTCATATGAAAACTCCTTATGAGATTCTGGAAGGACACAAACCTTCGGTTTCACACTTTCGTATCTTTGGTTGTCCATGTGTATTATTACTAATGGACACTAATGGAAAGTTTGAAGTCAAAGGAGACGACTGCTACTTTGTTGGATATGCTAAAGGCTCAGCTTATAGAGTATACAACAAAGTAACCAAAAAGGTCGTTGAGTCGTGCAACATTGAATGGCTAGAAGAAAATTCTACGGATGCTAGAGTCGGCCCAGACTGGTTATATGATTATGCTACTTTGTTTAAATCCTTTAATGTGTTGCCAAGTGTTTCTATGGGTGCAGGAATGTCGACGCCGCATCAACCAGTGTCATTTGGCGACTCTGAGGAAGAAGAACAATCTGTAAAAGAATCAAAAAGCCACACTGTTGATCCCCCAGGGCTGGTTTTTACTCCTCATTCTTCGCCTCAATTGATGTCCCATCGCTCCCCTGAAGGTGCTTCAACAAGTGGTACTGCACCCAGTATTTCAGGATCTTCACTGTTTCCTGATCCTATTCCGGAGGATTGTTCTGTCGCTACTCCATTCATCCATCACACTACAGTACCTAATGAGGGGGAGTCTAGCCACACCATTTCTGATGATCAAAATGCTGCTTCCGAAGACGAGACAGCTCCAGACATAGCCATACCTACAAGTGTCCAGCGAAATCATCCTATAGAGAATGTGATTGGCCCTGTGAATGCAGGGATCATGACCAGGAGTCAATCTGGAGTCATCAATACTTGTCTATATTCTTGTTATCTTTCTCAGATTGAACCTAAATCTGTTGATATAGCTTTGCAGGAACCAGGATGGGTAGATGCAATGCACGAAGAACTGAACCAATTTGAGAAGCTTGGAGTATGGAAACTTGTCAAGTTGCCAGCGGGAAAGCGTAAACTTGGAACAAGATGGGTATTTCGAAACAAGCAAGATTCTGTTGGCGTCATTGTTCGCAACAAGGCAAGGCTGGTGGTTCAGGGTTTTAAACAGATTGAAGGTCTGGATTATGATGAAGTATATGCTCCGGTTGCACGACTTGAAGCCATCCGGATCTTCTTAGCTTACGCGTCATACATGGGATTCACTGTTTATCAGATGGATGTCAAGACCGCGTTTCTCTATGGAGACGTGAAGGAAGAAATTTTTGTCGAGCAGCCACCAGGGTTTGTGCATCCAGATCATCCTGAGTACGCTTACAAGCTGGACAAGGCATTGTACGGGTTACACCAAGCTCCTCGAGCTTGGTATGCCACTTTAACCGAGCACCTTTTGGCTCACGGGTATACACGTGGCACCATAGACCAGACTCTGTTTATCAAGAAGGTGGGAAGTGATCAAATATTAGTTCAGATCTATGTCGATGATATTATCTTCGGGTCTACGAGTGAGGATCTCTGCAAGGAGTTCGAGAGGGTTATGAAGAAGAAGTTTGAAATGAGTGCTCTTGGGGAAATGACACTGTTTCTGGGTTTACAAGTCAAGCAGAGTTCGCAAGGGATTCTTATCCATCAAGGGAAGTATGTGGATGATGTACTGGCAAAATTCAAGTTTACGGACGCAAAGCCTGCTGAAACACCAATGGCAGAGAGACCACTATTGACTGAAGATGAAGAAGGAGATTCTGTAAATCAACGTCAATACAGGTCTATGATCGGGTCATTGATGTATCTCACGGCTAGCCATCCAGATATTATGTTTGCTGTCTGCAACTGTGCACGCTATCAGGCTAATCCTAAAACTTCTCATCTTACTGCTGTTAAAAGAATCTTTCGGTATCTTAAAGGCCGACCTCGGTTTGGCCTGTGGTATCCGAAGGATTCCAATTTTGACTTGTTTGCTTTCTCTGACAGCAACTTTGGAGGTACTGATAGTGACAGGAAATCTACATCTGCGGGATGCCAATTTTTGGGTGATCGGCTCATTTCTTGGCAATGCAAGAAACAACAAACAGTGGCGATATCCACAGCTGAAGCCGAGTATGTTGCTGCCTCTGCTTCTTGTTCTCAAGTGGTGTGGATGCAACATCAATTGCAGGATTATGGTTTGACTTATCTTAACACTACTATTTACTGCGATAATGATGCTGCAATTCAAATGGTTCGGAATCCTGTCTTCCACTCCAAAACCAAGCACATTGATATTAAAGTTCATTTTATTCGAGACTGTTTTGACAGAGGCCTTATCACTCTTGAACAAATCGACACAGATGCAAATGCGGCCGATTTGTTCACCAAGCCTGTCAGCAGCTCGAAATTCAGAGTGCTTGTGGATTTTCTGAAAATGATTCGTTTTACTGACTGAGCATGTTTTTGTTTCGTAGGTAAATTTGTTCATAAAGTTTTTCTATTCGTAGGTAGTTTTTTTTATTTATGCACAAATTTAGGGGGAGAAAAAATTCGAAAATCCAAAAACATTAAAAAATCTGAAAAATCCAAAAACATTAAAAAAATTAAAAAATTAAAAAAAGGGGGGAAGCAAGTGTTGTAATGACTGGGAAATGAAATGAACTTTCACATTATGGTCAAGGGCTGACACATGTAAGACCAGTATCGAAACTGTTTGACTCTAGTAGTGATGTGTTGGTAGGCTCTCTTCTTTAGACTGAAAACATTAGCTGTTTCTGTTTAGAACTAAAGTAGTCTATGACCTCAGGAAAGAAAATCACTTGGAATTAGTGCATATCTATTTGAATGTCTGTATGTTGTCCCGATACACACAATTCTGATCTGACTCTGAAATCTTCTCTGAAAAAACTCGTGTACCTCCTCTGCTGCATCCAGATACATGCTGACCTGGAGGTGCTAGGCAACGACAGCTTCTGCTGCATCCAGATACATGCTGACCTAGCTGTACGTTGTCGCGCTGTAGATCTAAACACCCGAAAGAGGCCCTCTAGTGCCCAAAAGAAACCCAAATAAACCTATATCAAATTGAGAAAAACTCATTTGATCTGTATATTATATCATCTCTGCAAAAGATCTATTCTGTTCTTTTCTCAACCTACTCCCAGTTAAGCTTTCAGAGATCTGGATTGGACTTGTGAAATATGTGGTAGGGAAGATACTTGCATGATAGTGTGTACTGTTTATATTTCTGGGATTTGATCGGTATTTACCTGAGTGTTCATTGTTAAGTAATCAAAACATGATAAAATATGTTACAGACAGTTGTATGGAATAGGCCTGGGAAGATGAGTTTAGGTGGAAAAATATACCTGCAATCGCCTAGATCATTCGGAAATAGATCAGTGTTGATAAATGTTGTCAGGCCCGAAACCTCGTGATTTGATCCCTGAGCAATCTTTGTTGTTTTCCTGTTTTGTTTGTAAATAATGAATATTTAATTATTTATTTTTGGTTATAGGTTTTTCAACAAATCATGCTCAGAAAGTTTAAATGGATTGTTAATTGATTAAATGTTTTGATAAATGGATTTAATTTGATTAAATCTTATTTAAAATGTTAAAGAAAATCCATTGAATCTATGTCGGTCCATTAAGCCCAAGTGAAGGCCCAAGCCCATTTGATGGGTCTATGTATAAAAGAAAGGTCTCGAGTCGAGACCTCATAATTCACTCGAAATCTTCAAGATTCTCTCTCAAGGGATTCCGGCGACTATCATCTGTTTTCCGGTCTCGACTCATATTTGTGGCGGTTTCCGGTCTCGACTCATATTATTTCCTGGTCTCGACTCATATTTTTGAATGTACCTTGATGATCTACTTGAAGTTTTGCAGGTGTGATGATAATCTGATGAAGACTTGAAGAAATTGAAGAACCCTAAAAATGATCATGACAGAAATAGGTGGTGGATCAAGAGAAAAGTTGTCCGGTGGAGTGGTATAAACATCCTGGTCAGTTTCAATCGTTTACAAAGGTTGATCTGACTGAGTTATCTAATGCTCCTTATGTTGACGATAACCCTGGAGGTCCTGGATACATATTTTTCGAAAGACTGAAGAGGGAAGTCGAAAATAACTTTCCATCGATGCGCACTGCTGACTCAATTGTTAAACCTCTTAAGGGTGTCCGGGATCCGTTTACCAAAAAGCGAATGAAAGTGGTGCACTGGCCTGTAACAGACAAAGAGAAGGTCATACCATTGGTAAAGAAGATTCCTCAAGGCGCTTTGAAATCTCTACACTTTTGGGCTTATGATGAGCGTCTTGGTCAGGCAGTGTTCGTTTGTGATGGTGATGTCAGTTTCCGTTTAGTCGATCAAGTGGATGTGCTTAACATTGCTCTCGAAGATTTAGAGGTGTTAGCTCAAAATCAGATTCGAGCAACTGAGAAGTATGAAGATATCGCGAAGGGTTGGACTGCCGCTGTTGCGTCCGCCATTCATATTCGCAAAGTTGGATTTGGTGGCCTTCGAGATCGTTTGGGAGGTGGTAGTAACACTTGAAGAATTAAGAACCTGCATGCATAAACCTAGGGGGAGATTGTTGGAACCTGAAGGTTTATTCATGCAGGTGAATATAGTACAAGGGTTACAAGGGTTGTTTTTGTTTATTTCTTAATGACTATAATGGGCCGATTAGGGTGTTAGGGTCAACTCGCAACCAACTAGTGTTAGGGCCTACATTTCGGTCCAAGTGTTTAGTATATATACAAACCTCAACCTTAGGGTTGAGGTTGTTGGTTGGATAGGAGGTTGCGAGTTCTATTGCTAGATCTTGTATCAGTCTACGTTTATCGTTGAATGCAAGAATCTATTGGTTTGTGATTTCTATTACTCTCAACTATTATTCTTTATTATTGTTTAATCTTGAATCGTCTTGTGATTGAATTCCGCGCTTTCACAAGATCTTGTTGATATCATTGATTGATCCTGCAAGGGTTTTACAGACTGAAAATAGGACGCACATTTTCAGCAGAAAAATTCAGCTTAAGCTGCTGTTACGGAAAGACACTTTAAAAATAGTAAACGGAGTCCAAAAATTACGATTCCGGTGTCATTAGAACCGTATTTTATAATAACATATTATAAAGTTAAGAAAATAAAGTTTTTGTTAAGTTACGATGCAGGTACAGCCAGTTAAAAGGTGGCTGTAAAAGCAGATCAACATGCTTTTTTCAATCTTTTATCATCATAAAGTGCGTTCGATTGATTCCGTTAACATGTTTAGCGATCACAACAATACTTATAGCAGATTATTACTTATTTATATCAGATTTATCAAGCAATATCATATTTCATCATTTTAACACTACTTTAACCATACTCCATCTTTAGTTAGTTACACTTCAAGACTTGTTTATGTTCATTAGGATTACCATCTTTTTGATCTTTAAACATCATTAACCACATAAAAACATGAACAAGATGAAGATCTAAGGAACTTACTACCAGCACAAGGCTAGGGGAGTTCGAGTGTAGAAAAGTGGTGGATAAAAGAAAACGAGAACGGTCCTTCGACTTCCGAACGCACCAAGCTTCGTTGTGTGTCTCCTTGCACCCTTGTATGGTAATAGAATGGATGGAACAAGGTCGAGTGATGGTGGTAGGGTGGTGGTTGATGGCTGCCGATTTGGGGAAGGAGGGAGGAGATGGAGTGTAGTGTTGAGTGTGGAATGATGGAGTTTAGTGTTGTATTTATAGGATAAAATCTAATAATATCCAAGTAATATCTAAATAAAATCCAAAAGACATCATGAAGGATCTTATAAGATCTTGGAAATATTTTGTAGAGATTTGGGAGATATAAAGAGATATGGAGTGATCTTGTAGAATCGAAGTGCCATACTTATAGTGATCTCTCCCAATATTTTGTTCATACAATCAAGCAAGATCTAAATATAAAATAAGAATGAAATCTAGGAGATATGGTGTATTTATGGGACAAGATCACATAAAATCTATAGAGATCTCATAAGATCTAGATAAAATCCAAGAAAATCAAAATAAATCTAAGAAAGATCAAGATGGATCCTAAAGGATTTTGGCAAGATTTTATAGAGATATGGAGGATCCACAAGAGATTACATGCATATACACTTGTCCATAAAATCAAGCAAAATCTTAATAAAATAAAAATCAAAGCTTTAGAGATTGCATAATATCTTAAAGGATCCAAGGTAGATCAAGTTAGATTATGTAGAATCTTGGAAATATTTGGTGGGGTCACCCGTAATATGACTGAAAATTCATATGGGGGGGGGGGTTAAATGTAAATTTGAATGGTAGACTAGATAAAAACAGGTATTTAACTGGGTACCGGGTATTTTATCTAGCGTTTAAATCCCGGTTTATGGCATTCTAAATTATTTTTATTATTCTATAAAAATAATCTCGCCAAAATATTACTGAAATAAATTTCAGTTGCCAAGACTGGCTGCGTTGTCCGCGTTTCGCAGTAAAAGCACTGTGTCACGCGGAAACACGCGGTACGCGCTTAAACTTGAAAAATAACGTTTTTAAGCGTTTTAGTTTATTTTTCAACAGAACCTGATTAAAATAAGATTTTAATCATAATAGAATATTTGTGGGATTTAATTATTATCCGGGTGGTCACGATCGTTCGTTTCGCAGTTTTGTCGTAATTAGTTCTTTAGTTCAAATAAACATGTTTTCGCCATACCGAATCCTTCGAAACTTATTTCTAAGTTATGTAAGAGATATTTAGGGTATGTTTGGCTTATGTCACAGTTCTGGAGTGTATGTTGCGTTAAACTGATTGCGTTTAAGCACCAGTTTGCGTATAACCTTCTAGAAAGTGATTTAAAGCTTGAAATTGGTATCGAATCAAATTGTAAAACTAATAAACACAATTGCACATATAGTAACAACAAAATACACATAATAACACCAAAGCATATTGTTTTATTGATAACGGGCATTGTTTTACATACTACGATGATTACAGATCACAGTTGTCACAGTCTCCCCTACTTTAGGAAATTTCATCCCGAAATTTTACTTAGAGGAATCTTGTGAAAACAAATGCGGATATTTCTCCTTCATCTGGTCCTTATGTTCCCAAGTAAACTCGGGGACACGTTTGGATTCCCAGCGAACCTTGACCAAATGAATCCGTTTGCCTTTCAACTGTTTGTATGTACGGTCCACTATCTCCACAGGTTTCTCGACAAAGTGCATCGTTTCATCGATTTGAATCTCGTCGAGATGAACGTGAAGATCAGCATCAGCTAAACACTTTCGCAAATTGGACACGTGAAAAGTCGGATGAACATTTCCAAGCTCTGGAGGTAGCTCTAGTCGATAGGCAACCTTTCCAATTCTTTCAACAATCTTAAATGGTCCAACATATCGTGGTGCAAGTTTTCCTTTCTTTCCAAATCTCACCACTCCCTTCCAAGGTGACACCTTGAGTAGGACACGGTCTCCAACTTGAAATTCTACGGGCTTGCGTTTCAAATCCGCATAACTCTTTTGACGGCTTCTAGCTGTCACAAGATTATCGCGAATTTTCTTGATTTTGTCTGTTTCTTCCAGAATGATCTCAGGTCCAGTAAGCTGAGGTTCACCGGTCTCATCCCAACAGACAGGTGAACGACATTTTCGACCGTAGAGAGCTTCGAACGGTGCCATCTTAATGCTAGCATGATAACTATTATTGTATGAGAACTCGATCAATGGTAAATGAGAATCCAATTACCACCAAAGTCTATCACGCATTCTCTAAGCATATCCTCCAAAGTTTGAATCGTCCTCTCAGATTGACCATCTATTTGGGGATGATAATCAGTGCTTAGATTCAGTTGGGTTCCCAAAGCAGATTGCATGGTCTTCCAAAAATGAGATGAGAATCGAGCATCACGATCAGAAATGATATCCAAGGGAACACCATGTCGTGATACAATCTCGTCTACATAGATCTTGGCAAGCTTTTCAGCAGAGAAATCCTCACGGATTGGTAAGAAGTGAGCAGATTTTGTCAAACGATCAACTACGACCCAAATAGCATCGTGACCTTTAGACGTACGCGGTAACTTGGTGATGAAATCCATTGCAATGTTCTCCAATTTCCAAACCGGTATCTCTGGTTGTACAAGCAAACCAGAAGGTCGTTGATGTTCCGCCTTGACTTTGAGACAAGTTAGGCATTTCGATACATACAAGGCAACATCCTTCTTCATACCAGGCCACCAATACTGGGTACGAAGATCCTTGTACATTTTATCAGCACCAGGATGGATAGAATATCGAGACTTGTGAGATTCGTCCATTACTAAGGTGCGAAGATCGTCCTGATTCGGAATCCACAAACGATTCTCAAAATAGAGTAAACCATCGTCTTTCCTTTCGAGTTTAAGCTCAAGTTGAAGCGGTAGCTCATACTTCAATAAGTCTTTGATCACACACGATCGTTGAGTTTGAAGGACGCGAGATTGAAAATCAGATAGAATTTGAACAGAATGAAGCTTGACTCGTTCCTTTCGACTAAGCGCATCGGCTACGACATTCGCCTTACCAGGGTGGTAGCGGATATCTCAATCATAATCGTTTAAGAGTTCAACCCAACGTCGTTGCCTCATGTTCAGTTCCTTCTGGTTGAGAATATGTTGGAGACTTTTGTGGTCTGTGAAAACCACACACTTCGTTTCATAGAGGTAGTGTCTCCAGATTTTAAGCGCAAAAACCACAGCTCCTAACTCAAGATCATGAGTCGTATAGTTCTTCTCGTGAATTTTTAATTGTCTAGACGCATAAGCTATGACTTTACCGCGTTGCATAAGAACGCAACCAAGTCCTAGATTCGACGCGTCACAATAGACAACAAAATCATCGTTTCCCTCAGGCAGAGATAAAACAGGAGCATCACAGAGCTTTCATTTTAGTGTTTGGAACGCTTCTTCTTGCTTAGGTCCCCACTCAAAAGGCTTATTTTTCTGAGTCAAAGCAGTGAGTGGAACCGCGATCTTCGAGAAATTAGAAATGAATCGACGATAATAACCAGCAAGACCAAGAAAAGAACGAACTTCTGTTGGTGTCGTTGGTGTATTCCAATCCTTAATTGCAGCAATCTTGGATGGATCTACATGAATACGCTTCTCATTGATAATATGACCCAAGAACTGAACTTCTTTAAGCCAAAATTCACACCTGGAGAATTTAGCAAAAAGTTGTTCCTTCTGTAGGAGTTCCAACGTCAAACGAAGGTGTTGTTCGTGCTCTGCCTCAGACTTTGAATAAACGAGAATATCGTCGATGAACACAATGATGAACTTATCTAAATAAGGTTTACAAACCCTATTCATTAAGTCCATGAAGATAGTTGGGGCATTCGTCAAATCAAAAGGCATGACAGTGAACTCGTAATGCCCATATCTTGTACAGAAAGCAGTTTTGGGAATATCTTCTTCGAAAATACGAAGTTGATGATACCCAGAACGCAGATCGATCTTGGAAAAACATGAAGCACCTTGCAGCTGGTCGAAGAGATCATCAATTCTAGGTAGGGGATATCGATTCTTGATGGTAAGCTTATTAAGCTCACGATAATCGATACACATTCGAAAAGATCCATCTTTCTTTTTGACAAAGAGGACAGAAGCTCCCCAAGGCGAAAAGATCGGACGGATGAATCCTTTATCACACAACTCTTGAAGTTGTTTCGATAACTCTTGCATTTCCGACGGTGCAAGACGATAAGGCGCCTTCGCAACCAGGTTGGCATTGGGTACAAGGTCAATATGAAACTCGACTTGACGAACTGGAGGCAAACCAGGCAGTTCATCGGGAAACACCTCTGGATAATCCCGAACAATCGGAATATCCTGAATACTCTTGCTCTCGCCTTTCTCCTCGTTGATATGTGCCAGGAAAGCGACATATCCTGTTCGCAAATAACTTTGAGCCTTCGTACACGACAGAAGCTTCAAACCACCTGATGGCTTCTCTCCACGAACTTCCAGAATATCGCCAGATGGAAGAGGAATACGAACAATCTTATCGAAACAAACCACCTCAGCATGATGTTTGGTTAGCCAATCCATCCCCACGATAATATCGAAACTCCCAAGTTGCATCGGCGTGAGGTCGATGGAAAAAAGATGATTATCCAGGTTTAACTGACAATCACGAATAACAGAATTGAGCACAAGGGGTTTACCAGTAGCAACTTCGACAGATAAGGGTTTCCTCAGTTTAGTTCTAGGTATCGCAAGCAAAGGCTCAAAAGATAATGAAACAAAACTTCTATCGGCACCAGAATCAAAAACAATGGATGCAGGTCGATTGTTAACAAGAAACGTACCATTGATGACTAGGTTGTCAGTTCGCGCCTCGTTTGCATTCAGATTGAATACCCGTCCACGAGCGGGATTCGCATTGACATTGACATTGACATTCACGTTCGGATTTGCATTTGCATTTGCATTTGCCAACCTCGGACAGTTGTTGCGGAAGTGACCATACTCTCCACAATTGAAGCATGAACCCGGTGGGAATCTAGCAGCATTCCCCTGAACTGGAGCTTGATTCTGAACAAACTGATTCTGACCCGAACGACAGACGTTGGCCAGATGCCCAAGCTTACCACACGTTGTGCATTGTCTACAAGCTTGTTGCGCAACATGATGACCGTTGCAGCGAGCACAATGGGGTGCGGTACCAGCATACACTTTCTTCGTAGGCTGTTGAGCTGGTGGGTTCTGAGGGTTCTGAGCAGTTTGTGCAGTTACTTCAAAATTCTGAGCACCCTTTCGCTTCCTCGACTTCTTCGATGACTCACCCTTCTTACCCTTACCCTTTTCCTTGTCTTTAGCAGAATCAGTTGACTTCTTCTTATCACCCTTGCAGGTAAGTTTACGCTTCCTGAATTGCGACTCAGTCAGGGTAGCAGCTAACTCGATCGCTTGGCGAACAGTAGTAGGATTAACACCAGTCACAATGTCTTGTATGGAATCGGGTAACCCATCGATATACCTCTCTATCGCTTTCTCCAATGGGGTAACCACAGTAGGACACAAAAGACTGAGCTCCTCAAATCAATCCGTGTACGCACGGTGTTCTCCCCCATCTTGTTTGAGATCGTCAAACTCTCGTTCCAAAGTTCGAATTTCGTGACGGGGACAAAACTCTCTCATCATGAGAGCTCGAAGCTCTTCCCAGGTTTGTGCCAACGCTACTTCAGCACCCCTATCGCGCATCACTCCGTTCCACCAAGTAAGGGCACGCTTCTCGAACACACTTGATGCAAATTCAACCTTACGCCCATTCGGACATTGCACCTGTCTGAATATGTTCTCGATACTTTCGAACCATTGGAGGAGTGCAGTCGCTCCTTGTGACCCAGAAAACTTTAGCGGCTTAGCGGAGTTGAAACTCTTAAAATTGCATTGTGCATTGTTATTGTTGTTGTACAGCTCGTGGATTTGGGTCACAACGCCTGGAAACACAGCAGCCATTTGCTGAGAGAGAAGGGCTGCGATTTCTTTAGCAGTAAAAGGTTGTGCATCACGTCGAGGAGGCATCGTCTAACAAGGAAATATGAGAAACGTGTGAGGTCGACGATTAGGAAAAACAAAAGAGGTTTTGAAAATATCGACGAAATATAAGGAAGGCGATCATTTGTTCGTTACCTCGAACAAACAAATGACACGCAGTGACTAATCAAAGTAATGAATCGAAATAATGTATCGCGAAGACATGCTCGCCTATAAGTGAACACTCACCCCAAGAGTTCCCAGGTAAGAGTGACTGGTCCGATTATGTGGATTTGTACGAACACTCTAGCCTTAGACCTAAAACTCAGGGTACAGGCATTCACTCTTCCAGTTTGCACATGTTCACATTATTTAGACCCAACTTTGACGAGATTTTGAAAACTCAAAAGGCACTAAGCCAAAAATGAATCAAAATGGGAGAGTTCAAAACCTAGTAATTAATCATCCTAGAACGGACGATTTCGAAGCAGATTCGTGTTTCGTTTTTAAAATTCTAAACGCAAATCAACTTGCGTTGGGGTCCTAGAAAGTTATAGTCTAGGTCGAAATTTTACTAATAACCTAATTCTCTATAACCGTTGGCTCTGATACCAACTCTTCTGTCACACCCCGACCACGTAAAACGACAAATCGTGGCGGAAACGCCGTGGAATGTTGTAACAGAATTATTGTTTCAAACCATGGATACGAAGAGTTTCATTCCATTAAATATTAAACATTGTTTTAAAGTTAAACAAGCAAATCAAACATAGACTAATATCATTATTAAATCACTAAGGCCTCGTCTGGTCCTAAGTGAGCATGCTTCCTATTCGCAATCAAGACTAAGCAACTTCACCTGAAACATATGTAAAAACAAAGTCAGCAAAGAAATGCTGGCGAGTACATAGGTTTTGTGAGAGTGTCAGATTCATGGCTCGTTTATACGTTGGAATAAATTATGCAACCTTGTTATTTCTCATTAGAAAACCTTGTTTTATAAAATGTTTGTATCGTAAAATGAATAACCGAATCAAAATAGTTTGGCTATAATTTATAAACCTCGAAGCCATGAATCTTTACCCAAAACATTTGTTTTTCGTAAACCAAATCGTAAATCATTTTCGTAATAAAATTCGTATAGTTTATATCATTTCGAAAACCTCGTTTGTGTGACATCGCTTCCAATTGTTTACCCAGATCGTTTAATTCGTTGAACATCTCTTTAGTCGTTTAAATCATTCTCGTTTTAGATCGTGAAACTACTTTTGGTTGTCTCGCTAATAACATTCAAACCTGTGTGACTCGTTTATTGTTCAACTCGTTTTCGCATTAACAAACCTCCAAAGGGTAATTTAACAATCATCAGATTCGGTCGTTACCCACCTAACCCACACATAACCATGGGTCCGGTCTGATAACGGGATTTGTCGGATCCTATGGTACCATAACCAAATACTGGTCGGTTTGGCCGAAATTAATGAATTTCATTTGTTATGTAATTACAACCAACAAGCTCGTTCACATTATCGAAATCGTTATTAGTTTAATATAAACCATCTTACTCGTTTTGAAACCATCGTTAAAACATCGAAATCATTTTGATACATATGAATCACCCCAAAACAATTGAAAACAGTAAAATAGGGGAACTATATACTCACCTTCGGGTGCGTTTTTAAATGTTAACACAATCCCTCAATTGTTTATCCTCCCTAAATTAAATAAGAATGATTTTTAATAATCAAAAACCACACTTTGACATGCAAAATACTACTTAGGTCATTTCTATTTTAATATATATGAAACTGGACTGTTTTCGGACATTTAAGTAAAATGGTTAACTTATTCCAAAAATTCCCAAATTTTTACAGAACGTCTTACACGAACCAAATATTATTGTGTAAAAATATCGGAGTTTAGTTCATTACCAATATTATATAAAAATACATTTTCCTGACTGCAAATCATATTTGATACTTTCTGATCGCAGTATACGGAATAATTCACTAAAAATTAATCGTAAGTCCATTTAATGTAATTCCAGTTGGAGGATCACAGCGACAACAGTGACCATCTACAGTATTAGTTTCGTGATCTAATCCTACAAAGAATCCAATTTATGACAGAAAATAGGACGCACATTTTCAGCAGAAAAATTCAGCTTAAGGTGCTGTTATGGAAAGACACTTTAAAAATAGTAAACGGAGTCCAAAAGTTACGATTCCGGTGTCATTAGAACCGTATTTTATAATAACACATTATAGACTTAAGAAAATAAAGTTTTTGTTAAGTTACTATGCAGTTACAGCCAGTTAAAGGTGGTTGGAAAAGCAGATCAGCATGTTGTTTTCAGTCTTTTATCATCATAAAGTGTGTTCGATTGATTCCGTTAACATGTTTAGCGATCACAACAATACTTACAGCAGATTATTACTTATTTATATCAGATTTATCAAGCAATATCATATTTCATCATTTTAACACTACTTTAACCATACTCCATCTTTAGTTAGTTACACTTCTGGGAGGAGATGGAGTGTAGGGTGGTGGTTGATGGCTGCCGATTTGGGAAAGGAGGGAGGAGATGGAGTGTAGAGTTGAGTGTGGAATGATGGAGTTTAGTGGTGTATTTATAGGATAAAATCTAATAATATCCAAGTAATATCTAAATAAAATCCAAGAGACATCATGAAGGATCTTATAAGATCTTGGAAATATTTTGTAGAGATTTGGGAGATATAAAGAGATATGGAGTGATCTTGTAGAATCGAAGTGCCATACTTATAGTGATCTCTCCCAATATTTTGTTCATACAATCAAGCAAGATCTAAATATAAAATAGGAAATTTCATCCTGAAATTTTACTTAGAGGAATCTTGTGAAAACAAATGCGGATATTTCTCCTTCATCTGGTCCTTATGTTCCCAAGTAAACTCGGGGACACGTTTGGATTCCCAGCGAACCTTGACCAAATGAATTCGTTTGCTTTTCAACTGTTTGTATGTACGGTCCACTATCTCCACAGGTTTCTCGACAAAGTGCATCGTTTCATCGATTTGAATCTCGTCGAGATGAACGTGAAGATCAGCATCAGCTAAAAACTTTTGCAAATTGGACACGTGAAAAGTCGGATGAACATTTCCAAACTCTGGAGGTAGCTCTAGTCGATAGGAAACCTTTCCAATTCTTTCAACAATCTTAAATGGTCCAACATATCGTGGTGCAAGTTTTCCTTTCTTTCCAAATCTCACCACTCCCTTCCAAGGTGACACCTTGAGTAGGACACGGTCTCCAACTTGAAATTCTACAGGCTTGCGTTTCAAATCCGCATAACTCTTTTGACGGCTTCTAGCTGTCACAAGATTATCACGAATTTTCTTGATTTTGTCTGTTTCTTCCAGAATGATCTCAGGTCCAGTAAGCTGAGGTTCACCGGTCTCATCCCAACAGACAGGTGAACGACATTTTCGACCGTAGAGAGCTTCGAACGGTGCCATCTTAATGCTAGCATGATAACTATTATTGTATGAGAACTCGATCAATGGTAAATGAGAATCCCAATTACCACCAAAGTCTATCACGCATTCTCTAAGCATATCCTCCAAAGTTTGAATCGTCCTCTCAGATTGACCATCTATTTGGGGATGATAATCAGTGCTTAGATTCAGTTGGGTTCCCAAAGCAGATTGGATGGTCTTCCAAAAATGAGATGAGAATCGAGCATCACGATCAGAAATGATATCCAAGGGAACACCATGTCGTGATACAATCTCGTCTACATAGATCTTGGCAAGCTTTTCAGCAGAGAAATCCTCACGGATTGGTAAGAAGTGAGCAGATTTTGTCAAACGATCAACTACGACCCAAATAGCATCGTGACCTTTAGACGTACGCGGTAACTTGGTGATGAAATCCATTGCAATGTTCTCCCATTTCCAAACCGGTATCTCTGGTTGTACAAGCAAACCAGAAGGTCGTTGATGTTCCGCCTTGACTTTGAGACAAGTTAGGCATTTCGATACATACAAGGCAACATCCTTCTTCATACCAGGCCACCAATACTGGGTACGAAGATCCTTGTACATTTTATCAGCACCAGGATGGATAGAATATCAAGACTTGTGAGATTCGTCCATTACTAAGGTGCGAAGATCGTCCTGATTCGGAATCCACAAACGATTCTCAAAATAGAGTAAACCATCGTCTTTCCTTTCGAGTTTAAGCTCAAGTTGAAGCGGTAGCTCATACTTCAATAAGTCTTTGATCACACACGATCGTTGAGTTTGAAGGACGCGAGATTGAAAATCAGATAGAGTTTGAACAGAATGAAGCTTGACTCGTTCCTTTCGACTAAGCGCATCGGCTACGACATTCGCCTTACCAGGGTGGTAGCGGATATCTCAATCATAATCGTTTAAGAGTTCAACCCAACGTCGTTGCCTCATGTTCAGTTCCTTCTGGTTGAGAATATGTTGGAGACTTTTGTGGTCTGTGAAAACCACACACTTCGTTTCATAGAGGTAGTGTCTCCAGATTTTAAGCGCAAAAACCACAGCTCCTAACTCAAGATCATGAGTCGTATAGTTCTTCTCGTGAATTTTTAATTGTCTAGACGCATAAGCTATGACTTTACCGCGTTGCATAAGAACGCAACCAAGTCCTAGATTCGACGCGTCACAATAGACAACAAAATCATCGTTTCCCTCAGGCAGAGATAAAACAGGAGCATCAGAGAGCTTTCATTTCAGTGTTTGGAACGCTTCTTCTTGCTTAGGTCCCCACTCAAAAGGCTTATTTTTCTGAGTCAAAGCAGTGAGTGGAACCGCGATCTTCGAGAAATTAGAAATGAATCGACGATAATAACCAGCAAGACCAAGAAAAGAACAAACTTCTGTTGGTGTCGTTGGTGTATTCCAATCCTTAATTGCAGCAATATTGGATGGATCTACATGAATACGCTTCTCATTGATAATATGACCCAAGAACTGAACTTCTTTAAGCCAAAATTCACACTTGGAGAATTTAGCAAAAAGTTGTTCATTCTGTAGGAGTTCCAACGTCAAACGAAGGTGTTGTTCGTGCTCTGCTTGAGACTTTGAATAAACGAGAATATCGTCGATGAACACAATGATGAACTTATCTAAATAAGGTTTACAAACCCTATTCATTAAGTCCATGAAGATAGTTGGGGCATTCGTCAAATCAAAAGGCATGACAGTGAACTCGTAATGCCCATATCTTGTACAGAAAGCAGTTTTGGGAATATCTTCTTCGAAAATACGAAGTTGATGATACCCAGAACGCAGATCGAACTTGGAAAAACATGAAGCACCTTGCAGCTGGTCGAAGAGATCATCAATTCTAGGTAGGGGATATCGATTCTTGATGGTAAGCTTATTAAGCTCACGATAATCGATACACATTCGAAAAGATCCATCTTTCTTTTTGACAAAGAGGACAGAAGCTCCCCAAGGCGAAAAGATCGGACGGATGAATCCTTTATCAGACAACTCTTGAAGTTGTTTCGATAACTCTTGCATTTCCGACGGTGCAAGACGATAAGGCGCCTTCGCAACCGGGTTGGCATTGGGTACAAGGTCAATATGAAACTCGACTTGACGAACTGGAGGCAAACCAGGCAGTTCATCGGGAAACACCTCTGGATAATCCCGAACAATCGGAATATCCTGAATACTCTTGCTCTCGCCTTTCTCCTCGTTGATATGTGCCAGGAAAGCGACATATCCTTTTCGCAAATAACTTTGAGCCTTCGTACACGACAGAAGCTTCAAACCACCTGATGGATTCTCTCCACGAACTTCCAGAATATCGCCAGATGGAAGAGGAATACGAACAATCTTATCGAAACAAACCACCTCAGCATGATGTTTGGTTAGCCAATCCATCCCCACGATAATATCGAAACTCCCAAGTTGCATCGGCGTGAGGTCGATGGAAAAAAGATGATTATCCACGTTTAACTGACAATCACGAATAACAGAATTGAGCACAAGGGGTTTACCAGTAGCAACTTCGACAGATAAGGGTTTCCTCAGTTTAGTTCGAGGTATCGCAAGCAAAGGCTCAAAAGATAATGAAACAAAACTTCTATCGGCACCAGAATCAAAAACAATGGATGCAGGTCGATTGTTAACAAGAAACGTACCATTGACGACGAGGTTGTCAGTTCGCGCCTCGTTTGCATTCAGATTGAATACCCGTCCACGAGCGGGATTCGCATTCGCATTGACATTGACATTCACGTTCGGATTTGCATTTGCATTTGCATTTGCCAACCTCGGACAGTTGTTGCGGAAGTGACCATACTCTCCACAATTGAAGCATGAACCCGGTGGGAATCTAGCAGCATTCCCCTAAACTGGAGCTTGATTCTGAACAAACTGATTCTGACCCGAACGACGGACGTTGGCCAGATGCCCAAGCTTACCACACGTTGTGCATTGTCTACAAGCTTGTTGCGCAACATGATGACCATTGCAGCGAGCACAATGGGGTGCGGTACCAGCATACACTTTCTTCGTAGGCTGTTGAGCTGGTGGGTTCTAAGGGTTCTGAGCAGTTTGTGCAGTTACTTCAAAATTCTGAGCACCCTTTCGCTTCCTCGACTTCTTCGATAACTCACCCTTCTTACCCTTACCCTTTTCCTTGTCTTTAGCAGAATCAGTTGACTTCTTCTTATCACCCTTGCAGGTAAGTTTGTGCTTCCTGAATTGCGACTCAGTCAGGGTAGCAGCTAACTCGATCGCTTGGCGAACAGTAGTAGGATTAACACCAGTCACAATGTCTTGTATGGAATCGGGTAACCCATCGATATACCTCTCTATCGCTTTCTCCAATGGGGTAACCACAGTAGGACACAAAAGACTGAGCTCCTCAAATCGATCCGTGTACACACGGTGTTCTCCCCCATCTTGTTTGAGATCGTCAAACTCTCGTTCCAAAGTTCGAATTTCGTGACGGGGACAAAACTCTCTCATCATGAGAGCTCGAAGCTCTTCCTAGGTTTGTGCCAACGCTACTTCAGCACCCCTATCGCGCATCACTCTGTTCCACCAAGTAAGGGCACGCTTCTCGAACACACTTGATGCAAATTCAACCTTACGCCCATTCGGACATTGCACCTGTCTGAAGGTGTGTTCTCGATACTTTCGAACCATTGGAGGAGTGCAGTCGCTCCTTGTGACCCAGAAAACTTTAGCGGCTTAGCGGAGTTGAAACTCTTAAAATTGCATTGTGCATTGTTATTGTTGTTGTACAGCTCGTGGATTTGGTTCACAACGCCTGGAAGCACAGCAGCCATTTGCTGAGAGAGAAGGGCTGCGATTTCTTTAGCAGTAAAAGCTTGTGCATCACGTCGAGGAGGCATCGTCTAACAAGGAAATATGAGAAACGTGTGAGGTCGACGATTAGGAAAAACAAAAGAGGTTTTGAAAATATCGACGAAATATAAGGAAGGCGATCATTTGTTCGTTACCTCGAACAAACAAACGACACGCAGTGACTAATCAAAGTAATGAATCGAAATAATGTATCGCGAAGACATGCTCGCCTATAAGTGAACACTCACCCCAAGAGTTCCCAGGTAAGAGTGACTGGTCCGATTATGTTGATTTGTACGAACACTCTAGCCTTAGACCTAAAACTCAGGGTACAGGCATTCACTCTTCCAGTTTGCACATGTTCACATTATTTAGACCCAACTTTGACGAGATTTTGAAAACTCAAAAGGCACTAAGCCAAAAATGAATCAAAATGGGAGAGTTCAAAACCTAGTAATTAATCATCCTAGAACGGACGATTTCGAAGCAGATTCGTGTTTCGTTTTTAAAATTCTAAACGCAAATCAACTTGCGTTGGGGTCCTAGAAAGTTATAGTCTAGGTCGAAATTTTACTAATAACCTAATTCTCTATAACCATTGGCTCTGATACCAACTCTTCTGTCACACCCCGACCACGTAAAACGACAAATCGTGGCGGAAACGCCGGGGAATGTTGTAACAGAATTATTGTTTCAAACCATGGATACGAAGAGTTTCATTCCATTAAATATTAAACATTGTTTTAAAGTTAAACAAGCAAATCAAACATAGACTAATATCATTATTAAATCACTAAGGCCTCGTCCGGTCCTAAGTGAGCATGCTTCCTATTCGCAATCAAGACTAAGCAACTTCACCTGAAACATATGTAAAAACAAAGTCAGCAAAGAAATGCTGGCGAGTACATAGGTTTTGTGAGAGTGTCAGATTCATGGCTCGTTTATACGTTGGAATAAATTATGCAACCTTGTTATTTCTCATTAGAAAACCTTGTTTTATAAAATGTTTGTATCGTAAAATGAATAACCGTATCAAAATAGTTTGGCTATAATTTATAAACCTCGAAGCCATGAATCTTTACCCAAAACATTTGTTTTTCGTAAACCAAATCGTAAATCATTTTCGTAATAAAATTCGTATAGTTTATATCATTTCGAAAACCTCGTTTGTGTGACATCGCTTCCAATTGTTTACCCAGATCGTTTAATTCGTTGAACATCTCTTTAGTCGTTTAAATCATTCTCGTTTTAGATCGTGAAACTACTTTTGGTTGTCTCGCTAATAACATTCAAACCTGTGTGACGCGTTTATTGTTCAACTCGTTTTCGCATTAACAAACCTCCAAAGGGTAAGTTAACAATCATCAGATTCGGTCGTTACCCACCTAACCCACACATAACCATGGGTCCGGTCTGATAACGGGATTTGTCGGATCCTATGGTACCATAACCTAATACTGGTCGGTTTGGCCGAAATTAATGAATTTCATTTGTTATGTAATTACAACCAACAAGCTCGTTCACATTATCGAAATCGTTATTCGTTTAATATAAACCATCTTACTCGTTTTGAAACCATCGTTAAAACATCGAAATCATTTTGATACATATGAATCACCCCAAAACAATTGAAAACGGTAAAATAGGGGAACTATATACTCACCTTCGGGTGCGTTTTTAAATGTTAACACAATCCCTCAATTGTTTATCCGCCCTAAATTAAATAAGAATGATTTTTAATAATCAAAAACCACACTTTGACATGCAAAATACTACTTAGGTCATTTCTGTTTTAATATATATGAAACTGGACTGTTTTCGGACATTTAAGTAAAATGGTTAACTTATTCCAAAAATTCCCAAATTTTTACAGAATGTCTTACACGAACCAAATATTATTGTGTAAAAATATCGGAGTTTAGTTCATTAGTAGTATTTTATAAAAATACATTTTCCTGACTGCAAATCATATTTGATACTTTCTGATCGCAGTATACGGAATAATTCACTAAAAATTAATCGTAAGTCCATTTAACGTAATTCCAGTTGGAGGATCACGGCGACAACAGTGACCATCTACAGTATTAGTTTCGTGATCTAATCCTACACAGAATCCAAGTTATGACAGAAAATAGGACGCACATTTTCAGCTGAAAAATTCAGCTTAAGCTGCTGTTATGGAAAGACACTTTAAAAATAGTAAACGGAGTCCAAAAATTACGATTCTGGTGTCATTAGAACCGTATTTTATAATAACACATTATAGACTTAAGAAAATAAAGTTTTTGTTAAGTTACGATGCAGTTACAGCCAGTTAAAGGTGGTTGGAAAAGCAGATCAGCATGCTGTTTTCAGTCTTTTATCATCATAAAGTGCGTTCGATTGATTCCGTTAACATGTTTAGCGATCACAACAATACTTACAGCAGATTATTACTTATTTATATCAGATTTATCAAGCAATATCATATTTCATCATTTTAACACTACTTTAACCATACTCCATCTTTAGTTAGTTACACTTCAGGGAGGAAATGGAGTGTAGGGTGGTGGTTGATGGCTGCCGATTTGGGAAAGGAGGGAGGAGATGGAGTGTAGAGTTGAGTGTGGAATGATGGAGTTTCGTGGTGTATTTATAGGATAAAATCTAATAATATCCAAGTAATATCTAAATAAAATCCAAGAGACATCATGAAGGATCTTATAAGATCTTGGAAATATTTTGTAGAGATTTGGGAGATATAAAGAGATATGGAGTGATCTTGTAGAATCGAAGTGCCATACTTATAGTGATCTCTCCCAATATTTTGTTCATACAATCAAGCAAGATCTAAATATAAAATAAGAATGAAATCTAGGAGATATGGTGTATTTATGGGAGAAGATCACATAAAATCTATAGAGATCTCATAAGATCTAGATAAAATCCAAGAAAATCAAAATAAATCTAAGAAAGATCAAGATGGATCCTAAAGGATTTTGGCAAGATTTTATAGAGATATGGAGGATCCACAAGAGATTACATGCATATACACTTGTCCATAAAATCAAGCAAAATCTTAATAAAATAAAAATCAAAGCTTTAGAGATTGCATAATATCTTAAAGGATCCAAGGTAGATCAAGTTAGATTATGTAGAATCTTGGAAATATTTGGTGGGGTCACCCGTAATATGACTGAAAATTCATATGGGGGGGGGGGGTAAATGTAAATTTGAATGGTAGACTAGATAAAAACAGGTATTTAACTGGGTACCGGGTATTTTATCTAGCGTTTAAATCCCGGTTTATGGCATTCTAAATTATTTTTATTATTCTATAAAAATAATCTCGCCAAAATATTACTGAAATAAATTTCAGTTGCCAAGACTGGCTGCGTTGTCCGCGTTTCGCAGTAAAAGCACTGTGTCACGCGGAAACACGCGGTACGCGCTTAAACTTGAAAAATAACGTTTTTAAGCGTTTTAGTTTATTTTTCAACAGAACCTGATTAAAATAAGATTTTAATCATAATAGAATATTTGTGGGATTTAATTATTATCCGGGTGGTCACGATCGTTCGTTTCGCAGTTTTGTCGTAATTAGTTCTTTAGTTCAAATAAACATGTTTTCGCCATACCGAATCCTTCGAAACTTATTTCTAAGTTATGTAAGAGATATTTAGGGTATGTTTGGCTTATGTCACAGTTCTGGAGTGTATGTTGCGTTAAACTGATTGCGTTTAAGCACCAGTTTGCGTATAACCTTCCAGAAAGTGATTTAAAGCTTGAAATTGGTATCGAATCAAATTGTAAAATTAATAAACACAATTGCACATATAGTAACACCAAAATACACATAATAACACCAAAGCATATTGTTTTATTGATAACGGGCATTGTTTTACATACTACGATGATTACAGATCACAGTTGTCACAGTCTCCCCTACTTTAGGAAATTGAATCCCGAAATTTTACTTAGAGGAATCTTGTGAAAACAAATGCGGATATTTCTCCTTCATCTGGTCCTTATGTTCCCAAGTAAACTCGGGGACACGTTTGGATTCCCAGCGAACCTTGACCAAATGAATCCGTTTGCCTTTCAACTGTTTGTATGTACGGTCCACAATCTCCACAGGTTTCTCGACAAAGTGCATCGTTTCATCGATTTGAATCTCGTCGAGATGAACGTGAAGATCAGCATCAGCTAAACACTTTCGCAAATTGGACACGTGAAAAGTCGGATGAACATTTCCAAGCTCTGGAGGTAGCTCTAGTCGATAGGCAACCTTTCCAATTCTTTCAACAATCTTAAATGGTCCAACATATCGTGGTACAAGTTTTCCTTTCTTTCCAAATCTCACCACTCCCTTCCAAGGTGACACCTTGAGTAGGACACGGTCTCCAACTTGAAATTCTACGGGCTTGCGTTTCAAATCCGCATAACTCTTTTGACGGCTTCTAGCTGTCACAAGATTATCGCGAATTTTCTTGATTTTGTCTGTTGCTTCCAGAATGATCTCAGGTCCAGTAAGCTGAGCTTCACCGGTCTCATCCCAACAGACAGGTGAACGACATTTTCGACCGTAGCGAGCTTCGAATGGTGCCATCTTAATGCTAGCATGATAACTATTATTGTATGAGAACTCGATCAATGGTAAATGAGAATCCCAATTACCACCAAAGTCTATCACGCATTCTCTAAGAATATCCTCCAAAGTTTGAATCGTCCTCTCAGATTGACCATCTATTTGGGGATGATAATCAGTGCTTAGATTCAGTTGGGTTCCCAAAGCAGATTGCATGGTCTTCCAAAAATGAGATGAGAATCGAGCATCATGATCATAAATGATATCCAAGGGAACACCATGTCGTGATACAATCTCGTCTACATAGATCTTGGCAAGCTTTTCAGCAGAGAAATCCTCACAGATTGGTAAGAAGTGAGCAGATTTTGTCAAACGATCAACTACGACCCAAATAGCATCGTGACCTTTAGACGTACGCGGTAACTTGGTGATGAAATCCATTGCAATGTTCTCCCATTTCCAAACCGGTATCTCTGGTTGTACAAGCAAACCAGAAGGTCGTTGATGTTCCTCCTTGACTTTGAGACAAGTTAGGCATTTCGATACATACAAGGCAACATCCTTCTTCATACCAGGCCACCAATACTGGGTACGAAGATCCTTGTACATTTTATCAGCACCAGGATGGATAGAATATCGAGACTTGTGAGATTCGTCCATTACTAAGGTGCGAAGATCGTCCTGATTCGGAATCCACAAACGATTCTCAAAATAGAGTAAACCATCGTCTTTCCTTTCGAGTTTAAGCTCAAGTTGAAGCGGTAGCTCATACTTCAATAAGTCTTTGATCACACACGATCGTTGAGTTTGAAGGACGCGAGATTGCAAATCAGATAGAGTTTGAACAGAATGAAGCTTGACTCGTTCCTTTCGACTAAGCGCATCGGCTACGACATTCGCCTTACCAGGGTGGTAGCGGATATCTCAATCATAATCGTTTAAGAGTTCAACCCAACGTCGTTGCCTCATGTTCAGTTCCTTCTGGTTGAGAATATGTTGGAGACTTTTGTGGTCTGTGAAAACCACACACTTCGTTTCATAGAGGTAGTGTCTCCAGATTTTAAGCGCAAAAACCACAGCTCCTAACTCAAGATCATGAGTCGTATAGTTCTTCTCGTGAATTTTTAATTGTCTAGACGCATAAGCTATGACTTTACCGCGTTGCATAAGAACGCAACCAAGTCCTAGATTCGACGCGCCACAATAGACAACAAAATCATCGTTTCCCTCAGGCAGAGATAAAACAGGAGCATCACAGAGCTTTCATTTCAGTGTTTGGAACGCTTCTTCTTGCTTAGGTCCCCACTCAAAAGGCTTATTTTTCTGAGTCAAAGCAGTGAGTGGAACCGCGATCTTCGAGAAATTAGAAATGAATCGACGATAATAACCAGCAAGACCAAGAAAAGAACGAACTTCTGTTGGTGTCGTTGGTGTATTCCAATCCTTAATTGCAGCAATCTTGGATGGATCTACATGAATACGCTTCTCATTGATAATATGACCCAAGAACTGAACTTCTTTAAGCCAAAATTCACACTTGGAGAATTTAGCAAAACGTTGTTCCTTCTGTAGGAGTTCCAACGTCAAACGAAGGTGTTGTTCGTGCTCTGCTTGAGACTTTGAATAAACGAGAATATCGTCGATGAACACAATGATGAACTTATCTAAATAAGGTTTACAAACCCTATTCATTAAGTCTATGAAGATAGTTGGGGCATTCGTCAAATCAAAAGGCATGACAGTGAACTCGTAATGCCCATATCTTGTACAGAAAGCAGTTTTTGGGAATATCTTCTTCGAAAATACGAAGTTGATGATACCCAGAACGCAGATCGATCTTGGAAAAACATGAAGCACCTTGCAGCTGGTCGAAGAGATCATCAATTCTAGGTAGGGGATATCGATTCTTGATGGTAAGCATATTAAGCTCACGATAATCGATACACATTCGAAAAGATCCATCTTTCTTTTTGACAAAGAGGACAGAAGCTCCCCAAGGCGAAAAGATCGGACGGATGAATCCTTTATCAGACAACTCTTGAAGTTGTTTCGATAACTCTTGCATTTCCGACGGTGCAAGACGATAAGGCGCCTTCGCAACCGGGTTGGCATTGGGTACAAGGTCAATATGAAACTCGACTTGACGAACTGGAGGCAAACCAGGCAGTTCATCGGGAAACACCTCTGGATAATCCCGAACAATCGGAATATCCTGAATACTCTTGCTCTCGCCTTTCTCCTCGTTGATATGTGCCAGGAAAGCGACATATCCTTTCGCAAATAACTTTGAGCCTTCGTACACGACAGAAGCTTCAAACCTCCTGATGCCTTCTCTCCACGAACTTCCAGAATATCGCCAGACGGAAGAGGAATACGAACAATCTTATCGAAACAAACCACCTCAGCATGATGTTTGGTTAGCCAATCCATCCCCACGATAATATCGAAACTCCCAAGTTGCATCGGCGTGAGGTCGATGGAAAAAAGATGATTATTCAGGTTTAACTGACAATCACGAATAACAAAATTGAGCACAAGGGGTTTACCAGTAGCAACTTCGACAGATAAGGGTTTCCTCAGTTTAGTTCTAGGTATCGCAAGCAAAGGCTCAAAAGATAATGAAACAAAACTTCTATCGGCACCAGAATCAAAAACAATGGATGCAGGTCGATTGTTAACAAGAAACGTACCATTGACGACGAGGTTGTCAGTTCACGCCTCATTTGCATTCAGATTGAATACCCGTCCACGAGCGGGATTCGCATTCGCATTGACATTAACATTCACGTTCGGATTTGCATTTGCATTTGCATTTGCCAACTTCGGACAGTTGTTGCGGAAGTGACCATACTCTCCACAATTGAAGCATGAACCCGGTGGGAATCTAGCAGCATTCCCCTGAACTGGAGCTTGATTCTGAACAAACTGATTCTGACCCGAACGACAGACGTTGGCCAGATACCCAAGCTTACCACACGTTGTGCATTGTCTACAAGCTTGTTGCGCAACATGATGACCGTTGCAGCGAGCACAATGGGGTGCGGTACCAGCATACACTTTCTTCGTAGGCTGTTGAGCTGGTGGGTTCTAAGGGTTCTGAGCAGTTTGTGCAGTTACTTCAAAATTCTGAGCACCCTTTCGCTTCCTCGACTTCTTCGATGACTCACCCTTCTTACCCTTACCCTTTTCCTTGTCTTTAGCAGAATCAGTTGACTTCTTCTTATCACCCTTGCAGGTAAGTTTACGCTTCCTGAATTGCGACTCAGTCAGGGTAGCAGCTAACTCGATCGCTTGGCGAACAGTAGTAGGATTAACACCAGTCACAATGTCTTGTATGGAATCGGGTAACCCATCGATATACCTCTCTATCGCTTTCTCCAATGGGGTAACCACAGTAGGACACAAAAGACTGAGTTCCTCAAATCGATCCATGTATGCACGGTGTTCTCCCCCATCTTGTTTGAGATCGTCAAACTCTCGTTCCAAAGTTCGAATTTCGTGACGGGGACAAAACTCTCTCATCATGAGAGCTCGAAGCTCTTCCCAGGTTTGTGCCAACGCTACTTCAGCACCCCTATCGCGCATCACTCCGTTCCACCAAGTAAGGGCACGCTTCTCGAACACACTTGATGCAAATTCAACCTTACGCCCATTCGGACATTGCACTTGTATGAATGTGTTCTCGATACTTTCGAACCATTGGAGGAGTGCAGTCGCTCCTTGTGACCCAGAAAACTTTAGCGGCTTAGCGGAGTTGAAACTCTTAAAATTGCATTGTGCATTGTTATTGTTGTTGTACAGCTCGTGGATTTGGGTCACAACGCCTGGAAGCACAGCAGCCATTTGCTGAGAGAGAAGGGCTGCGATTTCTTTAGCAGTAAAAGGTTGTGCATCACGTCGAGGAGGGATCGTCTAACAAGAAAATATGAGAAACGTGTGAGGTCGACGATTAGGAAAAACAAAAGAGGTTTTGAAAATATCGACGAAATATAAGGAAGGCGATCATTTGTTCGTTACCTCGAACAAACAAACGACACGCAGTTACTAATCAAAGTAATGAATCGAAATAATGTATCGCGAAGACATGCTCGCCTATAAGTGAACACTCACCCCAAGAGTTCCCAGGTAAGAGTGACTGGTCCGATTATGTGGATTTGTACGAACACTCTAGCCTTAGACCTAAAACTCAGGGTACATGCATTCACTCTTCCAGTTTGCACATGTTCACATTATTTAGACCCAACTTTGACGAGATTTTGAAAACTCAAAAGGCACTAAGCCAAAAATGAATCAAAATGGGAGAGTTCAAAACCTAGTAATTAATCATCCTAGAACGGACGATTTCGAAGCAGATTCGTGTTTCGTTTTTAAAATTCTAAACGCAAATCAACTTGCGTTGGGGTCCTAGAAAGTTATAGTCTAGGTCGAAATTTTACTAATAACCTAATTCTCTATAACCATTGGCTCTGATACCAACTCTTTTGTCACACCCTGACCACGTAAAACGACAAATCGTGGCGGAAACGCCGGGGAATGTTGTAACAGAATTATTGTTTCAAACCGTGGATACGAAGAGTTTCATTCCATTAAATATTAAACATTGTTTTAAAGTTAAACAAGCAAATCAAACATAGACTAATATCATTATTAAATCACTAAGGCCTCGTCCGGTCCTAAGTGAGCATGCTTCCTATTCGCAATCAAGACTAAGCAACTTCACCTGAAACATATGTAAAAACAAAGTCAGTAAAGAAATGCTGGCGAGTACATAGGTTTTGTGAGAGTGTCAGATTCATGGCTCGTTTATACGTTGGAATAAATTATGCAACCTTGTTATTTCTCATTAGAAAACCTTGTTTTATAAAATGTTTGTATCGTAAAATGAATAATCGAATCAAAATAGTTTGGCTATAATTTATAAACCTCGAAGCCATGAATCTTTACCCAAAACATTTGTTTTTCGTAAACCAAATCGTAAATCATTTTCGTAATAAAATTCGTATAGTTTATATCATTTCGAAAACCTCGTTTGTGTGACATCGCTTCCAATTGTTTACCCAGATCGTTTAATTCGTTGAACATCTCTTTAGTCGTTTAAATCATTCTCGTTTTAGATCGTGAAACTACTTTTGGTTGTCTCGCTAATAACATTCAAACCTGTGTGACTCGTTTATTGTTCAACTCGTTTTCGCATTAACAAACCTCCAAAGGGTAAGTTAACAAT
Source organism: Helianthus annuus (assembly GCF_002127325.2). Lineage (NCBI taxonomy): Eukaryota > Viridiplantae > Streptophyta > Magnoliopsida > Asterales > Asteraceae > Helianthus > Helianthus annuus. The sequence continues at coordinate 59,380,716 of NC_035441.2, read as the reverse complement.
CATCAGATTCGGTCGTTACCCACCTAACCCACACATAACCATGGGTCCGGTCTGATAACGGGATTTGTCGGATCCTATGGTACCATAACCTAATACTGGTCGGTTTGGCCGAAATTAATGAATTTCATTTGTTATGTAATTACAACCAACAAGCTCGTTCACATTATCGAAATCGTTATTAGTTTAATATAAACCATCTTACTCGTTTTGAAACCATCGTTAAAACATCGAAATCATTTTGATACATATGAATCACCCCAAAACAATTGAAAACGGTAAAATAGGGGAACTATATACTCACCTTCGGGTGCGTTTTTAAATGTTAACACAATCCCTCAATTGTTTATCCGCCCTAAATTAAATAAGAATGATTTTTAATAATCAAAAACCACACTTTGACATGCAAAATACTACTTAGGTCATTTCTGTTTTAATATATATGAAACTGGACTGTTTTCGGACATTTAAGTAAAATGGTTAACTTATTCCAAAAATTCCCAAATTTTTACAGAACGTCTTACACGAACCAAATATTATTGTGTAAAAATATCGGAGTTTAGTTCATTACCAGTATTTTATAAAAATACATTTTCCTGACTGCAAATCATATTTGATACTTTCTGATCGCAGTATACGGAATAATTCATTAAAAATTAATCGTAAGTCCATTTAACGTAATTCCAGTTGGAGGATCACGGCGACAACAGTGACCATCTACAGTATTAGTTTCTTGATCTAATCCTACACAGAATCCAAGTTATGACAGAAAATAGGACGCACATTTTCAGCAGAAAAATTTAGCTTAAGCTGCTGTTATGGAAAGACACTTTAAAAATAGTAAACGGAGTCCAAAAATTACGATTCCGGTGTCATTAGAACCGTATTTTATAATAACACATTATAGACTTAAGAAAATAAAGTTTTTGTTAAGTTACGATGCAGTTACAGCCAGTTAAAGGTGGTTGGAAAAGCAGATCAGCATGCTGTTTTCAGTCTTTTATCATCATAAAGTGCGTTCGATTGATTCCGTTAACATGTTTAGCGATCACAACAATACTTACAGCAGATTATTACTTATTTATATCAGATTTATCAAGCAATATCATATTTCATCATTTTAACACTACTTTAACCATACTCCATCTTTAGTTAGTTACACTTCAGGGAGGAAATGGAGTGTAGGGTGGTGGTTGATGGCTGCCGATTTGGGAAAGGAGGGAGGAGATGGAGTGTAGAGTTGAGTGTGGAATGATGGAGTTTAGTGGTGTATTTATAGGATAAAATCTAATAATATCCAAGTAATATCTAAATAAAATCCAAGAGACATCATGAAGGATCTTATAAGATCTTGGAAATATTTTGTAGAGATTTGGGAGATATAAAGAGATGTGGAGTGATCTTGTAGAATCTAAGTGCCATACTTATAGTGATCTCTCCCAATATTTTGTTCATACAATCAAGCAAGATCTAAATATAAAATAAGAATGAAATCTAGGAGATATGGTGTATTTATGGGACAAGATCACATAAAATCTATAGAGATCTCATAAGATCTAGATAAAATCCATGAAAATCAAAATAAATCTAAAAAAGATCAAGATGGATCCTAAAGGATTTTGGCAAGATTTTATAGAGATATGGAGGATCCACAAGAGATTACATGCATATACATTTGTCAATAAAATCAAGCAAAATCTTAATAAAATAAAAATCAAAGCTTTAGAGATTGCATAATATCTTAAAGGATCCAAGGTAGATCAAGTTAGATCATGTAGAATCTTGAAAATATTTGGTGGGGTCACCCATAATATGACTGAAAATTCATATGGGGGGGGTTAAATGTAAATTTGAATGGTAGATTAGATAAAAACAGGTATTTAACTGGGTACCGGGTATTTTATCTAGCATTTAAATCACGGTTTATGGCATTCTAAATTATTTTTATTATTGTATAAAAATAATCTCACCAAAATATTACTGAAATAAATTTCAGTTGCCAAGACTGGCTGCGTTGTCCGCGTTTCGCAGTAAAAGCACTGTGTCACGCAGAAACACGCGGTACGCGCTTAAACTTGAAAAATAACGTTTTTAAGCGTTTTAATTTATTTTTCAACACGAACCTGATTAAAATAAGATTTTAATCATAATAGAATATTTGTGGGATTTAATTATTATCCGGGTGGTCACCATCGTTCGTTTCGCAGTTTTGTCGTAATTAGTTCTTTAGTTCAAATAAACATGTTTTCGCCATACCGAATCCTTCGAAACTTATTTCAAAGTTATGTAAGGGATATTTAGGGTATGTTTGGCTTATGTCACAGTTCCGGAGTGTATGTTGCGTTAAACTGATTGCGTTTAAGCACCAGTTTGTGTATAACCTTCCAGAAAGTGATTTAAAGCTTGAAATTGGTATCGAATCAAATTGTAAAATTAATAAACACAATTGCACATATAGTAACACCAAAATACACATAATAACACCAAAGCATATTGTTTTATTGATAACGGACATTGTTTTACATAATACGATGATTACAGATCACAGTTGTCACACCTAATTCCCTATAGTTATGGCTCTGATACCAATCTGTCACACCCCAACCGATGGCGGAATCATCGGGGCGCGGCACTGAGCGAAACAGATTGTTCAGAAGTTTCCACAACAACTATTATTACAAATTCAGTTAAGTGATACGTCCCATACCGTATCCCAAATAAATAAACAAGTTATCATAGATAACAACTAAACAAGTACACTGTTTCGACAACTCAGATTCAATTAATACAAACAAAACGAATAAAATAATGTTCTAGAGTCATTAAGACTCGTCTGGACAAGATCTACAGACAACTAATGCCATAGTCTCCTGATTAGACAACTCCAACGGCTCCATGGCAGTTGTTTATTTGCTTTTAGAGACCCCTAGGTAGACCACTACCTACAACTATTTGTTGGGCTCTAAAGCTTTATTATTGCCTCGCTTTCCTAGCAAGCTAACACCTGTCACATACGTTAAAATAAAGTCAATACATATAATGTAAAGGTGAGCACACAAGTTTGATAATAGCATATAGATTTCGAATAGTTTACGCATAACCTGGCACGTACACAGAGGAAAACGATGCATGTTAATTATTGACATGGGACCATCGATACCAACGACTACGGATTGACTGTCCGAGACAGTTCGCAATACATGAATACCACCGTAATCCATGCAAGTAATTGTCCTTAACAACCCCCGTGTGAACGGGTGCTGAGTCCAAACTATAGTACTATGTTGCTAAGGCAGGTAGATAGCACTCCACGTGTAAACATAATAAACAGCATTCATTTAGTCAAATAGCACATGCAATCGGTTAGCGTTCAAATAGTTTGTGTTTGAATGTGATTTGATAGATAACGTATGTAACACCCAAAAGTGCTAAAAGAAAAAAGGGATCGAGTATACTCACAGTGATTGATTATGGATTGAAGGGAGCGCTGAGAGTTGGTTAGCCTGAATAGTTCGATAGCATAACGATAAGTAACGCGGAAATGCAAACGAGTGATATTGGGTCGATTGGTCCGGTCGATTGGACAACAGGTTCGATCGAACGGGCTGTTCGTTCGGTTTGAAAGTCCGTTTGAACTGTCCCATTCGATCGGCCAATAGGCTCGATCGGCTGGTCCTTTCGAGTGGATTGTTTCTTCCTTTAGGGAAAAATGTGTTTGTGTACGATGGTTTGAACTTTTGAAGTTTTTGCAGCATTATCTGGACACATTGAAATATCCTTACCTTTCAGGTCGGTCGATCGAACAGCCCGTTCGATCGGTTAGCCCAACTGATCGGGTTAGTCACTCAATATAGTCCCTTGGCAAGGTGTCACTCGATCGGGTGGCATGCTCGCTCGGGTGGCACTCCAATGCTTTGAACGAGTTGAAAAATGGTTAAGTGTTGAAGCATAGTATCTCATGATCCGAAGAGTAATGTTACCAATCGAGTGGTAGGTTCGATCGAACATCACTTCATCAATACTACACTTCATGAAATTGAATAGATGTGGGACCATATGTTAGCCGATCGGCTGGCCCAGTCGATCGGCTGGGAAGTCCGTTCGGTTGGGCTGTTCGTTCGAACAGCCTAACCGTTCGGTCAGCATTTCTGACCTGGTTGGCCTATCGTCTAACACTTGGTTGTTTTGATTTCTTGATGTGATTTTGAGGTATTTTGACAGCGAGTTTAACCATGGAACTTAGGTTCTTACTTGTTTCACTGGCTCGGGCAGGAATCACCCAGGTCCGGCCAGTAAACTGTTCGGAACGGTAGTTTAGTGTTCAACCCGAAAGCGGTGAACCTCGTAGTTAGAATCCGAACCTTGAACCTTGTGTTTAACAAATGATTTGTGAGCTGGTTCAAGCTCCATTTCTACCGTTTTAGTGTGTTGAGTGTAAAAGAGTTGAAAGGAAATTGGAAAATCCGTCTTTCAATCTTTCACACCGTGAAATGTTAAGATCTATGATAGATTTTAGTTTATTTACGTGGAAATCGGCTAGATCTAAGCTATTCACGGTTGAATGATGCCAAAACATGATGTTCCTGAAGAACACCATGATGACATCACCCAAGAACACCTAGATCTTGGTGATTTCACGGTTAGAATCCAAGTTTTGAAAGATAGAAAGGTGTAGAATCATTAAACGAACAAGAACGTACAAGATTTAGAGTAAAAACTTACCGGATCGAAGAGAAATCTGAGAAATAGTGAAGAATAGGAGCTGGCCGGTCAGAACTTTCCAAAAGTGGAAATGAAGACAAGGACAGCCCTATTTATAGGCTTCCAAAAGGGGAAAGGTGTGTCCGATCGGCCAGGGTTGCTGATCGAGTGGGCTGTCCGATCGAATAGCATATTCGATCGGTTGGCCTGTTCGATCAGGGTATCCTGTTCGATTGGCACAACCCTTTGAGTGTTTCGCGACGATTTTCGATATTTCGATTTCGCTGAACGATGATTTGAGTATGATGGAGTTCCTAATCAAATTAATTTTAATTCCAACCACTATATCTAACATATAAGCATTCTTACTTCATAATTCGATTTCGATTTTCGATTGAGTTCGATTACCTTTCGAGTTTCGATTTGATTCGATTGATTCACCACACATAACGACATAAAGTAAACATGCACAATTAACTCGTAAGGCACACGCACACACGTATAAAAGTACCAAAGTTCGCATAATTAGAGCTTCATGTTCGATGACTGATTCGATTAGCTTGATTATTGATTGATTAACTTTATCGCATTGTTACTTCCTACTATTCAACGTCGATTAACGATTCGCATTCGATTAACATTCGATTCATTTTGATTATACAACACTTACTCCACATAATACAAAAATTAAAATAGACTAATTACAATAAAAGTCAACACTTGACTTTGACTTTGACATTTGGAAAACACGGGGTGTTACACCTGACCTTCCTTGGGTGAATCATCATCTTCTTCTTCAACTTTTCTTTCAACAGACTTGTGAACATGTCTTTTCGAAGCATAAAATTCTTTGACACTTTTGGCCTTACCATTGACCATTTGTCCAAAAATACGTTTCACATTTCCGTTGAAAGTCTTTTCAACATCAAATTTCTTCTTATCAGAATAAAATTGATTTGAAATTTCTGTTTTTCCAACTTTCTTCATAAAATTTTTAGCACGCAAAGGTGGAAAATTTTCATCGTTCATAGTTGGAACTAATTTTTCAACCTTTTTCTCAACACGTGGCTCCTCTGATTTTGTGGAATCAAAATCATCACCAGAACTGTTACCTGAACCTTTTACAACCCATTTTTGATTTTTCAAATCTTCTTTTCTTTTCAAAACATTCTTTGAACATTCTCCTTTTTCAAAAGTTGAATTTTCAAAACCTGTAAACTTTCGGGTTTTCAGTTCAGTGTTATCCACAACTTTCTCTTTCAATTTACCAGAGACTTCCTGTTTTGGTTTGAATGTCTTCGGACAATCCTTAGCAACATGATCAGCAATCTTGCACTGAAAACAGGTTCTTTTTTCAATCTTCTTTGGAACAACATTCTTCTTCAGTTCTTCTTTCTTCTTGGCAAGAAATTCTAGATTGGTCTGCTTTCTGAATGCTTGTTCTTTCTCAGCCTCTGTTGTTTTCCCTGAAACAAATACAGTTTTTGATTTATAAACTTTTTCATTTTTATAGTTTTTCGGTTGATTAAATCCTAAACCTTTCTTTTTGAAATTACAATTATAGTTTGGTTTCTTTTGGAAACTGTAACCACAATTGTAACCCATTTTCTTGTTGATTCTTTGTTGATCTCTTGAAGTATATTGTTTAGGTTTTCCATTAAGATTTAAATCTTTTATTTCAGAAATATTAATTTCTGTAATTTTGAAAACCTTTTGAATCATTTCAAGTCTAACACTTCTTATTGGAAAAGCATCATCAGAATATAATTTGTCAGAATCTTTCAAAGTATATGCCACTTTGACTGATTCATCACTCAAATTAGATTTTCATAGAAAAAATTGTTTGTCATAAACCCGTTTGTCCTTTTTGATTGTTGGCTTTGACGTATCACACTCAGACTTTGACTCGGGTTTGGACTCCATGTTTGACTCCTCACTGTCATCTTTATCTAACACCTGATCGACCACACTTTTTATCAACTTTGACTCATGATCAGTGTCGGATGACGTGTATGTGACATCAATATTTTCTGGCAAGTTATCCGATGGCCCAGACTCCCATTGTAAGTTTATTGCCTTTTCAACTCTTTCGGAGTTTGGATTTCGAGGTGAATATCCATTTTCGACCAGGGGCGGACATCTATTGTAAATCACACTTGGTTTCTTACCAGAAGTCTTCACTTTATCTTCGTCTTTTATCACAGATTTCTCTTCTACTGAAGTCTTTACTTCTTCAAAAGTCTTCAAATTCTCCACAACCGGATAAATCCTGTCAACAACAAAAGTAGAACATGGGTAACTTTCTAATAACTTGTTGACTCTCTCAGTTTCTATCTTTTGTGTTGCCAACTTCAACTCCAGATCAAGGCACATTTCTTTATGTGAAAATTGACATCATCAAACTGTCTTAAGTAAGCTCTCTTTAGCGTATTCATTGCCACAACTTGTTCACCGTTTGAATCAGTATACTTGTTGATATCTCTGTTCATTGTATCATAGGATTCTTTCAATCTGTTTATATTGTGCAGCAACTCATTGTTCTGCTTGATTAAAGAATCACAGTTCATGCATTTTTCAGGAACTTTGACGGGTTCAGCATCAACTTTGACTTCAAATTCAGGAACCTCTTTGACTGTTCTGTTTGATCGTAAAAATTCAGCTCTTCTCTTTTTCTCAGCTTCAGCTTTTAATCTCTCTTCCTCTTCTTCAAGCTTTCTCCGTCTTGCTTCAGCAGCTTCCATTACTTTTCTGCACATTTCAGATCGTAGGCATTTGCAATGAAAACATTAACATTTGAAGTGTTTTTGGACATCTCTTTGGCCATGAGTTCTTGATCTGGGCAAAAATTGTCCCAACAGAAACCTTCAGCCAACTTTTCATCATCTTGTTCTGCCAAGCACACTTTGCTGTTTGTTGGAAGATATTTATCCCAGGTAAAATTATCATATTTGCCCTGATTAACTAGACATGCTCTTTTTGAACCTTCAATCACATCTCTTCCATGTGCAGTTTGTGCCTGATGCGATGCTGGTGGTGTGACTTGATGATAAATCGCCTTTTTATGATAATCGTTGTTTCCAAAAGGATTCTGGGCTCCACTAGCTTCACGATTTTTGCACTCCCTCTTGAAATGCCCCTTTTCCCTGCAACGAAAACATGTAACTTTAGATTTATCAAAGCCTAAAGTTGAAACATTTGCATCACGGAAATCATCTCTTCCCGTAATTTGTTTAAACTTCTCAGCTTGTCTCAACACGCTAGCCATGCACCATTTAATGTCCATCAATTCCATTTCCTCAGCATCGATTTGATCATAATCCTCTTTCGTAAGCATTAGATTACCGATCTTTCAGGCCACAAAACTACTATAGGACTCTAAAATCATTCCCAACAAAGACATTTGATTTTTAGCAACCTCTTCAGTGTAATCTTGATCATTTTCAAGACTTAGAACAATATTGCACTGAAGTTTTCTTCCATTCTTTGTTACTGAAATATTTGGATCAAATGATGAAAATCTTGTGCTGCTTGATCCTTGGGATGATTTCTTTTCAGAAGAATCTTTCACACTGTAAGCAGTTTCAATTTTTGGAGAAAAATATGACTTTTCGTTGACACCACCTTTGTAATACAAACTGATATCCTATTCTCCATCGTAGTTCTTCATCCTGGCAATCTTCCTCTGCTCCATCTCTTGAGCTTCCAGGTGTTTGATGAAGTCTCCCAGTGTCATATTTTTATAATCTTTTCTGTTGGATCTCAGCATCAATGTTCCCCATGTTTCATGTGGTAGTGCATCTGCAAGTTTTTCAATAAATTCATCAGTATCTTTCTTAATTCCAAGTTTTGTCATATTTCTCACCAAGTTACAATATCTATCAATTATTTGCTTGGTGTTTTCAGATTTCAAACCACGGAATAAATCAAATTCTTTCTTCATAAGAGACGTTTTGTTTTTGAGCATATCATCACTTCCAACAAATTTTGCTTCCAATTCTGTCCAAATAGAATAAGCAGTTCCATCATGTTGAAGCAGTATCAAGATATCTTCTTTTATCGCTTGTTGTAGCAAACTCACCATCAGTTTCTCATCTCGATATTTCTTTTTATCTCCCGTACTCATCTCTCTAATTGTTTGTTGCACGCCATTTGTTATGTGTCTAACATAAGGTTCTTCAGTATGTTCCCACGCATCCAAATGATACGCTTCAACCCAATATCCAAACCTTTCAGACCACGCATTATAATCATGAATATCCATGAGTTTAGGCGGTTTCTGAGACGTCCCGGTTTTGTTTTCAAGTAAAGCATTATGGCGTGATTGTGATTGGGCTAGCAAATGCGTTATAGAATGCGTTGTCCATTGTTTGATTGTCCAAAGTTTACAAATTTCCAAGCTTAGGCAAAGTTGACCCTTGGAGTGAAACCCTGAATGTTACTATGAGCGAAACCACTGAAGTGTTACAAAAGCGAAACCTAGTTGTCACAAAAGCGAAACCTCCAAAATGTCACAAAAGCGAAACCTTGAGTGTTCCTTGGAGCGAGACCCTATCGTGACCTTGGAGCGAGACCCTATCGTGACCTTGGAGCGAAACCTATAGTGATCTTGGAGCGAAACCTATAGGTGACCTTGGAGCGAAACCTATAGTGATCTTGGAGCGAAACCACTCGTTGTACAGATGAGCGAAATCAAGTTGATGACGTCACTTTTTGCACGAGTCCATACGAGCGAAACCTTGAAAATCCTAGGTTCTAGATCGATTTTAGCTTTGAAACTTTCAAGGATTTACCAATACATCATACGAGTGCTGTGTGTGACTTTGAGCTGGTTTTACCATGAAAAATTTTAAAATTTTGAAGAAAGTGTAGAAAATTAGAATAAATGCAGCTAAAATGGCAAGAACTCTTCCTCCTGAGCTCTGATACCACTTGTAGGATCGTTCTCGGCCCTGTTTGAGTCGATCAGAAGAATTCCTATCCAAAACAAGAGGCGGAAACTAATGTTCTGGTGCGATTTCAGCTAGATTCACTTTAAACTGTTGTTGTATTGATCTTGAATGCAATTACAAGCCCTGACAGCACTTCGGCAGCACTTCGTGGCTTACCGGAAGACAACACCTACAACTATGCATTAGGTTTCGCTCATACAACCTATATATAGGGACACATATTTCGCTCATATGGACATGTACGTATGAGCGAAACCTCCACATGCCATATAAGCGAAACCATCACTCTTACACATGAGCGAAACCTAGGCTATGACACATAAGCGAACCTAGAACATTGACACATAAGTGAAACCATGACTAACACATATTTCTAGGATTTTGTGCCCTGTTCTAACCTATACAATACTAGACTCGATACAAGACGTAGTCGACAGACGTAGTGAAATCGTGAAAACATGAAAGGAAATTATTGATAAAATCATTGAAGCATTACCACGAGCTGATCAGTGTCAAACGTTTGTATTTATTTTGAAAAACGATGTGTTATATGATACAATCACTCTCGATGTATTGATTGAAAAGATTGAAACTCGTGAACTTGAATTGCAGAAACAGAGCAAGATGAGTAGTTCTTCACATCAACAGAATGTTGGTCTTTATTACAAAGGTAGCACACCTTCGGTGAAAGTTGGTGAATCACCAAAGACAGCATTCAATGTTGAAAAATCAAAAGAACCATAGAAAAGCTCATCAAGCTACAATCCAGGATATCATTCATCTTCTGGAAAAGCAAATCCTGAAGAATCTGAAGAAGCTCTCTGCAACATCGCTTTGAAACTGAAGAATTCTCCGGCTATGAGCATCAATGCAGCTAAACAACAAATGAGTTTTCTGGCATCTGTGTTAGAGTCATACGAAGGTTTAGTGTCTGGAAAAATTGGAAACTCAGAATTAACAAAGGAAGACTATGACCAGATAGATCCAGCAGAAATGGAACTCATTGACATACGCTGGTGTCTAGCAAGTTGCATCCGAAGAGCTCATAGGTATATGGAGATTACTGGGAAACAGACAATCGGTGGTCCATCAACAAAGCTGGGATTCGATAAATCTAAAGTGACCTGCCTCAAATGTAAGCAAAAAGGTCATTTCAAAAGAGAATCCAAAAATTCTGAAGTTGACGAAACTGAAAAACCTTTCAATGATGATTATCGAAAGGCTATTTACCACCGTATCATAGAAGAGCCGAAATTGATTGAAAATAATCCCAAAGAGAAGTCAAGAGCATGTGCAGTAATCCATGATGATGAAGGGTTTGACTGGAGCGAATTCCTTCCAGAAGATGATCTTGTTGATGACCATATCACAGCTCATGGCAGAACTGTATCAAAGAGCAAACATCGAGCCTTTGTTGCTGAAATCAAGAAGAAATCTCAAGAAGAAATTCTGAGTGAGAAAACCGGAAGAGAAAGATTCTTTGCAGGTTGCAGAATTGAGAAAATGCACGAAGAATACGAAGATGCAAAGTACTGTAGGAGATATGACAAGAAAAGAGATAGCTATATCAACAAAAATGGTGATCCTGTTGTTCACAGAAACGATGTGGTTTTCAATGATGTTCTTGCAGTAATTCCTCTGTCCGGCGAATAATATTCAAATGTTGAAAAAGATAAAACTTATCTGAAAAGACTGGACAAGATAATTCGTGATGTAATGACAGCAAGTCTGAAGAAGAGGGATGAAGAAATAATGAAGAAGAATGTTGATGAATTGGTAACTAATTTGAAAAGGGTTGCTGAAAAGTAGAAAGTGGAAGATGAGAAAGAAGAAGAGAAGGTGATAAAAGAAGTTGTTGAAGAAAAAGCTGTTACCGAAAAACAGCAGAATGAAGAAGTTCTGAAGAAGAAAGGAGAAGATGATGTGAAGATTGAAAGCTCAGTTGAAGTGGATGATGATGCTGGTGTTGGTGAGGAACAGAAGAAGAGTGAAACTGATCAGACACAGACATAAATGAAAGCCGAAGTACCAATCACTGAGGTAAAATCTGATTCTGAAAACTTAAACGAAAAAATTAAATAGTGCAAGAAATGCATCGAAACATGCAGTGCTTGTACTAAAACAATGAAAAGTTCAGAACAAAAAATCTAGAGTTTAATAAAATCGAAGAGGTGTTCAAAATTAAATGCAAAAAAATGTTAGAAAATGAAAAAGTTTTAAAAGAAAATGATCAAAAACTAACATAAAAGTGCAAGAATTTAGAAAAAGAAAATGAAATTTTGAAAGAAAAGGTTTCGAAAATGACAGAAGAATGTGTTCAAAAAGAAAATGCATGTCAGGAAATGAAAAAGGAGTATGATTCAATAAAATTGGCTTATCACATTACAAAACAATCATATGAAGATGTGAAGAGTCAAATGAAACTTGTTCAATCTAGATTGAGATACTGTTCTGAAACAACTGATAAGCTAAAGAGACAGTATTCAATAAAGCAACAAGTTGTTAATTCTTATATTGAGGATGTTGCTAAGTTGAAACGTCAAATAGCTGATTTAGAACAGGATAACAACAAGTTAAAAAGTTATCATGTGTCATCATATGTGCTTGAAAGAATTTTCAACATAATACCGGGTGATGATGATTCTGAGAAAAACAAAGAGAGTATTGGTTCTGAGTATCATCAAGTTCCTCCACCGGAAAAGTTTGCATTTTATGATGATGAGAAAGTCGAAAAAGCTTTCAACATGGTCGATCAATTGCCAGATAACATTGACGTAACCTATTCCAAATCTGATGATTCAAGTGATTCGGAGGTGGTAGGTAAGGTCGTTGAAAGTGTGTTGAAAGAAGAGTCGGTTGAAGCAGGTAAATCTGAATCACAGGATGAAAATGGAGGTAGTTTTCATGAAGAATATCTGAAAAACTCAAAATCTGAGAAAAAATTGAATGATGATTCAAAAGGATTGGTTTATACCATGATTGGATCGGACAAATTATTCTTAGATATTGTATTCCCGATTCAGAATGTGATTTCAGAAAAGATTGACAAAGTTTTCAAAATGGTTGAGATTGAAAAATCTGAGATTTCAAAGTTTGCTGGAAAGAGTCACAAAACTTTTTATAACAAACCTGGTTACAAAAGGAAAAACATGATGGCTTGGTTGGGTTATAAAAAGAAACAGAACTGGAAAAGAAAAGAAATGAAACGCCAAATTATCAGACACAAATGAATTTTGTTCACAGAACAAGTTCCGAAGAAGAGAAAGAACTTTAATTTAGACAACAGTCTAATGAAGAGTTCTATGCTCAGAAAAAGCAACAACAACAGGTCAAAGATGTGTCCAAGAGAACATGTTTTAAATGTGATCAAACTGGACATCTTGCTCTCAAGTGTCCAAATCTGAAACCTGTTGATGTTGAGTCGAAAAAGAAGTCTGATGATGTTGAAAGACAGAAATCTGAAAATCTGAAAATCAGATTTGATTCAAAACAAACTTGGAGGTACAACACAAACAAGTTTGCTTCGAATCAAACCTGGAAATCAAACACGAATAGGTTCGATTCAAGACAAACTTGGAATTCTCACACAGATTAAGAAAAACACAAAGTTGGAAAACAACTGTCGATGCAACGAAACTAAATCAGTTTTGGAAAACAAAAGTTGTTGAAAATCAAAATGTTCAAAAAGATTCACATTTTTACAAAATAGGTACTCCAAAAGGTCAAACATGGACAGTTAAGAAACAAATGACTTCGGTAAATAAAGAAAAAGATGATGTCACAATTGAAAAAGTCTTTGTACAGAATGACAAAGATTTTTTGAAGTTGAAAGAAGCATATTGTGTTGAAATGCCTAAGGTCAAACAGACCTGGGCTAGCTTATTCAAGTAATTGAGTAATTTGAATGTGCAGGTGCTTCAGAAAGAGAATGAAAGCCAAACCAACGAAGGAAGCAGCCTGGCACGAGAGGAGAAGGCTGTTGAACCCTGCAACTGAAAAACAAGGAGTTTGTATATAAATAAACAATATTTCAAAAACCCTAAAAACTGAAAATTTGAAAACCAAAAAATATGTTTGTTTTTAATTTTCAAAAATCAAAAATTCAAAAATATGTTTAGTGAATATGCCGAAACCCTCACGGCTGAACAAACATGATTACTTTCGCAAGTTTGAAAAACGGTTTTCAAACTGTCGAAAATCAATGGTTGTAAATCATGGGGGTATGTTATATTTTGTGCAAAACAGAGCATGAGATGCAGAAAATGGATGGCGAGACAAAGCTGTCAGTATCAGGTTGTCAAATTTTCTTTAACTGGTTTTGAATTTCAGGGGGGAGTAAGAAATTGTCAGAAAATCCAAAAACATTAGAAAATTTGAAAAAGCCAAAAACATGATAAAATTCAAAAATGAGCTTTTGTGTAAAAAGAGGAAATGATAGTACATCAGTTAGACAATCACAGTACGCTAACGAAATGGAATGTCAAATGTGATAAACGGTCTCACTGATGATGTGCCAGTAGGTTTTTACACGCTTAGTATATTGTTTTCGAGATATAAACCTAAATATCAATACTTACTTATCTCGTGGGGAACATCTCTCGGATATATGGGTAACCCCCGAAATCTTGTGTGAGAGATTGCCTGATTCTGAGATACTAGGTCTTTATACTGTTTGATATCTGGGGTGTTATACCTGGTCTTCTGATATTGCGGAAGCAATGCCCTAGACCTCGTATAATACTTTACAGGCTTTAAAAGCTTACCCTCTGCATAAAAATTGAAAATATCGAAGGATATGAATCAATTGCAGTTGAAGAAAAGATTCTCTAAAGGGAACACACCTAAAGTCAAGCCTTCATCTCTTTGACTGAACGGGAGTTCATACCTGAGCTCTCAAGGTCTCGCACTAACCCAGATACAGATATCAGATTGGTATACTCACCTGTAAGACTGAATCTAGGGAATTTTGATACAGGAGTATATTCTGAGGTGGGACACACGAATAAGTTTAAGTCCTTAAAACACTAAATCATATCTCGAATCAGTTGAACTTTGTGTGAAAATTTAAGTGGATCAGTATACTAACAATCTAAGTGAATCGTTTAGAACTAGAGTGTTTAAAGCTCAACGGTGCTAGTGATTTGTCAAAACTGGTATGATCCTCTGACACGAACTAAAAAATATTGTCTGTAAATATGGTTGTAAATATTTCTTTACTGCTTTTATCTTTCAGAAAAATACAAAAAGATTTTGATTCCACTTTATTTTCGAAAACCGATGTCTGAAAGCTGAGTTTCAAAATCTAAATATGCTAATCGTGTTTCTGAAAATAAACAAGTTCATTAAGTTGAAACTTGTTGTTTTTAAAAAAAATCAAAAACAGTTTGTGAAATCTCCAAGGTCATTAAGTTGGACTTGGATGATTATCTGTGAGGGATTTGGATTCTTAAATTGTTAAAAATCTGTTGTAAAGAGCTAAGTTTTGATCTTGATTGCTTAAATACTGCCAAATCTATGAAGATTGTTGATAGGGGGAGAGAATCAAGTATTCCTGGATATATTCATATTATTATATTTTTAAAGCCAGGATCTTGATTAAAAGTTTGTAAGATCCAGGTCACGATTCCTGGACAATCGAAAAAGCTTTCACTGTCGAAATATTTTAGCTTATGCTAAGAGTACCAGGTTTTAATCCTAGATGTTCAAGATGCTTTTACTGATAAATGTTTGAGAATTGCAGATGATTATGCCAGACTACGATCCCGATAGCCGAGTCTAAGGGGGAGTCTGAAGACGAGCTCAATGCAAGGGGGAGCGTGCATTCAAGGAGCCAGGTAACTATCTTGAAGGAGGTTGTAACCGGAAAGCCAGGTGTCGATCCCAAAAGCACGGAAGCTTGACGAAAGGGGGAGCCTGAAGAAAGAGTCTATTGAAAGGGGGAGCTGAAGCTGAAGACAGATCCACAGGGATTCTGTTTGAGCAAGAAGAAGTCTATGTTGCTAAAGATGTTAAAGCTTCAAGAAGACTCAAAGAGAGAGAGAGAAAAACAAGACGCTACGAGATTGATTCAATGTTTGAGATTGACTGCGGCAATATCCAAATCGTAGCGTAGCGTAACGGAAAGTTTAACGGAAACTTAACTAGTTAAAGGCTAACCGATTGGATGGCAATCCGATCAGATGACCACCCGATCGGATGCCTACTCGATCAGGTGACCTTAGATGTTGCTTATATATAGTTGTTTAGTGTTAGACTTTAGAGACTTTTGCCATTTGCACTTTGGAGAGCTCTAGTGTTAGAGAGAGAAGCTAGAGAGAGAAAGTGTTGTGTACATGATTCAGGTGTTGTATGATTTCAGATCATTCAACAGTATCACGGTTATAATTACGTCTAGTGTGTTCGGTCACGTTCGTGTACGAATTCCGCACGTTACACGAGTCGGTTCGCAATTGTTACGGAGTGAAAACCCGATCCAACAAAAGGTTCATCATCCCATACCAACGAACAAATATTCAACAAACAGTAATTACAGATAACAAGTTCTCATAAACAAAACTTGATCCGACAACCTAGACTTTTATTTGGTGAGTTTCTAGACTTCCTATCTCGTTTACAGCATAACAATTCATCAACCTGTCACATATGTTAAATGAATGTCAATACATAAAGTAAAGGTGAGTACAAAAGTTTGCATAGATATAATATAAAAGTGTTTACGGATAACCAGCATGTAACACGTAACGGGCGATGCATGTCAACTACCAACAATGATACAACCTAACAATGTGACTGCGAGTAGAGTATGCACGACACATGTTCACCAATTTGAACACGTGAAGTAAATGTGATCCTTAGCAACCCCTGAACAAACAGGTGCTGAGTCCAAACTATAGTACTATCTTTGCTAAAGGTGGTCGGGTAAGTAATCACTGTATAAGCAAAGCAACAAGCATTCAACAAACCACGTATAGCATGCAGGAGCGGTTGGGGTCTATAAAAGTGTTAAGCGTTGTGTGTTGTGTTTTTGATGGAGAACGTAAGTAACACCCAAAAGTGCGTTAAGCGAAAAAGGGTTCGAGTATACTCACAATGCGTGTTTAACAGCTAAACACGGTCGGTTGGATTGAAGAGAGCGTCGGGTCAGCCTGCGAATGGGAACAGACACATAAGTCTTCCTAATGGTTGAAACGGTCAAAATCGGAGTGTCGAGTGGAGTAAAAACAGGTTGAGTGTTCAATAGTCCATTCAGGCTGATGGCATAGTTCATCCGGACGGATGGGCTTTGTTCATCTGGACGGAGGGGCTTTGTTCATCTGGACGAGTAGGGCTTAGCCTATCTGGACGGATGAACATTGTCCATTCGGACATATAGGCTACTTTGTTGGAACGAAAATAATTTTGGTGTATAACTGATGTTTTTTAAATAGAAGAAAAGATTTTGGAGTGAGTGCAAAGTCTATCCAACGGATGGACATGGTCCATTCGGACGGATGGACTAATCAGCAAAGGATATTGAATGTTTGTTTATCAACAAGATCCACTTCCAGGCTGAAGATAGAGAGCAAGCCATGCAATTTCAAAGAGTTGTAACTATTTGCTTTTAGAAAGGCATAAATTCTGAAAGTAAATGGAATTCGAAATGGTGGTTGCTTGAGGAGAAAGAAAAGAGGAAAGCTGAACGAGAATGAAAGAAGCTTGAAGAAAACAAAGGAAAGTGGATGTAGATACAGGCTGAAGAAGCTAATAGAGTGAAGAAAGAGAACGAAAGGCTAAGGAACTTGCTTAGGAAGAAGCCTAAGTCAAGAGAAGAAACTTTCAAGTCGCTATGAAGAGATGAAGACCCGAAGACCAAGACTGAAGACTCCGGCTGTATCCAAGGGGGAGTTTGTTAATGCACGATGTCTAAAGCCTACGTCTTAGTCTAGGTCATGCTTGTATAGGGTCTAGGGGTCAAATATGTCAATTACGTATAGTACAGGGGGCTGAATGTAAATTTGATGTGTTAATGTTGTGATTCCGCTTGAAATGACACTTTGACATTTCAAGCGAAATCAAAAGGTTGTGATTCCGCTCGAAATGACAAGGTGTCATTTCAAGCGGAATTAGAAGGCCTATATATAGTGGTGTGTGTTTCTCATTTGGCACGGAATCTCGAAGTTGTAACTGAACTGCTGCCGGATTTTCAAGTGAAAGTTAATGAGAAACAAGTGTTAAAAGTGATATTCTTCTGTTTTCTACTCATTTCTCTCTGATTCAACACTGTTTGTTTCCGCCACTCAAACAGTGGTATTTTGACTCTGATATTGATATAGGCATTTGGATAAGGCGGTGCCTCGTCACTCAGCTGATCCGGTAGTTGGAAGGACTCCTAGAGTTTATCATAGTCGAACAAGAATCTTTGTCCAGGAAATTGTGGTGGAATTGTGTACTTCTGACAACCCACATGCTGAACTTGTATTACTTTTCCCAGGCACGGCACAAACACCCTCTTCAATGGGCTCGCGTAACCTACAAAGAAACCATCATTTGACTTAGCACCGAATTTACCATTTTCATCAATAAAAGTACATGGAGATCCAAATGGCTCCAGACATTTCAGATTGGGCTTATATCGGTGTAGCAACTCAAAACTTGTTTTCTTGTACTTCTTGACGGTGAGCACACGGTTCAAAGTGTAACAAGCTGCAGCCACTGCTTCACTCCAGAAGAAGATCGGTAACTTTGAATTGGCTAACATCGTTCGAGCAGTTTCAATTAGGGTGCGGTTCTTTCTTTCAGCAACGTCGTTCTGTTGTGGAGTGTAAGGCGCGTTGAATTCATGAAGAATCCCCTTTTCATTGCAGAACTCGAGCATTTTGTAATTCTTGAATTTTGTTCCGTTATCACTTCTTATTCTTCGGATCGGCAGCTTATACAGCGTCTCCATCTTTTTGAACAGAACCATCAGCGACTCAAACGTCTGATCCTTTCTTTCCAAGCACACTACCTACGAAAACCTTGTATAGTCATCAGTTACAACCAAGCAGTATAAATCACCACTAATACTCTTCACATTGACCGGCCTGAAGAGATCCATGTGGAGTCTCTCAAGCGGTACTCTGATCGAATTTAGCAGCTTTTGTGGGTGTGTCTTTCGAGTCTGCTTTCCCTTTTTACAAGCTACACAATCATCAGACAAATGAAAATTCTTTAAATTCACACCTTTGACTAAATCATTATGCACCAGAAAATTCATTTTTCTAACATGAATGTGGCCCATCTTACGATGCCACATAATTGACTCCTTTTCTGTTGCTTTGGTTTTCGACACAAAACATTGTTTTTGATGATTGGTGGGTGTTGCGACACTCATGTCAAGAATGTATAAATCGTTTTTGCGCGGAGCTCGCAACAACACTATTTCATCAGGGATTTTAAACCCAGGTTTTAAAACTAGACAATCGTTTTTTCGTGAAATGTACAGTAAACGATTTTTAACAGATTTGAGAAATACTAAGTAAGTTGTTTTCCAATTCTATGATGTAGCTCACTTTCTCAAAAGAATTCACTCCATTCGTCAGGGTTCCTTGGCCCACAATCCTGCCACCCTGGTTTCCGGCAAATCCCACGTAACCTCCATTGATTGATTTTACATCATAGAGCAGTGCCAGCATCCCCGTCATATGTCTAGAGGCCCCACTATCCATATTCCATTTTGAAATGATAGACATGGGCAGCCCCTGCAAACATCATAGTAAATCATTCAAACAATGATGCCCAAGACTTTTTAACTGCTGAAACACTCCCAAACACTAAATCACACGGCACATCAATCTTTTGAAAATTAAACGTGACATTCGGAACATCAGTTTTTACTTTTGGTTTGACTTCTTTCTTTACAAACTCTTGTTTCATTTTGCAAAATCTTTTCCATCTTTTTCACCTCGACCGATGGTTTTGTTTTCACAATCCATGATTGATTTTCAAAAATTTTTGTTTTCGGATAAATCTTCGAAGTCTTGTTGGTCTTTGAAGATTCGCCGACCTCGAAGGTCGATTTCGGCTTATCCTCGGACTTCAACGATTCACCCCTTTTCAAGATGCGGATTGGTGAAACCATTGGTTTTTTACCCTTTTTGTCAATTGGTGACTTAGGTCGGGGTTTTTAAACAACAGGTTTTACAACGACAGGTTTTTCAAAAACATTCTTGCATTGTTTTGCCATGTGTCCGATCTCACTACAGCGATAGCAAACTCTTTTGTCATATTCGACAAAAGTTGACTTGAATGACTCTTCTTTCAGTTCTTCGCCGCATTGAAATCGTCAACGGCTTTCTGACTAAAAATGTATTCCTCTTCTTCATCAACACTTGGTCCAGTGACAAAAACATCTTTCATGTTATCCTTTGGCTTGACAACCTTCTTAGCCATCTTTTTCTCAAAACCAATTCCTTTTTTTTTAAAGTTGTTTCCATTCTTCTTGTTGTTACCATTCCCTTCCCACTCTTTCTTACCCGAATTGTTAGAACATGACGTAACAAACGACTTTTTTGGTTTCGAAATGAATTCCTTGTTGTTTACCATATCAATGTCAATTTCGACCAATTTGAAAACCTTCTCAACGTTTTCAGTCTTTGCGTTCTGAAGAGGATACTCGAAATCAGAGTAAAGCTTGTCAGTTCTAATCATAGTGTAGACCACCATGATCGGATCATCATTCGCACTTTTGTCTGATTTCGGTATGAAACGATCTAAAAAGTTACCCGCATCTTCAGAATCAGTAACAGACTTCTCAGAATGAGATTTCATGGTCTCAACCTCATAGTTATCACTCTCTTCATCTAACACTGATCGACAACAGTCTTGATGACCTGTGACTCATTGTCTGTGTCTGGCGGAGAGAATGTAACGTCAATGCTCTCTGGCAACTCATTCTCAATTGTCCTTAACTTGAGGTTCAATGCAGCTTCCACCCCATCTGGATACTTTTGAGTATAATGATTCCACATTGGGGGTGGAACGCTTTTAAAGACTGGTGTTGCATGAGGCTGTTGTGGAACAATCTACTCAAGGACATAGGACGATGTAACATAGCTCATCAATTTCTTATCTATTCGCTCATTTTCAATTTTAGTTAATTCTAACTCTTTCTTTAATGATGCGATTGTGTCAAGATGAATAGTATTATATTCGTATAGCAATATCTGGTTTCCAGTCATTTGCTGTGTTAGCAACTAAAAAGTGATGATGATTTGAGTTCTGGTGTTTGTTATTGTCATACTTTTCCCCAAATTCAAAGCAAAACGATACCTTTTTTCCTTTTGTTTTTTGACCATAACTTGTCGAATTGCTAGGTATTTCTAACATGCATACATGAGTTGTAACTAAAATAGAAATCTGGATATTAAACTTACCACAAGTTTTTGATCATTTTAGTTAAACAACTAATTCTATTCTGAAATTGAAGCGTTTAATTTTCTTATTCCTTTTTTTCGTAATTTTTTAGCAGTGAGAGTAATACATTCTGTGTATTTAACATAAGCATAAACAATTGTCTTCAAATTTGTTATTGAAATTTGTCTATTTAATTCTCAAAATGAATGTTTTTGTGTTAGTTTTGGAATGCAAGGAGAAGGATGTTCATGAGTAATTAATTAGCATGTATTTGGGATTGTGATGTTATTCTCTAAAGATGATTATTAATGTGTGGGTTGTTGGTATTCGCTGTGATTTGGGCAATGGCTTATTTGGGCTGTGAAGCCACATTGCTAAAATTCCACTGCTTCCTGTTCCATAATCTTTTGCAGTGGACAGAAAAACGGGAGAAAGAGAGAGAGTGGCGGTGATGGAGGAACTGGCCATGGTCTCCGGCCAGCTGCCCTCTTGTCCTTTTTGGGGGTTTCAACCTCCATTCGACCACTGGAGTTTTAGCAAGTGTGTTTTAGGTGACGACGTCTAGGGTTCTAGCGAATTTTTGGCCTGTCACCTACCCGGTGATGATGGTGAGTTGCTATTTGGTATGGCAACTCCGGTTGCAACCATAGCACCACTGAGCCGACTTCTCTTGACAACGATGAGGAAGTGTGACATTTTTTCTCTTTTACAGCGACGATGACGGTCTTTTCGAATCTGATTCTATTGGTGTTGGTGATTTCGTTTTTGGTCACCGAAGTTCAAGGCAAAATATTGTTCCAGTTTCAGTTTTAGACTCATAAGCTGTAAAAAACTCACGAAGGCTGTGATGACTGGTAGGCGCCATTGCTTGGCTGGCATAATCAAGGACGGTAAGTGTGATATTCTCCACTGCAACCTTTTTTGCAGCCACGAAGGTCCGATTGCCAAATCTGAGCCGATTCGTTTAATGTGTTAAATTAGTTGCAGCTTCTTAATTGGAAGTTAATATTCATGTTATCAACTCAAAAGAGGACAAAAACAAGGTCAAGAACATGTATATGAAGTGATCAAGATTTTGATGGGTTGTTGGAATAGATGGGGATTTATTGGCAGCTCTGTTCTTCAGGATTTAGGTTTGATAGCTCCACCTGTCACTTTCACTTCAGTTAAATATTGCTTCTTATTTTTGTTTTATATATTAACATTTTTTTATTTATGATTTTTGCCATATTTATCATGTTGTTTCTTCTTTCGTATAGAATATTACTAATTGGAATTATCGTAGTTATGTAGGGGCTTGGGTTCAGTGGCGAAGCTTGACCTGAATGACGCGGGGGTCGAAAACGTATATACCCAAAAATTTCTATAAAACCGGGGGGTCAAATACGTATATGCCTAAAAATTTCTATACAAAAACCACATATATAACACTACTGAGCGAAAAGTTCGGGGGGTCGGGCGCCCCTCCCCGCCCCTTATATCCTTCGCCTTTGCTTGGGTTAATTTCAATATTTCAGTATGCCACATTGGACCCTCTGAGCTTGATGATGAATCAACTGTAGATTTCGGACTTTGGTTCTGCAACGGATGATTTCAGAACTGATTTGGCTATTAGCAAGCAAATAATAATACTCTCCTCCTCTTTGAATGGTTTCTTGATGGTGTTCTTCTTCAGCTTTTGCCACATTTCGTTTAGCCCACAAAGCGCAAGTGCAGCCATTTTCGAAGTCATAGCTTATGGGCCAAAAGGAGATGGAAATACAGACGACACTGTTGTAAACCACGTCTATAATTTTAAGTTAAAGAGAATGTGGTTCCATTGCATGCTATAAAACCACATGCCACTTATATGTTTTCTAATTAGGTTCATTTCTGCAGGCTTTCTTTTGAGCATGGGTTGGTTTTTGTAACAACAGCCCGCGCAACCCCGACGATGGTCATGCCGCCAAGGAAGTTGTTTCAAATAGGCCCTGTTACATTCAGTGGTCCGTGCAAATCCCCTGCAGTGAATGTTCAGGTAATTGAGTCTATAATTGAAATCATTAACGTGATTCTATTTTCTTTTTCTACAGATTGTTGTTTTGGAAAAGAATGTATATAAACAAGTTTATTCTTAATGGTTCAAACATTTTTATAATATCAGTTTCCTCTCATCGAACACCAATTCTACTTTCATGGAGCTATATTTATTATTTTTCCCTTTTTTGTTTATCGAAGCTTCATGTTATTTTATCATCATAAAACTTTAAACATAACTAGATTGTTATTAACTATGATGTACCAAAACACAACTTATACATTTTCCATTGATATTTCATGAAAAACCCTCATTGATTTATTTTGAATGACTTATATAAAATATATAATTCATATTCATATATTATATATTTTCTTATTTTACATTGTGCTCTTTTCCTTAAAACTATTTAAGAGTAACTTTTATGTTTGTACTTTTATTGGTTCAAATTATTGTATATCTCTCTACGCCATTTACATTTCCCATTAAAAATTAACATATATTCTTACACAGACATAAAATCGAATTACATTTTATCGAGGCTAACACTTTTTCCGCTACACTTTGTAACATAACAGGTCCAATGATATCTAAAAGAATTTCAAAGCTCAAACAAAGAGACTTCATATTTATCTGTAATAATACGAGTTATAAAAAGTGGGTCCCTGACCAGACGAGTGAGTTATGCTTGTCGTCCGTGGACCAGAATGTAATGCTCAACTAATTAAACATTTAAACCCACCCGAGCCTATTTTGATCATAACCCCGTTTCATCCAAACCATACTGAACATGAATTTTAGGCGGCCCATTTCGACCCGTTACCCAAACTGATCCACTCAGGGCTTTGAGCGCATTCATGCCGGTACCCATTCAGGATGTAATTTGTGTATAAAATGTTTGTAACAGTTTGTTTTTGCACGCCGCAACGCGCGTGAGGTTAAATCCCTAGTTTTTGATAAAAAGTAGTCTTGAAAACCTCCACCATGTAACTTTAGTTATATTATACGTGGATTCCATGTTGGAAA
Source organism: Helianthus annuus (assembly GCF_002127325.2). Taxonomy (NCBI): domain Eukaryota; kingdom Viridiplantae; phylum Streptophyta; class Magnoliopsida; order Asterales; family Asteraceae; genus Helianthus; species Helianthus annuus. The sequence continues at coordinate 59,356,653 of NC_035441.2, read as the reverse complement.
GATGCAATTCTTCTTTAGTAAAAGTAATTTAACACAAGGTTGTGTATATCTATATATAGATAGAATCATTTTTCAAAGTTGAGATAAGAGAGCTAATCATGGCACCACTAATCACAAGCTCTATACATGTCTTCTTCTTATGGACCTTGCTTCTTTCATCAGGTATTACCACTTTTAAAATGCATGCAAATGTTTATTCTCTTACACATAAGATCGAGTAGCATAATATATATTTTAAAGTCATAATACATTTCCATTTCCACTAGTGTACATACGGTTTTTTGAAACTCAGCCACTTGACTTTTATGGTTTGCAAAATATTCTTCCGTTATTCCGAACTTGTCGTTTAGCCCAGCAATAGCTAACGGAGTACTGCTAGAGTAACCCGAGTTCACCATCAATTCTAGGGAAAACCCAGTGACCCACCCGTCCGTAGGCACGACAGGAAAATTACCGGTAAACTCGTTTGGCTCAAGGATCGAACACAGGTTTCCCTGAGTCTCCTACCAATGCCCCACCAGTGTCTCACTCTACACCAAATGGGAGTTGAATTTGCATCTCTCAAGGGAAATGCAAGTCTTTCACCACTTGATCTAGAGTTATTGTGCTCAAATCCATTTATTTCATATACATTTATACAAAGTTAATAAATATTATTATTATACATATTTAAATTGAATGGTCATGAACTTTTTTTATTGTTTTTTCTTTTCTAAATAATATTTTCTCTGTCATTTAATCCTCTTATAATTTTATAATTTGTGTTTATTAAAATTTGAAAAAAAAAACATTTAGATAAGTAGATGTGTTTAATTTGTTTACTCGATTTTCCGTTATAAATTATTTGAATCGGTGCCATGATGATTCGAACTAATTCCGATCGAACAATATAGGTACCAATATCGGTATTAATAGAAATAGTACCGACTGATATTCTTTATGGTTTTTGAATAAAGTAAAACATGTGTTAAGATCTCTTGTGTATACCACGACTTTGTTTTTTGGGTTTTTCTTTTCGGTTTCTATAACGAGTGTTGGTACTGTAACATGTGTTCCCACCGCGTAGCGCGGGTGAATCACACAAGTACTTATAAAACCATAAGCCATATTGCGTGCGTAGTCATATATATGGTTAGTTACAGTTATAAATGACTCGAACGTTCAGCAAACTGTGCGATGGAAAGTTTGTTTATGTTCATTCATTTGCTAAATGAACGAACATTTAAGGATTTTTGTTTGTTTGTTCAATTATGTTTGTGAGCGTTTGGTAATGCGTTCATAAATGTTTGTTCGTTAAAGCTCGTTCACGTTCGTTTGTTTATGTTTACTGATTAAAGGTTTTTATATTTTTATGTTATTTTTATTTTTAGCTTATTAGTCAAACATTTCAACTTCTTATGTTTTTTTAGTTTTTTTTTTATTTTTAGTTTACTAATCTTACATTTATTTTTAAGCAACTATGTTTATGATGTTTATATTATTGTGTTGAAGAATTTCTATGATTATGAAATGCACTTCACTTTATAATTATTTTTGCTTATTATGTTTAATGCATGAGATAAAGCATATATATTCGTTTGTGTTTGTTTATGGTCCTTTGTGTTCGTTTATACATGCTTACAATATCATATCCTTATGAATGAATACGAACACAAAGTTTCATGCGGTTATATGTTCATCAACCGTTCAATGCATCGCTTAATTCGCCTAGATTCATTTACAGCGTGATGTATGGTTTCATTATTGTAAAAAGAATACTAGGTTAGAACCCTTCTATTACACGTGTTGAATAAATGTAATTTTATATATTAAATAATAAAAAAAATTATATATTTAAAACCATGTGTATTACACAGATTAAATAAATGTAATTTTGTATACTAAATACAAAAAACTTCATATCTTTAAAATACTCGTGTATAATCAGGTTGAATAAATCTACTAAATAATAAAAAAAATTACATCCTTAAAAACCCTGTATATTACACGTGTTGAATAAATCTAATTTTATATAGCAAATGATAAAAAGTTATTTCCTTAAAAACTTTGTGTATTACACGGGTTATATAAATGTAACTTTGAATAGTAAATAATAAAAAAATATTGTTAAAAACCCCACGTTTTACACGAGTTGAATAAATATAATTTTGTATACCAAATAATTAAAAAAAAATTATATTTATAATGAGTTAGAATAGCATTTAATATTAATTTACTATTTATATATATTTAATATAAGATAAGTAGGAAAGAAGGGTATTTGTTTTAAAAATATATTAAATTAACAATTTAGATTTGAGGATAATATTTTATTAAAGTAGGATAAGATTTAATATTAATTTATAATTTATTTAGTTAATATAAGATAACTATAAACTTTAGGATACCTTCAATTAATGACATGTGTCCGAAAGTTGGTTTCATAGATTGACGTTGATAAAATTAATTAGGATGGATTTAGAAGTATGCATGTGATATAAATGGCAAAAGATAAAACAATTTAGGAAAGAGAGGGAAAAAAGTGTTTTTTTCGTATACTTTAAATTATCATAACTTTTATTTCATTTCAACACATATAGAAAACTAATTATAAGTTTTATGCATGGATGATAAATATATACAGGAAATATATTATCGGATGGTGCAAGAGTATTCACCATAATTAACAATTGTGAGGAGACTATTTGGCCAGCAATATTCACCCTAGGGATGGCAAAAATACCCGAGCCCGATGGGTATACCCGATACCCGACACAAATGGGACGGGTATACCCGATACCCGACGGGTATTGGGCCGGGTATGGGTTTAGTTTTAAAAATTTTCGCGGGTATGGGTCGGGTATGGGATTAGGTGATACCCGACCCGATTACCCGAAACCACATACCCATTTACCCGAACTATATACCCGATCATATACCCGTTTTTTTTTTAATTTATATTTTTTTTTTTCATTAACACTTATTTATTGTTGATTTATTTTAGTATGATCATAATGTGAAAAAACAAATTTTCTTTTATTATATGCATTTGATAGTAGTATTATATTTTGTATGTTGTGAAGTATATACATGTAAGTGTATAAGTATAAAAAAGTTATTATTAATTTATGATAAAACTTATATGTATGTAATGTATATTTTTAATTTATAATAGTTGTTGTATAAATAAAATTATATAATAATTATTATAGTAAAAAATGTATTTAGAAATCCCAACGTATATCTTTTAACAAACTAATGGGTATACCCGGTACCCGCGGGTATACCCGATACCCGACGGGTAATTACCCGACAAATACCCGACGGGTATTGGGTCGGGTTTGGGACACGATTCTATAACCGGGTATGGGTATGGGATTACCAATACCCGACCCGAACCCGACCCATTGCCATCCCTAATTCACCCCTGGTGAGAGCTTTGGTGGTGGAGGATACAAGTTACGAGCAAAGGAGTGGAGGGTCCACACCGCACCTGTTGGTTGGTCAGGTCGAATATGGGGTCGAACCAACTGCAGGTTCGATAGCAATGGCAATGGAACATGTCTAACGGGGCGATGTGGTTCGTCTCTCCAATGTTCTGCCTCGGGTGAAACCCCAGCGACACTTGCTGAATTTACCCTCACCACATTGAACTTTTACGATGTTAGCCTCGTCGAGGGATTTAATTTACCAATCTCCGTTAGACCGGTTAATGGAAAGGGAAACTGCAGCGTTGCGGGTTGTGTGGGTGACTTACGGAAAAACTGCCCTTCGGAACTTTCTGTCAAGGCGGGTGGCAAGGTAGTCGCTTGCCGAAGCGCTTGTGATGTGTTTAATACCGATGAGTATTGTTGTCGTGGTGTTTATGGAAACCCGGCGACATGCCAACCAACGTATTACTCCAAGAAGTTTAAGCGTGTATGCCCGACTTCGTATTCTTATGCTTACGACGATCCAACAAGCATTTTTACTTGTTCCGGAGCTGATTATATTATCACCTTCTGCAACTCAAAGTACTTTTCTCTTCATTCTAATAACCTTGAATCTAGTCCAGCATATATCATCTTGTGCTGCTCATTTAACAAATGAGTGTGAGATTTCCTTATCGAGCTCCCGAGTACGCTTGTGAAGCTAAACGAGCTTATTATTTATGTAATTTATAGGAAAAATTACAAGTTTTATCCTTTATCTTTATACCACTTTTCAGGCGGTGTCCTTTTTAACGAATGTTGACAGGCGATGTCCTTTACTAGGTATTTTGTTGCAAGTTTAGTCCTTTACACCCAACCCAGTTAAAAAACCCAGCTAATTGTTGATAGGCGGTGTCCTTTACTAGGTATTTTGTTGCAAGTTTAGTCCTTTACCTAGGTATTTTGTTGCAAGTTTAGTCCTTTACACCAAACAATTAACAGAGTTTTTTAACTGGGTTGGGTGTAAATGACTAAACTTGCAACAAAATACCTAGTAAAGGACACCATCTGTCAACATTCGTTAAAAATGACACCGCCTGAAAAGTGGTATAAAGATAAAGGACAAAACTTGTAATTTTTCCTAACTTATATTTACATTTTCTCACCAAAAAGCTAATCCAAACACTTTTTTTAAAACATAATAAAAAAGGTTATAAGTTAATAATCACTTTAAATGATAAAAAAAAACACATTTTAAATTACATAAGCAATTCCAAATACCCTATGACAAATCCTAAGCGGCTTTTAATAGTTCATTCGTGAACATGATATTATATTTTTCTTTTAAAAAGAAAAAGATTGAGACTTTTTTTTTGCTTTTCACCAAATTTACTAATTTGACCCGATATTCCCAAGCCAATGATCTCTAGCTCGGTGGACAGTGATAGGAGACTCAGGGAAATATGGGTTCGATCCTTGAGTCAAACAGGTTTTACTGGTAATTTAACGTCGTGCCTACGGGCAGGTGGGTTACCGGGTTTTCTCCGGAATTGGTGCTGGACCACTCGGGTTACTCTCGGAGTACTCCGTTTGTCCAGTGGGTGCCCGAGAGTACTCGGGATTGATTTGTTAGCCGTTCAAAAAAAATAGAGCTACACATAAATCTTTATCCAAGATTATAATGGCATGGGTTAGAGTCAAGTTTTGATGGTGATGATGGTTAACTAGTTTTACTTTCTATTTCAGGAAGCGAGCTTAATGCGCGTGTCAGGACACCAAGTTGAAGTATAGCGCTTCTACGATGGGGTTCTGGAAAAACTGGAAGTCGAGTTTGATGATGGCTTTAATAGTTGTTTGTTTACCAATGTTGTTCTAAATAAGTCGAGTTTGATGATGGCTTCAATAGTTGTTTGTTTACCAGTGTTGCTCTAAATAAGTCGAGTTTGATGATGGTTGTAATAGTTGTTTGTTTACCAATGTTGCTCTAAATAAGTTGGGTTTTATATGATTTTTTTTCTGTTACCAACGTTTTCGGGTGATATTTATAACTTGTTTCGTGTTTACAAGACAACATAGCCACATATTTTCAAATTATTAAAAGATGAGTAAATTGCCATTTTAGTCTTTGAGGTTTGGTTCAAATTGCCATTTTAGTTCAAATAGTTTTTTTTTTTTTTTCTCCTTTGTATGCCTGACTTTTCCATTTTCTTGCCATTTTGATCATATTGCCTAACTCAGTCTAAAAATCTGGTTATAACTAGGGGTATTTTGGCATAACTGTTGTGTAGTGATAACCAGGAGTAGTTTACAACATAATTTATAAACCTCATAATAATTTAATGCAAAAAGTATCCCTGATTATAACCTGGTTTTTAGACCAAGTTAGGCAATGTGATCAAAATGGCAAGAAAAAAGAAAAGTCAGAGACCAAGAGGAGAAAAAAAAAACTATTTTAACTAAAATGACAATTTAGACAAAAACTCAGGTACTAAAATGATAATTTACTAACATTTTGAGCTCAAAGAGTGATGATAATATCAAAACTACAGTATAATAACGCAAACACATAAATTTACCCAAACCTTTTATTAAAACCCTAAAATTACAAGAGAATAAAAAATACACACTTTTCACCAAGATGAGGAAAGGATAAACGAAACAAATATACACATTCTAATTAACACAAAACAAACTCTCTAAACCTTAATCTGAACGATCTAGAGAAGCCACGAAGAATTTTGTGTAGTGGTGATGTATTATGTAGATGTGAATGAACGCAACCCATTTGCAGATTAGCCCTTCAACAATCAAAACTTGGCAACTTCAGCTATTGACTAAGACGGCAACTCAGGGAAAAACCTTGGTCTTTTCCATTTTATCACATCCAGCAACTCTTGATTCCATTATTTCCCGTTGATGAGATATGCTCGGTTTGTCATAAGGCGTGTTTGGACTCATTTGGAGAGCATGCAGTGCATTGTAGAGAGCTCTCGGGTTTCAAGTACCGACATGATTTGTTTAGGGATATCGTCTTTGACATATTCAGGTTCGCTGGGATTTTACGCCCTGCCTGCAGTATACACATATAATGTATATATGTGTGGGCCCTCACGGGGCAAAAGTGAAATTGCATTAATTTATTATTTTACTAATTTCGTGAAAATAACTTTATAAGCGGCTTAGCGGCGGACGACTAATCATGTATCATGTGGTGACGTTGATAGCCGAAAGACAAGGGGGTACATGCACAAATCGGCCTTTGTCCCCTCATGTTCAAGGCTTGATACAAAATTACTATTGAGTCGGGGGTCTCATTGGAAGCAGCCTCTCTATTTCTACGGGGTAGAGGTAAGGCTGTCTACATCTTACCCTCCTCAGACACTACCTTAGTTTTGCTATTGATGGGGTATACTGAGTATGATGATGATGACGACGACAACGACGAAGATTGTGTTTTTATGTCGATTAAACAAGTTTGTGTTTCTATATGCTTCTTACATTGCTTTTGGTTATATCACTAATTAATTTTTGCAACTCTTTTCTACAACCAGGCATAAGATTATGTTTAAGCAACACTTTAGTATCATTCGAAACATGATTTTGAGTTTGTAGGCTCCCAGCGACACAAGAAAGGGGGGAGCTCAGTAGGGTCTAGCCGGCCCTCGCCCTCGGCCCATTGGGTTTATTTTTGGTTGAATGTGGGTTTTAATCCTAATTAGGAGTCTATAAATTAGTCTCTTGTATTTGTAACGTTTAATACCTCAAAAAATAATATAATATGATGGTTGCTCCTAGAGATGTAGGTTCCATACTAAGGCCGAACCACGTAAATCCTCATGTTTGATTGCTTTTGCTATTTCTTTTGTATGTGTGTGCTCGTTTAATCCTAACACGTGAATCATATAAAAGATTGTAGAGGCCATTTCGTAAAACTGTTTGGTCATCAACCCATGGTTGTTGTAACCGATCATGATGGAACAATGAAATGGGCGATTAAAGATGCTTTGACTAGTAGACAGATTATGCTTTAACAGGTAGTAGACAACAGATTATGCATGTGGCACATACCGAAGGAATTATTCACCAAGATAGCATAACAACTTTTATGTAACACCCTAAACCGAAATAAGTTGACACGTCCGTATACACAATTCATTCGATTTCCATTTCTATTGGAAGTTGCTAATATAATACGTATAGATGACATACAGAATATAAAGATATATCTAAATCAAAAACTTGTATCATCTATATTTTTATTTCTAAGATGAGATCAACGATGATCGACACAGCCACGTCTCGTGAAAATATAAATAATGGAACCCCAATGACTCGCGTAACAAAAACACAAGTGAACCCGCTTATCGGTGACCCAAACCTTTTGCTATCCTAAAAACTTGATCGATCCAAGCTTTCCCATAACTAAGACCGGGTAGGACCCCATTGATCTTTTTTTTAACGGCAAATTTCATGGAACCAATCCCCGCTAACAAGAAGCTAGACAAGGGACCAAACAAACAGGAAAGGAAATTACAGCTCAAAAGAAATCCATCTATTCCACTCGATATTTATCCTTTTAGCCCTATGCTTAAACCAAAGAAAGCTGGACGATTTGACTTCGCCTTTAATGCCATCCACTTTAAACAAACCGTTGTTGAAGATGATGTTGTTTCGGGTTTTCCATAAGGTCCAGCATGTCGTCGTAATGATAGCGTGGATCACCTGACGTTTACAACTTGAACCGGCCGCTGAACGGTGAATCTCGAAGATATCACGAACTGAGGAGACATTAATAGGATCCAACCCGCACCATCTACTTACCGTGTTCCAGATCACCAAAGCCACATAACAGGACGCAAAAATATGGTCCGCAGATTCGCTCGCCATATTGCATAAAGGGAACATTGACGGGCCAACTAATATACCTCTTTTTCTTAACACACGTCTGCAGTCGGAAGCCGATTCAATAATAATCTCCACCCAAAAGTGTTAAGTTTTATAGGAACCAAAGGATTCCAATCCCACACTTCGATTTCCTCACCGCATTCGAAGCATCAATGATGGATTTCATGGAAGAAACAGTGAAGGACCCTGATTAGTGTTTCTATAAAATTCTTCTAACAAATAAAGTCATGTTCAATGCTCACTCGAATCAAATATGTGACCATAGCAGGCCATCCAAAACCAATATGTATCCATCAATACTCGAGAAAAAACTTGTTGAACACATAAGCTATCGATATAAACATTATGGTATAAATATTTTAAACAAATTGATACCAATTTTAGTTTTGAAATGTAGTTGTGTACCTCTTTCTGTGAACAATGCTAACCATGATGTCATACAGATCTTGAAAGGTTGTAAACGTTAAAACATCAAACAAATCGTTTAACCTTCATCTTCTAAACCAAAACACTATAATCATTTTGCTGACCAATGTCACCATTTTCAGAGAGTAAATTATGATCCATTTCTTCAACCGTTCTACAGAAACTCGAGTCATCTATATCATTTGCAGCATCAGAAAGCTGCGTTGATTCATCCAGTTTACCGGGCATGTAACATAACTGAGAATCATCCGCACACATGTCCATGTCATCGTTTTCAACGTGACACATGGATGCAGTGGGGTCCAGCATATCAATCGGTGTAGCTATACAAAACTGTTGCTGACTGGATACTGAATGATTCTGAAAGTGTGATCCCACGTCGTCTTTTCGCCGACGTTTCACACCCGTGCCTTTTCTTCTTATCCGCTCTTTCCCTCGTATTTTTTTCTCGACTTCATTTAGGTCGGAATCGGTTACGTCAGCAATCATCATGCTTCCGATTTGGTCTCTCAAACATTCATGGGCGAGAAACCGGATTCTAGTCACGGCGTGCATTTGCTGATCATCCATCCCGTGTGTCGACAACATGTCTGCTACATTTGCTATGTCCCTCAAGGCAGCATTCTGTCATAGGTTGTAGTTTTGAAGCACAATAACAGTTAAAAAGAAATACTAAAATAAACAGACTACGTTCAATAAATAAAAGATGCTCGTGAACATTTTAGCCTATAAAAACTTGTAGATAATAAGCAATATGGCCATATACAATACATACATCTACCTACTATTTAAAATTTTATACTAGTATAGTACAGATGAGTAGATGAAAAATTCTAAACGTAGCAATTTAAACCAACTTGTATGGAAAAGATTAAATAGATGAAATATAATAATTAGCCAAAAACAGGTCAAAAGTCACCTAAAGTGTATTTAAATGCTGAGATATCCTAATTATAATTAAATGAAACTATGTTATTACTTCAGTAATATAGTTTCCGTTATCATATTTAATCCATTATTTGTTAACTGTAAAAAAACAAAATAAATATGCATCTAACAGGATAACTTTCATAATAAGCCATATATAAAAAAATTAACCCACCCCGCATCAGAAAGTTATGTGATTTGACCGGAACCCATTTTGGCACATTCACCCGAGCCACTTGCCAGTCAGAGTAAAATGTAAATCATCTTTAGAAGTATAAAAACATAGGTAATTAATGAGTCATAGTTTATATACCAACCATTCTTTGAAACTCAGAAGAGATGGGAACGGGTCTTCCAACCAACTTGCGGGTGATTTTCAAGAACCAATGCAAGTATTGACTTTCTTCAACATCATCATCAACATCAACGACACGGAGATGACGATCTGACCATTCACTAAGTTCGGTTTCCATTTTCCCAGATAAGTCAACCCCGCCATCAACTCCACGGCTCTTTCTTTCCCATTGTTGGACATCAAGAGGAATAGGTTGTCGCAAGCCAAATTGCCGCAGGCAACGATCTGGCAGGTGCCGTTCAGCCTTGTCGAAGCATATTAACATTGTGTTTGATCTTCCGAGAATAAGATTATCCCGTATATCTTCTGGTAACAGCGCATCACTAATGTTTCTGTACGGACACCACTCAACCTATTACAGTTCACAAATGTATAAGTCATCTTTTTTCAAAAACAAAGTATGATATTGAGTAGAGCTGGAAGAATCGGCAGTTTGGGTAAACAGTAAACAATACGAAACATGTGATTTTTGGTAGAGGTTGAAACAGGTCAGATCAGGGTGACCTGGAACACTTTTTGTTCAAAAAGATCTTTTTTACATAGAATTAGTGCCTCAAATATAATTTTGAAAAGGCTAAAGTACACAAATGGTCCATGTGGTTTACTGAAAATTTGGATTTGGTCCCTAGCTTTTCAAAAGTACACGGATGGTCCCTGTGGTTTGCACTTTGTAACGCAATTAGTCCCCAGCCAACAAATCTAAATGTTTTGGTAGGCCCAAGTTAGGGACTAAATGCGTTACAAACTGCAAACCACAGGGACCATCCATGCACTTTTGGCAAAGTTGGGCACTAAATGCGTTACAAAATGCAAACCACAGGAACCATCCGTGTAATTTTGAAAAGCTAGGGACCAAATCCAAAATTTTGGTAAACCACAGGGACCATCCGTGTGGTTCCTGTGGTTTGCACTTTGTAACGCATTTAGTGCCCAACTTTGACAAAAGTGCATGGATGGTCCCTGTGGTTTGCAGTTTGTAACGCATTTAGTCCCTAACTTGGACCTACCAAAACATTTAGATTTGTTGGCTGGGGACTAATTGCGTTACAAAGTGCAAACCACAGGGACCATCCGTGTACTTTTGAAAAGCTAGGGACCAAATCCAAATTTTTCAGTAAACCACATGGACCATTTGTGTACTGTGTGTACTTTACTCGGATCTTTTTTTACAAAGAATTAGTGCCTCAAATATAATTAATTAAAAAAAGTCAATAGTTTACCAATCTAATTGTTTAAGTACAATGAGTTAGGACGCTTTATAAACACATTTTGGTCAAACTTTTAACATGTTCCACCCATCTGATCTCATCCCGTTTGAGCTAATATTTAAATTTAAGCATTCAACCTGTTCAAGATATGCAAAACCAGAATTGACTCATTCATAAGTAAAACGATTAAAAAATGCCACCATTGGTAATGATAAACAAAGTGCATTTATAACTTACTTCAGAGGGCTTTAAAGAGTCCAATGCTTTACGATAAAAGGTTACATCCCGGTTGGTTGAGGGACCAGTATGTTTCCCTTTCCATCTAAATACAAACGGAAAGCGATCATGGATCGGATCATGATTAAGCCTCGGCCGGCCAATATTCAGCCGAAAGTAACTCCAGCACTACGCAATGAAAACACTTGTAAATAAACGTTTCACAAACATAATTCGCATGATGTTTGGATGCGCATTTTGAAACTGATTATGTGATATTAAGGTATCAAAATCATATAATCAATTGTAGTAACTGTAATAAAATGTGATTTTTTTCACAAACATAATGTGCATTTTGAAACTCTTTATGTGATATTAAGGTATCAGAACAATATAATCAATTGTAATAACTGTAATAAAATGTGTTGTAGCATATAGTGTGTTTGGAAGTGGTTATATATGACTGAAATATTTGAGTTTAAATACACAAACTTACATTATATCAAACTAGGGTTGGGCTCTGATGAAAACCCACTTGAGCTGAGAAAACCAAGGAAAACTCTATGTAACAAACCGTTATTTTATACAAATTTTAGGGCAAGTAATATACATATTTTCAAGCGCTTTGAGCCAAAAAAACAATAAGGCGCCGAGGGATTTTTTGGCTCAAAACGCTTAGATATATGTATATTACATGCCCTAAAATTTTTACTAAAAAAACAAAAAACAAAAAACAAAAAAAAAAACAGTTTGTTACATAAGGTTTTCACAGGTATTTTCAACTCAGTGGGTTTTCATTTTATGATATTATCCTTTACCATATCAACTATATTAATAATTTTAACATTTTGCGTAAACCATAATTCCCCCAATCACTTTTTTTCTTAACCGAGTTCCCTTTATCCAACATTATAAACTAAATACCGCACCATAAAGTCACAAGAATCAAATAACCAGTTTGTTAACGCACATCCAAACAGCCCCTAAATTACGTGGGGTGCCCCTAGGGGTTAAGGAAACAGAAAAAATATAGTTAAAAGGAACCTGTAAAAGAGTCAAACTGCCACTAATGGTGCTTTGGGATCTAAGAGAAGCATTACCAAGTGCTCTATATAAAAACGACAACGCTGCAGCTCCCCACGCATACCTCCCAGCCCGATCAAAGTTCTCAAACAGAGGAAGATACATAACCGGGACCTTATTACCGGTAGTGGTCGAAAAAACCGTGCTACCAACAAGATATAAAAGATACGCACGTGTATGTCGTTCAATTTCCTCAATTGGGGCATCAAAAGGACACCGAGAAAACGTCTCTTTTAACCAACTAAGTTTGACCATCCCACCACTTGTTGACCCAGAGTCAGGGATTCGGCCTAAAAACTTCATACAAACAGCATCACATGTGGTGTAAGTTACGCCTATGACAGGCTCACCGTCAATTGGGAGCCCGAGAAGGTAACCGACGTCTTCGAGAGTTATTGACATCTCTCCTACGGTAAAATGAAATGTATTTGTTTCTCTCCTCCATCTTTCGACAAGAGCGGATATGAGTGGATTGTCGAGACTGATTGCGGGGATTAATCGTAAGTAGCCGAATCCTGCTCGTTTTACTAGTTCGATTTGTTTTGATGTGAGTGCCCATTGATCGAGCTTTGATGTGTGCTCGTGACATCTTAGTGCACCACGCTCCTGTGATTGTTGATGTAGAAAACAAGAGTTAATAACAGTTACTGTAACAAGTAACTAAAAACTTTTTTAAAAATAGGTTGCAATTTCGACCCAGTTACCTATCATTTCGTTGATTTGGGTTGAGAGCTTTATTTCAAAATAGTCATTTCAAAAGTTTACCTCAAAACTTGGTTTTAAAATGTGTGCATAATGCGTGATGCGCTAATGAGAGCGCATCGCCACAGCTGATGCATTGCGTTTACGTGATGCGAGAATATTGTGCCGATTTCGCATAATGTGCCCCAATGCACGCAACATTGTTTGTTTTAAGATTTTATGAAATGGCTTGGGTTTTTTCAATAATTAATATCTTAGTATGCTTGATTTGGACCATTATGGTTCCTAAACACTTTTTGTGGTTCTAGAAACATTTTAGTATGCTTGATATGAACCAAAAAGTACAACTCTTATCCTCTTATTACGTCACTTGTTTTAGTTTTAAGTATGTTTTTATAAGTTGATAAATAATTTTTTAGTTTTTTTTTGTAAAGAGTAGCATCACGCATCAGATTTTTGGACCAAATGCATGGGAGCGCATCATGTAATTTAAAACCAAGCTTCGAAAGGGAAAGAGTCAAACAGGTTGAAAGTCACCCAAAGTCCATTTTTGTGTCCCCTTCTAAATCGTTTTATTAACAGATTCATACTATTTTAGTAACAATGTTATTCTTGTAATCATAACTAACATATCATTTTTTTTATAAAAGAAACTAAAAAATTCACAGAATGTGATTGCAGATCAACCCAGCCAGACCCAAACCATTTTGACCCACCCCCACAAAAATAAATAAATAAATAAATAAATAAAAAACATTGCCACCTTTGCTATGAAGTAAAACAAGAACCTTGGAGCCAGTAAAAATTTACCTGACCCTCCCAAATTGCTGATGAAACATGCTTTTCTTGATCATACAATACAGAATCATCGATAGGTCCAGGATTGGTTGCATAAAAGTCCATGGTCTCTGATAATATACGAACTGCCCAAATATACATAAAATTAGGGCAAAATTATTTAAAGAAATAAGTTGGCACAATAGATGGAGCTCCATAAAACTTATCAACTTAAATACATGAGTTCATTCAATCCAGTCAAAAAACATGTAGAAAAGTTGAATATCTTAGCTGAAGAACAAAGCTAAAAACAAGCACTTAGTTTATAAGATAACACAAGAAATAAAAATGTAACTTTCTAGCAAAATGAAGATAAGTTTGAACCAATCTGATAGAGCTTGATATTGTCAACATTAAATAGCAGGAGAAAAAAGGTAACACCATTACAAGTGCATAATCATGCATTAAGATTTGGACTTGATAATATTTCCAGAACTCGCCTTAAGTTACATTCATAGTACTCACAAATAAGTAATAACTTAGAATAAATCACAGGAATGGCGGCCACATATAACGTCTATTTACTTAAATGTAACTTCGGAATTTGGTTGTTTTATTTGTTCCGTCCCATGTAGAGAAAAGCCTGTTCTGGTTTGACTTTGCTATGTGAGATAATTTCACTCCATAAACTATTGGTTGCAAAATGGGCATGTCCAGTTGTATTGGATTACAAGTGAAAATGGGTTGAGATGGATTACGTTGACCGTTAAAGCTCTTGCATTGTTGCCATTATCTTTTACATTCTTTGGCCAAATAACACAATACTTTGAAACAAATGAAGCTAATTGATTCTAAACAATGGACCAAAACAATAGGGATACAGTTCAACTTCTCCCTTGAAAAAGGAAAGTGTATGATTATCAACGTGTTCTTATCAGTTATCTAAGGCCAAATCCTCCTACACCTTTGTTGAGGTTTCGTTCCCATACCAATTAAAGAAGAAACAAGTGATTAGATAATGGGTGTAGACTGTCAATTTTCGTTACTAAGTGTGCTAGAAAAGTTTCAAGTCTGGACCTTGACCACTTTACTCAAGGTCACATTATGATAGTGCTGTTGGTAAAATTTTATGTTGCTTCCGTTAAGGTTAATGTTCCAATCTACACGACTACTTTATGCTCTTATACCTTTGGATCAACCTTCAAGGCAAGTCTTTACACGGTTACACTGAGCACCGAGGGTCTATCCAACCACACGGTTATTGCCACTCCCTCAATCTCCACCTCTCGTTGTATTTTTGTTTTTTCCTAAGTAAAAAAACAATTGAACAACTAAAACTTAAGGAAAATGAAACTGTCTTCTCAATCATGTCAACTATCATCACAACCTGCAACATATGTTTTATGCTACATGCTAGTCTCTCGTTTAGAACAACACTGGCTAGTCCCATAGTTGTCAAAAGCGCAAAAGGCGCGCGCCTAGGCACTCGAGCGCAGCGAGGCGAGCCTATAGCGCCTGGTGGGAGCCTAGGCGCAAAAATGGGCTTTTTCTGTAAAAACGGTTGTCAGGTGCAAAAGGCGCGCGCCTAGGCGAGGGGCGCAGTGAAAAAAACGCAAAAACGACCAGAAAAAAACAAGCAGTTTCACAAAAAAACGAGTGCAAAACCGAGCCTCACGCGGGCCCGGGTTTTCGGAGCTGCATTCGTGCGGGCACGCGAGTTCAACTAAATTCCAGTTCAGAAACTCATCTTTTGCAACCCCCCCGGTAGGACTTGTGGTAAAACATGTCATAAAGTTACAATGGAGTAGTAAAGGCTTTACCTTATAAACAACCACTCACTTTGTTCCCACACCAATGTGGGACAAAGTATTTACCACCTTTTGAGACTTTCATTCACACACCCAAAACTTTCAACATATAAGTCCTAAACTTTTGCTACTAACTATTAGCTACATGATCTTAAATGGCATATATAATAGTTTTTTTATTTTATATGTGGAATCTTATTTATTTTCAAAGCATAACATATTTTTTATATTTTTTTCTCTATGTGCGCTTTTCTTAAAAAAGCCCACGCGTTTTTTGCGCCTTGCGCCTAGGCTCCGGGGGAGGCCGATGCGCCTCGCCTGCGCCTTGCGTCTTTAACAACATTCCAAGCATATGGTTTCTATCTGTTTCGCTCAATATTTCCATATGGTTTTGTCTGTTGTAGTCCATCCTTAGATTACAAATGCAAGTATGCAACAAGAACAAAGGTAACAGGCATCTACAGATTCCAACTCCTCTATATACAGTAAATTGGGGAAGTGAGACACAAGTACACAAGTATAGGTTTTGCTATTTATAATTATAACTACTTGTCGTATGTACAACGAGCGTAACCAAAATTTCCTCTGCCTTTCGTTAAAATCACACCGAGCAAAACCTAACTTAACCAGACAGAAAGCACACAACCAGCCAATGTGATCCATATCTACAATAACAAATAAATAACATCACCAAAATCACTACAACCAGCCAAAAAGTGTCATTTGAATGAGCATCATCACACAAAATTTAAAACCTAAATCCATTACTGAACCTCTTCTAAAATTAGCTACATTAGAGACTTACAAAAAACTGTCAAACCAAACCCGCACTCATCAGTCATCACAAACTCCTAATCACACATGCGAACAAATAGATACAGAAATGCATACTTATTGGATGTACTAGAATTGTAACGAAAAACTTTCCACAACCTCCATTACCTTTTATTTAGAATCACACCAATCAAAACCTAGCTTTAACTACTTGTTAAATGTGATCCATATCTTCAATGATAAATATTTAACATCACCAATATCATTACAACCAGCCAAATGTGCCCTATGAACAGATATCATCACAAAACATTCAAAACTAAAAGCCATGTGGGGTGGCGCCCCATGCCACCTCACCTTGATATAGCGCTATACACCTAAACGAGACCGTTAAAGGGGGAGCCGCCAAGAGAGGAGGCGTTACCCCCCTTAACAAGCGTTATGCAGAGAGAGATGGTGAGGGTGAGAGAGAGAGATAGAGAGTTTCTTTTAACCAAGCACGTGGTGCCACTGCCACACACATTTTTTAGTTAAACCACAACGCACTAGTTAAAAATGAGCTAGCTAAAGCCCCACTGCCTACATGGCAGGGCGTTATGCTCTTTTTAGTTAAATCACGACATATATTCCTAGTGAGCCTCTTTCAAAACCGCAACTAGTCACAAACTCCTAATCACACATGTGAACAAATCGATACCGAAATGCATACATAAACTAATAAAAGCATATGTTCAATAAGCAACAACAATCACTGCCATCAACAATATAACAATCATGAAAAGTCAATAATCACACAATATTCAAAACCTAAATCCATCAGTGAACCTCATTCATCACAAACTCCTAATCACACATGCGAACATATAGATACAAAAATGCATACATAAACTAATAAAAGCAACAACAATCACTAGTATCAACAACATAACGATCATCAAAATTAAACAAAAATCAACCGTACGAATGTATAACAATCAGAAATAATGAACGTACTCACTGTAAATCGGAATATCTGGCTCTCTGCTACATTGACATTGATAACAGAAAACACTCACTGTAAATTAGGGGATTTTGGGGGTTAATGTATGAAATTGAGTCTCTAGAGGGAGAAATTGATGATGATTGAGGAAGAATCAGCCGCCGGTGGCGATTGTTCGCCGGAATATGAGGAATTGGCGGTGAAAATTCGCCGGAAAGTGTGTGCAACGACGGGACGCCACTGTGAGACGACGGTGAGAAAAGATAGATGTCTGCAGTTTGATGAATACCTAGAACGACATAGTTTTGTATTTTTGGGTGAAGGTCATAAATGGTCCCTGAATTATTGATGTAGTTACAAGTTTAGCCCGTGTAAAGTTGTATAAATGTTGTGAGTGATGGTTTGGTTGTTTGGATATGTCTTTATTTGTATAAAGTTAAAAGTGTAGGTATTCAGATGAAAATACATTCATGACCATGTCTTAAGTTTCTTCCGGAGTTCACTTAACGCTATATTCCCGAGTTTAATTTGGAAGAAAATAATTTTTAGTTGTGTTTCAGAGTTTCATTAAAGAAGAGCAAAGAAGATAAAATGATAGATTTTTTGTCTAAAATTAATCTTTCTAATTTGCAAAGAACCGGAGAGAAAAGAAAATGAAAGAATCCTTGCTTTTCTCTCTTTAATTTAACTCGGGAACACAGTGTAGAGGAAAAACAAAAGAAAGTAAAAGAAAGGAAGAGAAAAATTCAAAAACACAAACATATTTCTGTTTTCTTTCAATTTCTTTTTTTCCTTCCTTAAGTGAACTCGGAAACAGTGTAGGACGTGAAAGCCATGTCACATCACCTCTTTCACATTTCAGACATCAATACACCATTGTTAAATGGGGCTTGGCAAATGACGGTTCGATTCTATTTTTATCATTAACTATAACCATAACTGCTAGCATCGGTAATGGATTTTTCTTAACCATAATCGAACTTTGGCTCGGTTAATCAGTTATGGTTCAGTTTCGGTTAACTAACCACTAGACGAGGTGCCTGACCTATTTTCTAGAATTGATCTCCCTCAAATGTCAACTTTCACGGATTAGAGAATGTATAGAGATAAAAAGGCACAATCAAGATAATTTGCAGGATGCTAAACATCAATTTTTTAAAATACTTAAATTTACAAAACTAGGAGAACATTGACATCAAAGTCAATTATTTAGTTACAAAGAATACATGTAGATATTAAATCTGAATTCCCTTAAAAAGCTCACTTGAAGTTTAGGTACATACCAAAGACTTGAGATGGTACATTTGGTTATAAACGTAACACTTGTGAATTCAAGTACATAGCCAATTTGGTTATGAAGTTATTAATCTTAGAATGTGCAATATAAATGACAATAATAATGAGCATCCTTAATAAAAAAAAAGTTAACTTGAAAATGTGTTTATGCAAAATTTTTAATAAGTTGCAATTAGGATAGGTGATTAGAGATATGTTATCTATAATTATTATATTATATATAAATATACGAGTGAATTACAAGTTTCTTCATTTATCTATATACCACATTTCAGACAGTGTCCTTTGTCTTTAAAATTGAAGATTTTTGTACTTATTGTTTTCAAATTCTGCACGGTTTGTCCTTTGGCTCTAACCCAATTACTTTTTTCTGATAAATCAGATCATGGCAAGGCACATAAGGGTATTTTTATCATTTTACCCTATTGTTTATAAAAATATTTTAAAAGAAAAAATGAAAATAATATATATTAACTCATCTCGTTCTCTCTTTAGACTAACATTCCCTCTCTACTCCACTCTCACTTTGTGCTACCACCTCCTAAGCTTTCACCACCACAACTAATGTGAATGAATGTGTACTCAAAATAAGACCAAGTTTTAAAAGATGGAAGTATGAAAAAACTAAACACAAATGGAAATTATACCGGACGAGTATAGTATAGAAAGCAAGACCTAGGGACTCTACTAGCAACTCTAAAACTCAACGTAACTGAATTAATAGCCTAAAATTGATTTGATTTTTAATTGTGATTTTTACTAACTAATATCTAAAATTATCCAAATTAGAACAAAGATAAAGACGAGAGCAAAGAACACACAAGAGTGAAAG
Source organism: Helianthus annuus (assembly GCF_002127325.2). Classification (NCBI taxonomy): domain Eukaryota; kingdom Viridiplantae; phylum Streptophyta; class Magnoliopsida; order Asterales; family Asteraceae; genus Helianthus; species Helianthus annuus. The sequence goes on along the minus strand of NC_035441.2, from coordinate 59,336,976 downwards.
CAGTAATGATGAACAAACTACCTAGGCAAGAATCCTTAACCACATGCAAGACGTCTACGGTTGACAATTACCAAGTTCTCTAATTTTAGACGGACTACCCCCCCTCGTTAGAGAAGACAAATCCTATAGTAATTAGGCAAGATGAACGTGAACCACACACAAAAGCCTAAAAATTGATCTATGGCGTGCAATCAGATAGTGAATGAAGTGCTAAATGAAACGACTCGACCTATCGAAACCGAATCACACAACTAGAGACATAAAAAAGCACACACTTTAACACCTTCTAAATGTCAAGTTAGTCTTAGATCAATACACTGAAAACCTAGAATCACTTAGACGCGAATAAGCTAGATGTAACGCTTTGCATTTCTGAACTTTCCTTATTTAAAAGTATTGTTGTAATTCTATTTTTGAAAATTTGTACTTGTATTGTACCGTACTTTCTTTTCAACTTTATAATCCGAGACTGTTGATCATAATGAAATTCACACGTATATTCACAATAATGTTACATTGAAAACCGATTAAAATAAGCGAAATAACGGAACTTGAACCTTCGAGAGAGTGAAAGAGCCTCTTCGCACGAAGGGACATCCCTCTTCGTGCAAATGGCCAGTTCGCTCCAACCTAGTCGCCTGAAGCCCTTCGCACGAAAGGCCCAGTCGCTCTAGATCACTTCTCGACCTATAAGTACGTACCTAACCCCACTCATTTCACTTTCCCAGTCGCCCAAGACACTCTCAGACGCTCTGAACTTGCATTTCCGAGAAGAAGCATTTCAGTAATCATCTTCTTTCATTTCCTTTCATCTTCCTTTACATTTCTTGCATTTTTTTCATTTCGTTTCTTTAACTCTTTCTCTAAAATCATCTTGTTTGACACACCTTTTGGATGGTTTTCACAAGTTTGCCATGGCAAACTGATGGTGAAACCTCACCACTTTTGAGGTACAAACAAAGATTTAAAAACCTTGATTTTGATCTTGTTATTGCATATTATATTATATCTTTATTACAAAACTTGGTGGAATCTGGTACTCACCAGGCTCACAACTCAGTCCATAGTTGTGGGTTTGCGTTAGGCTTAATTTTCACCAAGAAATTATCTGTTTTGAATGAATCAAGAAGTCGTTTTGGACAAGTTTCACCCACTCACACGAAGGGACTCACGCACTCGCACGAGTGGCATCCCCTTCGCACGAAGGGACTGTATTACGTGTTACGTTTTTTATTTTTATATTCTGTTCGATTCGAGTTCATCAGTGGTTCAAATGTTAAAGTCATCCCAGATTCACCATCCTTAGTATGGATGAATATGAGTCATGACGAAGTGTGAACTATGGGAGCCTTGGCTTTCTAACCTAGTTCCACCACCTCATTTGACTGTTAGACATTTTTTAACTATTTTATTTTCTATGACAATTATAATTACTGTATAACGTTAAAACAGTTTACAATTAAAGTTTTATGCACAAATTCTGCAAAACAGGTCCAGTCGCGCGAAGGTGAAGTCCATTCGCACGAGTGGATACTCCACTCGCACGAGTGGATACTCCACTCGCACGAGTGGGTATCCCACTCGCGCGAACAGACTTCCATTCGCATGGAGGGTCTGTAAGTTGATTTATTCGTACTTTTTCGTATTTAAAGTCTGACCCAAACCCTTTATCACCATATAATACTCACACCTTTGTTTACCCACTGTAGGGTAACCGCGGTGTATCGACTCTCATCTAATCGGCTCTCAGTTTAGTGGAAAGCTACGCAAAACCGTGAGTATACTCGATCCCATTTTCAATTTTATACACTTTGGGTGCAACATGTACAATTATACAAAAACACACAATCACTATTAACTCATGTTTTATTCTTGTTAATCTCGCATGCTATGTATACTTGTGTCTATATGCTCATTAACTTTGCAAGCCTACCTTAACAATTATAGCGCTAGATGATTAATGCTCCGCCCGTATTCTAGTGGTATTGTTAAGTAAACTATGTTACACCATCTTCGTTTCGACGATGTTTGGTAATCACGATTGCGCTAAACCCTGTTTTGACATATAGCTTACACTTGTGTAGTATGTTTGTAACAGGATAATCATTTCATCATGTTGGATATCAGAAAACTTTTTTTCACTATTATACTATGTTATCACACTTGTATACTCGACAACTTTTATTGATCTTTCTTCTAATACATGTTGCAGGTCGCTAGTTGATGGTATGAAGAAACTCATTTAGGGTGGATTTAGATACACACCTTAAAGATGAACTATTATTTATGTTTCATGATGGTTGTTTGCTACTTGATGTATTTGGTTTTGAACAATGTATTTCGATTTACCATTGATGCAATTTGAATTAATTAAAGAGTTAATTACACAAATGGGTCCTGTGGTTTATACCTAGTTTCGCCTTTAGGTACTAACTTTTTTTTGTAACAGGTTTAGGTTTTATGGTTTCAATTTTGTAACACCTATGGGTACTAACACCAAAATTATCAATATAATGACTAAAATACCCTTCCATTCTTTTTAATTTTACCAATGTAACACCTAATTTTATTTAAGTTTAAATCAATTTTACAAAATCTATTTTTTTTTTATTTTCATCTTTTTATTATATCGCTTAATTAACACAAAATCTATTTATTTTTTTATTTTTTAATTTATAAATATAAATTAAAAAAATTCAGAAAACGTCCGCTCCATTTTTTATTTATTAATAGTATTACTAAAAATACTAGATAAATATCTGACTAAAATTTTGAATATATAAAACTCTTTAAAATATAAATTAAATAATGAAACAGATGATTAAGTATCTATTAAAATCCATACCAATCTTGAAAACACACAAATATAATATCTGAAAATTAGTTAAATTAATATATCAAGATATGTAGCATAATCGAGAAAAACTTTTTAAAAATAACTACAACTAATTTAATATATTTTTTAGTAAAATCGTAAAAATGTATAATCTAATCTGATTTGTTTGTCATGACCAATGTACATTTTGAGACGGTGTGATTAAACCATGACGTCTCTATTTTATTTGTGTATCTATGTGCTTAGGAAACACGTTAGTTCTGATGAGATACAATCTTTTATTATTATTGTTATTGGTTTTATATTATTTAATCCCATATATTTAAAATTACAAAAACTAAAACTAAGTTTTATACATTAAACAAGTGTAATATACGTAGTTTTAACCTAATATCTTAATAATAATTTATTTGCACATTACCAACTATTATTATACCTATTGAATTTTTAATTATTTAAGATTTTGAGCAACTTCTATCGTGCTAAATTATTTATCATTTCTTAAAAAATTATATATAAATATTTACTTATAAAAAATTAAATAAATTTTATGTTAATTAAGAGATATAATAAAAAGATGAACATAAAAAAATTGATTTTGTAAAATTGATTTAAACTTAAATAAAATTAGATGTTAGTACCCAAAGTTGTTACATTGATAAAATTAAAAAGAATGGAAGGATATTTTAGTCATTATATTGATAATTTTGATGTTAGTACCCAAAGGTGTTACAAAATTGAAACCATAAAACCTAAACCTGTTAAATAAAAAAAGTTAGTACCTAAAGGCGACACTAGGTATAAACCACAGGACTCATTTGTGCAATTAACTCTTAATTAAATATTGTCACATTTAGCGTTATGATGCCTCGAGCAATCTTGTTTTCGTCTCACTCCGATGTTTCCACCATCGGTTGGGGTGTGACACTAAAAGACCCTGATGTGCACAAAATGCAACATATAAATTACATCAATTGTGGCATAAAACTAACCCTTTTTTAGTACTAATGTTGGAAAAAGTGTATTTTTGTCTTCCTTTTGTATTTTCAGGATTAAATGAGCTCAAATGAACAAAAGAAGCAAAAAGGCAGCTAAATCTGACATAAATACAAGAAAAGGAACAAACGTGGCATGCCCAACCCCCCGACAGCATCTTCCCAAGCAAAACAAGAGAACAGAAGGCTGAACACGCCCCGTGCTTAGTGAGCACGGGGGCGTGCCCAAGTGTCAGCAGAAAAGACGAAGCTGTAGAAGCTTCTATCACCCACCACGGGGTCGTGCTCAGCGGACACGGGGCCGTGGTCAACTCTAAGATTCGCATAATCTAGGGAAATCTTGATAGTACAGATACGCTTCTGCACACGGGGTCGTGCCCAGCGGACACGGGGGCGTGGTCAACTAATGCAGACAAACTGCAATTAATGAAGAAAGAGAGGAGGATGGACACGGGGTCGTGCCCAATGGACACGGGGCCATGCCCGAGCTTCTGTTCAGCCTATAAATAGGAGTGCTTGGATCACTTGCAACTCATCCCTTGGCACACCACATCTCTCACACTTCACCCACCACCATCACAACACCATCATCCACCACCATCATCCATTGTCCATCATAGAGTGTGTGAGTCGTCTCGGGATCCAAGATTGATCGTAAGAGTTCTTGACAATCAAAGGCCATGTTTGCCTAAGTCTCTTACATCACTTGGTGAAGACAAGTGTTTAGTGTAATACTTTTTATTTTTAATCTTTTCGCACTTTTTATTTGGTTATGTATTAATGACTTTAATAACTAGTTTCTTATGTTGAAGGTGATTCTTCCTTATCGTTTGTCCGTGGTGTCTTGGCATTATTTTACTGTCTATTTAAAATAAAAGATTTTCACCATTCATATCTCCACGGTCTATATGGAGGTATGTTGGCTACCTGGTCGGGGGTTAAGGGAACGGTTTGGTAAGAGTCTTGCCATTGTTCAGTGTATAGATCCTGCAAAGAACCTGGGTCAAATTTAGTAGGACCTCCTTTAATATCCACCGGTATTGGATGGCGAGGGTCCAAACTCTTTGATCCCCTCATAAGTTAAGCTACTATTAAAACTTTAACCCGACTACTTAGGATTGTATCCCTGCTGACTCCAGTGTTTTAAAAACCGGTAAATACCGGCCGGTTATACCGGTATTACCGTTTTCAGATGTAAATCCGGTACGAAACATTCCGGTAAGTAGGAGAAACGGCATAGACTTTGTACCGCCGGTAAAATCCGGTATACCGGTTTGAACCATTATACCGGTACCGTCTCAGGTCTGTTTTTTGGTTGAGATTTTACTTTTTATCACCCCATCTCCATGTTTACTCTTAGCTTTAACCTAACAGCTTTTAATATTTTATCTCCATCGATCAAAATTCAAAACTTGCTTTATTACTCCATCATTCGTGACTTGTTCCATTTAATATTTTATCTCCATCGATCAAAATTCAAAACTTGCTTCATCACTCCATCATTTGTGACTTGTTCCAGACTTCTATCACCCCCATTGTTCGTTCCAGATTTCTATTTTAATCCAATTTTGGATTATTTTTTGAGTTAATGTTGTAATTTATGAAATTATACAATTAACTAGTCAACCCGGTTGAACCGCCCGATACAACCCGGTTCAACCGGTTAAACCATTTTTGTGCCTAATCCGGTATGATTAAAAAACCGGATTTTAAAACATTGGCTGACTCAGACTACTTAGCCGCGGGTAACGTCACCTTCAAAAGAGGGGCCTACCACATTATGCATTAATAACTTAATTAATTATCTTTCAATAATCTGACCCTTTAGGATTGTATCCTTGCTGACTCAAACTACTGGGTTGAGGGTAACGTCACCTTCAAAAGAGGGGCCTACTACAATAACTAAGATAATCTCTTAAAAAGTGCAAAAGTGCGGAAATAATCAAAGGTTACACTACACACGAGTTGGATCCAAGTGATTCATCTTGTCTATCTGTTTTTACTTTTATTTTATTTTTCAGCATCTTAGTTAGTTTTATTTTTCTAGTTTAAAAACCTTTTTCTAACTTTTTGATTTGATTAGACGTTGAGGATAAACCGATACTAAAAGCTCGTGTGTCCTTGGACGACCTGGGTATCTTACCAACATTATACTACGCTCACGATGGGTGCACTTGCCCATATGTGTGTTTAGTGTTAGTAAATATCGTGTTTTATAAATTTACAACTTTGCCAAAAAGTGTAAAAAGGGCTTAAAATATATACCTAAATTATACACACACTGACACACATCAAGTTTTTGGCGCTGTTGCCGGGGATACAAGGATTTTAAGAAAGCTTAAAATCGACAGCCTAATCAGTTTTTCAAAACTTTTTTAAAACGCGCGCACATTTTTTTGCATTTTAGTTTAGTTTGCATTTACAGTAGTCTGAACACGGGTCGTGTCCATTGAACACGGGACCGTGCTGCATATTTTTCATAAAACACCCAGATACAGAGTCTGAACACGGGCTCGTGCTCACTGAACACGCCCCCGTGCTCAACAAAACCAGTAACTTTTATTCAAACGCCCAGATATAGACTCTGAACACGGGCCATGTCCATTGAACACGGGGCCGTGTCCAGCCTCTGTTTCTGTTTTTATTTTTGTTTTCTGGTCTCGAGACTCTGTTGTGGTCTGCTGAGTGATTCTTATGGATCAATACTCAGGAGGCTACAACTACACCTATGAGGAGGATGATTATAGGGAAGACTATTGTACTAATTGTGGTAACCCGCACTCGGTTCAATATTACGACTCATTTCAACCATCCACTTCATACACCTACTATGAGGAGCCCAGGTACGAGCCATCAACTTCATACACATCCTATGAAGACCAAAGGTATGAACCTTCTCCCTCATACTCATATTTTGATGAACCAAGGTATGAGCCTTCATACTCATACTTTGAGGAACCAAGATATGAGCCACCACCTTCACACTCTTATTATGAGGAACCATGGCGTGAACAACCCACCTCATATGAGTATTATGAAGAAAAAAATGACGACCCTTATCCATCATATACTTACAATGAAGAACAATGGTATGAACCATCTACTTCATATGAGTACTATGAGGAACCAAGGATCGAACAACCGAATTCAAGCTTTGAAAATCCCGATCCTTACTCTATCACTGAAGTGACCGACAGGATATTAGAACACCTTAAAACTATCGGGCGATACATAAAAGAATCTCGCGCAAAGGAAGAGGAATCCCGCGCAAGAGAAGAATTAAATAAAGAAAAGATAGTTGAAGAGGTAAAAATGGAAGAACAAATAAGTGAAAAACCGACACATGAGTTAAACAACGAAAAAGGTGAGTCCGACAACATTAAAATCCAAGAAGAGTCTAATTTTCAAGAAATTAATCTCTTGTCACCTTCTTTTGAAAATCATTGTTTAATGCCCACTCATGCTAAGTTTTTAAAAGAGTTAAACACTAACGCTAAAATTGACGAAACGGTAAGTATTAAGTTAACTAACGATCAAACTTCGCTAATAGAAGAAGACCCATTTGAAATCAACATTACACTGGTTTCATGTTTTTTTTCAAAATTCCTGTGTTAGTAATGTCACGATTGATAAAGATCTTTGTGTTAACATAATACCTAACTACATTTTTGAAAAATTAAGTATTAGTGATTTTTCTCCACTTCAAATACCAATTTTTCTATCCAATCGGAAAGTAATGAAATCAATCGGTATAGTTGAAGATGTTTTGGTTCAAACAAATCAAATGGTAATCCCAACTAACTTTGTCATCCTCAATGACGCTCCTCTAGTGTTGGGACGACCTTTTGGAAAAACTCACGAAGCTTTGAAAAACCGGAAGTACAACACTCTACCTCTTCAATTAGGGGCATTCAAAAGGAGCATAGATCTTGAGCGTTCAATGAAATATCCTTTTGGCAATAATGACCCCCTAATTGAAGATGAAGATGAACCACCCGATACAAGTGAAAAGATTGACCACTTTGTTGAAGAAGAGGTCGCCATAGAACAAACTTTTAAAGTTCTTGATCAGAATGAGCAACTAAATAAGGGGTCTCCTAAAGACCCACTTCTTGAGCTCAAGGAACTTCCGAAAGGTTTGGAATATGCTTTTCTAGACAAAGATGGTAAATCTCCTGTAATTATTTCGTCTAAGTTAAGTAGTTTAGAAAAAGAAAAATTAAATAAACTTTTGAAAAAACACAAAAATGCGATCGCTTGGAAGCTTGTAGATATTAAAGGAATAAGTCCTTCCATGTGCACGCACAAAATTTTAATGAATGATGACTACAAATCGGTAATACAACCACAACGTAGAGTAAATCCAAATGTACAAGAAGTGGTTAAAAACGAAGTCATCAAATTACTTGACGCCGGACTTATTTATCCTATCTCCGATAGTCCTTGGGTAAGTCCCGTCCAAGTAATCCCAAAGAAAGGAGGTATGGCGGTAATAACTAATGAAAAGAATGAACTAATACCAACAAGAACCGTCACAGGATGGAGAGTATGTATAGGCTATAGACGATTAAATGAAGCAATAAGGAAAGATCACATTCCTTTGCCTTTCATTGATCAAATGTCAGAAAGATTATCCGGTCATAAATTTTATTGTTTCTTGGATGGTTTTTCAGGTTACTTTCAAATCTCGATAGCACCCGAAGACCAAGAAAAGACAACTTTCACATGTCCCTATGGAACTTTTGCTTATCGACGCATGCCATTCGGTCTATGTAATACCCCCGCAACCTTCCAACGTTGCATGGTGGCCATCTTCCATGACATGATAGAAAAGACAATGGAAGTCTTCATGGACGACTTTTCTATCTTTGGAGATTCATATGACCAATGCCTCGATAACCTTGAACGAATGCTATCCCGATGTGAGGAAACTAACCTCGCCCTTAATTGGGAAAAATGCCATTTCATGGTAACGGAGGGAATAGTACTCGGTCACAAAATCTCAAGCGAAGGAATGGAAGTTGATCGAGCCAAAATAGATGCCGGATTTTATAGACGGTTTATCAAAGACTTTTCTAAAATTTCAAGGCCTGTAACAAAATTACTTGAAAAAGATGCCCCTTTCATCTTTGACAAGGAGTGCAATCAAGCATTTCTAACCCTCAAGGAAATGCTAGCCAATGCACCTATCATGATAGCGCCTGATTGGAAATTACCTTTCGAAATCATGTGTGATGCAAGTGACTTTGCAGTTGGAGCAATCTTGGGACAAAGAAAAGAAAAGCATTTTCACCCAATTTATCATGCTAGTAAAACACTTAATGATGCACAAGAAAATTACACAACAACTGAAAAAGAGTTACTAGCTGTGGTATTTGCTTTTGATAAATTTCGTTCTTATCTTGTTCTTTCTAAAACAATAGTCTATACAGATCATGCAGCCATTCGATACCTTTTCAAGAAACAAGATGCTAAACCCCGTTTGATTCGGTGGATTCTACTCCCCAAGAATTTGATATTAAAATCAAAGACAAAAGAGGAGCAGAAAACACTGCAGCATATCATCTTTCACGCCTAGAAGACCCAGCTTTGGTGGCAACCAGGGACGAGCAAATCAATGAAAATTTTCCAACAGAGTTCCTGGAAATGGTGGAATATAGACAAGAACCATGGTATGCCAACTATGCTAATTACTTAGCTAGCGGTATAGTCGCCAAAGGGTGGCCACATCACCAAAGAAAGAAATTCTTTGCTGATGTAAAGCATTATTTTTTGGAAGATCCTTATCTTTTCAAAATGTGTGCCGAACAACTCATCCAACGGTGTGTACATGGTAGTGAAGCAAGAAGAATTCTCCGCCATTGTCATGAAGGTCCATACGGAGGACATCATGGGCCCGCTAGTACCGCACGAAAGATATTTGATTCACGATTTTATTGGCCTTCCATTTACAAAGACACCCAAAGTCTTGTTAAGACATGTGACGCTTGCCAAAGATCAGGTAATATTTCTTCCAAAAATGAAATGCCACAAAATGGCATTCTTGTTTGTGAAATTTTTGATGTGTGGGGACTCGACTTCATGGGACCTTTCCCACCGTCAAAAGGAAACAAATATATACTTGTGGCGGTCGATTACTTGTCTAAATGGGCCGAGGCCGAGGCACTTCCAACAAATGATGGAAGAGTCGTGGTAAGATTTCTGAAAAAATTATTCTCTCGTTTTGGCACACCTAAAGCATTGATAAGTGATAGAGGTACCCATTTTTGTAATCATCAACTTGAAAAAATCTTAACAAGATATGGGGTCTATCACCGGGTCTCAACAGCATATCACTCTCAAACAAACGGACAAGCCGAAGTGACTAATAGAGGTTTAAAATGAATACTTGAAAAAACCGTAGGGTTAAATAAAAAAGAATGGGCCGATAAATTAGATGATGCTTTATGGGCTTTTCGAACTGCTTATAAAACTACAATATGTACAACCCCATATAAGCTCGTCTATGGAAAAAGCCATCATTTGCCGGTAGAAATAGCTCACAAGGCCTACTGGGCAATTAAAAACGTAAACTTAGATTTAGAATTCGCAGGTAAAAATCGATTTTGTCAATTGAATGAATTAGACGAATTAAGGAATTATGCATACTCTAACTCTGAAATTTATAAGGAAAGAATGAAAACTTTGCATGATAAACACATTAAACCTAATGAATTTCGAGTAGGAGATCAAGTTCTTTTGTTTAATTCACGACTTCGATTATTTCCTGGAAAATTAAAGTCTAGGTGGTCAGGACCTTTTTCCATCACCCATATTTTTCCACACGGTGCAATAGAAATTAAATCTCGAAATGGAATTCCATTCAAAGTCAACGGCCAACGGTTGAAGCTCTACCAAGGATTCATTGAGGACGAAGAGGAAGAAATCTCGCTTTAAACGGTCAAAGAATGAAAGCATCAACATCATACCTGGTAAGTTACGAACAAGCGGGATGACATCTTAATCGGTAAGTCTTCTAACCAAGTTTTGGGAAAACAGGGCACTCACACGAGCACTAAATTTTTTTTTTAATTTTGCTTGGCACGAGGCCATGTCCACTGGACACGGGGCCGTGTCCGCGCAACTGTCGGGATAAAACCCCTTTTCTCAAACAGTTCCCCACTGGACACGGGGCCGTGTCCGCGCAACTGTCGGGATAAACCCCTTTTCTCAAACAGTTTCTTCATTCCACACGCCCCGTTTCCCAAAAACGCTCTGGTTCAGGCGATTTTTCCGCAGAATTCTGACGTCTCCTCTCATTCTAACAACATCAAGGTATGATTCTATCACCATTAGTAGTTAGATTAAGTACTTGCATGTAGTTAAAACATCAAAAATTCGGGGAAAAATCTAGGGTTCTTGAACTTCATCCGGATCGAACCTCAAATTTTTGCATAAATCTGTTAGCATTAGTTTAGATTAGTGTTATAGGAAGTAAATCCACTTGTATTGTTCATAGATTTGCCCGATTTCTCACAAAAACCCCAAACCCTTGTTTTTGAACCGAAAAAAGATAAAATCAAAGGGTAAACGGTTTGTTTTGGGAAAAACGACACTTGGGGTTTCATTTTCGGGGAAAACCGCACCTACTGGACCAAAAATTTTCAACTTTTCGGGACCGGGTCGAAAAAGTTTTTGAGTAACAGACGCCTGGACACGGGGTCGTGCCCGCTGAACCCGGGGCCGTGTCCAGCTAACTGTTTTCAGTTTTTTTCGAAAATTCCACTGTTTCGTGCTAATTGTTTGCTGTATTTTTCCAGATGTCAAAGAAATTCACAAGGTTCAATGCCAACGAGTTGGATGCTAAGGCTAGATTCGAAGTGCTACAAACAAGACCGGAAGAATACCCGCGACAAGCATGCATGGAGCTTTTGGCAACGGTGAATCAACTTGACTGGTTTAACAACCTCGTTACCGGCCCACTAAGAGTTACCCTAACCACTCGCCATCGTTCGGTCCACGAGTATAACTTGGAGTTCTATAGCACCTTCGTGTTCAATTCGAGGTGCGACCCATTTGATAATGATGGGGTACAATTCCGATGTGGGGGAACCTAGTACTCAATTTCAATGGCATAGTTCGGGTCAATAGTTGGGCTGTATACGGAGGAGGATGCGGGCAATGAAGAAAAAACTTGAGGATTACAAGAATTAGGAGAAAACGAACGCCAAGCTGCATGGGTACAAATAGGAGATGGGCACTACAACCCAAGCAGCACTAAGAGCACTAGGTTGAGGGACCCTCTTTACCGCTACATCCATCGGGTTCTCACCTACTCTCTTAGTCAAAGGCATGATAGCAGTGGCGTTGTCGGGCTGAGAGATCTGATAGTTCTTCATTGCATTCATACCCGCAGACATCTCGATGTTCCTTTCCTCCTACTTCGAAACATGCACTGGAACATGCTTGCCACTCCACCAACCCCTATCTTCTTCGGGGGGTGGATATACCGTCTCTTCAAGCACTTCGTGAACATGCCCCGATCTTTCGAAAAAAGCCCATGGTCGGGAAGAGTGGACATACACATCTGCCGCTCCATGAACTTGATCTATGAAGCCGAAGACGGGTCGGTAAGCTTCCAAAGGGTCCAAGGGCATGCATGGAACCCGCAAGAGGCACTAGTCCTTCACGCTCCACAGTTCCAACCACCTCCTCAGTACCAACCTCACGGTGATCCGGGACAATCCTCATCACAAGGAGGCGATTTTCCTAACTTTCAAAGTTTGCATGATTTGTTGCAGGAAAACCTCATGTGCACTAGGAACACCTACAACCTCGCCAACAACACGTACGCTCGGGTCGGAGCAATTGAAAGAAACATATCTGACATTCAGGATGACATTGGGAGCATCCGGGGGTACATGGCGGGGCATGGAGGAGGAGGTGATGATGAGGACGAGGACATGGACTAGGCGGGAGGAGTGGAGGTGGAAGTAGCTGGTTGGTGATCCCACAGGTTAACCCTCTTTTCTATCAAACAATTTCTGGCCTGCGTGCCGAAGTGTTGAACAATTTACTTTCCCTTTAACTCTTTTTATTTTCTGCATTTGTTTTTCTTTTGACTTTGTGATGTGGATGTTGAACTTGGTAATTTAGGATGTTTGCTATGGTTTGGTGTAGTGTTTACTGATAAAACAGGTACATACGAGGCTTAGAGTACTAAACATTAGTGATACTAAAGCCAGTGCAGAAAAACCGTAGCCAGAAACCCGTTTTTCACCTTTGCAGATTGTCTACACGGGGCCGTGTCCGGTCGACACGCCCCCGTGCCCACTTCCCCAGACCTGCTGTTTGTTTAATTCTGCAGATTTTTGCCAGACACGGGGTCGTGCCCAGCCAACACGCCCCCGTGTCCACCTTCTGTAAGTTTTCGTTACTGGCACTCTGTATAAGGGGTCATGTTCATCCGACACGGGGCCGTGTCCAGACGCCCAGTAACATAAAATTTTGCTTTTTCACACCTTTTTACATATTCAATCAACCTAAAAACTTATTTTTGGGACACATTGAGGACAATGTGTAATTTAAGTGTGGGGGGGGGATGCTAAAACTTTGAATCTTGCAAGTCTTAATTAATAAGCCTTACACAAAACTCTATTGGAACCGCTAATCACCCCAAATTTTTTTCAAAAAAAATTCATTTTTTTACTTGTCTAGGTTTAATTTGGGAATTTCAAATTCTAAAAAGGTTATATTTTTACAAATTTACAACCGATAGCGTCGTGATAAAAAGAACCAACATAAGAAAATTATGGAACGACATGACAAGCTTAGTTAAAATTTGATTATATATACTTGATCACATAAAAACCCATTCCCACAAAAGTGAGTTTTGAGCCTTTATTGAGCATACAAATACATATCTTTAAACTAAATGCTCATTTTTCGTTTCTTGTGTGAATAACCGCTTGGTTCTTACGACTCTAGAACTTGCCACGACGATACATTCCCGGTCCTTACCAACTTAAACCCAAGTAAGTAAATGATGGAGGCATTAGGACTAACCCTTTTTATTTCTATACCATTATTTCCCTTATTCGTTTACCACCTACCCAAAATCCCCCTAGTTAACCCCTTTGAGCCTAAACCTTTTCATTTCTTAACCCAAACCAAAAAACCCTTTTTACCCACCTAAACCCTTTTTCATTTTAAACCCTTTATTTTAGTAACAAAGCTCGGTTTTTCTTATGACTTGGTTATGTTGAAAAAAAAGATGATGAAGCCAAAAGAAATAAACAAACAAGTTTGTCAAAAATAACTTTGTTTGAAAGAAATGCTTCATCAAAATAAAAAGCTATGAAAAATAAAAAGTCTTCCAAAAACCGACGCTTTTTTACGCTTTTCGCCCTTTTACTAACCACTAACCCAACCACCCACCTTTAGCCCAAGCCTAACCCTTCACCCAAAAGTCCTCTTAATTTTTACAAAGGTTTATAGTTAAAAAGGATGAGGATTGATTGTTTGGCAAGCTTATGTTAGGAGTAAGTTCCATGCCGCTCTCGAGTGATTCACTAAAAATACACCTTCGGCCGAGTGTTGAGTGATCCCCCGTGAGGTATGTGAACTTGTATATAAATGGAATTTAAAAAGGCATGTTATGCCCTAATAAGTAATTTATCTTATGAAACGTTTTTAATAAATCATGACGAATAGGATTGTAAATAAATAAAAATAGAACTTAATAAAGAATCTTGGAAATCCCGACACTCTATGACAAGCCCAAAAACCTTCTCTTCTACCCATTCCATTTGGGAGTGTAAAGCCACATTATAAAGAGTTTTGCTTGATGACAAGCAAAGATTCAAGTGTGGGGGTATTTGATGTGCACAAAATGCAACATATAAATTATATCAATTGTGGCATAAAACTAACCCTTTTTAGTACTAATGATGGAAAAAGTGTATTTTTGTCTTCCTTTTGTATTTTCAGGATTAAATGAGCTCAAATGAACAAAAGAAGCAAAAAGACAGCTAAATCTGACATAAATACAAGAAAAGGAACAAACGGTCTGTAAGTTGATTTATTCGTACTTTTTCGTATTTAAAGTCTGACCCGAACCCTTTATCACCTTATAATACTCACACCTTTGTTTACCTACTGTAGGGTAACCGCGGTGTATCGACTCTCATCTAATCGGCTCTCAGTTTAGTGGAAAGCTACGCAAAACCGTGAGTATACTCGATACCATTTTCAATTTTGTACACATTGGGTGCAACATGTACAATTATACAAAAACACACAATCACTATTAACATGAGACTTGTTTTATTCTTGTTAATCTCGCATGCTATGTATACTTGTGTCTATATGCTCATTAACTTTGCAAGCCTACCTTAACAATTATAGCGCTAGATGATTAACGCCCCGCCCGTATTCTAGTGGTATTGTTAAGTAAACTATGTTACACCATCTTCGTTTCGACGATGTTTGGTAATCACAATTGCGTTGAACTCTGGTTTGATATATAGCTTACACTTGTGTAGTATGTTAGTAACAGGATAATCATTTCATCATGTTGGATATGAGAAAACGTTTTTTCACTATTATGCTATGTTATCACACTTGTATACTCGCCAACTTTTATTGATCTTTATTCTAATACATGTTGCAGGTCGCTAGTTGATGGTATGAAGAAACTCATTTAGGGTGGATACACCTTAAAGATGAACTATTATTTATGTTTCATGATGGTTGTTTGCTACTTGATGTATTTGGTTTTGAACAATGTATTTCGATTTACCATTTATGCAATTTGAATTAATTAAAGAGTTAATTACACAAATGGGTCCTGTGGTTTATACCTAGTTTCGCCTTTAGGTACTAACTTTTTTGTAACAGGTTTAGGTTTTATGGTTTCAATTTTGTAACACCTTTGGGTACTAACACAAAAATTATCAATATAATGACTAAAATACCCTTCTATTCTTTTTAATTTTACCAATGTAACACCTTTGGGTACTAACACCTAATTTTATTTAAGTTTAAATCAATTTTACAAAATCTATTTTTTTTATTTTCATCTTTTTATTATATCGCTTAATTAACACAAAATCTATTTATTTTTTAATTTTTTAATTTATAAATATAAATTAAAAAAGTCAGAAAACGTCCGCTCCATTTTTATTTATTAATAATATTACTAAAAAATACTAGATAAATATCTGACTAAAATTTTGAATATATAAAAACTCTTTAAAATATAAATTAAATAATGAAACAAATGATATAATAAGTATCTATTAAAATCCATACCAATATTGAAAACACATGAATATAATATCTGAAAATTAGTTAAATTAATATATCAAGATATGTAGCATAATCGAGAAAAACTGTTTAAAAATAACTACAACTAATTTAATATATTTTGTAGTAAAATCGTAAAAATGTATAATCTAATCTGATTTGTTTGTCACGATCAATGTACATTTTGAGACGGTGTGATTAAACCATGACGTCTCTATTTTATTTTTCTATCTATGTGCTTAGGAAACACTTTAGTTCTGATGAGACACAATCTTTTATTATTATTGTTATTGGTTTTATATTATTTAATCCCATATATTTAAAATTACAAAAACTAAAACTAAGGTTTATACATTAAACAAGTGTAACATACGTAGTTTTAACCTAGTATCTTAATAATAATTTATTTGCACATTACCAACTATTATTATACCTATTGAATTTTTAATTATTTGAGATTTTGAGCAACTTTTATCGTGCTAAATTATTTATCATTTCTTAAAAAATTATATATAAATATTTACTTATAAAAAATTAATTAAATTTTATGTTAATTAAGAGATAAAATAAAAAGATGAAAATAAAAAAATAGATTTTGTAAAATTGATTTAAACTTAAATAAAATTAGATGTTAGTATCCAAAGTTGTTACATTGATAAAATTAAAAAGAATGGAAGGGTATTTTAGTCATTATATTGATAATTTTGGTGTTAGTACCCAAAGGTGTTACAAAATTGAAACCATAAAACCTAAACCTGTTAAATAAAAAAGTTAGTACTTAAAGGTGAAACTAGGTATAAACCACAGGACCCATTTGTGTAATTAACTCTTAATTAAATATTGTCACATTTAGCGTTATGATGTCTCGAGCAATCTTGTTTTCGTCTCACTCCGATGTTTCCGCTATCGGTTGGGGTGCGACACTAGAAGACCCTGATGTGCACAAAATGCAACATATAAATTACATCAATTGTGGCATAAAACTAACCATTTTTAGTACTAATGTTGGAAAAAGTGTATTTTTGTCTTCCTTTTGTATTTTCAGGATTAAATGAGCTCAAATGAACAAAAGAAGCAAAAAGGAAGCTAAATCTGACATAAATACAAGAAAAGGAACAAACGTGGCATGCCCAACCTCTCGACAGCATCTTCCCAAGCAAAACAAGAGAACAGAAGGCTGAACACGCCCCGTGCTCAGTGAGCACGGGGGCGTGCCCAAGTGTCAGTAGAAAAGACGAAGCTGTAGAAGCTTCTGTCACCCACCACGGGGTTGTGCTTAGCGGACACGGGGCCGTGGTTAACTCTAAGTTTCGCAGAATCTAGGGAAATCTTGATAGTACAGATACGCTTCTGCACACGGGGTCGTGCTCAGCGGACACGGGGGCGTGGTCAACTAATGCAGACAAACTGCAATTAATGAAGAAAGAGATGAGGATGGACATGGGGCCGTGCCCAATGGACACGGGGCCGTGCCCGAGCTTCTGTTCAGCCTATAAATAGGAGTGCTTGGATCACTTGCAACTCATCCCTTGGCACACCACCTCTCTCACACTTCACCCACCACCCACCACCATCACACCACCATCATCCACCACCATCATCCATTGTCCATCATAGAGTGTGTGAGTCGTCTCGGGATCCAAGATTGATCGTAAGAATTCTTGACAATCAAAGGCCATGTTTGCCTAAGTCTCTTACATCACTTGGTGAAGACAAGTGTTTAGTGTAATACTTTTTATTTTTAATCTTTTCGCACTTTTTATTTGGTTATGTATTAATGACTTTAATAACTAGTTTCTTATGTTGAAGGTGATTCTTCCTTATCGTTTGTCCGTGGTGTCTTGGCATTATTTTACTGTCTATATAAAATAAAATATTTTCACCATTCATATCTCCACGGTCTATATGGAGGTATGTTGGCTACCTGGTCGAGGGTTAAGGGAACGGTTTGGTAAGAGTCTTGCCATTGTTCAGTTTATAGATCCTGCAAAGGACCTGGGTCAAATTTAGTAGGACCTCCTTCAATGCCCACCGGTATTGGATGGCGAGGGTCCAAACTCTTTGATCCCCTCATAAGTTAAGCTACGATTAAAACTTTAACCCGGCTACTTAGGACTGTATCCCTGCTGACTCAGACTACTTAGCCGAGGGTAACGTCACCTTCAAAAGAGGGGCCTACCACATTATGCATTAATAACTTAATTAATTATCTTTGAATAATCCGACCCTTTAGGATTGTATCCTTGCTGACTCAAACTACTGGGTTGAGGGTAACGTCACCTTCAAAAGAGGGGCCTACTACAATAACTAAGATAATCTCTTAAAAAGTGCAAAAGTGCGGAAATAATTAAAGGTTACACTACACACGAGTCGGATCCAAGTGATTCATCTTGTCTATCTGTTTTTACTTTTATTTTATTTTTCAGCATCTTAGTTAGTTTTATTTTTCTAGTTTAAAAACCTTTTTCTAACTTTTTGATTTGATTAGACGTTGAGGATAAACTGGTACTAAAAGCTCTTGTGTCCTTGGACGACCTCGGTATCTTACCAACACTATACTACGCTCACGATTGGTGCACTTGCCCAAATGTGTGTTTAGTGTTAGTAAATATCGTGTTTTATAAATTTAAAACTTGGCTAAAAAGTTTAAAATATATACCTAAATTATACACACACCGACACACATCAACCCCGAGCTATCGATTGCCAAAAACTACCAAACAACGACTAAACAAACCCTAGCAACCCCAAATTATATTATAATTCTATTAAAAAAGGAATTGGATGCACACTTAAATCAACTGGTTTTTTTTATTAATTAACCTATATTATCTCTAATAATAGGGTTAAAATGATAATTGGCCGGATTGAAGAGTTAACTTGTGATTCTAATGTGTCTATGGTGAATTTCTTCTTTACCAACACATCAATGATGACAACCAACCAATATCAATCAGCATACAATAGCATACATGATCAAATTCAGCAACATCAACACTATTTTAAATCAAAACACAAGAACTTGAATAAAAGTCAACCAAATAAAAGTCAAAACATGCAATTAGTTCATCAAACCAAAATAGCTATGAATAGTTAACTTCTGATCATGTTTGAAAGATCAAAACTCAGTTTAGAAGTAGCAAACAATCGTGTTCATCAACTCAAAAACAAGAAAGCAAGAAACTTTAACGAGTCTAACCACTTTGCAACTTGAATCTTCAAAGTTTAGCTCCCAAAGATTCAAATCAGCCTTCTACTCTCCTTCTGCAGCTCTAAGTGTCACACCCCAACCGATGGTGGAAACATCGGGGTGCGGCACTAAGCGAATCAGATTGCTCATGAGAATCCATAACACTATATGTTTTTATAATAATCAATTTCATAATAAAAACTAAATTGTCTCACAAATCAACAACGATCAAAATTGTATTAAAACAACTCAAATAGTTCAAACATTGTTCAAAATTAACTAATTATCTAAGATGAGTTTCTAAGCATCATCCTAGCATGTTTTCTTGATTCCCAGCTACTATCAACCTGCAACATGTATTAAAATACAATCAACAAAAAAATGTTGGCGAGCATACAAGTTTGAATACGTAGCATAATAGTTTAAAAACTTATATCCAACATGAAAACATATAACAAGTTTCACCATGCTAGTTAACGCAGTCCAAGTGATAGCCCAAGTTTCCAACACATTAAAGTGCCTTTCCCAAAGAATAACGGGAGGTTAATATGTCTCATCCTAACAATACCCCAAGACTCAAGGGGGCGGGCGTTACTCCTATAGCGCTATAATTGTTAAGGCGGGACTACACACAGGGATTAAACGTTCACATAGCATAAAAGTCTCAAGTATCACAAGTTTCATGTTTCATGTTAAAATGGATAGAGTATGTTTCAAATAAGTTTCAAGTGTCAAGTGTTTTTGATATAGAATACATGTTGCATCCCAAAAGTGTTTAAAACAAAAAGGGATCGAGTATACTCACAGTGGGTGCTTAAAACCAAACACTGTTAGATTGGATCGAAGGGAGCGTTGATCAGCCTGCGTGCGGGGAACAGAGCATAAGTCCTCTAAGTGCTGACCCGGTTGGGAACAGAGTGTCGAATGGTGCGAATATAGAGTAAAAGTGTTTGACAGACTACCTGGCGGATGGTCATCCGGACGGATGGTCACCCGGACGGACGACCATTCGAATAGATGGGCTCCATCCGATCGGATGGTCATCCGGACGGATGACCATTCGAATGGCTGGCTATTCGAATAGTGGGTGTTTGTGATCTGTTAAAGTTTTCAATGTTGTGCTCATAGTGTCCTGTAAAACAAACAACAAGTGTCATCATAATCAGATCATCTAGATGAATGGTCATCCGATCGGATGTCCATTTGAACAGATGGTCAGTGAGTGAAGTTTTGTGAAATTTTCTAAGTTTGAGTTAAGATAGACGGTGCAACAATGTGTCAAACAACAGAAACATACCAAACCCAGCTCCTTCGGTCAGCTGGGAACCACCCCTTTCCGAACCGACGAGCCGTTTCTGACGAGGTTCATGTTTGGACCGTTGATCGGCCCGTTTTCCGGTGGAATTCAGTTTTCAAGCCGGCTTTCGACTAAGGAATGAGTCGAAAGTCTGTTTGAGTCCGATTTCACCCATGTTTTGAAGAGAAGTCCGAAAATCAGTTGTAAAACGTGGTTTTCATCAGATCCGAGCCGGAAACATGTGAAATTCCGTCAGATCTGGTGTAAAAGTGTGAGATTTCTTTAGATTTGTTCAAAATTTGTGAAAATCCTTTAGATCTGAGGCCGATCTTGGTTAAATGGTGCTTCACAACAGCTTGTATAAGCAACTGAGTGGAAACCACTTCAAGAGGCCCAAATCAGTCAGTTTTCGTGAAAAAGTTGAAGTGTTCATGTGATTTTGATGAAGAATATTGTGTAGAAGTGTTAAATGATGAAAGTTGTACAAGAATCAAGGAAGAATACTTACGAGTTTGCCTTGAATCTCGATTAAAGTGCCTGAGAGTGCGTGTGGTCGAATGGCAGAGAGTAAAGGTGAGAATGAAGGGTCAAGGGGTGTATTTATAGGTGATGTTGACAGCTAAGTCGGTGTAAGTGTGCAAGCGATCGAATGGCTATTCGGTCGAATGGCCATCCAGTCGGATGGTCATCCGATCGAATGTCCATTCGAACAGCCGAGACCCATTTGCTAGTTTTCCGACTTTGGTTCGTTTTGCGAGCTAGGTTAAGCATTGCATGTTATTGTGAGTAACGATTACATGGAATAATTATATAATTAACACAAAGGTTTCCGTGTTTCAAGTCTGCGTTTAAGCTAATTTCCCGTTCAATAAGTATCAAGTTTCTCGTGTATTTATAGGTGATGTTGACAGCTAAGTCGGTGTAAGTGTGCAAGTGGTCGAATGGCCATCCGGTTGAATGGCCATCCGGTCGGATGGCCATCCGGTCGGATGGTCATCTGAGCGGATGGTCATCCGAGCGGATGGTCATCCGATCGGATGTCCATTCAGACAGCCAAGACCCGTTTGCTAATTTTCCGACTTTGGTTCGTTTTGCGAGCTAGGTTAAGCGTTGCATATTATTATGAGTAACCATTACATGGTATAATTATATAATTAACACAAAGGTTTCCGTGTTTCAAGTCTGCGTTTAAGCTAATTTCCCGTTCAATAAGTATCAAGTTTCTCGTTCAACAAAGTATCAAAGTTTCTCGTTCAATAAGTATCAAGTGTCAAGTTTCTAGCATCTCAAGAGTCAAGATTCAAAGTATCACAAGAGTCAAGTATCACAAGAGTCAAGATTCATATCGTTCATGTATAAAGCATCACAAAAGCATCAAATAGAGTAAAAGTTTCACGTAGTTTAACATGATTAAGATTCAAATAGTTTCATTAAGCATCACAAGACAGGAAGTATGAAGATACTTGCCGAAAGATAAAAGTTTCGCAACGCAGGGCGTTACACTAAGTTCGTCAATTGAGTTATGAATGCGAATTTGGGTTGTATTTATCCTTAAATAACCCAAAACACATCAAAAATCGACTTTTCACGATTTTCCAGACTTTTATCTCTCACGCGCGTCACGGGAGAGTCCTCTGTGCTCTCCGCGTGGCACAGAGGGTTATTGTTATAATATTCAAAGTGGTAGTAATCTCGTACGTACTCATCCCTGGTCAACCTCCCCGCACGTTGCACGGGCTTCATCATTCCCTCCTGCATGGCGCGGGAGGGTCCTTTTCTTCAACTTCCTATTTTTGCCCCTGGACTTCATCCTTGGCTCCCGGTTCTTCGTTTCTTAATCGTTTCAGCTCCTTTTTAGTTCCTTTTCCTCCTGGGACCTGCATTTACACAAACTAATCAAATATACCGTAAAAACCCCTAAAACGACTCTAAATATATACAAATTTGTAGAAAATCTACACGATAAAAGCATGTGTTTTGCAACACGTCAGTAACCTCCTTCCACCACCACTCTTCCTCTCTCGATATCTCTCTCTCTACACTACACCGCCCCTACAACCACCAACCACTATCACCCCACTCTTCCTCTCTCCACCCCTCTTATCATCATAACTCCCATCACGAAGGTTGTTGTTAACGGTGTTGACGAAAAGTGAAAGATGTTGTTGTAGCTATTGTCGGTGTCAAATTCTTTTTCCGGTGGAATTAGTTCTTCAATCCCATGGATGTGCCGGTTGAACGATTTGGGGATTTGTAGAAACCTAATGATCCGTTAAGATATACTACCTACCCACCTAATTACCAACCCGCTAACGAAGCAAGAAACCACCAATACGTTTGATAAAAGACAAGAAATTCAAATATATATAACGTTTATCAAATCAAAACACGAGTGATCAAGATATATCAGTTATAACAATCAGAAAAATAGAGTATTTATGGAAAAACCTAACTATCGTTCATCCATGGGAAGTCGCTAGGAGTTTAGCCGCACATGGTATTCATCACAGCTTTAGATCTTGAATCGGCACGAACAAACATGAAGAATTCGGAAGATTGTGGTGAAATAACTCCTAAAATCGGCTTTTCTCTACTCTGGATTCATAAAAGAATGATTATTTCTATATAACTTAATCCCCAAGGAAATTTAGGTTAAAAATTGTTTTTTTCCCTCGACAAATCTCCCTGCGACACGCGGGGATCCTTTTCCTCTATCACATGGCGCGATGGAGGTCCACAATGGCATTTTTGTCTTGTGTCGCTCCTATGTCAAGCTCAACGTCCATATCTCCACGCTCCTCACCTGTGTGGTGCAATGGAGGCCTTTTTTCAACACTTTGTTTTCTAGTCCTCGTTCGACCTGCGCACTCCAAATTTCTTCATTTACGCTTAATTTCCATCGTTTAGCACCCGTTAAACCTGAAAAAAGAAACCCAACACAACACAAGTACAATAAATCTATACAAAACGACGCGTTAAAATGCTAAAAAAAATACATAAAACTAACACAAATGCAACGTGTTGTTGCCAACACACTAGCGCTAAAGAGTCCATTGTTAGCGTAGTAATGGGTGTTGGAGGGAGGGGTGTGGGGCCAACTCAAAACCAACTAATCGCACATTTAAATTTTATTTTAATATTTTTCTTTAATTTTTTTAGTTAAAAACTACATCGTTTGTAAAAGTGTGATTTAGTTAAGAGCTTTCTGCCTACATAATGCTAAGGTGACACTTTAACTAGCAACTTTAATGCTCTCCACTAAATATAGTCTTACAGGTGATCATGTTTATTAGCGACAACATGATTAAATGGACTATAATAAAACCAATCGACAGATTTATTCTTCATCCTATGTTTCACCTGTAAGACTATATTTAGTGGAGAGTATTAAAGTTGCTAGTTAAAGTGTCACCTCAGCACTACGTAGGCAGAAAGCTCTTAACTAAACCACACTTTCATAAACGATGTAGTTTTTAACTAAATATAGTCTTACAACTTTAATACTCTCTACTAAATATAGTCTTACAGGTGAAACGATATCTATATATCTCAAACAATACACATATAACATATTCAGTTAGTCACATTCGGCTTTTTAGCGCGTCACATGATATGTGCTCGCAATCACATATAGTGGGGTTAGTTACATTCGGTTTTTCAGCATGTTGGTGCATATTTGTGACAACAGCTTAGATTTGGTCTTTGGATATCTTGTAATTAGTTAAATGATAAACAGTTAGCGGGTTTAGCTTTATATTAGTGAATTAATAGAGTTTGGGCTAAACAAAACCCACATTGGGTCATAGGGGGACGAATTGGGCTTGCCCATGTAGTAAACCCTAGCCCAAGTTGCAAACCTTGTGTTATATAAACAAGGCTTTGCATTAGGGTTTAGGTTAATCAGCCAAAACAGTTGGTGTGAGTGAATTCATGAAGGCTTTAGGGTTTGGATGAATTTGTGGTCTTGATTGATTGTAATTCGTGAAGATTGATAATCAATAAAGACCGGTTTGATTGTGAATTGCTGATTTCTGTTTCTACTCATTCTGTGATATTCTGATCAAGAGGATTCCGCACTCTTGATTGGATTGACAATTCTGTGAAGATCCATACAACAAGGGGACCTACAATTGGTATCAGAGCTTTAGACTCTTGAAGGCTCGGTTCAGAATTGGCTGCAGAAACAGGAAGAATTTTCGAAATCTTTGAAACCTGAAAATTAGGGTTTCGAAATTTTTTGTTGGTGCACATTTATGACAACAGCTTAGATTTGGTCTTTGGATATCTTGTAATTAGTTAAATGATAAACAGTTAGCGGGTTTAGCTTTGTATTAGTGAATTAATAGAGTTTTGGCTAAACATAACCCACATTGGGTCATAAGGGGACCTACAATTGGTATCAAAGCATTAGGCTCTTGAAGGCTCTACAATTGGTATCTGTTGCTGATAGAAGCTATTGAAGCTGAAGCTATCCAAAGACCAAAGACAGTACAAGATTACTTGAAGATTGCAAGAAGACTGAAGACAAAGTTATTTATGAAGCTATTGTCAAGGGGGAGTTTGTTGGTGCATATTTGTGACAACAGCTTAGATTTGGTCTTTGGATATCTTGTAATTAGTTAAATGATAAACAGTTAGCGGGTTTAGCATTGTATTAGTGGATTAATAGAGTTTGGGCTAAACAAAACCCACATTGGGTCATAGGGGGATGAATTGGGCTTGCCCATGTAGTAAACCCTAGCCCAAGTTGCAAACCTTGTGTTATATAAACAAGGCTTAGCATTAGGGTTTAGGTTAATCAGCCAAAACAGTTGGTGTGAGTGAATTCATGAAGGCTTTAGAGTTTGGACGAATTTGTGGTCTTGATTGATTGTAATTCGTGAAGATTGATAATCAATAAAGATCGGTTTGATTGTGAATTACTGATTTCTGTTTCTACTCATTCTGTGATATTTTGATCAAGAGGATTCTGCACTCTTAATTGGATTGACAATTCTGTGAAGATCCATACAACAAGGCGACCTATACAGCATGTCACATGTTCTGTGCATTGAAATTACACAGTTACATTTTGTAGTTCATATCAGTAATTCAGTGGTCACCTTATGGTGTAATAGTTCAAGGGTCACTTTTCGGTAACATCCCACGTAAACCAGTTCAAGACACTATCCTATTTGTCCCTGATGGGTTGCTGATCCAGATACTCACGACCCAACCGATGAGTTGCTCGCCTAGGTGAAACGCATACTGATGGAAAAGGGTTTCAACCTCTTAATAAGGAAGACTTTGTTTCCCTCTTAACCCATGTACACATGTTAGACTTGCAGGTTCAGTGGTCACTTATCGGTGCAGTAAATCAATGGTCATTTTTCGGTGCGGTTAATCAATAATATGATAATATATCTATATACAATCAATGTCATATACTATAGCAATTTCAACATCACATAATAACGAATTCATATTCCCGACTACGAGGTAGTAATGAAATCCAAATCTGTACACATACATTGTTCAAAGTCTATACCTTGATTGCAAGATGAAATCTATTAATCCGTATGTATAAAAAGAAATGTTCAAAAGCCTTCGTCTTTAATTGTGAGTAGTAGGATGGACGTTTCAATTCGATCAAACACTGGCATTGAATATGTTCAGTTGTTTGGTTTCTCAAGGGCTATAACAAGTGAAGAAGTGTGTGTGTTGCAAGGTGTTGTCGGTTACGGGGTTGCAGCGGGATGATATCCCTAATAGAGGAGCCTAGATGTTGTAACAACACATCAAGGAGACGGGTGGTTCGGAGTAGCACGTGCACGGAACAACAACATACAAGGGAGATAACTAAAGGGTTTGGGCGGTGTACGTCGTAGACGTTATGTGACAACCGAGAATTTTCAGGTTAACTTCGTTAGCACAATTCCGTTATCTTTAACATTATCATAAACATTCATTATTGCATTTCACTTAATATTAGTTGGTTAAGTGTGTCAGTTAGTACACAAACATTTACACAACAATAATTCGGTGAGTTAACCAAATTACTGAATCGCATATAGTATTGCAAACATAGAAATATTAATGTAATTATGCGAATTATATGTTATTTGACCATATGGATTAATTGTTAGTTGTTTCTCGTAATTGCGTAGCAATGTGCGTTTTTTGTGTGATCTAGCGTTAATAAAAATAACTTCTATAAAACAAACTAGCGTTTTTTTATTTTTATAGAATCGGGCTATTAATTTTAGTAGAGAAATGATTTGGTGGGCTTGTGTTGATTAAAAAGGTTCAACAAAAGTTGCAAAACCCACTAAAAAGCCCACCCTTGATTTCTATTACTTAGATTTTATAAAAAAGAAATTAAAACCTAACCCTTCCCCCCCCCCCCAACCCACGATGGCAGCCCCCACCCCCAACCATTCTCGAAATTTATTCCCCAAGTTCACCATTCCATCTTGATTTGTTGCTTGGTTCTTGCAATTGGTGACTCCCTTGATCGATTCCAACATCCTTTAACGCTTACAAGTAAGCTTCTTGATCAATTTTGATGTTTTTCATGATTTTCAAGTTCAAGTCAAAAACCCTAATTTATCCGAACTCAATTTTAATCATACTTGTTGATGTCTAGTGCTTGTCTATGATCGTAAGAGTGTGTTAAAGGATTTCTTTTTTTTTTTGCATGGATTGAAAACCCTAGATTCTTGATTGTTCATACCTTTCCATAATAGGAAACCTTGATGATTTAGCTTTTTATTTATGCATGTATAGGATGTTTTGATTGTGTTTGATGTTATCGTTATGTTAGTATATGTATATAATGATGTAGGAACCAAGTTTGGTGATGATAATCCTAAGTTTCATACTAGTTCATAACTTACTAAAAAGAGAAAATTTGTTGAATTTGAAGATTTGACATTGCATGACCCCGTAAATATTACTGCAGAATTTCCTGTAATTGTTACGATCATAACCTGCTAATACTGATGCTAAATAGGACAATTCTTGAGCCTAGGATCATCTACTTAAAGTGTAGATGATCCACAAAAATTTTTGTAATTCTTCATGAACCTAACAATGTTTTTGCAATTTTTTAATGTTGATGGGTTAAGCTGAGTTTTCTAATCAGAAAATAGAGTCCATTACGAGGACTATAATTGATTAATATGAGGAGTTAGGACATGAAATGCTTACAGTAGATACCCACGGGAGTTGGTAAGACCCTCCAATTGGCCTTGCTTCAATTGGATCAACGTATATTTTTCTATAAATTTAATTGTAAATTGTCATCAGAAAACGACGTTTTTTACCTTTATGTGAGGTAGGATTTTCCATGAGTTTTCTATAAACATTCAGACCTCAAGAAAATTATACAAATCCATATGGACTATTTGGCATATCTCATAAAATATTCTTAATTTTTTCTGCATCGTTTAGTATTTTAAATAAAATACACAAACTGACTCAACAACTGATGTTGGGCTTTGATTGCTGAAACTTTTTGTTAACACTAGAGTTTACTTCTAGTTGACTATGAAAAAGTATAATTAAGAGGTGAAACTTAAATAAATGCATCATACATGTTGTGTGGTCTGTTCTATAACCTTATTTGTTTGCATGATTATGAATTAACATTAAACCACTTAATTAGTCGCCAACGAGTCATCGAGTCAACTTGTTTAGTTTGATCAACACATGGGGGTCTTTTTCTAAAAATATTGAAAACAATTGAGTTGTTTTGATTACTTGGGTTTTGTGAACCTACAAGAACAAAAAGCCATAGGCATTGCATGTAATACGTAGCGGTTAGCTGGACATCTATTTCATGGAACATTAACCTAACTCAATTGCCACGTTTGTGATAGACGTGGTGGAAGGCACCAAAACACAACACTTAGCTTCGGTTCCCTTGTTTAGTAACTTGAAAACATGCTAGCTACCTAATTGATATATCTGAATTGTTCATTTTCTAAAACAGAGCTTGATTATTTACAACTTATGAATTCACCAAATTTATGTTGACCCACTCTAGTATGTTTTCACACAGGTCGCTAAGGCTGGTAACTTGGATTGTTGCATTGCATTACACATTGGAGAATCATTATGGTTATTTAAACTATTTCTTTAACATGCTAAAAAGTGTTGAGTTTTACCATGCCTGGCACTTAATACTTTTGCTTGCGTTGTTTAACTTAGACTTTGGTTGTTTGTTATTACAACTGTTAAAACCCTATCACTTTTCATGTTGAATATAGTATTTGGTTATTTTCTTTTATTATAAATGTTCAACATGACTAGTAGCCGGATCCTACGTCTCGCGATAAAATCTTGCTAGTGGAATTTGAGGGTGTAACACGCTAGACAAGTCTAGGTATATAAAGTCAAAGCGAACAATTAGTCATTGATGTTTATCAACAACTATTGTCAATAACTTTGACCATTACTGTGATTTTATTGTGGATTAGCAAAACAGACGCAAAGAAAAATTTGAAACATGGTCAACTATATCCTTCACATATTACTCGTCAATTAAAATCTCATTCAATTTATTCTTACTTCCAAATTAATATTTTTCGGTTAACTAATATAAATTGTTTTGTTTCTTAAACTATTTAAATTTTCTATTTGTATGACATCTTTAAAGTTCATAACCATTTATTTATATCAAGAAATATCATTTATTATTTAAATTTTCAACATAATTTTAATTAGAGGGGGTACATAGGTTTTCTAAACACGTCTTTGTTAAACACTTTAGTTGATTAATCACTTGTTAAAACCCAACAATACACTTGTAAGCAATAAACAATAAGATATGTAAGTATTTAAAAATTTTAAGGAATGGATGACAAAACCGATTTATAGAGGTTTTTCCACTAGTTGTCTCCCTAAACCGATAGTGATCACCGTTACACCGTCTCACTAAAATAAGGCAGCGATCACCTTGTACAAACGTCTCACTCTTACAAAGGAAGTGATCACATTTTTCATCTCACTATTCTCAGGTGGTATCACTGAACAAACTTAGTGATGCCCCTTACAGTATCCTCACAACAACAACAACAATAAGGGCCACAATACAACTTTCAAACACAAAAATGAATATTGGTTTAGTTGTTGAACAACTCTTCTATTTTTCTCTTGATTCTCTCGTTAACTTGGAGTTTAAATCATAAGGGTATTTGAGATATATGATTTAGAATGATATTACAGAGTGTTTAGATCAAAATGGGAGTTTTGGAATGAAAGAGGATGGATATATTTATGAACACAACACAAAAACAAGACATACCATATATAATTGTCTAATCGACCTTCGGACGACTAGCTCTAGTTTGTTTGTTGTTTTGTGTTGTGAATGTTATGAATTGTCTCATCCACTTCACCAAACTCATTTTAACACTTTTTTATCTAACTTTTGAGTCTAAAGAAGATAACATTTGACCTTAAGATTTGAAAAACTGGTTTAACATAAAAATGGTAAGTTACTTTTATAAGATTTTGTAAAAGGTTTGAAACGTTTTCCCAATTTGTTTATCTTAATACCGTTTGAAATATAATTATATCTTCAATATGGATGCAATTTGAACCCATGCCTCATTAGTAGGTTACATCCACCTACTTAATTTCAAACTAAAGCAGTTTTTTATAAACTTGAAGACATCATTTGTGTTATAAAAATTACTTAAATGTTTTATAAAGTATGTTTAGGAAACCATCAAGACTTTAGAAAAATAGTTTTATTATAAGTTAGTTATGAGTATATGAAAATCGTTTTGTTATACCTTTTTTTATTCCCACTTGATTCACGTGTTAGTTTGGCTTTGATCTTCACTTAGTAATGTAAGTTTTCATATGTTGATCTTTGTAAATTTCTGAACCATCATCCTTGAATTGTATCCGCCTTGATCTTCAATAATTTAACTGATGTCAATTTCCATCAATCTTTATTAATCTTCAATCATTTTTTGTATGTGAATCCTAATCTTCACTATTTGATCAATCCATTCTAATTCTCCATTGTTAGTCTTATTGGGTAATCAATACCTAGCTAATTTAATTCCAATTGAACTTCTAGCTCATCATCAACCTTCTTGAGGTATACATTAAGTGTATTGGGGCATGTATATGGTATATGCGCATTATTTATCAATAACTTGATAACACAAGGCACTAATATCAATCATATCAGAACTAGGGATCTTTGTGTTTCAAGTTTGCTATTTGATTTAGCATTAAGTTCATCAACAATTCCCAATCGAGAGTTTCTCCACTATAACCTTCTCTCGAATGAAAGATATCACTAATACAAACTCCTCACTAATCCAAAGTAGTGATCACCTTCTTAAAGATAATATCATAACAATGTGTCTTTACCTTCTTCACTAGTCACCTCAAGTTACTAGATTTACGTTTCTCACAGATCACTATATTCTGATAGTGAACTTTCTCGCAACATTATCTCAAATTAATGTTTTACAATAATCACCAACAATGGTGAGGCCCCTCATAAATGTATCACTAAACTTGCTAGTGATAACTCTAGATTACACACATTCACAACCTAACCCAACTTATAACAATATATATATATATATATATATATTCTCTCTTTTCCACCTACCCAACCCAACCTTTCACACTCATTAGCAACCCAACCTAAACTATTTTTTTACTAAATAAAAATGACTTAAATTTTAATTTATTCTATAAAATTTATTGTAAATAACAAAAATGTTTATTTTCTTTAAACTACATTATTTCAAATATAAAAAAAAAATATTACTTAACATTGAAGGTAAAATTACAAGGACATAAGATAGAAATGACATAATCATTCCTCAATGGAAAACGTTTGCCATATATGCTCAAGCAAATCGTTTTTAGAGCGTTATGAGCTTCTCTATCATGAAGTTGTACCTTATTAATCATATAACTAGACAGGTTTGCAATTCATTCGGTAGAGTATTGAAAAGATTACCCATCATCTTCAACAGAGCTTGTTCGCTGCTGGTTTGTAGGCGTGCCATTTAGGAATTCGGGTGGATCGTAATAGTGAAGGTATGTGTCCCGTTCATCCTCAACAATCATATTATGAACGATTATACATGCAATCATAATTTCCCCATCATATCCTTGTCCCACACAAGACATGGGTGTCAAAGAAACGTAAATCGAGCTTGTAGAACTCTAAATGTGCGTTCAACATCTTTTCTAACCACCTTTTGATGTTGAGCGAATAACTTATGTTTCCAAAGTTTTGGAGAAGTTATGGACTTGACATAGGCAGCCCATGAAGGATGTATGCCGCCAATTAGATAATATGTCCTATTATATTTGTGACCATTCATGATGTAACTCACATTTGGTGCTCGACCTGACAATACAGGAGATCGTTGGAGGACATTAATGCCATTGCATGTACATGGTGTTTCGAATGTGTGCCATATCCATAAGTCATATGATGTAACGACTTGTAAAATAATTGTTGTTTTACCACTTCTACCTGCATATTACCCCAGCCCAAGCAGTGGGACAATTTTTCCATTTCTAGTGCATACACTCGATATTGCCTGATGCGTGCTAGTGTGTATATGTTTTAGGTATATATTTTAAGCCCTTTTTACACTTTTTAGCCAAGTTTTAAATTTATAAAACACGATATTTACTAACACTAAACACACATACGGGCAAGTGCACCCATCGTGGGCGTAGTATAGTGTTGGTAAGATACCGAGGTCGTCCAAGGACACAAGAGCTTTTAGTACCGGTTTATCCTCAAC
Source organism: Helianthus annuus (assembly GCF_002127325.2). Taxonomy (NCBI): domain Eukaryota; kingdom Viridiplantae; phylum Streptophyta; class Magnoliopsida; order Asterales; family Asteraceae; genus Helianthus; species Helianthus annuus. Next base: position 59,304,596 of record NC_035441.2, on the reverse strand, counting down.
GTCTAATCAAATCAAAATGTTAGAAAAGATTTTAAAACTAAGAAAATAAAACTAACTAAATGCTGAAAAATAAAAATAAAAATAAAAACAGATAGACAAGATGAATCACTTGGATCCGACTCGTGTATAGTGTAACCTTTGATTATTTTCGGACTTTTGCACTTGTTTAAGAGATTATCTTAGTTATTGTAGTAGGCCCCTCTTTTGAAGGTGACGTTACCCTCAACCCAGTAGTTTGAGTCAGCAAGGATACAATCCTAAAGGGTCGGATTATTGAAAGATAATTAATTAAGTTATTAATGCAAATTATGGTAGGCCCTTCTTTTGAAGGTGACGTTACCCTCGACTAAGTAGTCTGAGTCAGCAGGGATACAGTCCTAAGTAGCCGGGTTATAGTATTAATAGTAGTTTAACTTATGAGGGGGTCAAAGAGTTTGGATCCCCGCCATCCAATACCTTTTGGTATTGAAGGAGATCTTACTAAATTTGACCCAGGTCCCTTGCAGGACCTCTAAACGCTGAACAAGGGCAAGACTCTTACCAAATCGTTCCCTTAACCCCCGACCAGGTAGCCAACATACCTCCATATAGACTGTGGAGATATGAATGGTGAAAATATTTTATTTTATATAGACAGTAAAATAATGTCAAGACACCACGGACAAACGATAAGGAAGAATCACCTTCAACATAAGAAACTAGTTATTAAAGTCATTAATACAAAACCAAATAAAAAGTGCAAAAGATTAAAAATAAAAAGTATTACACTAGACACTTGTCTTCACCAAGTGATGTAAGAGACTTAGGCAAACATGGCCTTTGATTGTCAAGAACTCTTACGATCAATCTTGGATCCTGAGACGACTCACACACTCTATGATGGACAATGGATGATGGCGGTGGATGATGGTGTTATGATGGTGGTGGGTGGTGGGTGAAGTGTGAGAGAGGTGGTGTGCCAAGGGATGAGTTGAAATGGCTCCAAGCACTCCTATTTATAGGCTGAACAGAAGCCTGGGCATGGCCCCGTGCCCGCTGGGCACGGCCCCGTGTCCGTCTGACACTCTCTCTCTTCATTAATTGTAATTCGCAATTACAATAAATGCACCTGCAGTACTCTAACACTCCCCCGTGTCCGCTGGGCACGGCCCCATGGTGGGCAATAGAAGCTTCTATTAGTTTGTCTTTTCTGCTGCTTCTTGGGCACGGCCCCGTGCTTGCTGAGCACGGGGCGTGCTTGCTGAGCACGGGGCGTGTTCAGTCTTCTGTCTTCTTTGTTTTGCTTGGGAGGATGCTGTCGAGGGCTCGGGCAATCCACTTTTGTCCCTTTTCTTGTATTTATGTTAGATTTTGCTGTCTTTTTGCTTCTTTTGTTAATTTGAGCTCATTTAATCCTGAAAATACAAAAGGAAGACAAAAGCACACTTTTTCCAACATTAGTACTAAAAAGGGTTAGTTTTATGCCACAATTGATAGAATTTATATGTTGCATTTTGCGCGTATCATTGCCTACCATTCCTGGGAATCCATGTTCTACCCAACATGTAGTAGTCTTGCTAAATCATCATCATTTGCCATTCTAAGGTACTCTTGGCTAAAGCATGAAATAATAACTTCTACGAACTTTATAAGAGAGTTGCTTGTTACAGTTTCACTCATTCTTAAATATTCATCTTGTGCATCTGTTGATGTCCCATACTCTAACACCCACATGGCTCTAGTACACTTTTGCAACAGTGAAAAACCTTGTTTGTATATGACACATCTTTGTTGAAAATATCTATCATTTGACGTAACAATAACTATACGTAGGAATAGTGGTTCTTCATTTAAAATCGACGCCGAAAAGTTGTTGGATCACGTTGGGTTATTAACAAAGTATCCTTGCATCAAGTGTGCCTCGACTTGCTCACGTGCTAGATTGCAACCCATCCTTCTTGTATGAGGATGATCTCTCATGATCATATCAAGCATGCTTGTGAGTAATTCAATCATGATGTCGCCAAATTGACGATTTGATTAAATTACTCGTTCTTTTCATGCATCAAACTCATCCAATAAATCAGAAAGCTCCGATAAGCTTTCACTATATGACATATTTATAGAGACGGAACTGAAATATGTTGGTTGGATGAGAAAGCCTCAATGTGATACTCTATTTATACAAGAAATGTAATGAATTTTCATGCTAGATAATATTAATAATATATCTTATCTAAATAAAATCCAAGCATCAAATGAAAAGTTTCCAAATGGAAGATTGAAGATAATGTTAAATTGATTGCATAATATTAAATTATCTTATCTAAATAAAATCCAAGTATCCAATGAAAAGTTGCCAAATGGAAGATTGAAGATAAATACCTAACTTGATAATCAGATATCATGCACATACAAGAAGATAAAACACATAACTTGATAATTAAATATCTTACACATACATTAAAAACAAATTAAAGATAAAACACATAATATATAATCTTACACATACATTAAATTTGAAACTAGATTCAGTTTCCATAAAACTTTGACATTAGAAAGTTTTTAATGTCTTCTTCTTTAGACGTCAATGTTCCTTTTGTAATAGTGTGTTAAGATGCAGGAGTTGCATTTTCTTTATGTCGATTCATTCCTTTTGGCATCACTTTTCTTGCTCCATGTCGAGTTTTCTTTTATAGATTTCATTCACATTGTCTCTATTAAGCTTCAATGCATTAAGTTATTCAAAACTGCAACATAAACCTTACCTTTTCCTTTTAGTTTTTGTCGTATCTCTACGTGTTGGACGTTGAATGGTTGAAGTACCACTATATGGTATTCCTGGGTTAAAATAGCCCCCTTTTTCAGTATCCTTGATCTTTTAGTACTACCACTACTTTCTTCATTCTCCACTTCACATTCAAGACGAGAACGTGTCATGTTGTGATGTAGTTGTAACTCTCACTTTGGGTGTTTACACATAACTTCATTAGAAATAATAGAATCAGTAAACTTGCTTTTAACTTCATGCTCATGAATTTTCTGAGCTTTAGCCACAACATCTTTCTCGCTCATTACACTTTTTATACGCGATACGCATCCCGGTAGGCACCAACCCACTTATTCACACTTTCGTTAAGTCGTTTAAAACAACCTTTCATTTCCTCTACTTTCCTCGTACCAAGCTTTTCTAGATTTTCTATTTGAGCTTTATCATACAACTTCTTCACTTGTGCCCATAACGTTGCAGATTTCTTTTGCCACTATTTTTATTTTCACTAGCAATACACCATGATGACACTACAACGACATCTTCAATATCCCATTTAATACTTCATGGAGATTTAATTTAACTATTTTGTGAGGTTTGTAAATTTTTAGAAACTTGACTCGGGTTTGAATAAAATAGAGAGTTTTCATAGGATTGACTAATCAGGTAATCTCTGAGATCTCCATGATTCAAATAAAAGTTTGGAAATGAAGAACCATGGTAGAACATATGAAATCAAAAGAGATTAGAGATACACAATCAGAAATAGATATATATGAAAGTATGCCATGTTTTGTATAATATTCATAATACATCTAAAAATCTCATGATTTTGATATTTTACAAATCCCTTTTAAATTAGATAATGTTAGATTTTCATATAATAAACTTTATCAAAAAAAAAAAATCTAACAAACCAATAGAAAGTTGACATGTGGCAAATAAGATAATGTTCGATTAAAAGACCCATTTAAAAAATTATATCATTTTTAATAAAATTTATATATGAATGTTTACAAAAACAAAAAGATAATAAACAAGAACTATGATTTTAGATTAAAAAAAACATTTAAATTTTATAAGTTATTAAAGGTAGTCTAATTATACATATAAGTAATTGTTCTAAAGGAAACAATGGAATAAAAATACCATCTAGTACCCTATTGACATGTGGCAAGAAAAGTGGATTGTGGATGTCACAACCTAGGTCACCATCTCGACTAAGTTGTTGAGTTAAATGGCTTTTTTTATTTTTTTCTAAATTGTTGTGCCGATCGAGGTGGGAGAGAGTCACCAATGGTGAGAGTCTTACAATTACAATAAATTGAATATATAAGTTAAAGCACAACTTCTTTTTTTTTTTGCTCTTGATTTTTTATCTTCTGTCTCTCCTTAATTGAATGTGTCAACAACTTCTAACCAAACCATGGTTAATGGATCGGTCGTGGAACACCCAATTTTTGTCTTTTAGCTTGTTTTGAATGTTGAACATTGTGTAACTATTATATTTAATGCTCAACACCTTTTCCAAACTCATAGCTCCAAGTTTTGACCTTTCAAAACATCCCTTTGACATCTATCAAGATAGATGTTCACTTTTAGAGCATGGTGATATTTTGGTAAAACATGGTTGCTTTCTTTCCATTTATGGTAACACTTCCTATCATGGTTACATACACAAATGGAAAGAAACCAATTAGACTCTTTCATTTTGAAAATTTGGTGTCCCTCCAATTGATTACCAACTAGTTTAATTCACATTGAACTTTACTAGTTATGATTAGAGAAAAAATAGTTTGTTATCTTATAATTACGCTTTGATTAATTATCTGTGTAATCCCTAATAAATTCTCTTGATGTATCATGCTTTGATATCTGTGAATTGTAGATGATCTTTCATTCTTAAACTTTGTAGAGTTTTAACATTCAACACATGTTTCGATATTTCACTTTTACATATGGTAGTTTTGACAATATGTTGCACTTGATAAGTCGCATGTTGAAATTGATATCTTAATCTTAAACATTGTTATCTTCATTCTTCATTTGTATATTTTGATCCTTGCACTTGGCAAATCTTGTAAGTTGTGATCTTTGTGCTTTATGAATCATTAAGTTTTAAGTGACATATACATGGTATATGCATATCCTTAATTGACAACCATTAACACAATTGATTAATTCAAGACAATTGTTCAAACAAATAACCATTTAGGATTTTAATCATTCATAATCATTCTTAATCATTGTTTCCCCAACACTAACAAATCACACACTATTATTACAATTGTAGTGCTCTTAAATCAACAACAATACAAGTTTATCAAGATAGGAGGTTATGGCATAACTTCTCTGTTTTTTGATATTTGATTGTTAATCTTGATTCTCTTTTCAATCTACTGATAGAATCTCAAAGGAACTAGAGTGATCTACTTTAGATATGTATCTAAAAGTGTTTAGAGCAAAAGGGGTGAATTAGAATGACTGTGGAGGTGCCTAAATATATGCATAAAACAAAAAAAAAAAAAACGAAGTAAGGATTATGACCATTCCAAGGTTGATCTTGCGATCGTTCCATCAACCATCGGACGCCTAAAACTCCCCTTTTATAGTTTTGTGTTTGTGTAAGTTATGTAGAGTCACATCAATCTATTCTAACTTTTTTTCATACTATTTATCCATATTTTGAATTCAAGAAAGTTTTGTTTGGATTGGTTGCATAGAACAATTAAACTTTAAAAATGGAAACTTTACTTTTATGATTTGTAGATAGGGCTGTAAACGAACCGAACGTTTAACGAACAGTTCGTGAACCGTTCGGTTGGAAGTTCGTTTATGTTCGTTCGATTAGCTTAACGAACGAACACGAACAAAAAATTCGTTCGGTTAGCTTAGCGAACGAACACGAACACAGGTCTAGTTCGTTCAACTGCGTTCGTGAACGTTCGATAACATGTTCGGTTACATTCGTTCATGTTCGTTTGTTTATATTAAAAAAACAATAAATAATAAACCTTTTATCTAAACATATTGAAAACTTGAAACCATATTTTTTCTAAGTTAGCTAAAATTTGGACATTCTAAGACATTTTTGGGGATAATTATGTCTAAGTTAGTTAAACTTAATTCATCGTTTTGTGGTGTAGTGGAGTTCTTATGTTTTGATTTATCATTTGATGGTTGTATTTAACTACTTATATCAAATGTTTAAGGATAATAGTGTTTTTACGTTTTATTTTCAAGTTAAATGTTCGTTTGCGTTCGTTTTTATTTGCTTTCATTCGTTTGTGTTCGAGACCAGTGTTTACGAACTGTTCGTGAACAACTGAATTTGCTTAACGAACGAACACGAACACAAACTTATGTTCAGTATGCGTTCATGAACAGTTCGCGAACATGTTAATTTCCTTAGCGAACGAACACGAACATAGCCTTGTTCGTGTTCGTTCGGTTCGTTTACAGCCCTATTTATAGAGGCTGAGAGATGTTTTCCCAAAATGTATTCTCTTTAATCATTTTAAACACGTTTATGTCTTCAAAAAGGAACCTTATTGAAAGCATTCTTTATTTGGTAGATTCCATCCACCAAATTCCAAAATTCAGAAATCAAATAAACATTGCAAGACTTATGATTTTTATAAAAATGACTTGAGGTTTTATGAAATATAGTAAGAAATCATCTTGGTTTTATAAAAATATTATTTTTATAAATTTATATAGATTATTTGAAAACCAATTTTATAATCTCTCTTAACATTCTAAACAATTCGGTTGATAGTTAAGCTTTGATCTTAATTTGTTTTTGTTGGTTTACACAATTCGATCTTCGTAAAGTTAAGCTTTATCATATTTACTGTGTAGGAACCTTGATCTTCATTCACAATGCAGATGATCTTCAACCTTAAATCAAGACGTAAATAATTTCAATCTTGAATCTAGATGAATGTAAACTCTAATCCTCAAATATGATGATATGTGATTCTCAATCTTCATCTAATTTACTTGTATAACCCTCAGTCTACATTTCTACATTTTTTTACTGATGCATTAAATGTATAGGGACATGTATATAATACATGCACATCCTTAATTAACAACTTAATAAAACAAGTCCATAATTTCAGTTATATCAAAACTAGGGATAATGATGTCTCACAATTAGATAGATAAAGGGTTAAGTTCATGTATAAACATGCTTAATGTACTAAGCGTACATATCAAAGTAAAAACAAAGAAACACATGACAAATAAATATATGTTCAAGGTGGATCAGAATTACTTTATAGTAATTTTATAATTACGCTAGATATGTTTATTATCTTAAAAGTAATTATATAGTTACTCTCTGATATGTTTGAGTTGGATCATATTATTCTAGAGTACTTACGTAGATTTAAGTTTGCTCTATGATATGTTTGAGTTGAATGAGAATTACTATAGATTAATTATATAATTACGCTAGTTACATAATTACCTTACATTTAATTACTATAAATTATTATTTACAAATATGTCACCGTGTTTTTTTCCTCACTTCGAAAGTTGTTAGGTGAGGATAAAACCCACAACCTCTTTGTATGTATCAGGTGTTTCTAGTTTCTACTACTAGGGCAACGCCCCAAACCTTTTAGCATTTTAGTTAAATACTACTATAACTTAAAACAAACAATAAATGAAACTACTATAGATACGAACATCCCACTTTTATATATATGTCATGCAAAAAACGATAAGATTAATAAAAAGTTGGGATTTAAACATGTCGTATTCATGTTTTTATCCCAAGAATATATTTTTTTTCGAAGAAACTCATAAATACATGATGTCTTGAGGCTTGTATGATTGTGTCAAGTTTAAGGTGTTACCCCGTAAACACACACGACTCATCTAAAAGCCGTATTCTGAAATACCCTTGAGTTTTTTTTAAGGTTTTCATAATGTATACAATTTGTTTTGAACTAGTATTAAGTACCCCGCGTTGCGGCGGGGGCGAGCACTAATGCCACACTACTGTCAGCGACCATCGACACTGAAGTTGCGGTGTTAATGCGAAGAAATTAAACCGAAACGTAAAACATAGAATAAAATAACTAAGTTGATCTAGGACTCACGCGTTACGATGAACCCGCGTCTATTTTTTCCCGTTTGACAAGTTCATTGTAATCTATATATAATATATATATATCATTACCACTATACAAACCATAATGCATACATTACAACAACCATTGCATCAATATGTTGCAAATTATATTATACAAGATTTTGGCTAAATTAATTAGATTATTATAAATAATAATAATTTACAAATAAAACAACATAACTTTGGATGGATCAAACCGATTGAATATGGTAAGATAATGAAACCATTATTTGATTAGGATACAACCACTTAAGCACAATTTACAACCATACATGCATACAAAACATATTGAATTTGGTAAAGTAATGAAACCATTATTATTTGATTAAGGTACAACCATTTAAGCACAACTTACAACCTATATTTGATTAAGGTACAAGCATTTAAGCACAACTTACAAGCAAATATGCACACAAATATTTTAAATTAATAGTATATAAATTTCGAGATGGTTCCATCAAAGTTTCCATTAAGTGGGTGATATTTCTCTTTTAGTTTGTACCGGCCTTTTAATTGGAAAGCAATGCCAATTTATGTCTATTAACTATGAATTTCATGTGTTGGCCATCGACTTTATGGGCACTCTTGGTGAGCTCCAATCAAATTTAGAGGTCGGTTATTATACAAATTGTCTTAACGTACATTGCGTATGAGATGCAGTATCAATATGCGATTTTTTTTAGAACATGCGATTTTGGTTTTTTCAGCAACATGTGATTTTTTTTAACATGCGAAATTATTTTTTTTAACATGCGATCTTTGGTTTTTTTTCAACATGTGAGATTTTTTCTGGGTTATAACATGCGAACTTGCCAGAGCGTACGCTTCGTACGTTAAGGCATTTTGTACGATACATTTTTTCTTAAATTTATCTATCTGTTTTTATTATGGGATATTGGATTTTAATAATCCTAAGTTTCACCTGTTGGTCGATAATAATTCCGACTTTAAAAATTTCCTCCAATAATCCCAACTTGTAAAAGTTTGGCCGCCATTGATCCTTTTCTAACATAGGTGCACTTAAATCAATTAAGGAATCTCTAGGTGTAATTGAATCTATTGAGGAGATCAAATTCTTATATGTTTGAAAATGATCAATGGTGGCCAAACTTTTACAAGTTGGGATTATTGAAGAGAATTTTTAAAATTGGGATTATTATCAGCCAACAGGTAAAATTTAGGATTATTAAAATCCAATAACCCATTTATTATTATAATTAGATCTAACATTTCTTTTATCACGGAGTCAACTTCCTATGATACATTCATGGTTGTTTATTCCACTTTGACGCAAACCACAAACTTTGGGTTTGTATTTTAGTTGACGTTTAGGGGGAGGGGGGTTGATTCGATTCGGTTATGAGCAATCAAACCTATAATTAACGGTTTGGTTTCTACTTTCTAGATTTTCGTAACCGATCAACTTCGGTTATTCGGTTATAAACTATTCAGTTAGGCTCGAGGGTGTGGGGGCGCCACCCCCGCCACCTCACCATGTATAGCGCCTGATAAAACAATGGTTAACCGGGCAGGGTTAACACACTGGTCTCGTCAAGAAGGGTTAATCCCTTCCTCTCGAGGATCGCTGGCTGGATCGTCCGCTAGTTGATCTCCTGCACAAGGAAACAAACCGTGACTCGTAACAAGGAGGATGGGGTGGGAGGTGCTCCTTGTTACCACTCTCCGGCGTGAGAATCAGTAATCTGCTTGGGAAACAAAGTATGATAGTAGTAGTAGTGAGAGAGTTGTGAAGAGATACCTCAAACCTGGTTTGGGGTTGGTATTTATAGCCGAGGAGTGAAGGAGGAGGTGGGCGGATAGACTGACGACATGCTGCACCTTTGCAGGTGTGTCAGGCCTGTCGGTTGTGGAGGCGAAGCCACGTCAGCATGTCGCTTACGTAGACCTGACAGGCGGCTGTCATTGGTGCTACTTCCTCTATGGTGTCAGTCCCACTTGCTGAGTGTACAGGATGCGGTGCGGGCCGCATCGCTGCTTGCGGTAACTTTAGATGTTCCCACGTCTCACTCTTTGATCAAGAAATACGCGAGATGCGGTGCCAAGCCGCATCGTCGTCTGTGGTGACTGTTGCTGTTATCCAGCTCCCTTGTATTGATAGAAGTGTTCACTGGATGCGGTGCTAGGCCGCATCGCTGTGAGTACTTCCGTTTTCATACACCAGATGCGGTGCCATGCCGCATTACTATACCGTTCTCATATTCCAGTTAAGTCCTCCTCCATCATTGGGTAGATTCGCGAACACAGGTAAGTTGTTAGCTAGTGGGGATTTTGATAAGGGTAATGGTCACTCGAGGTCGTGCTGACGCGAGATCTGGGACCATACCCCTTCAGCGCTCATATGGGCTCTATCACCACACCCTCCAAGTGAAGAGGGGGCGCCATGGCTTGGGCTCCATGGTGGTAACGCCAAAGTTGAAGCATTCAGGTGGTGCCCACTAGTTTTAAACCAATCAAATGTTTTTTTTTTAATTTTGTTTAATAGGGGCTCCATCCACACCATGTAAATTAAAGGAGCTCTATAGGTGAGGTGGATCCTATGTGAAGCTTAGATGGACTTGATAAAGCCTCATGAGGCTCCAACCACACCCTATAGCCTTAACTTGGTTATAGGAAATATGATCCAATTAGTTTGGTTAACCTAGTAAGCCAACAAACATCACATTCCAAAATAAAACAAAACAAAAACAACAAACAATACTGTTGCTACAAAAAAATATGAGACCAAGAGTAGTGACACGACCTACAAGGTTAAAGGATTTAAGAGTTTCTATTAGCCTAACGCATGTCATGAGGTCCCCCCACGTTTGTAGTACATGGAGTTGGATTAAGTTGTTGCTATTGTTTTGAATCCTGTATTGAAGAATCTTCAACCCAGAATATTTATGTATTATTGTTATTTAAATTTTGAAGTGAAGAATAGATCATGCAAAGTGCAAGATCTAGAGAGAGAGAAGAGTATGGTGTGTGTATCTGAGTCAAGGTGGTCTGCTATTTATAGAAGAAAAGATCTTCTATAAGAAGAAGCCCTTGACCCTTGATCCATGACTGCATTGGAGGACTTGTCCTTTTTGGTTGGTGAAAGCCTTTTGACCTGCAGATAATAGAGATCACTCTCCCAGATGCGCCAATTGCTGCTGGATAGTGTAGGATCGTTGTTGAACCCAAATGAGTCAATCCGAAGAGTTGTTTATCCAATTCAGAGGCAGAATCAATGAATTAGACGCTCAAACTAATTATAATGCTTTCTTTTATTGATCTAACAACGTTTACAACCTGAAAGCAAATTGGCAGCACTTTGTTACAATTTTCAGAACCGTTACCAAATGAACAACCATGCATCTATATATACTAGTGGCTGGTTTGCTTATAGAGACATCCGTATAAGCGGACCTATGAGCTTGTGGTTCGCTTATATGGCATGTCCATATAAACGGAACTACATGCTATGGTTTCGCTTATATGGCATGTCCGTATAAGCGGAACCTCATGATTAAACACCTAATTTCGTTTCTCGAACCTCGTGCACTGATTATTCTAATCTAACCTATTCTATTACATGATACAAGACAAAGTCTATAGACGTAATGTACTAACAGACTCCCCCTCGGATATTGACGAAGTCTTCAGTGACTAAACTCTGTTATGACCCCTCTTCAGTCTTGATCATTTTGCCATCTCAATCAGATTGTAACAATGTAAACATCCATCATTCTTTCTCTTTGAACAACTTCACACTTTGACATTTTCACCAGAATTTCATTATTGGCTTTATCATTAACAGCTTCATCATCAGCTGGCTCCCCCTCTCATCAAGCTTCCGTGCTTTTTAGAGATCGACACCACTCTTTTCAGCTACAAGCTCATCCTCACTGTCAGCTTGTCTTCAGACTCCCCCTCAGTCTTTGCTTCCAGGATCGTAATCTGGTATCTTTCTTATCCTGCAATCACTCAAACACTATATAAGTAACAACATTTTAAAACCATCAAACAAATTCTCTAATCCACTCCCCCTATCAACATACATTATAGATATGGCAGCATTAAAGAATCCAACTCCCTCACAGTTTATCTTCCAAGTTCAACTCAATGACCTTGGAGATATCACAAACTGTTTTTGAAATTGTTGATTTTAATTCAAGTATCAAATTAATGAACTTGTTTTATTTTCAGAAACACAATCAGCCTACTTAGATTTTGAAACTCAGCATTTCAGATATCAGTTGTCGAAAATAAAGCAGAAATCAAAATCTTTTTGTATTTTCTGAAAATATAAAGCAGTAAGAAATATATACAAACATATTTACAGATAATATTTTTGTTTGAGTATGCGTCAGAGGATCATATCAGTTTTTGACAAGTTACGAGTACCGTTGAGCTTAATTACACATTAAGAATTAAACAATTCACTTCGATTGTCGATATACTGATCCATCTTAAATTTTCATACAAACTTCAACTGATTCAGGATACGAATTAGATGTTTTAAGAAATTGAACTCATTCATGTGTCCCACCTCTTGAATATACTCCCGTATCCAGAATCCCAGATATTCAGTCTTACAGGTGAGTATACCACAAATGATATCTGTAAGGGCTTAAATGCAAGGGCCGTGAGAGCTCAGGTCGATACTTCCGTATACGCAGAGAGATGACACTTCGACTTTTCGGTGTGTCCCCTTTAGAGGATCTTTTAATTACAACAACAGTGACTATCAATTTTATTGTTTCATCAGCTTGCTGAGGGCGATGCTGTGTTTCAAGCATTTGCAGAAAGTATTATTTGGGGACTAGGTCAGTACTTCCATACAGCAGAAGTCCCAGAATAATACCCCAGATATCACTGAGTATAAAGACCTAGTATCTCAGAATATGAGACCTTTCAAACGAGATTTCAGGGGTTACCTATATATCCAAGTAGTGTTCCCCACGAAATAAGCAAGTGTTTGAATTTAGGTTTATATCCCGAAAAAGTTTACTAAATGTATAAAAACCTATCGACATATCATCAGTGAGACTGTTTAATGCTTATTATTTCTTTACAATTCTTTAGCATACCGTAATTGTCTACTGATGTACTATCATTTCCTCTTTTTACGCAAAACTCAAATTTTTTTAATTTTATCATGTTTTTGGCTTTTTCAAATTTTCTAATGTTTTTGTATTTTCTGACAATTTTTCTCCCCCTAAAATGCAAAAACATTGAAAGAAATTTGACAACACGATACTGATAGCTTTATCTCGCCATCCATGTTCAGCTAATCATGCACTGAATTACACTAAAAACAGAAACACCCATGATTTACAACACACTGATTTTTACGGTTTGAAAACCGTTTTTCAATCTGATGAATGTAATCATGTTTGTTCAGCCGTGAGGGTTTCGGCGTATTCAAGTAACATTTATTCTATCAAAAACTAAAACATAACATATTTTTGGCTTTTACTTTTTCAAGTTTTTAGGATTTTGAAAATATTGTTTATTTATGTACAAACCACAATCAAACTAAACTCCATGTTCAACCAAACCAGGGTCCTGCAACCTCTTCCTGTGCCAGGCTGCTCCAACTATCAATCTCACAATCTTCAGCTCCATTGAGCACCTGCACATTCAAACTTTATCAATCACTTGAACAATTTAGCCCAGGTCTGTTGGACCTTAGGCATTTCAACACAATAATTTTCATTCAATTTTGGAAAATCTTTGTCATTTAAAACTTTTTCAGCTTTGATTTCAACTTTCACATCTTTTACCGACGACACTTGTTTCTTAGCACTCTACACTTGACCTCCCAGAGTACCTCTTTTGTAAAAGTTTGTCTCTTTTTGAACCTTTTGATTTTGAACAACATTTTTAGGTTTCCAAAACTCTTGAGGTTTTGTCATATCAACATATGTTCTCCAACTCTGTGTTGTTCTCAATCTGGGTGTGTGAGAATTCCAGGTCTGTCTTGAACTGAACCTTTTCAGGTTTGAATTCCAGTTTTGACTTGAAGCAAACTTGTTCGTATTGTATCTCCAAGTTTGTTTCGAATCAAATCTGGTTGACCTTGATTTCACATTCTCAGATTTCTGATTTTCAACATCAACAGGCTTTGGATTTGGACACTTTCGTGCAACATGTCCAATTTGATCACACTTAAAACACACTTTCTTTTAAACATCCTTTGCCTGTTGTTGTTTCTTTTTCATAACATCAAACTCCTCATTAGACTGTTGTCCAAATTTGAGTTTTTCCTCTTCTTTCAAGTTTTTCCCTTGAATAAAATTCATCTTTTGTTGCAAATTTTGTTGTTTACTTTGATTCCAATTTTGTTTCCTTTTATAACCCAAACCAGCCTTCATGTTTTTCTTCTTAGACCCAGGTTTGTTATAAAAAGATTTATGAACTTTACCAGCAAACTTTGGAATCTCAGACTTTTCAATCTCAACCATTTTGAAAACTTTATCTACCTTTTCTGAAATCACATTCTGAATCGGGAATACAACATCTAAGAATAATTTGTCCGATCCAATCATGGTATAAACCAATCCCTTTGAATCATCATTCAAATTTTTCTCGGATTTTGTGTTTGTCAGATATCCATCATAAAGATTTCCTTTATCTTCATCCTGTGATTCAGACTTACCTTTTGTAGACTCATCTTTCAAAACACTATCAACCACCTTACTTACCACCTCTGAATCATCAGCATCATCAGATTTGGTGTAAGTCACATCGATACTTTCAGGTAATTGGTCAGCTATGTTCAAACCCTTTGCCACCTTTTCCTCATCATAAAAAGTATAGTTGTTTCTCAATGGTGGTGGTACCTGATGAAATTCTGAACCAATACCCTTTTTACAATTATCAGTATCTTTGTCACCTGGTGTGATATTGAAAATGCGTTCGAGAATATACGAAGAGTTATGATAACTTTGAAGTTTTGTAACAATCTTTTATTTTTCAGCCAAGACTTGTTTAAGATTAGCAATTTCATCAACACACTTGTTCAATTCAATTTGCTTTTCTTTAAACTTTCTTTCATACATTTCTTTGGTTGTTAAAGTTTCAGACATTCTTTGATCAAAACTTTTGACTTGGCTCTTCAAAGTATCATAAGCTTCTTGTACTCTCTGACTCGACCATTTTAAAGAATCATATTGTTTTTGTAACTCAAGAAACTTAGATTCTTTCTCAACACAATCAACACATTTTGCGGCACATTTTTCTTTCAAAATCTTATTTTCTTCTTCAAAATCATGACATTTCTGTGTTAACTTCTCAACTTTTAATTTTAAACTTTCTTCTGTTTCAATTCTTTCTTTACATTTCATTTTTAAAACATTTTCAAGTTTGTTCATTTCATTATCTTTTGTTTTTATCAGTTCATCTTTATCAATACAAGCTCTACATGTTTCCATGCATTTCTTGGCATTGTTCAATTGATTTTAAGATTTTAGAATCAGAATTTACCTCAGTGATTGACACCTCGGCGTGCTCAGCTGCCTCTGTCTGTTTCATCTCTTGTATCTTCTCGTTATCAGCACCATCATCACTGACAATCTTCACCTTCTCAATCTTTTCTTCAATCTCTTTCAGCACTAGTTCTTCTTTCTTCTTCTGTTCTTCCTCAGTTATTTGATCCTCTTCAACAGCAAGCTTTGCGACAGTCTTCAATTCTTCAATCATCTTTTTCAATTCTTCTTCTTTTCTCTTCTTCATTTCTACTACCTTTGGTAGACTTGCTTCAAAAACCTTCTTTAACTTGTTCATCAAATCTGGCAGATAACTTTTATCAGAAAGCCTTCTTGTGTTGAAAGTACGCTCACTTGGAAACAAATTGGTTACAGCATCAAAATCCACTTTTGACGGATCAACTACTGGATTACCCTGTGGATCCATGTAACACTCCAACTCTTCATTCCATCTCTTGGCTCTTTGTGCTTCTTGAAATGGTTCATTCAACTTGCTAATCTCCCATCTCGCACTATCTCTTCGCCACCAGGTATCATGATCATCATTTGCAACAAATGCATATCCAACTGCATCTTTTTCTGGTAGAACCTCTTTGCTCCAATCATACCCTTCATCATCATATATAAACTGTAAGAGCCCTTGATTTTTCTTCTGGCTGTTTCAATCTTGGTGGCTCAGACTTGTTCTGATGGTAAATCGCTTTCTTGTAATAATCTTCGTTGAACGGGTTCTCAGAATCATCAGCAGCATACGCATTTCTGCACTCGCGCTTGAAGTGACCTTTTTGTTTGCATTTGAAGCATGTCACTTTGGATTTATCAAATCCCAGTTTGGTAGTTGGTCCACCAATTGACTTTCTCCCCGTGATCTCCATGAACCTCTGTGCTCGACGAACCGCACTAGCCATGCACCATCTTATGTCCATTAATTCCATCTCCTCGGGGTCTAATTGATCATAATCTTCTTTCGTCAAATTGGTATTGCCAATCTTCCCTACAACGAGGCATTCATATGATTCAAGTACAGATGCCAAAAAAACCATCTGTTGTTTCGCTGATTCTTCGCTGAAGTTCTGCCCATTCTTCAAATCAACTGCGATATTACACTGGAATAGATTCTTTGAAGCAGATTGGTCTGAGGTGTTTGAAGAAGATCCACTGTGAAAACCATTGTGAAGACTTTCATTGTTCACTGAGTTTGAACTTTCTGCAGAAAACGCTGTTTTTGGAGATCCAGCCTGTGGTATATTTCCTCTGTAGTAAAGCTCCACATTCTGCTGATAAGCTGGACTGTTGACTTTGGATCTGTTTAACTCCAATTCATGGCTTTCAAGCCTTTCAATCAGCAAATCCACTTTTAAATCATCTGGCTTGATTGTATTTTTCAGCATTAGAGCGAAGTATTTCCACTCTTGATCATTTGGTAATGAATCAAACAATTTATCCACCATCTCTTCTTCAGAGTATTTAATTTCATATCTGGCCAGCTCCATTTTCAGATGTCCAAATCTCTCGATCATTTTACAAACAGATTCATTTTTCATACAACTGAATACATCAAGTTCTTTACGCAACAATTTCTTTTTATTTTTGACAATTTCATTACTACCAACACACTTTTTCTCTAACGCTTCCCACAATCTCTTTGAAGTTTTTTCTTGTTCAAGTAACGAGATAATATCCTCTCTCACTGACTGTTTGATCAACGTTATCATTCTATATTCAGCCACAACATTTTTTATATCTTTTTCAGTAAAATCTTTCTCATCTATTAACTCTCCTCCTTCTTTCTCTGATGCTTTATATTCACTCACTAAGTTTAACCAGCTTTCAGGAGCAAAAGCTTTTACCCAACCTTCAAATCTGTTTTTCCACCAGTTATAGTCTTCAACTTTCATTAACTTTGGTGGCTTCTGTTGGCTTCCGTACATGTTCTCGAACTTCAAATTCTCCGAAATTTCTCTTGAATATTCTTTCAACTCAGATCTTCTATCTGACGATTCGGAAGTGAAAGTGTTGTAGAATGTGTTGTAGAATTCATCACCGTTGTTTGACATCTTTAATCACCTGAAAGCAATCAAACAAACTCAATCAGTTTTACACAATATCAAGTAATTTGAAATACACTGACACTCGATTGTCGTGAAATGATCTTGAAACTTGGACGAAATCAGATTGTATTAATAAGCGAAACTCTCTTGAACAAATAAGCGGACCACCAATTTTGACCGAATGAGCGGATCTCCTATTGGACCAAATAAGCGGAACTGCTTGTGTCCGAATAAGCGAATCTGCTCAATGTATGAATAAGCGAACCTAAAATGTACGTTCGAGCGGATCTACTTGATGTCCGTTCGAGCGGATCTAGAGCGAAGCCAACTGTCCGTTCGAGCGGAACTAACTTGTTTGTTCAAGCGGACCTAGCTTTTTCGAGCGGATCTATTCAGACTGTGACTCAATAAGCGGACCTCTGAAGCGGATCTACTCAAATATTGTGACACTGAAGCGAACCTAGATGGTCATAAAAGCGGACCTATGTGACTTTCAAGCGAACCTATCTACTGTCCGAATAAGCGGACCCACATCCGAAGGTTATTTCGACCATTTTTAAGTTGAATTTTGATATGAAATTTTCAAGGGTTTGATATTATCCACTAATACACATTCTGTGAAAAATTTGATCAATTTTAACCGTGGAAACTTGTCCAGATTGAAAAAGAAGGTGTAGAAGATAGAAAACAGATCCAATTTGAGCTAAACTCTTCTTCCTGTGCTCTGATACCACTTGTAGGATCGTTGTTGAACCCAAATGAGTCAATCCGAAGAGTTGTTTATCCAATTCAGAGGCGGAATCAATGAATTAGACGCTCAAACTAATTATAATGCTTTCTTTTATTGATCTAACAACGTTTACAACCTGAAAGCAAATTGGCAGCACTTTGTTACAATTTTCAGAACCGTTACCAAATGAACAACCATGCACCTATATATACTAGTGGCTGGTTCGCTTATAGAGACATCCGTATAAGCGGACCTATGAGCTTGTGGTTCGCTTATATGGCATGTCCATATAAGTGGAACTACATGCTATGGTTTCGCTTATATGGCATATCCGTATAAGCGGAACCTCATGATTAAACACCTAATTTCGTTTCTCGAACCTCGTGCACTGATTATTCTAATCTAACCTATACTATTACATGATACAAGACAAAGTCAATAGACGTAATGTACTAACAGATAAGAGAGTCCACACGTAAAACGTAATGTGACTGGGCACTGTCTCGTTCCTTTTGCTGCTTATGATAGCTGCGTACTTTCGAACCCTTTTGACTTTCAACCTTTTAAGCTATTTTGTACTTTTATTATTTTATTAAGTTTTGAGCTACTCGCGCCATCTGATACCATATATAAAAAAACAAGAACATCATCAGTATTCATAACCATAAAAACGTGGGTCTAAAGGCAAGCTTCATGTGCATAATTAATAGTGATTTCAAATAGTCAAATACTCTATCAGCCTATCTTTAGTACGAAGCGTGTGTTGTTTGATATAACATCCACCCGGGTCCTAATAAAAACACATGGAAAAAATTTATTTTCACATGGTGTATACGGGTCGTATAACCTAAGTCTGTTGGCACAGCTTTTGTCAGTTAATTAATTCTATACGGGCCGTATAACCTTATACGGCCCGTATACACCATGTGAAAATAAGTTACCTGGTCGTATACAATGTATACGATTATTGTATATGGGCCGTATAATCTTATATGGCCCGTATTCCTCGAAAATGGGATTTGTCTCAAAGTAAAAAAAGTCAACTACAGGACAGGAGCTATCAACGCGGGGATGGGTACATAAAAGGTAAAAGATGAGATTTGTTTCAAAGGGGCAAGTTTAATTTAGATTCAGATTCAAGAAGCAGATGTGTTGATAACTTTCATTGTTTGTTTGTTTCAAGTTTTGATAATTTGTAATGATGTATTGATATGATTGATTGAATTAAATGCATGTATGGACTCAAGATAAAACAGTTGGTATGTGTTCATATCAGCGTTGTTTATAATCCTGTGTGAGCATTGGAAGCCCGACAAACAGTCTTGCAATTACTTCTTAGGGTAAAAAACGATTATATCTTGGACGTGGTTTAATCTCTTTAATCTATTAGAATGATCCTTGTTTTGTCACGTACATGCGTTTAATTCCCAAACATCATTACAAATTCCACTTTTACATTGTGTAGTTATTCAGAATGTTTCGGATCATCTTTAGTAGTGTTTGTTTGAGAACCTGATTCAGATTTAAACAATGCACGCCACATTTCATCTTTTTTACTCTGTTCTTCGATTTCAACAAATCTTTTCAATAATCAGTAAACAAATACACAACGGTTCTCCAATTCCAGATCAGAATTGATGTATTGATATGATTGATTGAATTAAATGCATGTATGGACTCAAGATAAAGCAGTTGGTATGTTGATGTGCACAAAATGCAACATATAAATCACATCAATTGTGGCATAAAACTAACCCTTTTTTTAGTACTAATGTTGGAAAAAGTGTGTTTTTGTCTTCCTTTTGTATTTTCAGGATTAAATGAGCTCAAGTGTTTAGTGTAATACTTTTTATTTTTAATCTTTTCGCACTTTTTATTTGGTTATGTATTAATGACTTTAATAACTAGTTTCTTATGTTGAAGGTGATTCTTCCTTATCGTTTATCCCTGGTGTCTTGGCATTATTTTACTGTCTATATAAAATAAAAGATTTTCACCATTCATATCTCCACGGTCTATATGGAGATATGTTGGCTACCTGGTCCGGGGTTAAAGGAACGGTTTGGTAAGCGTCTTGCCATTGTTCAGTGTATAGATCCTGTAAAGGACCTGGGTCAAATTTAGTAGGACCTCCTTCAATACCCACCGGTATTGGATGGGCGGGGGTCCAAACTCTTTGACCCCCTCATAAGTTAAACTACTATTAAAACTTTAACCCGGCTACTTAGGACTGTATCCCTGCTGACTCAGACTACTTAGCCGAGGGTAACGTCACCTTCAAAAGAAGGGCCTACCATATTATGCATTAATAACTTAATTAATTATCTTTCAATAATCTGACCCTTTAGGATTGTATCCTTGCTGACTCAAACTACTGGGTTGAGGGTAACGTCACCTTCAAAAGAGGGGCCTACTACAATAACTAAGATAATCTCTTAAAATGTGCAAAAGTGCGGAAATAATCAAAGGTTACACTACACACGAGTCGGATCCAAGTGATTCATCTTGTCTATCTGTTTTTACTTTTATTTTATTTTTCAGCATTTTAGTTAGTTTTATTTTTCTAGTTTAAAAACCTTTTTCTAACTTTTGATTTGATTAGACGTTGAGGATAAACTGGTACTAAAAGCTCTTGTGTCCTTGGACGATCTCGGTATCTTACCAACACTATACTACGTCCACGATGGGTGCACTTGCCCATATGTGTGTTTAGTGTTAGTGAATATCGTGTTTTATAAATTTAAAACTTGGCAAAAAAAGTGTAAAAATGGCTTAAAATATACACCTAATATATATAGCACTACACACGCATCAAGTTTTTGGCGTCGCTGCCGGGGACACAAGGATTTTAAGAAAGCTTAAAATCAACGCCCTAATCAGCTTTTCAAAACTTTTTCAAAACGCGCGCACATTTTTCTGCATTTTAGTTTAGTTTGCATTTATAGTAGCCTGAACACGGGGCCGTGTCCATTGAACACGGGGCTGTGGGGGGGGGGGGTATTTGCACGGACCTCCCATCCGCCGGAGTATTACAACTCCGCAGCTAGCCTAGCCCCATGGCTGCATGGCGGTGAATACCCATCCGGAACGAAAACCCTGGAGTACTTGCGCCTGCCAGGATTCGAACCGGACTCCTCTGGGAAGAGGTGGGTGAGGCTGGCCACTGGGACACCCCAAGTGGTTTTGAACACGGGGCTGTGCTGTATATTTTTCATAAAACACCCAGATACAGAGTCTGAACACGGGGTCGTGCTCACTAAACACACCCCTGTGCTCAATAAGACCAGTAACTTCTGTTCAAACGCCCAGATACAGACCCTGAACACGGGGTCGTGTCCACTGAACACGAGGCCGTGTCCACCCTCTGTTTCCATTTTTATTTTTGTTTTCTGGTCCCGAGACTCTGTTGTGGTCTGCTGAGTGATTCTTATGGATCAATACTCAGGAGGCTACAACTACACCTATGAGGAGGATGATTATAAGGGAGACTATTGCACTAATTGTGGTAACCCACACTCGGTTCAATATTACAACTCATTTCAACCATCCGCTTCATACACCCATTATGCGGAGCCCAGGTACGAGCCATCGACTTTATACACATCCTATGAAGACCAAAGGTATGAACCTTCTCCCTCATACTCGTATTTTGATGAACCAAGGTATGAGCCTTCATACTCATACTTTGAAGAACCAAGATATAAGCCACCACCTTCATATACTTATTATGAGGAACCATGGCGTGAATAACCCACCTCATATGAGTACTATGAAGAACAAAATTACGACCCTTATCCATCATATACTTACAATGAAGAACAATGGCATGAACCATCTATTTCATATGAGTACTATGAGGAACCAAGGATCGAACAACCAGATTCAAGCTTTGAAAATTCCGATCCTTTCTCTATCACCGAAGTGACTGATAGGATATTAGTGATCGGAGTGTCGCGCTCCGGTCAAAGATAATATTTATAGTCCCAAATTACCCTTAACAAATAATAGTGGTAGTAAGGGGTCGAACCACGAAGAGTATGTGGTTTGCGAATGGATTCGATTGAATTATGAAAATGTGTCACTTTTATGAAGCTTGCTATTTTGTTTTTATGTATTTTTGTTGGTTGAAGACATTTGAATAAAAATATCTAAATTGATTGGATAGGTTAACTACAAATGGTAAATAATTTGCAAAGAGTGAAATTGATTGCTTGAACAATAATAAGAAAACAAGGCTCACACCCGGTTTCAACAGATGCAAGACCTAGGGTTACTATGTGTTTTAATTTGCTTTACTTGAAATAATTCATTAACGGGTCACAATCACAAAGCTTAGGTGCCAATCGCTATCAACGTCATAGACAACAGACCATGATGCACTTCGTTACTTTGGACTGGTAAATCCTATCAAAAGACAAGGCATAAATACGTGTATTCGTTTCACAAAGTCAAATTTAATCATTCACTCGACAATTCGCAAATTCAATACAAGCGTAGGACAATTGTCTAAAGATTCAAATGTAAATCAAGTTGTCACAAAGCAAACATCAAAACATAATACCCCTAACTCTTACATAAGTCAACACCGGGGTGAAACCTCCTAGAAATTAGCCGCGCATGATCGAAAGAGCTTGAACACCGGATGTTGAGAACTTGAAGTTGAACATCTTGAAGCCTTGAAGATGGTAGATGATGATGGTTAGGGTTTTGGATAAGCGATGATGATGAATGGATGAATGGATTGATGGATTGATGGAGCTAGGGTTTTGGAATCAAGATTTAGATGTTGAATCCGTTCTTGATTCGGGTTGTAGAGATGATGTTGGATGGAATGGTAGGTGATGGATTATGAGTAATGGCTCCAAGATGATATTCAAACTCCCAAGAAAGTGTAGCCGCCGAATAATGAAGGCTAGCCTCTATTTGATTCGTTCCAAGACCAAGGATCAAGAAAGTCGCGTCTACAGGATTGGAGAGCCGTCGCCGACGGCCTGATGCCCCGTCGGCGACGGTCCGTAGATATTCACTTGGTGCCGACGGCTTATCTTGCTGTTTACGAACAAAACGGGCGACGGAGAATTGTGTTAACCGTCGGCGACGGCCCATATGGGCGTCAGCGACGGTGCCCCAAAACCTCATTCTCCGTTTTTCGCGTTCCTTGCTCCCGGTTGACCCGTTTCGCATCCCGGTGGCTCGTTCTTCGTCCCTGTGGTCCGTTTAGCTCCCAATTAGCTCCTTAAACTTCACAAGACCTGCAAAACACAAATCCTTTTACAAGTAGGCTATTTGGGATTAAAAGTTAAGTAAAAAACATGAACTTAGACATAAACAAACACCGGTTTTCGACCACGTATCACATCCCCACACTTGTCTTTTGCTTACCCTCAAGCAAATCTGTTTTTCACTTTCACGTGGGTCGAACAACAAAGACACTCCCCATTCTCGAGACGAAGGTTAAGGTCCAATGTGATGCTAAAGTTCAAACCCTTTACAATTTTCAATATATTTAACGGTAATGTGATTTCACATGCACAAATGGTTACCCAAGATTAACCCGCCCGTGAAACCAACAATTCTTGCACGTCCCTCACAATGTTCTCTCTACTCGGCTTAAAAATTGGCTAATGTTTATAATGTATTAGCGCTTCAAAGAATATTCACTCAAAACCGATTAGAACA
Organism: Helianthus annuus; assembly: GCF_002127325.2. Lineage (NCBI taxonomy): Eukaryota > Viridiplantae > Streptophyta > Magnoliopsida > Asterales > Asteraceae > Helianthus > Helianthus annuus. The sequence goes on along the minus strand of NC_035441.2, from coordinate 59,280,769 downwards.
CATACCCGCATAAGCTTGCAACTCAATCATTCTCCACCATTGATCGGGAATACTAACCACAAGTCATAAGGTCTTTGTAAGGGTTGTAACGGGGCTAGGCTAAGGGTAGGAAATAGGATATTTTAAAGTGGCGAAGGTGATGAAAATTCGATTTTTATTACAAAAAACTACTCTAAACAACACTAACTAAAAACACCAATTATGAGGCAACAACTTTTCGCCTTTTATTCAACAACTACTAACACTTCTTTTTGTGTTTTTCTCAATGCTTTTTCAATTCTTTTTTTTTCATGACATTTTCTGATTTTTTTTTCAAACAATCAAAAACAGCTATACAAATATGACTCCTATAATCGACTTTTCATCACACGGGTTTAAAAGAAAAGGTTTAAAGTTATGGGCTATAGGGTGGTCAAACAAAAGATTTAGGCTCAAAGTGGGCGACTAGGGGATTTATTTGGGTAAGGATGGATAAATGGTTTTAAAAGAAAAAGGTTTACCTAATGCCTTAATCATTCTCGTGCTTGTATTCAGTTTATGGTCTCAAACGTATCAAAAGTTGCAAGTTCTACAATATATGACTAATGGTCCACTCAAACAAAGAAACATAGGTATGTAATCTATGATATAAAAGTAGCTCAAACCTCACATATCTAAAAGGGTATGGTATGTGACATACATAAAAGACTAGTTTCTTAGGCGGACTATTCCCAAATAACCACCCGCTAAATACCCATCATGCTATTAATTTGGACTTGACCATGACAAAAGACCAAATGGGTTGTGACATCTCTCGTTGACTTAGTTACTTGTGCTTTTAAGATCGCTTTTGAAACAAGATATTTTTGAAAAATTTTTGAAATTTTCCCCCATCCCCACACTTGAGGTAAACATTGTCCTCAATGTGTAGTGTTTAAGTGAACGGGTCAAAATCGAAACTTTTTACTACTCCCCCATCCCCACACTTGAAGTACATATTTTCCTCAATGTGTAAGAACTAGAGTATTAAACGCACAAGGGATGTGACACGACTAACTTCCCAAAAATTTTACCCCGGAAGAATAATATACACTTTACAATCCACTTATTTGCTAATCTAAAGATCAAAAGTAAAAGGGAACATATGCCCCTGGTTTTTGAGCTCATTCCTCGTGTGCTCCTCTCCTCTTCATGAAAGCGGTTGTCCCACGAACCCAATGTACCTACAAATCTTAACCCTTGTGTAGAAGCATGCTTCTCACAACCATCAAAATTTGTTAGTTACCTAGCTCTACCACTTTTATGAAAATATTACCAAGCTATACGTTATTTCACTTTGATTTATGTGGAAAATAATTTACAACAACAACAAACCTAACTCACTTTCGTAGGAATCACGGTTGCATTTAGCTTATGTAACAAGCCCTTTTAAACCCCCCAATAGCTTGGGAGGACGAGAGGTCTCGTGAGGGTTATATAGCGAACACACCCACAATGTTCATTTAACTAGGCAAAAGTAAATAAAACGAAATAAAAATAAAGAAAACAGAATAATATACAACAACAAAACAAACATACCTTGCCTCTACCGCTGATATCACTCGTTAGGGTTCACTGGCGGGTTTGGCTGGTATTGATAAACAGTAAGGGCCTCAAACATCTCGCTATTGCTATCGAGTAGGCTCTGCTCCCCTTGAGGCGGTGGTTGGTAAGGGATCGGGATGAAGCTAGAGCCTACTGCCTCGGGCCAATGAGGGGTTGGATCGGATGGGCCTTGTGGATGGGGAAGGTTGGGGTAATCGGTCCACCCCGAATGTTCGGCAAAAGGGAGACTGGCTTGATAATCTCTTTGATGGCGCTCCTAATTATGGAACACCTTGGAGTTATTAATCGCCATTTGGTTGGAGACAACCAAAGCTCTCCATCGGCGTTGCTCCAATTCCCTTTGTGCATTTTGACGCCTAGCCTCCTCTTCTTCCCATGCCCGTCTGTGTCACACCCTGGCTTTGCGGAAGCGTGGTTAATTTGGTGTGACTTCTTAATACCATAGCTTAATCATAACAAGCTATATGAATTAAAAATATGCAAGATCATCCCTTAAAATAAAGTCAAAACATTGTCTTAACGGGTTAACACCCAACAACCATAAACTTGTCTAAACATTACAAACCCAAACATAACATAAACACGATTCAAGGACTGTGACTTATCCAGGTAAGAGTCACATTCCCCGAACCCTGGATGACCTTGAGCCTAATGCAGCGGAAAACAAGCCATACCGCGCCAGATCGTTAGTTTCCTGAAATACATGTAAGTTGAAAAATCAACAATAATGTTGAGCGAGTTCATGCGAAAGTGAGTATATAAACCTTTATCTTTATCAAAAACCTGGTATGTAGCAAATAAGGAAAAAGAGATCACCAATGGTTTGCAAGGCCATTGATATGTGTGAAATGCAAGTAGGAAGGCTCAAACCTAGCAAATTTATGCGTCGGGAACAAAGTCATCCCAAGGTCCGTTATGCTGGACCTGGGACTGGGCTCGCTACACCCAAATAGATCTACCGCTCCTGCCCCTCGGTCCTACCCTGAGGATTAATGACCTCAAGTTTCCGCCTACCCATTCACATGATCTAGAAAGTAACCCTCCTTACGCTAACCATACCATGTATCAAGTATTTCATAATCATAGTAACATGTATTTCACCCCCGCAGTTTATAAAACTGAAAAGTGTTAAGAGAAAAGGGGGACATGAACTCACAGTCAGTGCGTCGCTAAATCAAGCACTCCAAATGTCCGAAAGCTGTGTAACGACCTACATGTGCTAATTCTATTAGACGGATGGCCGTGCTTTAGCTTTGTAGTTTAAGTTTCGGGAAACAGTTAGACAACCGTTCCTTGTATATATTTGGTAGTAAATCTCCTTCCCAAGGATGGGGGAATTAATACATGCGCGTTTACAATATTAAGTCTCACTTAATATATTTTACTTCTCATTCCAAAATATAATTATTTTTCTCAAAAATAATATATTTTCTATTCGTATAATACTTTCCAAAAATAATACGTTGACAAAATACGCATTTATGGATATTTCCGTAATAAGCGTAAGTTACGTTTTGGCGATTAAGTGGTAATAGTAATTACCGTTGTAACTTATATGTTTGTCGTGTAGGCGTTGGTATTATTTTGGGTTCGACAAAGTTTGTAAATATTATTTTTACTCTAAAAATAATATTTATATTTTTTCACAAAATAATCATAAACAGTGTGGTGAAAATATATTTATCGAATAAATATTTATCACGTTTAGTTTTTGTGAAAATCCCACCTCCGATTATTTAATAAATAAAGTCATGGCGAAATGTATTTTGAAAACATCTCAAAATAGTTTAACACTTGCAAATAATTCTAAGTGTTAGATTTTAGAAAAATTTCGCCAGAGTTTCCCCTGTAACTGGAGGTGGCCACGCTTTCAAGCGTATCATTTTCTTTTACAAAATCATTCCAACACTTCTTTAAATCAACCAATCAATTTCCGATACTTCAAACTAGTTTCAATACATCAAACTTGTAGACTAGTATGTAAAATCGCATTATTACATGAACTTGTAGTTTTTCCGAAAATCATAGTGTAGATCACCCTATATTTAGTGGATCTATGTATAAAATAGTTTAGTCTTGTAAAAACCCCGTTTTTGGAACAAATCATTCTTTACAACTTCCCGACAACTTTTGTAAAAATTGTTATTTTGTCGGATCTTTCGTTTCACAAGTGTTTATACCCTTGTAGTTTGTAAATATCATATTTATTAACATGTTACACAACTTTTATAAAACATGATTTTCTCGACACTTGGTTCTACGAATATACCACTTGTACATACGTAGATCGGCTCGTTTTAAATACTATTTTACAAGTCAAAATACTTTTACACAAGTTCATGTTTCTCGTGTGGTGGAGTTTCACCTTTTAACCCTTGTACCGATAGAAACAAGCGTATGTCAAGATTCGTGATCTTAACAAAGTCGGGTTAAACGATGATAAGAGCCACCACAACGTAGATCGGGCCTCAATAATCAACATATTCTAATACTACGACTTTTACACATGTTATGAGCTTTTAACCAACAATATTCGAGTTTTAGTAGCCTTTAAAGATTCAAAACGCATGATTCCGACTTTTAACCGTTAAAAATCATATTAACCACTTTAGATACGGTCGAGAGTGAGTTTTAAACATTATACCTCTAGCTCGGGGCTAGGGAAGAATCTAGTCGAAAATGGCGTGGATAAAAGCAAAGAAATGAGGTCCTTCAACTTCCGCTTGCTTCAAGCTTCCTTATACGTGACCCGAACACCTTGTATAAGCTTGGAATGTATTGATCAAAAGCCGACAATGGAGGTGTGTGGGTGGGGAGTTACGGCCGAGAGTGGGAGAGAGCAAGAGAGAGTGTGGGTGTTGGTGAAATGGTTGTGTAAACTCTTGTGTGTTAAGTGTTGATTTTATAGACAAAACTAGTGCCATCGTCCAACGGTTTTACAAGTTCTCTAGATATCCACAACATCAAATAAAATATTCAAAAGCTTGTACCCTCTTGTCCCTAGGTTTGGCCGATCTCTTTAAGGGGGGGGGGGTATCCGGTTGGTTTTTAATTGTACAGTTAGAGTTCAGTTTAGTTAAGTCGGTTAACTTTAGGGATTAACCCCGTTAGTTGCATGACGCATTATAAAGCGGGTGTTAGAGTAATCAGGGACCCTAACTGGCTCAGAAAAAGACCAATAATATTTTTGGCAATATCTTTATGTTCCGGGTATAATCCGGTTGTTCGGTTGGATAGTAATCCGTTAAAGTGCTTAAGTAATCCTTTAAGCGTCGTAATTAATATTTTTAGCGACACAATTTATTCTGTAAAGTGTCAGGAACATTTCCCCATGTTTTGGCACTTTATTAATTAGCTAGAAGCTAGTGTGTTGATAAAAGTGTTGTGTTTTGTGCTTAGAGTACGTTTTAGGCACATCCAATCTCTGTATCTTATTCCTAAAGACGCAGTTTAACAACCCTTGTATCCCTACACACACTATGGGTGTAGTAAAATATTTCTGGCTCATTCAGGCCTTTAGAGGCAGTGTCTGCCTGATGCTGGCTATATCAGCATGTTCAATAGGTTATCCGTTCAAGTGCTACTGTGCTTTTGTGCATCATGTTTGTCACTAGAGTTCAGTAAGCAAATAATGTAGTGACAGAAATCAAAGTATGATGCAGATATGTACAAGTATCAACAATCAAGTAGCAGTTTATCAGAAATCTCAGTTAAGCACAGTAATTAGGCAACAATTAATAGTTAATTAAGTCGTACGGATACCTGGTTTAGTGAGGGTTGTCACATTCTCCCCCCGTTAAATAAATTTCGTCCCGAAATTTTATATTCTGCTTGTAGAGGCAGGGTTCTCAGGAAATAAGTGGGGGTATTTCTCTTTAATTCGGTCTTCACGCTCCCAGGTGAATTCAGGACCATGTCTAGCATTCCAACGAACTTTGACGAGCTTGACACTGCTCCGGCGGGTCTTGTTTACTTTCCAATCCGTGACCTCGACAGGTTCTTCAACGAAGTGGAGTGTGTCATCAATATGAATTTCGTCGGTAGGAATGGCAACGTTAACTTGAGTTGGACTTCTTTTCAGATTGGATACATGAAATGTATCGTGAACATTATTCAGTTCGGCAGGTAGATCCAACTTGTATGCTACGGTCCCAATTCTTTCCAAAACCTTGAAAGGACCAATGTAGCGCGGATTCAACTTCCCACGCTTCCCAAAGCGTGCCACACCCTTCCAGGGTGATACCTTCAACAAAACCATATCCCCAACCTCAAACTCCTGAGGTTTCCTTTTCAGATCTGCGTAGGTCTTCTGACGGTCACGGGCCGCACTAATGCGATCTCGGATTTGCGCAATCTTATCTGTAGTTTCCTGAACTACATCGGGACCTACCAATTGTCTATCACCTGCGTCAGACCAACAGAGCAGCGACCTGCACTTGCGCCCATATAACGCTTCGAATGGCGCGGCACCAATACTGGTGTGGTAGCTGTTGTTGTATGAAAACTCAACCAGGGGTAAATGCTTATCCCAGCTACCACCTAAATCCATAACACATGCTCTCAGCATGTCCTCCAACGTCTGAATCGTCCGCTCGCTTTACCCGTCGGTCTGCGGGTGAAAAGCAGTGCTCATATTCAGCTTTGAGCCAAAAGCTTCCTGGAAGGATTGCCATATCCTTGACACGAACCTTCCGTCTCTATCAGAGATAATCGAGAGAGGTACTCCATGGCGTGTAACAATCTCTCTCATGTAGATTTCAGCCAATTTGCTTGTATTATCCTTCTCGCGGATAGGTAAGAAGTGTGCTGACTTCGTTAAGCGATCCACTATCACCCAGATAGTGTCATGGCCTTTTGGCGTTCTTGGCAACTTCGTGATAAAATCCATGGAGATTTCTTCCCACTTCCACTGGGGAATTTTTGGTTGCTGCAGAAGTCCCGAGGGCTTCTGGTATTCCGCCTTAACTTTGGCGCAAGTTAAACATTTGCTCACGTAAATAGCAACATCGCCCTTCATCCTAGGCCACCAGTAATAATCTTTAAGATCTTGGTACATCTTATCCGCTCCGGGGTGGATAGAGTACCGCGACTTGTGAGCTTCATCAAAGATAATCTCTCTTAAACCACCAAACAGAGGAACCCAAATCCTTTTCTCAAAACACAACGTTCCTTCCCTGTTTGGCACCAATATCTTCTCCATCCCACGGAGATATTCTTCCTCAAGGTTTCCCTCCTTGAGAGCTTCCTTCTGTGCTGCACGAACGCGCGAGGAAAGGTCGGTTTGAATTATCATTTCCATAGCCCTAACCCTTATGGGCTTGATTCTCTCTTTACGACTTAGGGCATCAGCGACCACATTCGCCTTCCCTGGATGATACTTGATCTCGCAGTCGTAATCGTTCAACAACTCGACCCATCGCCTTTGCCTCATATTCAACTCCTTCTGGTTGAATATATGCTGGAGGCTCTTGTGATCTGTGAAGATTGTACACTTTGTACCGTAAAGGTAGTGTCTCCAGATCTTTAAGGCAAAAACCACTGCGCCAAGCTCCAAATCGTGTGTGGTATAGTTCTTTTCATGCACCTTCAGTTGGCGTGATGCGTAGGCGATAACCTTTTGACGTTGCATCAACACACAACCCAATCCTTGACGCGATGCGTCGCAGTATACCACAAAATCGTCAGTGCCTTCTGGTAGAGCTAAGATTGGCGCGTTACAAAGCTTATCTTTCAATATCTGAAATGCTTCATCCTGTTTGATTCCCCAATCAAACTTCTTATCCTTTTGCGTGAGGAGTGTCAATGGTTGAGCGATTTTCGAGAAATCCTCAATAAATCTTCGGTAGTAGCCAGCCAAACCCAAGAATTGCCGGATTTCGGTTGGCGTCTTCGGCACTTCCCAATTCTTAATCGCCTCGATCTTGGTGGGGTCCACGTGGATTCCATCTCCGTTCACCACGTGCCCAAGGAATTGCACTTCTCTTAGCCAAAACTCACACTTAGAGAACTTGGCATACAACTGTTCCATCTTCAGCAACTCTAGAATAGCTCTAAGATGTTGCTCGTGCTCAGCCTTCGTCTTTGAATAAATCAAGATGTCGTCGATGAATACAATCACGAACTTATCCAGGTATGGCTTACAAACTCGGTTCATCAAGTCCATGAACACAGCAGGTGCGTTTGTCAGACCAAACGGCATAACGAGAAACTCGTAGTGTCCATATCGAGTTCTGAAGGCTGTCTTCGGGATACTCTCCTCCTGTATCCGTAGCTGATGGTATCCAGATCGAAGATCGATCTTTGAGTAGAAACTTGAACCTTGAAGCTGGTCGAATAGATCATCGATTCTTGGCAGGGGATACCTATTCTTGATCGTTAGCTTGTTCAACTCTCTGTAATCAATGCACATACGGAAACTACCGTCCTTCTTCTTCACAAACAAAACTGGAGCTCCCCAAGGCGAGAAGCTTGGTCGGATAAAACCCTTGTCTAACAACTCTTGAAGTTGTGTCGACAGTTCTTGCATCTCAGACGGAGCAAGTCTATAGGGTGCCTTAGCCACAGGCGCGGCGCCTGGAACTAAGTCGATGCGAAACTCCACTTGCCTTTGAGGTGGCAAGCCAGGCAAGTCTTCAGGAAAGACTTCTGGGTATTCCCTCACGACAGGGATGTCTTCGATCTTTGGCTCAGCAGCCTTTTTATCCACAATGTGTGCCAGAAAAGCAACACATCCTTTCTGCAAACACTTCCTTGCTTTCAGGCAGCTAATCATCCTCAACGGCATCTCACGCTTCTCCCCATAAACAACAATGGTCTCACCATCATCGATCGGGATACGAATAATCTTCTCGTGACAAACTATCTCTGCTTTGTTACTCGATAACCAATCCATCCCTACTACCACATCGAAGCTTCCCAACTGGACTGGTAGTAGATCGAGAGCAAACTTACGCTCTCCCAGCTCGATTACGCAACCTCGAATCACCTCGTTAGCTTCTACTAACTTCCCATTCGCTAATTCGATCGAGTATGGAATATCTAACTTACTAGCAGCTAAACCAAGCATGTTTCTAAATTCTAACGACACGAAGCTATAATCGGCACCAGTATCAAACAAAACGGATGCATAGCGTTGGTTTACAGGGAACGTACCAGTGACAACATTGGGATCCTGGCGCACTTCCCTGGCTTCCATGTTAAAAACTCTTCCGCGTGCCTGGTTTAATTCTGGGCAATTCCTCTTGTAATGCCCAACATCACCGCAGTTAAAACATCCGGGCCTCTGCCCGTTCCCACCATTGTTTCCAGCTTGATGGTTTCCCTGACTTCGGTTCATGGCGCCTGCTTGGTTAGCAAGATTGGCACGGTTTCCATCACCTCCCTGGTTTCCTTGCGGGCGGTTTCCAGCACCACCACGGTTGTTCCTATTCCCATATCCTCCTTGGCCTCCCCGGCCAGCAGTGGCCCAACAAGTCTCCTTCAGGTGGCCAGCCTTCCCACACGCTTCACAAACCTTTAACCCGCAACGACCAGAGTGATGTCGTTGGCATGAGTTGCACTTGGGTTGTGCACCCATATATCCCTTACTTTTCTTTCTACCACCAGCTAAATTTTGAGCTGGCGCATCCGATTCCCCTTTCTTAACCACCATCCCGGTGCCCTGCTTGAAATTCGAAAATTTTCGCTTGTTACCACCTGAAGACTCCACATGAGTCTCTTTCTTTTTCGGCTCGACTTCATCAAACTTGTTCAACCGAATTGCCTCTTCGGTGAGAGCCACACTCAAATCAATGGCTTCAGTGATTGTTGCTGGTTTGGAGGAAGTCACCATGCTGATTATTTGAGGAGCCAATCCCCAAATGAAGCGTTCAATCCTCTTGAACTCAGGCGTAACCATGTAGGGTACCACATGCGACAAATCGTGGAACCTCTGAACATACTCAGCTATCTTGGGACCTTCCATATTCAGGTGCCAGAATTCGGTCTCTAACCTCTGGATTTCAGCGCGAGAACAGTACTTCTTGCGCATAAGTTCTTTCAACTCAGTCCAGGTCAGTGCGTAAGCCGCAGTTTCGCCAAGGGTCTGGACCTGTAGATTCCACCAGGATAGGGCTCCATCCACAAATAGCCCTGAGATGTAAGTGACTTGTTGATCCAGCGCGCATTTGCTCATGCGAAGTACGGACTCGGTTTTCTCAGCCAGCGGACGAAAGCAACAGCACCCCCTGTGCCATCGAAGTTTATGGGCTTGCAGTCCAAGAATTGTTTGTAAGTACACCCATGCGGTGGATTGTTGTTGTTGCCCGTGTTGCCGGAGTTGCTTCCACTCATTCCTCCCTGAGAGGCAGCATATTGAGCAATAGCAGCAGCAATGACTTGCTGTAGTTCGTCCTGAGTAGTAGGCATTGGCTGAGGTTGTCGTCTTGGCGCCATCTTCTAAAGATGTGTACGTTGGTCAAGCCATAGTAAACATACGAATATAGTAATAATAATAGCACATAACATCTCATGTTATCAATACATCACACACAACATCCCATGTTACGATCATTATACACACAACATCCCATGTCCCAACATCCCATGTCACAAGTATCATATACACAACATCCCATGTCCCAAAAATATAAATAAGAAATCAAGTGCATCAGATATGGTGAGAATACCGCGATTGCTACATATATCGAGACCATAAAGTGTAGTAAGTGTGGCATACAACCATCAATCAAATAGGGGCTACATCACCCCTGTACAAAACCATATCATATCAGTATCACATACATCTGGTACATCAAATAAGTATCAACAAAAGTCAGTAATCATCAGATGGTCTCCAAAAGGCTGTGCAGTCACAATCGTTGTCGTCTCACCAACGTCTACCTCTATAGCACCGATGAGCTCTATGCGGATGGTGGTGGAGGAGGGGGAAAGTGAGTGTAGAGTAAGCGGCGTAGATGAAGCCAGTCCTCCTCCATCGCCTGCTGAGTGTGAATAACAGAAGCGATCTGCTGCTCCAAAGTCTGAAGTCGGGCAGCGAAATCCGGGGGTAATGATCGAAACGGCTGAAAGGGTGAGGATGTCTGACCATGATATGGGCCTAGTGATAGCTGAGCTCTCTCGAGCTCCTGGAGTCGCTGTGTATGGGACTCATGCTGATGGACAAAGGACATCAAGACGTCCTCTATGGTGTACCCCATATGGAATGGATGATATGGGTCAGTGGGTGGCATCGGAGAGGAAGATGACCAAAGCAGTGGCGTGCTGGTGGGATCGAATGGTGCTGCATGAATAGATGAAACAGAAGATGGAACAGATGTCATCTGAGGCACGAAAGGAATAGGCATCGGTATGTGCCCAAAAGGGTGGGCTGAAGAGCCCTCTCCAGACCCCGCTGGAGGTACAAACTGTGGGATCTGAAATGAAAAATCAGCATGATGTGCATCAGTGTGATGTGGGGGAAACGGTGGAACATCCTCGTCAGCAGGTATCCAACCGTGCTGAGCCTCCTCATCGGGTGGATCCAGGTGATCAGCAAATAGAGCTGCTCAGGCTCGAGCGGAACAGGATCGAATGGAGCAATGACAGGGTCAACTGGTGCAACATGCTCAACTGGGTGGTCAACAGGGATATCAGCAATCAAAGGGGGATCAACAAAAGGTGGATCGACAACAGGATCATCAGCTATAATATGATCATCAGCAATCAAAGGAATGTCCACAAGATGGTCACCAACAGGTGGGTCTGCTAATATGGGCTCATCAGGAACGCCGGCATGTACCAGGTCATGCTCATGCTCAGGATCTAGAGCAAAGGGATCAACAGGATCAACGGGATCAACAGGGTCCTCCATATGCTGGTCCATAGGAATATACTCAATATCGCGGTCAGGATCAAATCCTGGAGGAAAAACGGGATCAGAATCCTCAATGTCATCGTGCTCGAACACAAAGCTCGGGATGGGTGCGGCAGAAGATGCCTGATCGGGGTCCGAGTCGTGCTCAAAATGCTGCGTGCTCACCTCGTGAGACGGTGCAGATGCCACAGACTCAAAGGAGTCTGGGACTGGCGAATGGTCGGGCGAGTCCTCAACTGGAGCACCAGCGATCATCAAAAGATCGCCAACGGGAAGAGGGGCTGCATCAGGAATCTCATCCTCGTAAGGTTCGTCCTCAAAGAGATCAATGTCGCCGTCAGCCTCGGCGTCGGGTAGCAAGTCGTATGCTGGATAAGAAGCAAGGGGTATGGGAGCTGGAATCGCTACCAAGGGAAGATACTCAGCAGGTGGGTCATCGATATGCTCATCAGCGCCATCGGGCAGAGCGAAGGGCTGGAAGTCATCATCATCAGTGCTGGTGAAGTCGGAGGTATGCACCTCGTGCTCTGAAGACGCAATGTCGTCCGATACTATGGGTAAAGGTCCGGTGGTATCTGAATCACCCGTGGCTGGTGAGTCCATGGGTCTGTAACATAAACACAAGCATACACAAAAATCAGTAAATCAGGTAATCACACAAGTTACCAAGTAATAATCACATAATCCTCCTAGTCCCACTAGCCTCCCAGCCTCCCAGACTGTCCTTCCTAGTCCCACTAGCCAACTTTCCCAGCCTCCCAGACTGACTCCCTAGTCCCACTAGCAAATTCTCCCAGCCTCCCAGACTGACTCCCTAGTCCCACTAGACAACTACCTCGATCCATTAGATCGAGCCTCGGCCTCCCAGACCGAGCCTCAGTCTCCCAGACCGAGCCTCAGCCTCCCAGACTGAGCCTAAAAATAATAAATAAAATATGCTCAACATTTGTTTATAAAAACGTTTTGGATCTGGACTTAAGTGGTATGCAGTAAAAATGTTTTCGTGAGAGCCCTAATGATCATAGTCTAGACTCGAGAAGGAATCCTAGTTCGCTATGATCAGAGCTCTGATACCAAGCTGTCACACCCTGGCTTTGCGGAAGCGTGGTTAATTTGGTGTGACTTCTTAATACCATAGCTTAATCATAACAAGCTATATGAATTAAAAATATACAAGATCATCCCTTAAAATAAAGTCAAAACATTGTCTTAACGGGTTAACACCCAACAACCATAAACTTGTCTAAACATTACAAACCCAAACATAACATAAACACGATTCAAGGACTGTGACTTGTCCAGGTAAGAGTCACATTCCCCGAACCCTGGATGACCTTGAGCCTAATGCAGCGGAAAACAAGCCATACCGCGCCAGATCGTTAGTTTCCTGAAATACATGTAAGTTGAAAAATCAACAATAATGTTAAGCGAGTTCATGCGAAAGTGAGTATATAAACCTTTATCTTTATCAAAAACCTGGTATGTAGCAAATAAGGAAAAAGAGATCACCAATGGTTTGCAAGGCCATTGATATGTGTGAAATGCAAGTAGGAAGGCTCAAACCTAGCAAATTTATGCGTCGGGAACAAAGTCATCCCAAGGTCCGTTATGCTGGACCTGGGACTGGGCTCGCTACACCCAAATAGATCTACCGCTCCTGCCCCTCGGTCCTACCCTGAGGATTAATGACCTCAAGTTTCCGCCTACCCATTCACATGATCTAGAAAGTAACCCTCCTTACGCTAACCATACCATGTATCAAGTATTTCATAATCATAGTAACATGTATTTCACCCCCGCAGTTTATAAAACTGAAAAGTGTTAAGAGAAAAGGGGGACATGAACTCACAGTCAGTGCGTCGCTAAATCAAGCACTCCAAATGTCCGAAAGCTGTGTAACGACCAACATGTGCTAATTCTATTAGACGGATGGCCGTGCTTTAGCTTTGTAGTTTAAGTTTCGGGAAACAGTTAGACAACCGTTCCTTGTATATATTTGGTAGTAAATCTCCTTCCCAAGGATGGGGGAATTAATACATGCGCGTTATATTAAGTCTCACTTAATATATTTTACTTCTCATTCCAAAATATAATTATTTTTCTCAAAAATAATATATTTTCTATTCGCATAATACTTTCCAAAAATAATACGTTGACAAAATACGCATTTATGGATATTTCCGTAATAAGCGTAAGTTACGTTTTGGCGATTAAGTGGTAATAGTAATTACCGTTGTAACTTATATGTTTGTCGTGTAGGCGTTGGTATTATTTTGGGTTCGACAAAGTTTGTAAATATTATTTTTACTCTAAAAATAATATTTATATTTTTTCACAAAATAATCATAAACAGTGTGGTGAAAATATATTTATCGAATAAATATTTATCACGTTTAGTTTTTGTGAAAATCCCACCTCCGATTATTTAATAAATAAAGTCATGGCGAAATGTATTTTGAAAACATCTCAAAATAGTTTAACACTTGCAAATAATTCTAAGTGTTAGATTTTAGAAAAATTTCGCCAGAGTTTCCCCTGTAACTGGAGGTGGCCACGCTTTCAAGCGTATCATTTTCTTTTACAAAATCATTCCAACACTTCTTTAAATCAACCAATCAATTTCCGATACTTCAAACTCGTTTCAATACATCAAACTTGTAGACTAGTATGTAAAATCGCATTATTACATGAACTTGTAGTTTTTCCGAAAATCATAGTGTAGATCACCCTATATTTAGTGGATCTATGTATAAAATAGTTTAGTCTTGTAAAAACCCCGTTTTTGGAACAAATCATTCTTTACAACTTCCCGACAACTTTTGTAAAAATTGTTATTTTGTCGGATCTTTCGTTTCACAAGTGTTTATACCCTTGTAGTTTGTAAATATCATATTTATTAACATGTTACACAACTTTTATAAAACATGATTTTCTCGACACTTGGTTCTACGAATATACCACTTGTACATACGTAGATCGGCTCGTTTTAAATACTATTTTACAAGTCAAAATACTTTTACACAAGTTCATGTTTCTCGTGTGGTGGAGTTTCACCTTTTAACCCTTGTACCGATAGAAACAAGCGTATGTCAAGATTCGTGATCTTAACAAAGTCGGGTTAAACGATGATAAGAGCCACCACAACGTAGATCGGGCCTCAATAATCAACATATTCGAATACTACGACTTTTACACATGTTATGAGCTTTTAACCAACAATATTCGAGTTTTAGTAGCCTTTAAAGATTCAAAACGCATGATTCCGACTTTTAACCGTTAAAAATCATATTAACCACTTTAGATACGATCGAGAGTGAGTTTTAAACATTATACCTCTAGCTCGGGGCTAGGGAAGAATCTAGTCGAAAATGGCGTGGATAAAAGCAAAGAAATGAGGTCCTTCAACTTCCGCTTGCTTCAAGCTTCCTTATACGTGACCCGAACACCTTGTATAAGCTTGGAATGTATTGATCAAAAGCCGACAATGGAGGTGTGTGGGTGGGGAGTTACGGCCGAGAGTGGGAGAGAGCAAGAGAGAGTGTGGGTGTTGGTGAAATGGTTGTGTAAACTCTTGTGTGTTAAGTGTTGATTTTATAGACAAAACTAGTGCCATCGTCCAACGGTTTTACAAGTTCTCTAGATATCCACAACATCAAATAAAATATTCAAAAGCTTGTACCCTCTTGTCCCTAGGTTTGGCCGATCTCTTTAAGGGGGGGGTATCCGGTTGGTTTTTAATTGTACAGTTAGAGTTCAGTTTAGTTAAGTCGGTTAACTTTAGGGATTAACCCCGTTAGTTGCATGACGCGTTATAAAGCGGGTGTTAGAGTAATCAGGGACCCTAACTGGCTCAGAAAAAGACCAATAATATTTTTGGCAATATTTTTATGTTCCGGGTATAGTCCGGTTGTTCGGTTGGATAGTAATCCGTTAAAGTGCTTAAGTAATCCTTTAAGCGTCGTAATTAATATTTTTAGCGACACAATTTATTCTGTAAAGTGTCAGGAACATTTCCCCATGTTTTGGCACTTTATTAATTAGCTAGAAGCTAGTGTGTTGATAAAAGTGCTGTGTTTTGTGCTTAGAGTACGTTTTAGGCACATCCAATCTTTGTATCTTATTCCTAAAGACGCAGTTTAACAACCCTTGTATCCCTACACACACTATGGGTGTAGTAAAATATTTCTGGCTCATTCAGGCCTTTAGAGGCAGTGTCTGCCTGATGCTGGCTATATCAGCATGTTCAATAGGTTATCCGTTCAAGTGCTACTGTGCTTTTGTGCATCATGTTTGTCACTAGAGTTCAGTAAGCAAATAATGTAGTGACAGAAATCAAAGTATGATGCAGATATGTACAAGTATCAACAATCAAGTAGCAGTTTATCAGAAATCTCAGTTAAGCACAGTAATTAGGCAACAATTAATAGTTAATTAAGTCGTACGGATACCTGGTTTAGTGAGGGTTGTCACAGTCTGTGGGCCCTTTCTTCCTATTGCAACTGTAACAAGCGTTCCATTTATGACTGTTGTAACGCTTGTTGCAGTTGTTGTTCCTCCATCTGTTTCTCCACCCTCTCGCGAAAGGATGCTTGGAAACCCCATTGTTCTTGCGAGTACGCCCCTTGCACCTCTTCCCAAGCCTTCCTGCTCGCATGGTATTCTCTCCCTTCACCAATGCCTGCCGATACATTATCGTAAACCGCTTGTTGCCGCGGGTCCACAACCGGTATGACAGTATCTGCCTTTGGTTCACAAAGTCTGCTATATCAGCAGAAATCTCCCAATGCTTCCTCCTATATCTTTGCCTTGGTCCCCGCGGACCGGAACGATCCGTCTCCTCCTCAACATCAGGCATCTCCTCATCTTCTTCCTCTTCATCACCCTCTCTCGGCTCAGTGAATCGGTAACTATCTCCTTGTTCATCTTCAAACGTGTGAAGATGACCAAAAGCCTTCACAGTTATCTTCCAATGTCACCTCATGGAGGCGAAGTTGAACTGATCGATGGGTTTAGACACCCATAGTGACTCCTGAGGCAATGCATTCTGCTGCAAAATCATTGCGCTAATCAACCTCACATAAGGGATCATCTTCCGCTTGAATGATTCCCTTGTATCCTATGTATTGATCATCACAATTTGACGCCATGATATCCTTGGCGTCCCATACAACAACGAATGTAAAACCCGACAGTCGGGTGCCTTCACTTTACCGCGGTCCCCAAACCGCACCAAAACATTCTCCAACGAAATGCCTTGGAGTATTTTGCCCTCCAAAGACAAGTCGTTTCTTGAATCCCCTGCACCCCCGGAACCTGGCAATATAGCTGCTAGCATTTGCACCGGATCAACTTCATTTCTCTTATTATCCAAAAACTGATCATAACCATAGTAATCATACGCTTCACTCCCAAGTGAATCAAATCTTGCTATAGCATTCATGTGCTCGAATGACATGATCATTTGGTTTTTTCCAATATTGCCGATCAACTGCCACGTAGGAGCCGGCCCATCAGAATGTTCAAAACGGAGAGTAGACAACCATTCACAAACAACCCCCAAATACACCCGGGTGGTGATATCCTCGCACCAGTCAATCACTCGTTCCCACCCAATCTTTTCAAACCTTTGAACTATGCCGATTTTTCGGAACTCATCGACATTCAATGTACGCTCACATACTGCCCTCTCGGGTACGGGCTTTGAAACACCCGTGACGATCTTCATTTTCCACATCTTCGCCTCTAGTTTCTTGTTTCGGTACTTGGAAAGAGCCTTCTTTTTATCATCTTTCCATACCGAAGCCGACCTACTATTCTTGGCCTCCTCCCAATCCCAATCTTGTCTATAGAGTTGCCCATCATCTTCTTCTACGTTACTTAATTGTTCCCAACGCCTTTGATATAGCCCCGAGCCTGACCCGGCTCCCGAAGACGAACCTTGCCCGGAGGTTTTTGCTTTCATGCTTCCTCGAAACATAGCTACAATCAAAAGACAATAAAACAACAATTAGTATACCCGAATCTTCAAGCACTCTCAAACTTTGAACATAATATGCAATGTTGAATTTCAATCAATAATTAGATGTAAAATCGCCTTTTTAAACTTCCAAAGTCGCACATCTTATCATCTATATCAATTAAACATGTTTATTCATAAAATTTCTTAAAATTTCATGGTTTCAACAATATTCAACATCACAACTAGGTTCAAACATGCAAAAATCTAGTGTAATCACATCACCAAGACTAAAGCATGCTCAAATCCCACCCAAATCAAGCAAACACTCTTAAATTTATGCTAAAACATCATACATTATGATAAACAACCTACTCTTAAACAATAAGCTTAAAATTTCGGAAGAAATCAACAATACATATGAAAATCATGCATAAATTTACTAAAATTCCATACCTTTAGTGTAGATAAACAAGAAGAATTAAGAAAAAGTGCAAAGCAAGAAACTTGGATGAACACTTTTCAAAACCCTAAAAACTCACAGCCAAAAATCTTGCAAATGAACAAGTATTGATAGAAACCGTTAAGGGGGTTTTGTTCCTCTCGAAAAACTACACAATTTAGGCTCAAAAATCACTGGATTTGGGTGAGAATCGAAGGAGTTATGAGAAGTTGAAGAACTAGGGTTCTAGAGGGGAGTTGGGGAAGAAGATGGAGATGAAGGAGAGAGAACGTGGTGTGAGTACTGATTTGATGACGCTTGTTGATGTTTAGGGAATATGATCAGATTTCTGGGTCATGTGTGTGGACAATACAAAGTTCGGTTTAAGTTATTATGGGTATATAATCGATTTGACTCAAATAAGACCCAAGGTTCGATTCTGTGTCAGAACAATTTAGAGGGACCGTCGGCGACGGTCAGTCCCTCCGTCGGCGACAGTCAATGTATTTGGAAATTGGGGCGACGGCTAAACTTACTGTCTATGGACAAAACATGGCAACGTTGTTTTTGGAGGGCCGTAGGTGACGTGCACATCCACCGTCGCCGACGGTATGCGGAAGTCCAGTTTTTTTATTTTTTTCAATTTTTATGTTGTTTTTTATGAGGAAAATTATGTGATTTTTACAAAAGAACTATATACATTAAAAAATCCTAAAAATTATTAAAAATCTTTTTGTGATTTTTTTATAAGTTAAATTTTAGAAATCACGAAAACCGAAAACCGTGAAAACCGTTAACGGCCCTACCACCCCCCGAAAAGTCGTGTATTGTCCCTAATACACACAAATAAGTCTAAAAACATACCTTTTGTCTTCAAGACCCGTTCGTGATATCCGAACTTCACACAATCAAGAGGATTAGTATGAAACGAGAACGATTAACACAAAAACACACAAACAATTAAATAATTGTACATAACTTTACAAAATTCATTACCGGTCCTTTCGGTTGACCTCATAAGTTGGCACACTTACCACGACGTTCACCAACTCTACATTCTCATCCTTTTTCTCATTGTTACCATCAAGGAACGGTTTAAGGCGATGCCCATTAACCGTTTGCTTTGACCCGTCCTTCGGGTCCTTGATTGTAACATCTCCAAGCTTTCCGACCCGTGTAATCACGTACGGGCCCATCCATTTGCTTTTGAGCTTACCGGGGAAGTATTTAATCCTTGAATTGTATAGCCAAACCTTTTGACCCACTTCAAATTCCTTCGGCTTCAACTTCGCGTCATGTGCCCTCTTCACATCATCCTTGTACTTCGAGGCGCACTCATACGCTTCTTCCCTAAGCTCCTCCAACTCGCAAAGCTTTAATTTCCACTCTTTCCCTGCATCGTCATATTTCATGTTAACTTCTTTAATAGCCTACCAAGCACGATGCACAAGCTCAACCGGTAGATGGCAATTTCGCCCATAAACTAAACGATAAGGAGTGGTTCCAATAGGTATTTTATGAGCCGTTCTATAAGCCCATAAAGCATCATTCAACTTCGTCGACCAATCCTTTGGGTCGGGCCGAACGGTCTTTTGCAAAATTTCTTTTATTTGCCTATTAGAAACCTCCACTTGACCACTTGTTTGTGGGTGGTAAGGAGTAGCAATTCGATGGTCAACACCATACCGTTTCAAGAGTTTGCCAAAGTTAAAATTCTTAAAATGAGATCCCCATCACTAATGATTACCCGGGGAATCCCAAATCTAGAAATTATATTTGTTTGTACAAAATTGCAAACAACGGTATGGTCATTCGTCTTGGTGGCAATCGCTTCGACCCACTTGGATACATAATCGACCGCCACTAAGATGTACAAGTTGCCATGCGAATTAGGGAATGGGCCCATGAAATCGATACCCCACACATCAAAAATATCTACAATGAGGATCGGTTGCATGGGCATTTCATCCCTTTTTGAAGTATCCCCTAACTTTTGACATTCAACACAATTTTTAGCGAAGTTAAAAGCATCCTTGAAAATAGTCGGCCAATAAAGACCGCTATTGAGCACTTTGTGCCCAGTTTTGTGACCACTGAAATGGCCCCCACGAGCAAATGAATGCAAGTGCATCAAGACACTAGGAATCTCCTCATCGGGTATGCATCTTCGAACGACTTGATCCGGACAAAACTTGAATAAGTCCGGTTCTTCCAACGTGTAGTACTTGATTTGAGATAGGAAGTGCAACCTCTTCCTTCTATCCCAATGAGCCGGCAAATCACCTGTAACCAAATAATTGACAATATTAGCATACCATGGTAATATTCCAACTTTTAAAATTTGCTTATCAGGAAAGTTCTCATTGATCTCTTCACGGGAAGAATCCTCCTTCGCAACCAATCGAGACAAGTGGTCCGCAACCACATTTTCACTCCCTTTCTTGTCTCGGATCTCCAAGTCAAACTCTTGTAGCAAGAGAACCCATCAGATTAATCTCGGCTTCGCATCCTTCTTGTCCATGAGATACCTCACTGCAGAATGGTCAGAATAAATAATGACCTTAGTACCCCATATGTAAGCACGAAATTTATCCGACGCATATACCACCGCAAGTAGCTCTTTCTCAGTTGTTGTATAATTTAATTGTGCATCCGAGAGAGTCTTACTTGCGTAGTAAATGGCAATCGGTTGTCTACCCTTTGACCCAATACGACCCCCACCGCATAATCACTTGCATCACACATAATTTTGAATGGTAATGACCAATTCGGTGATTGCAAGATCGGGGCCTCAACTAACTTTTTCTTCAACACATTAAAGGCATTTGACAATCTTTATTGAATTCAAACGGTTGATCTTTTAGCAATAATTTACATAGAGGTTTGGTTATATCACTAAAACCTTTTATAAATCTTCTATAGAACCCCGCGTGACCCAAAAAATGATCTAATACCCTTAACATTCGAAGGATAGGGTAAAGTAGATATGACTTGCACTTTTGCACGGTCAACCTCTATCCCACGATTTGACACTACATGCCCCAACACAATCCCTTCTTGAACCATAAAATCGCTCTTTTCCCAACTCAAAACAAGATTTTTCTCAACACATCTTTTCAAAACTTTTTCGAGTTGGTCAAGGCATGTATCAAATGATGACCTAAATATTGAGAAATCATCCATGAAGATTTCCAAAGACTCCCCCACCATATCCAAAAAGATACTCATCATACACCTTTGAAAGGTGGCGGGGGCATTACAAAGTCCAAAAGGCATTCGCCTAAATGCGGAGGTACCATATGGACAAGTAAAGGTAGTCTTTGCTTGGTCTTCCGGATGTATAGCAATTTGATTGTATCCGGAATAACCATCCAGAAAACAATAAAATTTTTGTCCGGCCAATTTCTCAACTATTTGGTTAATAAATGGCAAAGGGAAATGATCTTTGGAAGTTGCAGCATTTAACTTCCTTTAATCAATACAAATACGCCACCCGGTTACCGGCCGAGTGGCGACCTCTTCACCTGCGTCATTTGTGACGACTTGAATACCCGCCTTCTTAGGAACTGTTTGTGTCGGGCTCGCCCATTGGCTATCCGAAATAGGGTATATGATACCTGCATCTAACCACTTCAATACCTCCTTCTTGACCACTTCCCGCATGTTCGGATTTAGTCTCCGTTGTGTGTCACGAGAAGGACTCATACCATCTTCCCTGATGATCTTGTGCATCACTACCGAGGGACTAATTCCCTTCAAATCTGCAATGGTCCACCCAATAGCGGCTCTATGGATGACCAACACCTTTATCAACTTTTCTTCTTCCTCCCAGTTCAAGTTAGATGCAATGATTACCGGGAGCGTGCTACCTTCACCCACATAAGCATACTTAAGATGCTTGGGTAGCACCTTCAACTCCAACACCGGAGGCTCCTCCAATGATGGCTTCAACTTTGTGTCAATGCTTTCTGGAAGACTTTCCACTTGATGTGTCCAAGTGGGCCTTCCTTCCTTTGCCGCCATAACCTCCAACTCTTTCACCTCTTCATCCATGCTCCGATTTGTTTCTCCTTGTAACCTGTCAAACATGAAACATTCCTCTATTGTGTTTTCCTCTTCGACACTAATGTCGCATAGAGGTATACACTCGTTAACGATGTCCGCCATGTAGCATTCATCGCCAACTAGAGGATCCGTTAATCCTGAAAAGACATTTAACCGCAACCGACAGTTACCAAAAGTCATGTCGACCGTGCCCGATTTGAAATTAATTTGGGCATTCGATGTTTCCAAAAATGATCGACCGAGGATCACCGTTGGTTGCTTGGTTCGGTCCAAAGAAACATAATCCAACACAAGAAAGTCCACCGGATAGTAAAAGTCCTCGACCTTGACTATTACATCCGTGACTATCCCACGGGGTAGTTTAGGGGTCAGGTCGGCAAACACCACGGTGGTGTTAGACACTTGAAGTGAACCAAAATCGTATTGGTCATATAAACTACCCGGCAAGATACTCACACTTGCCCCAAGATCCAAAATTGCCCGTGTCATTTTGAATTCCCGAACTTGTATTGAAATAATGGGCGCTCCCGGATCTTGAAGTTTTGGTGGAAGTGCACCCGAAAGAATCAAACTCACATTTTCGGTTAAAACAAGTTTCTTAGGAAACTTGTGAGTCCGTTTTTGGGTGCATAAATCTTTCAAGTATTTAGCATATGAAGGCACTTGCTTGATTGCATCTAAGAGTGGTAAATTAATTTTGACTTGTTTAAAAATTTCCCACATCTCTTCTTGTTGTGGGCCTCGTTTGTTTACCACTTTCTTAGATGGTCCCAACAAAGCTTCGGGATAAGGGGCGGTATTAACCTCCACACCCTTTTCCTTAGCTTTTGGGACGGGAACGGTCACAACGGGGGTATTATTATTAATTTTAAAATCATTTTTCTTTTGACCCGTTTGACCGTTTTTACCTTCATCATCACTCGCATCTTCCACCACCCCTTCAACAAACTTGGGTGATGGTGGCTCGACACCACTATCTATGACTCGACCACTACGTAAAGAGATTTGATTAATTGGTACCTCACGTGTGTTCCTCGAGTTTGACCTTTGATGCTTAGGGTTCACCGTGGTATCACTTGGGAGTCCTCCTCCACTTCCACGAATTTGAGCCATCTCTTGAGCTAGTTGCCCCACTTGCTTCTCTAATGCCTTTTGAGATTTATCCTTCATTTCAAACTCTTTCTTCACTTCGGCCTTGAACTCTTGGTATGAGTTAGTAAGAGCTTGTTGTGAATTGGTAAGATTACTCACGGCATTCATGATAGCATCAAATTTCGAACTTATCGAGTCATCACCTTGGGAGTTTGATGCACCACCCCCATTTCCACCTTGGTTGTAACCGCGTTGATAGTTGCCTTCACGGTTTTGATACCCTTCGTTACCCCCTTGATTGTAATTCCTTTGGTAACCCCCTTGGTTACCACCTTGACGATTGTTGTACGAGGACCCACCTTGACCACTTTGATTACCCGATTGGAAATTCGGGTTCATTTGATTCGAAGAATTACCATATCAGAAATTGGGGTGATTTCTCAAACCCAGATGGTAAGTGTTGGAGTTCATGTCATATTGCTTTCGATCCCCATACACTTGGTTTACCTCCTCGGTATAATCACTCGACCCCGTTGGACATTGCTCGGTTGTATGCCCAATATCTCCACAGTCTTCACACACCGCAAATTGTACCGTGTTCACTTCCTTCTTCTTCATACGAGCCATTTCCCATTCTAAGGTAGAAATTCGATCCTTAGAATCAAGATCGGGAAGCGACCGGGAAATGGGATGTTTCTTAGCTCGATCGGCCGATTCCTTCTCTTTTGACCGTTTACTCATCCGCTCCAAAAACTCCCAATCATCATCTTCATGATTGCTCAAAAGAGTCCCGTTGCTCGTTGATTCAAGGCGGTTCCATGCATTGTCGTCTAGACCCCATACAAAACATTTGACTAACTCCCACTTCTCTATTTGATGATGTGGGCATTTTCGCATCAACTCCTTAAATCTTGTGAATGCTCATGCAACGGCTCGCCCGATAGTTGGCGAAAAGACCTAATTTCATCACGAGCATCATCGGTCTTTGCCATCGAATAGTACTCATCTAGAAAAGCTTGTTGCATTTCTCCCCATGTTCGAATGCTATTTGCTGGAAGTGTAAGGAACCATTGCTTACTAGGAATTCCTCGTTTAAGACCAACAATTGCAATGATCTATCCCCATCATGATGAAATTTCAAAGATTTCCCGGGCCTGTCGGCTAAGGCTATATACTCGTTGAATACATCAGTGTAGCGCACGTGCGGCCCAGAACATCTAAGCGCATCACAGACCTGTTATTACCTCAAACTCCCGTGGCCTAAAAGGCCATAGTCCCTCTAAGAAGCTGGCCATGGAGGGATACCTCCACATAGCTAGTTAGCAGGCTGAGGTCTCGTTCGTTAACAGAATTAACCACAAATCGCTCCACCAACTAAGAACGGCCATGCACCACCACCCATAGAATCAAGAAAGAGCTCTTAGTCTGTCAATCCTTACTATGTCTGGACCTGGTAAGTTTCCCCTTGTTGAGTCAAATTAAGCCGTAGGCTCCACTCCTGGTGGTGCCCTTCCGTCAATTCCTTTAAGTTTCATCCTTGCGACCATACTCCCCCCGGAACCCAAAAACAATGCTTCATGCAACGGCTCGCCTGATAGTTGGCAAAAAGACCTAATTTCATCACGAGCATCATCGGTCTTTGCCATCGAATAGTACTCATCCAGAAAAGCTTGTGGCATTTCTCCCCGTGTTCGAATGCTATTTGCCGGAAGTGTAAGGAACCATTGCTTCGCTTTGTCCTTTAACGAGAATTGAAATAGATGAAGCTTGACTTCCTCCAATGCAAAATTGTGCCCTCCGATTGTGTTACATATAGAGGAGAATTTCGCTAAATGCATGTACGGTTCATCGTTAGACCTTCCATTGAAATGAGGAAGTATGTTGATGTAATAGGGTTTACAATCAAACATCCTCCTCTCACAAACAATTGGTGAATCATTCTCGGTGACCACCGGCATAAAACGGTCATTCACTCCCCGTGGAGGTTGTTGACGACGATGCGGACCATTAACTTCTTGATCAACCGGTCTTTGGTTGTCCCTTCGCTCACCCCTTCTATCCCCACCTTGATTTCTACCTTGATTACCTCTTTGATTGCCACCTCCCACAAAACGAGGAATCCCGTTATGGTTAGCATTGTTGTTATTGTTGTAAAACCCATCATTCCGGTTCCGTTGATAATTGTTTCGTGGTTGACGGTTGTTCTCGTAACCATCATTACTTCCATCCCCATACCCGTAATCATCATCCCCAACGTAGTTGGCATTTTGGTATCCAAATTCCTCATCTTCATACCCTATTGCATTGTAACCATTACCCCGATTCATGTACCCCCAATCTTCGTCATCATTTGCCCAATCATCATAGTATCCTCCATCGTCCGAATTTTCCGTATGAACACTCACGTGCTCCGGTGATTGATAACCCGGAACACTATATGGTTCGTCGTCGGGGGTGGCATTTCTCAAATCATCTATGTTGAAGAATGGATCTTCGTTCGCAGGATTGCCACGATCTCGGTTGCCTTGACGGTCAGAATTGACATTCCTGTCATCAAGGTTTAGGGGTAAGGATTGTTGTCGATGAAGGTTTTAGTGTTGGGGTGTTCTTTGGGTGTTATTGGGATTTTGGTTTTGAAAGGGTGGTGTGGGTGGTCCATTGTTATTGTTACCACCCGGTCGGTCTTGAGGTATAGGTTGAACGTTCTGGGCTGGGTTGACGTTGCGTCAGTACTGAAATTGGTTCGAGTTAAGGTTTTGGTTTGAGTTTTGGTTTGCCATTGAATCGGTTTCAATGGTCGGTGTGAGTGGTGGTGTTGTGGTGGTTTGATTAGATGCAAGTGTTGCCTCTAACCGACTTGCTAAATTTCTTCTTGCAACTCTTTCAATTTCCGGTTCGTAGACTAAAGGTGAAGTCCTCCCGGAGTTCTGCGTATGCATGCACTACCTGTAACCTGCACAAGTAACACACCCCACGTAACAAGGAAAAAGACAAGTACAAGAAAAGAAATTATGCAATTTAAACAGTTAATCACACAAATTCAAACAATATCCAAACACAAAGCGCACGCACTCCCTGGCAACGGCGCCAAAATTTGATCGGAGTGTCGCGCTCCGGTCAAAGATAAGATTTATAGTCCCAAATTACCCTTAACAAATAGAAGTGGTAGTAAGGGGTCGAACCACGAAGAGTCTGTGGTTTACGAATGGATTCGATTGAATTATGAAAAGGTGTCACTTTTATGAAGCTTGCAATTTTTTTATGTATTTTTGTTGGTTGAAGAGATTTGAATAAAAATATCTAAATTGATTGGATAGGTTAACTACAAATGGTAAACAATTTGCAAAAAGTGAAATTGATTGCTTGAACAATAATAAGAAAACAAGGCTCACACCCGGTTTCAACAAATGCAAGACCTAGGGTTACTATGTGTTTTAATTTGCTTTACTTGAAATAATTCATTAACGGGTCACAATTACAAAGCTTAGGTGCCAATCGCGATCAACGTCATAGACAACGGACCACGATGCACTTCGTTACTTTGGACTAGCAAATCCTATCAAAAGACAAGGCATAAATGCGTGTATTCGTTTCACAAAGTCAAATTTAATCATTCACTCGACAATTCGCAAATTCAATACAAACGTAGGACAATTATCTAAAGATTCAAATGTAAATCAAGTTGTCACAAAGCAAACATCAAAACATAATACCCCTAACTCTTACATAAGTCTACACCGGGGTGAAACCTCCTAGAAATTAGCCGCGCATGATCGAAAGAGCTTCATCACCGGATGTTGAGAACTTGAAGTTGAACATCTTGAAACCTTGAAGATGGTAGATGATGATGGTTAGGGTTTTGGATAAGTGATGATGATGAATGGATGAAATGATTGATGGATTGATGGATTGATGGAGCTAGGGTTTTGGAATCAAGATTTAGATGTTGAATCCGTTCATGATTCGGGTTGTAGAGATGATGTTGGATGGAATGGTAGGTGATGGATTATGAGTAATGGCTCCAAGATGATATTCAAACTCCCAAGAAAGTGTAACCGCCGAATAATGAAGGCTAGCCTCTATTTGATTCGTTCCAAGACCAACGATCAAGAAAGTCGCGTCTGCAGGATTGGAGAGTCGTTGCCGGCGGCCTGATGCCCCGTCGGCGACGGTCCGTAGATATTCACTTGGTGCCGACGGCTTATCTTGTTGTTTACGAACAAAACGGGCGACGGAGAATTGTGTTGACCGTCGGCGACGGCCCATATGGGCGTCAGCGACGGTGCCCCAAAACCTCATTCTCCGTTTTTCGCGTTCCTTGCTCCCGGTTGACCCGTTTCGCATCCCGGTGGCTCGTTTTTCGTCCCTGTGGTCCGTTTAGCTCCAATTAGCTCCTTAAACTTCACAAGACCTGCAAAACACAAATCCTTTTACAAGTAGGCTATTCGGGATTAATAGTTAAGTAAAAACATGAACTTAGACATAAACGAACACCGGTTTTCGACCACGTATCAGTTAGAACACCTTAAAACTATCGAGCGATACATAAAAGAATCTCGCGCAAGGGAAGAAGAGTCCCGTGCAAGAGAAGAATTAAATAAAGAAAAGATAGTTGAAGAGGTAAAAATGGAAGAACAAATAAGTGAGAAACCGACACATGAGTTAAACAACGAAAAAGGTGAGTCCGTTAACGTTAAAATCCAAGAAGAGTCTAATTTTGAAGAAATTAATCTCTTGTCACCTTCTTTTGAAAATTATTGTTTAGTACCCACTCATGCTAAGTTTTTAAAAGAGTTAAACGCTAGCACTAAAATTGACGAAATGGTAAGTATTAAGTTAACTAATGATCAAACTTCACTAATAAAAGAAGACCCTTTTGAAATCAACATTACACCGGTTCCATGTTTTTTTTTTAAAAATTCATTTATTAGTAATGTCACGATTGATAAAGATCTTTGTGTTAACATAAAGCCTAATTACATTTTCGAAAAATTAAGTATTAGTGATTTTACTCCACTTCAAATACCCATTTTTCTATCCAATCGGAGAGTAATAAAATCAATCGGTATAGTTGAGGATGTCTTGGTTCAAACAAATCAATTGGTAATCCCAACCGACTTTGTCATCCCTGATGACGCTCCTCTAGTATTGGGACGACCTTTTGTAAAAACTCATGAAGCTTTGAATAGCCGGAAGTACAGCAACCTACCTCTTCAATTAGGGGCATTCAAAAGGAGCATAGATCTTGAGCGCTCAATGAAATATCCTTTTGGCAATAATGACCCCCTAATTGAAGATGAAGATGAGCCACCCGATACAAGTGAAAAGATGGACCACTTTGTTCAAGAAGAGGTCGCCATAGAACAAACTTTTAAAGTTCTTGATCAAAATGAGCAACCAAATAAGGAGTCTCCTAAAGACCCACCTCTTGAGCTCAAAGAACTTCCGAAAGGTTTGGAATATGCTTTTCTAGACAAGGATGGTAAATCACCTGTAATTATTTCGTCTAACTTAAGTAGTATAGAAAAAGAAAAATTAATTAAACTTTTAAAAAAACACAAAAATGCGATCGCTTGGAAGCTTGTAGATATTAAAGGAATAAGTCCTTCCATGTGCACGCACACAATTTTAATGAATGATGACTACAAATCGGTAATACAACCACAACGTAGAGTAAATCCAAATGTCCAAGAAGTGGTTAAAAACGAGGTCATCAAATTACTTGACGCCGGACTTATTTATCCTATCTCCGATAGTCCTTGGGTAAGTCCCGTTCAAGTAGTTCCAAAGAAAGGAGGTATGACGGTAATAACTAATGAGAAAAATGAATTAATACCAACGAGAACTGTCACAGGATGGAGAGTATGTATAGACTATAGACGGTTAAATGAAGAAACAAGGAAAGATCACTTTCCTTTGCCCTTTATTGACCAAATGTTAGAAAGATTATCCGGTCATAAATTTTGTTGTTTCTTGGATGGTTTTTCAGGTTACTTTCAAATCCCGATAGCACCCGAAGACCAAGAAAAGACAACATTCACATGTCCTTATGGAATGCCCTCGCAACCTTCCAACGTTGCATGGTGGCCATCTTCCATGACATGATAGAAAAGACAATGAAAGTCATCATGGACGACTTTTCTATCTTTGGAGATTCATACGACTAATGCCTCGATAACCTCAAACGAATGCTATCCCGATGTGAGGAAACTAACCTCGCCCTTAATTGGGAAAAATGCCATTTCATGGTAACGGAGGGAATAGTACTCGGTCACAAGATCTCAAGCAAAGGAATGGAAGTTGATCGAGCCAAAATAGACACTATTTCTCGATTACCTCCACCATCCTCCGTTAAAGCAATCAGAAGTTTCCTAGAGCATGCCGGATTTTATAGACAGTTTATCAAGGACTTTTCAAAAATTTCAAGACCTCTAACAAAATTACTTGAAAAAGATGCCCCTTTCATCTTTAACAAGGATTGCAATCAAGCATTTCTAACCCTCAAGGAAATGCTAGTCAATGCACCTATCATGATAGCACCTGATTGGAAACTACCCTTCGAAATCATGTGTGATGCAAGTGACTTTGCAGTTGGAGCAGTCTTGGGACAAAGAAAAGAAAAGCATTTTCACCCAATTTATTATGCTAGTAAAACACTTAATGATGCACAAGAAAATTACACAACAACTGAAAAAGAGTTACTAGTTGTGGTATTTGCTTTTGATAAATTTCGTTCTTATCTTGTTCTTTCTAAACGATAGTCTATACAGATCATGCAGCCATTCGATACATTTTCAAGAAACAGGATGCTAAACCCCGTTTGATTCGGTGGATTCTACTCCTCTAAGAATTTGATATTGAAATCAAAGACAAAAGAGGAGCATAAAACACCGCAGCAGATCATCTTTCACGCCTAGAAGACCCAGCTTTGGAGGCAACCAGGGACGAGGAAATCAACGAAAAATTTCCAACGGAGTCCCTGGAGATGGTGGAATATAGACAAGAACCATGGTATGCCGACTATGCTAACTGCTTAGCTAGCGGTATAGTCGCCAAAGGATGGCCACATCACCAAGAACAAAATTCTTTGCTGATGTAAAGCATTACTTTTGGGAAGATCCTTATCTTTTCAAAATGTGTGCCGACCAACTCATCCAGCGGTGCGTACATGGTAGTGAACCAAGAAGAATTCTCCGCCATTGTCATGAAGGTTCATAAGGAGGACATTACGGTGCCGCTACTACCGCACGAAAGGTATTTGATTCAGGATTTTATTGGCCTTCCATTTACAAAGACCCCCAAAGCCTTGTCAAGACATGTGACGCCTGCCAAAGATCAGGTAATATTTCTTCCAAAAACGAAATGCCACAAAATGGCATTCTTGTTTGTGAAATTTTTGATGTGTGGGGACTCGACTTCATGGGACCTTTCCCACCGTCGAAAGGAAACAAATATATACTTGTGGCGGTCGATTACTTGTCTAAATGGGCCGAGGCCGAGGCACTTCCAACAAATGATGGAAGAGTTGTGGTAAGATATCTGAAAAAATTATTCTCTCATTTTGGAACACCTAAAGCATTAATAAGTGATAGAGGTAGCCATTTTTGTAATCATCAACTCGAAAAAATCTTAACAAGATATGGGGTCTATCACCGGGTCTCAACAGCATATCACCCTCAAACAAATGGACAAGCCGAAGTGACTAATAGAGGTTTAAAACGAATACTTGAAAAAACCACAGGGTTAAATAAAAAGGAATGGGCTAATAAATTAGATGACACTTTATGGGCCTTTTGAACTGCTTATAAAACAACAATAGGTACAACCCCATATAAGCTCGTATATGGAAAAAGTTGTCACTTTCCGGTAGAAATAGCTCACAAGGCCTACTGGGCAATTAAAAATGTAAACTTAGATTTAGAATTTGCAGGTAAAAATCGATTTTGTCAATTAAATTAATTAGAAGAATTCAGGAATTATGCATACTCTAACTCTGAAATTTATAAGGAAAGAATGAAACTTTTGCATGATAAACATATTAAACCTAATGAATTTCGAGTAGGGGATCAAGTTCTTTTGTTTAATTCATGACTTCGATTATTTCCTGGAAAATTAAAGTCTAGGTGGTCAGGACCTTTTTCTATCACCCATATTTTCCCACACGGTGCAGTAGAAATCAAATATCGGAATGGAATTCCATTCAAAGTCAATGGCCAACGGCTGAAACTCTACCAAGGATTCATTAAGGATGAGGAAGAAGAAATCTCGCTTCAAACGGTCGAAGAGTAAAAGCATCAACATCATACTTGGTAAGTTACGAACAAGCGGATAAACATCGAAATCGGTAAGTCTTCTAACCAAGTTTTGGGAAAACAGGGCACTCACACGAGCACTTTAAAAAAAAACTTCGCTCGGCACGGGGCCGTGTCCGCGCAACTGTCAGGATAAAACCCCTTTTCAAAACAGTTTCTTCATTTCAACACGCCCCGTTTCCCCACAAAACGCTCTAGTCCATGCGATTTTCCGCAGAAATTCGACGTCTCCTCTAATTCCAACAACATCAAGGTATGATTCTATCATCATTCGTAGTTAGATTAGATACTTGCATGTAGTTAAAACATAAAAAATTTGGGGAAAAATCTAGGGTTCTTGAACTTCATCCGGATCGAACCTCAAATTTTTGCATAAATCTGTTAGCATTAGTTTAGATTAGTGTTATGGGAAGTAAATCCACTTGTATTGTTCATAAATTCACCCGATTTCTCACAAAAACCCCAAACCCTTGTTTTTTAACCGAAAAAGATAAAATCGAAGGGGTAAACGGTTTGTTTTGGGAAAAACGGCACTTGGGGTTTCATTTTCGGGGGAAACCGCACCTATTGGACCAACAATTTTCAAGTTTTCAAAACCGGGTCGAAAAATGAAGTTTTTGAGTTACAGACACCTGGACACGGGGTCGTGTTCGCTGAACACGGGGCCGTGTCCAGCTCGCTGTTTTCAGTTTTCTCCGAAAAGTCCATTATTTCGCACTAACTTTTGGTGTATTCTTTCAGATGTCGAAGAAATTCACGAGGTTCAACGCAAATGAGCTCGACGCTAGGGCAAGATACGAAGTACTTCAAACAAGACCGGAAGAATACCCAAGACAAGTGTACACGGATCTTTTAGCCGTGGTGAACCAACTTGACCGGTTTAACAACCTCGTTACCGGTCCACTAAGAATCGCCCTAACCACTCGACTTCGCTTAGTCCACGAGTGCACTATGGAATTCTATAGCACCTTCATGTTCAATTCAAGGTGCGACCCTTTCGACAATGATGGGGTGGCATTCCGATGTGGTGGAACTAGGTACTCGATTTCGATGGCACAATTTGGGTCGATAGTCGGGCTATATACGGAGGAAGATGCGGGTAATGAAGAGAACACCAGAGGGGTGCGAGAGTTGGATGAGAACGAACGCCAAGCCGTGTGGGCTCAGATTGGTGAAGGGCACTACAACCCAAGCAGCACTAAGAGCACTAAGTTGAGGGAGCCACTCTACCGATACATCCATAGGGACCTCGGTTACTCTCTTAGCCAAAGGCATAGCGTTGTTAGGTTGAGAGATTTAATAGTCCTTCACTGCATTCATACCCGCAGACATCTCGATGTTCCTTTTCTCCTACTCCGAAACATGCATTGGAACAGGCTTGCTACTCCACCAACCCCTATCTTCTTTGGGGGTGGATATACCGTCTCTTCAAGCACTTCGTGAACATACCTAGGTCTTTCGAAAGGAGCCCATGGTCGGGAAGAGTGGATGTGCACATGTGCCGATCCATGAACCTAATATATGAGGCTGAAGACGGGTCAGTTAGCTTCCAAAGGATGCAGGGGCATGCATGGAACCCGCAAGAGGCACTAGTCCTTCACGCTCCACAGTTTCAACAACCTCCCCATTACCAGTACCAGCCTTACGGTGATCCGGGCCAATCCTCCTCACAAGGAGGTGGTTTTCCTAACTTCCAAAGTTTACATGACTTATTGCAGGAAAACCTCATGTGCACTAGGAACACCGACAACCTCGCCAATAACACTTACTCTCGGATCGAAGCTATTGAAAGAAACATATCCGATATTCAAGATGACATCGGGAGCATCCGTGAGTACATGGCGGGGCACGGAGGAGGAGGTGATGATGAGGATGAGGACATGGACTAGGCAGGTGGAGTAGGAGCAGGAGCAGCTGGTTGGTGATCCCACAGGTTAACCCCCCTTTCTATCGAACAATTTCCGGCCTGCGTGCCGAGTGTTGAACAATTTACTTTCCCTTTAACTCTTTTTATTTTCTGCTTTTGTTTTTTATTTTTTAACTTTGTGGTTTGGATGTTGAACTTGGTAATCTAGGATGTTTGCTATGGTTTGGTGTTGTGTTTACTGATAAAACAAGTACATATGAGGCTTAGAGTACTAAATATTAGTACTACTAAAGCCGGGACAGGAAAACCGAAGCCAGAAACCTGTTTTTCACCATTGCAGATTGTCTACACGGGGTCGTGTCCGGCCGACACGCCCCCGTGCCCACCTCCCAGATTTGCTATTTGTTTAAATTCTGTAGATTTTTGCCAGACACGGGGTCGTGCCCAGCCAACACGCCCCCGTGTCCACCTTCTGTAAGTTTTCGTTACTGGCACTCTGAACACGTGGTCGTGTTCACTCGACACGAGGCCGTGTCCAGACGACCAGTAACACAAATCTTTGATTTTTCACATCTTTTTACACATTCAATCAACCTAAAAACTTACTTTTGGGGCACATTGAGGACAATGTGTAATTTAAGTGTGGGGGGATGCTAAAACTTTGAATCTTGCAAGTCCTAATTAACAAGTCTTGCACAAAACTCTATTGAAACCGCTAATCACCCCAAATTTTTTCAAAAAATTTCATTTTTTTTACTTGTCTAGGTTTAAGTTGGGAATTTCAAAATTCTAGAAACGTTATATTTTCATAAATTTACAACCGATAGCGTCGTGATAAAAAGAACCAACATAAGAAAATTATGAAACGGCATGACAAACTTAGTTAAAGTTTAATTATATATACTTGACCACATAAAAACCCATTCCCACAAAAGTGAGTTTTGAGCTTTTGTCGAGCATACAAACACATAACTTTAATGCTCATTTTTCGTTTCTTGTGTGAATAGCCGCTTGGTTCTTACAACTCTAGAACTTGCCACGACGATACATTCCCGGTCCTTACCAACTTAAACCCGAGTAAGTAAATGATGGAGGCATTAGGACTAACTTTTTTTTTCTACACCATTATTTTTCTACCCAAAATCCCCCTAGTTAACCCCTTTGAGCCTAAACCTTTTCATTTTTTAACCAAAAAAAAAACCACCCTTTTTAACCACCTAAACCCTTTTTCCTTTTTAAACCCTTTATGTTAGTAACAAAGCTCGGTTTTTCCTATGACTTCCTGAAAAAAAAAAAGAAAAAAAAAATGATGAGGATGAAGCCAAAGAAATAACCAAACAAGATTATCAAAATTAACTTTGTTTGAAATTCTTCATCAAAATAAAAAGTTTTGAAAAATATCAAGTCTTATGAAAATCGACGCTTTTTACGCTTTTCGCCCTTTTACTAACCACTAACCCAACCACCCACCTTTAGCCCAAGCCTAACCTTTCACGCAAAAAAGTCCTCTTGATATTTACAAAGGTGTATAGTTAAAAAGGAGGAGGATTGATTGCTTGGCAAGCTTATGGTAGGAGTAAGTTCCATGCCGCTCTCGAGTGATTCACTAAAAATACACCTTCGGCCGAGTGTTGAGTGATCCCCCGTGAGGTATGTGAACTTGTATATAAATGGAGTTTTAAAAGGGCATGTTATGCCCTAATAAGTAATTTATCTTATGAAACGTTTTTAATAAATCATGACAAATAGGATTGTAAATAAATAAAAATAAAACTTAATAACGAATCTTGGAAATCCCGACACTCTATGACAAGTCCAAAAACCTTCTCTTCTACCCATTCCATTTGGGAGTGTAAAGCCACATTATAAAGAGTTTTACTTGAGGACAAGGAAAGATTCAAGTGTGGGGGTATTTGATGTGCACAAAATGCAACATATCAATCACATCAATTGTGGCATAAAACTAACCCTTTTTAGTACTAATGTTGGAAAAAATGTGTTTTTATCTTCCTTTGGTATTTTCAGGATTAAATGAGCTCAAATAAACAAAAGAAGCAAAAAGGCAGCTAAATCTAACATAAATACAAGAAAAGGAACAAACGTAGCATGCCCGACCCCCAGACAGCATCTGCCCAAGCAAAACAAGAGAACAGAAGGCTGAACACGCCCCGTGCTCAGTGAGCACAGGGGCGTGCCCAAGTGTCAGCAGAAAAGACAAAGTTGTAGAAGCTTCTATCGCCCACCACGGGGCCGTGCTCAGCGGACACGGGGCCGTGGTCAACTATAAGATTCGCAGAATCCAGGCAAATCTTGATAGTACAGCTACGCTTCTGCACATAGGGTCGTGCTCAGCGGACACGGGGGCGTGGTCAACTAATGCAGACAAACTGCAATTAATGAAGAAAGGGAGAAGGATGGACATGTTGCCGTGCCTAATGGACAGGGGGCCGTGCCCGAGCTTCTGTTCAGCATATAAATAGGAATGCTTGGATCACTTGCAACTCATCCCTTGGCCACCACCTCTCTCACACTTCACTCACCACCCACCATCATCATCCATTGTCCATCATAGAGTGTGTGAGTCGTCTCGGGGTCCAAGATTGATCGTAAGAGTTCTTGACAATCAAAGGGCATGTTTGCCTAAGTCTCTTACATCACTTGGTGAAGACAAGTGTTTAGTGTAATACTTTTTATTTTTAATCTTTTCGCACTTTTTATTTGGTTATCTATTAATGACTTTAATAACTAGTTTCTTATGTTGAATGTGATTCTTCCTTATCGTTTGTCCGTGGTGTCTTGGCATTATTTTACTGTCTATATAAAATAAATGATTTTCACTATTCATATCTCCACGGTCTATATGGAGATATGTTGGCTACCTGGTCGGGGGTTAAGGGAACAGTTTGGTAAGAGTCTTGCCATTGTTCAGTGTATAGATCCTGCAAAGGACCTGGGTCAAATTTAGTA
Organism: Helianthus annuus; assembly: GCF_002127325.2. NCBI lineage: Eukaryota > Viridiplantae > Streptophyta > Magnoliopsida > Asterales > Asteraceae > Helianthus > Helianthus annuus. The sequence goes on along the minus strand of NC_035441.2, from coordinate 59,244,631 downwards.
GGACCTCCTTCAATACCCACCGGTGTTGGATGGCGGGGGTCCAAACTCTTTGACCCCCTCATCAGTTAAACTACTATTAAAACTTTAACCTGGCTACTTAGGACTGTATCCCTGCTGACTCAGACTACTTAGCCGAGGGTAAGTCACCTTCATAAGAGAGGCCTACCATATTATGCATTAATAACTTAATTAATTATCTTTCAATAATCCGACCATTTAGGATTGTATCCTTGCTGACTCAAACTACTGGGTTGACGGTAACGTCACCTTCAAAAGAGGGGCCTACTACAATAACTAGGATAATCTCTTAAAATGTGCAAAAGTGCGGAAATAATCAAAGGTTACACTACACACGAGTCGGATCCAAGTGATTCATCTTGTCTATCTGTTTTTACTTCTATTTTATTTTTTAGCATTTTAGTTAGTTTTATTTTTATAGTTTAAAAACCTTTTTCTAACTTTTGATTTGATTAGACGTTGAGGATAAACCGGTACTAAAAGCTCTTGTGTCCTTGGACGACCTCGGTATCTTACCAACACTATACTACGTCCACGATGGGTGCACTTGCCCATATGTGTGTTTAGTGTTAGTGAATATCGTGTTTTATAAATTTAAAACTTGGCTAAAAAGTGTAAAAAGAGCTTAAAATATACACCTAATATATATAGCACTACACACGCATCATATGTGTTCATATCAGGATTGTTTATCACCCTGTGTGAGCATTGAAATCCCGAAAAACAGTCTTGCAATTACTTCTTAGGGTAAAAAATGGTAAAAAACGATTATATCTTGGACGTGGTTTGATCTCTTTAATCTATTAGAACGATTATATCTTGGACGTGGTTTGAGAACCTGATTCAGATTTAAACAATGCACGCCTCATTTCATCTTTTTTACTCTTTTCTTCGATTTCAACAAATCTTTTCAATAATCAGTAAGCAAATACACAATGGTTGTGGTTTGCACATTTAATCTTCATTGCTTCATTAAAATTAACAATGCGGTCTCGATTGAATATGATTGTTGTCTAAAGAAGCACTTTTATCATGTGCCATATGATTGTCTAAAGAAGCGCTTTTATAATGTGCCATCTGATTGTCATTCCGAATAACTAGCAGAAGACGTGTCGGGTTCTTCTATTAGTTATTCGGAATGTTTCGAATCATCATAGAAGACGTGTCGGGTTTGTATTTCCCATAGCCGCCGTTTCCTTAGTAAAAAACGGTTGCGGTTTGCACATTCAATCTTCATTGCTCATTAAAATTAACAATGCGGTCTCGATTGATGTGTCGTATGACTGTAATAAAACGGAAGCTATCAACGCGGGGATGGGTACAGAACCTGACATGTATTCCTGAATCTGAATCTGAAAGTTAAGTTTGACTCATAAAACTGACACACCCCGACCGCGTAAAACAACGAAACCGCGGCAGAAACGTCGGGGAGTGGAGCGACAGAATTATTGTTTCAAAACCATGGATCAAAAAGTTTCGTTTTATTTAGTTATTAAATATTTACATTGTCTTAAAATTAAACAAACAAGTTCACATATCGACTATCATCGTTATTAAGTCACTAAGGCCTCGTCCAGTCCTAAGTGAGCATGCATCCTAGTTGCAATCAACATCATTCAACACCACCTGAAACATATGTAAAAATAAAGTTAGCATAAAAATGCCGGCGAGCACATAGGTTTTGTGAGAGTGTCAGATTCATGGCTCGTTTACATGTTGAAATAACTCGTACAACTTCGTTAATCGATATTAGAAAACCTTGTTTTGTAAAATGTTTGTATTGTAAAATGAATAACCAAGTCAAAACAGATTGGTTATAGTTTATAAAACCTCGATGCCATGAATCTTGACCCAAAACATTTGTTTAAGTAAACCAAATCGTAAATCATTCTCGTAAAATAACTCGTATGGTTTATATCGTATAGAAAACATTGTTGCGTGACATCGTTTAGAAATCGTTCATCCAAGTGAACTAAATAACGCCACGGAATGTAATATGATAAAAGCACTTATATATAAAAAGTACCAGCGGCGTATCTACCATGTTACACCCGTCCTGTTATCTAATCACATACCAAAAACCCATCGTTTAAATCATATAATTCGTTCATGCAATAAACCATCGTTCATCTGCTTAAATCGTTCAAATTGTTCATAATCGTTCAATCGTTCAAATTCGTTCAATCATTCAGATTCGTTCAGTCGTTCAAAAATCGTTCCAAATCATTCTCGTTTTAATTGTGAAAACTAACTTTTGGTCGTCTCGTGAATACAGTCAAACCTTCGTGACTCGTCCATCGTTCAACTCATATTAACAAACCACCAAAGGGTAAGTTAACAATCATCAGTTTCAGTCGTTACCCATATAACCCCCACACATAACCATGGCTGCAGTCCGATAACGGGATTTGTCAGATCCTATGGTACCATGACCTAATACTGGTCGGCTCGGCTAAAGCTAATGAATGTCATTCGTTATGTAAATACGTCCAACAAGTTCGTTCACATTATCGAAATCGTTATTGTTTAATATAAACCATAGTATTCGATTTTGAAATCATCGTTAAAAGCATCGAAATCGTTTAACACATATGAATCACCCCAAAACAATCGAAAACAGTAAAATAGGGGAACTATGTACTCACATCGTAGTGCAAAGTATCCTTGATTAAATGAACTAACAAAGCTCAAGCAAACCAAGGAAATCAAATAACACCTAATAATCGAATCGCTAAGTTAATAAATTGACACCTAAATCGGAAGATCGGGTAGAATGAGGTATTTGTAAACCAAATGAGTATTGGAACTCATGTCATATGGTTTAACAAAGCCTACATTCCAAATCGGAACCTATCCTAAGTGCTTATGACCCGTTACGACCCATTAAGGTAGCTTATGCTACTTTAACGCGTTGTTCGCGCAAAAGCGCGTTCGAGACGCCTAACTAGTCCTATGACAAGTATTATATGCCCTAACATGTTTAAATATGTTGCATAATCAGTTTAAGTGACAAAAGTTAGGTTACATATGCTTAAAATCAAATTATGCATGAAAAGGGCATTTTGGTCATTTTCCTAAGGCATATAAACTACCTATCATACAACTAATTAAACTAAGTGACATAAGGTATAACCTCGGAAGGTTATTCCCTATACAACTATGGTCACAATATATGCTTGGTCGGATCCTAATGATCAGCCAAACGGGTCGGGTTCGAAAGTCTAAGCGGTTGTCAAGACCGCTTGACTTACGACCCTATACAAGCACTAGACCAAAAGTGACGAGTTAAACATGTTAAAACATGTTTAACTAAGTTAGAAAACAAGTTTGATAACAAAAAAAAGTGTTTTGATACCCGAAAATAGCTTCGTTGCAAAATACGCATAAAAACGTATTTTAACCGAAACTTTAACTCGTCACTTCGACTAATCAACTTGGTAATCAGTAGGTATAGTCACAAGGGACTATAACCATCGTGATTACGCTCACGTTGCAAAGTTCGAACGAACTTTGTGTTGACCAATTCGTGGTCAAAGCAGAAAGTCAAACACTGTTTGACTTTCATGCTTGAAAAGCATGAAAGAAGCTTACAAAAGATCCAAGCAATGAAGATTTGAACTCAAAATACTCAGGTATGAAGGTTCACAAGTGAGAGCTTCAACTTAGAGAAGAATTGAGATCAAATTGTGAGGAATGAAGTGAAGAACCCACTTCTATTTATAGTAAGCTTGGATTCTTAGGATCTTGACAAGTGTTTTTGCAAGAATCAAGGTTTAATCCTAACCATACACTTGTGGAACATGGTTTAGTATACAATGGGAGCTCCAAAACTAGTTCATAGTATTGAAAAAGTTGCATAAAAGACCCTCAAATTCAAGCTAGTTGCTGAAAACAGGATTTTTGTCAAAACAGGGCCGTCGCGTGCCGCCATGGCACCACCCTGTTGCTGTGGCGCGACGCCACCCCCTATCTGAACCAGAAAGTTTCACAAACTGGCAGAAATGGTCCCTGCAGCATGTTTAAGCCATTTTCGACGCGTTTAAACCCTGTTAACCCATTTTCAAGGCTCTACAAGGATGTTAAAGCATAGGGGACTTGAAACATGCATGAAATTATCTCGGATGTCGGTTCATTTGGTCGTACGGTTGCGTTGTTCGGTTAATTACGACGAAAACTCAAAGGGACGCGAAAACGATCCAAATTACACGATGAATGGTATTTTTGCATTCCAATCACTAAAATAAAATATTTTAATGATTACAAAAATTTTTGGATGTCCGGATATGTTCAGAACGTAAGATATGCGCGTAAATGCAAACTTATGCACTTTTTAACGCTTTTAGTCCCTGTTGATCAAATAAGTTTATTTCGTATACCGAACCCCTCAAAGCCTATTTCTAATCTATGTAAAGGATATTTATGGTATGTTTAGCTTATGATAAAGTTCCGGAATGTTCGTTACTATACGAATCAGAATAGTTTCGCAGTTTGACACAAATGTCCCTGTGATCGAATAAACTTGTTTTCGACACACCAAACCCCAAAACTTATTTCTAAGTTATGTAAAGGTTATTTAAGGTATGTTAAACCTATATCACTATTCCAGAGTGTTTGTCACGTTAATCTGATTACGTTTATGCATCAGTTTGCATATAACATTCCAGAAAGCGATTTAAAGCTTGAAATCGAACTAGAATCAAATCGTAAAATCGTCAAACACAAATACACAAATATTAACACCAACACATATCGTTTCATTGATAATTGATATTGTTTTACATCGTTTACAGAGCATAGTTGTCACAAAAACCCACTAGCAAAAGAAGCGCTTTTATCATGTTAGGGAGAGTGTTCTCGAAATTGAAGGAAAAGGAAAAATGGTTGCTAATGTTTTTCAGTATTCGGATTTTGTTGGTTTGTTTCCAGCTAGGGTTTAGAATGGTTGAAGGAATGTTGGTGATTCTATAATATTCATGTGGCTGTTAACTGTACTCATCCCAACGTTGATAGCTTCCGTTTTATTACAGTCACACGACACATGATAAAAGCGCTTCTTTAGACAATCTAGGAATGTTTCCGATTTAACTTGCAACATACACCAAAGCTTCATGCAAACAATCATATGCAATCGAGACCGCATTTTTTACCCTAATAAGTAATTGCAAGACTGTTTGTCAGGCTTCCAATGCTCACACAGGGTGATAAACAACGTTGATATGAACACATACCAACTGCTTTATCTTGAGCCCATACATGAATTTAATTCAATCAATCATATTAATACATCATTAGTAGTGCATTCGGAACCGAGGGTTTCTAAACTTAATGGTTATAGTTATTCAGAATGTTTCGGATCATCTTTAGTAGTGTTTGTTTGAGAACTTGATTCAGATTTAAACAATGAATGCCTCATTTCATCTTTTTTTACTCTTTTCTTTGATTTCAACAAATCTTTTCAATAATCAGTAAGCAAATACACAATCTTTTTTACCCTTGAATCCTAGTGCTTCTCTAAAAATATTTGTTTCTTTCCTTTTCATGAGGTAAAACCGGTTTCACGTTAAATCCACGATCAATGTATGTTGGTTAATTGTAAGTATTGCTTTTGTGTTAAGACGCCTCATTTCATCTTTTTTACTCTTTTCTTCGATTTCAACAAATATCTGCAATCTCCACTTGTACACTTTCAAGATCATTCACCTCTTTCAACCTACCAAAACACCTTAAACCCCTTCTTTTCTTCCCAAAACCAACCCGCAACGAATTTGACAACTGTGACAGCTTATTAAAAATAGAAATCACCTCCAATCCTATCCTGGTCAAATCACACAATATAAAGTTTAAACTTATCATGTGTTCTAGTTTGGAAAGATGACCGAATAGAGATCTAAATAGCAAACGATTGCGGTTTGCACATTCAGTCTTCATTGTTTCATCTGATTGTCATTCTGAATAACTAGCAGAAGAACCCGACACGTCTTCTCATCTGATTGTTTATTCGGTCATACGACACATGAATGTTTAATCTCTTTAATTTATTAGAATGATCCTTGTTTTGTCACGTACATGCGTTTAATTCTCAAACATCATTACGAATTCCACGTTTACATTGTGTAGTTATTCGGAATGTTTTGAATCATCATAGAAGACGTGTCGGGTTCTTCTACTAGTTATTTGGAATGTTTCGAACACGTTGGTATTTAAATACGAAGGGTTTAGTTAGAAGAATGATTGATGTTGAAACTGGTTTTACCTCATGAAAAGGAAAGAAACAAATATTTTTAGAGAAGCATTGGGATTCAAGGGTTTAGTTAGAAAATAATCCTAATTACTTCTTAGTTAAATTGCTACAACCTTCCTTTTCCTTCAATTTCCAGAACAGTCTCCCTTGATGTTGAAACCGGTTTTACCTCATGAAAAGGAAAAGAAACAAATATTTATAGAGAAGCATTGGGATTCATAACGTATAGTTAACAGCCACATGAATATTATAGAAACACCAACGTAACACAAGAACGATAGATACATAACCCGACATTCCTTCAACCATTCTAAACCCTAGCTGGAAACAAACAAACAAAATCCGAATACTGAAAAACGTCAGCAACCATTTTTCCTTTTCCTTCAATTTCGAGAACATTCTCCCTAACATGAGAAACGAAAGGGATTTTGAGCAGTTGGTCGATGACATGATAGATAAAGATCTTGACACGATCATATCCATTTTCAAGTATTAGACTAGATAGTCCAAGATGAAATATATTAAAACCATTCAAGCCCACCAGTCTACAATGTGTTATGGTGAGATTTTTCAAGTTTGCACAATGGGAGAAAAGATCAGCACCCCTGTCAGTGGGAGAAACGAAAGGGATTTCGAGCAGTTGGTCGATGACATGATAGATAAAGATCTTGACACAATCATATCCATTTTCAAGTATTAGACTAGATAGAAGACGTGTCGGGTTCTTCTGCTAGTGGTTTCTGTAACCAATTGGGAACCACACATTTGCTTCAAGATTTACGTCTGATGTCCAAGTTTGATCACATTTGACTTCATCTGCGGTAGTCTAATGACTTTCTTCCCACGTTTCTGCACCGTGATCTTCATATTCTTGGTTTAATACCAACTCATCTTTAGTGGTGTTTGTTTGAGAACCTGATTCAGATACACAACGGTTCTCCAATTCCAGATCAGTAAGCAAATACACAACGGTTCTCCAACTCCAGATCGGAAGATGTGATTAAGGTAAGCGGAAATGGTGATTTCCCATAGCACCGTTTCCGTAGTCAAAGACGGTTGCGGTTTGCACATTCAATCTTCATTGCTTCATTAAAATTAACAAGGCGGTCTCGGTTGCATATTTTAGAGAGACCTTTAAGTACGGATCCTACAACTGCATTTGGAACAAGAAGTCCAATAATCCGTTCATTACCTATTGTTGTCTCAACAATATGAATGCACATAACGAATTTGACAACTGTGACAGCTTATTAAAAGTAGAAATCACCTCCAATCCTTTCCTGGTCAAATCACACAATATAAAGTTTAAAGTTATCGTGTGTTGTAGTTTGGAAAGATGACCGAATAGAGATCTGAATAACAAACTATGGAGAACTTGTTTGTGTCCGGTTCTTCTGCTAGTTATTCGGAATGTTTCAGATCATCATAGAAGTCGTGTCGGGTTCTTCTGCTAGTGGTTTTTGTAACCAATCCATTATCACCCTTGGTGGTTTCTGTACCCATCCCCGCTGATAACTAGCAGAATCGATAAAAAACCAACACGAAGATCTCTGCGATCGCTAAGGTTTCCATCAACGGACTGATCGGTAACGTTACTCTACTTGTGCTCCGATTTAAGCGGCATGTTCCGATCGACGTTTATCGACATTGTTAAGGGTGATGAAGAGTTTGGAAACCTTAGAATGATTGTGTTTTTATTGGAAAAAATGAGACAAAAAACAACCTATATACGGCCCGTATACAGTTATACGACCCGTATACATGTGGTAACACCAAAAACTTTGGTAAAACCTCACAAAATAAATCCATTGGGCCGTATACGTTTTACTGATCGTATACAAATGTATACGGGCCGTATAACTTTATACGGACCGTATACTATTAAATCAAAAAACATTCCCTGCGCATTTTCCTATTCAAAAACAGTCTATACGGACCGTATAATGTTATACGACCCGTATACAATAGGGGGTGTGAAAATAAAATATAGGATGTGTGTAAATAAAAGGTGTTAATCCTTATTTCAAATAATTGAATACCGAAAAAAAATTATATTATATATATATATATAGTTTTCGAAGTACCATGAGTAGTAATTTCAATTTTAAAATAATATATAGCTTTTTAATATTTTATTATATTAATATATTTTTTTAATATTTACTTTTAACTTTTAACATGATTAAAAAAAAATTTCTATTTACTTTTAGCTTTTAACTTATTTTTATTTTTTCTATTTCTAAAACCATATTTTCTTTATCATTTATTTTGTTTTTAATAATATTTTTTTTCTTTTTTTAAATCTATCTTTACTTTATCAATTAATTTGATATTTCTTTAATAACTTATGTTCGTTATTTTTTTTTTCTGAAAACTTAAGTACGTAGTTGAGCTTAATTTTTACCCTTGATTAATATAAGTTTGAATAGTAATTTAAAATTTAAAATAATATATAGCTTTTTAATTTTTATTATATTAATATATTTTTCTTAATATTTACTTTTACCTTCTAGCATATTTTAATTTTTTTCTAGTTACTTTTAGCTTTTAACGTATTTTTATTTTTTCCTTTTCTAAAACCATATTTCTTTTATCATTTATTTTGTTTTTAATAAGATATTTTTCTTTTTTTAAATTTGTCTTTACTTTATCAATTAATTTGATATTTCTTTAATAACTTATGTTCATTAATTTTTTTTAGTAAAAACTTAAGTATGTAGTTGAGCTTAATTTTTACCCTCGATTAATATAAGTTTTATTAAAAACGAATTTATATTAAAAAATAAAGTATTTATTTGCTATCGTAAAATGATATGATGATAAACTAAACCGATTCTAACAGTTTGTCTTTCTAAACAACATGCTACATTTTCAAATAACGTTTTTTTACATTATCATTTGCTCTGTTTCGCCGCAACACGCGACTGAAAAAAACCTAGTGATAACAAGTCACCACCATAATTTCAGTTTATATTGTTTTCTTTTTATACATGGTTTAATTTGGATGATTTTTCTTAAATTGTGAAACATATTCCAAACCACTATTTTTTTTTTTTTTTGAGATAGATGGAGGTGGCTATGAATATTGTGGCACGAGGCGCACATAAACCGTGATAAGGCTAGAAGGTATGGGGAGGGTCATCCTCAAGGTGATGGGCCACCACGTAGGACGCCACATCCTCATTCCATATGGGATGGCCCTCCAAGCAATTTTAAGGGGCTGAAGGATGGGGCCCCACACTATTTATAAAAACAATTAAAATATTAGAGAGAGATAATTGATTTGATTTTAGAGAGAGACGGGAGAAAGGTGGGCTGACGAGTTCGTCTAGAAGCGGACGATGATGACGGGATGGGGCTAAGGGGGGCGGTGTTCCGGGGCGGCGCCAGGCCTCGCCGTGCCTTGGCCGTCCCCCATACCCTCTAGTCTAAGAGAGAGATTCAATGTGGTTTTTTACGGTGAAGAAGACTATGGATGTCAATGTTTTGAAAATTTGATTGTTTATTAAACCAGTGCTATTGGTCGGACTGTTTCAAAAATCCAAATAATTTCATATTTACCAAAATGTTTTTGAACTTACTCAAAGTATAAAATGTAACAAAAATAAATAACAAAGCATAAAATAAATATTGTGATTAAAATAATGTTAAAATAAATCATTAAGAATTTAGAACCTATAGCACAAGTCAAAGAAAAGATACATTTTCATATTTTTCCCATTACTTTGCCTACTTCTACACCGTCTCTTCCACGTCTTCATTCATCTAGATCTAGACGTCGCTACTCTATCTAGACCCGGTTGCCACCACCTTTGTTGAAATCCAACAAAGATGGTATGATTTAATCATTATGGATTCATTAGTTTGACATGTTAACTGGTTCAATGATAATTCGACCATATACGGTCCAAAGGATGCCATTCGGGGGTTTAAAACCACATGGTTGTCGAATAAGATGATGTGGGTTGTTGGTGGGTCTTGGACCCATGACCTTATGGGGAGTAACACCTTAATTTCAATGGATTTATCAACCGGACCTAACCCCTCACCCAGTGGCAGACCCAAGATTTTGTTCATTGGGGTTCACTTTTTTCGGCATTCAAACTTTTCAAAACAAAACATTAAAATTTTCGGGTCGGTCGTTATTCGGGTCGGGGCGAGGAACATGCATTAAAAATATCTAATCATTACTATTTAAAAACACACAATAAAAATATAATGTAAATTCATAGTATACAAGGGTTGTGCCTGTGGTTGGGTGCACATCTTCTGCTTGTTTTTGGTGTTAAAAAAAACAACACACAAAAACAAGTCATACAAGAATTGAACTTGTGACTTCTTGTTGGTAAAGAGGAGATAATGCTACTACACCAGTTTTCCTTTTCTTTTCATGGTGTCCACTTAATTATTTTTATAGGGTTCTTAGAAAATTTAATATGCCAGATCTACTAATTTTTCAAAAAACATTAGGGTCCGGGTACCCCGACCCACTCTATATGAGTCCGCCTCTGCCCCCACACATATTAAGCAATATATTAAAAGAAAAAACTAAAAAAAACATTTTTTAATCGTAAAGAGTCAGTTCTATTACTTTATATATACTACGCACGTCATGTAGGATATCCCAATTGGTAAAGACACATGTCTCTTAGAGGGGTAGGGGCGCCTATCACTCACCACTCACTCATCAGTCACAACATCCCATCAATTTCCACCATGTCATCAAACATTATTCTATCACTAGTGATGGTTTTTAGTGGAAATGTCCATCACTCACCACAGACTATCAAAATCATTAAAAAAACAAAACTGAATTGCATTAACATCAACTTCTTCAAGCGTGAAAATCTCAACGCGTTTTAGGATCCACGCGTGATCAACACCGGCGGCGGCGGTATTCCACACTATGCAACACGTGGTCGGTGATTGATAATGGGGCGCCCCGTCCCCCCTTAAGGGGGAGGTATCAGGTTCAAACTTGAACAAGGATGTAATATATATATATAGGGTAATGCTAGACAAAAAACCCTCAAAATTTTAGGAAACTCTGGAAACTCAAATCTCCCCCCATTTTTACCCAACCTCCCGACATTTTTTTTTTTGAAAAAAACAACACATGTAATATACATGTTTAAAAGTGTTTTGGGCCAAAAAAACAAAAAAGCGCCGAAGGGATGTTTTTTAAAAAAAATAAACAAATTTCAGCAATGTCCGGTTGCCTAACATGTGTTAGGCACAAAAGACAGAAACTTGCTGATTTTTTTTTAAATCATTCCTTCGGCGCTTTTTTGATTTTTTTTGGCCCAAAACTCTTAAAAACATGTATATTACATGTGTTATTTTTTTCAAAAAAAAATGTCGGGAGGTTGGGTTTTCTACGGTTTTCTATTTATATAGGGTTTTCTATATAGCCCTACCATATATATATATATATATAGGGAGCCACTAAAATAAGAACCACCTCCAGTTGTAAGAACCGCGAGAACCACTCTCCACCAATCATGGTTTGCCAAGTATACACTAGTATTTTATATTCTTGAGGGCATTTTGGTCTTTTGATCAAAGTGTCATGTACATTTAATTATCTGACTTGTTTACACTCTCTCTCCATCTTATCAGACTTGTTTAAAAAAGCTATGCACTCTCTCTCTTTGAAAATGCTCTTTGAAATGGTCTTTGAAACCCTTCTCCGGTGAACCTCTCATCCCTCTCATCTCTCTCTCTCTCTTTGTAATCCTTCTCCGGCGACGATTCCGGCCACACACATCTATCTTCCTCTCAAGTTTGAGAGAGAATCGGAGGGGAGAAAGAGAGTGCCGGAGAAAGAGAGATTGGCTCGTGGTGTCTAAAAGTTAGGACGCCGCCGCCACCGTCACTGTCTCCTCCGCCGCCGTTCAGCACCGTTAAACGGAGATAAAACCCTAGGACGTCGCCGCCGCACAGGGGGATGGTGTGTGGTGTCTGAAAGTTGTCCGGTTCCGACAACAGGTATGGTTTCGTCCCCAGTGGTGCCGGTCGTGTCGTTTGATGTCGGTTGTGCCGGTGATTGGATGGCGGTTTGATTTTTGTTTTTTGAATGTTGAACAATCTTGACTCTGTTTTTGCTTAGATCTTGGTATGATTTGTTTTTATTTTTGGATTTGCAAGAAGATAGGTGGGTGTTGATCTTTGGATCTTTAATTTGTGGGTTTGATTTTGCAATCTCAGATCTTTTATTTGTGGGTTTGATTTTTGCAAACAGTGAACTTGGATTTGAAGTTTGAAAGGGCAATCGGTCTAAATGCCCCTGTTTCTTGATCTATGATTTAAATAAAGTTTGTGTTCTTTTGAATCTGTTGGTTTTGATACAGGTTTGAATCTGTTTGAATGATGTTCTTGTTTCCTTTTGAATGTTTAAATCAGTAGAATCCGGTGCCTTATTGAATCGGCGGTGATGATGCAAAAAAAAATTGACGATGGCGCGGCAAGGATGGTGGAGGGTAGGTTTTTGAACCTGCAACCCCACTTTGCAGCCTCTGATTGTCGGAAAATCTGAGCCAAAACTTCGGTTTTTTTTCAAGAATCCACTCGTTCTTTTGTTTTTTGTTTGTTGGGGTTTTTTTTTTTTTTTTGAGGCGTCGATGATGATAGTAAACTATCTGAGACACCACCCAAGTATGCGATTTTCTGGGTGCGTTGGTTTTGCGTAAAAACGGTTTTGTAAAAAAAAGTTAAACCGTAAACTTTTTAACGTAAAAAGTAAAACGTAAAAAGTTTTACGTAAAACGTAAATCATAAAATTTTTTTAGTAAAACGTAAATCGTAAATTTTTTTAGTAAAACGTAAAAAGTTTTACGTAAAACGTAAAAACCGGCACGTAAAACGTAAAAACGTAAAAAATGTTATCGTAAAAAACCGGCGCGTAAAACGTAAAAAAAAAACGTTAACGTAAAAAACCGACGCGTAAAACGTAAAAAAACGTTAACGTAAAAAACCGTCGCGTAAAACGTAAATAACGTTAACGTAAAAACGACGTTAAAAAAGTTAACGTAAAAACCGGCGCGTAAAACGTAAAAAAACCGGGCGCGTAAAACGTAAAAAAACCGGCGCGTAAAACGTAAAAAAACGTTAACGTAAAAAAACGGCGCGTAAAACGTAAAAAACGTTAACGTAATTTACGTTAACGTAAAAACCGGGCGAAAAAAAAGGGCTCTTCAAAACGTTTTTTTTAAACAAATCTTAAAAAAAATATCATAAAAATCTGATTTCAAAAAATTATTTAACAAAAAAATCTATTTCTTAATAAAAAATAAATTAAGACTTTGGTAATTAATGAATAGGACAAAAAAGACAATTAAAAATAATATATATAAAAAGACAAAAAAAGCAATTTTACTTATATACCCTTTTGGATTAAAATATTAAAGACATAATAAGACAAAATCTATTTAATATTAATTTTAACTACTTTTAATCTTGTTCATCCATCTTCTTGATCTAATGGCTAGAAAGTGGTTCTCGTGGTTCTTACAGCTGGAGGTGGTTTTCATTTTAGCGGTCCCCTATATATATATATATATATATATATATATATATATATATATGATGAGGATCATTACAGAACACTAACTATTGCTGTCACACCCCCAAAATACCACATGCGGAAACCCCGCGTGGCGTGTGATGTACCAGGATCCAGCCACCAATCACATTGAACTATAACAAGATATTAAATAAAAGTTTCCATTCATTAAGTTATTGTATTTCTAAAACATAACTTAAAACCCAACATAGTCAGCGAAAGCATAATGTAAACCATTGTTCAAGTATTTCAAAAACCAAGTGTTTGAAAACAGATAGACTTGTCACGTAAATCCAAGTATCTCGACCCATGACCACTCCAGCAATCCCAGATAGCAAGTTCCATGTCCAAGAATCTAACGACCTGCAAGCATGCAGACAAGTGTATCAGCACAAAGCTGGTGAGTTCACAGTTTGTCAAAACGTTTAGTTACCAAATATTAGTTTAAAACATGTTGATAATAACTCGATACCGCAAGTTGGCGTCAGTCTGTTTGCTCTTCCCCAATGCGCTATCAAACATTGGTCGAGTGGTTAATGTCATTAGTTCACGCTCGTCCTCCCCGATACGGTGTGAGGGTGCCAAACCTAATAACGCTATCAACTAATAACCCCGTTGCCTCCCCGGCAACTAGTTCGGTAGTAGATGGGACTTAAGTGATAGAAAGTGAGTGTATTATCCAACATTCCAGTTTAACATTCCAGTTAAACCCAATAACCAAGTATTCATCCCCAGAATATTTACTAGTTATCCCTCCCCGAGACGCATGCTTGAAAAAAAAAAGCAGAAAACTCACCTTAGTTTTGCTCGGTATGTTATATTACGTTATTCACGGTTGGTCAACCAAATCCTAACATGATTACCGATGATAATCAGATTCGTATATGCACATTCAGATCACGTATTCAACAGGTCGCACGTAATAAACATTGTCACGTAACACATAGCAAACATTAAGATTTCATACACGTTCATAACACAAATTCACGTTCCAAATAGTAGCTCAACAGTGCACGACCTCCAAGGCCTATAGTGAGTGTGCGATCCACGTCCAACTGTGTGATCCCAATCCGAGTATGCGAGTCCATACCAGTGCGGCCCAAATGTATCCGGCCCAACGAGGGTATTAATTTAAGGGACTGTGCGGCCCATATGATAGGTAAAGCCTAATCAAGTGTGCAACACCAGACTTAGTGTGCGATTATCGTACAAGTGTGCGATTCGTTTATGTTTGTGGCCCACTAACTAGTGTGCGGCCCAATTGATGGTGCAACTTGTTTCAAGTGTGCGACTAAGATCAAACATTCAAAACTCAGTGTACGTACGAAAGTGTGCGATTAGTTAAGTTGGCTGTGAATCATGGCAGTCAGTTTCATAATCAATCCATTAAATCAGGAACAGTTATTTACACAGCTTTTCAAAGATCTTACCGTTCCCTTTGTGATTAACAACACCAATTAACACAATCATAATTCAAATCGGATCAACTACATTACACCAAACACAAAACTGTTTCTATACACAATCATCATCAACATCATCAAACAGTAGCAACCAAATCATCAATATTATACAACCCTAGTCATCGACTAACATCAATCAACACCAAGAACACTAGCAGATTACATCTAATCTGTTTATATTACAACAAGTGTATCCATGTTTCCAAGCATTAACGAATCAAACATTAACATTGTGAAATCCTAGTTCATGATCATCACCAGTTAGCATCATGCACACAAAACCCTACATTACTATTTCTCAATTCTCTTGCACATAAGGTATCGATCCTAATCATACTATTCACCAATTCCTAACAGTCTCATTCATGAATGATTCTTATGATGATCCATACGAATCCAAAACAATCGAAACACACAATCACACATAACTAACAGAAAATTGAATTAACACAGAACAGACATACTAACCAGATTACGAGACGTTGAGGAGAGTGTTAGGGTCGAGAAGAAAGCTTCGATTGTGAAGGAGAGGCTGCCGTCGACTTCAAAGGAACAAGGAGAGTGCTAGGGTTTGTAATTATGTTATGTATTATGATAATGATAGGGGTTTACACACAAAACATGTGTGTATTCTCTAAGTGTGGGCCGAACCCAGCTCTCGGGTTTCATTTGGGCCGTGGACTAGTTCATAACAACAAAAGGGTGTGTGGCCGAGAGTGAGGTGTGCGACCCGAAGGGTGTTGTGCGACCAAGTTCATAAAACAAAACATCATCTATTGTATAACGATTTACACATTCGTTAAACATATTAAGACATCCAATCAAAACATTCATTCCAATCACGCACACCAGAATACAACGTGACATAAAGTATAAAAGAACTAGTACAAGACTCTTGAAAGTACGGGTTATCACATCATCCCCAACTTGAAAGAAATTTCGTCCCGAAATTCGATAAGCAGTCACAGAGAAGCGGAGTTGTAGCTCAAGATGATTGTGGATTTTCCTTGGGTGCCACAATTGCGAACAAAAAGAACAACTCTAAAATACTAAATTTTATGATTTAAAGTACATATTTTTTTAAATATTATGTTTCTTACAATCATATGTGTATTATATATACATAAAAAACCAACGATTTTAACCTACGCATAGACTACACACATGTTGGTAATTTAACCTACACATAACCTACATATGTGTAGGTTATACAAAAAGTGAAATTTTTCATATTTTGTTTTGAATTCTAGTATAAGAAACAATATATCTTATATTTGTAACATTTTCATTTACTTTTTAGGTTTTTAGGATAGAAAAAATGAGTGATTCATTGTGTTGTGCGTTTTCTCGCAATATTTAGTGTTCTGCATAGAACCTTTCCATATATATATATATATACCACACACATATCTAACTAAAAAGTTACGGCTTTAAGTTTTCTTTACAATGCTAACTCATGTCACACCCCGGCCGTGTTAAAACAACAAACCGCGGCGGAAACGCCGGGGAGTGAATGCGACAGAATTATTGTTTCAACAACCATGGCAATTAAAGTTATGTATTATTAAGATTAAAGTTTACATTATCTTTAAGTTCAAACTAAAATAACATAATTAACTGTCTTTTAAGTCACTAAGGCCCGAGTCTGCCTAAGTGAAGCACAAACACCATCATGCATTAGCACCTGAAAACACATGTAAAAATAGGTACGTCAGCATAAAAATGCCTGTGAGAAACATAGGTTTTGTTTATTTAGATTCATGACTTTGTATTTGAAAGAAGTGTTTAATAAAACGTAGTCATCAACCTTGTAAAATGTTGTCCTTTATGAAATCATATGAAAATCGATATGAAAATCAAATGATGATGAAAGGACAATGCATGGTTAAATGAATAACCAAGTAGAAGTGAATTTGTATAAAAATGTATACTTTGTAAAACAATGTCATGTTCTTGTAAAAATATTTCTTGTCTTGCCCCAAGTGATTTAGATAACACAACAATGTATGATACAATAAAAGCACTTATATATAGGAAGTACCAGCGGCGTATCCACCATGCTTTTATCATATAACACATAGCCCCGTTACATAAGTCACCTATCAATAACCAACCAAAATGTCATGTTAAATGTCAAAATGTTTATGTATAAACCATGTGTAATGTCATGTGTATAACTGTATCATGTATAACTAATGAAATGTATAGCAAGTAGGAAATCATCTACTTAAACTATGTGACGCTGTCAATGTGTAACAAATGCCATGTATGGTGAATAACTAGAAGCTACTCAACCCCATAGAAAATGTACAAAACAACATTTTTGAATAAACCTAAGTTTAAATCAAATGTTATGTTTTGCAGAAAAACAATGCTTTATGATTACAAACATTTATGCAGTAATGTTAATCGCATACATTCAAGCCTTGCGACTGTGGCGACAAACCCTTAAACGAATTAAAGGTTTATCTAAATTATGTAGTCGGATTCTGTCATTCCCAACTTCCAAACAAACCTAGGAAGTCGGAAACGGGAGTTGTCAATTCCTATGGTACCATTACATAAGTCCGAGCGGCGTGATCAATGTTATTGAATGTATTATTGTCCCGATTTAACAAACCAAATGTCATAACCAATGTAAGCATGCTATGAAAACCATGTACTAGGAATGCTAAAAACATGCCTAGTAGAAATGTTCATGTAAAACAATGTGTACATATGCTAAATAAACATATGCAACAAATGTGTAACAAATCAATGCGCTAGCATGCTTGATATACATAGCAAAACACAATGGAAAACATGTACTATAAGTGTACTAGGTGAAACTAGCATGTTTATGTCATAAAAGCATGAAATGCACGAAAGTAACACGTATGTACATGTGTATCACCCCAAAATATTTGAAAACGGTAAAAGAGGGGAACTATGTACTCACTTGGGATTGCTAATTAGTCTTGAGAATAAGACCAATTTAAGCTCCAAGTATCACAGAATCAACCGGCACCTAGTATAGGTAACTATGTTAATAAATCGGCTCCTAAATCGGGAGATAGGATAGAATGAGGTTCTATAAATCAAATGAGTAATTGAACTCATATGGTATGATTTAATAGGCCCTACATTCTGATTGGAAAGTCTACCTAAGTGCTTTTGACCCGTTTCAACACATTATGGTAACATAAGCTACTATGAGGCGTTGTTTGCGTAAAACTATGTTCGGATGGTTAACTATGTGCTATGTCAAGTCTCACATGCCCAATTATGCCTAAACATGTTACTAAATCAGATTATATGTCAAAAATATGTTCACATAGTAAAAATACGGATTCATGTTTCAAAAGGGCATTTTGGTCATTTCCTATGGGCATACAAGCTAACTAGCATATGACTAACCAATCCTATGTGATCACAAGGTATAACCTCAGTGGTTATTCCCTATGCAACTATGATCACTAACTAAGCTTGGTCGGATCCTAAAGATCGACCAAATGTTTCGGGTTCGGAAGTGTAAGCGGTTGTTTAGACCGCTTAACTTACGACCCTAAACAAGCACTAAACTAATAGTATCGAGTTAAACATATCAAAACATGTTTAACCTACTGATTTGGTATCAAAACAAAGTGTTTTGATACCCTAAAGTAGTTCCGTTGCAAAATGCGTGCTAAAACGCATTTTGACCGAAACTTTGACTCGACACTACACATAGCTAACGTGGTAATCAGCGGGTATAATCACTAAGGATTATAACCAACGTGATTACAATCACGTTGCAAAGTTCAACCGAACTTTGCGTTGACCAAAGGCTGGTCAAACACTTGTTTGACTATTTAAACTACAAAGCAAATAAAAGAATGAAAGAAGGCTCACCCAAGTCCTTGCTATCTTTTCTACAAAGAAGACAAGTCCCAAACTCGGTTGAGAGAGCTCCAAAGCAGATAGTAGAGAAGAGAGGAGAGAAATGAGCAATGAAACAATGAAATGGTTGGGCTATATATAGTTTTTCGCAAACCGTTAGGATCGTTTCTTGGAGAGGAGGGCATGATCCAAGCCATACAAGTGTTAAGGACTGATTGGGGGACTTGTTCCCCACACAAACCAGCCCTTAGCATTGAAAATTAGAGATCAAAACCAGCAAAAACGAGCTAAAAGACCAGATTCAATGTTTCTGTACTGTAACACTAACGCGGGCCACGTAAGGATAAGGCTTGGGTTTACGCGGGCCGCCTGGCATCTTTGGCAGATTGGCAGTTTGGGCCCCTGCAGCCCAAAACTTGCATTCCGGCCCATTTTTGACACGTTTAAGCCCCGTTAACCTCATTTCAAGGCTCTAAAATGAAGTTAAAGTATTGGGAACTCAAAAATGCTCAAAAATATCTCGGATGTCGGTTCGTTTGGTCGTACGATCGCGTTGTTCGGTTAATTACGACGGAAGTCGTAACGGTCGCAAAAACGATCCAAATTAAATTAAGCGACGAATGGATTTTTTGCATGCCAATCACTAAAATAAAAATATTTTAGTGTGTACAAAAATTTTGGATGTCCACATGTGGTCAGAACGTAAGATATGCGCGAAAATGCAAACTTACGCTGTTTTTGACACTTTTAGCCCCTGTAAGATCATATAAGCATGTTTTCGCACACCAAACCTATCAAAGCTTATTTCAAAGCCATGTTTAGGTTATATATGGTATGTTTAACTTATGATTAAGTTCTGGACAGTAAGGTTCCATACGAAACGGCATACTTTTGCAAGTTGACGCAAATAGTCCCTGAGAGCGAATAAACTTATTTTTGCCATACCAAAGCCTTTAAAACTTATTTCTAAGTTATGTAAAGGTTATTTAAGGTATGTTAAGTTTATGTTGATGTCCCGGAGTGTTTGTCGCGTTATACTGATCGTGTTTACGCATCAGTTTGCGTATAACTCTCTAGAAAGCGATATAGAGCTCAAAATCGATCAAAAATCAACATGGGCACAAAACCAAACATAAATGACAAACATTGGGGTCAAAACACATTGTTTTATTAATATTGTATTGTTCAGAGTTGTATAACGACATCACAAGCACAGATGTCACAGTCTCCCCTACTTCAGGAAATTTCGTCCCGAAATTTATTTAGAGGAAACTTGTGAGAATAGATGCGGATATTTCGCTTTCATCTGATCTTCACGTTCCCAAGTAATCTCTGGGCCACGTTTAGATTCCCAACGAACTTTGACCAACCGAATCCGCTTGTTCTTCAACTGTCTGAATGTACGGTCCACTATCTCCACAGGTTTCTCGACAAAGTGCATTGTCTTATCAACACGGATTTCATCAAGTGGTATGTGGAGGTTCTCATCAGCTAAACACTTTCTGAGATTGGACACGTGGAATGTTGGATGAACATTTCCAAGTTCAGGAGGTAGCTCTAATCTGTAGGTTGCTTTTCCGATTCTTTCAACGATCTTAAATGGTCCAACATAGCGTGGTGCAAATTTTCCTTTCTTTCCAAATCTAATCACACCTTTCCAAGGGGATACCTTGAGTAGGGCGTGATCACCGACTTGAAATTCTAAGGGCTTGCGTCGTTGATCCGCGTAACACTTTTGACAGCTTCTAGCTGTCTGTAGGTTATCACGAATCTTCTTGACCTTATCTGTAGTCTCTAGAATGAGTTCAGGTCCAGTAAGCTGAGCTTCACCTATCTCATTCCAGCAGACCGGTGAACGACATTTTCGACCGTATAAAGCTTCGAAAGGAGCCATATTGATGCTAGAGTGATAACTATTGTTGTAGGAGAATTCGATCAAAGGTAGATGCGAATCCCAACTACCACCAAAATCAATCACACACGCTCTAAGCATATCCTCCAGTGTCTGGATTGTTCTCTCAGATTGACCATCTGTCTGCGGATGGTACGCTGAGCTCAAATGAAGTTGGGTACCCATGGCAGATTGCATGGTTCTCCAAAAGCGAGACGAGAATCGAGCATCTCTGTCAGATATAATGTTCAAAGGAACACCATGTCGAGATACAATCTCATCAACATAGATTTTGGCCAACTTGTCAGCAGATAGATCCTCACGGATCGGCAAGAAATGTGCTGACTTTGTTAGACGATCAACAATAACCCAAATGGCATCATGACCTCTTTTAGTGCGCGACAGCTTGGTAATGAGATCCATAGCAATGTTTTCCCATTTCCAAACTGGAATCTCTGGTTGCTCCAATAATCCAGAGGGATGTTGATGCTCTGCCTTAACCTTAAGACAAGTAAGGCATTTGGAAACATACAAGGCAATGTCTTTCTTCATACCCGGCCACCAATACTGGGTTCGAAGATCCTTATACATTTTGTCTGCACCAGGATGAATAGAATAACGAGACTTGTGAGCTTCATCCATAAGCAAGGTGCGAAGATTGTCTATACTTGGGACCCACAAACGGCCCATGAAATAGAATATCCCAAAGTCTTTCAGTTCAAGCTCAGGATTAGTATGACATGGTAACTCTTTACCCATCAAGTCTTGTGTAACACAAGTATGTTAAGCCTGAATTATGTGGGTTTGAATGTCAGATCGAACCTGAACACAGTGAAGCTTGACATGTTCCTTACGACTCAATGCATCAGCCACGACATTCGCCTTACCAGGATGGTAGCGAATTTCGCAATCGTAGTTGTTTAGGAGTTCAACCCAACGTCGTTGCCTCATGTTAAGTTCTTTCTGATTGAAGATGTGCTGGAGACTTTTGTGGTCAGTAAACACTACACACTTTATACCATAAAGGTAGTGTCTCCAGATTTTGAGAGCAAAGACTACTGCACCTAACTCAAGATCATGAGTGGTGTAGTTCTTCTCGTGTACCTTTAGCTGTCTTGATGCATAGGCTATAACTTTGTTTCTTTGCATAAGAACACAGCCAAGGCCTAAGTTGGATGCATCACAGTACACGACAAAGTCGTCGTTACCCTCGGGCAAAATAGAATAGGCGCATTGCAGAGCTTCTGTTTTAAGGTCTGGAAAGCTTCTTCCTGTTTAGGTCCCCACTCAAAAGGTTTGCCTTTCTGAGTTAAAGCAGTGAGAGGAACCGCAATCTTGGAGAAGTTTTCAATGAAACGGCGGTAATAACCCGCTAGACCAAGAAATGAACGAACTTCGGTAGGAGTAGTAGGTGTATCCCAATCCTTAATCGCACTGATTTTGGCGGGATCTACATGTATACCTTGTTCGTTGACGATGTGCCCCAAAAATTGAACTTCCTTAAGCCAGAATTCGCACTTGGAGAATTTGGCAAAAAGCTGTTCTTTCTTTAAGAGCTCCATTATAAGACGAAGATGTTGCTCATGATCAGCTCGAGTCTTAGAATAAATCAGAATGTCATCAATGAAAACAATGATGAACTTGTCCAAATAAGGCTTACAAACCCTATTCATCAAGTCCATGAAAACAGCAGGAGCATTAGTTAAACTGAAAAGCATAACAGTAAACTCATAATGACCATAACGCGTATGAAAAGCTGTCTTGGGAATATCTTCTTCGACCACTCGAAGTTGATGATACCCAGAACGCAGATCAATCTTTGAAAAGCAAGTAGCACCCTGTAGTTGATCAAAGAGATCATCAATGCGAGGTAGGGGATATCGATTCTTGATGGTAAGCTTATTAAGCTTACGGTAATCGATACACATCCTGAATGATCCATCTTTCTTCTTCACAAATAGGACAGGAGCGCCCCAAGGGGAAAAGCTTGGACGGATGAATCCTCTGTCAGAAAGCTCTTGAAGCTGCTTAGATAACTCTTGCATCTCAGACGGTGCAATACGATAAGGTGACTTAGCAATGGGATTTGCGCCAGGCACAAGATCAATGCGAAACTCAACTTGGCGTACAAGGGGTAAACCAGGTAATTCTTCAGGAAATACCTCAGGATAATCCCGAACAACAGGGATATCTTGGATTGATTTACCCTTGCCTTTATCCTCTACGACATGTGCTAAGAAAGCAACATACTTCTTGCGTAGATATTTGCGGGCTTGGGTACAGGACATAAGCTTAAGACCACTGACAGGTTTCTCCCCACGAACTTCTAAGATCTCACCAGTCGAAAGCGGTATACGAACCAACTTCTCAAAACATACCACCTCAGCATGGTACTTGGATAACCAATCCTTTCCTACTATTATATCGAAGCTCCCGAGTTGCATCGGTGTGAGGTCAATGGGGAAAAGATGGTTATTGAGATTCAACTGGCAATTTCGAAGAACCGAGTCGAGTACAAATTGTTCACCACTAGCTACTTCTACTGTCAAGGGCTTTCCTAGTTTTGTTCTAGTCATCGCAAGCAAAGGCTCAAATGCTAAGGACATAAAACTCTTATCGGCACCCGAATCAAATAGAACAGAAGCAGGATGGTTGTTAACAAGGAACGTACCGTTCACCACTTCGTTATCCGCACGAGCCTCATTTGCATTAAGATTGAAAGCTCTACCACGAGCTGGTGCTTGATTCACATGTGCCAACCTCGGGCAGTTGTTCCTATAGTGGGTCAGATCCCCACAATTGAAACATGAACCAGGCGGAAAGTGAGGTCGTGCAGGATTCTGAGCAGGGTTTTGTGCTGCTTGGTTTTGAGCTGCCTGATTCTGGTTAGGAGCAAAATGGCAAGTATTCGCAAGATGACCAGACTTGCCACAATTCGTGCAGATACGACATTGCAACTGTGGCTGGTGGTGGCTATTACATCTGTTGCACAGAGGTGCATTTCCAGCATACTGCCTCTTGGCAGCAGGTTGTGCAGCCTGATTGGGAGCAGCCTGGTTGGTCTGAGCAGTAACAGCATAGTTCTTGGAAGCCTTACGCTTCCTCGATTTCTTAGAAGACTCAGCAGCCTTCTTGCCCTTACTCTCCTTGGTGCTATCAGACTTTTTCTGCTTCTTGTCACCTTTTCTGTGGAGTTTACCCTTTTTGATTTGGGATTCAGTAAGGGTAGCATCTAGCTCAATGGCCTGACGGACGGTAGTAGGATGGCTGCCAGTGACAATATCCTGAACAAGATCTGGCAAACCGTCTATGTACCTCTCGATTGCCTTATCCAAAGGCGTGACCATTGTAGGACAGAGCAAGCTTAACTCCTCATATATGTCTGTATAAGCTCGGTGTTTACCACTGTCTTGCTTCAGATCATTGAACTCATCTTCTAGTGCCCTCTGCTCGTGATGAGGACAAAATTCTCTCATCATGAGAGCCCTGAGTTCCTCCCATGTCTGACCCAAAGCAACATCAGCACCTCTATCTCTCATTACCCCATTCCACCAGGTAAGAGCTCTCTTTTGGAATACACTTGAGGCAAACTCAACCTTACGATTGTTCGGACACTGAACATGGCGAAATGTGCTCTCAAGACTCTCAAACCACTGGAGAAGCCCTGTTGCTCCTTCAGTACCACTAAACTTGAGTGGTTTAGTCGAGTTAAACTGTTTAAAGTTGCACGGAGCAGGTGCATTAACATTGTTATTGGTGGCTTGGTTTATTTGAGTTATGAGACCAGGTAGCATAGCAGCCATTTGCTGTGCTATAATAGCTGCCAGTTCGGCATCAGGTTGGGGAACGTTATGTCGAGGAGGCATTCTAAAAGAGGAAACATGAGAGAAAATGAGTGAGATGATGTGATGAAAATGAGATAACAATAAAATCGACAAAAAGCAAGGATGGTGGTCGTTTGTTTGTTACCACAAAGCAAACAAACAACACACGGTGACAAATCAAAGTAAATGAGTCATAATAATGTATCACCGAAGACATGCTCGCCTATAAGTGAACACTCACCCCAGGAGTTCCCAGGTAAGAGTGACTGGTCCGATACTGCGGATTTGTACAAACACTCTAGCCTTAGACAGAAAACTCAGGGTACAGGCATTCACCCTTCCAGTTTGCACGTGTTCACATTATTTAGACCCAAAACTTTGACGAGATTTTGAAAATTTGGAAGGTATAAGACCAAAATAAATCATCTAAGGATAGATGATTGATTTTCAAAAATCATTTTGGAAAGTTGTGTTCAAGTTTTGGTAATCACCTAAGGATAGGTGACGTGTATTGTTTTAAGATCTAAACACAAGTAAACTTGTGTTAGGGTCCTAGAAAGTTATAGTCTAGGTCAAAGCATTACTAATAACCTAGTTCCCTATAACCATTGGCTCTGATACCAACTCTTCTGTCACACACCGGCCGCGTTAAAACAACAAACCGCGGCGGAAACGCCGGGGAGTGAATGCGACAGAATTATTGTTTCAACAACCATGGCAATTAAAGTTATGTATTATTAAGATTAAAGTTTACATTATCTTTAAGTTCAAACTAAAATAACATAATTAACTGTCTTTTAAGTCACTAAGGCCCGAGTCCGCCTAAGTGAAGCACAAACACCATCATGCATTAGCACCTGAAAACACATGTAAAAATAGGTACGTCAGCATAAAAATGCCTGTGGGAAACATAGGTTTTGTTTATTTAGATTCATGACTTTGTATTTGAAAGAAGTGTTTAATAAAACGTAGTCATGAACCTTGTAAAATGTTGTCCTTTATGAAATCATATGAAAATCGATATGAAAATCAAATGATGATGAAAGGACAATGCATGGTTAAATGAATAACCAAGTAGAAGTGAATTTGTATAAAAATGTATACTTTGTAAAACAATGTCATGTTCTTGTAAAAATGTTTCTTGTCTTGCCCCAAGTGATTTAGATAACACAACAATGTATGATACAATAAAAGCACTTATATATAGGAAGTACCAGCGGCGTATCCACCATGCTTTTATCATATAACACATAGCCCCGTTACATAAGTCACTTATCAATAACCAACCAAAATGTCATGTTAAATGTCAAAATGTTTATGTATAAACCATGTGTAATGTCATGTGTATAACTGTATCATGTATAACTAATGAAATGTATAGCAAGTAGGAAATCATCTACTTATGTAACAAATGCCATGTATGGTGAATAACTAGAAGCTACTCAACCCCATAGAAAATGTACAAAACAACGTTTTTGAATAAACCTAAGTTTAAATCAAATGTTATGTTTTGCAGAAAAACAATGCTTTATGATTACAAACATTTATGGAGTAATGTTAATCGCATACATTCAAGCCTTGCGACTGTGGCGACAAACCTTTAAACGAATTAAAGGTTTATCTAAATTATGTAGTCGGATTCTGTCATTCCCAACTTCCAAACAAACCTAGGAAGTCGGAAACGGGGGTTGTCAATTCCTATGGTACCATTACATAAGTCCGAGCGGCGTGATCAATGTTAATGAATGTATTATTGTCCCAATTTAACATACCAAATGTCATAACCAATGTAAGCATGCTATGAAAACCATGTACTAGGAATGCTAAAAACATGCCTAGTAGAAATGTTCATGTAAAGTGTACATATGCTAAATAAACATATGCAACAAATGTGTAACAAATCAATGCGCTAGCATGCTTGACATACATAGCAAAACACAATGGAAAATATGTACTATAAGTGTACTAGGTGAAACTAGCATGTTTATGTCATAAAAGCATGAAATGCACGAAAGTAACACGTATGTACATGTGTATCACCCCAAAATATTTGAAAACGGTAAAAGAGGGGAACTATGTACTCACTTGGGATTATTAATTAGTCTTGAGAATAAGACCAATTTAAGCTCCAAGTATCACAGAATCAACCGGCACCTAGTATAGGTAACTATGTTAATAAATCGGCTCCTAAATCGGGAGATAGGATAAAATGAGGTTCTATAAATCAAATGAGTAATTGAACTCATATGGTATGATTTAATAGGCCCTATATTCTGATTGGAAAGTCTACCTAAGTGCTTTTGACCCGTTTCAACACATTATGGTAACATAAGCTACTATAAGGCGTTGTTTGCGTAAAACTATGTTCGGATGGTTAACTATGTGCTATGTCAAGTCTCACATGCCCAATTATGCCTAAACATGTTACTAAATCAGATTATATGTCAAAAATATGTTCACATAGTAAAAATACGGATTTATGTTTCAAAAGGGCATTTTGGTCATTTCCTGTGGGCATACAAGCTAACTAGCATATGACTAACCAATCCTATGTGATCACAAGGTATAACCTCAGTGGTTATTCCCTATGCAACTATGATCACTAACTAAGCTTGGTCGGATCCTAAAGATCGACCAAACGGGTCGGGTTCGGAAGTGTAAGCGGTTGTTTAGACCGCTTAACTTACGACCCTAAACAAGCACTAAACTAATAGTGTCGAGTTAAACATGTCAAAACATGTTTAACTTACTGATTTGGTATCAAAACAAAGTGTTCTGATACCCTAAAGTAGTTCCGTTGCAAAATGCGTGCTAAAACGCATTTTGACCGAAACTTTGACTCGACACTACACCTAGCTAACGTGGTAATCAGCGAGTATAATCACTAAGGATTATAACCAACGTGATTACAATCACGTTGCAAAGTTCAACCGAACTTTGCGTTGACCAAAGGCTGGTCAAACTGAAAGTCAAACACTTGTTTGACTATTTAAACTAGAAAGCAAATAAAAGAATGAAAGAAGGCTCACCCAAGTCCTTGCTATCTTTTCTACAAAGAAGACAAGTCCCAAACTCAGTTGAGAGAGCTCCAAAGCAGATAGTAGAGAAGAGAGGAGAGAAATGAGCAATGAAACAATGAAATGGTTGGGCTATATATAGTTTTTCGCAAACCGTTAGGATCGTTTCTTGGAGAAGAGGGCATGATCCAAGCCATACAAGTGTTAAGGACTGATTGGGGGACTTGTTCCCCACACAAACTAGCCCCTAGCATTGAAAACTAGAGATCAAAACCAGCAAAAACGAGCTAAAAGACCAGATTCAATGTTTCTGCACTGTAACACTGACGCGGACCGCGTAAGGATAAGGCTTGGGTTTACGCGGGCCGCTTGGCATCTTTGGCAGATTGGCAGTTTTGGCCCCTGCAACCCAAAACTTGCATTTCGGCCCATTTTTTGACACGTTTAAGCCCCGTTAACCTCATTTCAAGGCTCTAAAATGAATTTAAAGTATTGGGAACTCAAAACATGCTCAAAAATATATTGGATGTCGGTTCGTTTGGTCGTACGATCGCGTTGTTCAGTTAATTACGACGGAAGTCGTAACAGTCGCAAAAACGTTCCAAATTAAGCGACGAATGGAATTTTTGCATGCCGATCACTAAAATAAAAATATTTTAGTGTGTACAAAAATTTTGGATGTCCAGATGTGGTCAGAACGTAAGATATGCGCGAAAATGCAAACTTACGCCGTTTTTGACACTTTTAGCCCCTGTAAGATCATATAAGCATGTTTTCGCACACCGAACCTATCAAAGCTTATTTCAAAGCCATGTTTAGGTTATATATGGTATGTTTAACTTATGATCAAGTTCCATACAGTACGGTTCCATATGAAACGGTAGACTTTTGCAAGTTGACGCAAATAGTCCCTGAGAGCGAATAAACTTGTTTTTGCCATACCAAAGCCTTTAAAACTTATTTGTAAGTTATGTAAAGGTTATTTAAGGTATGTTAAGTTTATGTTGATGTCCCGGAGTGTTTGTCACGTTATACTGATCGTGTTTACGCATCAGTTTGCGTATAACTCTCTAGAAAGCGATATAGAGCTCAAAATCGATCAAAATCAACATGGGCACAAAACCAAACATAAATGACAAACATTGGGATCAAAACACATTGTTTTATTAATATTGTATTGTTCAGAGTTGTATAACGACATCACAAGCACAGATGTCACAACTCACTCACCATTAAAATCTACATTTTATATTCTAATGTTCATCACATAACTTAAATAGTAAATTACTGTTTTGGCCCCTACGGTTTAGTAGATTAACCCTTTCAGCCCTAAATGGAATCTTTTAACGTATTAGACCCCGAGTTTGTATTTTATAAGGATTTTAGCTCGTAACACTAACTTTATTACTTTTTGCAATTAAGTGTAAGAATAATTAGGTCATTATATATCTTAGGGGGTTTTTTTTTATAATTACAAAGTTATTTTAATATTTAATAGATTATTAATGCAATTACTCAAGTTTATTTTATTATTTCGTAATTTTCATAATTATTATTTAACAAAACACGTTTTAAAATATACAAATAAATATGTATTTTCTTTAACCGTTTGTTTTCTATAAACATCGTTTTAAAATCATTTGTTTTTAACCCTTTTTTAAAACCGTTTATCGTTTTTAAAATTGTTACTTTTTAAACCATTTGTTTTTTAACTTTTAAGGTTTTTAAACAATTTATTTTATACTGTTTTTTTAAATCATTTGTTTTTAAACTTTTTAAACATTTCGCTTTTTAAGCCCGTTCATTTCTAAAATTAAAAAAAACGACGTGCATAAAAATAAAAGAAATGAAAGATTTGAAAAAAAGATGAAGCATTCTAATAAAAAGTTTGTACAATATTGTTCATTCTTCAAACTCTTTTTAGAATAATTTATCTTTTTTCAAATCTTTCATTTCTTTGGACCGATTGTTTGTTCAAATTTCGTTATTTTTTAACCTTTTGTTTATTTAATTCGTGCGTTTTTAAAACCTTACACTTGTTAAATTATTTTTTGTAAGGTTTTATTTTTATATAAACATTGTTTTTAACCACTCGATCGTTATGAAAGTCCTTCAAATTTTGAAAGTGTTCATTTTTTGAAATTCTTTTTACCTAAAGGTTATAAGTAAATTGAATACAAAGTTTTAAACGATTTTAAAAACTACTCTAAAAGGAACAGTTAAAAAAGCAACGCTTTCAAAAGTGAACGACTTAAAAATGAATTGTTAAAAAACGTTAAAAATTATTTAAAAAAACGGTATTAAATGAAATGTTTAAAAAAAACTTTAAAGGATACACGACTTTAAAAAGAACGATTTTAAAAACAACAAGTTTAAAAGGAACAATTTTAAAAACGATAGACGGTTTAAATAAAAGGTTATAAAACACATGATTTTAAAAACGACGTTTATAAAAAACAAACGGTTAATGAAAATACATATTTATTTGTATATTAAAATGTATTTTGTTAAATAATAATCATGAAAATAACGAAATAATAAAAAAAAACTTGAGTAATTGCATTAATAATCTTTTAAATATTAAAAAAAACTTGATCTAATTACCCTTACACTTAAATACAAAAAAAATAATAAAGTTAGTGTTAGAGGTCAAAACCGTTATAAAATACAATATCTGTCTGATACCTCAGAAATTTTCTTTTTAAGTTGAAAGTGTTAAACTGACTATACTATAGGGGTTAAAATAGTAATTTACTCTAATTTAAACCTTATTCCAAAAAGACACATCTTTCCTACACATTGCTACCACATTGCCAAAGGCTATTATGGTAAAATGACGGTGGCATTGAAAATTCCTCACGATGTCTATAGATGTCGGTATAATAATTCTAATAATTCTAAAGTTTTATTGAATTCTAACCGTATAAATCATATATCTATTTATATTTTCTTTTGCCTTAAAATAGTTGTTAGTTAAATAATATTAATTTATGTTTTAAATGACGAACACACTATTTATTCCAAAAATTCACATACAGCTTATTTTGTAGGACTCAAATCTGTATCACTTTGATGGAAATAAATATATGATACCATTAGACTAAATTGTCATATGAAAATCTATGTAATATAAGTTTATTGGTGTAAACTAATACTAATGTATTGATGCATATGTTTTTACCAAGGTCGGTCCAAATCCAAGTATTTTAAGTCTTGGGCTTTAGGCTTTAAATCAATAGGGTCTCCAACTTAAAAAAAATTATATATGATATTTGGGTTGGCCTGAATTTATCTTTACACACACAAAAAATATATAAAAATACGAAAAAAGTTAATTAACTTTTACACATACATAAAATGTATAAAAATACAAAAAACATTAATTAACTTTGCCAACAATAAACCTTTAAGTCTATTTTGCCGGTCCCAAGCCGGGTAAAGGAATGTTTTTCTCAAATAATGTTTTTATTTGGGAAAATGCCTCGGGTTTTTTATTTGCTTTAGATCGTCAAAATGATTGAGCCTACCATAGTTTTTACACGACACCATCTGATGCCACTAGACCAAAACATCATATAAAAATGTGTAATATAAGTTTATTGGAGTTAATGTGTTGCTCTCCTTGAAGTCAAGAATTCAATCGTCAAAAGACAAATTCTATTGACGGATTCTATGTGATTTACAAAAGTTACCTTTTTTTAAAGATATGAATTATTCGTGAATGTTGGGAGGTCTAGCATACGTTGTCTTAACCGGGTCCGTGCTAGAGAGCCCACTCGCACAATATATCCCTAATTTAAACCCCTCGATGAGAAACCCATATCACCCATACTTGAACTTGAAACCTGGAGGGAAAAACTCACCAAGGTCACCATAGATGGAACTTAAATATCAATGAGCACCAGTAGAGCAATAACTATAGTACATTAGTTTAAACATGAAATATTCATATTTGTGATATTTTGTATATTTTTTAGTAAATAGAAATATCTTTACACGATTTTGGAATATCTTTTTTTACAAGCAATATAACTAACTAAAATAGATAAAGTATATTTTATTATACTTTATAACATGTCATAAATCTTATATATGATAATTAATTTCTAAAATAAAAAAAGAAATAATACTTTTATGATATGTAATATGATTTTGCAACATGTTTATAATGGACATAATCATGAACAACTTACGTGTGAAGTGTATTTTTACAGTCTATCACTCTTTCTTTCTCTAGCTACCAAATGTCTGCAATATAATACGGAACAAGATGACCCAATAGTCTATTATCAAACAAGAAACACTACTACAGTTGAATGTGAGAGATTGTAGAGAGAGAAAGTTGCAAAATTTGTGATTTGCAGAGGATATTTCGCTCAACTGATCAAGATTCCAGAATCCCATTTCCAAGATTCTATTTTTTGTAAGTGTGATTCTTGAAATTTGTAATTTTTGTTGAATTTTGTGGGTTTTTGAGTTGTTTTTCCATCTGGGGTTTGGTAAAGATTGTGTTTTGCAAATGGGTTTGTGTTTATGTACTCTCTTTGTGCTTGATCCTTCATAGTATTTACTCAGTTTTGTTAAGAAACTGAAAGGGTAAATGTGAATATTATTATCATTATTATTGTTAATGTTTTGATTTGGTTACATTTTGTGAAATATTTTGACTGACTTTTGGGTCTGTGATTAGATGTGAATGATAGGGATTTGTCATATAATTTGTTCTTTTTGGTATGTTTCTTGAAAATGATATCTTGCCTTCTCTTGTGTACTGGCTTCAATTTTTTTTTTTGTTGAGATTTATAGGGCTCATAGCTGTTCTTGTGATCTTGATTAGAGACAATTCATTTTTTCTGCTTTATTTTGAAGGTAGTTCTTGTAATTTACCTAGATTTTGGTGGATATAACCCTCTAGTTCCACTGTTTTTAATTGTATTGTTTTACTTAATATATATATCCATTTTGATAATTGATGAGTTTAGGTGCTAAAATGCTTTTTTATAGTTTAATTTTTGTAAAAAGAAAGAATTTGATCCTGGCTTTAAGTCAATTTATCTTTATTTAGTTCTTGAGTTTTTTGCTTTCTGACTTGTTCTTCAT
The DNA here is from genome assembly GCF_002127325.2 of Helianthus annuus. NCBI lineage: Eukaryota > Viridiplantae > Streptophyta > Magnoliopsida > Asterales > Asteraceae > Helianthus > Helianthus annuus. The sequence continues at coordinate 59,211,658 of NC_035441.2, read as the reverse complement.
CTGGGGTTGGTAAAAATGGTGTTTTGTAAATGGGTTTTTTTCTTATAAACCCTCTTTGTGTTTGATCCTTCATAGTTCATGCTCAGTTGCTGTTAAGATTTTTTTTTTTTTTTGGGGGGGGGGGGGGGGGGGGTGTAAAAAATGTGAATTTTATTGATAGAAAGTGTTTTCATCTGCATAAATGAGTTGCTTTGTTTCCATATTTTGGAAATATTTTGACTGATTTTTGGCTCTGTTAATTGACATGTATTCACTTTTTTTTTTGGGTCCAGATTTAAAGGGCTCATAGCTATTACTGTCATCTTGCTCATTGACAACTTAATTTATCTGCCTGATTTTGAAGGTAATTCTTGTAATCTACCTAGATGTTGGTTGATATAATCCCTAATTTCCACTGGTTTTTAATTGTTTAATTTTATTAATATTTATCTTTTTTTAACCCTTTTATTAGAAATTTTTTTATAAAGAAGAAAAAATTGATTCTGGGCTATAAATCTGGAAATTTACAGCTGAAAATCAGTCACATTTTCTTATTTATTTATTTCTTGTATTTTGTGCTTTCTTACTTGTTCTTCATTTGGGGTTTGTCATATAAATCCCATTTAATATAAATTGAATGTGTTTTAATTTTTGAAAATGATATATTGACTTGTTGCCTAATTGCTTCAATTTTTAAACAACCACCACAGAAGTCATTATGTAATTATTATACATTCAATTTTTTTGGTTCAGATTCAAAGGGCTCATAAGTCATACCTGTTCTTGTGATCTTGCTTAGACACAACGCAGTTTTTCCGCTTGATTTTGAAGGTAATTTGTTGTAATCTACCTATATTTTCACTGTTATTAATTGTCTAATTTTACTTAATATTTACCCGTTTTGATAATTGATGATTTTAGGTGCTTGGAGTGTGAATTAAGGAGCTAAATTTCCTTTTTTTCAAAAAAATCTTAAAAAAAAGAAGATTTGATTCCTTGTCTGATCTACTTTCTGGAATTTTAAAGATCCGAATCAGTTGGCTTTCGTTTTCATGCTCGAGTGATGGCTTGTGCGTTAACTTCCGAGTCGAGGCGTTTATATTCTTGGTTGTGGGACAGCCACATTAGCCCCAAGAATTCTAAATGGCTTCAAGAAAATCTTACTGGTATGTTTGTATGTATATATGTATGATTTGTTTTTCTTATATGTTCTTGATCAATGATTGATTGCCATTTTTGATTATAGGAAGTACCCTTGAATCTAGTAGACTCTTGCACAGTTTAAGGCTGATTAGTAAAATTAAATTTGTAATGATGGCATTTCCATAATCAAATTAGGCAATGGTAGATTAGTAAAATTAAATGTGTAACAATCTTTTCTATTAGTCATGTTATCCGAACACGACACGGACTCAAAAATCTTGTCACCCACATGAACCAAACACGACACGTGTTTACACAAACACAACCCGTTTAACCCAAAAAAAGGATTTTATATAATTTTTTTACATATTAGTGCTTTAAAGTTATAATTTACATATCAACCGAATTTTGTCTTTTGTTCTTTTTCTTAAATAAAACATGATTTGGGTTATATCCGAATCATTCCATTCTATAAAAAAGGTTTTAAGAACAAAGATCTGCATTTCTGAATGAGAAAATTAACTGTTGATGGAGCTAGGAAGGTTCAAGCATGTGTTGTGCCCCCCCCCCCCCCACCCCACCCCCACCCCCTAAAGTATTTAGGGTGTTAAATATAATTACAAACTCTATAATATTGTAATTACTTCTTGATTTCCAAATAAAGTTAACTCGAAGGTCATATGCATTAAAAGTATACTTTGGATGACTTTCAACTCGGTTGACCCATTTGACTCGTTTCCTATTTAGCTAAACTATTTTGTTTCACCATTTTATTGGTTGGATTACGGGTCAACAAATAGTTAATCTGTGCGGATCGAAACAGGTTGGGCTGACTCACAAGCTACTTTTATTAAACCTTGTGAACTTTTTCTGACTATTTGACCCATCTCTAATATAGTTAGATTTTTTAATTGTCCCACTAGATGTAAATTATAACACAAATCGAGCCGTTTTAGGTAAGTTGGTCAAAATTGCAACCTCTACGTTTTACACGTTCGCTGAGTTGGGCTTGTTCACGGTTTTATATGTGACATTATCTTTATACATAAACTTTTCTAGATTTACTAGTTTCATTAGAGCGTTCATATTATAATTTAAGTTAGAGTAAAGTACACAGATGGTCCCCGTGGTTTACCAAGATTTGGATTTGGTCCCTAGCTTTCCAAAAGTACATAGATGGTCCCTGTGCTTTGCACGTTGTAACACATTTAGTCCCCAACTTTTTTTCAAAAGTACATGGATGGTCTCTGTGGTGTGCACTTTGTAACGCATTTAGTCCCTAACTTGGACATGCTAAATCCTTTAGATTTCGTTACAAAGTGCAAATCACAAGGACCATACGTGTACTTTTGGAAAGTTATGGACTAAATTCAAAATTTTGGTAAACCACAGGGACCATCCGTGTACTTTACTCTATAATAATTTCTGTTAGAGTAAATTACGTTTTTGGCCCCTGTGGTTATATCACTTTTACTATATTAGCCCAAAATAAGAATTTTTGACATATCTGCCTCCATGGTCTCTATAACTAACCATTTTGGCCCCTAAGTCTAACCATTTTGGCCCCTAAGTCTAACCATTTTGGCCCCCATGGTCTCTATAACTAACCATTTTGGCCCCCATGATCTCTAGACTTAGGGGCCAAAATGGTTAGTTATAGAGACCATGGGGGCAGATATGTTAAAAATTCTTATTTTGGGCTAATATAGTAAAAGTGATATAACCACAGGGGCCAAAAACGTAATTTACTCTTTCTGTTTTCATACACTTTTCATGTATGACATGAGTGTTGATACACATAAATGTGCTTTTGCAGAAATGGATACCAAAGTGAAATCCATGATCAAGCTCATTGAAGTAGACGCCGATTCCTTTGCAAGACGAGCCGAAATGTACTACAAGAAACGCCCCGAGCTCATGAAACTAGTCGAAGAATTCTACCGCGCATACCGTGCATTAGCCGAAAGATATGATTACGCCACCAGCGAGCTCCGCCACGCCCAGAAAACTTTACAAGCTGCTTTCCCGGATCAAGAACCATTCACTCTACCCGACGATTTATCTTCAATCGAACCCGACGCTCAGAAACACGAATCTTTTGATTTACAAATGTTTCCGGAAGATGAATGTGAAGTTGAGAGATTAAAGAAGGCAGTGGCTGATCTGATTGCGGAAAAAGATTCTCTTTTTGTTCAGTATCAGTTTATTTCGGAGAAATTGTCGAATGCGGATGACGAACTTAATCGCGCCCGAGAAAGTTCCCGGATTCTTGAAGAGAAAGCGAACGAAGCGGAAAAAGAAGTTCATATGTTGAACGAAACTCTTCGTTTAACTTTAACCGAACAAACGGAGTGTCTGGAAACGATATCCAATTTGGAGGAAAAGATAAACGGAATTGACCAACGAGCAGTCGGGGCCGAAACAGAAACGATATCTGTTTTAGAGAAGAAGATTGCGGCAGCCGAAGAGGAAGCGAAAATGTTCGCTGAGCAAGTTGCTAAAGCCGAAACGGAAGTTGAGAGGCTTAAAACCGCTATTTTGGAGATAACGAAAGAGAAAGAAGCTTTGCGGGTTTTATACGCAGAATGCGTCGAGAAATCATGCGCGTTAGAGCTCGATCTCTCTTCCGCTCAATCGGATGTTCAACGCCTCACAACCGAGATTCTAAACAGTGCTAAAAAGCTTAAACACGTTGAAGAGATTTGTGTTCGTTTGGAGACGTCAAACCAATCATTGAAGACGGAAGTGAGTGATTTAGCTAAGATTATCATGTTAAAAGATCAAGAATTATCCGACAAACACGATGAGTTGAAGAACACAGAAGTTGAATTTGTGGGGTTGAAGCAAATGAAGGAAAGACTCGAAGACGAGGTAGCATTGAAGTCGGGTCAATGCGCCACTATGCAAAAAGAAATCTACGATTTAAAAGAAGAAATTACCAAATTGAACACGCGCTATAAATCAAATCCTGAATCATTCGAGTCATCGGTAAAGTGCTTGCACGACGAAACCTCGAGGTTGAATGCCGAAAAGTCTGCACTTGTTCTTCAAAAAACCGTTCTCGAGGAGTCTCTTTCGGCTGCAAACGTCGAGCTCGAGAAGCTCAGAGAAAGATCGACGGGACTTGAAGAACTCTGTGAATTGCTCAACAACGAGAAGTCGAATCTTTTGAAAGAAAGTGTGCAAAAAAGATTAGAAGTTCTCGAGAATCGGTTTATGCAATTCGAGAAGGGAAAAGAAACCGGAAACTCTCCAATAATCAAATTAATCTCGTCAACTATGGAGAAACGAGAACACGAGCGTCGTATGATGATGGACGAGAAACGGTTAGACGATTTAGAGAGTAAACTGAAGAAAGAAGAATTACAGGAAGAACTCGATAAAGCGGTGATTGCGCAGTTTGAGAACTTCATCTTACAAAAGTTTGTAAAGGAAGTGGAAGAAGAGAATTATTGCTTATTGGTCGAGAACCGGAAGCATATTGAGGCGTCTAAGTTAGCGGATAGATTGATCTCCGAGCTTGAAACGGAAATTCTCGGGCAACAGGTCGAAGAAGAGATCTTGTTAGTTGAAGTCGAAAATTTGAGATTCGGGATTCATCAAGTGTTCTCGACTCTCGGGGTCGGGTCAAAGTCAAACCCTGCTAAGATTTCGGTTGAAGAGATTATCGGTAACATTAAGCAGTTGAAGCATTCTTTGTTAAAAGAAGAAGATGATAAGCAGCGTGTACTTGTCGAAAACACCGTCGTCTCAACCGTCCTCCAGGAATCCGAACTACACAACGAGGCACTTATGAACGAATACGAAACTATGAAGAATGATTTCTTGAAGGTCAAGAAAGAGAATCGTGATCTGATCGAAGTGAACGCGAGTCTTGGATTGGAGTTAGTTATGTTGGACGAAGATATCGAGCAACGCAAAACCGTGCAAGAGAAGCTGACATCCGAGCTTCGAGAAAGAGAGAACGAGCTTGAATTGTGGAATGCTGAGGCTACGAAGTGTGTTTTTGATCTTCAAGTTTCGAACACGCGTGACGTTGTGTTTGAAGGTAAAGTTCATGAGCTGGCGGAAGTTTGTGAGAGTCTTGAAGGTGAAAATGCAGCGAAAGATCAGGAAATTGAAGAGTTGAAACGAAAGGCGAGTGATATGGAGAGAGAAATTGAAGGATTGAAAGCACAGTTGCTTGCGTATACTCCGGTTATCAGTTCGTTGAAGGAGAATATATCATCTCTTGAACATAATATTTTCACTGTGGCGAATCTTGTTGTATCAAACAACCGAAAAGCAGAGGTATTGCTCTTTCTACCATAATCTTGTTGGTGGGTTGACGAGTTTTGGATCGAATTGTTTCGACCGGAAAACGACCCATATATTATTTATTCATGTCAAAAATATCAAGCTCAACCCGGATACACTTAAAATTTTGCAACCCAAACACGACCTGTTTAACCCATTTATCTGAACGTGTCAAACTAGTTGTTGGGTAGTGATCAAGTTGTAAACGTGTTAATCGGGTTTGGTGGGTTGTAATAAATGGGTAAAGTTGGTCCTAAATACGTTGACACATTGACCTATTTAATTAAACGGGTTTGGTGGGTTGTAAAAGTCGTTACTAAAACCATCGTACTTCAACTATACTATCGGAAACAACTTAAGGGGTCAAACCGACAATTTGGAGGGTCAAACCATTGGATAATAGGTTTATTATTATGAGCCCACGGGCCCATTACAATATATAGAGAACAAAATGCAAACCCTAGATACCTAATGGGCATGTGAGCTCATAATAATAAACCTAATATCCAATACAAACTAGAAGAAAACATTTTATGTTTTGAGTAAATTACAAGTTTTGTCCTTTATGTTTACACCAAATTGCAAGCGCTGTCCTTTAATGCAAAAGTTAACGAGTTTTGTCCTTTATATTATTGGAAAATCTAATGTAGGTCCAGGATGTGGAATCGAAGGTTCAACACCATCATAATCAAAGTGATCCAGAGTCCACTCGCGGTCCAAAATCGCTTGAACCAAACGGAATATCGGATTTGATTGAGCTTCAGACACGCATAGCAGCACTTGAAAAGGTAATCGTGGAAGATATAAACACAGTTACACGGCGAAAAACCTCAGGCGTCAACATCAAACCAAAACCGGCAAAAACAGAAACCGAAGAATCGAAATCTAACGATCACCAAAAGCGTAACAAAGAAGACAAGCTTCGTGGGAAACGTTATCTAACGTTAGATCATCTTAACATCCCGAAAGCTAGACCTGAGTTTTCAGAAGTAAGAGACATTCCGCTTGATCAAGCATCGGACGGATCATCGTCTGCAAACAGCAGAAGCAGGAGCCGAAGAGGGTATTTACGGAGCGATGACATGTTGCTTGATCAGTTTCAAACGGCTCACAAGACGTACAAAACCGAAAACAAGGCCTGCAAACTGCCATACGAGCCACAAAGCGAAGATTTGGGTGTCTACAAGCTACAAGTACCACATCGAGAATCCAAAAAAGGAAAGCTATTGCAAAGACTCGTGTCGGATGCGCAAAAACTTTCGGTTCTCGAGTCAACGGTGAAAGATCTTACACAAAGATTAGAAGCCGGTAAAAAGAGTAAAAAACTAAATGTGGTTGATTTCAAGATTGTGAAAGAACAGTTGGAAGAAGCTGAAAAGACCATTTCGCAGCTATCGAACGTGAACGTTGGAACAACCACCAATGCTGATAAAAACGCGTCTTTAGCAGCGTGGCTGGAGCAAGACGACACGTGGAAACGTTCAGAACGGATCAAAACAGTGCAGTTGGATGTTCAAAACATCCAAAGCGTGTTGCTGAAGCTTGATGATGAGAAGAAGGGCAAAGTGAAGAGTAGATATTCGGTGAGTAAGAGCAGAACGAGTGTGATCTTGCGCGATTTTATTCACCATGGAGGAAGAAGCCGAAGACGTCGTCTGTGTGGGTGTTTCGCTCCATCGACTCCATCGACGGCTAGAGGTGACCGTATTAAAAGTTAGAATTTTTACCTTGTGACCCGACCCGACTGCTTTGTTATCGTATTGTGATTCCAGTTCTATCTAGGTACTAGTTTGTATTTGTGTTTACCGTTGTGTTTGTTGTTTAGAACATTATCTTCGGTTTAAATGAAGTATTACAAGTTTGTTCGTAGCGAATTTAGAACGAACGAAAACACCACACATTGAAATTTACTTAAGTTGTATGTAGACACGCTTATAAATTCGATTACGCTAAAATAATCATGTTGTATAATATTCTTTTAAATAAAAAAAAAAAAAACAAGGCCTAACTTGACAAAAATGATATATGTAAAAACAATTGTGAAACTGATATATATTATTATTCTAGAGGAGCGCCTGCACGATGTTGCGGGGAACATAGACGTTGGTAATCACGCAACATGTTAATTTTTTATAAATTAATATACTTTTTTTAGAAAATTAAGTAACATAACATTTTCTCTTGTATTTTTATAATATAGTATAGAAGATATATAAAAATGTTGGTATTCGTTTCATCCCTACGTTATACAAAACTAGGTTAGAACCCCGTGTAATACACGGGTTGAATAAATATAATTTTATATATTAAATAATAAATAAAATATATTTTTGAAACCTCTTTTATTACACGGGTTGAATAAATGTAATTTTATATATCAAATAATAAAAAGATATCTTTAAAAATCTCATTTATTACATGGGTTGAATAAATTAATTTTATATTTAAGAACTCTGTGTATTGTACGGGTTGAGTAAATTTTATTTTATTTTATATATTAATAATGAAAAAAGTTACATTTTTAAGAAACTAATGTATTGTATGTGTTGAGCACATGTAATTTTATATACCAATCAATAAAAAGTTATATCTTATTATATCTTTATAAACCCTTGTGTATTATAAAACTTTTGGACTAAACTGACAAAATGGCCCAAACACAATGACTAAAATGACATTTAACTCTTTACATTATATTAATTTATAATAAATAATAAATATTTCAAAAGATTATGTTATCTCCTAAACGAATTGTTTAAATTTAATTTTATAATTATCTTTTAATTAATATTAATATTAATTATCTATAATTAAGTAGGAGATAAAGATGAGAAAACTAAAAAAATAGATTGCTCCAATGAATGACATGTGTCCCAAAGTTGGTTTCTTTTATTATATAGTATAGATATAGATTAAGAAGCTTATACAAAAAAATATTCTTGTTACATGTAGCAAAGTGGACTCTTTTAGTTACTATCTTATTACTTTGTTTCCATTTTTCCGAACAATAAAGAATCTTACACCTTAAACAAACACAAAACGACAGTTTGAGGAGTAAATGAGTACTTTTAAAGTAAAGCTTTTGTACAGTTTTTTTAATAATATCTCCTCTTTTTGTTGGCCCTTAAAAAAAAGAAAGCATGAGGCTAAAGGGTATGGGGAGCATGAGTTGGGTCATTAATGCCACATAGGATAATTAATGGATTATTACACCATCCCCTTCCTTCATCCACCATGGTTGGCATGGATTAAACCATGACAACCATGAGCCTACTTTCCTTTTGCAATGATTCATTTTCCTTTTCTACAAAAATAAATTAAAATAGGAAGATAGTGGTTTGGGTCATGACCACACCCTTAGGGTAGTGGTTTTGAATGATGGATTAGAAGTGAATGACATGGCGTTGATGTGGAGGATCATGGTGACCATAAGGGTCATGACCACACCCTATAGCCTGAGGAGCAAATGATGAGTACTTTTAATTATCATAATATAATTGTTTTCTCTTCTTTGGCCCACAATATATAAAGTCCATAATTAGCATAATATAATTGTTATATAAAGTCCATAATTAGCATAATATAATTGTTTTCTCTTCTTTGGCCCACAATATATAAAAGTCGACAATATCTGACGGCACCCGCTAGCATCCCCAAAAGAAAAGCAACAAGGAGTATGATAGGTGTACTTTGTTTTAAAAAGGCATGATATGCATGTATACTTTTGCTCCTTTGGAAAATTGTATCTTCACATATCCTTCAAGTCTTTATACATAAAATGAATACGTGAATACTATAGCAATAAACGGCAAATGACATTTAAGAAATTATTACGGGTTAATTTGTAAGTCTAGAGATCTTCAATCGGATATCATAATCACAATCAAAGTGCGGAAAACAAAGAAAGTGATGAACAAGAGGAAGAAGAAATCGATTGTTATTATAAAGATTGCACACAAACTCTAGGTTTGTCTAGTACAATGTCGTTCAAATGCATAAACAATCAACCAGCCATTCTAAAATCTAGGTGCACCCTATTTATAGTACATACGGTGCGACCTAGCTACATACCAGACCAAGCCCAAACCATACACCCATAAGTATCTAATCAAGCCCAAACACCTTAACTAACCAACCCATTATCAATCTATACAAGACAAACTTAAACCTACTAAACCATGCCCTTACAATATTCCATTAGGTTTATGTTGTCTTGGCAATTCAAGCACTACTTGCGTCTTTGTTTTTTCTGTTGTTGAACGTTTGGAATCTTGTTTCCAATATACGGACCGAACAGCTGGGTTTCAACTCTTCCTCTCCTTCCAGACCACATCTTCAACTGTATTATCTAAGCAATTCCCGCAATAAACGATTTGGCACAAACTTCATATTGTGGATCATTTTGGATTTGTGACCTTCCAATCAAATGGATATCATTTTCTCCAAACCGCATCAGGTCACGAACATCAGCAACTCTATATTCATCATTTTCACAAACGAGAACTGTTTGATATGAGATCGGATCATACATCCAGAACTTGAAATCGTGTAGGCTATTGTCAGGAAGATCCTTAAGTAGTGGAATTCTCTTGGTTTGTTTCGTTAGAGGCCACATGACAGTCTTTAGTGGCTGGTTTGTAGAAGGATCAATTACGTCTTTGTGCACCTTTACATCAATACTCCAACATCAACATCACCGAACAAATTCTCACTATCTGGGCTACTAGCAAGTTCTCGAACTTCCTCTTGAACATGTTTCTCTGCTGCAACATTTTCTCTCACTGCTTGCTCTAACAAAGATGTTACCTTTATCACTTCAGCATCAGAAAGAGTATTACTTGATCCTTCACTAGTTTTAGCAGTAGACATATACAAGTTCGAATCCTGTGAATTTTTTTGTATAGCCAATGGGGTCAACAAGGGCAATTTGGTCATTTAATCAAAATTTAATAGAATAAATGGATGGAGTTAAGCGGGTGGACTGTAATTGTTACGCAAGTGAAAGCACATGGACTGTTTTCGCAATTTTTAAACTAATGAACTGAATTAGTAATTTTCAACAAACCACATGGACGAAAAACGTAATTAACTCTAATAACAACAACAACAACAACAACAACAACAACAATAATAATAATAATAATAATATGAAAATCATAATAATGATTATGATAATAACATTATGGGGTACTTAACAGCATTCACAATTAGTTCTTTACTCAATCTCGATAATTACACAAAAAAATCATTATCTTTTCTCTCTAATTTTCAATTAAATAATACACTTTTATACTTATATCATTAAAATTTTCCTCTCCTCCACTCATAACCACTATAAAAAAAATATATAGAAAATTATAGAGGAAGAACAATATCCATCCAAATTTACTTATCGATAAAAAATAGCACTTTCTCTCTTCTCCACTCACAAATATTCTATAAAATATAAATAATACACTCACAAAAATATAGATGATCGATTGTGAATGCTCTAATAATTGTATTATTTTTGTCTCTTTGTGGACAATGTTTATTTACACTTTTTATCATTAAAGTCCCCTGTAGTGGGGCGTTTGTGGCCCTATAGCGCCATATAGCGCCGGTAACACCACGACGAAGGGCGTTTTGGGTCCCAAAAAAATAACCAGCGCCATCAGCATAGCGGCGCCATGTTCTTTGATTTTCAAATTCTGACCGTTTGAAACAGTCAAATCTATAAAAAATTAAAATACAATTAATTTTCAATATTTCCTTTAAATACTAACCCCTTTTCCCATATTTTTATAAACTCACACACTCTCAAGCCTTCTTTCTCTCTAGCTTTTTTTTTTTAAATTCACAAATTTTATACAATGCATCCATTCACCCGTGGTTTCATTCCTCCCCGATCAAGTGCGGACCCAAACCAAAGTGGTAATCCTACCCGCCCTGTGTTTCCGGTTCCCACTTGACCCACCCCTTTCGGATCCGGTTTTGTCGATTACAATAAACAAAATACCTGGTTCCTGAATCTTTTGAACCAACCGCTCTCATGGGACCCGAATCTCTATGGGCGGAACCTGAATCAAAACACCGTCGGAATGTGGTCGTCTCAAGCTTTCGGCTCCCCACTACACGAACCTGAGGTTGTTCCGGAAACACAACCCAAAGTAGCGGAGACGCAAAAAGAAAAAGGAAAACGGGCACATTAAAAGAAAGCGGAAAGGCCGGAAACCACCACCCGAGCGAAAAAAATGTGATATCGTGGGACTCCGACGAGGAGTATGCGCTAACCCGCGCTTGGATCGATGTGTCGGAGGACCCCGTGATAGGTATACTTATTTGTTTATTTTATTTTTTAAAGTTTTTTTATTTTAAGTTTTTTTCTGTTTTTTATTTATTTTCAGCTTTTTAAATTTCGATGCTTTTTCTGTTTTTTTATTTTCTGTTCTTTTACAGTTTTATATTTCTGTTTTTTTTTTTCTTTTTTATTAACAATTTTTTTATGTTTATATATATATATTTTTTTAAATTTCGGACTAATTATTGATTTTTTTTAGTAAACAATCAAAGTAAATCCGTTTTTTTGGAGCCGAATACGAGATCTTTTTTTCGATCTCATGGGTAAAGGAGACGAATACCGGCCGCCGGACTCGATATCGGGCAAGTGGACCGATATCAACAAAAAGCGCACGAATTTTCAAACCGTGTACCAACGCAATTTTGCCGGATGTAAAAGTGGAAGCAAGGACGAGGACATTACGTAAGCGGCGTTGGTCGAGTATACAAATGCTAATGGCCATTTCCCGTACCTAAGGTGTTGGCAAATCCTTCGCCATAGCCCCAAATGGGCCAACATCTCTACTCCTAGCGGTCGATCGGAAAATAAAAGGCCGTCAAAGAGGTCCAAAACAAACGAGTCGGGTGAACCTGAAACGCCAACCTCCGACGCTCGAAACACCGAGTTGAACGAGGATATTCCGGAGGAAGAGCCGGTGGAAGAGCTACCAAGACCCGCTGGAAGAAGAAGCCGGTCAAAAAGGCCCGAGTCGTCGTTGATGTCGATGGGAACCGAAATAAGTAACGCGTTTTCGGAGATAAAAAAACGACTTCAAGACATACACGAACTCGGGACTAAACGTATGGAGGAGAAACGCGAAGTGTCCGAGATTATGCAGGATAGACAATGGGCTCACGACTTTGAGTTCTACTCGAAACCGCACGACCACTTAACGAGAAAAAAAACGTTGAAGATGGCGTTGGCACAAAAGGAGCGAATAGAAAAAAATATAACCTTTGATTGTGTAATGTTTTTGTAATTTATTCTAGTTTAATTTAATGCTTTTTTTATTTTACTCTTATTTTTATTTTAATGTAATCTTTTTTTTTTATTTAATGAAATGATTTTTAATTTTAAAAAACTTAGAAATTAATAGAAAATGAAAATTAAATAATTGAGTAATGATAACGTAGGGGCTTTATGACTACGGCCTCAAGTGGCATAACACCCCATAAAGCTCATGTGTGACGTGGCACGACACGTGTCGCATAACGCCCATAAAAAGCTTTATGACTATGGATGGCCTAATAGGTTTAACATTTGTGACCTCTACTTTAACAAAGTTGTATTTTATTTTTTTTAACAAATTTACATTAAAGCCCTAAATTGTAATAATTATAAATTTTATGGGTGCTTAACAAAGTTTTTTTTCTTTAATCAATTTACACTACCACCTCTAAGCTTTAATAAAGTTCTTACTTTGAATTTGAATTTTCTACTACGTGGTTTTTTTCATAATGCTCCATGCGAGTTATTTTTCATTATGTTGTTTTTAAACCGATCGGTTATTTTAAAAGTTTTTTAAATCCCCGGTGGTCATCTTTAAATGCATCATCGCGACGTGCTTTTTTTATCTATGTTTAAACCGTCTGGTTGCAATGTGCGGTTGTCGTTTTTATCTTTATATATATGTTTTAATGTAATTTTATTAGAATAATTTGGCTATGGTATACAACGACGTAACTTTTCCAGAATATCCCATCCTGACGTGGTTTTTTATCTTCATGTAAAATGTCTCGTCGTGATTATTATTGTTGTTGTTGTATAAATTAGCAAGTTACATGTGCATCATGTGTTTGTACATTGTGCTTTGGCCTTTGGGCATTTTTCAAAAAAATAGTTGATTTTTCACTTTTAACCTAAATGTTTTTACCTTTTGCAATTTTAACCCTACATAATTTGTTTTTTTTAACTTTAATCCAAAACTTTTCATTATTTGCAATTTAACTTCACAACTTTTGTCACTTATACTTTTCATCTTTCGCAAATTTTCGTTTTACGTATTGTTCTAAATTTTTCGAGTTAATACGACGCAACGTGCATGTGTGGTTCAACGTTTTTACCTCTATTTTTCCATGTTTGACAGGTCCGTTGCAACACGCATATCCTAGGTCGAGTTAGTGTTGGTTGTCGATGACGGTTGTGTGACATTAGTACTGTTTGACACCGTTTTACACCCCGTCGCAACGCGAGGTGTGCTTTGGGGGGTTTTCAAAGAAAAAATGGTTATGCATATGGTTGTTGTAACGTTGGCTTTTGAGGTTTTCCAAAAAAAAAAATTGATTTTTTTTTTACTTTTCACCCAAAAGTATTCATAAATTACTTTTAACCCAAAACTATTTGTATTTTTACCTTTAACCCAAAACTTTTTATCTTTTGCAATCTATCTTCATAACTTGTTTTACTTTCAACTTTGGCCCTTTATAGTTTTCATTTTCCGCAAATTTTTCGCTTTATGCATGGTTCTAAATTTTGTGACTTAACAAATCGCAACGTGCGTCTTTGGTTTAACACTTTTACGTTTCATTCTAAATTTTGCGAGTTAACCCGACGTAACGTTCGTGTATGGGTGAACGTTTTTACGTCGTCTATTTTTCCCCGTTTGATAGGTTTAACATAACGTGCGGGTCCTAGATCGACTTAGTTATAACTAAAGAATCCCCGGCGCATTGTGGCGGGTCGCAATCCTAGTTATTATTATTATGTTAAAATATTTATTTTACATAAATTTGTTGAGTTTTGGTAGCAAAAACGAATCTGAAGAAGAATAATTAATCGGTTCTACAGATAGGACTGGTGGTTGTACCCCATCCATCCATCTATCAGTTTCCCCTTTCCCGCACGATTCATCATTCATCAGGTAACCGCACAATTCTATCTCAATCTCATTTGTTTCATTTTACACTTGACACTTTCATTTCTTCAATTCTGTATATAATCAATCATCTTTATTGCTTTTTGTTTCCTTATAAATATATGCTGTTGCCAAACTAGTTCTTGATCCATTCAGTTTTTTTCTTTTTATTGAAATGTTGTGATTTGGTTCGGTAGATGTGTTTTCTTGTTTGTTGTCAGTTGTTGTGTTTATTTATAGGATATGATTTTGCAGTTTTCTGTTTAAAAGTTGCTTAATTAGGGTTGTTTTAAAGTGAATATAAGTAATTACTCTACTATTTGATTAACCCATTTATTAATCGGGTCGTGTTTGTGTTAACCCGTGTCCAAGTTTACCTCTTTTATTAACCGGGTCGCGTTAGCTTACCCGAAACCCGTTTTTTTACTCCGTGTTGTGTTCGGATCATGTCAAGATACATAATCATATGATATGTTTTACTGGGTATGTTTGTTTGTTTGTTTGTTTGTTATGTTGAATTTTTTTATCTCAAACAATAACTGATCGTTTTATTGCAGGTGCATATTTGGAGTTTTGAGGTTATTATTCACTCTCGAGTTTAATAGTTTATCAAACGTTGGTTAATGGGGTCGGAAGGGCCTCCGTCAGTAACATTCCATGTGACAGGGTTTAAGAAATTTCATGGAGTTTCAGACAATCCCACTGAGACAATTGTTAGGAATTTGGAAGAATATATTAAGAAGAAAGGTTCACCAAAGGGTGTGAGTCTTGGTAGTTGCACCATCCTCGAGACTGCAGGCCAGGGGGCTATTGTTCCTTTGTATCAGACGTTACAATCTGCTACCAGCAATGACATCCAACAATCGGATTCTTCCAAAATCATTCTGGTCAGTCAGTTGCTTATTTCAATAGTATTATTATTATTATAAATGAAAGTATGTTGGTTACTTTTTATTTATTGTACACATCTATTCAGTTAATGCGGTAAAATATCGGATATCGGTCAAGGACCAATATTTGAGATATAGGTTATCTCGGTGAGATATCGGTAATTTTAATATAATGCAGAATTTATATATATAGCAATTTAACAATGATAATTCAGTGATATATCGGTTTTATCGGTCAAATATCAGTGATATATCGGTTCTATCGGTCAAATATCGGTGATATAATGCATCCACAAACACATGCACTACCCAACTATGTGGACCCAAGCTATTAACTTTGGGTTCGTTTGGGTCTGTAATATTATTTTTTGGGTCAAATTGGGCTGTATGCCGCTGCAGTCGTCTCACTCACACCACCTGTGCCAGTACCACTTATCGGTCGCCTACGGCGCCACCACAGCCGTCACTGCCACCAACCCCACTCCCACCACTGTCGCCATCGCCACTAACCTCCATAAAATCAAATATAGCGGGCTCACCCACTATGGGCCGGCCCTTTTTCACCCGACCCCATTTGACCTGTTTTTAAAGCAGCATTTTTTTGGCCTGAACTACACAACCCGACCCATCTCGCCCGTTTTCCCACTCTTATCCACTACTTCAATATTATATTGCAGTTACATTTTGGAGTTAATAGCGGGGCCACAAGATTTGCTATTGAGCAGCAGGCTGTAAACGAAGCTACTTTCCGCTGTCCTGATGAGATGGGATGGAAACCTCAGGTCAGTTTTAACTCCTAACTCCGTTACCGTATTGCTGTATATGATCTGTAACACCATCTTCTTCTTCCTTATTTTCAGAAAGTGCCTATTATTCCTTCAGATGGTGGGCTTTCAAAAGCAAGAAAGGTATAATCATATCAGCCCGTTAACGGATCGAACTTGTCAAATTTAAACTCTTTAACAAGGAAACAGGCCGATCGAGTTCTAGAAGCCTGTGGTATAATAAAGTGTCTACAACCTACTAGATTGTTTTATTTTTGAAAAATTGGATCATGATTGTATTACAAGTTTTCGAGTTTAAACCTTTTTTGAGTAAAGTTCCCGGATGGTCCTTGTGGTTTACCAAAATTTTGGAATTGGTCCCTAGCTTTCCAAAAATACACAGATAGTCCCTGTTGTTTGCATTTTGTAACACGTTTAGTCCCTAACCAACAAATCTAAAGGTTTTAGCATGTCCAAGTTAGGGACTAAATGCGTTACAAAGTGCAAACCATAGGGACCATCCATGTACTTTTGGAAAAAAGTTGGGGACTAAATGCGTTACAAAGTGCAAACCATAGGGACCATCTGTGTACTTTTGGAAAGCTAGGGACCAAATCCAAAATTTTGATAAACCACAGGGAGCATGCGTGTAGTTTACTCTTTTTTAAAAGGCAAGTGTTGACGACCCAGGCCCGTTCTTTTGTGGCGCTTACATCAAGTTAAATATGTGAATTTTTGACAGAGGTAATGCTAAGTAAACATTTTAAATGTGGATGCAGACATGTCTTCCTGTAGATGACATAACCAAATCATTGTCCAATATGGGTTATGACGTGGTAATCTCTGATGATGCGGGCCGTTTTGTATGCAATTACGTATACTATCATTCCCTGCGGTTTGCAGAGCAAAATGGGATAAAGTCCCTGTTTGTACATGTGCCACTCTTCCAAACAATCGACAAGGATACGCAAATGCAATTTGCTGCTTCTTTGTTGGAGGTACTTGCTTCTTTATGTTAGGAACTATAGTCCACTGTTGTTTGTTTGTCTGTCTGTCTGTCTCTTTCCTTTCGTTCACTGACATCTCTAAGAGAAGATTCGCGTTTTATTTTAATAATGGTGTTACAAAGCGTTTCTGCATAGTTTGCATGTACTACATCTGCTTCTTTTGTTGTATTCAGAAGTTGTGAATATATTATTTAAGCCGACGTGGTTAATTAATGACCTACTTCGGGTTGTTTGCGTATTTATATTGCTATGTAACCGAATTGGATTCTTTCATTCGGTTAAAGCCTGTGTAGTGTGTAAGCGACTTTGGGTGTCTTTTGAGCTATGGTTAGTTTGTTTGTTTGGGTTCAAGCGAACAAATAAATGAACACGGATTAGTATTTGTGTCCTTGTTTGTTGGTTAAGAAAATAAGATTGTTTGTGTTCAGACGACTAAACAGATCCGTGAACATTTTAAAGAAAATGAACACAAAGATAAGTAATAAGCTGCAGGTTAGACTTTCAAAACACTCATAATCTCCCTAGCTAGAAATCTTGTTCTTGTTCATATTTGTTTATAAATAAACGAATATAGATTATCAACTTTGTTCATTAATACTGATTTTAACAATATTTTTCTTCTTAGACAAATTTATGATGCTTAAAACATAAGTATAGATCATAACATACAACCACCACCTGGCTCAGAGTAACATGGGAAAGATTAGGATTATCTTAATCAGTTTTGTAAAATCATAAAATGTGTAGCATGTTTTAGGCGAATTAAAAGCCCTTAAAATGCCTTAATCCACGGCTAAAATCGGGCATTACATAGACCAAGGGTTCCATTAAGCCAAACTATTTTTAGCACGGTGGATGGTGGACTGGTGGTGGTGGTGGGTGGTGGTGTTTAACTCTCTACAAACTGAGACTATCTCATAATTTTTTTTGATGATTTCGCCTTCCTCTTGTCTTCATTTGTGAGGGTTTCGAATTTACTTTTAGTTGGCTAGATGGTGTGCAAAGTGATTATCTTAGTTCATTGGGTATGCTTATTTGGCTTGATTCACTAAATATATTGACAATGAATAGAAAGCTAATTCATAGAATCATATTGAGACGTGTTGGGTGATTTGGAGATTCTGGAACGATATAGTCTTCGAGTATAATGCTTGGCTCAAATTATTATTTAATGATATTCTTAACTACTTGTATTGGTGGTATGTGAATATGAATAAAAAGTTAAATGTTAGTTGGGTGGTGTGTATTCAGAATCCTCTTGTTTTCTAGCACTTTGCTAGTTTTATATCCGATCAAAAAAAAATCTAAGCTGAAGTGAATTCAAATTACTCAAAATGACTTGACGACACTAAAATTACCAACAAAACATGCTACATGCATTAACTATTTTCTATCTCATTCATGTTCCAATTAGTGAATGCCTGATGGTTATCGTCTGATCGACGTTAATAACTTGCTCGAGTGTGGATATGCAATGAAGGAATGATACATTGACTCCTTACGATTCGAAGCATCCGTTAAATGTTAGTTTTCTTGAAAACTAACTATTTTCATACTATAAATTAATAACATGTTGGTGCTTCATAATGTTGTAATCTAAGACAATGTGTAGTGGGGTGCTATGCACCCACATAAAGCCCCTATAAAACCCCAAACACCACTACGAAGGGCTTTATGAGATAAAAAAATGGGGGAGGCGTCATATATATAGCGCCGGGTATGGGGGGGAGGTTTCAAAGATTGGACCAATCACAAACAAGCAAGGTTTTTATAATTAATTAATAAAATTGAAAATTAATAATTAGGTAATGATGGGTAGGGGCTTTATGACTACGGGCTCTAGTGATATGAAGCCTCATAAAGCCCCCGTGTGACGTGGCATGACACGTGTCACATAACGCCCCACAAGGAGCTTTATGACTACGGATAGCCTAAGACCACCTGTAGTGAGGCGTTTTTTTAAACAAAAAAAAAATTCAAAAATAACGCCCAAAAACGCCCCTCACCCATTACACCGGGCGTTTTCCGACGTTATATTTGAAAAAAATGCATCCCGGTGTTTTTAAGAAAACGCTGAATACTCTGACATGCAAATGCATGTGGCCAATGGGATAGTTCCAAGTAAGTTTGACCAAAATAAATACTCTGACATAGTTTACTTTCATTTTCTTTTTTCTTTTTTTAATTCTTTTCTCAATAAAAAATAATAATTATTTATTGATTAGAAGGGGCATTATTGGGCATTATTCCCACTACGCCACTTTTGCAATAACGCCCAATAATGCCCTATGCTGACTGGACCGACAAGTGTCGAATAATGCCCCATGGTGGTGGGGGCATTATTTTGTTCCACCACTACACATGGTCTAAGTATAGGGAGGTTTTCAAAAAAAAAAGTTGGCTTTTTCATTTCTAATTTAAAGGTTTTCATTTTTTTTATTTAACCTCTTTGATTTTTTTTTATTTTACTTTTACCCAAACCTTTTTCAACTTTGCAAGTTAACCCCTAATATTTTTTTGTTTTCAAATTTGATCCCCCATACTTTTCATCTTTTTTAAATTTTTTGTTTTACGCTTCTTTCTAAATTTTGCGAGTGAATACGCCACAATGTGCGTGTGAGTTCAATGTTTTTTCGTCTATTTTTTCCATTTGACAGGCCCGTCACAATGCGTCTTTATTTCCTTGTTTGACATATTCGTCGCAACGAGCGGGTCCTAGATCGACTTAGTTATTCTTGTCTATATTTTACGTTTTAGTCTAATTTTTTCGCATTAACACGACACAACATGCATGCATGGTTCAATGATTTTACGTACATTTTTCGTTCGGTTTTATTTTTCCTTTTTTGTTATTTTGTTTTTACTCATTTTTTCGGTGTTGCTGGTCGGATATAGTATTGGTGCTACTTGGCACGATTTACGCCCCCGCCGCAACGCGAGGGGCCTTAATACTAGTTAGGTTTAAATTCTATGTGGATTATTTATGTAGAATTTTAGAGTATTTAAAGTTGTAACATTGCAAAGACGTTGCTAGATAATTTTAAAATCGTTGTACAAACCGTAACGTAAGACTTCGGTGATATTTCTGAATTTATGTGTATTTTTGTTCTTATCATTCACTTGAGCCCAAAAATCAAACTATGAAGAAATTTAGCACTCAACATTGAATTTGGAATTAGCAAGTCAATAAGCTAAAAAAGTATATAGAATTAAATCTAAGCCAATAAAACTTTATTAGCAAGTCAATAAAGCTAAAAAAGCATATAGAATTAAATCTAGCCAAATAAAACTAGTTTATAATTAATTACATGGTTAGTACTTGTAGTGTATATATTTTTCATACCTTTTTTTTAAATTATAACATTGGTACCAAATACAAATTGTTTCATCATTAGTATCCGTGGTTATAGAGTTAATTACATGGTTAAATCATATTGTAAAAATCGGTACCAATAATGTAATTTCTAGAAAATAAGTATGAAAATGCCAATATAGATTAAGCACATGTACTAACCATGTAATTAATTATAAGAATTAAAAGAAAAATATTATCTAGCCAAATAAAACTAGTTTATAATTAATCACATGGTTAGTACTTGTAGTGTATATATTTTTTCATACCTTTTTTTTAAATTATAACATTGATACCAACAAATTGTTTCATCATTAGTATCCGTGGTTATAGAGTTAATTACATGGTTAAATCATATTGTAAAAATCGGTACCAATAATGTAATTTCTAGAAAATAAGTATAAAAATGCCAGTATAGATAAAGCATGTGTACTAACCATGTAATTAATTATAAGAATTAAAAGAAAAATATGATGAGCAAACATAGAAAAATGCTTATATTTCCATACTACTATTATAAAACTAAACAAAGATGAGTTTATAAGAGTACAAATAGTTAGGAAATTTATTAAAAATAGATAAGAGTACAAATAGTTTGGAAATTTATTAAAAACTAGAATTAAGCACCCCCGCGTTGCAGCGGGGGCCTAAAACTATGCCAAATAACATCAATGCCACACCGCTGGTAGCGACCACCAATACTGAAGTTGCGGCGTGTTAAATATAAGACCGAAACATATAACATGAAAAAATAACTATGTCGATTTAGGACACACGCGTTGCGACGAAGTTGTTACATGGAAAAAAATAGACGTAAAAACGTTGAACCACACTCGCACGTTGCGCCGTGTTAACTTGCAAAATAACGTAGAGAAGAAATAACTAAGTCAATGTAGGATCCGCCCGTTGCAGCGAACTTGCCAAAGGGGGAAAATAGACACATTGCGACATACCTATCAAATGTGAAAAAATAGACGAAAAACGTTGAACCACACACGCACGTCGGGACGTGTTAGCTCGCAAAATTTAGAACGAAACGTAAAACGAAAAACTTGCGAAAGATAAAAAGTATGGGGACCAAAGTTGTAAATAAAAAAGTTTTGGGTTAAATTACAAAAAAATGTAAAGTTTTGAGTTAAAACTAACCAAATTAAAAGTGTTAAAATAGAAATGATTAAAACTTTTGGGTTAAAAAAGAAAAATCACAATTTTTTTTTTTTGAAAAACCCCAATGCTTGGGTTCAACACATGATGCAACAATTTGTTGCAAATTTATATTATGGAAATAGTAAGGGGGTGGGGTGGTCATCACTCATCACTTACTCATCACTCACAACACTCAATCAAATTCCGCCATGTCATCAACCATTTTTCCATAACTCACAACCTTTTTTAGTGGCAATGGTCATCACTCACCACCACACCCAACAATTTCCCCCCAACCAACAACTACCCTCACAATATAAAACCATCACGGCGTGAAAAAAAATCACGGAATCTGAAATTCTGCATGCTATCACGCGTGGAAAAGGTTAGTGGCGGTGGATTGTTGCATGGCATCACTCGTGAAGGTGTTCCATCACGGAACCACCCCCACTCCCCTAATGTGTATGGTCGTATGGATAAACTTGGATTATCTATATCTATCCATATCTATATTATATATCATAACAAAATTATTGTGTGATACATGTCATTCATTGAAGATATCTATTTTTTTCGCCTCTTTTTCATACCTATCTTATATTAATTAAAATAATAAATTGATATTGAATGTTATCCTACTTTGAATGTCGAATAGAATCCCACTATTTTTTCTAATAAAATATTATCCTCAAATTTAAATTGTTAATTCAAAATATTTTTAAATAAATCATATTATTTATCACAAAAATCAAACTTTGTATTAATACAATGGAAACCAAACTCTATATTAATATATCATTCACTAGGTTATATATTTGTGTATTACACGATATTGTACAAAAAAAACAATATAATTATATAATCTGTAATTTATGTACAGGTTAGGTTATCTGATGTGCTTAAAATACAACATATAACTTATATTAAATACGACGTAAAATCAACTTTTTTCAGTACTAATGTTGGAAAAGTTTGGTTTTCTGTTCCTTTTGAATTTACAGAGTCAAAAGAGCTTAAATTTGCAAAATGAGCAAAAAGACAACAAAAAGCAACATAAATGTAGAGAAGGAGGAATTGACGAAACTCGCCAAGCCCCAATTCACATCCAAACCACGAAATAGCAAGATCAGAAGGCTTGACACGGGGCCGTGTCCATTAGACACGGGCCGTGTCTGAAGGTGGATGCTGTGCAGAAGAAAAGACAACTGCAAAAGACCAAACTGGCAGCCAACACGGGGCCGTGCTGAGCTAACACGAGTCGTGTCCGAAGGTGGACGCTGTGCAGAAAAAAAGACAACTACTAATGTTTTCAAAGACCGACTCAACCATTTCGGGGCCCAAAGCAAACTAAAATATCAAGTCTTGTTTCAAATGTCATTTAATAAACCCTAGGTGTAAATCAACCTGAAGCAAGTCTGGTCTTACAAATCAGTACGAAATCATGTTATATTAAGCCTAAATTCGGCTAAAAAAAGAAGTCAAACTAAACTCAATTCTTTAATCAACCTTAAATCAAAAAAGGAAAACAAGGCAAAATAAGGGCATGTTTGGCTAAGCTTTTTGAAACAACTTATTGACTTATTGGCTTTTTCCCCTCACATACACCCTTATTGCCAAACATCGTTCTGGAGCTTATTACTTTTCAAAAAGCCAATAAATCAACAAGTTGTTTCAAAAAACTTAGCCAAACATGCCCTAAGTCTCAAATTAATTTTTCGTTGCTATACTTTAGTTCACAAGGTCAACAATACTAGCATACTTGATACACGTGGTCATTGTGTGTTCAAGCCCAAATCACCTAAATCTTTTTTTTTTTAAGAAACTGAGAGCATTTCTAAAGTAGGGGTCCAAAGTTTTAGCTTAAGTTAAATCTCCTTTGCTCGGCTTTGATGTTTTCACGGTTTAACACAAATATGACCTAGACCTGAATTACTTTAAGGGGGTCCTAGAACAACCCAATTGGGTTTTGGGTAGCCCCTACTCGACCGACAACACTAGCGTTGTTCGTTCGAGTCAGGTAGTAATGTTTGGTTCTACTAGACGATTTTTTTGATTGTGGTAATGGTCAGATGGCCGTTTGATTTAAAAAATCAATTAAGTAAAATAAATTTAAACCATTTCACTGTCACTATTTAAAGTATTTCACCACTTTGATTGTACTGTCTCCATTTTATAAAATTCACCACATTTAATCATCATGGGGGGTGGATAACCGTTTCCGATCGAATCGACGGTGCCTTCATACCGAAAAACTTGTCATTGTGTAAACCCTCCACCTTCAAACATTCGACGAGCATCCGTTATCATGCGAACCCTCAAACTTCAAACCCACCGCGGCGAACCCATTGCCTCTAGTTTTTAAATTCTACCTCCATAGCATCCTTACAATTCAATTGTGGAAGAGTTGAACTGGGTATATGATTATACCTTTAGTCAACTACAACTAGTAGGAATAAGCACCGGGGATGGACATGATCCCCAATCCCCAATGACAAACACCCATACACTAACAAACCCCAATCCGACACAAGAAGCTCCAACTTGGGTCGAAGGCTACAAAACTAAGCTGGGACAGAATACAACCCAAGGTCATCTGAAAGCTTTGGTTGTCGATGTTAACATGAGAGGTTGGATGGACGTAAAAGTGATCATGACTGCTTGTCGATCGATTCCCTTTCTGGCTATTAATTTATGTAGTTGTGTGTTTAAATGTTTAAATTTTTATTTTTGTACTTGTGTGTTTTAATGTTTAATATAATATTATTTAATTTTAGGCATGTATTAAGTTAAGTGTGTGTTTAAATATTTATTATTTTATTTATGTGTTATTTTTATCTTTTAGGAGAACTGGCCTATAATAATCCTAACTATAGATAATTGGCCATTGATAGTCCCACCTTTAATATTCCCCCCCCCCACCAGTCCCACCTTTCATTTATTTTTCCTACACCGATCCCCCATTAAAAAAACTTAATGGAGTTATGTTTTTTTCCAAATTACAAACAGGTTTTTGCGGCTTTAGATCAGAATGACGATATGAGTCTATTGATGTAAAACTTACCTCGAAACGGTGCTCAAAACGATGAAAACGACGCTTCAATTTGGGTGTTTAAATTTCCAATTAACAAAAAATCAAGTCATTTGGAGCACCATTTTGAGGTAAGTTTTACATCAATGGACTCGTATCGTCGTTCTGATCAAAAGCCCTAAAAAATCTGTTTGTAATTTGGAAAAAAACTTAATGGGAGTTAAGTTTTTTTTTTCTAACGGGAGACCGGTGTAGGAAAAATAGGTGAAAAGTGGGACTGGTGGGGGAATATTCAAAGGTGGGGCTGTCAATGACCAATGACCTATAGTTGAGATTAGTACAGACAAATTCCCCTATCTTTTATCATTTACGAATTTAAATTTCAATTGTGCGTTTAAAAACTTATTTTCTTTTTAAATAAAAATAAAATAGAGAATATAGTTTTAAGGTAGTGGTGTCATAAATTGAGTATTTCTAAGATAGTGGATGAAGTGAGTGATGTGACACTGCAAGACTGAACGAGATTAGAGTAGTGGTGTCACCCCTAAACTTATAAAATCATATCTAAAATAAAATATAATATAAAAAAAATTCAAAATCCAACAAATTAAATTCTACAATAATTTGTTTGAACTGGTACTCTAAGATAATAAAAATTCAAAATATAAATAAATAGAATAAGTTTCAACAAAATATCAAAAAGTTCTAAACATGATACATGTTTTTTAAATGAATGGTTCAGCCTGTGAACTTGTCGGAATCAGCCCAGATTTTACTCAAGCCCGTTTAGCTTAAACTTAAACATACAAAACTCATATTAAGTTTGTGCCACACACCTTTCTTGTCGAAAATTCACGCCCATACTTACAACTTAATTGCAATTCATTTACAATCAACCCGTTAAAAAAACCGAGTTACATGATCCATATTCAATTTACACAACATATATCCAACTAGGGTTAACCGTTAACAGTCTTTAACCCAAACAAATGTCTAACCCAATGTTAAATTTATCATTTATGAACTTATCATGTCATATAACAACAAAACATTGTCATAATAATATAATTGTAATAATATAACCTAATATCAAACAATTCTCCCGATGGCAATTTGGTAAATATAACTTAATCCTTAACCCACACCCGAACTATATGTAGCGGGTAGGTTAATCAAAACGCTAGTTTTTATACCCAATAATTCTCAAAAACCATAACAACAATTCCCTAAAGCTAACGACCTTACCTCCAAAATATCAAAATTTTTACAAATTTCAAACACACACAGAGCAACCGCTGCTTCCAGTGGCTCCCGCCATGACTACACAGGTGTTGGAGATGCAGCAGACCTCTTCATCGCTGCCAGAACACGTTTTGGACGACACCAAGACCTTGATCTCTGCTCTCAGTTTCATCTCGCGGAATTTACCGCTTCCTAGCGATGTTTTTGATGCCGTTTCGGAGATTTACGCCGGTGGCGGTGGTGACGGTGGCGGTGGTGGTAGCGACGGTGGCGGTGATGGTGGATCTGACGGTTGCGAACGAGGTGTTGGTGGTGATTCGTCGACGGTGAGTTGTTTTGTGTTTATTTTGTGGAGAGTGATGGTGATTAGGTTTAGGTTTTGTTGTAGGTTGTTGAATTGGCTTCGTAAACCTAATTGTAGATGTTTTGATGTTGTGAATTGGAGTTGTGAACCTAATTGTGGATGTTTTGATTGTAATTGTGAGAATTTGTAGTTTTCGGTTGTGTGTTTGTTATTTTACTTTGATTTTAGGTTTTTTAGGTTTTGTGTTAGTTGGATTGCTTGTTTTTTAGGGCTCAATTTGCAGCTGTAATTATAGGTTTCGGTGAACAAGTTGTTGATGGTGCTTTTGTTCGCCTGAGAGTTGTTTTGTGTAACATCTGTTGCGAGTGATGGTGATTAGGTTGTTGAATTGGAGTTGTAAACCTAATTGTAGATGTTTTGATGTTGTGATTGTGAGAATTTGTAGTTTTTGGTTGTGTGATTGTTTATGAATGTGCATTTCCTTTGATTTTAGGTGGATTGCTTGTTTTCTAGGGCTCAATTAGCTGCTTAGTGCTATGGAGTATGGATATATGATTTTAATTTTAGGTTTACGCGAACAAGCTGTTTTCTGTTGTGAGTGATGGTGATTAGGTTTATTTGTAGGTTGTTCAATTGGATTTGTAAATCTAACTGTGGATGTTTTGGTGTTGTGCATTGTGATTGTGAGAATTTGTAGTTTTCGGTTGTGTGATTGTTCCTTTACTTTGACTTTAGGTTTTGTTCTAGCTGGATTGTTTGTGTTTTTGGGTGCAATTAGCTTCTTAATGCTATGGATATATGCTTATAAGTTTAGGTTTTGTTACCTTTCTGTTTAAATTTGAGTGAAATCATAATAAGGTTGCTTCATGTGAGCTTGTATTTGGCATCTAGGGTTAGTTGTGTGTGTCATAAAAAGTGGTTTTAAGCCCTAAATTACTCAAGGTGATGGTAGATGTTTTTGTCTACAT
The DNA here is from genome assembly GCF_002127325.2 of Helianthus annuus. Lineage (NCBI taxonomy): Eukaryota > Viridiplantae > Streptophyta > Magnoliopsida > Asterales > Asteraceae > Helianthus > Helianthus annuus. The sequence goes on along the minus strand of NC_035441.2, from coordinate 59,184,366 downwards.
GTATGCTGGATTGCTCGTTTTGCGCATTGTTAGAATGCTTTGAATTTCTACTAGGGCAGAGTGACATACGCAGACTCAGGTTTTTGCTTGAAGATATTTGCTCATTTGATTTGTTTAACTTGATTGTTGTCTCTTATTATTTCAGGATAACTCACAGTTTCCAAATGGAGGAGAGTTAATGGCAGATCTCGAGGGTGCTCTGGTTAAGCAGCGATCTAATCGCATAACTGGTTCTGAAATGGCAGAATTAAGGAAAAACCGGATCGAGAGCCACATCCAGAGTCGTTTAACCCAACTTGAAGGTTGCCACACTTAGAATACGCATATACAATGATAGCTCAGTTATATATACTCACTTAGATACATTAACAACTTGGTGTTTCGTTTATTTGTCTCATTATGAATTCAGAATTGCCTACAAACAGAGGCGAGGACCTACAGTCAAAGTGTTTGCTTGAACTCTATGGACTTAAGGTATACTCTAGCATAGAAGTTCTTGTTCAACTAACATGTATTAAAATATTATATTGTTCAGTGAACCTTTTTCATTCTAATAAAATATATATCTTACATTCCAGCTAGCGGAGTTGCAAAGAAAGGTGAGGTCAAAGGTGAGGTCAGAGTACATGTTGTCTTTAAATTGTGTGCATCCCGAGAAGCAACTCTTCGATTGGGGCATGATGAGGCTGTCTCGTCCTTCATATGGTGTGGGAGATGCTTTTGGTGTTGACTCAGACAATCATCTGAAGAAGAAACGAGATGCTGAGGTAGTTTTCTACCTTTTACTATGTTTCTTTTGTTCTTTATAAGGCTTCTCACACATCATCACTTGTTGCAGCGACTAACAAAGTTAGAGGAGGAAGAAAAGAACAGAGTAGAAACAAAAAAGAGGAAATTCTTTGCAGAAATACTTAATGCAATAAGGGAACTCCAGTTGCAAGTGCAGGCCTCTCAGAAACGTCGAAAGCAAAGGAATGATGGTGTTCAGGTTTGCAAATTATATCTCTATGTTCGTATGTATGCATTTACCCTTTACACACATACCTAAAAACTGTTGTATGGCATAAACCTCTTAAATCAGGCATGGCATGGAAGGCAAAGGCAGCGTGCTACTAGACAAGAGAAATTGAGGTTTCAAGCTTTAAAATCCGATGATCAAGAAGCATACATGAAAATGGTTGAGGAAAGCAAGAATGAGCGGTTAACAATGCTTTTAGGGAAAACAAATGATCTTCTTGTTCGTTTAGGAGCTGCTGTAAGACGTCAAAAGGATGCTGAGCATGATGGTATTGAACCCTTGAGTGGCCCACAACCCAACTTGCCAACTCCTGATGTTGTTGTTGATGTGGATGATGATGGTTTAGTTGATGATACCAAAAACGTAAATGGAGAAAAGAAATCTGACTTACTTGAAGGCCAAAGGCAATATAATTCAATGATTCATTCAATTCAGGAGAAGGTACTATAGTATACATACTAAATCCTAATTTGAAATATTTTTCACTGACAATTTCAATGTTTATATTTCTACCAAAAAAGATAGTTTTCGAAATTATGTATGGTAAAAAATTAAGAGAAGTAGTAAATAGTCTATAAAATATATTTTTACAGTTGATAGAAAATAAATAGTATTTTAAAATTAAGTACCCTTTTTTATCTATTTGATCTTTAGATAACCAGAATTTGCAAACAATTATGGGCAGTTTCAAATGCACATCCAAATAGTTACAAACACTTGTTAAATTTTAAATACTGCAGGTAACAGAGCAACCGTCAATACTTCAAGGTGGAGAACTAAGACAATACCAATTGGAAGGGCTTCAATGGATGTTGTCTTTATTTAACAACAATCTCAATGGAATATTAGCTGATGAAATGGGATTGGGCAAGACAATTCAAACCATCTCCTTGATAGCATATCTCATGGAAAATAAGGGCGTCACTGGGCCCCACTTAATCGTGGCCCCAAAAGCCGTACTACCAAACTGGATTAATGAATTTTCAACGTGGGCTCCTAGGTATGTCATCATCTATAAGCGTACTTCATTATTTACATGATGACTCTTATGATATTTTTCTTATTGTTACAGTATCGCTGCTTTTCTATACGATGGGCGTCTTGATGAGAGAAAAGCAATGAGAGAAGAGTTATCAGAGGGAAAATTTAGTGTCCTGATCACTCACTATGATCTTATAATGAGAGACAAAGCATTTCTGAAGAAAATACCTTGGTACTACATGGTTGTTGATGAAGGCCATCGGTTAAAGAATTCTGAATCTGTGCTTGCAAAGACTCTTGTCTCTGGGTATGATCTGGATAAATTTGATCTCTAACCAGTTAAATGGGTAAACTGAAAAAAAAGCTTAAATGGAAACACATTCAAATGGGTATAAAGTTGCCCCAAATGTATTTTCAATGCATAAAAACTCGTAAATCATTTTATTCCAGTAATTAGATTTTTTTTGAAAACTCATAAATCTATAGTTATTGTTTCTCATATTTTACTTTGTCGATCACTCTTCGAAAGTACTTTCTATGAGGGACCCACATTGTCATAGATTTTGGTGTCAGCTTTTCAAAAGTACCCATACGGAAAAGAAGTGAAATAGAATTAATGACAATTACTGAAATAAGCATGCAGTGGCGAAGATTCTGAATAGTTTGAGATCAAAATATCCGTTTTTAATCAAGGCAATGCTGGATAGATGAAGTAATTGTTAACTTATATGCATATATAAATATATACATATATGTGTTTGTGTCTGCCTAACAGTTATTTTTTGACTTCTGTTACAGTGTTAATCTCCAACGTGTGTGAAATATTTCTCGATTTAAATTTGATTTTTTTTTTCTAGTTTAGGCAAATAACTTTAAAGGCATTGACTGATTAAGCAATATTTGCAGCTATCAAATTCGAAGGAGACTTCTGTTAACAGGCACTCCAATACAGAATAGTTTACAAGAACTGTGGGCGCTGCTTAATTTTCTTCTTCCGACTATCTTTAATTCGGTTGAAAATTTTGAGGAATGGTTTAATGCACCATTTGCAGATAAATGTGATGTTTCTCTAACAGATGAAGAGGAGTTGTTGATCATTCGTCGCCTACACCAGGTAGTTTTTTTTTGTGTTTTGAAATTGGTTATTTGAAATTGTTTTGAAATAGTTTTCGAGCCGAGGGTCTCTCTGGAAGCAGCCTCTCTATCACTATGGATAGAGGCAAGGTCTGTCTACATCCCACCCTCCCCAGACCCTATAAGTAGCTTTGCTATTTGTGGGATTTACTGGGTATGGTGGTTGTGGTTGTTGATTTTTGCTACTCGTGGTTGCAATGATCATTTTTTCGTGTTTGCTGCTTCTGATTATCTTGGTCACATAATAAGTTTTGGATGATCAGTTTCACAATTGTGACACTAAACTTGTTACTTAAGGGTAAAATAAAGTTACCTATTTGCCTCTTCTGCTAACCTAATTTGGTGAACTACTATTTCTGTTGAAGAACACCAATTTGGTCATTTTATGCATTATATTTTAAAATAATCAGAATTTTCCTAACAATAAATCTGCTTATTCATTTACGACAACTTCAAACAAAAAATGCATTTTCAAGCGCTATCTCCTATAATGCGGTTTTATTTACAGCCAATTTTCTGATTATGATTATTTTAAGTCTCATAATCACTCTCAAACACCCTATACTATTCTTCTTCTATTATCTGTTTTGACTGATTTTAATACTCTACAAAATCCAGGTTATAAGGCCATTTATTTTAAGAAGGAAGAAAGATGAGGTGGAAAAGTACCTTCCACAGAAAACCCAGGTTATACTAAAATGTGACATGTCAGCATGGCAAAAAGTATACTACCAGCAAGTCACTGATGTTGGGAGGGTTGGACTTGATACAGGTTAGTAACGTCAACCCTAAATTCTTTTTGCTGTTATGCATTACGTCCTACATTGTTTGCTTTGTGCTGAAGTTAATAAAAATTAATATTTAAGTTATTATAAGGCTATTCATTGACAAAATCACCTTGAATAAAATGAATAATCGAGTTCTGAATCCTTGAAGCATTTTAATTTGAATTAAATAATATGTTGCCAACTTGCCACCTATACATTTAATTCCATTATAGGCAAACTCGTTTTGACTAAGTTGTAGTTATTTTTACTTGCAAAACCAAATATGTTACAAGTAGCAACGTAACGATCCTGTAAATGTTTAGTACTTTGTCTACTGTCTACTTTTTAAAGGCTGACCACTAAGTGGCACATGATTGGGGGGTGATACTACATATGTTAGAAATATATAAAATCGGTCGTAAATAACTTGATCTTCGTATGCAATTTGTTAGTTGGTTCTATACTCCATTGTTTAAGGACAAGAGTTAAAGTTTTTTGCCTTTTGCTATGTTTCTTCACAAACCTAAATTTTAGGCTCTTTTTCCTTCTTTCCTTGAACCTTATATGGATAAACGGCACACGAGGCCATTAATGTGGTTGGATTTGTTTGCAATTTTGTCAAATCGAGTTTACTGTCATTTTGTGGTCTAAATATGCCAAATCAGGTGTTACGATTGAGATGCACGCAACTCAATGAAATGCCTTTGTGCTTGAATTCTTGAAATTTCCTCAATTGTCAGAATTTTTAAAGCGTTAAGGTATAATATGATATTCTATCACGCGTGTAATATCACATTCAATGATTAAATGCCATAAATGGTTGCATTAAATTCATATTCGTATCCTTAAATGCTAGTCATTCATGAAAAACTATCAATCTTATGTCATATGGCTTTTATGGCCCTGGTAAAAGAGTTTGAAAGTTAAAGAATGTGTAGTTGACTTTTATTGTTCATGGTCGACTATATAATTTGTTAGTTTTCAGGTCTATGACATTTAAAATTGGTAAGTTAGGGTTTCAAAAAAGGATATTGGTATCATTACATACACAATGTTTAGGGTTTCATTACTTACGGTAATTAATGCCACATTGTGTGGCACTTGAAGTGAAATAGATGTTTTCTATTAGTTGACGTTTTACCCTTTCTACATCCTTAAACACAAAAAGCGACAAAGTAGATTTACAATTATGGAATTAGGATTGCATTTATTTAATATATTTCATATGAGGTTCTACCATGCAAGGTTCTAGATTTGTAATATTTCATTCATCTTTCTTTCAAGAAATTGGAATAATGAATTCGTGTTTAAGGGTGTAAAAGAGGTATATCTACAACACATAGAAATATCAATTTCACTTGAAGTGTCACAAAATTTAATTACTAAATTTAATTTTGTTGCATTTGTACTTATAAAATCGTATGTTTGCAGGAACGGGTAAATCCAAAAGTTTGCAGAATCTATCAATGCAACTAAGAAAATGCTGTAACCATCCTTACCTATTTACGGGCGAGTACAACATCTGGCGCAAGGAAGAAATAGTTCGAGCATCCGGAAAATTCGAGCTACTTGATCGTTTATTACCCAAACTTCACAGAGCCGGACATCGCGTTCTGCTTTTCTCTCAAATGACTCGCCTCATGGACATTCTCGAAGTATACCTCCAACTTCACGAGTTCAAATATCTCAGGCTCGATGGTTCAACTAAAACAGAAGAAAGAGGCACTTTGTTAAAACAATTTAATGCTCCCGACTCTCCTTATTTCATGTTTCTGTTAAGCACCCGTGCAGGAGGTCTCGGTCTTAATTTACAGACCGCTGATACTGTGATTATATTTGATAGTGACTGGAATCCACAGATGGACCAGCAAGCGGAGGATCGTGCCCATCGTATTGGTCAGAAGAAGGAAGTGAGAGTGTTTGTTTTGGTCAGTGTAGGGTCGGTTGAAGAGGTGATATTGGAACGCGCTAAACAGAAGATGGGGATTGATGCTAAAGTTATACAGGCTGGATTGTTTAATACAACTTCTACAGGTTTGTCTTTTTGGATTATCGTGAGCATTGATTAAGAATTTTATCTGCATGTATGACTTGATTATAACCTGTTTTTTCAAGGGTCTTGCCTATCCGTTTATCTTTTATTAAGTAGAACATTTGATATGCAATAGTTTGTTTAAATGTTTGTTAAATGGCATTTTGGCTCGGTCGATCTTGACGGAATTTTATTTGGCCAGCGGGTTTTCGGAAACGACAAATCATATCGGCTGGGTTGGTTTTACTTGTTTGACAGTTTAGCATTTCATTGAAGCGATTTTTTTTTTTCAAAATCATCGGTTTGTATTAAAAAGCTTAAAATGATAACGACTAATCATGTTTTTAATACATATACATAACTACATATTTAAAAAAGAGTAAAGTACACGGATGGTCCCTGTGGTTTACTAAAATTTTGGATTTGATCCCTAGCTTTCCAAAAGTACACAGATGGTCCATGTGGTTTGAATTTTGTAACGCGATTAGTCCCCAGCCAGTAAATCTAAAGGTTTCGGTAGGTCCAAGTTAGGGATTAAATGCAAACCTCAAGGACCATTCATGCACTTTTGGCAAAGTTGGGGACTAAATGCGTTACAACGTGCAAACCACAAGGACTATCTGTGTACTTTTAGAAAGCTAGGGACTAAATCCAAAATTTTGGTAAACCACAAGGACCATCCGTGTACTTTACTTTTTAAAAAATGTAAGTATGTAAATGAAAAAGGTTAAATGACTGGTTCGGTTTACACGGTCAGTTTCAAGTGTCCAACCGTGAAACCGGACCGTTCGGATCTCAAACTGGTCGACTTGCTTCTATTTGAACAGTTCTGTTGGTTTCAACGGTTTCCGAATACCCTTAATTTTGGGAGTTTAATTAGTATAGTGATTTGTTGTACACTAATACCTTAAAACATTTTATTTGATTCTCTAAATAGTTAATATATTAATAAATCTGGTAAGAACTTAACGGCCTGTTTCAAGTTTCAAACATGATTGAACTGTTAAACCGTTAAACTGCGAATTTACCATTTGGATCTTAAACCGGCCGACTTGCTTTGATTTGAACGGTTCCGTCGGTTTTAGCGGGTTTTTAGCACCCCTAATTTTGTATTGATTTTTGTTAAATGGTAATACCTTAATAGGTTTTATTAGATTCTCTAAATAGCTACATATATCATATCATATCATCATCATCATCATACTCAGTAAATCCCACCAATAGCAAAGCTAAGGTAGGGTCTGAGGAGGGTAGATGTAGACAGTCTTACCTCTATCCCGTAGGAATAGAGAGGCTGCTTCCAGCGAGACCCCCGGCTCGATTGTAGTTTTGTATCAAGCCTTGGACCTAAGACACATAACACTCAAACAATCGGGACAGAGACTGATTGGTGCATGTACCCCCGTGTCTTTCAGCTATCAACGTCACCACATGATGCATGATTAACCATCCGCCGCTTTTTAACGTTATTTTCATGAAATTAGTAAAATAACGTTAAATTAGTACTATTTCACTTTTGCCCCCCGAGCGCCCACACATATATACATTATATGTGCACACCACAAGTGGGGCAAGCTACATATATCATATATATGGTAAGAAGTTAATGCACAAGAAAGTTGAAGTTGATGTCGTTTTTTATTCTTTTACAGCTCAAGATAGGAGAGAGATGCTTAAAGAGGTGATGCGTAGAGGTACAAGTTCACTCGGAACCGATACACCAAGTGAGCGAGAAATCAATCGTCTAACAGCCCGATCAGAAGAAGAGTTCTGGCTTTTCGAGAAGATGGACGATGAAAGAAGACAAAAAGAACGATACAGATCTCGCCTTATGGAAGATCACGAGGTACCCGATTGGGCTTACACGAAACCCGACAACCCAAAAGACATGAGGGGTAAAGGGTTCGACTATGAAACCGCTAATCTCTCTGGAAAAAGACGAAGAAAAGACGTTGTGTATGCTGACACGATTAGTGATTGGCAGTTTATGAAGGCAGTTGAACTTGGAGATCAACCCGGTAAATCAAGACGGGATGCACCCGGAAGCTCAAGCAATGTGGGAGATGATGTTTTGGAAGTGAAAAGTGCGAGTGAGGGAACGACTGAACGTGGGTCAGGGTTATCGTTAAAAAGGCTAAGGTCCCCGAAGAGTGAGTACTTTGGTGTGGATGAGGGAAGTAGTGTTGGTGGAGACTTACCGACATGGAAGACACATAAGAAGAGATCGATTCTTCGTTTCGTGTGATTTTGATTGTCGGTTTTCTTTTATGTAAAATGATGCAGAAGGTTTGTTTTGATTGTTGACAGCTTATGGATTGAGATAGTGTTTACTTTTTAGATTCATTTCACTACATACATCATCTCTTAATATAAAGCAATTCCGTGTAATATGATTGCATGTCTGATATCGCGGTACATGTGAAGTTGCGGTCTTGACCTATCCGAGCACACGGAAGCTGTTGGCTGTGAAATTATTGTTACTGTGATAGTGTGATTGGATCATGGCTCCCAATATAGATATAACAAATGAAGAAAGAACGACGTATTGTTATGGAAGTCAGGTTGCAACGAAACAATCGATAAATGTATGAATCTGAATACTCATGCTTCTGAAAAAAAAACATCTAAATTGTAATATCGTTAATTATAAAAAAAATGAGTGTTATGTGCACATTCAGTGTTGAGGTGTACAAAAGAATCGGTTCCAGGTCGGGTACGGAACCGGTTTCGGGTCCTACCTGGTAGGAGAAGGAACCAGTCTTTGCTCTTTTATACCCGATAGGTCCTACCTGGTTCCACATATATTTTAAAAAATCGGGTCCTACCGAGTTCCTACACAACCTGTTTTTACCTGAGTATAAACCGTTTCCAACGGTAAAAAAAACATTTGAAACCGATTTCTAATGTTAAAAGCAGTTTTTTGAGCGTTTTAATATTTTTAACCGTTGGAACCAGTTTTTGGTCATCCTAATCTATTATAAGCTTCCAAATTTCAAGTTTGGTAAACGGTCTTCCATTAACTCGTTACTTGCTCATCTTCATTTGCGTCTTTCAACTCGTCCATTCGTCCGCGGTAAATTTCGTGAAATATTCCTATTGGTTGGCCATGCTTATGATCTTTGTTTTGAGACCATTATTTGTATGGTGGGTTCGAGAACCCATTTCCTCGTCAAACCTCTCCTTAACGCGAGGCCAAAAACCACTCCCAAAATCATTACTTGTACCCTCACCTCGTAAGTCCTCGGTTCTAACGTGTACAAAATCAAGGCCCAACGCGTACTCCTCATTGTCACTCCAAGCTTGAGACATTTTCGTAAGTTGTTTGATTTTGCAGTTTTTTTGGGTTCGTTTATGCGTTTTCGAGTTGGATATCAACCAATACATCCCAAAACTATTTATAATATTGATGTTTTTTTGAATTAAAATTGAACATTAAAACATTAAACATTACATCCTAAACTTAAACATTAAAGCTTAACAATAAAGTTAAACAAATAACACATAAAGTGGAAGTTAAACACTACCACTACTGTTGGCTGGCGGATCCAGACGAATCCCCCTCTTTTTTCGCTTTTTCCACTTGACAATGTTTCTCCGTATGCTTTTCAAGGGTTGAGTTTGCCACGACTTTCAAGAACTTCTCACAATATTTACACCGAGTCATCTCGGTGTTGTCCGACATTAGACTTAAGTTGCAATGCTTCCAAACCTTAGGGTTTGTTTGGTTTCAAACACCAAAACAATAGTTTTGTTGCTTGCTATCATTGAATATATATAAAAAATTTGAGCGGTTTTGTGTTTTAGAGAGTGTTTGAGAGTTACAGAAGTGGTGTGATTAAAATTACAACATTCTAGGTCTGGTAAATAACCGTCTCCAAACGGCTATGTTATCGTTAGGAACCGGTTTCTAATGGTAAGATTTCAAAATTCTAACCCTACTCGATTTGTACCCGGTTCTAGGTATACCCGTTGTCGCAGCCCCCAACCCCTGCCCCGGGAGCGGGTGTCGCGAACCAGTCAGATGGTATCGGTGTTTATTAATTACTCAACGGAATTCCTACATCCGGACCGTAGTTATGAAATATTTTTATCAGAGTTAAACATCAAACTTTTATAATAATAAGTGGGATAAAACCCAAGTTCATTTGATAATACATTTGTAGGGATAAACCCTAATTATTGAAAACATAAACTCCGTTTCTTATTTGCTAACTTTTATAGCCACAATTTTAAGCCTTCCGTGCTCTCCAGCTGGCTTCTATTAGCTTCACATTAAGTTACCTGAAACGCGTTTTATAAAGGTTTTATCAGCAAGAAATACTGGCGAGTGCATCCCAGTCTAATCAAAATAATTTTTACGACTTTATAGTATTAAGGTTTACAATGTTTATATCTATCCAATTTTTCAATACAGTATTACTATTGGGCAACCTTTTGTCCCCCGTGCTTGCGGTCATGCTACTATTCGCAATAGTAATGAGTGTCAAGTAATTTATACAAAACCCCACATACTGATGATAATTGTAGAATTACAAAAACTTAAGGGTTAATGGATTTAAACACTCCCAACTATTGTCATTTGGCCGCTGGCACTCTCAACTTTGACTTTGGCTCACACCACTCCTAACTTAACACTTGGGTTGCTGTGTCACCCCGTCGTTAAATAAACACTAACTGGGTTAGTTCTTTTTGCTGATGTGGCCATTTTGTCCAACGTGGCATGATGACACGGCCTGTTTTTATCCAACGTGGCCATTTTTGCTGACGTGACCATTTTGTGGCCAATGGTTGTTGAACAAGACTGAATCCGACCTATGTGAAACCTGAACCGAATTGAACCAAGCTCCGTTCCAAAACTGAGCCACCCCCTCACCACCGTTGCCGCTGTTTTCCGACGGCCGGAGCTTGTCTCTGCCGTCCGTATCCACCACCACCAGGCTCACCGTCACAGCCCAACCCTCCAAAAACCAAACCAATCACCGTCGCCATCAACACCCCCCGCTACTTCCTGAACAACACAAAACAGTCGGAACATGCGTGGATCAACAAGATTTAAAAGAAAGAGTGAACAGAGGGGCTTACCAGGGAGTTCGGTGGCTGCCTTCACAAACGTCGTCATCTTCGCCTCATCTTCAACAATATCACCGGTGGCGGCACCGGTAATCTTCGCCGGAGGAGTGGTTGTGTGGTGTGTGCTTGACTGGAGAAACAGTTGCAGAGGACGTCGGTCGGGTCACCAGACCTGAATTAGAGAGAGAGAGTTGAGTGAGGGTGTGAGGGTTGATGTGCGACCACCGGAGTGGGAGGGGCGCCGGAGTCACTCTGCTCGCCGGTCAGAATCAAGAGAGCAGAGGGGTGTTGGCTGCATAAGAGTGTGTTTTATCTAGGGTTTTCACAAGATGAGGGAGAATAGCGAAAGATCTGGTGGTTGCGGCAGAGTTATGAAGAAAATGAGGGTTAAATTTGTTTGACTTATTCAACAACCATTGGCCACAAAAGGCCACGTCAGCAAAAATGGCCACGTTGGATAAAAACAGGCCATGTCACCATGCCACGTTGGACAAAATGGCCACGTCAGCAAAAAGAACTAACCCAGTTAGTGTTTATTTAACGACGGGGTGACACAACAACCCAAGTGTTAAGTTGGGAGTGGTGTGAGCCAAAGTCAAAGTTGAGAGTGCCAACGGCCAAATGATAATAGTTGGGGGTGTTTAAATCCATTAACCAAAAACTTAATCACTGTAAGTGTCTTGATTTTTGTAAAAGATTTGACTCACAAAAAGGTGACAAAAATAAGATGTGCTCACAAACGGTGAGAAAACGAAAATGAACTCACATTGTTGACTTAGGTGATACTACTATAGCTTCCTGGTGATTCTCCTGGTTATTATCTATTAAAATTAAACAATGCACACGTGTTAGTAACATAACCCAAATCACATTAACCGTACAACTCGAGACAGAACTCCAATGACTGAGTCAGGCAGAGCCTTGACATGCATTACGGAGTCCTAGATCAATCGGGTGTAACACGAGACAGAACTCTAACGACTGAGTCAGGCAGAGCCTTGACATGCGTTGCGGATCCCTAGATCGATTGGGTAGGGTAATAGATATGTAATCGGGAATTATAATACTTACAACGAGGCAGAGCTTCGCTTTTTAGGGGTATAATACCCGAGAGATTTGACTATCAGAGAGTTTGAGAGAGAAAAGAAAAATGAATGATTGACAAATGAGGCCGAAGGCCTCTATTTATAGCCTGACCGAAGGCGGCTCGCGGCCCGCGATGGCCTCTTCTTCTTCTTTTGCGGCCTGCGACGGAGGTAGATTAGGCCCTAGCCTTGACCAGTCAGCACACTAGCCTCGACATGTCACACCCCAACCGATGGCGGAAACATTGAGATGAGACGAAAACTAGATTGCAAGAGACATCGTAACACTATGTGACAATTATATTATACATATATTAAAAAACGAAACTTATGAATAGTAACAGGGACACCTGTCCACCTGATGTTATCTTCTATTTATTCTGTCATTTTTTATTTGTGTTTATAAGTTATTTAATACAAGTACGTTTACAATAAATTGTGTTGGCCCAGTGGTTGAGACGTCATTTGCTTATATATTGAAAGCCCAAGTTCGAGTCTCTCCTTGGGTTTTTTTTTCATCTTTTTTTTCTTTTTTCATCTTTTTTTTTTCTCACTTCTAGAGCTTAGGTTTTTGAATTTTGGAAAAAGAGAGGTGTTACAGAGAGAGCACAAGGGACATGGCCTTCGGTTGTTACAAACTCCGGCCGATTACTGAGCAGCGGCGGAATGTTAATTTTGAGCCCTAAATCTCAAATAAGAAATTTGTGCTGAATAGATTTAGGGTTTATTAGTGATTGAAGAAGTTGTGTTTTTCTCTCTAAGACGATCGTGACTTTGATTTGATGTATTTGTTGTGGTGGAACACCCATCTTCGCTGGGTTTGGTCGATCAGGTGGTTTGAAGTGATGATGGTTTCGTCATGAAACACCGACGGAGACGGCGTTAGGGTTCACGATTAGGGTTTCATGCCTTCTTCAGCTGACTGCGTTCTTCTCCAGAGACACCACATGTAACATTGCTTTTATTTGCCTCATCGTTTAATTTAGGCTTAAAGATATATTTTGGAATGTGTTTGGTGTTTGAACATGTAGTAAGTGAGCCATTGTTTCTCAGGTTTGTTTCACACCCAAAGAAAGAGAGAGATGGAGACGCGCTCGGATTTTAAACACAACGGTTTTGCGGCAGCGGTGGGTCGGAATCGGAGATCTGGCAGCTGTGCTCCACGGTAGACACATCTATATATCTCAACCGAGTCAGCTTTAGCTTCGTGCGCACATTGATCTATGGTATGATTAAAGGAGTTGTTTTTAATTTCTTTTGTTAATTGGTGTGATTATTTATGTGTTTTTGTTTGATTAATGATTATGATGGTTGATTGAAGATAAGTGTAATTGTATTTGTGAGTATGTTTATGTGATATTGGGTTTTAGGGGCTGCCTTAATTTTGATATGATTTGGGGTTTGTAGTTTATTTAAGCTATTGAATCTGTGTTTCTAAATTGAAATGGAAGAGTACTGTGTTACGGAAGTAAGTTTATGCAAACTTGTACATATGTAATACTTTCATGCTTGAACTCAGCTATAAATAGTTCCTTTACTACCCACATAGTAGCAGGTGTGTCTGATATATTTATTATCTGGTGAGGAAAAATGGATTATGATTCTTTAAAAGATCCAAAGTTGTCAAATGATGCCAATAAATTAAGGCATCAAAAAATATTTTTCTATGATGTGGAGGTGACAAGGAAAACGAACTTCTTTTAGGGACGTAAGTGGAGGTCTCTTGACATTAAAGTGGCAGATAGAATTTTGTTTCTATACGTTTTGGCACTTTTTGCTCAATATACGTTCAGTTGGGATGCTTTTTCGACGACATTTCTGCTATACCTTTTAATTGGGATATTGGGTATAACCATGTGTTACCGCAGGCTTCTAGCGCACCATAGTCTCAAGCTACCTAAATGGCTTGAATACACATGTGCTTAATTGGGAGTTCAAGCTATCCAGGTATATAACCTTTTTAGTTTGGTTTTATAATGGTTAATTCTTTCTGGTCCCTCCATTTGGATATACATTATTGTACATAATTGGCTTGTAATTTTAACAAAAGACTCAGTGATTTTTGTAGGGATCCAATATATTGGGCGAGTATCCATAGGTATCATCATTAGTATGTTGATTTGGAGAATGATCCACATACTCTCCCACTTATGGATTTTGTTTAGTCACATGGGCAGTGGCGGACCCAGGTTTTTTTTTTCAATGGGGTTCCTTTTTTGGGTGTTCGAATTTTTCACAACCAAACATTAGATATTTTCGGGTCGGTCGCGGTTCGGGTCCGGTCGGGTCGCACATAAAAATACAATATTATAATACAAATATAGGATCATTACTTGTTAGAAAAATACAATAACAATACGATGTCGTTCGAAATAAATAAAAATAATACTAAAAATTTCAAGTAAGTTGTATGTCATATTATATTTTCTCTATTCTTAGTAGGGCTGTTCAAAAAGCTCGCGGCTCGGATTTAGCTCGGAAAAAGCTCGTTCGATTTGGCTCGGTTTAAAAGTGAGCCGTGTCACACCCCTTTCTGCGGCGGAAGCACGAGGTGTGATCATGAAAGGTTCTCATTGCATACGAAAGGTAAACATACTATATGCTCGAAAACAACTTTAAACATTACATTACCGAAAACATAAGTCAAGTGTTTACAACACATGATAGCATATTGTCTTAAAAGTTACAACTTTATTTAACGATAAACAAAGCGACATCCACGAGCATGCGTAGGACCACGCGCACATCCACCTTTAGTTACCTGAAATACATGTGAGTTTTGGAAAAACATCAACATAATGTTGGTGTGAATTCATGCAGTGATTGTTTTTGAATGTTTAATATCCTTGAATGAAAACATAGTATAAAACTGGTAGAATGAATGAATGTTTGAATGTAACTTGTAAACGTATATGTAACTGGGTACTATGACTGTTTGAATGTGTGAGATTGCTAGTGGTTTGCAAGGCCACTAACATATGTCACGACATAGGAAGCCACCAAACCTAGGCATTTTTGTCGACTTGACTGAGACACAGAAGCACTCATTGGTAGAAGTAGGCCAAGAGTGGGGTTGCTTGAAACCCATTAGATCTAACCTTTTGTTCCGCGGTCTGAATGTATACGTAGATTAATGGTGCTTATGGTACCCTATTCGAGACATGGTCTGGAATGTTTCACTTGAATGTTTTTGTACCCATCATAACATATGCAAACAATATTCAATTTGTGACATGTATTTCACCCCCGAAGTGTAAAACAAAAACAGTTAAAGAAAAGGGGGAGCATGAACTCACAACTTTGCGTTCCTGTGCGTCGTAAACTTCACCGGATTTGCTTAATTAACGTCGTAACCTATACGCGTTTTCTTAACGTTAGTCACTAGACTTACGTCGCACAAGTTCAGTCACTCACTTTTGTGTATATTTTCTTGTGTTAAAAATATTTTATATTTTTAACTAAATGTCTTACTTATATTATTTTCTCACGAATAAATATAAGTCTTTTGTGTTTTGCACTTTGCATCCGAATTATGTGTCTAGTATATTGTATGTGTATCTTCATGTTTATACTCCTCATGAGTATTTAGTGTATTTTTTTACGTCTTAATACGCTAGCATGTATAACACATACTATATCCACTTAGCACAAAAGTTGGTGATAAAATAATATATATTTTTCTCTCAAAAATATACATACTTATATCCATTTTTATTTTTGAAGAAATCCTCATTTCTTATCACCAAAAATTAGGGAAACCTTGGTAATACTCTTAAATACATTTTTAGGGAATAAGTTTCTCAAAAACTTATATTTTTCTAAGTGTCAAGATTTATAAAAATTTTGACAGAGTTTCCCCTAAAAATGGAGGTTTCCCATGTTTTCAAAACATGTGTTTATTTTCTTTTAAATCGTCAACAATCATCAACAACAATTATCAACAATAATCATCAACAACAATCACTAATTTTCCCCATTTCATGAACTTGAATACTTACCAAAATTGTGTAGTAACTTACGAGCACATTTAGTAAGTCTTGTTATCTTTATAAATAAGTTTGATTTCTTAAAAACCTTATTTTTAAAGAATATGAAGTTTCACAACTTCTAGTCAGTTTTTACGAAAATTATTTCTTTGCTAAAAACTTTTGTTACACAAGTGTCCACACACTTGTTTGTTCACAAAAATCACTTTTGTTTGTGTAAGATCCGGTTTAGAACATGTGATTTCTTTTGACGCTTGGTCTTTTGAAAATACCACTTGTAGATACATAGATCGGCTAGTTTTAAACACTATTTCACAAGTAAAACGCTTTTACACAAGTTCATGATTCGTATGTGGTAGAGCTTCACCCTTTAACCCTTGTTTCATTCAAAACAACCTTATGTCATGATTCATGATCACGACCAAACCGGGTTAAACGATGATCCGAGCTACCACAACATAGGTCGGGTCTAAATAATCACAAATTTCAATTACTACAACATTTACACAACTAGTGAGCTTTTAACCATCGTTTTTCATGTTTTTAGTAGACTTTAATGAACCATTTTGTAAGATTTCGAGTTTTAATCATTACACATCACATTAACCACTTCAAAATAGTTCATGAAGGTGTATTAAGTAACATACCACTAGCTCGAGGCTAGGGAGGAATCTAAGCGCAAATGAAGTGGATAAAAGCTAGAGGATGAGGTCCTTCGATCTCCGAGTGTACCAAGCCTTCTTATGCGTGACACTTGACACTTGTATGATGTTGGAATGTGAAGAACAAAATCGAAAAATATGATGGATGATCAAGGGGTGTTTGGCCGAAAGTTTTTGAGGGAGAGGAGAGACTAGTTTTATGGTGTTGGGTGGTGAATTGTCTAATGTGCCATCTCAAGGTATTTATAGACATTCCATATGGCATATTCCTAGCATATTCCTGGCATATTCCTGGAATATTCCTAGCATATTCCTGGCATATTCCTGGAATATTCCTAGCATATTCCTAGCATATTCCTGGAATATTCCTAGCATATTCCTGGCATATTCCTGGCATATTCCTGGCATATTCCTGGCATATTCCTGGCATATTCCTGGAATATTCCTAGCATATTCCTGGCATATTCCTGGAATATTCCTAGCATATTCCTAGCATATTTCTGGTATATACCTGGAATATTCCTAGCATATTCCTAGGTTTTCTGCGTTGTCTGCGTTTTGCAGTGTAAGCACTGTGTCGCGTAGGAACACACGGTACGCGCTTAAACACGAAAAAAATAACGTTTTTAAGCGTTTTAACTTATTTTTTCAACATGAACCTGATTAAAATTAAATTTTAATCATAACAGAATATTTGTGGGATTAAATATTATCCGGGCGGCCATCAACGTTCGTTTCGCAGTTTTTTCGTAATTAGTTCTGCACTTAAAGTGTGTTTCGGGTGCCTTTTAGTGCGTGTTTTAGCTTTCGTAACGACCATAAATTAAACCCTGATATGTACTCTTGGGTTTTAATGTACATTTGTCGTAGGACCTACACCTAGGCCTCAATTCTAATGTCTGACTGCTTTTTGCAGTTCCGTTGACACAGTGTGTCTTACCGGTGAGTTTACTAATATTTCTGACGCAACGCTCTCGATTGCATGAAGCAATATTTTGTAGTATACAATGTGCATGAATTCACTTGCTTAGCATCTAATTAGTCAATGTTGACATTTAAGCACATAATTGCAGTCATTAAATAATAATTAAAGTGTACGGAAGTTACCGGTTTTGTGCCAGTTGTCACAGTCTCCCCCCGTTAAAAGAATTTCGTCCCGAAATTCAGGATGAACTAACCCTCGCAGGAGTCTCTTTGAATAGGTGGGGATACTTTTCCTTGAACTGGTCTTCGCGTTCCCATGTGTATTCGGGCCCATGCTTAGAGTTCCAACGTACTTTGACAAGTTTCACACTGCTCCTCCTGGTCTTCTTGACTTTCCAGTCAGTAACCTCGACGGGTTGTTCTGTAAATCGGAGGGCGTCATCAATATGCACTTCATCCGCAGGGATGATCACGTTTTCTTGTGTTGGACTCTTCTTTAGGTTGGACACATGAAATGTATCATGTACTCCATTAAGTTCTTCCGGTAACTCCAACTTGTACGCCACGGTACCAATTCTCTCCAAGATTCTGAATGGTCCGATGTATCGTGGATTCAGCTTCCCACGCTTTCCGAATCTGGCTACGCCCTTCCATGGTGAGACTTTTAACAACACCTTGTCTCCCACCTCGAATTCTACTGATTTTCTTTTCGGATCAGCGTAGCTCTTTTGTCGATCTCGAGCCGCCTTAATGCGCTCTCGGATCTGCGCAATCTTGTCGGTTGTCTCTTGAACGAGTTTAGGACCAACCATACGTTTATCTCCGGCATCTGCCCAACATAAGGGCGATCGACACTTGCGGCCATACAGAGCTTCGAACGGCGCGGCCTTTATGCTTGTATGATAACTGTTATTGTAGGAAAACTCAACTAAGGGTAGGTGAGTATCCCAGCTGCCGCCTAGATCCATGACACATGCGCGAAGCATATCTTCTAACGTCTGTATAGTCCGTTCGCTCTGGCCGTCTGTTTGCGGATGGAATGCCGTGCTTAGATCTAACTGAGATCCAAAGGCTTCCTGAAATGATTGCCAGATTCTTGAGACAAAGCGTCCATCTCTGTCTGAAATAATGGAGGTCGGCACTCCATGACGTGCCACAATTTCCTTCAAATATATCTCTGCCAGTTTTCCAGTGCTATCCTTTTCTCGGATTGGTAGGAAATGCGCAGACTTCGTCAATCGATCAACTATTACCCATATCACATCGTGCCCTCTTGGGGTCCTGGGTAACTTTGTTATGAAGTCCATCGAGATTTGCTCCCACTTCCACATGGGAATCTCTGGTTGTTGTAGCAGGCCAGACGGTTTCTGATATTCAGCCTTAACCTTAGCACGCGTTAGGCATTTACCAACATAAACAACAACGTCGCTCTTGAGTCTCGGCCACCAATAGTATTCTTTTATGTCTTGATACATCTTGTCCGATCCGGGATGGATCGAGTATCTTAACTTGTGCGCCTCTTCAAGGATGACTTCTCGTAGGCCACCATAGAGCGGAACCCAAATACGCTTTTTAAAGTATAAGGCTCCCTCTTCATTTGGCGCCATGTACTTCAATGCACCTCGGAGGTATTCAGCTTTGCGGTTTTCCACCTTAAGGGCTTCTTGTTGTGCGTCACGAATACGTGAAGTGAGGTTCGATCGGATAGTCATTTCCAATGCTCGAACCCGTAGGGTCTTAACTCTTTCCTTTCGGCTCAACGCGTCCGCTACAACGTTTGCCTTTCCTGGGTGGTACTTAATCTCACAGTCGTAATCATTTAGCCGCTCGACCCATCGCCGCTGGCGCATATTCAATTCCTTCTGATCAAATATGTGTTGCAGGCTTTTGTGATCTGTGAAGATTGTACATCGAGTACCATATAGATAGTGTCACCAGATTTTCAAGGCGAATACCACTGCGCCCAGCTCCAGGTCGTGAGTGGTATAATTTCTTTCATGTACCTTCAATTGCCTTGAAGCGTAAGCGATGACCTTTTGGCGTTGCATGAGCACGCAACCTAGTCCTTGTCGCGAAGCGTCGCAGTATACCACGAAGTCTTCCGTGCCTTCGGGTAGTGACAATATTGGTGCATCGCATAGCTTGCTTTTGAGTAGCTGAAAAGATTCTTCTTGCTTAACACCCCAGTCATACTTCTTGTCTTTCTGTGTAAGGGCGGTTAGTGGCTGAGCTATTTTTGAGAAATTCTCGACGAATCGCCTATAGTAGCCCGCTAAGCCCAAAAATTTCCGAACTTCAGTCGGGGTTTTGGGAGCTTCCAATTCTTTATGGCTTCAATCTTGGACGGGTCTACATGAATTCCCTTCTCATTCACCACGTGACCAAGAAATTGTACTTCGCGAATCCAGAATTCGCACTTTGAGAACTTTGCATACAGTTTCTCTGTCTTCAGTAGTTCCAAGATGGTTCTGAGGTGTTGCTCGTGCTCTTCTTTCGTCCGAGAGTAAATCAGGATATCATCGATAAATACAATCACGAATTTATCGAGATATGGTTTACATACATGGTTCATCAGATCCATAAAGACCGCTGGTGCATTCGTCAGCCCGAATGGCATCACAAGAAACTCGTAATGTCCATAGCGTGTTCTGAATGCCGTCTTTGGTACGCTTTCTTCTTGTATCCTTAACTGATGGTATCCAGATCGAAGGTCGATCTTGGAATAGTAGCTTGATCCTTGCAACTGATCAAATAAGTCATCAATCCTCGGTAGTGGGTACCGATTCTTGATAGTGAGTTTGTTCAGTTCTCTATAATCGACGCACATTCGCAGAGTTCCATCCTTCTTCTTCACGAACAATACTGGGGCTCCCTAGGGCGAGAAGCTTGGCCTTATGAATCCTTTATCCAACAACTCCTGGAGTTGTGTAGACAATTCTTGCATCTCGGATGGTGCAAGTCGATAGGGCGCCTTGGCTACAGGAGCGGCTCCTGGAACCAAGTCGATACAGAATTCGACTTGTCGTTGCGGAGGTAGTCCTGGTAAATCTTCGGGGAAAAAACATCAGGAAGTTCCTTTACCACAGGAATGTCTTCGAGTTTCAGCTCCACAGCCTTTTTATCTACAACATGTGCCAGGAAAGCGACACATCCTTTCCTTAAGCACTTCTGTGCTTTCATGCAGCTGATGATTCGCAGAGGCGCGTCTTGTTTTTCTCCATGCACGATGAGAGTTTTATCATTCGCCAAAGGGATGCGAATGATTTTCTCATGACAAATGACTTCAGCTTTGTTCTTGGATAACCAGTCCATGCCGACTACTACATCGAAGCTACCTAATTGGATAGGTAAGAGGTCGATGCTAAATTTTCACCAAGTTCTAGTCTGCAGCCTCTAACAACTTCGCCCGATTCAGCAAGTTTACCATTGGCTAGTTCTATGGAATAAGGAATTTCTAATCTACTAGATTCTATTCCAAGCGTACGTTTAAATTCCACGGACATAAAACTATAATCGGCTCCAGTGTCGAATAATATGGATGCAAAGTGATTGTTAACGAGAAACGTACCGGTGACCACGTTAGGATCCTCGCGTGCGTTCCTTTTCTTGTCACCAGACGACTCAGCATGCGTCTCGGTCTTTTCTGTCCAGAGTACGAACGCCACTGCACCTCCAGTGCCGTCGAAGTTCAGCGGTTTGCAGTCGAGAAACTGCTTGAAAGTGCAGCCCTGAGCTGCGTCTCCTCCAGATGAATCTCCATTCCCATTACGTCTTGCATTGCTTGGTCCTCCAATTTGTTCAGTACGATTCGCCTCGTACTGGGCGATAGCTGCGGAGATTCTTTCCTCCAGTAGGGCGTTTAGCTCTTCAGCAGTTCTTGGAAGTGGGGGGAGGAGGAGGTTGATCACGAGCATTCACAGCTCTTCTGGGTGCCATGTTCTGACAGAACACGACCCAATAGGGTTTAGACATTTATTTGATATCGTCTTACTAGACAGTGGTAGTATGACATATACCCACCTAAGTGACATCAAACAATCCGCTAATTAAATCAATTCATACAGCAGCAAGCATGTATAAATAGATAAATGTTGGCGGTTCTTGTCTTTATACCCTAAATTATTACTCCACCGAGTATTTATTAGGCTGGGGGAAGGGTGCTCACGTTTGACCCTTTTCTTGTACTAAGGGAATCTATACGTGATAAGACTTGCTGTGGTTTCTGTGCACTGAATTCCATAATTATGTATGTATCCATAATTACGTAACTCCTTGCACGGTCCGCACAGTTCGTTTCATCCTCGTATTTCTTCCTTCAGATGGGCCATCGCTTTCAGATAAAGTCACGTATATTTGTGACATTCTACTTCTAGTATATGCTAATTATCACACATAATTGCAATTAACTCTCAATTAAAGACAAGTGCTACTCCTGTGCACCCTAAGTCTCGTAGTGTCTTTTCTAGACTCATGTAGACAGTTTCAGGTTGTGGATGTCGCGGGACGTTTTATGCAATGAAAACTCTTTGAAAAATTGTTTTCGTGATAGGATCCTAGAGATTGTAGACTAGACTCGAGAAGGAATCCTGGTTCACTACAATCGCAGCTCTGATACCAATCTGTCACACCCCTTTCTGCGGCGGAAGCACGAGGTGTGATCATGAAAGATTCTCATTGCATACGAAAGGTAAACATACTATATGCTCGAAAATAACTTTAAACATTACATTACCGAAAACATAAGTCAAGTGTTTACAACACATGATAGCATATTGTCTTAAAAGTTACAACTTTATTTAACGATAAACAAAGCGACATCCACGAGCATGCGTAGGACCACGCGCACATCCACCTTTAGTTACCTGAAATACATGTGAGTTTTGGAAAAACATCAACATAATGTTGGTGTGAATTCATGCAGTGATTGTTTTTGAATGTTTAATATCCTTGAATGAAAACATAGTATAAAACTGGTAGAATGAATGAATGTTTGAATGTAACTTGTAAACGTATATGTAACTGGGTACTATGACTGTTTGAATGTGTGAGATTGCTAGTGGTTTGCAAGGCCACTAACATATGTCACGACATAGGAAGCCACCAAACCTAGGCGTTTTTGTCGACTTGACTGAGACACAGAAGCACTCATTGGTAGAAGTAGGCCAAGAGTGGGGTTGCCTGAAACCCATTAGATCTAACCTTTTGTTCCGCGGTCTGAATGTATACGTAGATTAATGGTGCTTATGGTACCCTATTCGAGACATGGTCTGGAATGTTTCACTTGAATGTTTTTGTACCCATCATAACATATGCAAACAATATTCAATTTGTGACATGTATTTCACCCCCGAAGTGTAAAACAAAAACAGTTAAAGAAAAGGGGGAGCATGAACTCACAACTTTGCGTTCCTGTGCGTCGTAAACTTCACCAGATTTGCTTAATTAACGTCGTAACCTATACGCGTTTTCTTAACGTTAGTCACTAGACTTACGTCGCATAAGTTCAGTCACTCACTTTTGTGTATATTTTCTTGTGTTAAAAATATTTTATATTTTTAACTAAATGTCTTACTTATATTATTTTCTCACGAATAAATATAAGTCTTTTGTGTTTTGCACTTTGCATCCGAATTATGTGTCTAGTATATTGTATGTGTATCTTCATGTTTATACTCCTCATGAGTATTTAGTGTATTTTTTTACGTCTTAATACGCTAGCATGTATAACACATACTATATCCACTTAGCACAAAAGTTGGTGATAAAATAATATATATTTTTCTCTCAAAAATATACATACTTATATCCATTTTTATTTTTGAAGAAATCCTCATTTCTTATCACCAAAAATTATGGAAACCTTGGTAATACTCTTAAATACATTTTTAGGGAATAAGTTTCTCAAAAACTTATATTTTTCTAAGTGTCAAGATTTATAAAAATTTTGACAGAGTTTCCCCTAAAAATGGAGGTTTCCCATGTTTTCAAAACATGTGTTTATTTTCTTTTAAATCGTCAACAATCATCAACAACAATTATCAACAATAATCATCAACAACAATCACTAATTTTCCCCATTTCATGAACTTGAATACTTACCAAAATTGTGTAGTAACTTACGAGCACATTTAGTAAGTCTTGTTATCTTTATAAATAAGTTTGATTTCTTAAAAACCTTATTTTTAAAGAATATGAAGTTTCACAACTTCTAGTCAGTTTTTACGAAAATTATTTCTTTGCTAAAAACTTTTGTTACACAAGTGTCCACACACTTGTTTGTTCACAAAAATCACTTTTGTTTGTGTAAGATCCGGTTTAGAACATGTGATTTCTTTTGACGCTTGGTCTTTTGAAAATACCACTTGTAGATACATAGATCGGCTAGTTTTAAACACTATTTCACAAGTAAAACGCTTTTACACAAGTTCATGATTCGTATGTGGTAGAGCTTCACCCTTTAACCCTTGTTTCATTCAAAACAACCTTATGTCATGATTCATGATCACGACCAAACCGGGTTAAACGATGATCCGAGCTACCACAACATAGGTCGGGTCTAAATAATCACAAATTTCAATTACTACAACATTTACACAACTAGTGAGCTTTTAACCATCGTTTTTCATGTTTTTAGTAGACTTTAATGAACCATTTTGTAAGATTTCGAGTTTTAATCATTACACATCACATTAACCACTTCAAAATAGTTCATGAAGGTGTATTAAGTAACATACCACTAGCTCGAGGCTAGGGAGGAATCTAAGCGCAAATGAAGTGGATAAAAGCTAGAGGATGAGGTCCTTCGATCTCCGAGTGTACCAAGCCTTCTTATGCGTGACACTTGACACTTGTATGATGTTGGAATGTGAAGAACAAAATCGAAAAATATGATGGATGATCAAGGGGTGTTTGGCCGAAAGTTTTTGAGGGAGAGGAGTGAGTAGTTTTATGGTGTTGGGTGGTGAATTGTCTAATGTGCCATCTCAAGGTATTTATAGACATTCCATATGGCATATTCCTAGCATATTCCTGGCATATTCCTGGAATATTCCTAGCATATTCCTGGCATATTCCTGGAATATTCCTAGCATATTCCTGGAATATTCCTAGCATATTCCTGGCATAGTCCTGGCATATTCCTGGCATATTCCTGGCATATTCCTGGAATATTCCTAGCATATTCCTGGCATATTCCTGGAATATTCCTAGCATATTCCTAGCATATTCCTAGGTTTTCTGCGTTGTCTGCGTTTTGCAGTGTAAGCACTGTGTCGCGTAAGAACACACGGTACGCGCTTAAACACGAAAAAAAATAACGTTTTTAAGCGTTTTAACTTATTTTTTTAACACGAACCTGATTAAAATTAAATTTTAATCATAACAGAATATTTGTGGGATTAAATATTATCCGGGCGGCCATCAACGTTCGTTTCGCAGTTTTTTCGTAATTAGTTCTGCACTTAAAGTGTGTTTCGGGTGCCTTTTAGTGCGTGTTTTAGCTTTCGTAACGACCATAAATTAAACCCTGATATGTACTCTTGGGTTTTAATGTACCTTTGTCGTAGGACCTACACCTAGGTCTCAATTCTAATGTCTGACTGCTTTTTGCAGTTCCGTTGACACAGTGTGTCTTACCGGTGAGTTTACTAATATTTCTGACGCAGCGCTCTCGATTGCATGAAGCAATATTTTGTAGTATACAATGTGCATGAATTCACTTGCTTAGCATCTAATTAGTCAATGTTGACATTTAAGCACATAATTGCAGTCATTAAATAATAATTAAAGTGTACGGAAGTTACCGGTTTTGTGCCAGTTGTCACAAGCCGAGCCGGCTCGGCTCGGTTAGAAAGTGAGCCTAGCTCGGCTCGGTTCGGCTCGCTTTGTAGCTCGGATCAGTTTAGCTCGAATTATTTTACTTATAATAAGTTTTAATTTTATATACGTTATAATATATTACAAAAAAAACTGATTATTATTTACATGTATATAGGTTTGTAATTTGATATTTATGGCATATTTGAAGATTGATTACCATACTAATGAACTAATATTGTATTTTATTGAAATTAAAACTTATTTTGCGTTGTTAAACTTGATTTTGGTTTGAATTGCATTAGGCTGAACTTATTTTGAATATATTTATTTAAATTATTGAATAATATTTTAGGCTATTAAATTTTTAGTGGTATATATTAGTTTTTTTTTTATAAAATCGAGCCAAACCAAGCCGACCCGAGCTAGCTCGGTTTAAAACCGAGCCGAGCCCGAGCTTAGATTTTCAGCTCGGTTTCAAATCCGAGCCGAGCCATCTCGGTTTATAATCGAGCCGAGCCCGAGCTTGGCCTGGCTCGGCTCGGCTCATGAACAACCCTAATTCTTAGAATGTAATCAACTCTGTAAGTTGTGGATATTCAAGTAAGAAAAAATAGAGAAATTAGAGTTGAATGGTAAAAAAATTATATAGGGTATGTGGTCATGCTTTAAGGGTGTTCAGTTGTGTTTTGAATTGAGTTTCAAGGTGAAAGCCGCAGTTGGTTTAAAACCTTAAGTGATATAGTTTGTTTGTGGAATTAAAAACAAGAAATGTGTGCTTAAAGAGTCTCGAACTATTGACCTATCAGTTTCAACCGAAGTAATTTACCACTGCAACGACTTTTACTTTGTTATTATGTAACACATGTGGGCCTTATGGCAGGGGGTTTGGGGGTCCATCTTATATTTGTATGGGGTCTTTAGAAAATTTACAATACCGTCTCTGCTAAATTGTTTTAAAACACTGGGGTCCGAGGACCTCGACCCACACCAAGTGGGTCCACCCCTGCACATGGGCTGGTTATTTGACAGTGG
The DNA here is from genome assembly GCF_002127325.2 of Helianthus annuus. Classification (NCBI taxonomy): domain Eukaryota; kingdom Viridiplantae; phylum Streptophyta; class Magnoliopsida; order Asterales; family Asteraceae; genus Helianthus; species Helianthus annuus. The sequence continues at coordinate 59,157,857 of NC_035441.2, read as the reverse complement.
CTACATTATGGAGAAGGTGAATAGTTATAATGTTATGCAACTTCATGTTGTTTATATATCATTAATCTAAACTTTTTCATGTTATTAATTTATAATTATATGACTTCAAGTACAAGGAACATAAAAATGTAGAAGATTTAGAAAGCCAAGCGTTCTATAGGTTCCACCGCTTTTCATCGGGCTAGAGAAAGAGATAGGGTTGCAGCATAGAGAGATAGAAAGCTAGATAGATCTTTCATGAAGAAACAAGAATCACACACCAATGTATTAGATGAATTCCGGCGATGAAGATGATGATGGTAGTTGTATCAGTGGAGCGTTGGTAGTGCCTGCTAATAGAGGTGATGGTAACATGTTTGAGACGAGTGGTGGTGACAGTAAAGGCTTTGATCGCTTCCAGCGAGTTTTTCGACTATCATCGGTAAGAATCATCCCGCACTTGAAATATATTCCAATTACAGAAACCGAAACATAAGATTGTAATCTGACTATTGATATTTTTAAGGTTATTAGAGGTTGTTGATGGTGAATTTCGGTTATAAAGGTGAGGGGTTGCCGTGATAATGTTCGGTGTAGTAAATGGTGGCTGGTTGTAGATGATGGTTGTTAACAACCGTAGAAAAATAGTGATAGGGGGGGGGGAAACGATGATGGAGTTCTGGTGAATGGTAGTGGTTGTGCCTGGTTGAATCAATGGTGGTCCCTTTTAGTTTCTATTCTTGACAAAATTCAATTCCGAATACTTCAAAGTTCACATGTTTACAATTTGTGATTCCTTTGAATTTTTTTCCGAATCAAACAGTAAAGAGTTCTGTGAATCAAGCTCCCCTAATAATACCATCACCACCACAACCAGTTAACATAACAGGAAGGGAGCATTGATATACCAGTTGGCATACTTTGACTTTCAAAGTCAAACAACCCATTTTTCCTTTAAACTGATTCAAGCATCTAGCTTATTAGGAACACTAACATCATCGTTAGTGTAAGTAGGGTAAATATTGTTCGATGATTTAGACCTGTTGTACTCTACACATTCCGATTGATATATGAATAAAAACAATTGCTGATATATTTTTTTGGTGTTATTGCAGGCTGACTACTAGAAGAGGAGATGACCTAAGTCGCCAAGGATAGAAGGCGTGACGACACCAACTTTCGTGCGAAGATTAACATGCAGGGATCTTTTGATGTTTGGTATCAAAGTATGTAAACATTAAACACACAAACCATACATGTGACGCGGGAAATCTAAAAACAACGTATTAATGGTTTATAATCACATATGCTAACCACAATGTAAATCGCGCAACGCGCGACTGGAAATGACCCTAGTATAGTTTAATTTAGATTCATAAATTTCTAAAATGTCATACAAGAATCAAATAAAGACAATATTGTTTCAAATATAAAGTACAAATAGATTTAGTCTAAGTGTGTTTCTATGTCCACTTAAGTCTTGTTTCTTCACTTAGCATCATCTTGTCTATCGAACCTGCAACATGTATTAAAATATTAACAAAAAGTTGACGAGTATACAAGTTTGATACATAGCATAAAAATAGTTTTAAAATAGTCTAAGGCTCGTATCCAACATGAATCACAATATGCAAGTTACTAGTATGTCGTAACGGTGTCAAGTATATGTTCAAACCCAAGAATCCAATGTGTTAAAATAGTCTATCCCAATAGTTTAACGGGAAGTAAAATAGTTTAACTTAACAATACCCCAAGTCTCGTGGGCGGTGCATTACCCCTATAGCGCTATAATTGTTAAGGCGGGCTTGTACGAAGTTAATGAGCATATAGACACGAAAAGTTTAACATCACATACGAGATTAACAAGCATTATATAGTTTCATGTTTTAAATATGGATAGAGAGCGGTTTAAATAGTTTCAAGTGTGTTTATAATATAGAATACATGTTGCATCCCAAAGTGTTTAAAAATAAAATTGGATCGAGTATACTCACATTGGTTGCGTTGCGATTCCTTAAAAATAACACACGAATAAAAAGAGGGAAACTTCAACAGATGGGAATTATCCTAAATAGTTCACATGATACACTAAGTTGGACATATATTAAAGTCTATGGAAATATAGGGTTTAGGCAATTAGGGTGGTTAGATCTAAATTGGGAAAATCTAGTGGTTTAAGTAGTATAGTTTAATTATTTAACTATATACTTGATTAAAAAATCATTATTAAATACATATTTATTTAAAAATAATTAATTTGTAGTTACTAAGAAATTTGATCAGTTACGAAGTGTTGAACAAAGTGTGAGGAGAAGGTTTATTATTTATAAACAGTTCTAGGTATAGTTGTTTTAATTAAGTAGTTTATTAATTATAAATTTGATTATTAAATTATTGATCTAAAGAATTAACGATACATAAAAAAAATATAGTTTTGATAAGTTTAATGAATATTAGCTAGTTTAATGAATATTAGCTAGTAAATTTTAGTTTGAGAAAAACACCCCTTTTTTAACAGTTGCAAAAAGAAGGTTTGGTATCAAAGGAATAAAGAAATGGTTTAGCATAGATTTAAAAGAAAAGAAAATGATAAACAGATGTAGACCATCTGGGCTCTGGTTCGAAGTGTTAAGTGTACAGGTTCAAAACCATCATATACTAAGTAGACTTATTATTTTCTTCATAAATGTCACCCATTGTTATCATATTCTTCATGATCAATCTTTACAAGTAGATTATAAATGCCAAAAGATAACAAAAATAAATGAAGTGGAATCATAGGCAGAAGCTATACCGAACAAAAGAAGTGAAGCGTTTTCCGGCGATGTCCACGAAACTCCGATGCGAACCTTGAACTCCGGCGAGGTGCAAGGGCTGCCTTTTAACGTGAAGCAATAAGGTTTCGTCAAAGCCTAAACGAGAAAGCAAAAGCGTGCAGAAGAGTATACCGAAACGACGTTACGCGATGTAGTGAACTCCGGCTAGTTGCGGGTTTTTCTCCGTATGGTTTCGGTGATGTCTCCGGTGAACTCCGAATCTCCGGCGGCTTGCAAGTCCAGCCGACGAGGTTTCCAAGTTCAACATGAGACTCTCAACCATATTTGCTTTCTTTTGAGCAACCTTGTGTTCAATTAAAGACGTTCAACATGAGACTCTCAACCATATTTGCTTTCTTTTTTTATCCTTTGTTGATTTACATATTAGGATTCCAAGTTCTAAAATCTATAAAAAGGCCCCTCCACTTAGCTTTGTTAAATAAAATTATATTTCGATTACTATTATATTTAATCTAACTAACTAAGTTTAACTTAAATCTAACTAGTTTATTTTTATAAAACAAACCAAGCTTTTAAATTGTAAATAATTAATTTAATTAATTAAACTAATAAATAAATAAACATATTGATAATTATATTAAAAATTTAAAAGAAAATCTTTCGATGATTATTCAATTCGTGAAAAATTCCCGAGTTTCAAGAACTAAGATCCAAAATTTCAAAACGGGTCGGATTTTTGGGAATCCAATTTGACGGATGTTACACGACACATGTTAGGATACGTGGCTGGCTGGGTGTCCGACAAGTAATCAGATGTCGCGCCCCGCGACGAACCCAAAGGAATGGGTCGCGGCCCACGAGGGCTTCATGTTTGTGATTTTATTTGATTTTTATAAATATTAAGGTATTTTAGGCTCGTTTCTCATTATACGGGGTGTAATAGGAACGTTTTAGGGTTATGTTAAGGGGTTTTAGGAAGGTTGTTATAACCGTGCCTGGTCATACACGAACAGGTTCCACTAGGTTTTATTCTAATTATCAATACCCGGTTTCGGTTCCTACCGGTTCTTTCAAATACCTGGGTACGATTATACCCGATTGGGCCTTACTCGGTTTTTGGTACGACCCAAAACCCGATTTGTGCACCTCTAGTGTTGGATACTTTCATATGTTGCAAATCATAGATGACATTCAAGAATATAATCATATAGCATGTTCTAATAAATTATGGTAATTGGGTAATATCTTGTAGACGGTATCCACTTCCGAGGTTAAGTCCAATGGGCTACTGTCTACACTAGGCAAGCCTATCAGGTAGGCCTAGTCCATTTATGTAACAACCCGCACGTTCGTGCGTTGTTACTACTTGTTATACTCGTTACGCCTATCACCATAGATTCAGCTCATAAAGTAACTATATCGTATGCATCACTATTTCGCAGTATTTTCGCATATTACGCATACTTTATCGCTATAACACATCACATCACATCGCACGTACTAACACTCACGATGACATTGAGTGAGGACCTATTCTACCCTCCTCGATAGCCGTGATGTGTCGCAACGCAACGCATATTTGAAACACGCAACTCGATTATCGGAACGCAGACTTTGAAATGTGGATATTTATACGACCCTTTGTGACTAATTATAATAGATATATGAATGTGGGTATGAAAATGTGTAACCAAACTATTGCAAAGCTTATCGAACAAAACGAAGCATCGAAACGCAACTCGCCGGAGACCACCGATCGAGTGGCTGATCGATCGAGTAGCCACCCGATCGGATTGCCTCCCGATCGGACAGCCATCCAATCCATGGCACCCTATCACCTTTTCTCCTCTTCACCTATAAATAGCCCTTGTCACATCACTGTTCAAGTGATGTGACAGCTCTCACTCGACCAGCATGCTTTGGGGCTATTTCCTCTCGATTTATCGCAATTCTTGTAAGTTTCTACCTCAAATCTTGTACTTTCTTGATCTACACGCACTCCCTCACCTTTCTATCTTTCGAATCTTAACTTTTAACTGTGAAATCACTAGATTTAAGGTGTTCTAGGATGATGTCATCATGGGTTCTTATGAACTTCATGTTTTGGCCTTAATGCACCAAGAACAACTTGGATCTGAACGATTTCCACATGTATAAACAAAGATCTTGCATAGATCTGAACATATTCAAGGTAAAAAGGATTGAAAGATGGTTTTCTAACTTTCTTTCAACTCTTTCACACTCAATGCACTCAAAACCGATAGAATCGGAGCTTGTTCTGATCTTCTACTCCTTCTTGTTGATGTGTTGGCTCAAGATCTGTGTTCTATTAACGAGACAACCAATCCAGGGTTAAACGCGAACCATCGTCTCAAACAGCTGACCCATCGGATTAGGGTGATTCCTGCCCGATCGGATCGCCTGGGTGTTGACAGGGTTCTGTTGTTTAGCACGATGTCATACCGTCTCGAGAAAACCGCAAAACTTTCAAAACAATCAAGTGACAGGATGATCTAAGGCCGTCGGAATGGATTGTCGTCCGATCGGATTACCACCCGATCGGATTGCCACCCGATCGGACAGCCGTTCGATCGGCTTGCACTTGGTTCCTCACTTAAACTTTTAAATTCAAATTTTCAAGTTCTGAACGTTGAACAGATTGCCGTCCGATCGGATTGCCACCCGATCGAACAACCATCCGACCATGTGATGTTTGGAATAATTCAATACATAGACAGTTCCAAACGGATTGCCACCCGATCGGATTGCAATCCGATCGAGTGACAAACTGCTGTAAACTTGTTCTCACTAAAGTGTCCTACTAATCGGATCGTCACCCGATCGAACCGCCGTCTGATCGACCGACCTTAAGGGTAGAGATACTTCTCTGTTTTCAAATGCTACAACGAAAACTTCAAAAAGGCAAATCATCACACTCAAGCACATCCTCACCAAATGAGGTGATAATCCAATCGAATGGCCATCCGATCGGATGACAATCCGAATGGATTGCCACCCGATCGAGTGGCCATCCGATCGGATTGCCATCCGATCGGATTCCCATCCGACACTTGGTTCCTTGCCACCGTTTAACGCACTATTCAACGCTTACGCTATCAATCTGTAATCAGGCAAATCTCAGACGCGCTCCTTTCAATCCTACCAAGTTGTGTTTACTTACTGAACACTGTCTGTGAGTATACTCGAACCCTTTTTATCGCATTTTTGGTGTAACATACGTTTCTATCTAATCAAATTTATCAAAATGAATTATTCAATCAAACTGTTTATCACCTGCGAATAACTGTTATGCATATTTACACGTGATGCTAGTTACATATGTGTTAGGACTTATACTCGCGAGGTCCCGCCTTAACTAGTATAGTACTATAGCACCCGATGGGGTCTAATTAGGATGAATAGCAATCGCAATCGCAGGTCGAGTGACTTAGCTGGTAGTAGCTGTCTTGTCTGCATGTATGTTGAGGTATCTCGTTTATGTATTTGGTAATTCGCAGCACTTTTAACTATTTACGCTACTCTATCAAAACTTGTATACTCGCCACTACTTTTGTATTGACGTTGTTTTAACGTATGTTGCAGGTTTAGTCGCAGTCTACATCAAATCAAGCTAGGAAGTCTAGATACACACCTAAAATCTAGGTTGTCAGGTTTGTATTGTTTGAGAGAACATGAAATTCGTGACGACTTATGTGGATGTATTTGTTTATTAGTATGGGATAATGAACACATTAAATACTGTCGCAGTTTAGTTGTTATGAATTCTCTTGAGCAATCTGATTCGCCTTGTGCCGCGCCCCAATGATTCCGCCATCGGTTGGGGTGTGACAGATTGGTATCAGAGCAATAACTATAGGGAATTAGGCCAGACTTGACCTAGTCCGGGTCGATGTCTTAGAAATGACCTAGTCTATAGTCTAAGTACCAACGGGCCGACTCGTGCGAACCCAGTAGGATTTGCACGGGCCTTCTTGATACTGCCGTTCGAATCCGCTAAAACTACAACTTCGCGTGCACCGCATACTACAATTTCACGCGAAGAGCCTTTCCTAAGGCTGGCATGTTACTTAGCCTTTCCTAAGGCTAACACAATACACATGTTTTTGAAAATACTCGCATAACATAACCAAGTGGTTCAGTCGAGATCAGGCTTGAAAACCAAGAACTCTCGATAAGATCGCTCACTCAGCGCATTTTTCTAGCACGAGAATTTTCTGATGAGCTAGGAGTGACATCCATATCTCAACGAAAGTCTCCATTTCAAAATCCAATGGAACTCCCAAATTTATTCGAATGGCACAACCACAGTTAGGAGCGAAGTTATTAAGTCAGGGGTGAAACCCGTATCTTAATAAACTGTTCCGCTCTCTATAAAAAGGGTTTTCAAATGCTCTCACCAAGGACTCGGCTATAACGATAACTCGAGCCACACGATGACCAGGAAGACAAATGCCATGAGCTGCAACCCAGTGGAAGCATAAGCCTTCTAGGGCAACGCGCGTGCACGAACTTGTTAGGTATAGTTGGGTTACCTTGGGCAGTCGACGCCTAAACACCCGAGGCACTCTATCTATTTTTCTAGCATACGACTCGCCGATTTTACGCTTTATGGAACCTATTTACGCTTTTGCGTTTACGATTTAAAACTTTACGCTTTATCGATTTTCGCTCCCTGCTTTTGAAAATACACAAGTCGCACAGCCATCGTAATCTAAAACGAAAACCGAATGTTCGCAACAAAACTAATGTCTAATTTCTCGCTCTCGCTCTCTCCCTCTCCATCGCGTCCTCGCGCATTCTACATCGACATGTATGTGTGTGAGTATAAATTACAACTAATTATATGTGCAAAACGACTCAATTGTGTGAGAACCTAGGAATCTCATGTCTCATATGTGGCTCCTATGTGAAATTTATTATATTACTCGCTACAAGTTTTGGTCGCGCTCAATCGTATCGCAAAACTCAAAAATCATTATGATCGAATCTCACTCCAAATCTCTCCCTGTCTAGATGTCTTCAAACGACTCTACATTGAGACAAACACCTAGGAGAAGAGCCAAACGAAGCGCCGAAAAGAGGATTGCCTCGCTTGTGGCCAAGGAAGTGGCCAAGGTCATTCCTCAATTGTCTCTCAAGTGCACTCTCTCAGCAACTCTCGAACCTTGGAAGACTCTAAGACGGAAGCGCCGCAATCTATTTTCCTCTACAAACACTTCAAAGCCTATGACCTGATGGAGTTCACGGGTGAAGGAGGTGTGTCCCAACTACTTCAGTGGTTCGATTCTATCGAAGTTACCCTTCGTCAGAGTGGGTGTCCCGAGGGTTTTCGTACTACTTGTGCTACCAGAGTATTTCAATCGCGAGCACTCGACTGGTGGACAGCCGAACGTAACAAACGTGGGATCTCCGCAGCTTACGCTCTCTCTTGGGAAGAGCTGAAGGAGCTCATGAAGAAAGAGTATTGCCCTCCCCACGAAGTCCAGAAACTAGAAGACGAATTTTGGGAAATCAAGCAAGTCGAAGGTGACAATGCTGGCTACACCGCAAGGTTTAAACAGCTTAGCATAATCTGCCCAAGTCAAGTCAACACTTCAGAAAAAGCCATCATGAAGTACATTCGCGGCTTGCCTGAGTGTGTGGGCGATTTTGTCGAAGCTGTAAGACTTGCTACCATCGAAGAAACCTATCGCTTGGCCACAGAAATCAACGACAAACGAGTCTTGGACGGATTTTTCTCCAAGAATCCTGTCAAACAAGCTCATCAAGAAATCGTCATCGATTCTTCTGACAATTCTTCCAACGATTCCTCCGACGATTCTACCGACGATTCTTCAGGTGAGTCCTCGGACGAATCCTCCGACACCAACGCACCGCTTCAGGAAGCTCAGCCCAGCCGCAAACGAAAGACCATGAGCCCAAACTCTTCAACAACCGAACTGTCGCAACCAGAACCTCTCCAAGCAATTCCAGTTCACTCGAAGCGCGACTACAACGAAACTCATCCCCTGTGTCTCATGTGTGCGTATCATCACCCGCCAGAAGCTAACTGTCGCTTTTGCACAAATTGCAACTTGTATGGTCATCTTACCCAGCACTGTCGCACGGGGCCGCAGACTTGAGGAATTCCAGCAATAATCACAGTCTCCGTAGAAGTCCTCCACAGTAACATTAGTTATGCTTCCAATGTTGTTGTAATGATACTATTTTTCGCTGTTAATTTCTTTTGCATGTTGAACTTGTTCTATTTCTCGACGCAATGTAGACTCTATTTATCTCTCACTCTCTCTCACTCGCGCAGGACTATGTATTAGCACTATATACTATATAATGTGTTTTACCCCTACTATGCGTACTTGAAGCGAGTTGCGATAAACGTGCAAGGGACAACTTAATCACGGGTGCACACGGGATTATGTTGGTCAGTGCACGGGGATCGTAATAAGTTTCAATGATGCTATAACGTTAAAAGCATGGTTAAGCGTCTTGACCATGTCAACACGGTGCGACACTAATTCACGGGGCAGAGGCGTGTGGTTGAAGCATGGTGGATACGCCGCTGGTACTTCCTATATATAAGTGCTTCGCCATGCCAACCTATGTCTTGTGAAGAAATTTCCATACAAGTTGAACGTTATTAGACCAAGTATACTATTGAATCTATTTTTGACACCCTACACTACATCGCAAGGCGTAACAATCTTAATCGCAACTCAAAGCGTGTAATCGCTAGACTTTTCGTAAGTCAACACGCTCGCAATAGCATTATCACCGGAATCTATCTCGCAATCTAAATCGCTCAATCGCTTAATGTGTGTTCGCTAAATCGCTTATTATGTGCATCGCGCTATCGCATATCGTGGGTATCGCTCTATCGCTTGTATCGCTTGTGTATTGCTCCATTGCTCATCGTGTATCGTTAAACATTTATCGCTATCGCTATCGCTTACCGTTGTTTATGTTATTTATGTTATGTTAGCACGCATGACCTCGCTTCACGAGACGAAACTGATAGGGTTAAAACATGGTGGATACACCGCTGGTACTTCCTATATATAAGTGTTTTAAGCCATATCAGTAGATTTTCATGGAAAAAGGCCATGTGGGGCTTAATATCAGTTAAAACTTGTGGTGTCGTTTAATCTAATCAAATCGCATATTCCCACCGCTTGCAACACATCGATCGTCGCCTATCACTTGACGGTTGTCGCTATCGCTCGTCGCTTATCGCTTATCGTTTTCGCTTGTCACCGTCGTCTTCGCTTATTACGTTGGTTTTGTGCTATCAATTATCGCGTACCGCTTATAGCTTGTCGCACTCGCTCGTGACACTAAACTGAGTTCGAAAACGACCTCATCACTCAGTTCGCCTTCCAAGACTTGATCCAACCCTTTCCCGTTTGGATCAAGTCATCGCAAATCTGTCTGTACTATGTCGACACGAATGACACTGCCTCACGAGACGGAAGCCATATGGCTAAAGCATGGTGGATACGCCACTGGTACTTCCTATATATAAGTGTTTTAACCATATTGCCGAACTTTCGTGGAAAAGGGCCACGCGGGGCCTACCTTAAATTTAAATTTTTGGTATTATTAAAAGGCTTTGTTTACACAAATTTTAAACTGAGCTTTTCTTACAAAAATTTTTCTAAAATTTGATCAAAACCTTTGTACAAAACGAGATTATCTTGTAACGACGGTGTGACAATCGACTCAAGTTACTGCCGCGTGACGAGAAGATTTCGTAAAACGAGTTTTAAACACCCAAAAATCTTTTAGTAACCTAATATAACCCCACTCATAGCGCTGGCGTGGACATCGAAACAGTTTAACGCCGCACTGTGGGAAGATTTTGCATAAACAAGTTCCTTTAAACCTTTTCGAATTAATCAAATTTTCGAGAATTCAAAACACCTTTGGATCGCTTTTTTTGTGTTGCCATCTTTTGTATACGAACCGCCTTACTCGCTGCCATCGCCAGTCATCGCAACACTCTTGCTCGACGAATTTCCTTTGATCGCTCGTTTATTTTGACGCTTTTCATCGATACTCTTACTCGCATCGATCCTCGCAACCCTTCTTGTGGATTAATTTCGGGACGAAATTTCCTAAAGCAGGGGAGACTGTAACAACCCGCGCGTTCGTGCGTTGTTACTACTCGTTATACTCGTTACGCCTAGCACCAGAGATTCAGATCATAATGTAACTATATCGCATGCATCGCTATTTCACAGTATTTTCGCATATTACGCATACTTTATCGCTATAACACATCACATCGCACGTACTAACACTCACGATGACATTGAGTGAGGACCTATTCTACCCTCCTCGATAGCCGTGATGTGTCGCAACACAACGCATATTTGAAACACGCAACTCGATTATCGCAATGCAGACTTTGAAATGTGGATATTTATATGACCTTTTTTGTGACTAAATATAATAGATATATGAATGTGGGTATGAAAATGTGTAACCAAACTATCGCAAAGCTTATCGAACAGAACGAAACATCGAAACGCAACTCGCTGGAGACCACCGATCGAGTGACTGATTGATCGAGTGGCCACCCGGTCGGACAGCCATCCGATCCATGGCACCCTATCACCTTTTCTCCTTTTCACCTATAAATAGCCCTTGTCACATCACTGTTCAAGTGATGTGACAGCTCTCACTCGACCAGCACGCTTTGGGGCTATTTCCTCTCGATTTCTCGCGATTCTTGTAAGTTTCTACCTCAAATCTTGTACTTTCTTGATCTACACGCAGTCCCTCACCTATCTATCTTTCGAATCTTAACTTTTAACTGTGAAATCACTAGATTTAAGGTGTTCTAGGATGATGTCATCATGGGTTCTTATGAACTTCATGTTTTGGCCTCAATCCACCAAGAACAACTTGGATCTGAACGATTTCCACATGTATAAACAAAGATCTTGCATAGATCTGAACATATTCAAGGTAAAAAGGTTTGAAAGATGGTTTTCAAACTTTCTTTCAACTCTTCCACACTCAATGCACTCAAAACCGATAGAATCAGAGCTTGTTCTGATCTTTTACTCCTTCTTGTTGATGCGTTGGTTCAAGATCTGTGTTCTATCAACGAGACAACCGATCCTGGGTTAAATGCAAACCATCGTCTCGAACAGCTGACCGATCGGATTAGGGTGATTCCTGCCTGATCCGCCTGGGTGTTGACAGGGTTCTGTTGTTTAGCACGATGTCATACCGTCTTGAGAAAATTGCAAAGCTTTCAAAACAATCAAGTGACAGGACGATCTAAGGCCATCGGAACGGATTGCCGTCCGATCGGATTACCACCCGATCAGATTGCCACCCGATCAGACAGCCGTCCGATCAGCTTGCACTTGGTTCCTCACTTAAACTTTTAAATTCAACTTTTCAAGTTCTGAACGTCGAACGGATTGCCGTCCGGTCGGATTGCCACCCGATCGAACAACCATCCTACCATGTGATGTTTGGACTAATTCAATACATAGACAGTTCCAAACGGATTGCCACCCGATCGGATTGCAATCCGACCGAGTGACAAACTGCTGTAAACTTGTTCTCAATAAAGTGTCCTACTAATCGAATCGTCACCCGATTGAACCACCGTCCAATGGACCGACCTGAAGGGTAGAGATACTTCTCTGTTTCAAATGCTACAACGAAAACTTCAAAAAGAAAAATCATCACACTCAAACACATCCTCACCAAATGAGGTGACAATCCAATCGAATGGCTATCCGATCGGATGACCATTCAAATGGATTGCCACCCGATCGAGTGGCCATCCGATCGGATTGCCATCCAATCAGATTACCATCCGACACTTGGTTAACTGCCACCGTTTAACGCACTATTCAACGCTTACGCTATCAATCTGTAATCAGGCAAATCTCAGACGCGCTCCTTTCAATCCTACCAAGTTGTGTTTACTTACTGAACACTGTCTGTGAGTATACTCGAACCCTTTTTATCGCATTTTTGGTGTAACATACGTTTCTATCTAATCAAATTTATCAAAATGAATTATTCAATCAAACTGTTTATCACCTGCGAATAACTGTTATGCATATTTACACGTGATGCTAGTTACATATGTGTTAGGACTTATACTCGCGAGGTCCCGCCTTAACTAGTATAGTACTATAGCACCCGATGGGGTCTAATTAGGATGAATAGCAATCGCAATCGCAGGTCGAGTGACTTAGCTGGTAGTAGCTGTCTTGTCTGCATGTATGTTGAGGTATCTCGTTTATGTATTTGGTAATTCGCAGCACTTTTAACTATTTACGCTACTCTATCAAAACTTGTATACTCGCCACTACTTTTGTATTGACGTTGTTTTAACGTATGTTACAGGTTTAGTCGCAGTCTACATCAAATCAAGCTAGGAAGTCTAGATACACACCTAAAATCTAGGTTGTCGGGTTTGTATTGTTTGAGAGAACATGAAATTCGTGACGACTTATGTGGATGTATTTGTTTAATAGTATGGGATTATGAACGCATTAAATACTGTCGCCATTTAGTTGTTATGGATTCTCCTGAGCAATCTGTTTCGCCTAGTGCCGCGCCCCAATGATTCCGCCATCGGTTGGGGTGTGACAATTTAGATGGCATGCGTTGTACCCAAATGCTCCTTATCTAATGATGTTGATTCGGTACAACTTTTACATGCCTTGTTTTTGTTAAAAATTGTTTAATAACTTTCTGTGAATGTTACATGTTGTTTGAGGTCATGCAATTTTACATGTTGGATCATAAACTTGTTTCTGGTCACAAGCCTAACATTTCCCACTTTAGAATTTTTGGGTGTGCAGTGTATGTTCCTATTGCACCACTATAACACACAAAATTGGGTCCTCAAGAAGGTTGGGAATATCTATCAGATATGAAACGCCTTCCATCATAGATATCTTAAACCTTTAAAATAAGATGTTTTTTACCACATTTTGCTAATTACCACTTTAACGAGGCAATTTTCCAAGAAACAAGGAGATAATAGAAGAACCAAGAAGATTCATGGTGCATGCCTTCATTTTACGTCTTGATCTAAGGACAAAACAATGTGAGGCAGACGTTCGAAAGATAATACATCTGCAAAAAATTGCAAATGAATTGCCTAATGTATTTGCCGATACAAAAGGTCACCAAATCTCATATACCAACTACTAATGCTCTGACACGAGTTGAGATACCAAATAAACAAGTAGACTGTAATATGACCAAGGAAACTCAAGTCTTTAATCAACCTTAATTCAAAAAAGGAAAAACAAGCCAAAATAAGTCTCAAATTAATTTTTGTTGATATACTTTAGTTCACAAGGTCAACAATACTAGCATACTTAATACACGTTGTCATTGTGTGTTCAAGCCCAAATCACCTATATAAGTTTTTTTTAAAAGAAATTGAGAGCCTTTCTAAAGTAGGAGTCCAAAATTCTAGCTTGAGTTGAATCTCCTTTGCTCGACCTTGATGTTTTCACGGTTTAACACAAACATGACCTAGACCAGAATTACTTTAAGGGGGTCCTAGAACAACCCGATTGGGTTTCAGGTAGCCCCTACTCGACCGACAACACTAGCGTCGGTCGTTCGAGCCGGGTAGTAATGTTTGGTTCTACTAGCCGATTGTTTTGAATGTGTTAACGGTCAAATGGTCGTTTGATTTAAAAAAATCAATTAAGTAAAATCAATTTAAACCATTTCACTATCGGTACTTAAACCATTTCACCACTTTGATTGCACTGTCTCCATTTTATAAATTTCACCACATTTAATCATCATGGGGTGGTTATCCGTTTCCGATTGAATTGGCGATACCTTCGTACCGAACAACTTGTCATTGTGTAAACCCTCAACCTTCAAACATTCGACAAGCATCCGTCATCGTGCGAACCCTCAACCTTCAAACCCACCGCGACAAATCCATCGCCTCTAGTTTTTAAAGTCTACCGTTCATTGCATCCTCACAATTAAACTGTGGAAGAGTTGAACTAGGTATATGATTATACCTTTTGTCAACTATAATTAGTAGGAATAAACACCGGGGATGAGCATCATCCCCAATCCCCAATGACAAACACTCATACACTAACAAACCCCAATTCGACACAAGAAGCCCCAACTTGGGTCGGAGGCTACAAAACTAAGCTGGGACAGAATACATACCAAGGTCATTTGAAATATCCGGTTGTGGATGTTAACACGAGAGGTTGGATGGACGTAATAGTGATCATGACTGCTTGCCGATCGATTCCCTTTCTGGTTATTAATTTATGTAGTTGTGTGTTTAAATTTTTATTTATGTACTTGTGTGTTTAAATGTTTAAATTTTTATTTATGTACTTGTGTGTTTTAATGTTTCATATAATATTATTTAATTTTAGGCATGTATTAAGTTAAGTATGTGTTTAAATATTTATTGTTTTATTTATGTGTTATTTTCATCTTTTATCATTTAAGAATTTAAATTTCAATTGTGCGTTTAAAAACCTATTTTATTTTTAAATAAAAACAAAAAAGAAAATATAGTGTTAAGGTAGTGGTATATCAAATTGAGTATTTTAAGATAGTGGATGAAGTGAGTGACGTGACACTGCAAGACTGAACGAGATTAGGGTAGCGGTGCCACCCCTAAACTTATAAAATCATATCTAAAATAAAATATAACATCAAAAAATTCAAAATCCAACAAACTAAATTCTAAAATAATTTGTTATAGAATAAGTTTCAACAAAATATCAAAAATTTTTAGACACGATTTCTTAAATGAATGGTTCAGCCCATGAACTTGTCGGAATCGGCTCAGATTTTACTCAATCCCGTTGAGATTAAACTTAAACATACAAAACTCATATTAAGTTTGTGCCACAAACCTTTCTCATCGAAAATTCACACCCATACTTACAACTTGATTACAATTCATTTACAACCGTCAACCCGTTAAAAAAATTGAGTTACATGACCCATATTCAATTTACAAAACATATGCCCAACTAGGGTTAACAGTTAACGTCTTTAACCCAAACAAATTTCTAACCCAATGTTAAATTTATCTATTATCAACTTACCATATCACATAACAACAAAATATTTTCATATAATTGTAATTGTGACAATATAACCTAGGGTTAAATCTTGACCATCCATTTATTTAATCAAGGGCTAAGATTAAACGTGGGAAATTGAAGGGAAGAAAAGAGACGCGTGAGTTTGTTTAGGGGCATTCTAGTCAATCCAAGGCAATAGTTTCCCTCTCCTCCAATCCCCCCCAACCCCCCACCATTTTTTAAACGTTAATAACTCTTTCATACGACATTACTTTTTTTTTTATAAAAATTGCACAAAAAAACGAGTATACTATTGCTATATTTTCGAATTTTTTTTTTCTAAAACCCAGTTGCGTAAAACGCAATGGAAAAAACCCACTTGCGTAAAACGCAATGGAAAAAAAACCCAAAAATGACATTTTTCTAAAACGCAATGCACCAAAAACACAATGAAATGTCTTATTTGTAAAACGCAATGGCCAGAAAACACAAAGAAATGTCTTATTTGTAAAACGCAATAGCCTAAAAACACAAAATAAAGTGTACTTTCTAAAACGCAATGGACTGAAAACACATAAAAATGTGTTTTACCTAAAACGCAATGCACCAAAAACACAAAAGAAATGTCTTATTTCTAAAACGCAATGGCCAGAAAACACTTAAAAATGTCTTTTTTCTAAAGCGCAATGGACTGAAAACAAATAAAAATGTGTTTACCTAAAACGCAATGAACTAAAAACACTTCAAAATGTGTTTTTTCTAAAACGCAATGGCCAGAAAACACATAAAACTCTCTTATTTCTAAAACGCAATGGACACAAGCTGACCTGTCTGTGAATTTGTCTGAACTATAGAGTAGCAAATAAAAAACTGTCTACGAATTACTGTCTTGGATAAGACTCCGACTTCACCTGTTGATGAACCAAATTACCCGGCGCATCAAGTGTATCCGGATTACGGATACGGGTATGAATCTCCGGATTACTCTCTTATTTCTAAAACGCCTTGGACTCTGCTACCAGGGGCGCTGCCCCCGGACCCCGCCAAGATCGTAAAACGCAATGACTAAATCAAAAACCCAGATCGTAAAAATGAAATTAAAGAATTTCTTACATGGATCGAAGCCGATTTCTTTAACGATTGACGAAATTTGAATGATTGAAACACTTATCAACGATCGAATCGAACGGATCGAGTGATTATCTTCAAAATCGCCGGAAAAAACGAGATTTTCTATGAAATTAAACTGGGTTTTCTTCAAAAAGCTGAAGAACATGTTGATCGGGTGTTTAAATCATTGATTGGTGATGAAAATCGCACTATAATGTAGTGATTATTGAGATAGAAAGTGAAGAAATGGTTGAAGATGGTGGGTTTTGAAAATGGTGGGTTTTGAAGTTACTGGGGAGAAGAAGGAAGAAGAAAGGATAAGATTGACTAAAATACACTTCCTCTTTATTTTAAATTTTGCCACATGTCCTAATCCTATTGCTTCCTATCTTTCCTAGCCAAAATAAACTTCCTATTTGATCCTCACCCATATAACCTAATATGATACAATATTTCCCGATGGCAATTTGGTAAATATAACCTAATCCCTAACAAAGTGGAGTTGGAGTTGAGAATAGAGTATAAACAGTACATGATGGAGTTTGACAAGCAGAGACAATCAGATATGCGTCAAAAGTCTAGGGTAAGATGGGCGATTGAGGATGATTGAAAACACACTAGTTTCTTCCACTCGATGGTGAATGGCAATATTAGTTCAAACCGAATTAATGGGGAGTTTATTGGAGATGATGGGGTTACCAACCCGGTGATTATAAAACAACATATTTTTATTATTACTTTCTACTTTTTTTCGAACCAATGAACACTAGACCACCAATTGTGTGTCCGTTCTTGAATGTACTATCTCCCGGGGATGGTGAGGCCTTAGTTCGACCCTATACTTTGGTGGAAATAAAGAATGCGGTGTGGGATTGTGATGGTGACCGGGCACCCGGACCAGATGGTTTTAATTTTAAGTTCCTAAAGCGGTGTTGGAGCGGGTTGCAAGATAGGTTTGTTAAACTGCTTGAGGAATTTAATAGTAACCTGAATCTGAACAGGAGTTGGGTGTCGTCTTTTTTAGCCTTGATTCCTAAGGTTAAGGATCCGTTGCGGTCGTCCGATTTCCGACCCATTAGCCTTATTGGGTGTATCAACAAGGTTTTATCCAAGGTTTTGGTAAATCGATTGAAATATGTAATCGGTAAGCTTATCTCCGAGGAGCAAACGACTTTTCTCGCCGTTAGAAATATCACTAACGGGTCGTTAATGTTGAACGGAATTGTAGCTTGGATGAAGTATTCCAAAAAAGTGGGCATGATCTTCAAAGTTGACATTCATAAGGCTTATGACTCCCTTAGTTGGTCTTACCTTAACCCTGTTATGGATCAAATGGGTTTTCCTACTAAATGGCGTGATTAGATTATGGCGATTCTTCGGTCCACTCGTGCGTCCGTGTCGGTAAATGGCTCTCCAACTATGGAGTTTGAATGCACTAGGGGACTCCGTCAAGGGGACCCCTTATCACAGTTCCTCTTCCTTATTGCTATGGAGGCATTATCCGGGATAATGAAGAAGGCGTCAGAAGTGGGTCTGTTTCATGGCATTCGGTGTAACGATAGTGGTATGACTCTTACTCATCTCCTGTATGTGGACGATGTGGTATTTATGGGGGATTGGTCGATAACAAATGCACTAAACTTACGTAAAATTTTGAGATGTTTTTATTTACCATCCGGCCTAAAGGTTAATTTATCCAAGTGTAGTTTGTATGGGGTAGGCGTGGGGGAGGTGGATGTCATAAACTTGGCAAATGTCCTACGGTGTCAAGCCGGGTCATTCCCATTTAAATATCTTGGTTTGTACGTGGGCACAAATATGAATTTAGTGCGGAATTAGAAACCGATTGTCGAGCTATTGTTGGGTCTAAAATTGAGACTGAAGCTTGCCAAACTGAAGATCACAACACGCATGAAGTTGACGGTTTTAAAGATGATGCAAGAGTTTGATAACATTAGCCTAAGGGGGAGATTGTTGGGTCTAAATTGTGTAGTCTAATTTTATCAACGAATCAAGTCAACAAAGTCAACGCCATCAAGTCAAAGTCAACGCGCAAGTCGACACGGGAAGATTGAAGAAAGATATGGCGTGTGGAAGTTCGAGAAATGATAATTATATTGCTTTGGATAATTAAACATAATTTCTTTAGACAAAATATATTTATTATCTTATTTAATTTGTTTTCATGTTTTTACTAGTTTTGGCAAGTAATTATCTCCAGGGACTTAAATGTAATTAGCCTAAAGTAGAATAGGCTATAAATAGAAAGAGATGTTTAGGGTTTAGGCAACACACATTTGGAGAAAGATTTGGGGGCTACTTTGTATTATCATTTGCAAATCATTTCAAGGGTTTTAATTGCTATATTTTGAGTGTGTTCATCTTTGTTCATATTAAAAATCAGATTTTGGCTCGATTTGATCCTACAATTTGGTATCAGAGCTTGGTACTCCAATTTGGGATTCAACAATCTCCAAATTCATCATAAAAAATCTGATTTTTATTTAAAAAGTTTTGAAACTTTTGGGGTTTTTGATTTTATTCAAATTTTTCTTCAAAAATCTTGTTTTAAAAAGGTTTAAATTATGTGTTTGCTGATTGGGAGTTGAGACTAGCATTAGTTGAAAGATTCATGGTGATTTCGTATCATTTAAAGTGGTTTCAGCTCAAATCAGTAGGTTTTAGATGAGTTTTTAAAGTTTCTGGGCGTTTTTATTGTTGAATCCAGCGATATTCTTTGAATATAGCGTTTTTATTGAAGATCCGGCGAATTTGTGTTTTCCGGCAACTTTCCGGCGAAATTAACTTTTCCGGCGTAATTACTTTTCCGGCGAAATTAAATCTTGAACGCGAGTTCAAGTTCTTCGGCGTATTAAATACGCCGGTAAGTCACCGTTTTCCGAAGTCGTTATTCCAGTGATTTTAATCCGTCCGGCGTATTTAAGAAAGGGGTAGAAACAGGATCAGGTTTATTTTTTTTAAACCCAAAGATAAACAAAAAAAAAATAAATAAATAAAATCATTTTTTTTTATCCAAAACAGCATCACCATCATCGGAAAAACCATCAGTCATCTCCTCCACCGAATACCATCTTTGCTCAGCATCCAAAACTGTTACACACCTCTGTTCATCACCACTAGTCATCGCCCAACACGTCTCCACCTTCACCCCACCATACAATCCACCCACAACCCCTCGCTCCGGTCACCGCCACTGTAATCACCGTTCACCATCCCTCACGCGCCACCAACGCGCCGCGTCTCACCGCCAGATTCACCGCAAAACCTCCGCCGCCGTCACGCGCCGAGCTCCGGTCACCACCACCTACTTCACCTCTACACCACCACCTCCACCTCCATCCTCAGCCTCCGGCCTCCTGTCGCCGCCAACAGCCTCCGTCACACCTCACAGTCACAACTAGCTTCGCCTATTCTCGCCGCCGTGACGTGGAGTAAATCAACCGGATCTTCATCCATGTATTCGTCTAGAGGAAAGAGAGTTGAAGAAGACTTTTAAGGTTGTTCATCGTGAAACAGAGAGGTGGCAGCTGTTTTATGTGATTTAGGGTTTGCTAGTTCTTTTAGGAAGAGAGAGAGGGGGTCCATTAAATAGAATAGAGAGAGTTAACGGCTGGATACATTTTTAAGTGGTTAGGGTTTGGTCTACATTTGATCTAGTAAAGTGTGCAAGAAAAATCAAACGATTTTTTTTAATTTGAATTCGTTTAAAGTCTAAAAAATTGTCTTGGGAATCATCAAACATTTAAACAATTTAAAATTGGTTTAAAGTCTGAAAATTTGTCTTGGGAATCACTAAACAATTAAACATTCAAAGTAGTAAAAAAGGTGAATTTGTTAAAAAAAAACGTTTGAAGTCCTATTGAATTAGTAATAATAATAATAAATAAATAAGAGAGAGAGAGGGTCCATTAGATAGAATAGAGAGAGTTAACGGCTGGATACATTTTTAAGTGGTTAGGGTTTGGTCTACATTTGATCTTGTAAAGTGTGCAAGAAAAATCAAACGATTTTTTTTAATTTGAATTCGTTTAAAGTCTGAAAAATTGTCTTGGGAATCATCAAACATTTAAACAATTTAAAATTGGTTTAAAGTCTGAAAATTTGTCTTGGGAATCACTAAACAGTTAAACATTCAAAGTAGTCAAAAAGGTGAATTTGTTAAAAAAAAACGTTTGAAGTCCTATTGAATTAGTAATAATAATAAATAAATAAGAGTAAATTGCCATTGACACCGTATGTGACTATTTGGGTTTGGGTTTCTCGATTTTTTTTGGTGAATATTTGGATTTCGCCGCTATTGAGTTTGAAGGTGCTAAGGGTCGGGTCTTAAAAGTTTTATATGTGGGCCTCGAATTTTGTTCAGTTTTGGGTCGGGTTTTCATAGTTTATTTTTGGACCTTTTAAAATTAACTTGTGTTCGCAGAATTTCACCGGGCCAGACGTTTCAAGTTCATTTGGACCAAGTACTACTAACATTTGGAGTTGATACGGGTTTAATTTTTGAAGTAACTTGAACCGGGTTTTAAGTTGAGACAAATATTTTTCGAGCTTTATAAAAAAAAACATGGATGAAACTCCGAAGGAGTACGATAACTTTGGAAGTGTTCGTGGTGAAAGTTTGTCTGATAATATTACAAGGTTCATGAATTTGCTGACAAAGATGAAGAAAGCTGGAATTCCCGTTACCAACCGTGCTAAAATCAAAAGGTTGCTAGATTCACTACCAAAAGAATGGAGTATCCGGTGCATGAAGATTAAAGATGACTTTATAAGGTATCCTACAACGCTGACAGATGTCGTGGACGCTTTGAAATATCTTGAAATGGCGGTGAATCAGATTGGTGTCACTCCAAAAGCAAGCCCAACAACACCTACCAACATGAGTTTCCCTTTCCCAATCAGTGTAGGAAGTTCATCATTTGTTTCAGCCAGGATTCTAAATAATCGTCCAGCAAGTTCTGCAAAAACATCTTTAAGTGAAAAAGAAATGGTGGAAATTGCAAAGTCAACAACTGATAATGGGAAGAAAGTTACTGAGGAGGATGATAAGGTGAAGCAGATTGAGAAGGTGGATGCAGGATTCAGTGAAACAGGTAGAAAGAATGAAAAGAAGACGCCTTTTGAAGCCCAGCATGCAGAATCTAGCAAGAGAAGGAAGAAAAGGACTTGGTAAACAACATTCCACACGAATTTAAAGTAAAGTTATGCACACAATCATGCGTAGACGTCGTGGCACACTATAAGTATCTTAACCTTGAATTTATGAGGGAAAAAGACAAAGTTTTAAAATTCAATAAAGAACTCAAACAAAATGAGGCCGCATATCAGAGAAAGTTGAATTCAACTTTAGCTGAAATGCAAACTCTAAAAGAATTCGTTCTTAGAAAAGATTTTATTATCAACGATTTAACAGAAAGATTAGAAAAATCTTTGAGCGAAAACAATAAATTACAAATTATAATAGACAAATGGAATGTCAGTCAAAAGGCATTTACTGACATCAAAAACTGCCAACGACCTACGTATGTAAAAGACGGGATCGGGTATAAGGATAGGCAAGGAAATGAAAGAAAACTCGTCTTTCCACCACATAGCAAAAACTATATGCCTATGCCAACTCCTCATCCTGACAACGATTTAATTGATAAAAATGATTTGATTGCTCAAAATATCAATTGTGAAAATGATAAAATTTCTAACGTTTCTGAAAGCAGTGAAGAGGTGATTGAGCATGAGGAGGATGTGTGCAATGAGGATTGTGGTGGCACAAAAATAGGAATAGGGTATTCAGGCGACAGTTATACTACTGTTAACTGGTTCGCCTGGAACTGTGAGAAATCAAACAAAACTTTAAAATGTGTTGACTTAAAATCTGCTTTTTGTGATGAAAAAGTTGTGTGTGAACCTCCCGTGTTTGTTCCAGAATTGAAACAAAACAGATTCGGAAAATTCCTTACCGAGGAAATTCCAGAATTTGTTCCATCTCACACTAGTACGTCAGAGTCAGAGAAAGAGCTAAATGAAGAAAGCAGCAGCGAAGACACAAACACCACAACTTCAGAAGGTGGCGAAGGAAGCTCAAGTGATGACCACGATTCAGACTTTCAGTCATTCCAAGAATGGGAAAGCTCAAATGACTTGGAAACTTCAGTAACGGATGCTTGTAAAACGGTTGAAGACCTTGAACCATCGGGTGTTCAAGAACCAACAACCTTAAATGACACTGCAAGTCTAGTCAATCAAGATCCACTAGAAGAACACTTAGTTATTGAAGAATGCATAAGCTCAGATGACGAATCAGTGTTGAATGAAAGTGTTGGGGGAGTCAGAGATCAAAAGATCATCTGAAGTTGTCGAACATCACGTCAGTCAACATGCTGAGTCGAGCTCAAAGCAATCCCCTCCCCTAGTTGCATCACACGGAACTGCAAAGTCTCAAAAGGCATTCAAGGCTTGTTTTAGGTGTGGAAAAGAAGGTCATGTGCTCAAACAATGCCCAGAACAACACGATCCAGACGGTAAAGACAACCAATATTGCTTCTCTGGATCAAAAGGTAAAAATCACACATCTTTGAAAGATCGGATGAAAAACTTTCAATCCAAATCTCCACATGTGAAGCCGGTTTCACATGATTCAAAGATGAAAAGGACCAACACATCAAAACCTCAATCTTTCCCTCTGGGTCTTAAACATAAGATTGTTTCAAACTTTAAATCTTTTACAAACAAAATTTTTAAACCAACACATGTTTGGCGAGTCAAATAAGTGGTTGTAAAAGAAATCAATGAGGGAAAAGATTTGGCATATCGGGAGGTTTATTATTTTTATGAAAGGGGACAACCCAAGACTACGATGGCTTGGGTTCCACTCTCTAACTGGATTGCTTATGAGTGTAGGAACATCCAAGGAGGACTGTTAGTAACACCGGTTATTATTAGTGGTTGTTCTAGATACAAGTTAGGGAAAATCACAGGATTGGTTATGGTATCTAACTTGGTTGCACACTTAACTGCACTGTAACACACTCATTTTCTTATTGACATATGCTTTTGTGTGCCTGATGTGGAAGACTTTATTTTGTAAATACATGTTTTATAATTTTTAATTTTTCAGTAATTGATTGTACATAAATAAAATTTTAGGGGGAGTATTAAAATACTTCCTAGACCATGAGATGTGATTATTGCAAAATAATCATGATCTTATATGAGAAATGATAGGAACTAACTTGATTATGTCTTCGCATGAATAGGATCTGATGGAGGATACGGCTCCAAGTTAACGATATGTCGGTAGGTTCAGCATTTCAGACAAGTAAACTGCATCTTGGTGATAAAGATAAAGTCTACACAAAAATTCTGGATTTCCACAGCATTATGCATTCTTATGGGTAACACGTTGCGGCATATGGCTTAATGGTCTTGAATCTTGCGTTGACAGATTGCCAAAGTCCGAGATTTCGGTTCTTTATATTGGTGCATAGATTTAAGCAGACAAACATACCAGCAATCGTTCTTGAGTCGTAGTTATCCTAAAGAAATTTGAAGTGTGACTAGGCTTTTCAAGTTGGTATGATCTTGTATTTGATCAGCTCTATATCTCAAAGGTTGAAAGAAAAAAAATGTTAAAAATAATAATAAATAAATATCTAAAATCCAAAAATATTTTGATTTGTGTACAGTTGTTTTTCTAAGTCTTCCATATCACATCAATCGTGTCTCAAACCGCTTGAGATACTCTTACCATTGCACACTACAGATGAATACGGTTTTGTCTGTACTTTGAATCAGTCTAAAAGAAAATGTGGAGTTGTGTTTATGTCTGTGAACAGGTTACTTCGACTATTTGCTGCAATGATGGCCGATCATCAATTGAGCAAGATACCAGACCAAAGCACCTGTTTCCCGAAGATTGCAGAAGATACCGAGCTAGGAATCCTCCTCCTACATCTTCTGATTCACTCAAGCAAAAGAGAGTTGGAAAAAGTTGTTCCTGATTGT
The DNA here is from genome assembly GCF_002127325.2 of Helianthus annuus. Lineage (NCBI taxonomy): Eukaryota > Viridiplantae > Streptophyta > Magnoliopsida > Asterales > Asteraceae > Helianthus > Helianthus annuus. The sequence continues at coordinate 59,132,881 of NC_035441.2, read as the reverse complement.
CAAACATGATGCATGCAAAAAGGGGGAGCTTGTCAGTTTAAAGTTTTTACAGAGCAAAGTGTCAAAAGAAGATCTTCAGTGAAGAATATTTGGAAAGCATCAGTCTAGGGGGAGATTGTTGGGTCTAAAATTGAGACTGAAGCTTGCCAAACTGAAGATCACAACACGCATGAAGTTGACGGTTTTAAAGATGATGCAAGAGTTTGATAACATTAGCCTAAGGGGGAGATTGTTGGGTCTAAATCGTGTAGTCTAATGTTATCAACGAATCAAGTCAACAAAGTCAACGCCATCAAGTCAAAGTCAACGCGCAAGTTGACACAAGAAGATCGAAGAAAGATATGGCGTGTGGAAGTTCGAGAAATGATAATTATATTGCTTTGGATAATTAAATATATTTTGTTTAGAAAAATATATTTATTATCTTATTTAATTTGTTTTCATGTTTATTACTAATTTTGGCAAGTAATTATCTCTAGGGACTTAAATGTAATTAGCCTAAAGTAGAATCGGCTATAAATAGAAAGAGATGTTTAGGGATTAGGAAACACACATTTAGAGAAAGATTTGGGGGCTACTTTGTATTATCATTTGCAAATCATTTCAAGGGTTTTAATTGCTATATTTTGAGTGTGTTCATCTTTGTTCATATTGAAAATCAGATTTTGGCTCGATTTGATCCTACAGCTATTCAAAACTAGACTCTCCATTTGGAAGGCAAAGACGTTGTCATATGGTGGGATAATTACATTTCTAAAGTCGTTTTGAACCAGTCCAAGTTTTGAACCAACTCAAAAGACTATGGAGGACGTATTTTAGGTGGGTCGGATGAGGTGTCAAAAATGGCTTGGATGGCGTGGGATAATGTGGTAGTGCCAATTGAGTACGGGGGCTTGGGCTTCGGTACACTAAGGGACGCAAATGTAGCTATGCTTGCAAAATGGTGGTGGAGGTTCAAGACGGAAAATGATGGATTATGGTATCAGCCATACATCAAAACTCGAGATCGTGGAACCCTATACCAGCAAAAGTGTCGATTGCGGGTCCGTGGAAGCAAATACATAACGTTTCGGCAGCGTTATCTATTTTGGGGGTAGAAATATCAAATGCTATAAAAGGGGTAGTTAGAGGAGGGGCTGAAGTAGTGTTTTGGGTGGACATTTGGGCTGCCACGGCTCCTTTGTATGTCCTTTTTCCGCTTTTGTTTCAGCTAGAGAAGGATAAATGGTGTATGGTGGCTGACGGGGCTAACGTGTAACACCCACCCCGTAACCCGGGTGATTATGCACAATTGATACACTAACAGCGGAAACAAACTAAACTTTCATTAAAACTTATAATAGTCCGAGTTCAACACTTTATTTATTTACAATCTTTTGGCAACTAAGAACTCCTTGATCTTCTAAAACTCCACAACTGTCAAGTAGTTCCTATAGCTTTCCTCATGACTCACCTGAGATAAGTATACTCAAAACGACGTCAGATATATACTGGTGAGCTCATACTATACAATTTTTATAAAGACAGACCACAGTTTACATTATATGCATACACAATATGGGCATGTGACCACATTATAGTCAGGTTGGGCCTCATTGAACCTTATAGGTCACATTTGACTTGTCACAAACCACCGTACAAGAGACATACTGGTCCTCCAGCTGTGTCCCCCTACGGCCGTCACATAGGTATGAGTGTGTGTCGCTGGACCTTATAAGCACGAAGTGCCTGTGGGTACAACACCTTATTACCTTTCCCAGAGTGACACACCTCATTAAGCGTAATAGGATCCCATATACCCCTACTGACACATGCATACTGCAGCATTCTCATTATTACCAGTTATGGATGAGTATACTGTCACCGTTTAAAAGACAAGTATGATGACTCACCTGATTAGCAATTGTTTAACAGCCGCTAGTACAACTGGGTTATGTCTCAAGGTCCTGACACAATTACATAATCCTAGGTTAGGTAATGGTACACCTAACTAGTCATTAGGACTTTCTTCCTTAGTATCATAATTTGCTCATCTTATTTCCACTATCAGCGCCCAATTGCGGGATTCCACCTTTGACCGGTGATAACTATGCTGCATGGAAGGATGCTCTCATGCTTACACTTGGATTGCTGGATTTTGATTATGCTCCAAGAGAGAATAAGCCAGCGGACCTTACCACTCAAAGTACTTGTCACACCCCCAAAATCCACCATGCGGAGTACCACCGCTTGGAGGCGTGACATGACCAGGATCGAGCCACCAATCATATCGAACAACATAATTAAGTAATTAAAACCAAACACAATACAATTGGTGACGAAAAGGAAGTAAACCGATTTTAGTTAAACAGCGGAAGCATAAAACGTAAGTTCAAAACATAGTCCATAGTTCATAAGTTTAAAGTAAAAAACGTACGTTTAATAAGTTCATAAAGTTTATTTATTAAATACGGGACATATCAGTTCGCATCCCACAACGACCACCTCCATATGCAAGCTCCAAGCATTTAACGACCTGTAAGGCATGTAACAACGAGTCAACAACAAAGTTGAGTGAATTCACAGTTGGTTGTTTAGTTATAGCATTTGTTTCGTAAATTATCTGTTCGTTTTGAAAACCATGTATCGTATGAGTTTGCATCGCGGTCTTTCTGACATGTTTGCGAAGATTAGTGGGGGTTTCCCATGTGTTACTAGACCACGCGTATCTACTGCTACGAAAATATAAGAGGTGCCCTAAGTCAATGTCTATCAGCATTGACCCTTTGCCCATAGTCCATTAGTACACGCCCGTCCGACTGGCACGGTGTGAGGTTTGTTAAACCTAATAGCGCTATTAACTAATGACCCGCTCGCCATAGGCCACGGCGATTAAGTCGATAAATGAGGGACTTAAAGTGATAGAGTTGATGGTCTTATGATCGTGTACGTAGGTTTTACGTACGTGCCCTTTAATCCGAGGACAGTAAAAAAATAGTTTAACAGTAATGATAGTACAAGTAGTTAATCAATCCCATTCCCAAACCCCTGGGAATCCCATACCTTAGAAAGAGTGTGAACTCACCTCGGTTTGCTCGGTTAGATTCTCAATATAGCTAACAGTCAAGGTCAGTCAATCTCGTCCTAATATAATTTACCAGTTAGTCATTTAGTGGCTTTCAAATAGAACACAAAGTTCCTACACGTATCTATCACATAACATTCATCACTTTAACGGTTTATGCCCTCTAAGTTTCCCATCCATTCCCCACTCAAAATCAAACATACGATAATGCACATAACATATATAACATGTTAGATCATTCACGGATAGCATACTCGACATTTAGACACGCAAGTCACAACTTATCTCAATTCAGCATTTATATTCAAAACCGGCTGTTTTCGGACATCTTAATAAAATATTTATATTATTCCAAAAATTCCCAAATTTCTACAAGATGTCTTAAACGTTCCATATTTTATTGTGTAAAAATATCGGAGTCCGGTTCACTACCAATATTTTATAAAAAATCATATTCCGGACTGAACTCAGATTTATGTATTTCTGACCACAGTCCACGGAACAATTTATTAAAAATTCATCGAGTGTCCGATTTACGAAATTCCAGTGGGGTAATTACACATGCATCGGTTGTCATCTACTGTATAAATTTCATGGTCCGATTCCTCACAAAACTCAGGTTACGACTGAAAGTATGACACCCATGTATTGCTGGTCAAAATTCAGCTTAAGTTGCTGTTACAAATTAACACTTTAAAAATAGTAAACGGAGTCCAAAAATTACGATTCCGGTGCCATTAGAACCGTATTTCCTAATATCACATTTTAGACTCAAAATATCGGTTTTTCGTTAAGTTTATGACCTGTTTACAGCCAACTGAAGTTGGCTGTAAAGTATGGACAGATTGCTGTTTTTAGTCTCTAGCTTACTAGTTTGTGTTCGGTTGATCCCGTTAATCATATTTAGTGATCGTAACAACATCCCACATCAATATCGACAAGTAAATCAGCAAATACTCAGTACATATCAAAACAACTTCATACTAACATAAATACATCATGCTTCATCTTCTTGTTTAAGCCCCTTTTTAGTGTTTTTGTAGATTTAACATATTACATTTTTCTCTACACAAAATGGACATGAACAAGGGTTAAATAGAGACTTACTACTAGCTTAAAGCTAGGGAAAAATCTAGTGAAGAAGATGATGAGAAAAAGATGAGGAATCAAGCAAGAACAAGGCTCCTTTGAAGCTCCACAAGTTGCAAGCTCCTACAACCCTTCTTCTACACTTGAATGATGCTCCAAGATGGATGAATATGGTGGTTGTGTGGTGGTGATGATGGCGGTTTGGGGTGAGCCGAAAGAGGGAGAGAGGGAGTGAGGAGAGAGGGTAAATCTTGTGAATGATGGTTGTGATCTTTGGCCTTGCTTCTTATAGATATGATCATATATTATGGCAACTCCAACAAGTAAACAATCTATTAAAATAATAGGATAAAATATTGCACAAGATTTGGGCATGATTGTGATGGTCCTTGTAATCTTTTCATATCCTACAAGATCCTTACAAAATCAAATAAAATCCAAACAAATCCAAGGAAAATCAAAATAGATCAAATGGGATATGGTAGGATTTGGAGAAATATTTGGTGGGTCCATCATATGACCGTCCATATGTAATTGGGGGGGGGGGGTTAAGTGTAAATTTCGAACCATGTTGTTACCTTGTAATCATATACCAAGTATCTAGTTAGTGTAGTTAGTTACTAGATATTTTAGTGTGCGTTAGGGTGTTCGGGGACCATGACTACCTCAGAAATAATTAAACAATGCTTTTAATAATATTTTGATGTTCCGGGTTATGTCCGGTTGTTTGGTTGGATACTGTTCCGTTAAATTGTTTAAATTGTTCCGTAAGGCGTCTTATATATATATTTTTGTAACACAATTAATTCCTAACACATAGGAAAATATTCAGGACTATTTATTAACTTTTCTGTATACCACTAGTATGTTAACACGCACATGTAAGTATAACACGGTATTCAGAGAGCAGTTAAATGATTCAGCACAGTCATCAAGCACTTTAATTATTATTAATAAATTGTACGGATACATGGAATTACGAGGGTTGTCACATTCTCCCCCTGTTAAGAAAATTTCGTCCCGAAATTTAGCGCGTGGTTACTGAGGAAGCTAGTTAAGTTGCGTTGTTTTCCTGATTTTCCTGGGGTGTCACATCATCCCCCCGTTGATTTGGAATTTCGTCCCGAAATTCTGCGGTAGCTTCAGCCTCAGTAGTGGTTGCATTTTTCTTAAACAGCTGGGGATACTTGAGTTTCATTTGGTCTTCTCGTTCCCAGGTATGCTCTGGGCCACGACGGGAATTCCAACGAACTCGAACGAGAGGTATTCTGGTGTGCTTGAGAATCTTAACGTCTTGATCCGTAATCTCTACTGGTTCCTCGGCGAATCGCAGTTTGTCGTCGATTGTGAGCTCTTTGAGAAGAACTATGAGGGTCTCATCTGACAAACACTTCTTCAGATTTGACACGTGGAATACGTTGTGAACTCCGCTGAGTTCTTCGGGTAGATTTAACCTGTAGGCGACCTTGCCAATTCTCTCGGTGATTTCGAAGGGTCCAACGTATCGCGGGTTGAGTTTGCCTCGTTTTCCGAAACGAACTACACCTTTCCAAGGTGAAAATTTAAGTAGCACCCGATCCCCAACCTGGAACTCGAGTGGCTTTCTTCGCTTATCGGCATAGCTTTTCTGACGGTCACGAGCTGCCGCCATTCGTTGTCGTATCTGAGCAATCTTCTCGGTTGTATCTACTACGAGTTCTGGGCCAGTGATTTGGCTGTCACCAACTTCTGCCCAACAAAGAGGTGATCGGCATTTACGTCCGTATAATGCCTCAAACGGAGCGGCCTGGATGCTGGTGTGGTAGCTGTTGTTATACGAAAATTCCACTAACGGGAGATGCTTTTCCCAGCCGTTGCCGAAGTCGATCACGCATGCCCTAAGCATGTCTTCGAGAGTCTGAATGGTGCGTTCAGATTGCCCATCCGTTTGTGGATGATAAGCGGTGCTCATGTCTAATCGTGAGCCAAAAGACTTATGCATAGCTTGCCATAGTTCAGAGGTAAAACGAGCGTCACGATCAGAAATGATGGAGGTTGGCACTCCGTGCCTTGATACCACTTCTTTTAGGTAGATGTCTGCTAGAGTAGAAAACTTATCCGTTTCTTTGATAGGCAGAAAATGTGCAGACTTTGTCAGTCGATCCACGATCACCCAAATGGTATCATTTCCGCGTTGAGATCTGGGCAGACCAGTAACGAAATCCATGGAAATTTGCTCCCATTTCCATTTTGGGATCTCTGGTTGTTGAAGTGGGCCTGATGGTTTCTGGTATTCGACCTTGACTCTAGCACAAGTCAAGCATTTACTGACGTAGGTCGCTATGCTGGCTTTCATACCAGGCCACCAGTATGTAGTCTTGAGATCATGGTACATCTTGTCCGAACCAGGATGTACTGAGTAACGGGACTTATGCGCTTCATCCATTACAAGCTCGCGCAAGTCTCCATACAGCGGAACCCAGATGCGTCCGTTAACATAGTAGGTGCCGTTTTCTTTTTGTTCTAGCCGTTGCCTCGATCCTCGTAGGGACTCAGCCCTAATCTTCTCTGCTTTCAACGCTTCAACCTGAGCATCACGAATCTGAGCTGGAAGGTTGGATTGGATGGTAAGTTGTAACGCACGTACACGCCTAGGTATAGTATCCTTCCGGCTGAGGGCGTCAGCCACAACATTGGCCTTGCCCGGATGATACTTGATCGCGCATTCGTAGTCATTCAAGAGTTCGACCCATCGACGTTGACGCATGTTTAACTCCTTTTGCTTGAAAATATGCTCGAGACTCCTGTGATCGGTGTAAATGGTGCACTTGGTACCGTACAGGTAATGTCTCCATATCTTAAGCGCGAAAACAACTGCTCCCAATTCCAAGTCGTGCGTAGTGTAGTTCCTTTCGTGAACCTTAAGTTGGCGCGATGCGTAGGCAATGACCTTGTCACGTTGTATCAACACACAACCAAGTCCTTGGATGGAAGCGTCGCAATAAACCACAAAATCATCTGTGCCTTCAGGCAATGAGAGGATAGGCGCGCTACAGAGTCTATCTTTCAAGTGCTGAAATGCGGACTCCTGTGCATCACCCCAACGATAGGTAACACCTTTCTGAGTCAGTGAAGTGAGAGGTTGCGCAATCTTTGAGAAATCTTTGATAAACCTTCTGTAATATCCTGCCAGACATAAGAATTGGCGGATCTCTGTTGGTGTGCGGGGTGCAGGCCAATTCTTGATCGATTCAACCTTAGATGGATCCACATGAATCCCATCCTTGTTTACCACATGGCCCAGAAAATGGACTCCGCGAAGCCAGAAGTCACATTTCGAAAACTTGGCATACAGCTGCTCTTTACGAAGTAGTTCCAGAATAAGCCTCAGGTGTTGCTCGTGTTCCTCCTGACTCTTAGAATAGATCAGGATGTCGTCGATGAAGACTATGACAAATTTATCCAAGTAAGGTTTGCACACTCGGTTCATGAGGTCCATGAAGACCGCTGGTGCATTCGTCAATCCGAAAGGCATAACCAGAAACTCGTAATTGCCGTAACGAGTTCTGAATGCTGTTTTAGAGACGTCCTCCTCTCGGACCCTCAGCTGATGGTATCCCGATCTCAAATCAATCTTAGAATAGAAGCTCGACCCTTGCAACTGGTCGAACAAGTCATCAATGCGTGGAAGGGGGTAACGATTCTTCACGGTCACCTTGTTGAGTTCGCGGTAATCAATACACATCCTGAAGGTACCGTCTTTCTTCTTTACGAATAACACTGGAGCTCCCCATGGCGAAGAGCTAGGACGTATGAAACCCTTTTCCAAGAGTTCTTGTAGTTGCGTGGACAGTTCTTCAAGTTCCGATGGAGCTAGACGATAAGGGGCTCGAGCTATGGGCGCTGCTCCAGGAGCTAGCTCGATTTGAAACTCAACTTGGCGATGAGGCGGAAGACCAGGTAATTCCTCAGGAAATACCTCAGGAAAGTCGCGCACAATAGGAATGTCTTCTATCTTCCTTTCTTCCGAGGATGCCTCAGTAACGAGGGCTAGGATAGCGGTGTGGCCCTTCCGTAAACACTTCTGGGCTTTAAGGAAAGAGATGATGCCTACAACAGCACCACTCTTGTCGCCACGAATCACGAGGGGTTCTTTACCAGGGCGAGGGATGCGGACGATTTTCTCCTTGCAAATAATCTTCGCTTGGTGTCGAGATAACCAATCCATCCCAATGACAACGTCAAAACTACCCAGAACGATAGGAATGAGGTTGATAGAAAAGGTCTGATCGGCAAGGACAAGCTTGCAACCTTTAACTATATGTGTAGCCTCTAAACTTTTGCCATTTGCTATTTCTACCGTGTGCTTGGTGTTCAAAAGTGTTGGAGTGCGCTTAAGCATTTGGCTAACTTTTAAGGACACGTAGCTAGTATCGGCACCCGAATCAAATAAAACAGTAACAAAGAAATCATCCAGAAGAAACTTACCCATCACAACGTTGGGATCGTTCCTTGCATCACCCTGACCAATCACGAAAGCACGACCTCTTGCTCCATTACCATTATTGTTACCCCCGTTGTTATCTCCATTGTTGTTCCCGTTTCCCTGGTTGTTGTTGTTGTTCTGATTTTGGTTAAGCTGGGGACAGTTCTTCTTAAAGTGGCCTTCAGCGCCACACTGAAAGCATCCCCTGTTGCCCCGTTGCTGTTGTTGATTTTGCGGTGCTTGCTGTTGCTGCTGGCGATTCTGATTTGCAGGCCGTGAGCTCCTGCAATCCTTGGCTTCGTGACCCATCTTGAGACACCTCTGACAACGTCCTTTGTTGCATTGACCACTATGGTGTCTATTACATTTGTTGCACTTCGGGTGGTTTCCTCGATACCCACCCTGTCCTTGATTACCGGAGGATTGCTGACCAGGACTCTGGTAGCCATCAGTCTTTATCTGCTGAGACTGAACCGAAGCAGAACCCTTACTGGAGTTTTCATCCCATTTTCGCTTGTTGTCGTTGGGAGCATCAGAAGTAGTGGCGCTAATACGTTTGGGCAGTTTGTTCTGCTCAACTGCCTGATCAGTGAGTTGGTGAGCCAACTTGACGATTTGCTGTATAGTGCCAAGGTTAGCTGAGGTTACGTGGCTTTGAATTTCTGGCACCAAGCCCTTAAGGTACAACTCAATGCGTTTGTAGGGAGGGTCCACCATAGTAGGACACAGGATGGCCAGTTCGTTTGACCTCTTAGTATACGCCTCAATCTCAGACCCCGTCATCTTCAGATTGAAAAATTCCACCTAGCTTGTGGATGTCGTCACGACTGCAATATTCTTCTCTAATCAGTTCTTTGAAGCCGTTCCATGGGGTGGCATTAGCAACCGCCAACCCAAGCAATTGGACCTGTGCTTTCCATCAGGTTAACGCAGCTCCTTCGAGTGTTCCAGTAGCATACTTCACCTTACGATCTTCCGGGCAATCACACATTTCGAAAATAGACTCGAGCTTCTCGAACCAGTGAAGAAGGCCTACAGCACCTTCTGTGCCGCTGAAGGTGCTTGGTCGGCAATCCATGAAGGTTTTGAATGTGCACACAGGAGGCTGAGCATGTTGACCTCCTGCAGGAACAGCTGCGAGTGCCTCAGCAACTCGTTCGTTGATCAGAGCCGTCAACTGGGCTTGAGTAAGGTTGATACGTCCTCCGCGTCCGCTCATGATCTTCATAACGAAGCAACGTAAGTGAGGAAAGTGTCGTGAAAGTGCGTAGGTGTGGGACGACAGTAGAGAGTAAGCACACAAGGTTCAAGTAGCAGTTATCACGTTAACTAATGCACAGTGTGAGCTATCTAACCGACAATATAACATAAATCCTACCACCTATTGTGTCGAGTCTTGCACGTGGAGCGAAGCGTCGTTGTGGATCGTTGAGCACTGTACAGGTTATAGTCTGGTTTTATCAAAAATCTTTTCCCTTTCTAAAACCAAGTTCGCTATAACCAATGGCTCTGATACCAATCTGTCACACCCCCAAAATCCACCATGCGGAGTACCACCGCTTAGAGGCGTGACATGACCAGGATCGAGCCACCAATCATATCGAACAACATAATTAAGTAATTAAAACCAAACACAATACGATTGGTGACCAAAAGGAAGTAAACCGATTTTAGTTAAACAGCGGAAGCATAAAACGTAAGTTCAAAATATAGTCCATAGTTCATAAGTTTAAAGTCCAAAACGTAGGTTTAATAAGTTCATAAAGTTTATTTATTAAATACGGGACATATCAGTTCGCATCCCACAACGACCACCTCCATATGCAAGCTCCAAGCATTTAACGACCTGTAAGGCATGTAACAACGAGTCAACAACAAAGTTGAGTGAATTCACAGTTGGTTGTTTAGTTATAGCATTTGTTTCGTAAATTATCTGTTCGTTTTGAAAACCATGTATCGTATGAGTTTGCATTGCGGTCTTTCTGACATGTTTGAGAAGATTAGTGGGGGTTTCCCATGTGTTACTAGACCACGCGTATCGACTGCTACGAAAATATAAGAGGTGCCCTAAGTCAATGTCTATCAGCATTGACCCTTTGCCCATAGTCCATTAGTACACGCCCGTCCGACTGGCACGGTGTGAGGTTTGTTAAACCTAATAGCGCTATTAACTAATGACCCGCTCGCCATAGGCCTCGGCGATTAAGTCGATAAATGAGGGACTTAAAGTGATAGAGTTGATGGTCTTATGATCATGTACGTAGGTTTTACGTACGTGCCCTTCAATCCGAGGACAGTAAAAAAATAGTTTAACAGTAATGATAGTACAAGTAGTTAATCAATCCCATTCCCAAACCCCTGGGAATCCCATGCCTTAGAAAGAGTGTGAACTCACCTCGGTTTGCTCGGTTAGATTCTCAATATAGCTAACAGTCAAGGTCGGTCAATCTCGTCCTAATATAATTTACCAGTTAGTCATTTAGTGGCTTTCAAATAGAACACAAAGTTCCTACACGTATCTATCACATAACATTCATCACTTTAACGGTTTATGCCCTCTAAGTTTCCCATCCATTCCCCACTCAAAATCAAACATACGATAATGCACATAACACATATAACATGTTAGATCATTCACGGATAGCATACTCGACATTTAGACACGCAAGTCACAACTTATCTCAATACAGCATTTATATTCAAAACCGGCTGTTTTCGGACATCTTAATAAAATATTTATATTATTCCAAAAATTCCCAAATTTCTACAAGATGTCTTAAACGTTCTATATTTTATTGTGTAAAAATATCGGAGTCCGGTTCACTACCAATATTTTATAAAAAATCATATTCCGGACTGAACTCAGATTTATGTATTTCTGACCACAGTCCACGGAACAATTTATTAAAAATTCATCGAGTGTCCGATTTACGAAATTCCAGTGGGGTAATTACACATGCATCGGTTGTCATCTACTGTATAAATTTCACGGTCCGATTCCTCACAAAACTCAGGTTACGACTGAAAGTATGACACCCATGTATTGCTGGTCAAAATTCAGCTTAAGTTGCTGTTACAAATTAACACTTTAAACATAGTAAACGGAGTCCAAAAATTACGATTCCGGAGCCATTAGAACCGTATTTCCTAATATCACATTTTAGACTCAAAATATCGGTTTTTCGTTAAGTTTATGACCTGTTTACAGCTAACTGAAGTTGGCTGTAAAGTATGGACAGATTGCTGTTTTTAGTCTCTAGCTTACTAGTTTGTGTTCGATTGATCCCGTTAATCATATTTAGTGATCGTAACAACATCCCACATCAATATCGACAAGTAAATCAGCAAATACTCAGTACATATCAAAACAACTTCATACTAACATAAATACATCATGCTTCATCTTCTTGTTTAAGCCCCTTTTTAGTGTTTTTGTAGATTTAACATATTACATTTTTCTCTACACAAAATGGACATGAACAAGGGTTAAATAGAGACTTACTACTAGCTTAAAGCTAGGGAAAAATCTAGTGAAGAAGATGATGAGAAAAAGATGAGGAATCAAGCAAGAACAAGGCTCCTTTGAAGCTCCACAAGTTGCAAGCTCCTACAACCCTTCTTCTACACTTGAATGATGCTCCAAGATGGATGAATATGGTGGTTGTGTGGTGGTGATGGTGGCGGTTTGGGGTGAGCCGAAAGAGGGAGAGAGGGAGTGAGGAGAGAGGGTAAATCTTGTGAATGATGGTTGTGATCTTTGGCCTTGCTTCTTATAGATATGATCATATATTATGGCAACTCCAACAAGTAAACAATCTATTAAAATAATAGGATAAAATATTGCACAAGATTTGGGCATGATTGTGATGGTCCTTGTAATCTTTTCATATCCTACAAGATCCTTACAAAATCAAATAAAATCCAAACAAATCCAAGGAAAATCAAAATAGATCAAATGGGATATGGTAGGATTTGGAGAAATATTTGGTGGGTCCATCATATGACCGTCCATATGTAATGGGGGGGGTTAAGTGTAAATTTCGAACCATGTGGTTACCTTGTAATCATATACCAAGTATCTAGTTAGTGTAGTTAGTTACTAGATATTTTAGTGTGCGTTAGGGTGTTCGGGGACCATGACTACCTCAGAAATAATTAAACAATGCTTTTAATAATATTTTGATGTTCCGGGTTATGTCCGGTTGTTTGGTCGGATACTGTTCCGTTAAATTGTTTAAATTGTTCCGTAAGGCGTCTTATATATATATTTTTGTAACACAATTAATTCCTAACACATAGGAAAATATTCAGGACTATTTATTAACTTTTCTGTATACCACTAGTATGTTAACACGCACATGTAAGTATAACACGGTATTCAGAGAGCAGTTAAATGATTCAGCACAGTCATCAAGCACTTTAATTATTATTAATAAATTGTATGGATACATGGAATTACGAGGGTTGTCACAGTACTGCTGCTGAGCAGTTAACTCATGAAAAGTGGACTAGGTGTAACCGCATGTCTCTCATGTTTATGAAGCAGTCCATAAGCAATGCAATCAGGGGAGCTATTCCTGATTCTGAAGATGCTAAAACCTACTTGGAACATGTGGAGGCGCAGTTCAAAGGGACGTCTAAGGCACACGCTAGTACCCTTATCCTCAAGTTGGTGACAACTAAGTATGATGGGAGGAGCGGCATTCGCGAGCATATCATGATGATGAATGACATGGCTAATAAGCTGAAGGGGCTGGAAATGGTAATCAGTGATGGTTTCCTCATTCATTTTATCATCACTTCGCTTCCTTCGTCCTTTGAAGCATTTAAGATCAACTACAACACTCAGAAGGAAAAATGGACGATGAGTGAGCTGGTCGCCAAGTGCGTACAGGAGGAAGAGCACATGAGGATGGATCGCACTACTGATGTTGCCAACTTCACCACCTCCAACTCTAAGAAAAGGAAGAACAATCATCAGAGGAAGGATGCTTCAAAAGTCCAAAGGCCTAATCCTAATACAAGTGCACCTTCCAGCTCTAAGAACTCCTTAGGCAGTATCCGCTGCAAGTTCTGTAAAAAGACAGGACACATGCAGAAGGAATGCCCTGACTTTAAGGAGTGGCTGGCTAAGAAAGGTAACGATTATTTTATGATACTTGAGTCCTATAATTTAAGTGTTCCTGCTAATTCTTGGTGGTTTGATTCTGGTTCTATGGTTCATGTTACCAATTCAACTCAGGGATTCCTTTCAATCCGGAAGCTGGAAAGAAACCAAAGAACGCTTAAGGTTGGGGATGATCGAGAATTAGAAGTGAAGGCCATTGGAACATTACAATTAGTTATGAAAACTGGTTTATGTATTTATGATACCTTATATGTTCCTGAGGTAACTCGGAACCTTGTATCAGGACCAAAGTTAGACATGGACGGTTTTATTGTTTCCCATGGTCATCGCAAACTCTCTATCCTCTATGATTCTGTTCTTTATGGTACTGGTGTTCTGGATGGTGGTCTCTATAGATTAGAACTAGATGATGGCTTTTCCAAATCTTTGTTGTCATATAACATTAATGAATCACTCACAAAGAGGGAAGAGAAACGAGACTTAGAGACTTCATCCATGTTGTGGCATCAGCGTTTAGGCCACATTTCAAAAGAACGATTAAATCGTCTTGTAAAGGATGAAGTCTTACCTCCTCTCGATTTCTCTGATTTTGGAACATGTGTCAAATGTCTTAAAGGTAAAATGACATTAGCGAATAAGAAAGGTGCCACTAGGAGCTCTAATTTATTAGAACTCATTCACACTGACATTAGTGGTCCCTACCAAATCGCTGGCATAACAGGACATACTTCATTTATCACTTTCATTGATGATTATTCTCGTTACATGTACTTGTATCTTATTAAGGAGAAATCTGAATCTCTAACAACTTTTAAAGATTATAAGGCTGAAGTTGAAAAGCAATTAGATCGTCAGATTAAAGTTATGAGATCAGATAGAGGCGGTGAATATTATGGAAGACATACTGATGTGGGTCAAGCTCCTGGTCCATTTTATGAGTTTTGTAAGGGCCAGGGGATTGTGAACCAATACACCATGTCTGGTACACCTCAGCAGAACGGTGTCGCTGAAAGAAGAAACCGTACCCTCATGAACATGGTGCGCAGTATGTTAGCCAACACTAATTTACCATTATTCCTCTGGACTGAAGCGTTAAAAGAAGTTGTTCATATACTTAATAGAGTTCCTTCTAAGTCTGTCCCTAAAACTCCTTATGAACTCTGGACAGGAAGGAAACCGAGTCTTAAATATATGAAAGTATGGGGCTAAGCAAAACTTTACAATCCTTTCCTAAGGAAACTTGACCCTAAAACATTTACCTGTTTCTTTATCGGGTATCCTGAGAACTCAAAGGGTTATCATTTCTATTGTCTTTCCCATGTCACCCGTATTGTTGAAACCAAGCGTGCCGCGTTCCTGGAGGATTTCAAGGTCAGTGGGAGCAGTACCAACCCTTACGAAGAATTGCAAGAAGTACAAGACGCGGGGGGGGGGGGGGAGACTCGTCGCTTGCCATTACTCCGATTACTCCTCTTGTACCCAATGCAACTACTGCACCTGAAGCTACTGCACCAACTCCAAATTCACCTCTACAATCAGAACCCATTATACCTCATGACGAAGGCACATCAAACGCTCAAAACCAAGACAACGCTGAACCCGATAATCCACTCAGGAGGTCATCTAGGCAAAGAAGGCCTACTAGTTGGGATGATTATGTTACCTACCTGACTGAAATGGATCCCGGAAAGCTCAATGATCCTATCTCTTACAATGAAGCCATAAGCAGTGATCAGTCTTCTGAACGGAATAAAGCAATGATTGATGAGCTTGAATCCATGAAGAAAATGACGTTTGGGATTTGGTAGAATTACCCAACGGATTCAAACCCGTAGGATGCAAATGGGTGTTCAAAACAAAACTGGACCCGAATAGGAACGTTGAACGCTACAAAGCGAGATTGGTTGCAAAGGGCTACACTTAGAAAGAGGGAATTGATTATCAAGAGACGTTTTCACCTGTCTCTCGTAAAGATTCATTAAGGATCGTCATGGCCCTAGTAGCTCATTTTGATTTAGAGCTGCATCAGATGGACGTTAAAACCGCTTTCCTTAACGGAGATTTGGACGAAGATGTTTACATGAAACAACCTGAAGGCTTTAAACCTGAAGGTCAGGAGCATCTAGTCTGTAAGTTGAAGAAATCCATTTACGGGTTAAAACAAGCATCACGTCAGTGGTACCTCAAGTTTGATGAAGTCATGAAGAAACAAGGTTTTATGAAGAATCAAGTGGATCAATGCACCTACCTCAAGATGAGTGGGAGCAACTTTACTATACTTGTCCTTTACGTAGATGATATTCTATTGGCAAGTAATAGTTTGTACATGTTGCATGAGTCGAAGCGGTTACTCTCGCATAACATCGACATGAAGGATCTCGGAGATGCTTCTTACGTCATTGGCATCAAATTTCACCGAGATAGACACAAAGGGATCTTAGGATTATCCCAAAGGGCTTACATAGATCGTGTCCTTACACGTTACAACATGCAACAGTGCAAACCCTCAGTCACTCCAGTAGTTAAAGGAGATATTTTCGGTTCATTCCAGTGTCCGACAACAGAGGTTGAGAAGGAGCAAATGAGCCAGATACCTTATGCGTCAGTAGTCGGGAGCTTGATGTATGCTCAAGTCTGTACTCGCCCAGATATCGCTTATATTGCTGGAATGCTAGGCCGTTATCAGACTAATCCTGGCCTAGATCACTGGAAAGCAGCTAAGAAGGTACTTCGATATCTGCAAGGGACGAAAGACTATAAACTGACTTATAGAAGAAGTGATCATTTAGAAGTGGTGGGCTATTCTGATTCTGACTTTGCAAAATGCAAAGATGACAAGAAATCCACTTCGGGCTATATCTTTATGTTAGCAGGCGGCCCTATCTCATGGAAGAGTCATAAATAACAGTTGACCACAACTTCCACAATGATGGCAGAGTACATTGCTGTTTATAACGCAACCTGTCATGGAATGTTGCTTAGAAATATGGTCACTGGACTCAAAATTGTTAATTCCATTTCTAGACCATTGAAGCTTTACTGTGATAATTCAGCTGCCGTTAGTTTCTCGAACAGTAACAGTTCGGCTGGAGCTGGTTTATATCTCGATACAAAATATCTGTTCGTACGTGAACGAGTTGAGGAAAATAATCTTTGTATCGAGTATATTAGTACTAAAGATATGCTTGCGGATCCGATGACTAAAGATCTCCCTCCTAAGGTTTACGAAGAACATGTTCGAAATATGGGATTTAGTAAAGACCTTATTTGAGCATATTTTACTAGCTTATGTTTATGATTAATGAAATTTTCTCAGTTTGATTTTGTATGTCTGTTAGAATATGTTCAACCGGTATAATGGCATATAGACAAATAAAGTTACAAATCAAACAAAGGGCTTATGCGTATTTTGATCATGACGATTAGGTTTTAAATTAAGGCTATAGTATGATTAATGGGGGTCCTGAGTCGCATAATGATTCAACGGCTGTATTTCTCTGCTATAGTACTTGTTTAAGGCTAAAATGAGTGTTAACTCCTGATCAGGCTTATCTAATACTCATAGTAAATGATTACTCGGCTAAGTGGGAGAATGTAAGATTAAATATATTATGTATTAATATTTAATCTATAGCCATTATAATCATTTACATAATATAGATCAAAATATATAATAACCTATTAAGATAATTAGTTGGTAATTGTTGATGGACCATATTACCCTTATTAACTAATTAGGTTTCCTCCTGGGTGCTTATATAAGGAGACTTATGTGGAGGTTAAGGGGTTAGACAGTTACACAATTAGAGATACCCCATAAGCATAACATCATTAAGTTCGACCTCCCTCTCCTACGGCCGATACCCTTTTCGGTTTTCTTAGTCACCATCATCAGTCAGCACTCTAAGGTGGAACCAGATCACCTTGACAAAGATGTCGAATTCCATGTCGTCTTATCTCACTGGATTCTCCACTGCACTGTCTGCGGTGACAGGTATGTTTTCATGTTTTCCATTATGTTTAAACAGAACTGATCCAACAAATACTTCCTAGACCATGAGATGTGATTATTGCAAAATAATCATAATCATATATGAGAAATGATAGGAACTAACTTGATTATGTCTTCGCATGAATAAGATCTGATGGAGGATACAGCTCCAAGTTAACGATATGTCAGTAGGTTCAGCATTTCAGACAAGTAAACTGCATCTTGGTGATAAAGATAAAGTCTACACAAAAATTCTGGATTTCCACAGCATTATGCATTCTTGTGGGTAACACGTTGCGGCATATGGCTTAATGGTCTTGAATCTTGCGTTGACAGATTGCCAAAGTCTGAGATTTTGGGTCTTTATATTGGTGTTTCATTCGGGGATATCATAGTCGTTCTTCTGCTGCATCCAGATACATGCTGACCTAGACGCTATGATATCTTTTCATAATAAGTGCCTTAAAAAAGGCCAAACCCTTTCATAATAAGTGCCAAAATTGGCCAAAACTTTAGATGGATTAGTTTGGTCTCTCTGTCATACGAAAGTACTGACCTGTTCACCAAACTATCTGTCTCAGCCCTCGGTAGTTTTTGGGATCTCTGCTGTACGAAAGTACTGACCTGATCTCCACTCTATCGTTGAAAAGAATGAAACCAATATACTCACATGTTATGAGGAACCTTTGTGCATACCTTGATCGCGGGGGTATGTCCTGACATGGGACTCACGGGCGTAATGTTTTCTTTTCTAAATAGCCTGTGTGGGGCCCATCGAATTTTTGTCAATATTTACCAAAACATGATAACAAGTTCACCAGAGGTATGTCGAAAGAATGGTGCATGGATTTAAGCGGACAAACATACCAGCAATCGTTCTTGAGTCGTAGTTATCCTAAAGAAATTTGAAGTGTGACTAGGCTTTTCAAGTTGGTATGATCTTGTATTTGATCAGCTCTATATCTCAAAGGTTGAAAGAAAAAAAAATGTTAAAAAAATAATAAATAAATATCTAAAATCCAAAAATATTTTGATTTGTGTACAGTTGTTTTTCTAAGTCTTCCATATCACATCAATCGTGTCTCAAACCGCTTGAGATACTCTTTCCATTGCACACTACAGATGAATACGGTTTTGTCTGTACTTTGAATCAGTCTAAAAGAAAATGTGGAGTTGTGTTTATGTCTGTGAACAGGTTACTTCGACTATTTGCTGCAATGATGGCCAATCATCAATTGAGCAAGATACCAGACCAAAGCACCTGTTTCCCGAAGATTGCAGAAGATACCGAGCTAGGAATCCTCCTCCTACATCTTCTGATTCACTCAAGCAAAAGAGAGTTGGAAAAAGTTGTTCCTGATTGTCAAACATGATGCATGCAAAAAGGGGGAGCTTGTCAGTTTAAAGTTTTTACAGAGCAAAGTGTCAAAAGAAGATCTTCAGTGAAGAATATTTGGAAAGCATCAGTCTAGGGGGAGATTGTTGGGTCTAAAATTGAGACTGAAGATCACAACACGCATGAAGTTGACGGTTTTAAAGATGATGCAAGAGTTTGATAACATTAGCCTAAGGGGGAGATTGTTGGGTCTAAATCGTGTAGTCTAATGTTATAAACGAATCAAGTCAACAAAGTCAACGCCATCAAGTCAAAGTCAACGCACAAGTCGACACGAGAAGATCGAAGAAAGATATGGCGTGTGGAAGTTCGAGAAATGATAATTATATTGCTTTGGATAATTAAATATATTTTGCTTTATCTTATTTAGTTTGTTTTCATGTTTATTACTAGTTTTGGCAAGTAATTATCTCTAGGGACTTAAATGTAATTAGCCTAAAGTAGAATAGGCTATAAATAGAAAGAGATGTTTAGGGTTTAGGCAACACACATTTAGAGAAAGATTTGGGGGCTACTTTGTATTATCATTTGCAAATCATTTCAAGGGTTTTAATTGCTATATTTTGAGTGTGTTCATCTTTGTTCATATTGAAAATCAGATTTTGGCTCGATTTGATCCTACAGCTATTCAAAACTAGACTCTCCATTTGGAAGGCAAAGACGTTGTCATATGGTGGGATAATTACATTTCTAAAGTCGTTTTGAACTAGTCCAAGTTTTGAACCAACTCAAAAGACTATGGAGGACGTTTTTTTGGGGTGGGTCGGACGAGGTGTCAAAAAATGGCTTGGATGGCGTGGGATAATGTGGTAGTGCCGATTGAGTACGGGGGCTTGGGCTTCGGTACACTAAGGGACACAAATGTAGCTATGCTTGCAAAATGGTGGTGGAGGTTCAAGACGGAAAATGATGGACTATACATCAAAACTCGAGATCGTGGAACCCTATACCGGCAAAAGTGTCGATTGCGGGTCCGTGGAAGCAAATACATAACGTTTCGGCAGCGTTATCTATTTTGGGGGTGGAAATCTCAAATGCTATAAAAGGGGTAGTTAGAGGAGGGGCTGAAGTAGTGTTTTGGGTGGACATTTGGGCTGCCACGGCTCCTTTATATGTCCTTTTTCCGCTTTTGTTTCAGCTAGAGAAGGATAAATGGTGTATGGTGGCTGACAGGGCTCGAGTCGGGGCTAATGTGTAACACCCACCCCGTAACCCGAGTGATTATGCACAATTGATACACTTACAGCGGAAACAAACTAAACTTTCATTAAAACTTATAATAGTCTAAGTTCAACACTTTATTTATTTACAATCTTTTGGCAACTAAGAACTCCTTGATCTTCTAAAACTCCACAACTGTCAAGTAGTTCCTATAGCTTTCCTCATGACTCACCTGAGATAAGTATACTCAAAACGACGTCAGATATATACTGGTGAGCTCATACTATACAATTTTTATAAAGACAGACCATAGTTTACATTATATGCATACACAATATGGGCATGTGACCACATTATAGTCAGGTTGGGCCTCATTGAACCTTATAGGTCACATTTGACTTGTCACAAACCACCGTACAAGAGACATACTGGTCCTCCAGCTGTGTCCCCTACGGCCATCACATAGGTATGAGTGTGTGTCGCTGGACCTTATAAGCACGAAGTGCCTGTGGGTACAACACCTTATTACCCTTCCCAGAGTGACACACCTCATTAAGCGTAATAGGATCCCATATACCCCTACTGACACATGCATACTGCAGCATTCTCATTATTACCAGTCATGGACGAGTATACTATCACAGTTTAAAAGACAAGTATGATGACTCACCTGATTAGCAATTGCTTAACAGCCGCTAGTACAACTGGGTTATGTCTCAAGGTCCTGACACAATTACATAATCCTAGGTTAGGTAATGGTACACCTAACTAGTCATTATCATGGTTGGATATTGGTTAGTGCTGCCTTGTTTAAGCATGGTTGATCAGTCTATGCTTAACTAAGGCTAGGCTACCCAATACCCGCCCCTGACAATAACCCTAGTACCTAAAAATAATACTAACATTACCACTACTACTAATAATAATATTACTACTAATAATAATACTCCTATTAACTACTAAAATTGAATAATAAATAAGTAAACATAAACGTAAAGGAGAGCATACCTTAAAACTATCTACGGCACGTTGATGTAGAGTTTCCCTACTCCTGCTCCTACTCGCGCTCCAAAAGCAATTATTAACAACACCCAACGGGGTATCGTATACTCGGGATTCTCTATACTAGAGTGTTTCCATTAAAGAAACTGGTACCTAAACAGACTACTGAGACTCTTATTTAAAGTAAGCAAGCAAGCACCTCAAAACCCTTTCGGGGCGATGTGGGATTCTATTGACGTGCCTACCTGCCTGCTTGACCTGCTTGCTTATATATATTAATTCAGCTGCTTCGCTCGTTTTTCTCGTATAACTTTTAAAATATGACATTTTATAAAACGAAGAATATGTCATTAGAATGAGCATATTTTTATCTACGTTTTAACCTAAGTTTTATTAAAAACGGAGTAAGGTCAAAAAAATAATATATTTAATTATTAATATTAAACGGTCTCCTATACTAGCCAAGGCTTGTCAAGATATTTCACCTTTCACACCATCATCTTACTCGTTTAACAATATATGAAATATAAATTACATATTTCATACGTTTATAACCAGTACATTAAGGTTTGGGGTATTACATAACGGGTCTTCATGGGTCTGGGAGTGGCGACGCCAGTTGGTTAGCGCAGAGGAACTGCTGCAGTTTCAACAATTAAACGATCTCCTGCAAGGTTTTTTACTCACATCGGGTTCGGATAGATGGCTTTGGAACCTGGACCCAGCCGGTCAATTTAATGTGGGCAGCATGAAGAGGATGATCATTGAGCTGAACCAGACTAGACCTGATTACATAGTTAAATGGAACAGTTGGATACCTAAGAAAGTTGGATTGGTGGCTTGGCAAGCTCAAAAAGAAAGGTTGCCGACCCGAGTTGCATTGTCCAAAAGAGGTATTGCAATTCAATCCTTGGATTGCGTTTTGTGTGGTGAGTATAGTGAAGTTAGCGATCATCTTCTGGTCTCATGTGGTTTCGCTCAGATGCAAGTAGTGTACCGGTGGTGTAAAATGCAGCCGATAATTGCCTTTAGTCTCAAGGATATTCTTGAGTCCTATAAGCAGTTTGAGGGCTCGGTGAAAAAAAAGAAAGCGTATCATGCGGTTTGCTTGGCTACTTTGTGGAGCATATGGAGTATGAGAAATGAATTAATGTTTTCAGGGAAGGGGAAGTCACCTACTGCCATTGTCAAATAGATAAAGGCCAAGACTTTTTTATGGGTAAAACTCTGTTCAAAGGAGGCAAACATGACCTGAAAACAATGACAAATTTTTGATGTTTTTTAATTTAATCTGATGTATGTTTTCTTTTGGCTGTATGTTTTTATGTTTGATGACTGTAAGTTTGGTGTTAGCCACTGGCTAGAATTATAATACAATATTTTTTGTTGGCCGTTAAAAAAAATAACCTAATCCCTAACCCACACCCGAACTATTTGTAGCGGGTAGGTTAATTAAAACACTAGTTTTTATACCCAATAATTCTCAAAAGAGAAAAATGCCCGGATAGTCTCTGTGGTTTGCCAATTTTTCGCCTTTAGTCTCTAACTTTCTAAAATTACATCTATAGTCCCCAACTTTTGCAATTTCTTTCCCGGATAGTCACTAGGGCGGATGAGAGTTAGTTTTCTAAGTTAAGTGGATGCGAAATGACATAATTACCCATTCTAATATGGGGAAGGGATGAAAGATAAACACATGATTTGTGGGACCCACCATCTCTTTTAACTTCATCTTTCTCCCCCACCCCCACCCCCACCCACCCACACCACCTCTTCATTAGTCCATCTTCATCTTTCTATCTAATACGTTAAAATTATTAAGTAATTAATACATGGTAAGATTCATAACTAATTATACATCATGGGTTTTGTTTAAATTCTGTTTTCAGGCTGTGGAAACTCTAGCATACGAAAAGGTCCTCGTTTCTTTTCTTACGTTTGACTACAATTCATGAATACGCTTGAGCCAACGTATCAGTTATTTGGTCTAGTTAATTAACTTGGACCAGTTGGAAAAAATAATAGTTATTGACAGAACTTTCGTTTAAAATCTAAAAATGAAAGATAATATCTAATTTTCTTCGAGGATATGCAAACTCACAAGTAATCTTTGCCTTCTATTTGTAGCTTGGTTTTTTCTTTTAACCAATACTTAAATTGACACAACGTGTTGCGATGGAGGTTAGTGGTTGTTGGGGTTGCAGGTGGTCGGTGGTTCATAATGATGGCGGCGATGATGGTAGCTGGTGGTGGGGCTGTTGTTGATGGTAGTGATAGAGCTGGCTTTGACTGATGGCGGCAGTGATGGTAGAGCTATAGTTATGGTGGTTGCATGGGTTTTAGGGGTTTAAGAGATGGAGATGGGGATGTTAACTTTAACTGGTATTATTATTTAACAGTAGGGGTAATTTGATCATTTCACATCTACTAAACACCAAAAATTAACCTTCATCCGTGCTACATACTATCCGAGAACGAAATTACAAAAGTTAAATATTATAGTTGTAATTTTACAAAGTTAAGGACTAAATATAAAAAAAAGGGCAAACACATATAAACCACATATAAGTTGAAAGGACAATTTTCTCTTCTCAAAACCGTAACAACAATTCCCCTACGCTAACGACCTTACCTCCAAATATCAAATTTTTTTACAAATTTCAAACACATACAGAGTAACCGCTGCTGCCAGTGGCTCCCGCCATGAGTACACAGGTGTTGGAGATGCAGCAGAGCTCTTCATCGCTGCCAGAACACGTTTTGGACGACACGAAGACGTTGATCTCTGCTCTCAGTTTCATCTCGCGGAATTTACCGCTTCCTAGCGATGTTTTTGATGCCGTTTCGGAGATTTACGCCGGTGGCGATCGTGACGGTGACGGCGGTAGTGGTGACGGTGGCGGTGGATCTGACGGTTGCGAACGAGGTGTTGGTGGTGATTCGTCGACGGTGAGTTGTTTTGTGTTATTTTGCGGAGAGTGATGGTGATTAGGCTTAGGTTTTGTTGTAGGTTGTTGAATTGGCTTCGTAAACCTTATTGTAGATGTTTTGATGTGAATTGAAGTTGTGAACCTAATCTTGGATGTTTTGATGTTGTGATTGTGATTGTGAGAATTTGTAGTTTTAGGTTTTGTGATTGTTTATGATTGTTCCTTTACTTTGATTTTAGGTTTTTAGGTTTTGTTTTAGTTGGATTGCTTGTTTTTTAGGGCTCAATTTACAGCTGTAATTCTAGTATTCTACGTTTCGGTGAACAAGTTGTTGACGGTGCTTCGTTTGCCTGTGAGTTGTTTTGTGTAACATCTGTTGCGAGTGAATTGGATGTTTTGATGTTGTGAATTGGAGATGTAAACCTAATTGTAGATGTTTTGATGTTGTGAATTGTGATTGTGAGAATTGTAGTTCTAGGTTGTGTGATTGTTTATAAATGTGCGTTTACTTTGGTTTTAGGTGGATTGCTTGTTTTCTAGGGCTCATTTAGCTGCTAAGTACTATGGAGTATGGATATATGATTTTATTTTAGGTTTACGTAAACCTAACTGTGGACGTTTTGGTCTTGTGAATTGTGATTGTGAAAATTACTCAAGGTGATGGTAGATGTTTTTGTCTACATGTATGCTGGATTGCTCGTTTGCGCATCGTTAGAATGCTTTGAATTTCTAGTAGGACAAAGTGACAAACGCAGACTCAGGTTTTTGCTTGAAGATATTTGGTCATTTGATTTGTTTAACTTGATTGTTGTCTCTTATTATTTCAGGATAACTCACAGTTTCCAAATGGAGGAGAGTTAATGGCAGATCTCGAGGATGCTCTGGTTAAGCAGCGATCTAATCGCATAACTGGTTCTGAAATGGCAGAATTAAGGAAAAACCGGATCAAGAGCCACATCCAGAGTCGTTTGACCCAACTTGAAGGTTGCCACACTTAGAATACGCATATACAATGATAGCTCAGTAATATATACTCACTTAGATACATTAACAACTTGGTGTTTCGTTTATTTGTCTCATTATGAATTCAGAATTGCCTACAAACAGAGGCGAGGACCTACAGTCAAAGTGTTTGCTTGAACTCTATGGACTTAAGGTATACTCTTGCATAGAAGTTCTTGTTCAACTAACATGTATTAAAATATTATATTGTTCAGTGAACCTTTTTCATTCTAATGAAATATATATCTTACATTCCAGCTAGCGGAGTTGCAAAGAAAGGTGAGGTCAGAGTACATGTTGTCTTTAACATGTGTGCATCCCGAGAAGCAACTCTTCGATTGGGGCATGATGAGGCTGTCTCGTCCTTCATATGGTGTGGGGGATGCTTTTGGTGTTGACTCAGACAATCATCTGAAGAAGAAACGAGATGCTGAGGTAGTTTTCTACCTTTTACTATGTTTCTTTTGTTCTTTATAAGGCTTCTCACACATCATCACTTGTTGCATCGACTAACAAAGTTAGAGGAGGAAGAAATGAACAGAGTAGAAACAAAAAAGAGGAAATTCTTTGCAGAAATACTTAATGCAATAAGGGAACTCCAGTTGCAAGTGCAGGTCTCTCAGAAACGTCGAAAGCAAAGGAACAGTGGTGTTCAGGTTTGCAAATTATATCTCTACATTCGTATGTATGCATTTGCCCTTTACACACATACCTAAAAACTGTTGTATGGCATAAACCTCTTAAATCAGGCATGGCATGGAAGGCAAAGGCAGCGTGCTACTAGACAAGAGAAATTGAGGTTTCAAGCTTTAAAATCCGATGATCAAGAAGCATACATGAAAATGGTTGAGGAAAGCAAGAATGAGCGGTTAACAATGCTTTTAGGGAAAACAAATGATCTTCTTGTTCGTTTAGGAGCTGCTGTAAGACGTCAAAAGGATGCTGAGCATGATGGTATTGAACCCTTGAGTGGTCCACAACCCAACTTGCCAACTCCTGATGTTGTTGTTGATGTGGATGATACCAAAAACGTAAATGGAGAAAAGAAATCTGACTTACTTGAAGGCCAAAGGCAATATAATTCAATGATTCATTCAATTCAGGAGAAGGTACTATACATACTGAATCTTAACTGCCTCAATATACCTTTTTACTACTTTTATATCCTAATTTGAAATATTTTTCACCCACAATTTCAATGTTTATATTCCTACCAAAAAAGATAGTTTTCGAAATTATGTAAGGTAAAAGATTAAGAGAACTAGTAAATAGTCTATAAAATATATTTTTACAGTTGACAGAAAATAAATAGTATTTTAAATTAATTACCTTTATTTATTTATTTGATCTTTAAATAACCAGAAATTGCAAACAATTGATCATCTTATTATTACAACTTCAAGGAGCAAATGCACATCCAAATCCTATCTGCTACAATGTGTTTCGTTACAGATGATTATCTGATTCTGATTATTCAGTATTTCATAGTCAGTTTCAAATGCACATCCAAACAGTTACAAACACTTATTAAATTTTAAATAATTCAGGTAACAGAGCAACCGTCGATACTTCAAGGTGGAAAACTAAGACAATACCAATTGGAAGGGCTTCAATGGATGTTGTCTTTATTTAACAACAATCTCAATGGAATATTAGCTGATGAAATGGGATTGGGCAAGACAATTCAAACGATCTCCTTGATAGCATATCTCATGGAAAATAAGGGCGTCACTGGGCCCCACTTAATCGTGGCCCCAAAAGCCGTACTGCCAAACTGGATTAATGAATTTTCAACATGGGCTCCTAGGTATGTCATCATCTATAAGCGTACTTGATTATTTACAAGATGACTCTTATGATATTTTTCTTATTGTTACAGTATCGCAGCTTTTCTATACGATGGGCGTCTTGATGAGCGAAAAGCAATGAGAGAAGAGTTATCAGAGGGAAAATTTAGTGTCCTGATCACTCACTATGATCTTATAATGAGAGACAAAGCGTTTTTGAAGAAAATACCTTGGTACTACATGGTTGTTGATGAAGGCCATCGGTTAAAGAATTCTGAATCTGTGCTTGCAAAGACTCTTGGCTCTGGGTATGATCTGGATAAATTTGATCTCTAACCAGTTAAATGGGTAAACTGAAAAAAAATCTTAAATGGAAACACATCCAAATGGGTATAAAGTTGCCCCAAATGTATTTTCAATGCATAAAAACTCGTAAATCATTTTGTTCCAGTAAATTAGATTTTTTATTGAAATAATAGTTTTTGTAGTCATACATGGGCTACAAGTTATCTATAGTTTTTATTGAAATAATAGTTTTTGTAGTTATTGTTTCTCACATTTAACTTTGTAGATCACTCTTCAAAAGTACTTTTTATGAGGGACCCACATTGTCATAGATTTTGGTGTCAGCTTTTCAAAGGTACCCATACGGAAAAGAAGTGAAATAAAATTAAAGATGCTGCTATCATTTTGAACTAATGACAATTACTGAAATAAGCATGCAGTGGCGAAGATTCTGAATACTTTGAGATCAAAATATCCGTTTTTTAATCAAGACAATGCTGGATAGATGAAGTAATTGTTAACTTATATGCATATATAAATATATACATATATGTGTTTGTGTCTGTAAAGTCGGAGAGGCACTCTTAATATATTTAATCTAATTACCGCCTAACACTTATTCTTTGACTTCTGTTACAGTGTTAATCTCCAACAACGTGTGTGTGTGTGAAATATTTCTCGATTTAAATTTTGATGCTTTTTTTCTAGTTAAAAGCATTGACTGATTAAGCAACATTTGCAGCTACCAAATTCGAAGGAGACTTCTGTTAACAGGCACCCCAATACAGAATAGTTTACAAGAATTGTGGGCGCTGCTTAATTTTCTTCTTCCGACGATTTTTAATTCAGTTGAAAATTTTGAAGAATGGTTTAATGCACCATTTGCAGATAAATGTGATGTTTCTCTAACAGATGAAGAGGAGTTGTTGATCATTCGTCGCCTACACCAGGTAGTTTTTTTGTGTTTTGAAATTAGTTATTTGATTTTTGCTATTCGTGGTTGCAATGATCATTTTTTCGTGTTTGCTGCTTCTGATTATCTCGGTCACATAATAAGTTTTGGATGATCAGAATTATGACACTAAACTTGTTGCTAAAGGGTAAAATAAAGTTACCTAATTGCCTCTTCTGCTAACCTAATTTGGTGAACTACTATTGCTGTTGAAGAACGCCAATTTGGTCATTTTGTGCATTATATTTTAAATAATCAGAATTTTCCTAACAATAAATCTGCTTATTCATTTATGACAACTTCAAACAAAAAATGCATTTTCAAGCACTATCTCCTATAATGCGGTTTATTTACAGCCAATTTTCTGATTATGATTATTTTAAGTCTCATAATCACTCTCAAGAAGGGCATCCAAACACCCTATACTATTCTTCTTCTATTATCTGTTTTGACTGATTTTTATACTCTACAAAATCCAGGTTATAAGGCCATTTATTTTAAGAAGGAAAAAAGATGAGGTGGAAAAGTACCTTCCACAGAAAACCCAGGTTATACTAAAATGTGACATGTCAGCATGGCAAAAAGTATACTACCAGCAAGTCACTGATGTTCGGAGGGTTGGACTGGATACAGGTTAGTAACCTCAACCCTAAATTCTTTTTGCTGTTATGCATTACGTCCTACATTGTTTGCTTTGTGCTGAAGTTAATAAAAGTTAATATTTAAGTTATTATAAGGCTATTCATTGACAAAATTACCTTGGATAAAATGAAGAATCGAGTTCTGAATCTTTGAAGCATTTTAATTTGAATTAAATAATATGTTGCCACCTATACATTTGATTCCATTATAGGCAAACTTGTTTTGACTAAGTTGTAGTTATTTTGACTTGCAAAACCAAATATGTTACAAGTAGTAGCAACGTAACGATCCTGCAAATGGTTAGTACTTTGTCTACTGTCTACTTTTTTTAAGGCTGACCACTAAGTGGTGCATGATTGGGGGTGATACTACATATGTTAGAAATATATAAAATCGGTCGTAAATAACTTGATCTTCGTATGCTTTTGCTATGTTTCTTCACAAACCTAAATTTTAGGCTCTTTTTCCTTCTTTCCTTGAACCTTATATGGATAAACGGCACAAGAGGCCATTAATTTGGTTGGGTTGGTTTGCAAATTTGTCAAATTGAGTTTACTGTTAAGCACAAAATTTAATTACTAAATTTAATTTTGTTGCATTTGTACTTATAAAATCGCATGTTTGCAGGAACGGGTAAATCCAAGTGTTTGCAGAATCTATCAATGCAGCTAAGAAAATGCTGTAACCATCCTTACCTATTTACGGGCGAGTACAACATCTGGCGCAAAGAAGAAATAGTTCGAGCATCCGGAAAATTCGAGCTACTCGATCGTTTATTACCCAAACTTCACAGAGCCGGACATCGCGTTCTACTTTTCTCTCAAATGACTCACCTCATGGACATTCTCGAAGTATACCTCCAACTTCACGAGTTCAAATATCTCAGGCTCGACGGGTTAACTAAAACAGACGAAAGAGGCACTTTGTTAAACCAATTTAACGCTCCCGACTCTCCTTATTTCATGTTTCTGTTAAGCACCCATGCAGGAGGTCACGGTCTTAATTTACAGACCGCTGATACTGTGATTATATTTGATAGTGACTGGAATCCACAGATGGACCAGCAAGCGGAGGATCGTGCCCATCGTATTGGTCAGAAGAAGGAAGTGAGAGTGTTTGTTTTGGTCAGTGTAGGGTCGGTTGAAGAGGTGATATTGGAACGCGCTAAACAGAAGATGGGAATTGATGCTAAAGTTATACAGGCTGGATTGTTTAATACAACTTCTACAGGTTTGTCCTTTTGGATTGTTTCAAGGGTCTTGCCCATCCGTTTATCTTTTATTAAGTAGAACATTTGATATGCAATAGTTTGTTTAAACGTTTGTTATATGGCATTTTGGCTCAGTGGATCTTGACGGAATTTTTGTCCAGCGGGTTTTTGGAAACGACAAATCATATCGGCTGGGTTGGGTGGTCGGTTTTACTTGTTTGACCGTTTAGCATTTCATTGAAGCGATTTTTGTTTCAAAATTATCAGTTTGTATTAAAAAGCTTAAAATGATAACTACATATTTAAAAAAGAGTAAAGTACACGGATGGTCCATGTGGTTTGAATTTTGTAACGCAATTAGTCCCTAGCCAATAAATCTAAAGGTTTCGGTAGGTCCACGTTAGGGACTAAATACAAACCTCAGGGACCATTCATGCACTTTTGGCAAAGTTGGGGACTAAATGCGTTACAATGTGCAAACCACAGGGACTATCTGTGTACTTTTAGAAAGCTAGGTACTAAATCCAAAATTTTGGTAAACCACAAGGACCATCCGTGTACTTTACTTTTAAAAAAATGTAAGTGTGTAAATGAAAAAGGTTAAATGACTGGTTGGGTTTACACAGTCAGTTTCAAGTGTCCAACCGTGAAACCGAACCGTGAGGATCTCAAACTGGTTTACTTGCTTCTATTTGAACGGTTCGGTTGGTTTCAACGGTTTCCGAATACCCTTAATTTTGGGAGTTTAATTAGTATAGTGATTTGTTGTACACTAATACCTTAAAACATTTTATTAGATTCTCTAAATAGTTAATATATTAATAAATCTGGTAAGAACTTAACGGCCTGTTTCAAGTTTCAAACAGGATTGAACTGTTAAACCGTTAAACTGCGAATTTACCATTGGATCTTAAATCGGCCGACTTGCTTTGATTTGAACGGCTCCGTCGGTTTTAGGGGTTTTTTAGCACCCCTAATTTTGTATTGATTTTTATTAAATGGTAATACCTTAATAGGTTTTATTAGATTCTCTAAATAGCTAAAATATGGTAAGAAGTTAATGCACAAGAAAGTTGAAGTTGATGTCGTTTTTTAATCTTTTACAGCTCAAGATAGGAGAGAGATGCTTAAAGAGGTGATGCGTAGAGGTACAAGTTCACTCGGAACCGATACAACAAGTGAGCGAGAAATCAATCGTCTAACAGCCCGATCAGAAGAAGAGTTCTGGCTTTTCGAGAAGATGGACGATGAAAGAAGACAAAAAGAACGATACAGATCTCGCCTTATGGAAGATCACGAGGTACCCGATTGGGCTTACACGAAACCCGACAACCCAAAAGACATGAGGGGTAAAGGGTTCGACTATGAAACCGCTAATCTCTCTGGAAAAAAACGAAGAAAAGACGTTGTGTATGCTGACATGATTAGTGATTGGCAGTTTATGAACGCGGTTGAACTTGGAGATCAACCCGGTAAATCAAGACGGGATGCACCTGGTGTTAGAAAAATAAAAAAAAAGGTTATAGGCTCAGAATGAATTCTTCATTTCCTTATTTAAGAAATTGATTACAGCTCAGCCAAGAATTATCTAGCCGTTAAGATCAATTAAATCATTTTTTCCAGCCATGTTTCCTTTCTATGTTCTGTTTTGTATTCCAATTTATTGGGATCTTCTCATTCATTGTAAATATACAATTTTTGCATAGAAATAAAAAAAAACACTCTGATCAATCGAAGATGGTATCAGAGCAAACCTGAATCGATCCAGGGAACTGCTCATCGTCTACCTTTGTTCTTTTCAAAACAACCATAGCCAAAGCTACCATGTCTTCCGACAGCAGCCCTCAAAACAACAATGATCTTTCAATTCAATTAGCCAACTTTCTCAATGGAATCCAATCATCCCAAAACCAAAACACCAAACACAACCTGTCCGATAGACTCAAGATCAGCCTCAAACTTAACAGCCAAAATTATGCCCTATGGGCTCGTATGATTCGAGTAGCTATCAGAGGTAAATCAAAATCACTTCTTGGTCATTTGTCTGGAAATCCGGCATCACCCAAACTGACCGAAGACGGGTATGAGCAATGGGAACAAGACGGCCTCTTAGTGTTTTCATGACTGATACAAAATATTGAACCGACAATTGTGAGCAATCTGACCGAGTTTCCCACTGCTAAAGCTTTGTGGGATGCACCCGTAACCACGTACAATAGTGGTAAAGATAAAACTCCAAACCTTTGATTTACATGTCAAAGCGAATGGAATTAAACAGAATCGAACCCCTCTTGAGGAGTTCTGGATTATAATGCAAGGGATCTGGGGAGAGATCGATCGAAGAGACCCGAATCCCATGACATCCCCTGTGGATATTGCCACCTACAATAGACTCAAGAAACAGAGAACAGAACAGGAATTGGAATTTTTGTTCCAATTTCTGAACGCAATTGACAGACAATACGATACAATCAAGAGGGAGATTCTTAGAATGGATCCTCTTCCGACGGCAGAAGAAGCATATGCGGCTGTCCGGAAGGAAACCGCACACCAAAACATCATTGGGACTACCACCGGAACTCAGACGGGAATTGGAGCGGGACTAACCACAACCCAATCCCACAACAATGGTAAAGCCCTAGGGCTTGCGGCCAGGGGACAGGAGCGCCACCCGGACTCTTCCCTCAAACCAAAAATCGATAAATCCAAACTTAAGTGTGATCATTGTGGAATGATGAGGCACACCAAAGATCAGTGCTTCAAAATTTATGGCTTCCCCGAATGGTGGAATGATGGACACAAGAAGAGTAATAAGGACGAAGGGAAAGCGGCGGTCGCTACCAATCATACCGGAGATCCCGGCAGAAGCGGTGAGCCGCAGAGCAGCGGTGAGTTTGGCGGTGTTGCCTTCGCCGGATTACCAGAAATCGACGGAAGAGGTAACGGGTCTGAGAGACTAATCTCAGATCCTCCATTATCGAACCCTAAATTTTTTATGGGTAAATTACTTTTTGAGTATGTGTTATAGTGGTTTTAACCACTTGAGTCCAAGATAAAAAAAAGTTTAACACACTGAGTCCCTATAGCCACTTTTCTTAACCATTTGAGTCCAAATTTCTAAAATGAAAAGACTAAAATACCATTGTATTTAAAAAATAGAAATATAAATAAATAACAAACCTAATCTCACTTACACCCTCTGAGTTCTAGCTTCACTAACCTCTTACACCCTTGCGCCAATATCGTCAACCCTATGTCCGACCACCACCACTTACACACCACCGTTGCCACGTCAACCGTCCCAACCAGCTTTAGTATTTGCAGATTCTTGAACTCTGCAATACCGCGCAAAACTTGATCATCACAACGATGCAAAACGAGCTCTTGCATCGTCGAACACCCCTCCGCAACATTTAACAAACCGATTTCACTACAATTCGCAACCACAGGCCTCTGCAGATTCGGGTACTTACTACACAGATTTTGCAGCCCTAAATCTACTTCACTAACAGGTACCAAATCAAGATTATTCGGTAATGAAACATCGGAATCAATACAAAAGGCACCAAATTCACAACCTAAAGAAAGATTCCATTTTTTTGTATGTTTATTACTATCACACTTCCAAGAAGCAAATCCACATCTATAAGATTAGATCATAAATTGCTTCTATTTTTTTTTCAATATTCTTTATCTGTTATTTTGTTTTGTAATTTCAGTTAATAAACAACAAAAGTACATTAATACTATAATAAAAATGTAATAAAACGCTAAAATGAGCAAATGCTTGTAAAACGCCATCAAGCCATAAAAACGCCCCCAAAAAACTACCAAACTATAATAAAATTACTTTGAACAACTACTATTATAAAAAAGCGTGAAACTATGTGCAAAGAATATAAAACAAAAACAGTCCAATCGTTATCTAAACGCCATTGGAAAACAAAACGCCATAATTACAGCCGTCAAGATTAGACGTGTTACACCATAAAAACAGTTGAGTCTGAAAACAAAATAAGGTAACTGCAAAAACAGTAAAATGAAACGACGGAAAACATAATCACTAACATTTATTATATTGAAAGCAAAATACTTGGGGAATTAAATTTATTTATCTTTTTCAAAACGCCATAATTACCTGTCATGCGCGGGGAAAAAAAGTCAATATAAAAGAAAACCATGAGAACACAAGCTCAAACACGCCAAAAAAATTGACTAAAATGCCACATATTGTCCAAAACGCCAAAAACTTTAAAAATGGCTAAGGTTATTGCATGGAGGTTTGAAAGGAAAGAGAAACAATTCATCATAAAGTTCTCTGATAGGAGAAGGGTAAAGGTAAGGACAATCAAAGCCATGCTTGGAATGAATGAAGGGGTTCAGAGGGATATCCTGGCCCTTGGGGTTCCAATGACCAACGATTGTGAAAGAACCCGAACTGTAATAAAAAGACTGAAGAGAAAATTTTCGACAGAAGATGATGATGATATTGACGATACTCCTCTACCAAAACTTAGCAGTTGGGTGATGCATGGGGAAGAAGGAACGCTTGAAGTGACTTATAAAAACGGGGTGCAATATTCATTGCCAATGGAAGAAATGTTGAAGACATGGTTGCTATCTATCATTGAACAACTCTATGATTTAGCACCTTCAAACGATCCAAAATCCAAGGATGCAGTGATATTCAAGAATAGGTTGCAGCAAAGAAGAGACGAGCTAATGGCGTTATACGCAAAACTATGGTAATCAATTATTAACAAAAAGACCCAAAACACCAAAAAATGACATGGAAAAAGCCATAACGCCAAAAAAATTAACTATGTGACACAAAAAGAATTAATTCAACGAGAAGAAATCTGAGAAAAACAGTAAAACGTCAATTAATTAATGATTCTAGATAACGCCAAAATTATCTTGCACGTAAAAAATAAAGCAGCATGTCAAACTCGAAAATCGGGAAAGGAGAAGAATACTAAAAAGACAAAAAAAACCCTCGGACCCTGATCATGTCCCGCGCCACGTGTTAGGCCAGGATGCGTTCTCACCGTTCTCACGCTTTTGGGCGTTTTCTCCTGATCCCGTTTCTATATATATAGAGAGAGGATGAGTTGGGTAGAAAGTGGGTCTTTCCTAGAAAGTCTAGGAAGCAATAAGAATGTGACACATGGCATGGAGGGATTTTAACTAAAAAGGCACTTGTGTAGTTTGACATTTTATTTTATTTTTGGAATTTTACTTCTCATTAACTAAAAATGCCTATAACTATGGAAACTGTTTCTCCAAGATTTTTTTGTATTTCGCAACCTTCTCCTGCTTCGTCTTCGTCATCATCAAACACTTCTCCATCTCCACCATCTCCGAGTTCATCATCACCATTCAAATACTGTTCGTATCATCTTCGTTTTCTTGACGATGTGTTTTAACAGCAAGCAAATTAATACAGTTGTGTTTTAGCAGCAAACAAATTCATACAGTTGTGTTTTAGCGTTCAGATTCATATAGTTGTGTTTTAACAGCAAGCATATTCATACAGTTGTGTTTTAGCATTCAGATTCATACAGTTGTGTTTTAACAGCAAGCAGATTCATACAGTTGTGTTTTAACAGCAAGCAGATTTATACAGTTGTGTTTTAACAGCAAACAGATTCATACAGTTGTGTTTTAGCATTTAGATTCATATAGTTGTGTTTTAGCATTCAGATTCATACAGTTGTGTTTTATCAACAAGCAGATTCATACAGTTGTGTTTTAACAGCAAGCAGATTCATACAGTTGTGTTTTAACAGCAAACAGATTCATATAGTTGTGTTTTAGCATTCAGATTCATACAGTTGTGTTTTAACAACAAGCAAATTCATACGCTGTGTTTTACCATCCATGCTGGTAATGCTGGAGGATTTCTTGACGTTGTGTTTTAACAGTAAGCAGATTAGCAAGCAGATTAATACGATGTGTTTCTTCATGATGTATAGAAGGAAGAGAGAGAGAGAGAGAGAGAGAGAGAGAGAGAGAGCGAGAGAGAGAGAGAAAGGGGGAGAGAGAGAAAAAAATAGCATGAAATGTGGGGTGGTTATGGAATGACAATTATTTCTATATTTAAAACAAGCTAAATGACATATCTACCCCTGATTAATTAAATAATCCTATTTTTAAGAAACACATATTACCAAAATGCCACCAAGATGATCACAACCATTAAACACACCTATTGGATGGCCCAGATCGCTTCCTAGACTTTCTAGGAAAAACACACTTTCCGTAGGATCCCCACTCTCTCCCCCCCCTCTCTCTCTCTATATATATATATATATATATAGGTTCATGCGAGAACCACCTTTATTGCGAGAACCGCGAGAACCAATGTGAACACAACCAAAAATAGCTAAAAAAACCTAAAAAAAACTAACCCCCATCCACCCCTCCGCAAAACCTAAACACCCCCCAAAGCTAAATGCTAAAAACTAAAACCCCCAAAAAAACCTAACCCCCCCCCCCAACCTAAATCCCCCACCCCAACCCCCAAGCAAAAATGCTAAAAACTAAACCCCAAAAAAACCTAAAAAAATCTAAAAAAAATCTAAAAAATAAAAAAAATCAAAAAAAATCAAAAAAAAAATCTATTTTTTTTAATATTTTTTATGTTAAAATCACTACTTTTAGTAGCAAAAAAAAATTTAAAAAAAAAATCTTTTGGCTACTAAAAGTAGCGATTTTTTTATAAAAAATATTAAAAAAACAATTTTTGTGTTTTTTAGCTATTTTTAGGCATTTTTGGTTGTGTTCACATTGGTTCTCGCAGTTCTCGCAATAAAGGGTGGTTCCTAACGGATCTTTGTCATATATATAATAATAATAATAATAATAATAATAATAATAATAATAATAATAATAATAATAATAATAATAATAAATAAAATGATGAAAGTTTGAAAGAATAATTATCTTCAAAAGTGGTGCAAAATAATTCAACAAGAAAACAATCAACTTTTCTTATTTTCAAGAGTGGAGCAAATAATTTAACAAAGAGACAACCAACTTTTCAATTCTTCAAAATGTTGCAAATAATTGCAAATTGGACAAACAACTTCTTCAACAAAAGCCAGCTCTTTTCAAAAAAACAATAATGAAGACCCTTTTACTCCATCTATAAAAGGGAAGAAGATCAATGAAGAAGGACGCCTCACTTCATTTAGAAAACCCATTTCTTATGTATGAAAAAACCCTCAAACCCAAAACTTGTATTATCAACCTCTCAATGTTCAAAATCTTTAGATTTTCAAATTATAGTTGCTCCTCCCGATTGTAAGGAAATTATTTGTAATCAAGATTTTCAATTAATAAATTCAGGTATATTTTAAATTTACATTATGTTTATTCATGTGCTTATTGATCTTGTCATCTCTCTATCATTCATATAATTCATATGTACGTTTTAATCTTCTTCATGTTAAACGATCCTAAACACTATTGGTATCAGAGCCATATCTCTGTTTAAATACTATCTTAATAACTAATTTATTATGATTACTGTCCTTGCAATTTTTAAAACATACATATGGGGGTAAAGCTGTGTTGGTAAGCCCTGTCGATCGTTGGTTGGATTAGCATTGTGCCCAAAAAATAGTGATGGGCAGCCGGACCACAAAACAGAAAATAATGTTCAAGTTCCAACTGAAACACCTGATATGGGGGTGTTCCCTCAGAAGCCCTACTTTAAAAATTTAAAGACAAATAATTATAATGAATCAGTTATCAAGATTCTTTTCTAAACGAGATTATAGCTCAAATAATAATGATGAAGAAGATGAAAACATAAACTCTTTACATATGAATTCTGTTGAAATTAATATTTCTCAAATTGAAAAAAATCTTTTAAATTGGAATATACCAAAACAAGATGTTAAAACTATTTACAGAATTGGTACTTTTGATTTTTTACAAGATTATTCTATAAAAACTCATGAACAAACCATTCCTATTAATAAAGATTATCAAAACATGCAATTATTATCAGTATAAGCTATTAAAAGACATAGAAAATTATATAAATTTCTACACATAGGTTTAGTTCAAGTCACCATTAAACCCATGTTCAGATTAGCAATTGATGCTCCTGTAATACTAATTCTAAGAGATGCAAGACATACAAATTTTAATAATTCTTTGCTAGCTATGGCTGAGTCTAATATTTCAAATGGTCCTATTTACTTTAATTGCTATCCAAACTTTTCAATTGGTTTATTTGATCCAAATATTTTAGATACTTTGACATTAACAATTAAAACCAAAAACTTAGAATTTAAAGAAAAAACTAATGCTGCAGTAGTTATATATAGAATATATTATAAGACTATGACTACCACTATAGAGCCTAAAACAAAATTAATATCCCCAAAAGATGAAACTATTATTTTTGAAGCTAATACTATGCATACAAAGATAAGGACACCTAAAAAATTAAAATGGAATGAAATAACTCAATCTTTAACATGGAATATACAAGATATAAACCCACCAAAACCTATTGAGATAGAAAATCAAACATCTAATATAGTAGAACATTCTGATGGTTCAATAGATATTTCTTTTAATAGTATATTACCAAGACATTCTATAGGAGCAAGTACTAATGCTAGAAACACTATAGATGAAAATTTATTTAGAAGAAGCCTATCAATGAAAATGAAAGGAGTTGATTTTTCAAATACTATTCCAAGACCACTATATGAAGAAAATGATAGTGATAATAATACTTATGTCGCAACTAAGTCTAATATGGAAAATTATGAAGAATTACAATGAGTGATTCAAAAACTCAAGCTCGAAGAAATAACAATATGTGGTTTTTGAAAAATTGCAAAAGAAGAATAAAGGATTTGAGAGAAAACATAGAAGAATATAAAAATCCATGCAACATGCCTCCATCCGACCCGTATCATCCCTTTAATTATACATCTAATCCGTATCATCCCTCTAGCTATATATTATTTTTAGAAAAAAGATTAAAAGAAGAAAATAATTATAGAGTAAAACTTATAGAAAAAATTTCAAGCACAACTTGCTAATTATGGATAAAGAAATGTTAAAATATTTAAAAGATGAAATGTTCAATGGGTATAATAATAAAAATTTAACATGGTATTTTTCTACATACGATGAAGATGAAAGATTTTTACATGAGATTGATTGGCACTTATATATGTGTAAAAATGATGAAAATATTCTATTTTTCTCCTGGTTTCCTCTTTACTATATAGAAAATAAAATTGAATATCCATTTTTTGAAAATATATCTGTTAGTAATACTATAACCAAAACCTATACAATTATAGATAAAAATGAAGATATTACTAGTATACATCCTCCACATACGGATATAAAATTAAAAATGAAAAGAGTTAATTACACAAATGGGTCCTGTGGTTTATACCTAATTTCGCCTTTGGGTACTAACCTTATTTTTTAACAGGTTTAGGTTCTATGGTTTCAATTTTGTAACACCTTTGGGTACTAACACCAAAATTAGTTAATTAATGACTAAAATACCCTTGCATTTTTTTAAGTAAGTTTATCAATGTAACACATTTGGGTACTAAAACCTAATTTTATTTAAGTTTAAATCAATTTTACAAAATCTATTTATTTTTTTTATTTTCATCTTTTTATTATATCTCTTAATTAACATAAACTCTATTTATTTTTTTTATTTTCATATTTTTATTAAATTTCTTATTTAACATAAAATCTATTTGTTACACCAATATTTTTTTAAATAGATATTTTAAATAAAATCTACTAGCTATATTGTTTTATGTAAATTAAATTTCTTACTCATTTTAACTAATGTAAACCTTACTCGTTTTCAATTTTGGATTGAAATTATTGATAATAATAAATATCTTTCATGTAAAAAAATTTAAGCCTTTTTTTAACTCGTTTTTTTTTTCATTTACATTTTACTATTTTAGAAAGATATTTAATTTACATAAAACTATATAGCTATGTATTTTAGATAAAACTATATAGCTAGGTATTTTAGATAAAACTAAAAAAATTTAAGCCTTTTTTTAACTCGTTTTTTTTTTTTTGTAAAAAAGATATTTAATTTACATAAAACTATATAGCTAGTAGATTTTACTGGTGCAACTAGTAGATTTTATGTAAATTAAATATCTTTCTAAAATAGTAAAATGTAAATGAACAAAAAAACAAGCTAAAAATGGCTTAATTTTTTTTACATGAAAGATATTTATTATTATTATTATTATTATTATTATTATTATTATTATTATTATTATTATTATTATTATTATTATTATTATTATTATCAATCATATATATCCAAAATTGAAAACGAGTAACGTTTACATTATTTAAAACTAGTAAGAAATTTAATTTACATAAAACTATATAGCTAGTAGATTTATGTTAAATAATAAATTTAATAAAAATATGAAAATAAAAAAAAAATAAATAGAGTTTATGTTAATTAAGAGATATAATAAAAAGATGAAAATAAAAAAATAAATAGATTTTGTAAAATTGATTTAAACTTAAATAAAATTAGGTGTTAGTACCCAATGTGTTACATTGATAAACTTAAAAAAATGCGAGGGTATTTTAGTCATTAATTAACTAAATTTGGTGTTAGTACCCAAATGTGTTACAAAATTGAAACCATAGAACCTAAATCTGTTAAAAAATAAAGTTAGTACCCAAAGGCGAAATTAAGTATAAACCACAGGACCCATTTGTGTAATTAACTCAAATGAAAATAAAGACTATATTGCAAGGCCTCTAGCAAACATTAAAGAAGATATAGATAAAAATGTAAAGAGAATTATTTTTCAAAATAATTACACCAATGAAAAATTAAATACCATAGGAGAACAATTAGAAAGGATAGAAACTAATAATAAAAATAATTTAGATCAACCTAGTACTTCAAATACTAAAATAGTGACTGAGACTATTGAAAATCCAATATTTAAACCATATAATATAGATATCCCAATACGTCTAAATAAACAACAAGATATGTTACAAGATATTTCCTCAAAAATCTCAAAACTAAATATAAATGTTATTTCAAATCAGGAAATTCAAAGTATCGAAGAACAATTTAATGATTTTCAGATAGAAGATTCTATAAACAAAATTAAAAGAGGAAATTACCATTTTTCAAAAAATAATACCTATACTACTAGACCTGAAACAAGAAATTATTACCCTAGACCAACCCCACCTGATTTACAATTTGAAGAACGACATACCTTAGTTCAAGCAAAATACGATGGAACCTCTCTATACGAATGGAATATAGAAGGTCAAACAGAACATCAAATTCTTAATCTATTACAAGAAATGATAATGGCAGCTAATGCATATAAAGCAAATGGAAATAACGAAGCTCAAATTCTTACTATGATAGTTTCTGGTTTTACGGGAATTCTTAAAGGTTGGTGGGAAAAGTGTCACACCCCAACCGATGGCGGAAACATCGGGATGAGACGTACAAACTGTTCAAAGACATCATAACACTAAATGTGACAATATAATTAAATTTCATTTATTAAAATTTCAAAGGTTCATACATAATGTCACAAAAGGAAATAACAACATAATACATGATTTATTTCTAGGTGGGTTTCTAAGCCGTCCTAATCAATTCTTCAAATCTTGATTTCCTCATCCTGCAGTATGCATTTAAAATAAAGTCAACAAAATATGCTGGCGAGTATACAAGTTTGAATATAGCATAATAGATTTGAAATAGTTTAACATGATCAAATCCACGTGAATACTTGATTTCATATTAACAGTTATACTCGTAACGATGAAACTATGTGTTCAAACCAAAGTTTAACGCAATTAACATAGCCTAACCCTCGAAAGGGTGGTAACATAGAATAAAAATCCTAACAATACCCATAATATTATGGGAGGGGCGTTTCTCAACCTACAGCGCTGCCATTGTTAGGGGAGGCTTGCAAAGTTAATGAACACACAACCATAAATGTTTAACATTAGCATAACATGATTAACATGAGTCAAATAGATTCACAAGAATGTGGATAGATAGTGCAAAAATGTTTAACATAGTGTTTTTTGATATAGGAAATGCATACTACACCCAAAAGTGTAAAATAGAAAATGGGTCATGTATACTCACCTTAGAGTGCGTTGCGTATTTCTTGGAATGAGATAGAATAATAGAATAATAGAATCCCAAGAGATGTGCACAAGAAGATTACCCTATTAAGTTGGAAGGATTTATCAATTATTGGGAATTTTGGGAATTATTAATTAACTAGGCAATCAATAAAATAGAATTAATATCTCTAATTTATATAAATTATATGCCTTATATATTTAATAATTTATGACAAATAAATAGATAAAATAAAGATTAACCAAGATATCACAAATAGATTTCCAAAATATTGGATTAAACAAATAAGAATTTAAATATGTATAAAATTATCTAAAATAAATAAGTTAACATTAATTAACAATTCTATAATTAATAACTTATTTATAAAATTCTAGTTATATCAAATAAGACAATAAATCTGAAAATTTAAATAATAAATTCTGGAATAATAATTATAAATTCTGAAATAATAAAACTGATTTAAATAAATAATAATTATAAATCTGATTTAAATAAATAAGAAATAAAATTCTGAAATTAATAATCTGTTTTAAAATAATTATTATAAATCTGATTATTTATAAATTTCTGATTTTATTTAAAGTGATAAATCTGATATTAAATATAAATTCTGTTTTATAATAATCTGAAAATAAATTCTGATTTAAAAATAAATAATAAAACAGAAAATAAAAATTTTGAAATATAATTTCTGATTTAAAAAAAATAAACAAATCTGATATAAATAATTCTGAAAATTATAATAATCATTCTGAATTATTTTTAGTAAATATATCTGATTTATAAATCTCTGATTTAATTAATAACTAGGTTAGTTCCCCGTGTGTTACACGGGTTGAACAATCTAAACTATATAATAAATATTTCTTGTAAATGCAAACCAACGATGGAGACGTTTATATACCAAATTGATATAAATGAGTTAATATATTTGAGTGTGTTCCCTTTTCGTCAAACGGAATTTAAAATTTATGGTTAGATAATTTATTAAAGAGTAAATTGGCATTCTAGTCTCTGAGTTTTTGTCCAAATTGCCATTTTAGTCCAAATAGTTTTTTTTTTCTCCTTTGGGTCCCTGACTTTTTCTTTTACTTGCCATTTTGATCACATTGTCTAACTTAGTCTAAAAACCAGGTTATAATTAGGGGTATTTTTGGCATTAAATTATTATGAGGTTTATAAATTATGTTGTAAACTACCCCTGGTTATCACTACACAATAGTTATGCCAAAAATACCCTTGGTTATAACCAGATTTTTAGACTGAGTTAGTCAATGTGATCAAAATGGCAAAAAAATGGAAAAGTCAGGGATCCAGAGGAGAAAAAAAAACTATTTGGACTAAAATGGCAATTTGGACCAAACCTCAGGGACTAAAATGGCAATTTACTCTTTATTAAAAAATATGTTTCGTTAATAAAAAAATTATGAATTTTTTTCTAGAAGAGATTAAATTAAAATTAAACTAAATAATAATTATCTATAAGAGATTAAACTAAATAATATTTAATATGAGAGTTATCAATAATTAATTAAAAGATATTAATCAAACTAAATAATAATTATCCATAAGATATGGCCTAATATGATGACAAGTGTCCCAAAATTGGTTTGTTTTATTATATAGTATAGATCAGAAAATAAGATATCTGATTATAAAAATTTCTGATTTTAAATAATTAAATACAATTCTGAAATATATATATCTGAAAAAGAAAAATAAATAATAGAATTATAATTCTGAAAAATAATTATTTCAGATTTAAATAAATCTGATTTTATAAATAATAATATTAATAATCTGTTTTATTATAATGATAATAATAATAATAATAATAATAATAATAATAATAATAATAATAATAATAATATAAATAATAATACATGCAATAACAATCGAAAAAGAAAAGCGGGATCGGAACTGTACCGACGACGGACGGCGGCGACGGACGTGGTGGCAGCGGCTGGCAACGGTGGTCCGCAGCGGAGGAGTTCCGGCGAGTGCAGATCCGGCGACAAGACGTGAAACGACGGTTAACGGTTTCGGTTTGTTTCGGTTATTGTTTGATCGAGTTGGAAAGGAACGATTTTAGAAGAGATGGCCGAGTATATAAAGGGATTGTTGCAGGTCGGTTGGTTACAGGAATCTTAAAAGCCACCGGTCATAAAACGGAGAAGAAGACGAACAGAATAGCCGGCGGTTTCTTTTTGATTTGAATTAACTTTCGTAATTAATGTGTTCTTAAATGTATTACTGATTCAATTTGGTGACATACTGAGATGTAGCCCAGTTGGTAATGCGCGTTGTTTGGGAATAGAGGGTCGCGAGTTCGAATCCCGGGTAACGCGAATTCTTGGGATTTAATCCCTTTTTTTATACAGTTAGTTTTAACTAACTGGGTTAGCCACTAACTGAGTTTTCTGACTCAGTTAGTGCTGCCCTTTAGTAAACTTAACCTGGTTAGTCTTATTTAACCGGTTTTCACCAACGGGGTTAGATTCGCTAACGGAAATGCTTAAAAAATCAATAAAAATTCAGAAAATATTTATTTACTTAATTTAAATTGTTATTTTATTTATCTA
Organism: Helianthus annuus; assembly: GCF_002127325.2. Lineage (NCBI taxonomy): Eukaryota > Viridiplantae > Streptophyta > Magnoliopsida > Asterales > Asteraceae > Helianthus > Helianthus annuus. The sequence continues at coordinate 59,088,017 of NC_035441.2, read as the reverse complement.
AAATATAAATAAAATAATATAAAAATCAAATTTAACCCAAACTTCAATATTTTTACCGAATTAGCGTATAAATTCCCAATTTTTGTACGGTTTAGGGTAATCTCTTGGCAACGATGAATTTAAGAGCTGAGATTAAGATGTAATTTCACTGTTTTTACGTGTTTAACATAGTTTCAACGTGTTTTCAATTGTTTCGACAATACATAGCATTCAAACACAAATATGATTAAAACGATGCACTTTCATTATGATTCAAGTCTCGGGTACAATTTGGAAATAGAATTTAATACCACAAAGGTACAACTTACAAAAATAGAAAGTACAAGCAGACTTGCCAAAAATAGAAAGATTGAAAATACGAGATGTTACAAAAAGTATCTTACAGAAGAAGAAAAACATATAATTCAAAATGCTAAAAATTTAATTATTAAAACAGAAAATAATGTTCAAGTTCCAACTGAAACACCTGATATAATTAATACTTTAATGTTTGCTATAATTAAACATTTTATTGGAAATCCAATAGATTATCAAGAAAGAAATTCTTTAATATTATTAAATTTGACATGTAGAAAATTACAAGATTTTATATGGTATAAAGATGTATTTCTTTCAAAAGTTATGACTAGAGATGATTGTAAAGAAGCCTATTGGAAGGAAAGATTATAGCTGGGTTACCAAAATTATTTGCAGAAAGAAGTAGAGAAAAAATTAAAAAGGATTTTAATAATAATATTCCTTATAGAGATTTATCATATGGACAAATAATAAATTACATAAATCAAGAAGGATTAAAAATATGTAATGATTTAAAATTAAAAGAAAAAATAAAAAGGGATGGTATCCAAGGCCATAAGGAATTAGGAAGCTTTTGTCAACAATATGGACTTGAACCATTTAAAAATCCTTCTAAATCTAAAAAGAAAATTCCTAAACAATTTATCAAGAAAAACTATAAAAGAAAACCATACATTAAAAATAGGCAAATTGGATTTAAATAATCCCAACTCACTGTTATTGGCCAATAATAATCCCAACTCATTTAATCACCAATAATAATCCGAACTATTCACTTTTGTTTGTAAAATACTCCCAGTCAAAAAAACACTAACTAGGTTAAAAAATTGCTGATGTGGCATGCCACGTCACCTGCCACATCAGTTGCCACGTCATCAAAAAATGCCACGTAGACAGCCACGTCAGCAAAAAATGCCACATCAACTGCCACGTCAGCCAATTTACTGATGTGGCATGCCACGTCACCTGCCACATCAGCAATTTTTTTAACCTAGTTAGTATTTTTTTAACTGGGAGTATTTTACAAACAAAAGTGAATAGTTCGGATTATTATTGGTGATTAAATGAGTTGGGATTATTATTGGCCAATAACAGTGAGTTGGGATTATTTAAATCCAATTTGCCTTAAAAATAAACAAAAATATTACAAAGACAAGATTGATTTTCAAAAGAAAAAAACAAGGTAAACAAGATATTGTTATTTGTTATAAATGTGGAAGACAAGGACATTATTCTAAGGATTGTTATACTAAGAAAAAGATAAATGAGCTAAACATTTCCGATGAATTAAAAGAACAGATAAATAAAATACTTATTTATGATAATTCAAGTGAAAACAGTATTTGAGACTATAGTGATAATGATTTAAATAATATTGAAGATTCTAATTCAGAAAGTAGTTCAGAAGATAATATGTGTGAATGCATTGGTCCTTGTATTTGTGAAATAGATGGAACAATAAATTCTCTAACAGAAAATAATAAAGACCTATTCGAATTATTAGAAAAAATTGATGATAAAGAGGTAAAACAAATATATTTAAAACAATTAAAAGAAAAGTATAAACTACCAATAGAAAAGGAAGAAAAGGTATATAATTTCAATGAAATATGTCAAAGATTTCAAACAAAACAAATAAAAGAAAATCATGTTACAATAACTGATTTACAAATAGAATTAAAAAATATTAAAGAAGAAATTCGAGAAATAAAATAAAAAATTAAAGAACTAGAAAAGGGGAAAAATAAAAAGGATGAAGAAAACAATAACAATATTGAAAATATAGGAAAAATAAATCATTTAAAAGGATTAACTTCTCAAAAATGGTATACTAAATTAAATATAATAGTCAACAATGAATTTCGATTAACATTAGTTGCCATGATTGATAGTGGTGCTGATATGAACTGTATTCAAGAAGGTCTAATTCAACAAGAAAACAATCAACTTTTCTTATTTTCAGGAGTGGAGCAAATAATTCAACAAAGAGACAACCAACTTTTCAGTTCTTCAAAATAGTGCAAATAATTGCAAAGTGGACAAACACCTTCTTCAACAAAAGCCACTTCATACGGAAGCTCTTTTCAAAAAATCAATAATGAAGACCCTTTTACTCCATCTATAAAAGGGAAGAAAATCAATGAAGAAGGACACCTCACTTCATTTAGAAAACCCATTTCTTATGTATGAAAAAACCCTCAAACCCAAAACTTGTATTATCAACCTCTCAATGTTCAAAATCTTTAGATTTTCAAATTATAGTTGCTCCTCCCGATTGTAAGGAAATTATTTGTAATCAAGATTTTCAATTAATAAATTCAGGTATATTTTAAATTTACATTATGTTTATTCATGTGCTTATTGATCTTGCCATCTCTCTATCATTCATATGCTTATTGATCAAACTTTCATCATTTTTTTTATATCATATCATATGGGTCTTGAGAATCTTGAAAAACTTCAGTCCCCTGGAGATGAGTGTTTTGAAGTGGATGGAGACTATCGAATTTCATGACTATCTTTAAAATTTCTTCTGGAGAATTGTATCCTGAAAGTCTTTGAATATACTCTTGATCTTCATTGTTGGCTTTAATATCTCGAATCGGGGACGTTAAACTTGTTTCATATTGAGCGGTTTGTTCCTTATAATACTTGGTAACTGCTTGAGAATTTGCTTTTGTGATGATAAACTTATTCCACCATTTACATCTGTATTGTCTAAAGAGCAACAGAGGAGAAAGTTCTGTAGGACTTTCTTCTTGAAAATTGTAAGTCCATAAACAAATTCATGGAATTCTGAAAACACTCATAAACTGTAAAGTATATTCAAAAATTGGTGTTCCATCATGTTGAAAATACTCGAAAAATCTTGAGAATGCCTCTGAAATTTCTTTGGGAAAAGCTTCTGGAATAATTCCCATATATTTAAACCATTTAACAAACCATCTTGGATAAATATTTGAAAAATCTTCATCAAACTGGAAGAACCAAGAATGATCAAAATTTCTTAGAAGAAATGCATATTCCCATGCATCTTGATAATCATAATAGTTATATTGAGGATAAGCACTGAAATTTGAAAGGATTTTTGAATTATAGGGCTTAGAATTCCAATCTTCTAAAGATAGAACCCTTAAAATTTTTACTTGACTATAAGCAATCTTGGAAGAATCTTCATTATTAAAATTGTGTCGAATTTTGACTGATTCTGAATCTACTAGAATTGCTTGATAATAATCTCTGGTCTTGTATTCGTCCTTGAAAAAATGGCATCCTTTTGGATAAATGAAGTCGATTAAGGATAAAAAAAAATTTGCTAACCTTTTCGACTTCCAAAGGTTCTAGAATTTTGATAATCTTTTTATTTGGGTTGATAGTATAAGGAATAGTGGCTGGTGAAGAGCTTGAAGGAGGGGATTGTTTAGAAAGTTTTGTGAAAGAAGGAGATTGAATAATGGGTTTTGATTCTAGATTTTGAATAATGGATGAGAATGGAGGTCTAGGCCCTGGAGTTAGAGGAGTAAATTTGTTTTGAATATTAGGTAATAAAGGAAATTGTTGCAAATGGGTTGGTCTTGATGGGGAACTTGGAGAACTTGATAATTGAGATTTTGAGAATACAATCTTTTTTGTAGAATCAGAGTTGCTCATATTCCCTGTAAAATTTCTCTTGATAAAAAATCTGGTAAAGAATTATTTTCTCCTTTTATAAATTCTATTTGAAAATCAAAATTGCTTAATAATGCTTGTCATCTTGCAAAAACTTGTTTTGAAATCAGGTTTTTAATATCCTTTTCTAAAATATATTTTGCAGATAAACAGTCGATTCTTAATAAAAATGGTTTCATGTATAAATCATCTTCAAACTTTCTTATACATAAAACTATACTTAAAATTTCCTTTTTAATTGTAGAATAATTCTTTTGAGTATCATTCCATGCACCTGAATAATATCTAACTAAATTTTCTTTATTATTTAATTCCTGTTTTAGTATTCCTCCGAATCCTAAGTCACTTGCATCAGTTTCTACAATTAATTTTGCATTAGGATGGGGAATATGTAAACAAGGTAAGCATTTTTTTTTATCTTTGATATATTTTACTATATCCGCGTGTTCTTGAGTCCATGGTTTTGGATTCTTTTTTAACCTGTCATATAAAGGTTTACATATAATTCCTAAATCTTTGAAAAAGTCTTGAATATAATTTAAACATTCTAAAAATCTTTGCAATTGCTTTTTATCTTTTATTCATTTGGAAATTTATTTGAAAATTCTAAACTTCTGTTAATAGGTTTTATTGTTCCTTGAATAATGTTATGTCCTAAAAATCTTATTTCTGTTTGAAAAAGACTCATTTTAGAAGGTGATGCTACTAATCCATTTCTATGAATAATATTGTAGAAAGCATTTAAATGTTTAAAATGTTGTTCTAAGGAATTTGAAAATATTAATACATCATCAATATAAACTATTGCATAATTTCCTAATGGTAAAATGATATTATTCATTATATTTTGAAATTCTGAAGGAGCATTTTTTAATCCAAAAGGCATTATATTCCATTCATAGTGTCCAAATGGTACATTGAATCCAGTTTTATATCTATCTTCTTCAGCAATTTGAACTTGCCAAAATCCAGACTTCATATCAAATTTAGAAAATATTTTTGAATCATAAATCTTTTTTAATAAATCTCTTTTATTTGGTATAGGATATCTAATCCATTCTAAAACTTTATTTAATGGTTTATAATTTATAACTAACCTAGGAGCTCCTCTTTCTATTTCTGCATTATTTTGAACATAGAAGGCAGAACAAGACCAAGGGGATTTAGATGGTCTAATTAGTTTTTTATCTAATAATTCTTATATTTCCTTTTTACAATAGCCTTCTAACTCTTGAGACATATGTATAGCTTTAGACTTGGTTGGAATATTTCTCTCATTAAAATCTTTAATATAAGGTAATCTTACTATATGTTGTTGTCTTTCCCAAAAAGCATTTGGAATATTTGCACAAATGTTATCTTTAAATTTATTCTTAGTTTCTTGTATTCTTTTTATAATCATTTTATCTTGCAATTGATTCTTTATTCTAACATGATCAATTTCTTCAATTAAAAAATCCTTTGTTTTTCTTTTAAGCTTAAAATATTTATTTGTTTTGAAGTAATTGGATGAGCAAATTCAAAGCAGATCCTTTTATTTAATACTTTAATACTTATTCCTTTTTCTTCAACTGTGAAAGGATATAACTGAGTTATGAATGGGAGTCCTAATATAATTTGAGATGTTAAATCCTTTACTAAAACTAATTGGGTTTTATAACAATAATTTTCTTTGCAAATAAGAACATTTGTTAGTTTATATTTAATATTTAATGGGTTCCCATTGGCTCCAGATAATCTATATCTAGTCTTTTCATAGTATTTTGTGGGTATTAGACCTTCTTGAATACAGTTCATATCAGCACCACTATCAATCATGGCAACTAATGTTAATCGAAATTCATTATTGACTATTATATTTAATTTAGTATACCATTTTTGAGAAGTTAATCCTTTTAAATGATTTATTTTTCCTATATTTTCAGTATTGTTATTGTTTTCTTCATCCTTTTTATTTTTCCCCTTTTCTAGTTCTTTAATTTTTGATTTTATTTCTCGAATTTCTTCTTTAATATTTTTTAATTCTATTTGTAAATCAGTTATTATAACATGATTTTCTTTTATTTGTTTTGTTTGAAATCTTTGACATATTTCATTGAAATTATATACCTTTTCTTCCTTTTCTATATTGGTAGTTTATACTTTTCTTTTAATTGTTTTAAATATATTTGTTTTACCTCTTTATCATCAATTTTTTCTAATAATTCGAATAGGTCTTTATTATTTTCTGTTAGAGAATTGATTTTTCCGTCTATTTCACAAATACAAGGACAAATGCATTCACACATATTATCTTCTGAACTACTTTCTGAATTAGAATCTTCAATATTATTTAAATCATTATCACTATAGTCTGAAATACTGTTTTCACTTGATTATCATAAATAAGTATTTTATTTATCTGTTCTTTTAATTCATCGGAAATGTTTAGCTCATTTATCTTTTTCTTAGTATAACAATCCTTAGAATAATGTCCTTGTCTTCCACATTTATAACAAATAACAATATCTTGTTTACCTTGTTTTTTCTTTTGAAAATCAATCTTGTCTTTGTAATATTTTTTGTTTATTTTTAATGTATGGTTTTCTTTTATAGTTTTTCTTGATAAATTGTTTAGAAATTTTCTTTTTAGATTTAGAAGGATTTTTAAATGGTTCAAGTCCATATTGTTGACAAAAGCTTCCTAATTCCTTATGGCCTTAGATACCATCCCTTTTTATTTTTTCTTTTAATTTTAAATCATTACATATTTTTAATCCTTCTTGATTTATGTAATTTATTATTTGTACATATGATAAATCTCTATAAGGAATATTATTATTAAAATCTTTTTTAATTTTTTCTCTACTTCTTTCTGCAAATAATTTTGGTAACCCAGCTATAAATCTTTCCTTCCAATAGGCTTCTTTACAATCATCTCTAGTCATAACTTTTGAAAGAAATACATCTACTACATGTCAAATTTAATAATATTAAAGAATTTCTTTCTTGATAATCTGTTGGATTTCCAATAAAATGTTTAATTATAGCAAACATTAAAGTATTAATTATATCAGATGTTTCAGTTGGAACTTGAACATTATTTTCTGTTTTAATAATTAATTTTTTAGCATTTTGAATTATATGTTTTTCTTCTTCTGTAAGATACTTATCCCACCAACCTTTAAGAATTCCCGTAAAACCAGAAACTATCATAGTAAGAATTTGAGCTTCGTTATTTCCATTTGCTTTATATGCATTAGCTGCCATTATCATTTCTTGTAATAGATTAAGAATTTGATGTTCTGTTTGACCTTCTATATTCCATTCGTATAGAGAGGTTCCATCGTATTTTGCTTGAACTAAGGTATGTCGTTCTTCAAATTGTAAATCAGGTGGGGTTGGTCTAGGGTAATAATTTCTTGTTTCAGGTCTAGTAGTATAGGTATTATTTTTTGAAAAATGGTAATTTCCTCTTTTAATTTTGTTTATAGAATCTTCTATCTGAAAATCATTAAATTGTTCTTCGATACTTTGAATTTCCTGATCTGAAATAACATTTATATTTAGTTTTGAGTTTTTTGAGGAAATATCTTGTAACATATCTTGTTGTTTGTTTAGACTTATTGGGATATCTATATTATATGCTTTAAATATTGGATTTTCAATAGTCTTAGTCATTATTTTAGTATTTGAAGTACTAGGTTGATCTAAATTATTTTTATTATTAGTTTCTATCCTTTCTAATTGTTCTCCTATGGTATTTAATTTTTCATTGGTGTAATTATTTTGAAAAATAATTGTCTTTACATTTTTATCTATATCTTCTTTAATGTTTGCTAGAGGCCTTGCAATATAGTCTTTATTTTCATTTTTTAATTTTATATCCGTATGTGGAGGATGTATACTAGTAATATCTTCATTTTTATCTATAATTGTATAGGTTTTGGTTATAGTATTACTAACAGATATATTTTCAAAAAATGGATATTTAATTTTATTTTCTATACAGTAAAGAGGAGACCAGGAGAAAAATGGAATATTTTCATCATTTTTACACATATATAAGTGCCAATCAATCTCATGTAAAAATCTTTCATCTTCATCGTATGTAGAAAAATACCATATTAAATTTTTATTATTATACCCATTGAACATTTCATCTTTTAAATATTTTAACATTTCTTTATCCATAATTAGCAAGTTGTGCTTGAAATTTTTTCTATAAGTTTTACTCTATAATTATTTTCTTCTTTTAATCTTTTTTCTAAAAATAATATATAGCTAGAGGGATGATACGGATTAGATGTATAATTAGAGGGATGATACGGGTCGGATGGAGGCATGTTGCATGGATTTTTATATTCTTCTGTGTTTTCTCTCAAATACTTTATTCTTCTTTTGCAATTTTTCATAAACCAAATATTGTTATTTCTTCGAGCTTGAGTTTTTGAATCACTCATTGTAATTCTTCATAATTTTCCATATCAGACTTAGTTGCGACATAAGTATTATTATCACTATCATTTTCTTCATACAGTGGTCTTGGAATAGTATTTGAAAAATCAACTCCTTTCATTTTCATTGATAGGCTTCTTCTAAATAAATTTTCATCTATAGTGTTTCTAGCATTAGTACTTGCTCCTATAGAATGTCTTGGTAATATACTTTAAAAGAAATATCTATTGAACCATCAGAATGTTCTACTATATTAGATTTTTGATTTTCTATCTCAATAGGTTTTGGTGGGTTTATATCTTGTAAATTCCATGTTAAAGATTGAGTTATTTCATTCCATTTTAATTTTTTAGGTGTCCTTATCTTTGTATGCATAGTATTAGCTTCAAAAATAATAGTTTCATCTTTTGGGGATATTAATTTTGTTTTAGGATCTATAGTGGTAGTCAAAGTCTTACAATATATTCTATATGTAACTACTACAGCATTAGTTTTTTCTTTAAATTCTAAGTTTTTGGTTTTAATTGTTAATGTCAAAGTATCAAAAATATTTGGATCAAATAAACCAATTGAAAAGTTTGGATAGCAATTAAAGTAAATAGGACCATTTGAAATATTAGACTCAGCCATAGCTAGCAAAGAATTATTAAAATTTGCATGTCTTGCATCTCTTAGAATTAGTAATACAGGAGCATCAATTCCTAATCTGAACATGGGTTTAATGGCGACTTGAACTAAATCTATGTGTAGAAATTTATATAATTTTCTATGTCTTTTAATGGCTTCTACTGATAATAATTGCATGTTTTGATAATCTTTATTAATAGGTATGGTTTGTTCATGAGTTTTTATAGAATAATCTTGTAAAAAATCAAAAGTACCAATTCTGTAAATAGTTTTAACATCTTGTTTTGGTATATTCCAATTTAAAAGATTGTTTTCAATTTGAGAAATATTAATTTCAACAAAATTCATATGTAAAGAGTTTATGTTTTCATCTTCTTCATCATTATTATTTGAGCTATAATCTCGTTTAGAAAAGAATCTTGATAACTGATTCATTATAATTATTTGTCTTTAAATTTTTAAAGTAGGGCTTCTGAGGGAACACCCCCATATCGTTGTGGTCCGGCTGCCCATCACTATTTTTTGGGCACAATGCTAATCCAACCAACGATCGACAGGGCTTACCAACACAGCTTTACCCCCCTTTTAAAAATTGCAAGGACAATAATCATAATAAATTAGTTATTAAGATAGTATTTAAACATAGATATGGCTCTGATACCAATAGTGTTTAGGATCGTTTGACATGAAGAAGATTAAAACATAAACTCTACTAACAGATATATTTTCAAAAAATGGATATTCAATTTTATTTTCTATACAGTAAAGAGGAAACCAGGAGAAAAATGGAATATTTTCATCATTTTTACACATATATAAGTGCCAATCAATCTCATGTAAAAATCTTTCATCTTCATCGTATGTAGAATAATACCATATTAAATTTTTATTATTATACCCATTGAACATTTCATCTTTATCGTTTGACATGAAGAAGATTAAAACATACATATGAATTATATGAATGATAGAGAGATGGCAAGATCAATAAGCACATGAATAAACATAATGTAAATTTAAAATATATCTGAATTTATTAATTGAAAATCTTGATTAACTCCTTTCATTTTTATTGATAGGTTTCTTCTAAATAAATTTTCATCTATAGTGTTTCTAGCATTAGTACTTGCTCCTATAGAATGTCTTGGTAATATACTATTAAAAGAAATATCATATTAGATGTTTGATTTTCTATCTCAATAGGTTTTGGTGGGTTTATATTAAAAAAATGATGAAAGTTTGAAAGAATAATTATCTTCAAAAGTGGTGCAAAATAATTCAACAAGAAAACAATCAACTTTTCTTATTTTCAAGAGTGGAGCAAATAATTCAACAAAGAGACAACCAACTTTTCAATTCTTCAAAATAGTGCAAATAATTCTCAAAGTGGACAAACAACTTCTTCAACAAAAGCCACTTCATATGGAAGCTCTTTTCAAAAAATCAATAATGAAGACCCTTTTACTCCATCTATAAAAGGGAAGAAGATCAATGAAGAAGGACAACTCACTTCATTTAGAAAACCCATTTCTTATGTATGAAAAAACCCTCAAACCCAAAACTTGTATTATCAACCTCTCAATGTTCAAAATCTTTAGATTTTCAAATTATAGTTGCTCCTCCCGATTGTAAGGAAATTATTTGTAATCAAGATTTTCAATTAATAAATTCGGGTATATTTTAAATTTACATTATGTTTATTCATGTGCTTATTGATCTTGCCATCTCTCTATCATTCATATAATTCATATGTATGATTTTCAATTAATAAATTCTGGTATATTTTAAATTTACATTATGTTTATTCATGTGCTTATTGATCTTGCCATCTCTCTATCATTCATATAATTCATATGTATGTTTTAATCTTCTTCATGTCAAACATATGAATCATATGAATGATAGAGAGATGTCAAGATCAATAAGCACATGAATAAACATAATGTAAATTTAAAATATACCCGAATTTATTAATTGAAAATCTTGATTACAAATAATTTCCTTACAATCGGGAGGAGTAACTATAATTTGAAAATCTAAAGATTTTGAACATTGAGAGGTTGATAATACAAGTTTTGGGTTTGAGGGTTTTTTCAAACATAAGAAATGGGTTTTCTAAATGAAGTGAGGTGTCCTTCTTCATTGATCTTCTTCCCATTTATAGATGGAGTAAAAGGGTCTTCATTATTGATTTTTTGAAAAGAGCTTCCGTATGAAGTGGCTTTTGTTGAAGAAGTTGTTTGTCCACTTTGCAATTATTTGCACTATTTTGAAGAATTGAAAAGTTGGTTGTCTCTTTGTTGAATTATTTGCTCCACTCTTGAAAATAAGAAAAGTTGATTGTTTTCTTGTTGAATTATTTTGCACCACTTTTGAAGATAATTATTCTTTCAAACTTTCATCATTTTTTTTAATGTTAAAACTATTTACAGAATTGGTACTTTTGATTTTTTTACAAGATTATTCTATAAAAACTCATGAACAAACCATACCTATTAATAAAGATTATCAAAACATGCAATTATATATATATATATATATATATATATATATAGGGTGGGGATCCTAAGAGAAATCCACCCTATTTGAGAAACTTGAGAAGTATTCTGGACCACACATTTTCCTAAGCTTTTCGTAATATACACATATGTATAGTTTAAAATTGACTATATACATATGTGTATATTGTCAAATCTTGTATTATACACATATGTATATAGTCAATTTTAAACTATACATACATGTGTATTACGAAAAGCTTGAGGAAAATGTGTGGTCCAGAATACTTCTCAAGTTTCTCAATTATTCTAGTGCTTCTCACATGATCCTTATCCTCTATATATATATATATAGTGTGAGGTTCATTGGGGAACACTAAAAAAGTGGGGAACCGGCTCAAATGAACTCCGATTGACTCATTCTAGCGGCGTTGGAACCGGCTCGTCAAACCCTAACTAGGACTCTTAACCCTAAACCCTAAATCATAACCCCTAAACCCTGAATTTATTAGGGTTTGGCTTTTAGGGTTTAGCTTTAGGGTTTAGCCTTAGGGTTTAGATTTAGGGCTTAGCTTTAGGGCTTAGGGTTTAGCTTTAGGTTTAGCCTTTAGGGTTTAGCTTTTAGGGTTTATAGTTTAGATTTTACGGTTTAGCTTAGGTTTTAGCCATATTTTTTAGCTTTAGGGTTTAGAGTTTAGGAGTTAGGATTTAGGGTTTAGGGTTAAGAGATCTTAGTTAGTGTTCGACGAGCCGGTTCTAACGCCGCTGAAATGAGTCCAATCGGAGTTCGTTTGAGTCGGTTCCCCGCTGTTCCCCACTTTTTTAGTGTTCCCAATGAACCTTCCCCTATATATATATATATATATATATATATATATATATGTATATGTATATATAGGCCGGTTATCATACAATATGCCTAATCGTACATTATGTACGCTATAACCACAATCGTCCTGTTGGTGCATCCGTCTGTCGACTTCGTCTTGTATCGAGTCTTGTATAGAAATAGATAGACCAGGGCTCGGAAATCAAGAAAATGTGAATTAGAGGTAATTCCGCTTGAAATGACACTAGGTCATTTCAAGCGAAATCAGATGTTTTAATTCCGCTTGAAGTTTACATGTTGATTTCGCTTGAACTCATTTGGAGCGAAATCAGGTTTCGCTTGAAGATGTTTCTTCTGAATTGTAATTGTTCCAGAATTAATATACAAGACAGTTTTAAAGTGAATACCGCTGAAATAACACTAATACACTTGTTTCCGCCTTTTGTATTGGTGAATTACTCTTCTGATCGACTCGTTCGGGTTTGAAAACGATCCTACAAGTGGTATCAGAGCTCAGGAGGAAGAGTTCTTACCATTTCAGTGGCATTTTCTGTTTTCTACACCTTCTTTTTCAAATTGAAAAATTTTCACGATTAAAATCGGCTAAAATTCATACATCTTGTGCGCAATTGTATTTTAACAAATCCTGGAAAGTTTCAGAGTTAAAATCAAACTAAAACTGGTTCTTTTTGTATTTTCGCTTGAAAATTCTGTTCGAAATGCTGATGTCATCGTAATTCTGCTTGGAATTTTGGAGTAATTTCGCTTGAAATCGTGATTCCGCTTGAAAAGTAGCAGTGATTTCGCTTGAAATTGGTATCCCGCTTGAGTAATTCTGCTTGAATCAACCTGATTCCGCTTTAAAGCTGATTCCGCTTGGACAGTCCAGGTGATTCCGCCTCAAAGTGCTTATTTCGCTTCAAAGTTGATTTCGCTTCAAGGAGATTTCGCTTAAAAGTTGTTGATTCAGCTTGAACTTGTTATCTCGCTTGAGTAGAGTATTTCGCTTGAAATTGGTAGATTGTGAACTTTTGAAAACTAAAACATGGAGAACGAGTTTTATAATGCCTTTGCTGGTCCAATGAATATTACTCAAAGTACATTGCTTGAAAATGAAACGGGGACATCACAAAAACCACCTAAGCTTTTGGATATTGATGATTATAATGGTTGGTCCGAACGTTTTGGTAACTGGGTTGAAGCTTATCATTTGGATGCTTGGGAACATACTGAAGTTCAATATGAAAGACCAACAAAGAACAATAATCAGATAATGCCAATTAGAGAAATGAGTGCTGATGAGAAAAAGAAGTATAGAGATGAGAAATTGATGGTTAGTTTGTTACAACAAGCGATTAAAGAGGACATATTGATTCTTCTTCAACATGATGGAAGTGCATATTCGATTTGGAATGAATTAGAAGCAAAATTTCTGGGAAGTGATGATATGCTCAAGAACAAAATGTCACTTATGAAGAAAGAATTTGATCTATTCCGTGGTTTGAAAACAGAAAACACCAAGCAGATTATTGAAAGATATTGTAACTTGGTGGAAAATATGACAAAATTAGGCATCAAAAAGGATACAGATGAGTTGATTGAGAAACTAGCTGATGCGTTACCACATGATATTTGGGGAATGTATCTAATGATGTTGAGGAATAATAGAAAGGAATATAAAAATTAACACTGGGTGAGTTTATTAAACATCTTGAAGCTCAAGAGATGGAGCAAAGAAAGATTGCTAGGATGAAGAACTTTGATGGAGAACAAGACATCGGATTGTATTTCAAAAGTGGTGTTAGTGATAAGACCAATTTTTCTCCAAAGGTTGAAACTGATTTTAATGCAAAAGGTTCTTCTGAAAGTTCATCTCAGGGATCAAGCAGCAAAACAGGATTTACTTCATTTCCAACATTTGATCCACATTTTTCTACAACAAAGAGTGGCAAAGTTCTTCAATGCAACATTGCTTTAAATCTTGAAAATGATCAGAATTATACTGAGGAAGTTGCTAAAAGTCACATGTCTTTGTTGGTGACTGTGCTTGAATCCTATGGAGGTTTAGTTGCAGGGAGGATCGGGAATCCAATGCTCACGAAAGAGGATTACGATCAAATTGATGTTGAGGAGATGGAATTGATGGATATAAAATGGTGTATGGCTAGTGTGTTGAGACGTGCTGAAAAATTTAAACAAATAACAGGCAGAGATGATTTTCGCAATGCAAATGTTTCAACTTTAGGTTTTGATAAGTCTAAAGTCACTTGTTTTCGTTGCAGGGAAAAGGGGCATTTCAAGAGAGAGTGCACAAATCGCGAAGCAAGTGGAGCTCAAAATCCTTTCGGAAACAACGACTACTATAAAAACGCGATTTATCATCAATTTACACAACAGCCACATCAACAACAACAGGCACAAACTGCACATGGGAGAAAAGAAATTGAAGATTCAAAGAGAGCATTTCTGGTTAATCAGGGCAAGGAAAGTGGATTCAGTTGGGATAAATACATTCCAAAGGATAGTAAAGTATGTTTGGCAGATCAAGAAGATGAAAAATTGCCAGAAGGTTTCAGTTGGGACAATTATTGCCCAGACAAAGAATTCATGTCCAAAGAGATTTTAAACGCCAAAGCTTTTGTTGCTAATGCTTCTGATGAATATTGGGCAGAAAAATACAGAAAAATTGCAAAAGCTGAAGAAGAGAAATGGAAGAAATATGAAGAAGAAGAAGAACAGGAACAACCTGAAGCTGAGAAAAAGAAAAAAAAAACTAAAGAAGAAGTTCAAGTAAGAATAGTCAAAGAAGTTCCAGAATTTAAAATTAAAACAGATGCTGATGCAGTCAAAGTTCCTGAGAAGTGTATGAGTTGTGATTCTCTGATCAAGCAAAACAATGAGTTGTTACACAATATAAAAAGGCTGAAAGAATCATATGATGTTTTGAACAGAGAGATGAATAAGTACACCGAGTCGAATAGTGAACAAGCTGTAGCAATGAATACACTCAAAAGGGCATACATGAGACAACTTGACAATTTCAACTATTACACTGAAAAGTGTGCTAAGCTTGAGCTGAAACTGGAAACTCAGAGAATTGAAACTGAGAGAGTTAACAGATTATTAAAAAGTTACTCATGCTCTACTTTTGTTGTTGACAGTATTTACCCCATAGTTGAAATATTGAAGACGTTTGAGGAAGAGAAGATTTCGGAAGAGAAGAAGTTCGAGACAAAAGAAGATGATGAAGTAAAAATTTCTGGTAAGAAACCAAGTGTTGTCTACAATAGATGTCCAGCCCCGGTTAAAAATGGATATTCTCCTCGAAATCCAAATTCTGAAAGAGTAAAAAAGGCAACAAACTTACAGTGGGAGTCTGGGTCGTCAGATAATTTGCCAGAAAATATTGATGTTACGTTCACATCGTCCGACACTGATCATGAGTCCAAGCTGATAAAAAGTGTGGTCGATCAGGTGTTGGATAAAGATGACATAGAGGAGTCAAAAACGGAGTGCAAATCTGAGTCAAAGTCTGAGTCCGACACATCAAAATCAACAATCAAAAAGGACAAACGGGTTTATGATAAAGATTTTTTGTTATCAAAATCTAATTTGAATGACGAACCGGTCAAAGTAGCATATACTTTGAAAGATTCTGACAAATTATATTCTGATGAGATTTTTCCAATAAGAAGTGTTAAAATTGAAATGATTCAAAAGGTTTTCAAAATCACAGAAATTAATATTTCTGAAATAAAAGATTTAAATCTTTCTGGAAAATCTAAACAATACACTTCAAGAGATCAACAAAGAATAAACAAGAAAATGGGTTACAATTATGGTTATAGTTTTCAAAAGAAACCAAACCATAATGGTAATTTCAAAAAGAAAGGGTTAGGTTTTAATCAACCGAAAAATTATAAAAATGAAAAAGTTTATAAACCAAAAACTGTGTTTGTTTCAGGAAAATCATCAGAGGCTGAAAAAGAGCAAGCATTCAGAAAGCAGATGAACAAAGAATTCATTGCCAAGAAGCAAGAGGACATGAAGAAAAGTGTTGCTCAGAAGAAGACAGAGACGAGAATCTGTTTTCAATGTAAAACAGTCGGTCATATTGCCAGAAATTGTCCAAAGGCAATACAAATAAAACAGGGAGTCTCTGGTAAACTGAAAGAAAAAGTTGTTGAAAAAAGTGAACTTACAACCAAAAAATTTACAGGTTTTGAAAATTCAAAATTTGAGGTTGGTGAATGTTCAAGGAATGTTTTAAAAAGAAAAGAAAATCTAAAAAAAATCAGAAATGGGTGGTTAAGGGTTCAGGAAGTAATTCTAGCGATGAATCTGATTTATCAAAATCAGAGAAGCTATCTACTGGTGATGAATCTGTCTCCACAAAGACAGAGGAGCCACATGTTGTTGTCAAAGATGAGAAGAAAGTTCCGCCAGTGGATGATGTAAATTTTCCACCACTGAAGGCTGAGAATTTAAGATCTAAAATCGGCAAAGTTGAAATTTCAAATCAATTTTATTCTGGAAAGAATAAATTTGATGTTGAAAAAACTTTCAACGGAAATGAGAAACACATTTTTGAAAAAATGGTCGATGGTAAGGCCAAAGGAGTGAAAGAATTCTATGCTTCAAAAAAGAATGTTCACAATTCTGTTGAAAGTGAAGATGAGAAAGAAGTAGTTACACCCAAGGATGGTCAGGCCTGGGTGTCAATATTTTTCAAAGAATAAAAACCTGACTTGCTGGAGCTTCCAAGTTGGTAATCGTGGAGCATGAATCGGCATCATTCTTGGAAATGTTTTGTTTGAAAATTTAAAATTGAGAATGTGACTTGCCGGAACTCCCAGGTTGGTAAGTGTGGAGTAGGAATCGACATCTTGAGAATTCAACCAACAAGTGGTAGTTGGTTGAAAAGCATTTTTACAAGTGATTGGTTTTTGATCTTACAAGTGGTTAATCAAGATCATTAATTTGAACATGATGTAATCCTTATTCAAGTGGTTAAAAATAGGGATTAATTCATTATAAAGAGGAAAGAAACAATGTGATGATCTTACCCCATTTCCTACAAAAGTGGTAAAATCAACAAAACTAATTTTCCGGAAAAACCATTTTGATTAAAACAAACTTAAGTGTTTTGAAATCATAACGAGAAAATAGTTTGTTGTAAGGGGGAGTTCTGATTGTTTATGCCAAGTGGATGGAGATTTGAGGCGATTCGTTATCAGTTGTCATGTTCTTGTACAGTTTGTTTTAAATTTTCTTTATATGTGTTTGAATTTTAGGGGGAGTAAAAATTTAAAAATTTCAGAAAATCCAAAAACATTAGAAAATTTAAAAAAAAAACAAAAACATGATAAAATGAAAAATGAGTTTTTGTTGCATAAAAGAGGAAATGATAGTATATCAGTAGACTATCACAACACGCTAAAGAAATGTAAAGTCAAAATGTGATAAACAATCTCACTGCGGATGTGCCAGTAGGTTTTTGCACATTTAGTAGATTGTGACAAGATATAAATATAAAATTCAAACTTGCTTATCTCATGGGGAACATTTCTTGAATATATGGGTAACCCCCG
Organism: Helianthus annuus; assembly: GCF_002127325.2. Classification (NCBI taxonomy): domain Eukaryota; kingdom Viridiplantae; phylum Streptophyta; class Magnoliopsida; order Asterales; family Asteraceae; genus Helianthus; species Helianthus annuus. The sequence goes on along the minus strand of NC_035441.2, from coordinate 59,070,069 downwards.
AAATCTTGTTTGAAAGGTCCCTCTTTCTGAGATACTAGGTCTTTATGCTTAGTGATATCTGGGGTATTATCCCAAGACTTCTGATTTTGCGGAAGCAATAGCCTAGTCCCCGTATAATACTTTGCAAATTGCTTGAAATATAGCGCCGCCCTCAACATAAAAAATGATGAAACATTGCAAAATGCTAATCATGTGCTGTTGAAGAAAAGATCCTCTAAAGGGGACACACCAAAAGTCGAGCCATCATCTCTCTGCTGAACGGAAGTTCTGACTTGAGCTCTCACGGTTTCACATTTAACCCCTTTACAGATATCATCTGTGGTATACTCACCTGTAAGACTGAATATTGGGATCTGCATACGGGAGTATATTCAAGTGGTGGGACATGCGAATAAGTTTAATCCTTAAGACATTAATCTCGTATCTCGCAACAGTTGAAATTTGTGTGAAAATTTAAGTGGACCGGTATACTGACAATCTAGGTGAATTGTTTAGAACTTAAAATGAAATCAAGCTTAACAGTGTTAGTGATTTGTCTCAAAAACTGATATGATCCTCTTGCACAAACTCACAAAAATATTGTTTGTAAATATTTCTTTACTGCATTTCTTAAAAATCAAAAATTCAAAAAGATTTTAGTATGTTTAGCATAAATTTTTGAAAAATACAAAAAGATTTTCGACAATCTGATGTTGAAAAGCTGATTTTTGAAATTCCAAGTGCTAGGCATGATGAACATTTCGTGAGGAGGAGTGTGTGATTAAAATGGATGAAAAGTTTCTCCTAAATGGTTATCTAAAATTAAATCATTTTTGAATGATATCTGCAAGTAGTTTCTAAATCTGCAAAATATTTGAGAAACTTATGTGTGTGGTAGAGAATATGCAGGTATGAAGATTGACTAAAGCCAGGTTTCGATATCTGAGCAGATTGTTTGCCAGGTTACAAGTTTAGAACCTGAAGATGGTGAGTTCCAGACTGTGATCCCATCACATTGAGAGGGGGAGTCTGAAGGCGTCAAGAGAGAATTTTGAAGATGCAGAAAGCCAGGTTGAGTCTCTGGAAGAAAGAAGAGAAAGAGATAGATAGAGAATGCTTACAATGGAAGATTTTTGGAGAGAGCGAGCAGACTGATAAAGATTGAAGGATTGACAACCGAAGACTCGACACTGAAGACTCCGTCAACATCCGAGGGGGAGTTTGTTGGTGCATCCGTCTGTCGACTTCGTCTTGTATCGAGTCTTGTATAGAAATAGATAGATCAGGGCTCAGAAATCAAGAAAGTGTGAATTAGAGGTAATTCCGCATGAAATGACACTAGGTCATTTCAAGCGAAATCAAATGTTTTAATTCCGCTTGAAGTTTACATGTTGATTTCGCTTGAACTCATTTGGAGCAAAATCAGGTTTCGCTTGAAGATGTTTCAAGCGAAATCATAACTTCTATAAATAGTTGATGTTGTGTGTCATTTAAAGCGGAATTAGTAGAGAATTTTCCGACGGCGAAGCTCTGTCGAAGTGTCTTCTGAATTGTAATTGTTCCAGAATTAATATACAAGACAGTTTTAAAGTGAATACAGCTGAAATAACACTAATACACTTGTTTCCGCCTTTTGTACTGGTGAATTACTCTTCTGATCGACTCGTTCGGGTCTGAAAACGATCCTACAAATCCGATCTCGCAACCAATAAACACGGAGAAACTAATTAATTCAAAATAAATAAATGAAATTAAAATACGTAATTAGAAGCGAGAAAGGTTAAAATCGACAATTTTCATCTCAAGAATCCTGGTTATTCAGTGGTGACTATTCAAAATTAAAAGACTTTTCATAATATTCAAAATTAAAAGACTTTTCGTAATTGATCATGTTTTGTATAATTATAGTTTATATTGCAGTTAAAAAACTTCTTTTAATATTGTAGAAGTTGAAAGTGACGATGATTTTGAGTTATTCTATGCGAATTCACTTTATTTCTTCTCCCACACCATTTAATAACATGTGAATTGTTTGGCTCATGATATGCGAATTCACTTTATTTCCATGCGAATTGTTTCCCATGCAAAAACATGCGAAATTAATGTGAAAGTAATGTTCAGGTTCGTATAATATGTGATTTCCCATGAGATATTCAATAAAAAATTAGAACAACATGCGTTTTTGTCTGTTGTGAAATTATTCAAATCATGAGATAATATGTGCGAAATTCATTATCTAGTGAATTATAATATGCAATTTCTCATGTGGCCATTTGTGCGAAATGTGATTTGTCTAGTGCATTATAATATGTGCGAAAAGTGATTTGTCATCATCTATTGTATTATAATATGTGCGAAATGTGATTTATCTGTTTGTGAATGTTAATACCATGTGGCCATTTGTCTGTTTGCGAAATTAATATGTGGCCTCACATATATAATTAAAAATCATCACAACCATTACAATCAAATAGTATAACTTTCATAATATGCGTAAGTTTTAATAGTATACATTTGCGGTTGTCATTTTTTGCGATTAGAGTTTTAATCGATTGTTGTTTTCTATGGATCTACAGAGCAACATCGGATGAAACCCAGATGTTGATTTTGAATATGTTGAATTCGCCTGTGATCATGGCGAGTTCACCGGTGAGGAGAGAGTTACGATTGAATGGATTGTCTGTTTTGCCCTTAGCTATGAAAACTAAATCAGGGACACGTGTTTTGATCCTGTAGTCGCGTACGTAGTGTACGATAAGGAGATTTGTACCCTACCCTTTACCTATATATATATATATATATATATATATATATATATATATATATGGTAGGGATCCTAAGAAAAGTCCACTCTATTTGAGAAACTTGAGAAACATTCTAACCACACATTTTTCTAAGCTTTTCGTAATATACACATATGTATATTTTAAAATAGACTATATACATATGTGTATCTTGAATCGTACACATATGTATATAGTCAATTTTAAACTATACATATGTGTATATTACAGAAAGTTTAGAAAAAATGTGTGATTCAGAATACTTCTCAATTAACCTAGTGCTTCTCACACGATCCTAACCCTACATATATATATATAGGGTCAGGATTTAGAGAAAACGGTGAAAAGTGTGAGAACGGAGAGAACGGTTATGGACCGTTAGATTAAAACAATCTATGGACTAGATGACACAGTGGCGTTTTTGTAAATAACATCACGTTTATTACTGTGGCACGCTTCATTAAGGGTAAAAAAGTCTTTTGACTTCTCTACACAAAACGCCATCTCATGAAATAAAACGCCATTAAAATTCCGCCTTAACCTACAATAGCACACACCATCCTAATCTAAAAACGCCATTAGATATAAAACGCCAAACTTAATTATAATAAAATCCCGCCTAAAAAACCGCCAAAAACATCCTATATATACAACATCTCAAACCTTCCATTAAAACACACAAAAAACCAAACGTCATATTTAATATATACCATTCGTCTTAGAAACGCCAAAAACCCAAACATCAAATATCCTCTAAACCAAAACATTTATTTGAAATTCGGTTTGGTTGTCGGTAAGGTTTCGCTCGATGTAATGGACAAAATCCTTAAGTGAGGATATTGTCCATTTCATTGAGTAAAATATTATTAACTTTATCCTCAACTTCCATCCAATTTATAATGCCAAAACATACAAAAAACATTATTGAGGTTTGTTCTCAATAAAGTTTAGCTGTATGAGGTGGACAATATTGTCAGACATCTTTCTTAACTGAGGATTAACAATGTTGTCCATCTCATACAACAAAACATTATTGATTTAGCATGATCAAATTTAGAGGTTTAAGGTACTTTTATTTAGTGGCGTTCTTTTTCTCGGTAAAACACCAAAAAGTTAAAATGTCAAACATCGTTCATTGGAAATTCAAGATTGCTGGCTGAAGTGTGTAACTCAATAACATTTTGCTGCATGAGATGGACAAATCTTCAAGAAAAAAAAGGCTAATTTCAGAATTTGTGCTTCTACACGGCAACAAAAAAACTTCAAAAACAAAAAATCAAAATAAATCATACGAAAGTCGAAACAGTTGGTGAAGATGCTTCAAAAGAAGAAAGAAACTGATGACAGTGAAGATTTGAAAGATCAATTGTTTATATATATTTTTTAATTTTCTTTTTCAGTTGATTGTTATACAAAACAACGCCATATATAATAAAAACGCCACACAGCCAAAATGCTTGTCAAAACGCCATCATGCCATAAAACGCCCCAAAAACTACCAAACTAGAATAAAATTACTTTGGACATGTATTATAAAAAACCCAAAAAAATAAAAAAATAAAGAAATAAAAACCAAACTTGAAAAGGTAACTAGAAACAGTAACTACAAAACAGTAAAACTCAAGAGACGGAAAATTTATTATATTAGAATCTAAAACGCCAAACTTGAAAGATTGGACATGTTACAGACTTCAGAAATAAAGCTTATCAAAAACAATAATCACAAACAGTAACTGAAACGACGAATACTTTATTATAATAATGCACCGCCTAACCTACGCGCCAAAAGACATCCTATAAAATGATACCTCTCAGCAACTTCCATTTGATCAACAAAAAAACAAACGCTAATACTACTAAATACCACTCATTGTAAAAACGCCAAAAAATTAAAAAAATCAAAGATAGCTAATATGCTTTCTTGGATATTCAGTGTTGTTCTTTGTGAAGTTTCACTGAATGGATTGTTAGGTGAGGGGAGTAACTCAGTAAAATTTTGCTGCATGAGATGGACAAATCTTCAAGAAAAAGATACTGATGACAGTCATATGTCATTTTATGTTCTTTGACTTGAAGAAGGCTTGGATGAGGAGAAGAGATCAATGACACTGAAGAGTGGGATGATTATAAAGATGAAGATCAAGTTGAAGAACAAAGCGAAAAACCCACCTACACGTCATAGATCTATGTCCCCAAACATCCACAAAAGCCACTTCAACAGACGAGCAGACAAAATAATCAAACCGATGGGTTTGTTAACTTTTACATAAAACGCCATATAGTTGGTGACAGTTCTTGTAGTATTAAAGAAGAGAGAGACTGATGACAGTGAAGATTGTGAAGAGAGATCCGATTAGGATTTTTAATTTATTTTTTCGCTTCTATTTTTTCCCTGTGGTTGTAATATAATTTTCTGATTGTAAAACACCAAGATACCACAAACGCCAAAATGTATATAAAAAATAATAGAACAATGGGCCATCTTGTCTAAAACGCCTTGAAAAACGCCATTCAGGGAGATATTCTGACCTCTTGGGGTTCCAATGGCATACGATTTGAAAAACGCCATAAACGCCAAAATATTAATACAATGAAACCATTAAAACGCCATATAATTATTGAATTTGGTTAACGCCAAAAAACCTTAAACCCCAAAAATAAATCAATATTGTGAAAAGCGGAATTGGAAAAGCGGAAGATAAAATGACAAAAAAAAACCCATACGCCCTAATTATATCGCGCGCCACGTGTTGGGCCAGGATGAGTTCTCACCGTTCTCACACTTTTGGGTGTTTTATCCTGATCTTGACACTATATATATATATATATATATAGGGTAATTCTCCATAGAAAACCTTAGATTTTTAAAAAACTTTGCAAACCCATCTAATGGCCTACATGTTGCCACGTGTCCCAGCCACCTTCATATCCTTTTTAGCTTTTGAGGGCACATTGGTAAATTTACATATTCATGTTGATTATTCCATTATAATGGACAACATTGAGAGCGGATCGGTTTCAATTCAATCAAGTTGGTCTGAATATAACATAAACATAGATGCCATGTTTAGAGATACTTACTTGTTGGGATAGTTATCTTCGTAGTTGATGATGAAGCCATGATCTCCGTAATGATGTTCTTCGTTCCACTTTAGGATGTCCTTTTAGGATGGATCAAAATTTAGAGAAAGAGAGAGTGTGTTTTTTGGTGTATCATTAGTCTCCTTTTATTCTCATCTTATGGACACCAAAAAGGTAACCCTACAAATTCTTGTTATGCCATTATGTCCATCAAATAAAGGCTTATAGGATAATAATGTCATAATGGTTAAGTTCAATGCATTGATCACTAAGGCCATTATAATGTAAAAGTCTAACATTCTCCCACTTGGCCGAGTGATCACTAATGGTGAGTATTAAGTAATTTTGGCCAAGTTTATTAAACACTCAACGAGTCTCATGTTGAAACTATAGCAGAGAGTTACAGTCATTCGGATTGAAGACAATTCGAGACCCCCAACAGTCATACTAAAGTCTCAATATAAAACACTTAACCAAAATGACCGACATAAAATCCTTAGGGTAAGTAATTACCTTACATAAGTTTTGTCTATAAATCATAAGGTGCGCACAAAACATTAGTATAGACAAAATAAAACATTCAAGGAAATAATAATCGTTCATACACAGTGCATGCTTTCATACAAGGTCTTTACTAAAACCCATTCTCATTACAAGATCTTGGAAAGTTCTGGGTGGTAGACCTTTAGTCATTGGATCCGCTAGCATATCTTTAGTGCTTATGTGCTCGATACAAAGATTATTTTCCTCTACGCGTTCTCGAACGAACAAAAACTTTGTATCGAGGTATAAACCAGCTCCGCTCGAACTGTTGTTGTTCGAGAAACTAACAGCAGCTGAGTTGTCACAGTAAATCTTCAATGGTCGTGATATGGAGTTAACGACTTTGAGTCCAGTGATGAGATTTCTTAACAACATCCCATGGCATGTTGCATTGTACACTGCAACGTATTCTGCCATCATCGTTGAGGTTGTTGTTAACTGTTGCTTATGACTCCTCCATGAAATTGGTCCGCCTGCAAGCATAAAGATGTACCCCGAAGTCGATTTCTTATCATCTTTGCATTTAGCAAAGTCAGAATCGGAATAGCCTACTACTTCCAAGTTGTCAATTCTTCTATATGTCAATTTATAGTCTTTCGTTCCTTGAAGATATCGCAACACTTTCTTTGCTGGTTTCCAATGATCTAGGCCGGGATTAGATTGATATCGGCCTAGCATTCCAGCAATATATGCAATATCGGGACGAGTACAGACTTGAGCATACATCAAACTTCCTACTACTGAAGCATAAGGTATCAATCTCATTTGCTCCTTTTCAACCTCTGTTTTTGGACACTGAAAAGAGCCAAAAACATCTCCCTTAACTACTGGAGCTACTGATGGAGAGCATTGTTGCATGTTATAACGTGTAAGAACACGTTCAATATAAGCCTTCTGGGATAGATCTAATATCCCATTTGTACGATCTCAGTTTATTTCGATGCCTATTACGTAAGAGGCTTCTCCGAGATCCTTCATGTCAAAATTTTGCGAAAGTAATCGCTTTGACTCATGCAACAAATCTAAACTATCACTCGCCAAAAGGATATCATCCACATAAAGGACAAGTATAGCAAAGTTGCTCCCACTCATTTTGAGGTAGGTGCATTGATCCACTTGATTCTTGATAAAGCCTTGTTTTTTTTCATAATTTCATCAAATTTTAAGTACCACTGACGTGATGCCTGTTTTAACCCATATATGGATTTCTGTAACTTACAGACCAAGTGTTCCTGACCTTTAGGTTTAAAGCCTTCAGGTTGAGTCATAAACACATCTTCATGTAAGTCACCATTAAGGAAAGCAGTTTTGACATCCATCTGATGTAACTCTAAATCAAAATGAGCTACCAATGCCATAACGATTCTCAAAGAATCCTTCCGTGAGACAGGTGAGAAGGTTTCTTGACAATCGATTCCCTCTTTTTGAGTATAGCATTTAGCAACCAATCGTGCTTTGTAGCGTTCGACGTTTCCATTTGGGTCTAATTTGGTTTTGAATACCCATTTACATCCTACGGGTTTTACCCCCTTGGGCAATTCAACCAATTCCCAAACGCCATTCTTTTTCATGGAATCAAGCTCATCAATCATAGCTTTATTCCACTCAGAAGATTTATCACTACCAATGGCTTCACTGTAAGAGGTTGGATCATTATACTTTCCTAAATCCAAATCAGCTTCATTAAGGTAGGTTACATAATCATCAAAGTTAGTGGGCCTTCTTGGCCTTGATGACCTCCTAAGCTGATTTTCAGGTTCAACAAGTTCATTAACTGGTTCAGGGATTTGGTTATGCTCTTGTGAGTTTGATGTGCCTTCATTATTAGGGACGTTAGGAGCATTAATTTCAGCGGAAACATGGGGTGGTGCAGTGTTATGTACAAGAGGTGTAATAGGAGATAAATTTGAAAAGCCCATCCCCCCCCCCCTCTTGCACTTCTTGGAAATCAAAGACTCCACTTTCACTGCTCCCACTGACCTTAAAATCCTCTATAAAATCAGCAATCCGACTTTCCACAATACGAGTAACGTGTGAAGGGCAGTAAAATCTATATCCCTTTGATCGTTCGGGATATCCTATGAAGTGGCAACTGACTGTCCTCATGTCAATTTTCTTTTTCAAAGGATCATAAAGTGTAGCTTCAGCAGGACAACCCCATACTTTCATATACTCTAAGCTTGGTTTCTTTCCTGTCCAAATTTCATAAGGAGTTTTTGGGACAGATTTAGAAGGAACCCTATTTAGTATAAGAACGGTTGTCTTCAATGCCTCAGTCCATAAAAACTTAGGCAAATTCGAGTTTGCCAACATACTTCTTATCATGTCCATAAGGGTTCTATTTCTTCTCTCAGCAACACCATTCTGCTGAGGTGTACCCGGCATGGTAAATTGGTTCACTATCCCGTGTTCCTTACAAAAATTAAAGAAAGGACCGGGAGCTTGACCAATGTCAGTATGTCGACCATAATACTCACCCCCTCTATCTGATCTCACTACCTTCATCTTACGGCTAAGTTGGTTTTCAACTTCAGCCTTAAAAGTTTTAAACATTTCAAGTGATTCAGATTTTTCTTTGATCAAATACAGGTACATGTACCGAGAATAATCATCTATGAAAGTAATAAAAGACGTATGGCCAGTAATGCCAGGTGGAAAAGGTCCACAAATATCAGTGTGTATGAGTTCTAATAATCCAGAACTCCTTGTGGCACCCTTTTTATTTTTATTCGTCTTTTTCCCTTTAATGCATTCAACACATGTTCCAAAATCGCTAAAATCAAGGTCTGGTAATTCACCATCCTTCACGAGTCTTATCATTCTGTCTCGTGAGATGTGGCCTAAACGTCGATGCCACAATTTAGATGATGTTTCCAAATCATGTTTTCGTTTTCGTTTTCGTATGTTGATTTTCTCATTTACGTTATATGACAACAAAGATTTCGAAAAGTTATCATCTAGTTCTAACTTATAGAGATTTCCATCCAGATAACCACAACCAAGAACTTGGGAGTTTAAACTAATAGTGACCTTTCCATGCCCATGTAAAACTTCAAAACCATCATTGTCTAACTTTGATACTGATACTAAATTCCGAGTAATTTTCGGTACATATAATGTATCATAAAGTTTAATACAATGACCATTTTTCATAATAAGTTGCATGGTTCCTATGGCCTCAACTTCAAGTTCTTCCCCTCCTCCCGTTCTAAGTGTTCTTTGGTTTCTTTCCAGCCTCTGGATTGTAAGGAATCCCTGTGTGGAATTGGTAACATGAACCATTGAACCAGAGTCAACCCACCATGTGTTAATTGGTACATTAATATTAAAGGATTCAATTATCATAAATGCATAGGTACCTTTCTTAGCCAACCATTCCTTGAATTTTGAACAATCTCGTTGCAAGTGCCCTTTGTTATGGCAGAACTTGCAACGAGACTGTCCCTTGGAGACATTAGGGCTGGAAACAGTATTTGAATTCGCTTTCTGGACTTTGGAACTTTCCCCTTTAAAATTTCCCTTCCTTTTCACTGACTTAGTGGTAGCGATATAAGCAACTTCTGGTTGTTCTAGTTTCAAACGTTCCTCCTCCTGCACACACATTGCTATCAACTCACTCATTGACCATTTGTCTTTCTGAGTGTTATAGTTGATCTTAAAAGCATTAAAACGTGCAGGAAGGGAAGTCATGATGAAGTGCACTAGAAAACCATCACTTATTTCCATGTCTAATCCCTTTAATTTATGGGCCATGTCGCTCATCATCATTATGTGCTCACGCACACCACTAGTCCCTTCATATTTTGTGGTAAGCATCTTCAAGATTAGAGAACTCGCATGTGCTTTAGAAGATCCCTTGAATTTCTCCTCAACTGAATTCAGATATTCTTTGGCATTCTCTGAATCAGGTATAGCTCCCCTAATGGCACTTGAGATGGAATTCTTGATAACCATAAGAGACATTCTGTTAGACCTTTCCCACTTTTCATGCTCTATTTTCTGATCTGTAGTGCTTTCAGCAGTCAGAGCAGCAGGAGGGTCATGCCTCAGGGCATAATCAAGGTCCACCATACCAAGAGTAAGTTTAACCGTATCCCTCCATGTGGCAAAGTTTGCCCTAGTTAGTAATTCAATTCCAAGGCTAGGGCTAAAAGTGGATGCTAGATCAATACAAACAGAAGTGTTGGAGTAAGGTATTTAGGGGATAATCAAGTAAGGTAGACATAAAAAAAATAATAATAGATACATTGAAGATAAGATCTATTACAACACCAAAGTAATAGACTAATTGATGTTCTATCTGAATTTTGGCTTCGTTTTGGCTTTGACCAAAATTCAGACATTATGAACGTGTACGTAAATAGCAAATAGTCTTGATGTTCTATATAAAATTTGGCTTCGCTTTGGCTTTGACCAAAATTCATATATTATGAACATACCATAATAGACTGATTTATTTTTCGATGTGAACTTTGGCTTCGCTTTGGCTTTGACCAAAAGTTCATGTATTATGAACATAATAAACTGACTTAATGTTCTATCTGAATTTTGGCTTCGCTTTGGCTTTGACCAAAATTCAAATATTACGAACATATATAATAATAAAGTGACGCACATAAATATAACATAACACCTTTGGGCAAGAAATGATATATCTATGTAAATTATGCTTATAATTCACTATGTGTATCATTAAACAAGTAGCCTTTGGGTTTGTTGAAAAACGATACACATAGCTACATAAAATGGTATGTTTATATATATCATTGTCTAATCAAAATGATTTACCGTTGGGTTAATCATCTAGTTTTCTTTCTCAACATACCATTGAAATTTGATTTATTAACAATATTCAACAAGAATAATTAAATTCAGTCATAAAATTTATTGGCTAGATACATTTTTCTAGTTTAATCAACTAAGTATGAGCATGACATCATGACATAATCACTTATGAAAAAACTAAAATGGGATTTAATGTAAGGAAGTCAAAAGCCAATTATTTAATACAGTGGGCTAAATGAAATGATCACAATAAATTATGTAATTGTCGGTTATCCAAAATTTCTCACAAAAACTAACATAATATGTTTATATTCACAAAATTATTTGGGATTGTACCAAGTTTGCAAAATAAAGAACATAAATTAATCATTTTGCTATTTGAATCGGTACAATATATACGGACAAAAAAGAACAAAATCAACAAAAGTTCATGATTAATTTCAAAGTTTCGTCCATATTAACAAAACAAATTTACAAACTGTTATTTGTTTTATGAATACAAAGACATATTATTGGCATTCTAGAAACAATATCATCATATCCTCATGGCAGATAGTATGCATAATTGCAACAAGATAAGATGTCACATGATGCTAGACTAAAGCTATAAATTCATTACAAAATCCAATAAAACATTACTATTATTATATTAGATAAGTATTGCCACAACATAAGGTTAGGATGTTGTTAGATTCCTTGCTTTCCAATTTGAATATGATATTGCAAATAATTTAGGAAAAGAACAAATCGATACTTATTGATTAAATTTGTAATGTAATTTCATATTTCATGAAAATCAATAAGGATAAATTATAAGCGACATCAAATCTCGTCAGTGGCATACTTTAACATTTGATAATTAACAAAACATTGATCCTATTAAAACCAATCAATTGAATTGAATAATTTAACCGTGGCTCTGATACCACATGTTGATTATTCCATTATAATGGACAACATTGAGAGCGGATCGGTTTCAATTCAATCAAGTTGGTCTGAATATAACATAAACATAGATGCCATGTTTAGAGATACTTACTTGTTGGGATAGTTATCTTCGTAGTTGATGATGAAGCCATGATCTCCGTAATGATGTTCTTGGTTCCACTTTAGGATGTCCTTTTAGGATGGATCAAAATTTAGAGAAAGAGAGAGTGTGTTTTTTGGTGTATCATTAGTCTCCTTTTATTCTCATCTTATGGACACCAAAAGGGTAACCCTACAAATTCTTGTTTATGCCATTATGTCCATCAAATAAAGGCTTATAGGATAATAATGTCATAATGGTTAAGTTCAATGCATTGATCACTAAGGCCATTATAATGTAAAAGTCTAACAATTCATACCCCACTCCCAAGATATTTTGACCAACCTGATTTGACACTATCACCCATCACATCATTCTCACCCATCATCCTCCATTTTGTTTTCTTTATTTCAAATTAACCAGTTTTTTTTTCAAAATATGTTAATCTTCTTAAACCACTCATTTCACACTAGATCCGCCATTAATGCACTATGGAGCATCCATCAACAATGGTAGATCTAAAGGAAAATGGATGATACTCTGATGTGCTCGACCATGAAAACCCAAAGCATCTTCATTGACAACGATGATGTGTTCTACAATGAAGATAATGTTCCAGGTTTGCTCTACAATCTTCATCATGTTTATCAAGAACACCAAGAACACATAGAGAGAAGCAAGTTTGAAGATCTTCATCGTGTTCATCGCATGGTTCTAGATCCGGTAAGTGTTTTAGAGAGAGAAAGTTGCTGTTTTAGAGAGAGAAACAACAATCTCTTGAGTATTTTATTTTAAAAAATCATTTCACACTTGATGTTTTTGTTAAAATGGTTGTTAATAGGTTTTTTGTAATGGTTGTTTTAGAGATGAAACATGATTTTTTTTTGTTAAAATAGTTCTTAAAAGGGATAAATGTTTATGTAATTTGCAGGTTTTTATTTTTGTGTTAAAAAGTTGTGCTTGGTTTGGTTGCTTGTTTGTTTGGGCTTTTGATCTGAATAGTAACTGTTTTTTGTTGGTTTGGTTGCTTTGTTTGGGGCTTTTGATCTGAATAGTAACTGTTTTTGTGATGTTATTTGAGAAAAAAGATTTTCTGGCTATGAATGTGTTAATATTTATGTTTGGTTAACGACTTAACGGTTATCTTATCTTTTTGTTATTAGGACGGTGATGGATACAAGGGAAATAAGATCCAATTCTCGGGACCGTTGGTTTCGTCAAACGTGGATCAGATGCTCAAGGATCATGACCATGTTTATGTTACAGCACAACACAACTAACACGTGTTTTAGCTTGAACTTCTCAGACATGCATGTGTTACATGTGACATGAAACCCATGTACCACGTAACACGTGTTACGTGTGACATGAAAACACATTTTTGTAACTTCCCTGGCATACACACACCCACATGTTTACAAACCGTTTCAAGACCGACCCAAACAAGCAAGGGTAGCCGCCGAAAAGCTAAGGCAGCAAAGGTAGCCGCTGAAAAGCTAAGGCAGACTGTCAAAGGAAGCTCCACCATTTTCTTAGTGCTATGTATTTTCGTTTACTAGTAATATGTAATGTGAGACTCTTATTGTTTTGTCTAGTACATGATGTTAAAACGGTATGGACTTAACACATTCTGGAAGTCTTTGTTGGTGCATACGTTTGTCGACTTCGTCTTGTATCGAGTCTTGCATTGTTCATGGCACGAAGATCGAGAAATCAAGTCAAATGCTTAATTCCGCTTGAAGAGATCATCTTGTAATTCCGCACGGAATTAACTAATTTCGTGTGAGATTGTAATTCCGCTTGTATTGTTATTTCGTTTGAATTTGTTTAAAGCGGGATTAGATTGTCTATAAATAGGAATGGTTCAAGTTCATTTGGAACGGAATTAAGAAGGTTGTTTCCGACGGCGAAGCTCTGTCGAAGTGTCACCGTGCTGTAATTTGTTACTAGATCAATATACAAGACAGTTTAAGTGAATATCTTGCTGAATCACACACAATATGTCTGTTTCCGCCTTTCATATTGTGTAGAACGCCTCTGAACGACTCGTTTCGGGTCCGCACACGATCCTACAAACACACGTTATAAAAGAGGCTTAACACACGTTATATCAGGTATACTATGTTGTTATTAAGTTACTATTGGAGTTTATGCATCTATTCTGGAAGTCTTAACACACGGTATAATAGAGGCTTAACACATGTTACACATGTTACAGTATGTATATACAAATCATGGTGTTTTGGAAACCACTAGCTTATACATGACACCATGTTAGGTTAAACCAAGATTATAACATAGGCTTAACACATGTTATCCCAGGTATACGGTGTTACAATATTAACTTGTATGTTCCATATTAACTTGTACACGTGTTACGATCAGTATACGCACATCATGGTGTTTTGCAAACCACTTTCATATACATGAATACAAGTCGGGTTATAATAGATGCTTACATGTTATCATATGTATACAAGTGGGGTTACAACAAGATTACGATATTATACAAGTGGGGTTACAACAAGATTACGATATTAACTAAGCTCACCATTAAACTCATCGCCCCCGTCGACTGTTTTCACCCTTGTCACATGTTAGCAATTACATGTTCCGAACAGACAAATTGTAACACATGTTAGATCAGTAGATACACATCATGGTGTTTTGTAAACCACTAGCTTATACATGAATACATGTCAGGTTACAAAAAGATTATAACAGAGGCTTAACACATGTTATACATTCCAAAATGTGCAAAACAAATGACCCGTTTCATATTATATATTCCAAAATTACCGGTACATGTGTTACCATAAATGGCTCGTTTCATATTACACGTTACATACTAACTTGTACATTTATTACTTGTAGAAGTTTTACGCTCGGTATCCACATTATCGGATATTTTAAACATCACAAAAATAGATATAACTTTTTTTTAATTAACAAAAGGTTAACACACGTTGTATATTATTCTAACAGGGGCTTAACACATGTTATACATGAACACATGTCTGGTTACATCATGGTGTTCTGTTACAGCACGAACCACCAACATATGTTATAAATGAACGAAGACTTCTTTCCCAAAGGATGTGACTTATTCAATGTCCCCGCATTAACGTCGCCTTCATCCATCCAGCTTGTCAATTCAATATCTTTTATAGATCTGTTTCTGTAAATCAACACACGTTATATATCATTCTAACATGTGCTTAACACATGTTATGGGTCTGTCTCTGTAAATCAAACAACCCAACAAAAAAACAATTATTGTTAAGATCAAAAGCTCCAAACAAGCAACCAAACAAAAAAAAACTCGTTCAAAATCTCATCCTAAAGTTTTGGATTTATTTAAAATACATGAACATTAACCATTACTAGAACACGCATTAACTTCGCGTACATCCATCCAGCTTGTCAGTTGAATATCTTTTATGGGTTTGTTTCTGTAAATCAACACACATTATATAACATTCTAACAGGGGGCTTAACACATGTTATGGGTCTGAGTCTGTGAATCAAGCAACCAAACAAAAAAACACTTACTGTTCAGATCAAAAACCCAAACAAGCAACCCAAACCAACAAAAAAACAGCTACTGTTAAGATCAAAAGCCCCTAACAAGCAACCAAACCAACAAAAAAACCCGTTCAAAATCTCATCCTAAAGTTTTTGATTTATTTAAAATACATGAACATTAACCATTACTAGAACACTTTCAGCCCACAAAAACATATTAACAACCATTTTAACAAAAAATCAATTGTGAAATGATATTTCAAGAACACTTACCGGATTTAGAACCGTAAGATGAACACGAAGAAGGGTCTTCAAACCTTCTTCTCTCACACACACTTGAACATTCAACTCTCTCTCTCTAAAAAATAAAGATTATTGTTTCTCTATCTAAAACATCAACTCTCTCTCTCTAAAAACATTCATCGTGCCATCGTTCTCTCTCTAAAACAACAAGTTATAGAGACATTCAGATCCTTCATTTGCTTCTAAAGGTTGAAGCTTTTTGTAGAATTAGACGGAGAGCAGAGAGATTGGCGTGGCTATTGTTGTTAGATGAGTTGAAAATTGAGGAGAGAGAGGGTCGGAGAAGCTTTTATGGTTGTGGCTATGGTTGTCTTCAAGATTAGGGAAGAAGAAATGGGAAAGAGAAAGAGGAAAGAGAAAGAGATAAGAGAAAGAAAAGCTTTATGGTGATTTGATGTTTTGTGTTTTCCAAAGTCAATAAAGTTGATTTTTCATTACCCATATTGCCCTTAACTTGTACTAGCATGGATTATTATATTGTTTTTAAATGCAAGAATTCTCTAAACAAATGAGGGCCATTGATCTATTTAGATCTATTTAAATCAATGGATGAGATTAGGTTTCCAAGGTTTTCTAAAAAGGATAGGGTTTTCCATCTAACCCAACCATATATATATATATATATATATATATAATAACAAATACTATTAAGTAAAATTGTTTTTTTCTAATATCACCAAACTCTCACCCCGGCCTCACCATCTACCACTACATAGGGGTGTTCAAAATTGGATATCCAAAATTCAGATATCCAAATTTTTTGATACCTTGTTTCATCATCTGAATCCATATCTAAAATTTTGGATATCCGATCAGATAGTCAATTGGATATCCGAATATCGAATTTTTAATTTTAGTTTTGTTTCATCTTTTTTTGTTTATTCGAAACCGAATATTTTCAAAAATCTAAATATAAATTTTCTGATATTTTTAGATATATTCAGATGTCCAAATGAATTTTCGGTATATGATAAAAAACAAAAAAAATTAATTTATAAATTTTCGGATAGTTCGGATCGGATTTTCGGATTCAGATATTTTTGAACACCCCTAATTACAATAGTATTATTTATGATTTCTCAAAGGTAAATTAACTTTCAAACCACCATTTTCGGGACCGGATCATACGGTGAACCGGATGCGTTACAGGTTAGACCGGTCAAACCGGTCGGAAACAATATTTTCACAAGATTATATAAAACAAGAAAATATGCTATAATCTCAATTTCTCACAACTCACGAGAAAAGAAATCGAATGGAAACTTAAAACTAGAAAAAGAAGACATTATAAGAACTTTAATAGAAGCTATATACAAATTCGATTTCACTTCAAATCACAAATCGGAAATCAGATGGGGGCTTGCGAATTTGCTTAAAATCTTATATTATGTTCTTTATTTTGTGGTTTATGGTTCAAGATGTGGCGAAGAAATCAGAATTTTGTAAACTTACCGGTCGAACCGGCCGAGTTGTGAAACCGCCGAACCGCGTGAATTGTAGGGGTGTTCATCGAATCGAATATCGAATTTTCGAATTATTCGAATCGAATTATTCGAATAATTTTTTTCTCCTTGAATTCGTATTCGATTAAAACTTACCAAATTCGTATTTGAATAAAAAACACAATTCGCATTCGATTCAAAATTCGAATAAATTCAATTTAATTTAGATTCTTTAAAAACATGTAAAAACTGTCGAAATCAAACATAAATTTTAAAGTAGCCATAAAGCATGATATCACATTAAAAAATTCCAAATAAAGTACCATAACTCTAAAATTTAAAACGAGAAGTCAGGAATGACCACACCACATTAAAAGTTAATATTTATAGGGTTATAAATCTATTGATAGATTTGTTACTTAGGTTTTAGTTGTGGGCAATATTAATACTTAGAAAAAAATTTGAAAATAATTTATAGTATAGCTTAATAAAAGTTATATAGGCATTATATATAAAAATAATAAATAAAAATGTATAATTTTTATTCGAATTTCGAATGAATCGAATTTGAAATTATAAATTCGTATTCGATTTAGTTGACTCGAATTGAATCGAATTCGAATTCTTTTAATCGAAACGAATTCTTGATAATCGAATCGAATTTAAACGAATTTCGAATTTTTCGAATTCGAAACGAATTCTGAACACCCCTAGTGAATTGGCCAAAATTTTCAAGGTCTAACGATCTTAAACAACCGGACCGCTGCAATGGACGAATCACGGTCGAACCGGTCGGTCCAATCCACTCGTCAAAACAATGATTTTAAAAGGATTTCTCGTAAACGAGTTTTCCGCGCATCGCGGACCAATTCACACCACCCCCGCGTGTTGCGGGGGTCATTGTCTTGCCTGACACGTTCCGTTTTTTTCTTTTGACCGACATAACTTGCTTTCTTCAGCGGGTCGCGGACGTGCCCCAAGGGTCTTGCGCGTGTCGCCTAGCCGACCCATATTCATTTTTCTTTTGTTTCGCATCCTGCATTAACTTGTCGAATCCATTCTTGAGCTCGTTAGCTTTCGTTTAACCTCGTTTACTATCTGTTAAGCACGAACACACCAACATATAATAAATATATAAACACTAACGACTTAACGTATTTAACACATTAAATTCGACGCGAACTAGTATAAAATACATCGTGTTTCGACCCGACATCACTATTTGAACAACCCTAAATATTTTAAAAGTTATATTTCATTCATATATTTTAAATGAAATGATTTAGGTGCTTTTATGCATTAAAATGAAGGATACCTCAGAACACTATCCATCTTTGAAAAGAGAGTATTGGTGTATGGATTGCATATAAATTGGCATCATTAAAATATTATAGTTAACTAGTAATTTTACCCCGCACGTTGCGCCGGGATTCAGGTTGGTTCGTCACATTAGCAAGAACAAAAACTAAAAGGTGAAATACTAAAAAGTAATAAAAGTAGATACACATGTATATTACCAAAGTTAAAGTAAAGGGACTAAATAGGTATATAAATAAAGTTAACTAATAAGAAGAATATTTATTAAAGTAGAGGAACTAAACTTTTATATTAGAAATATTTAAGGGTATAAATTAAATAAAAGACTTTAATGAACAAAAAAAAAAAAATTAAAAAGTTGTCATAAGTGTGAAAATGAAGAGAACACGTGTCTTCGGCAACTTCAAAGAATCCAGAAGAGAACAGATGGAAATGAAAGAGAAGATCATGCATTAAATGAATGTATAATCTACTTAGAAAGTAGTAGAAGTTTGATGGTAAATTACTCTTACAAACTCAACTTGCTTTTTAATATATATTAAATATGTGCAATTTCGATCTAGTTACTTACACATATGACATATGTCGATTTGGGTTTTTTAATCTCTAATGGGTCAAATGGGTATAAAGAAAGTAGCTTAAAAGGAAACACGTCAATTGAGTTGTAAGTGGTCTAAATTGTAGTTTTGAAGCATAACGCCTAAATCATTTTATCTTTTTGTTTTGATGCATTTACCCTATTTTAAATTTCCAAAGGTTTTTTTTTGCAAATAGACAATGAACTTTGCACTCTTCAAAATGGATTTTCTCTTTTCTCCAATGAGGCTATATGAGCTTATAAATTTACTCCATGTAAGACATTTTCTTTTATGTTGATTTATTTTTCCTTCAATCCATGAGTGTTTAACATTGATGTTAGTTTCTTCCAACATTATAGAGGGATTGGGTCAACCTATATAACCACTTTTCAACATAATTTTATTAGACCATAGTAGCTGCAAGTTTGGGTCAAGTTTGCACAGGAGAGACTGTTGCCATTATAGTTAAAATGGCTAACCTCACTCATTGCTCTAACATACTAGGGCAACATGGCTAGAGTTATTGAGGGTCATCGAAGATAAATCATAACCTGTTTAGTAATTTCGGCTCATTAGCAATAGTGGGTCAATCTAGCAGTATTGTTAAATCACTATAAGGATCATAAGCAATTTAAAAAAAAAAAAATATGAAAAGGGCCCCTATTTTAGAATTTACTTTAGGCCCCCAAAAAGGTTGGATCGCGCCAACTCCGACCCGACCGGAAAATTCTAACTTTTTGTTGTGTGAAATCTAACCACCGAAAAAGGGAAGAAAGTTGAAGCGATAGGAAAAAAATCCTAGATCTGTAACTGTCTGCAAAATTCTAAAAATCTAGACTTGCTTGTATGGATAGGTAGAAGTAGTAATGTTTTTTTGGCCAGCAAAGAGAAATAATATAGAAACGAACCGGTTAGCAAAAGGACTAACTAGGCAAAGTTCACAAATACATAAACAGGTTTTTCAACCACTCAACCTACTTCAAAGGACAATTACGTTACATGTAAATTAAGCCTACAAAGTGTGTTTACAATTTGAAATATTTACACCGTTAATGTATTCTCACATAAATACAATAAGTATTTACTATTTGCATTTTAAAATAGTACGATATGGTTACATGTGAATATACAAAGTTTCAAATTCGTAAAACGCTCATAAATGGTCTCTAGTTTTGGTTTAGAAATAACTAAAACACATTACTAGTAGTATGGCTCACAATTCGACTTAAAAACCATGAAACCGAATCATAAACGCCTTTATGAATTTCCAAGAATTAGTATATTCACATGTCAATATGCAGCAACACACGATGACACGACTTTTAAATTCTCAATGTATTAACATGTAGATTCATTACATTGCATGAACTTTTATAGACACAAAGATATTGAATCTAACAAAATATACATGCACAAAGGGATTGTAGCCTAGCGGTAACAAGGTGTGTAGAAAAGGTCTCCCTCCTCTGAAGGTTGTGGGTTAAGTAAATGGCGTACACAAGTGTAAATTTAGAAGTAGGATTAGTGGGTGTCAGTATACTTTAGTTACAAAATAACGACATTAATTGCGTGACTCATGTGCCTAATCTCGATCATGTATTGCACAAATGTTTATAAAGATTTAGAGTTGATGACAAGAAACCCAACCGGGTTTTATCCGATAAGATATAATGAAGATCGGATGATCAATGAATGATAAATAATCTGCAAATCCACGACTCGTGGCTTAAAAAATTGACAAAAAAGAATCATATGGCGATCATACTGGCAGCCTCTAATTCCTGGTTAGTTAATAATCTCGAGGTGGGGGTAAAATTCACATTTGATGAAGATTTGACCGCTTCAAACTCAGTTGACTCGACTGAAAATAGTCTTCCTGCTGCATCAATGGTTCTACTAATGAAATCTGACCTTGAAATGTAGTCCTTCATAGGGCAAACGAAATCAAGATGATCCCTAGCCTAAACAGAAAATAGCAAATAAATGTTAAAAAAAAGAGGCGTGACAAGTAATTAACCGTTTAAATTTAGTATAACATAGCGCGTAACAAGAGGATTGCGTATAGATGGATAACGGGTCACATTTATTACAGGTCAGAATCAGTAGCCCACGTTTTATAAAAAAAAAAAAAAAAAAAAAAAAAAAAAAAAAAAAACGAGCGCGTTAAATATGATTACGAACATTATTTATAAAAAGTGAACGCGATATTAAGTTTAACAAACAGATAATATTATTAACATACCAGCCGATATTCAGGAGCCCGTTTAGGAAGCTTGAGGTAGGACATGTTACGAGTCTCATAATCCCACAAAAAAGATGTATGATGAATCCACCGATTTTTAGTAATCGATTGTGCGTTCCCACCAAACTTGCGAAGGCCAAACACAAAGTCTATAAAACAATAAATAAAAGGTCATGATTCATGCGTTAGACTCGTATCATTCGGGTTTTAAATAAATTGCAGCAAAGAAATTATAAAAATATGTGTATCAAGAGAATATATTTTCAAATAAGATTTAAGAATCAATTTTTCATACCATTCTCACGAAGCCTGAAATCAGCAATTCCTTGGAAAACCTGAGTGTATAATAGGCTGCTCCAAGACATGATGGGTCGAGGATACGGTTGTACATCGGCAACATCATCCTTGTTACATATGAATGAAACAAATATTGTCCCATGATCAACTATTACCGTCCCGCCACCAGTAAACCTTCGTATGACAGGAATATTATCTTCTAGAACAGGTTTAATTTCAACAAGTTCAGCAGGTTTCCTAATAACAGATTCACGTAAACTGACAAGATCTCCAATCTCCATTACATATTAGAACTATTGTTAGCAAAGACACTTACCCAGAAATGCCCATGACGATGTTGGGTTTATCTGCCCCGTCATTTATGATGCACCAATTGTCTGATGAGGTCCGCAAAAGGCATTCTTCAATCTCCAACTGCTGTAGGATGGGCACCCCCTTCATTCTGACGATATTCATTAGCGGACGTCCCGCTTGTGCAACATGCCGTGTAGCCATTAAAGCACTTTGTCATGAACTGTTTTTTCTTTCTTTCGGTTTTTGTTAATGTGAGATTGTAACAATCATTTCCAGGGTGCAATGAACTGCAAAAAAGCATATAGTCGGTAATGGTTTTTTATTATTGTAAACCAAAACCAAACTGTCGAAATTTGAAACCAACCTGTTACTAACAGTTTGGCTTCGGTTTGGTTTCATGGTTTGGGCTTACCGGGTCTTTACAAAAACAAATAAAATACATATAAAAATATTTCTAAAATAGAGCTGTCAGAAAACAAGCTATAAAAAAATGGAAATGCCCAAAATTACAGCTTCTAATTTCTAAATGCCCATATACAGCATCATCCTTTAAAAACTACTTAAATTCTAATATTCTTCGTGGCGTTAATGGTTAAATTTGTCAAACTGAACGTATACTTAAGATACAACAAAGTAGACAACTAAAATCATCATTACACACAATATAACCTTTTGAATAGATTGCAACAAACAGAACAGGTATACTGATATGACACTTCATGAACCCTAGAACTGAGTATCAAAACGGTATATCAGACAAACGAATGCCAAAAACGTATACATGGTGTTAGAACAACTACCATGAGCCCATGACAAAATTGATGATTGGGTTGTAGCCTACATATATCAAACTTTGTTGTCAAGGCTCACCCAGGCGCACGCCAAG
The DNA here is from genome assembly GCF_002127325.2 of Helianthus annuus. Classification (NCBI taxonomy): domain Eukaryota; kingdom Viridiplantae; phylum Streptophyta; class Magnoliopsida; order Asterales; family Asteraceae; genus Helianthus; species Helianthus annuus. The sequence goes on along the minus strand of NC_035441.2, from coordinate 59,046,987 downwards.
GCCCACTTTTCAGGCCCAGCACAGCCTTCTCACTTCGCTTGAAACACCCCACTTTCAGGACCTCAAGCTTATCTTTCAGACCAACTTCCGACAAAATTCCAGCCAAAAACCGTCTGAACTGGCTTGAACATGTTTGAAACAATTATACCAACTCTAAACAAGTCTGGAATCTACCTAAAACTAGCCCTAAAGAAGCCTCAAACATGTCTAAAACCCCTAAAAATTGTATTTTTACATCGTACCGGTACCGAAAAACAAAGAAAATGGGAACCGGTACCGGAACCGAATATACCCGGTACGGTTCGGTACCGGTACCCGGTACCAAATGCTCATGCCTACTTGCTAGACAATAACTTGTAAGACCCTGACACGTATTGACAAAAGTTGCAACGGAAAATTCGTACCATAAAATTTCTTTTCATTATAAGTTTCTTTACATACTTGAAAGTTCGTTTTGAATTAACTCTTTTACAAAATAAAAGCATCACTTGTATTTACCAAACTACATACTCTAACATTCCCGTACAATCTATCTTGTGACTCGGTCTTCGATCACTAATCCTCGTAATGGTAATCCGTGATTCGTATAACCTGCACTCACCACATACATTCATAACATTAGTGCACGTTATGTATAAACCAGATTCACTTATGTAAACTTCCCATTCCGTTATCTTTCTAACTTTAAGCATTTCATCTGTATATCTATTCCAACCATTGGGTGTCAGCCCAATGGCCACCAGCCCGCATTCTAACCCGGAGGTGGCGGGTTCGAGTCTTGCTCGTTCCCAATGCCCCTACGGTAGCGGATTTACCCCCAGACTCAGGCTTGCTGGGTGGCGGTCTGCGAGGTGGGATCACCTCGGCGGTTGGGAGGACCGTGGAATATCCCCCCCCCCCCCCCATCTGTATATCTATTCCCCTGTGAGGCTTCAATCATGTACCTGCATTGTGTTTCATTCTCAAGGCGCACCATTAATAATGTTAATACTCAACGTATCTAAATCATGCATATATACATTCTTACATACATACATACACATCTACCTACGTACATACCTTCCTACATCTTCACGTACATACATACACTCAGACGCACCTTCATACATACACACACATATATATACACATCTACAGATGTACCTAACCATACATACACGTACAAGTTCTCGCATACCTCTTACATAACCATACATTAATTACGTGGGTCTTAGAATTAGATTTATAATCCATAATCATCAAAGGAGCGATCAAAATCATGTTTGGGAGGCCCGTCGTAGTCCACAATTAACCTACCGAAGCCCACGACCCATAAATCAACTTAAATAACATTTTTCAGCTTTTTGGACATGGGGAGGACGTCGGCGACGGCCTTTGCATTTATCCGTAGCCAAAAACTTCCATAGGTAGTCAATTAACGCGTTTGGCAAAAACTGATATTGCAGAGCCCGTCGGCGACGCCCCTAAGGCTGTCGGCGATGCCATCTAGATTTTGCCTTTTTCTGCAGGTTTGTTTCGTCGTTCGTAAGCACTAAAACGCGCATAACTTTTTAACCGTTTACCCGTTTAACCTCCCGTTTCTTCCTACATGCTCGGAATTTGACATTCTATCATGTGAACTTGAAATCCCATATCCAGATTAGGGAAATTCTTAACTTACGCACTATCGGCTTATTATTCATTTACGATTTATTCGACCCGTTCATGCATTTATCCACATAACTTGTTTGTTTGACCATAACTTCTTATGAACCTAATAATATCAATGACGTCTATCATAAAAGATTAAACTCTAGGATGTCTTGCATCCTCTAAACCCCTTTTCGCTCAAAAGCTTACTTTGACCCGTTAAGGGTATTTGCGTATTTCAATGCATTTGACTCTCAAAAACATACTTTTCGCTTCCATACTTATCCTAATTATTCACTTGATCATTTAACTTGTTTCTAAACATCTTTTAAATGTCGTTTGCCCGATATACCCACCAAGGGTGTTTTAGTCAACTTTAGATCCGTTATTTACGACGAAGGACTTCAACACATATTTGACCAAATCCCACGATTTAACTATGACTCTAATCACACATACATGGCTCAGGTCAAAGCTATGACCCGTTTAAGTACTTCATTAACAAACTTGCTAATTAATAGGAACGCAAATCCTTTCGTTAACTCGTAATCAAAATTACCATGATACCCCTTTACCCCATTTTAACCATCAAGCACAGTTCTTACCATAGACCCATCTTCCGACCTGTATCGATACTTATCGGAACATCGTACCTTATATATAAACTTGCCATATTCATAATTTATACATTGAATAGGTATTATATAAGGAGGGTGTAAGCTTAACTTACCTAGCGTCCGAATATGCTTCCCGTGCGTATTAGTCCCGTTTGACCCGCTTCTTTCCCAAGCTTCCATGTCGCTTATTAAGCATCAACTATCATATATCATTCTCAAGATAGTTAGCTTATTCATCATTCATCAAAACCTTTTCACCATACGGATCTTGTATTAAGTTTATCATTTAACCTTAAAACATGCTAATCCATCATTTCTTATCCAATTTTCTTTAAACATTCACACACATAAACGATTTCAAACATCAATAATATAAACATATTATCATTTTCATCATATCATCAAAACCCACTTCATAACTATTTTGCTAATCACTTACAAGTGATCTAATCTTAAGTTCTTCATAATTTCTTCATGCTTTTGATGTGTGTACTACCTCCTAAGCATAGTGTACAACTAGTTCATGCATATCCTTCTAATCCCATACATAATTCATTAATTTCCTCCTTCTAATCAACATGAATCATACATGCATAAACATCAAACATACTAGTATCACGTTTCTTTCAATTCCTCTAACAAGAATCCATCATACAAATCAAAATACGTCAATATTAAGCAAGAATTGGACATGGGTGATCATTCAAGTCGTCATCATCACCATAATCAACGGGTTTCATCTCTAAACATCAAATTAACCTAAACCAAGCACAATCCATGTGGTATATGATGATTCCAACACATACTCATTCTTAATTTCATACAATTTCGTCAATTACAACATAACCCACTTCGTGGAAGATCACCAATCTAACTTTTAAGACATACCTTATGATCCCATTGAGAAGGTGATCATTAATCCATACTTGGTTATGGATTTAGACTTCATTTACCCTTCCAATTTGATGATCTTCTTGCTTAGGGTTTTAGAGCTCTCATGGAGCTTCCTGGCTCTTCTCGAACACACATACATGTGTGTGTTTATGTGTGTTTTCATAAATAAAATTTAACTTTCATTTTGCCCCATTTTAGCCCCTAAAGTTTGCCACTAAATAATATTGGCAAAACTCTTGTCTTTTAATACTTTTAACCACACACTTAACTAGGTTAAATAGCCTAGTTATTTATTTCATGCTAAGTCATATAGGAACATACGACAATTATAAACATTCGGGTTTTGGGGTGTTACAAGTCTACCCCCCTTAAACAAGGTTTCGTCCCCGAAACCTTTCTCACTTCCGTTTACACATACACATATCTATGTTTGACTTCACGGTCACATCATAATTATAAGAAATCATCCTATCTCAATTCATATGTATTTATACAATTGACTTCTTCCTAACAAATCTATACTTTCCATGCCATACTTCCACGTAACATTCTCATTTCCTTGTCCGGTTACTAACAGTTCAACGTACATATACATTCAAACCTATAATAATGCTTACTTTCATATGATCCGTTTATAAACGGTCTAATACCTTCATCTCATCCTTTAAGATCACATTCTATACATATATTACATAATATTTAATTTTGTTTCGTTACCGCAACGAAGTTACTATTTCATAGTCGTGCATTCGTGCTTAACTCCAAAGTTAACATCGTTATACGTTCTCTATAGTTATTTGTACTATGCGTACCTTTACGTTACCTTTGAATCATTTCATTCATTTCACATTACTATCACTTTCACTTCATGCATTCCTTAATTTACATAAGTAAATGTGCTGTACTAGTTCATCGCACGAGAGTTTAATCAATATGCAAAACTTCCACTCAAAACTTTTGAGAATTACTTTTTAATGACATAATTTTCTTCTTAGGTTGACTATTAAAAATCAAACATTCCATACTATACATACCCATTCCGTCATTCATTTCGTAGGTTGTTTTCAATTTACCAATTCATACTTATCCGACATAAGTTAAACTTTTACTAGCCTCATCTCATATCATCAATCCATGATCCTTGATCCAGATTGATCCGCATTCTTCCCGAACACTAGTTGTACCAGGCTAGATTTCATTTATCCACATAAGGTGTCCCCACTTGTACACATCCTTCCACCAATTCGATTGGTTTCATTGCGTCAAGAGTTCTAGCATTATCATCAACCATTTAGCGGTTAGCACACTTCATTCAAACATTCATTCTACTAGGTGTTACTCACCTATAATTCTCCTACAATTTCGTACGTACACGCTATAACGTGTCACACATTTCATTTCTCACATGCAATTCTTTCATCTGGTTACTTATTTCGTCATCTTTTGCAGTTTGACCTTTTAAGGTTAAACTGACTTTTCTTACTTATCACAGATGCATTGAGGTACACATTCGTACTTCTTCTCATTCATGCTTACTTACAAAGACATTCATTACATCATTCCGGTATTCTCGACAAAACTTACCCTTCTTGTTCATACTTAAATCATTGTCCGGGTCGTAGCCTGTCATTTATTATGACTCCTAAGAGTCGATTACTAACACATCTAACACATTACTGGTTCAAAACTTCTTTCTTTCGTTTTAAAACTTGGGTTTGCATGCCTATTACGACCTTTCTTTTGTTTATTTGTTTTATTTTTTACTCATGTGACTCGTTTGACACAACCACAGTCAAACTATGGACACATTCTGATGTGGACTAATTTCATCTCTTTATTTATTTATTATTATTTTTTATTTTTGAATCCATCTCGCGGATTCAAACGCACCATTCGTACCTTTTCTTCCTTCTATGATTTGAATCCATCTCATGGATTCAAACATATCATTCTCATCTTTCATTCCTTACATGTGTTGAATCCGTCTCGCGGATTCAGACGTATCATTTCTACATTTCATTTCCTTGAATCCGTTTTACGGATTCAAACATTCCATTCACGCCTTTCATCTCTTGAATCCGTCTCGCGGATTCAAACATTGCATTCACATTTTTCATTCTTTGAACCCGTCTCTCGGATTCAAACATTTCCTTCATACCTTTCATTCATTGAGTCCGTATCGCGGATTCAATCATTTAATTCATACATTTCATTCCTTGAATTCATCTCGCGGATTCGAACATTTCATTCATATCTTGTTGATCCGTACTTTTTTACGGATTCAACATTCTTCTTTTTTCACACAGTGATAACTCATTTTTTATTTTTCTATTTTTTTATGTTTTTGATTTTTCAATTTTTTTTTTGTATTTTTGTGGTTTTTCTATTTTTTTATTTTTGATTTTTGAGAAAAACAATAAACTATTTACAAAAATTCTTATGAAAAACCAGTTATTCAGGATTCCTCATCCCGTTGAGTTCGACTAAATGTTCAAAGCGAGCCCTGTCAAATGCTTTAGTATAAATATCTGCCAGGTTATCTTCTGTGTCGACTCGATGTAATTCAATTAGTCTCTTTTCAGCACAATCCCGTATAAAATGATGACGAATGTCAATGTGTTTTGTGCGACTGTGTTTTACGGGATTATTAGTTATTGAAATTGTGGCATTATTGTCTATCATAATAGGAGTATGAGTGAAATCCAAACCGTAATCGCGCATCTGTTGTTGAATCCAAAGAACCTGAGAGCAGCAGCTTCCAGCAGCAATATATTCAGCTTCACACGTAGAGGTAGACACACAAGATTGCTTCTTGCATTGCCAAGACACAATCCTGCCTCCTAAGAACTGACAACCACCTGTTGTAGACTTTCTGTTCGACTTGCATCCTCCAAAGTCTGAATCAGTGTAAGCAACAAAATTCAGATCACTATCAGCTGGATACCACAACCCAAGTTTAGGTTTCCCCTTCAAGTAACGAAGAATCCGCTTCACTGCTTTCATGTGTGACTCTTTTGGATTAGCCTGATATCTGGCACACAAGCATACGGCAAACATGATGTCGGGTCTTGAAGCAGTCAAGTACATTAGAGAACCAATCATTGCCCTGTATTGAGTTGGATCAACGTTTTCAGTACTTTCATGATCTGGGCCAAGATTGTGATTTTCACATATGGGTGTGTTGAAAGTAGAGCAATCATTCATTTTGAACCGACTCAAAATGTCATACACATACTTTGTTTGATGAATAAACATCCCATCTTGCTTCTAATCAACTTGTAATCCCAGAAAGTAAGATAACTCACCCATAGCACTCATTTCGAACTTGCTCTTCATCACCTGCTCGAACTCTTTACACATGTTTTCATCAGATGACCCAAAGATGATGTCATCCACGTACACCTGTACCAGCAGAAAATCTTCCTTCTTCCTCTTGATGAAAAGTGTACTGTCAATCTGACCTCTTTCAAAACCATTCTTGATCAGATGTGTAGACAGTATCTCGTACCACGCCCTGGGAGCTTGATGTAACCCATACAAAGCCTTATCAAGTTTGTACACTCGATCTGGATATTCTGGATCAACGAACCCATCTGGTTGTGAGACATACACCACTTCTTGGACTTTCCCATAAAGAAACGCACTCTTCACGTCTAGTTGGTAAACTTTGAAGCCCTTGAATGTTGCGAAAGCTAGAAACAAACGAATTGCCTCCAACCTTGCCACTGGTGTAAACACTTCATTGTAATCTATCCCTTCTTGCTGATTGAAACCTTTGATAACCAATCGAGCCTTGTTTCGCGTGACTATTCCTCTTTCATCCTTCTTGCACCTAAATACCCATTTAGTGCCAATCTCTTTCTCACCTTTAGGAAGGTCAACCAATTCCCAAACCTTTAACTTCGCAAACTGGGCCAATTCCTCTTGCATAGCTTCAACCCATGAATTGTCTTTAAGAGCCATATGAATGTTCTTCGGCTCCTCTTGGGAAATAAAGCAACTATACAAGCACTCATTCACAATCCCAGTCTTCTCAATCGAAACAAATAACCCTGTATTCGCTGCTATGCTTCTTCTTGTCTGAACACCTGCAGTAGGATCTCCAAGTATCATGTCAACTGGATGATCTCTATTTGCTCGTGTAGTAGCAACAGCATCGACTTCTAGATTGTCACCCAGGTTTGATCCTATCTCCCCCTGAATATTCTGATTTGCAAACGGATTAATGAAATCCTCCCCCTCAATGGGTTCAGAGTCACTATCGCTTGAATCAGTATCAGCAGCACCTTGGGAAGTTTCCGGAGCATCCGTCATATCAACATTCGATCTAGGCATGAACTCGCCTTCATCGTCTTCACCAATCACTGTTTGAATCAGCTGAGACTCATCTGCATTGGAAAACTCAGGAATATTAAATGATTTAAAAACACTTTCATAATCATATAACATAGCAGGTCCACTCGTTGATTGTTGAGGTTTGTATGAAGTTATTTCCACATTAAACACAACCTCAATTTTACCAGTTTTTAGATTAAAAGCCCTTTTATTCGGTGCGTCAGGTACGTAACCCAGAAAGTAGCCTTCGTCAGCCACCTCACCGAATTTTTGTTTATCTTTATTACGCACAATGGTGCAGGGTAATCCAAAAGGTTCAAAGCCTTCTAAGTTTGGCTTTTTGTTAAACATCAACTCATGACAAGTTTTGTTAAAACGTTTAACAGTCAAAACTTTGTTTAGGACGTAGCAAGCTGTATTCACAGCTTCTCCCCAGAAAAGAACCGGTAGCTTAGAATCTGAAAGCATTGTCCTAGCAGCTTCAATCAACGTCCTATTTTTCCTCTCAACGACTCCACTCTGTTGAGGCGTATAAGGAGCAGAATATTGATGTTCAATTCCCTTGTGAAGACAATAGAGATCCAGAATACGATTCTTGAACTCCGTGCCATTATCACTCCTTATCCTCTTGATCTTTGCATCATGGACATTTTCCAATTTTGTAAAAAGATCTATCAACATCTCTGCTGTCTCATCTTTTGTACCTAAAAAGAAAACCCATGAATAACGTGAGTAATCATCAGTGACAACTAAACAATAGTACTTTCCACCTATGCTCCTCACATTCACTGGACCGAATAAATCCATGTGAAGTAATTCATAAGGGGCATCTATGGAATTTACTGTTTTTGATTTGTGAGGTTTCTTATGTTGTTTTCCCTTTTGACATGGAAGACATTTGTCTTCCACTTGAAACCTCTGCATTGGAACCCCTTTCACTAGCTCATGTTTAACAAGGTAATTCATCTTTCGATAGTGAATATGGGCCATGCGTCTGTGCCACAACATCGATTCAGCTTCAGATGCTTTTGATAGTAGACACGCCACCACCGCAGTTGGATCCTTAGCACCCATGTCCATGACATAGGTGTCATTTCTCCTTGGCGCTCGCATCACTATCCAATCATCCGGTATCTCCAAACCTGGTTTCAACACTAATGCCTCATTCTTGGTAAAATGGACCGAGTGACCCTTATCGTAGACTTGTGACACGCTCATAAGATTGTGTTTAAGCTGCTCAACATAGTTCACTTTGTCCAGTGTGATCTTCCCATTGGTCACTTTCCCTCGTCCTGTAATTCTACCACCTTTAGCACCCGCAAAATTCGCATGTCCTCCATCATAATCTTCAAACTCAGTCAACAATCTCGCATCCCCCGTCATGTGCCTAGAGCAGCCACTATCAACATACCATAAGTTGATAATCCTCCTTAGCAGCTCCTGCACACACCAACAAACAAATTAGTTAGATTGGGGGACCCAAGCCTTAATGGTCTTGGGTCGTCCAAATTCACCAACCACTGGAACATCCATCCAATATCCATTACTCCTAACTGGAGTCTTGGATCTCAGACCTGTTGATGGAATTTGATTTTAATTTCCACTAGGTCTTTGGTCCTGAGGGTTCCTAAATGTGTTTGGACTATTTGACATTTGAAATTTTTGATTTTGAAACTTTGAATTTTGATTCCAAGAAGCATTATTGTTGTAATTTCTAAAGCCATTGTTATAAAAAGTTCGACCACCATTATTTTGGTATCGATTTTGATATTGACCTTGACTTCTGAAATTATTTGAATTGTTATTGTTCATTCTTGGTGAACTGCTTCTAGGTCTCTCAAATCTGCCTGGTGGAGATTTAGGCTGAAATCTTGGTTGATTTCTTTGAAAACGAGGAACTTGTGGGGTTCCTTTTTCAGCCTTATCCACACCAACAGCAACTTTCTCTGGTTGCTTAGGAGCAGATTTCTTTGGAGAGTTGGACTCTCTCTCCTGTTTATCACCACTCTTCTCTGGTGACTTCTCTCTCTTCCTTTCACTCACTTGTGCTTCACTCTTTTTATTAGGACAGCAGCTAGCTACATGTCCCTTTGTGCGACACTTGAAGCACTATCTCTTTTTCGAAGACCTCTTATCTGAAGCCTTTGAACTAGATTTGGGTTTTGATGTTGATGCCTTAGAAGGATTTTGTTCAGTTTGCTTAATTTCAGAATTTTCTTTGTTTTTGTTTTTAGCAAACTCTACATTAGATTCGTTTTCAATAACAGCTGTCTCATTTTTCATGTCACTTCCTTGAACAAAATTAATCTTTTTAACAAAAGTCGAATTTTTATTCTTAGGTTGTGAAGTTTTCTTTTTCAAAACAGGTTTGCTGTTATTATCCTTCTTCGCATCTTCATTCTCAGACACACTTCCTTGACTTGATGTGGAACTACTTGGTGCTGTTGACATAAAATTGGTTAGCTCATCTTCATCAGGTAGGAATGAATAATCATGACTAAGAGGAGGTGGGACTTCATTAAAGCCTTGGAATCCCACACTAGTCTTGTCATTACTCTTCTTTAACCCACCCATCATGTGTTTCATAACAAAAGTAGAATCCCTGAATTGTCCTAACTTCTTTTCAAGTTCAACAATTTTGAGTTGTGCATCTGACAACTCTTTGCATTTTTCAGAAATTTCTTTTGTTTTCTCAGCCATCATATCATGAGCTAAATCTATGACTTGAAGTTTTTCGTTTAGTTTGCAGGTTAAAGAATCAATTTCAGTTTCATAACCTTTTATTTTCTTCAAGTATAGAGATTCATTTCTTTTAGCGAAAAAAATTGATTCTTTAAGGTTAGACATTTCGCTTACCAAACTTTGGTTGTGTGTGGACAACCTGTCAACCTCACCCTGTAGTTCACGGCATTTTAAACACATAGAATTAGACTTTACCTTTCCTGTTTGTTTATCAAGATTTGCCATTAGAGCCGCAAGCTGAGCTTCCATTTTCTTGTATTTAGCATCTTTTTCTTCAGCTTCCCTTTCATGGTCAGACTTTTGCTTTTCCTCTTCAGCAACAGTTGTCTGATCATCCTTCTCTTCTGCAGCTTTATTCTCTATCTTCACTTCAGCTTCGACTTTCACTTCAGCATCTCCCATGGTAGCTTTATCATCATCAATAGGCACTATCTCTGCCATGAATGCCTGAGTGGCATTCTCATTGTCTTCTAGATGAATGCTCCAATCATACGAGCCTTCTCGTGCTGTAAAGATCAAAGCCTTTGAGCTAGAGTTGTTTGATGCATTCCTGTTGTTTGAACTCTAACTCGAATTATCTTGCTTTTGTTTCTGACATTCCCTAGCAAAATGCCCATAACTTTGACAGTTAAAGCACCTCACTTTGGTCTTGTCGAAACCAACAGACCTCCCTACAAACTTCCTTCCAGTTCTGTTCATGAACCTCTTGACTCGTCTAGAAATCATGGCCATTTGCCATTGCAAATCCATCTCTTCAAGATCATCAGGGTCAGTCTGATCATAATCTTCATCTAAAGTGGCAGGATCATATATCTTCCCCTGAATGTAGTTTTCGTAAGAAGTAACAAACGAAGCAAGTAGAGCCAAATGTTCTTCAGCAGACTTCACACTCATTGGCATCGACTTAGCACTACTACTCTGCTTAGTAGTTGATGTTCTCTTGGTTCCAGTTGATCCTCCCGAAGCAGCTACAAAACACACATCACCATCCTCATTTACTGTAACATGCTCATTCTCACATGATAGAAACGCAGTAGCAGAGTCGCTAGAAGCGTTGTGTGATGAAGAAGATGTAAGCCCATTGTAAACCGCTGGATCTTGAACCTGATCATATAGAGTGTCTTTCTTCTTCATACTGAGCTCATAAGCTCTCAGCTTTCCTACTACCTCTTCAAGCTCTTTTGTTTCATAATCTGCTTCACCCTTGATCATGAGAGTATAGATTTCCCACTTGGTAGGTAAGGCATCTAGCAGCTTGTCATTCTTCTCTACGTCAGAATAGCAATCGATCTCATAATTTTCCATTTCTGACATCAGATGGTAGTAACGAGTGATGATGTCTTCAAGTGACTCATGTTTCATGTACTTAAACACAGCAAACTGCTTCTTCAGTAGATCAATCTTGTTCTTCTTGACATCTGCATTTCCCGCGTATCTTTTCTCTAACGCATCCCACATATTTTTTGAAGTTGTGTACTTCTTGAAAGTATGCTTGATGCTATCAGGTAAGGACATTTTGATTGCAGCCAAGGCTCTCTTTTCAGCCTCATACATCTTTTTGTCAGCCTCTTGCATGTTCACATAGGCTGTTAATCGTGGTCTGCCCTCAAAGTCATGTACTGGGTACCCATCTTCAATGCATATCCACATACGCGTGTCCTGATATTCAAAGAATGATTGAAACCGATCCTTCCAGGTCAAGTAATTTTCCACCTTCATCATCTTAGGTGGTTTGTTGGTAGTGCCAACCTCATGCTCCATCTTCAACAGCTCATTCAAAGTAGACATGTTCGACATTTTAACGTTGCAGACTGAGAAAACCGTACAAAATATTTCCGAAAACAGCGGTTACCAAATTACAGCGTTAGAATCGTCTCGAAAAGACGAATCCAATGATATATAATGTCAAAAACCGAATTCGGGATTTTCCAGAGTCGTTTTTTTTGTCCTAAAAATCAACCGAGTTCAACGGTGCAAACGGTTTCGTCAAACGAGTTATGGATCAATTTCTATTTGCAAAACACTGAAATTTTATCGACGCTTGCCAACTGAAATTCCACCCCTGCTATTAGTTTCGCTAGGTTAATTATGCTAGGTTAATTTCGCTGGTTTTGTAGGTCAATTTCGCTGGTTTAGTTCGCTGAACAAGTCAATTTCGCTGCCAATTTCGCTGGTCTATTTCGCGATTACGACGACCAGTAAATTCGCCGAAAACCGTAATAATTTCGCTGTGGAAAATTTTACGGTTACCAAAGTCGCCTTTGGATTTAATTTCGCCGGTAAGTATGCTGGTTAAATTCGCAGATCAGTCAATTTCGCCAGTACAGTCAATTTCGCCAGCCAGTAACTTTGGAAACTTAATCTTTTCGAAAATTTTGATTATTTTCCTGATTCTCCTAACAACTTCCTACAAAATCAAAATAGCAAATCAGCAAAGTAATTTCGAAAATTATCAAGAACTGCTCGAATAAACACGAAGAACAGTCTTCGAATCTTCAAGTCTATCAGCCGAAAACTTTTCCAGAATCAACTGAATCTTTCCAGAAATCCTGCAAAACAACAATCAAACAAACAAGAAGATCAAAACAGCCAAAAAATTCGAAAATTTTATCAAAACCAACAAGAAAATTTCGAAAATTTCAAAACACTAATTTTTAAAAATTCGAAAATCTTCCTGTTTCTGCAGAACACAATTCTGAACCGAGCCTTCAAGAGCCTAATGCTCTGATACCAATTGTAGGTCCCCTTGATGTGCATGGATCTTCACAGAATTGTCAATCCAATTAAGAGTGCGGAATCCTCTTGATCAGAATAAGCAGAAAACATGTAGGAACAAAAATCAGCAATTCACTTTCAAACTGGGTTTCTATTGATTATCAACCAAACTGAATTACAATCAACCAAAACCCTAACAACCTTCAAATTCGTCCAAGCCCTAATAGCTCTCACAAAATTCTCACACAAACTGTTTTGGCTGATTAACCTCAACCCTAATGTCTAACCTTGTTTATGTAACACAAGGTTTACAAGTTGGACTAGGGTTTCCTACATGGGCTAGGCCCAATTCATCCCCCATCACCCAATGTGGGTTTAGTTTAGCCCAAACTCTATTATTTCACTATTACAAAGCTAAACCCGCTAACTGTTTATCGTTTAACTAATTACAAGATATCCAAAGACCAAATCTAAGCTGTTTTCACAGAATATGCACCAACAACCTGGGGTCCATCTGTCAATTTGCATCCTTGCCTGCCTTAGCATCCATCTTAGACTGCATTCACGGATCATCCTCTTCAAACTTTTAAGCTTACCTTGCACATACAAAACTGTTAGTTTCTTCATATAAATGCATACATACACGTTTTCATTCCATTTCTACCTTTAGATCTTGATCGAGTCATGGATTGTACGGGTTCCTTGTCATAAGAGAACACAAGTTTGAGTTCAAGCATTTATCTTCTCGTACTTGATTCACTCAAACCAGGGCTCTGATACCAACTTGTAAGACCCTGACACGTATTGACAAAAGTTGCAGCGGAAAATTCGTACCATAAAATTTCTTTTCATTATAAGTTTCTTTACATACTTCAAAGTTGATTTTGAATTAACTCTTTTACAAAATAAAAGCATCACTTGTATTTACCAAACTACATACTCCAACACTCCCGTACAATCTATCTTGTGACTCGGTCTTCGATCACTAATCCTCGTGATGATAATCCGTGATTCGTATAACCTGCACTCACCACATACATTCATAACATTAGTGCACATTATGTATAAACCAGATTCACTTATGTAAACTTCCCATTCCGTTATCTTTCTAACTTTAAGCATTTCATCAGTATATCTATTCCCCGGTGAGGCTTCAATCATGTACCTGCATTGCGTTTCATTCTCAAGGCGCACCATTAATAATGTTAATACTCAACGTATCTAAATCATGCATATATACATTCTTACATACATACATACATACACATCTACCCACGTACATACCATCCTACATCTTCACGTACATACATACACTCAGACGCACCTTCATACATACATATATATATATATATATATATATATATACACATCTACAGATGTACCTAACCATACATACACGTACAAGTTCTCGCATACCTCTTACATAACCATACATTAATCACGTGGGTCTTAGAGTTAGATTTATAACCCATAATCATCAAAGGAGCGATCAAAATCATGTTTGGGAGGCCCGTCGTAGTCCACAGTTAACCTACCGAAGCCCACGACCCTTAAATCAACTTAGATAACATTTTTCAGCTTTTTGGACATGGGGAGGGCGTCGGCGTCGGCCTTTGCATTTACCCGTAGCCAAAAACCTCCGTAGGCAGTCAATTAATGCGTTTGGCAAAAACTAATTTTGTAGAGCCCGTCGGCGACGCCCCTAAGGCCGTCGGCGACGCCCTCTAGATTTTGCCTTTTTCTGCAGGTTTGTTTCGTCGTTCGTAAGCACTAAAACGCGCATAACTTTTTAACCGTTTAACCTCCCGTTTCTTCCAACATGCTCGGAATTTGACATTCTATCATGTGAACTTGAAATCCCATATCCGGATTAAGGAAATTCTTAACTTACGTGCTATCGGCTTATTATTCATTTACGATATTCGACCCGTTCATGCATTTATCCACATAACTTGTTTGTTTGACCATAACTTCTTATGAACCTAATAATATCAATGACGTCTATCATAAAAGATTAAACTCTAGGATGTCTTGCATCCTCTAAACCCCTTTTCGCTCAAAAGCTTACTTTGACCCGTTAAGGGTATTTGCGTATTTCAATGCATTTGACTCTCAAAAACATACTTTTCGCTTCCATACTTATCCTAATTATTCACTTAATCATTTAACTTGTTTCTAAACATCTTATAAAGGTCTTTTGCCCGATATACCCACCAAGGGCGTTTTAGTCAACTTTAGCCCCATCATTTACGACGAAGGACTTCAACACATATTTGACCAAATCCCATGATTTAACTATGACTCTAATCACACATACATGGCTCAGGTCAAAGCTATGACCCGTTTAAATACTTCATTAACTAAGTTGCTAATTAATAGCAATGCAAATCCTTTCGTTAACTCGTAATCAAAATTACCATGATACCCCTTTACCCCATTTTAACCATCAAGCACAGTTCTTACCATAGACCCATGTTCCGACCCGTATCGAAATTATCGGAACATCGTACCTTATATATAAACTTGCCATATTTATAATTTATACATTGAATAGGTATCATATTAGGAGGGTGTAAGCTTAACTTACCTAGCGTCCGACTATGCTTCACGTGCGCATTAGTCCCGTTTGACCCGCTTCTTTCCCAAGCTTCCATGTCGCTTATTAAACATCAACTATCATATATCATTCTCAAGATAGTTAGCTTATTCATCATTCATCAAAACCTTTTCATCATACGGATCTTGTATTAAGTTTATCATTTAACCTTAAAACATGCTAATCCATCATTTCTTATCCAATTTTCTTTAAACATTCACACACATAAACGATTTCAAACATCAATAATATAAACATATTATCATTTTCATCATATCATCAAAACCCACTTCATAACTATTTTGCTAATCACTTACAAGTGATCTAATCTTAAGTTCTTCATAATTTCTTCATGCTTTTGATGTGTGTACTACCTCCTAAGCATAGTGTACAACTAGTTCATGCATATCCTTCTAATCCCATACATAATTCATCAATTTCCTCCTTCTAATCAACATGAATCATACATGCATAAACATCAAACATACTAGTATCACATTTCTTTCAATTCTTCTATCAAGAATCCATCATACAAATCAAAATACATCAATATTAAGCAAGAATTGGACATGGGTGATCATTCAAGTCGTCATCATCACCATAATCAACGGGTTTCATCTCTAAACATCAAATTAACCTAAACCAAGCACAATCCATGTGGTATATGATGATTCCAACACATACTCATTCTTATTTTCATACAATTTCGTCAATTACAACATAACACGCTTCGTGAAAGATCACCAATCTAACTTTTAAGACATACCTTATGATCCCATTGAGAAGGTGATCATTAATCCATACTTGGTTATGGATTTAGACTTCATTTACCCTTCCAATTTGATGATCTTCTTGCTTAGGGTTTTAGAGCTCTCATGGAGCTTCCTGGCTCTTCTCGAACATACATACGTGTGTGTGTTTATGTGTGTTTTTCATAAATAAAATTTAACTTTCATTTTGCCCCATTTTAGCCCCTAAAGTTTGCCACTAAATAATATTGGCAAAACTCTTGTCTTTTAATACTTTTAACCACACACTTAACTAGGTTAAATAACCTAGTTATTTATTTCATGCTAAGTCATATAGGAACATACGACAATTATAAACATTCGGGTTTTGGGGTATTACATAACTCTACCTCAGCTCTTACATAATCAAGTTCCATGATTTTTACATTAAGTTTGTTTATATAATCATAAACCTAACACTGTTATTAGTTAGGATCCTTATGAACTTGAGCTATGTCCTTTTGTGCTTCAACCTTTTCAGTAAGCAACTTGTTGTTTTCTCTAAGGCTTCACTTAGTCATTGCACTATTGTAATCGTTAATCAGATTAAAGTTATGAGCTCTTAGTTGTGCAAGCTTACTTCTACAAAGATCAGAACATAAGAGAGTGTAAACCGTGTCAGTGAGTGATTTTGGTTCATCAGTCTGAGCCATTATGCAGTGATTTTTCTTGAGAACACAACAAGTTTTGAAAACTCTTTCCGATTTTGTCGTAAACTCCAAGAACCCGAACCCGGAAACACGGAAAACTCGAAAATAATGAATGTTTTTCTCGAAAAAAACTTGTAATCTCCTTGAAGTCGAAACGTGTTCAAGATTAATCGCGATTAAAAACCGAGAAACACAAGCCAAATAAGAATCAGTGGACTCGCTAACTCGAACACTTTGCACACGTACGAACCAGTTTCCTGTACCTCACCTCAATGCCTGTCAAACTTTATCACAAAACCAACAAAACCTTTTTTTTAATATTTTATAAACTATAAAAAATATTATTTTATTTAGGACCTGATAGTGTACAAAAGCAAGGCCCAAGGCATACTCCTCGTCTTCAGTCCAAACGGGATCACCTAAGATAAAAGCCCGTGGTTTTTTCGATTCATATATAAAAACCATTTTTGAAATTCAACCATTAAAATTTCAAATACAAACTAAACAACAAATAACTTAAAATCTCAAATACAATGGAAAATTAAATAAGTTTTTCATATTCGTCATGAATGTTGTTTTGTGACATTTCCACCTCCATTTCTTCAATCGTCTACTCCTCGATTTCTTTAATCTTCACCTTTGCGAGTTCTTTAATAATCCATGCCTCGATTTCCTTCGCAGCTTGCATTTCATTACGCTTCGTCACTCGTTTATCATTTTCTTCCTTTAAAAGATTAAAGAAGCCAAGTTGTATTTGACATGTACTACGTGGCGCACCTAGGTTTGAAGTTAACTCGCAACTAACCAAAGATTAAGCACTAGATTGAGCCATTCGAGAACATAAGTGTTTTTAATGGTTTTTTCTTTCTTTCTTCTTTTTTTTTTTTGCGAGTGAAAATCGTTTTTTATTGTTGTGATAAAAACAAAACACCCCCAACTTATTTATACTAGTTTAGGGATCTTAAAGGTTGAAAAAATAGTTATAAAAATGATCAAAACAGCCCCAGATGGTTAAAAAAAGGGATATATCGATCAAAACCAGTAAACCGTTTTTTTCAAACATCCAACCGATTCAGATGAAATCCGTTTTTTTTTAATTTACAACCTAGTCCCAAACCGGGTATATTTATACACCTCTAGTTGATACTATGGGTATATATGGTGGTTTTGCATGATTCCATTTCTTTGTAGGTTATTATGACATCATAAATATAAAAAGTACTATTATTAATAAATTAAATAATTATCTATTATGTTTTTATTGATGGTAGAAAAATTGTTGTTAATTTGTGTAATTCATTTTTTTCTATATTCTAATTTGGGCTTACTATCTTAAAAAAAACTCATAAACATTATCTATTTCTTTAGCAAGTTCGGTAGCTATATTAGGGGGTTGAAAGCAGTGGTGAAATGAAATCGGACCATCGTGATTCAGTGAGTTTGGTAACTACATTGCGGGGTTAAAACCGTTGATGAAATGACATCAGACCATCATGATTTTATACTCTTGCCATAGAATGCAAACAAGACAACGTAGTCATGGGCAAGCGGGACTGTGTTGAGACTGTTTCACCACTTCTCAGCATTCGAAAGTGGACGATTTCACTGTCTGTTTTTATCCGTCGTTTATTAGATTATTATTCCTCTAGTTAAAAATTTGTTTTAGACGATGGGGTGTGGGCTCAGCAAACGAATTGGGGAGCTGAGGTGGAGCTCCTCCCCCGACGGGAACACCCTCCCCCCGGAAGACAGATCGGTGTCGTCGGTGATTGATTCCCAATGTTGCAGAAATCGCGCCTAGGCGGTGATTAAACGCTCATCGGAGGTCTGCTGCCTGGATTTTGGCAAATCGGTCAGACTAGGCGGTAGTGGTAAAAATCAGTAAAAAATAGGACCTAATCGGTCAAAATTGGACCAGATCGATCTAATGGAATGAGTTCTTACCTCGTTTGGAACCAAAATTGAACTAAAATTTGGGCTACGACTTCTTTCTTGTGCGCCATGTCTAATGAGAGGGGAAGAGTGGCCGCATAGTGAAAGAGATTGGTGGGTTAGGTTTAATTAAGTTTGGGTATTTTAACATTTAACCCCCTCTATCTTTCACAACTTTACATATAGTTCCCAAACTTGTAAATTTGTATATAAAAAGTATAAAGTTAACTATATATTATTCCATATACAAATAAGTAACTTTTTCATGCATAAACACTTGTAAGTTATGCTTTGGAGATTTTTCAAAAAAAAACTTGATTTTTTAGTTTTAACTCAAAGGTTTTTACCTTTTGCACTTTTAACCCTACAAAATTTGTTTTTTTCACTTTAACTCAAAACTTTTCATTATTTGCAATTTAACTTCACAACTTTTGTCAATTATACTTTTCCTCTTTGGTTTAACGTTTTTACGTTCCGTTACGTATAGTTCTAATTTTTTCGAATTAATAAGACGCAAATAGTTCTAAATTTTTCGAGCTAATAAGACGCAACGTACGAGTGTGGTTCAACTTTTTTATGTTTTGTTTCAAATTTTGCAAGTTAACATGGCGCAACGTGCATGTGTGGTTCAACGTTTTTACCTCTATTTTTTCATGTTTGACAGGTTCGTTGCAACACGTAGATCCTAGGTCGAGTCAGTGTTGGTGGTCGATCACGGTTGTGTGACATTAGTACTATTTGACACCGTTTTACGCCCCGCTGCAACGCAGGGTGTGCTTTGGGGGTTTCCAAAGAAAAAATGGTTATGCATATGGGGAAGAGGAAGGGAGAACCACACCTTACTGAGACCATGTGTAGTCGTTGGGGTGAATAATGCCCCACCCTTGGGCGTTATGCGCCATGTGACAGTACAGTCAGCAATGAGGCGTTTTTCTAAAATAGGTGTAATGAGGATGTGAGTATTATGTTAATAGTTGTGTAAAAAATTAAATAAATAAAAAAACATGGAAAAGAAATTGATTGGCCAAAGGAAAAGGAGATAACTCTCATTGGTCAACTTATTTCTTTACTGGCGTGAAATATAAAACGCCTCAACTCATTTTTTGCAAAAAAACGCCGAAACACGCCGGCAGGGGTGGGGGTTTGGCGTTTTCGGGCGTGTTTGGGGGGGAGAAAACGCCGGATAACGGCGGCTACGGGTGATCTCATGGGAAAAAATGATTGAGGTGAAAAAAAAATATGACGGGACACCTAGATGAACATGGAGGGATAACCATACCCCGTGGCGTTAAAAAGATAATAGTTACGAGCCCATCAATTTTGAATTTAAAAAAGTAAACAACTTTTGGGATAGAGTAAATTGCCATTTTAGTCCCTGAGTTTTGTCCAAATTTGCCAGTTTAGTCCAAATAGTTTTTTTTGTGCATCTGGGTCCCTGACTTTTACATTTTGTTGCCATTTTGATCACTTTGCCTAACTCCATCCAAAAACTCCATCTTTAACCAGGGGTATTTTGGGGATTTTCATTTTAAATGTTTTTAATTGCCATTTTGATCCAATTCCAAAAAATCAAAAAAAATTTCAAAAAATCAAAAAAATTCCAAAAAATAATAAAAATTCTAAAAAATCCAAAAAATTCTAAAAAATCCAAAAAATCCGTTTTGGAGCGAACCGTTTCGACCCGTACCGTTTCGAAGCTGAACCGTTTCGACGCGAACCGTTTCGACCCGTACCGTTTCGAAGCCGAACCGTTTCAAGCCGAACCGTTTCGACCCGTACCGTTTCGAACCAAACCGTGCCGTATCGAACCGAACCGTTTCGAGCTGAACCGTTTCGACGCGAACCGTTTCGACCCGTACCGTTTCGAAGCCGAACCGTTTCGACCAGTACCGTTTCGACCCGTACCATTTCGACCCGAACCGTGCCGTATCGAACCGAACCGTTTCGAGCTGAACCGTTTCTAACCCGAACCGTTTCGAGCTGACCCGTTTCGAACCGAACCGTTTCGACCCGTACGGTTTCGAACCAAACCGTGCCGTTTCGACCCGTACGGGTCGAAACGGTACGGGTCGAAACGGCACGGTTCGATACGGCATGGTTCGGTTCGAAACGACTCGGTTCGATACGGCACGGTTCGGTTCGAAACGGTACGGGTCGAAATGGTTCGGCTTGAAACGGTTCGGGTCGAAACGGTTCGGTTCGAAACGGCTCGGTTTGGTACGGCACGGTTCGGTTTGAAATGGTACGGGTCGAAACGGTTCGGCTTCGAAACGGTTCGCGTCGAAACGGTTCAGCTCGAAACGGTTCGGTTCGATACGGCACGGTTCGGTTCGAAATGGTACGGGTCGAAACGGTTCGGCTTGAAACGGTTCGGCTTGAAACAGTACGGGTCGAAACGGTTTAGCTTCGAAACGGTACGGGTCGAAACGGTTTGCGCCAAAATGGATTTTTTAGAATTTTTTGGATTTTTTTAGAATTTTTATGATTTTTTAGAATTTTTATTATTTTTTGGATTTTTTTTGATTTTTTGGATTTTTTTTGATTTTTTGAATTGGATCAAAATGGCAATTAAAAACATTTAAAATGAAAATCCCCAAAATACCCCTGGTTAAAGATGGAGTTTTTGGATGGAGTTAGGCAAAGTGATCAAAATGGCAACAAAATGTAAAAGTCAGGGATCCAGATGCACAAAAAAACTATTTGGACTAAACTGGCAAATTTGGACAAAACTCAGGGACTAAATTTACTCTTTGGGATATATTTCCATCCTTTCGCTTGGCTCCTCATACAATTTAGATTTATTGTAGAAGACGACGATATTTCCACAGCTCCTACACTCGCCAAACTTTTTTTCCTATTCGACCAAGATCTATCTGTTCCATCCAGCTTTTCTCTCGTCATCGATCGGTATGATTTTCATCACTTTATGTAATATATTCTTAGATGCGCATCATTTAATCTGATTACTTTAGATCGTTTAAACTTTTTTATCTACGTGTCAAAACGTTCAACGATTATCTCCAGGAATACGTGAATTTTGTTGTGTTATATATATTAAATCATTTAGTTTTTGTTTAATTTGATTTTTATCTAATTACTTGTGTTTGCTGACTTACTGACATAAATTATAAAAAAAAAACGAGGAGTAAAGTCCCTCTTGAGTCCTGTGGTTTGTGCATTTTAACCATTTGAATCTAAAAACCAAACTTGTCTTGATTTGAGTCCCAGTGGTTTCTAATTTTAACCATTTGAATCCAAAACGTAAACAACATTCAAATTAGAAACATTTGGTTTTTGGATTCAAATGGTTAAAATTAGAGACCACAGGGACTCAAATGGTTAAAAGTAGAAACCACAGGGACTCAAATCAAGACAAGTTTGGTTTTTGGATTCAAATGGTTAAAATACACAAACCAACACAAAAATGACTTTAAACGAGAAAAAATAGATGAAAAAACGTTGAACCCCACACACACGGCATGTTAACTCGGAAAATTTAGAACGAAACATTAAACGGAAAACTTGCGAAAGATGAAAAGTATAAGGGACCAAAGTTGAAAGTTAAAAAGTGTTGGGGTTCAATTGCAAATGATGAAAAGCTTTAGGTTAAAAGTAAAAAAAAATAAAAATCGAAGGGGCTAAATTGCAAAAGATAGAAACTTTTGAATTATAAGTGAAAAATCAAACTAATCAAAGGGTTTAAATTGCCAAAGATTGAAACTTTAGGGCTATAAAGAAAAAATCCATTTTTTTCTAAAACTCCCAAAACCAATGGTACAACCACAATATGCACCTACATGTTGCTTATTTATAGTTTATAATTTATAATAAGTCAATATGCAGCTATGTTACTTTTTTTGTCTTGACTTTCCTGTATAAATTTTGTTAAAAAAAGAGTTGCGTTCAAAATAAAGTATATATTTAGTAGCGTGAGCTGCAACATAACCAATTACGATATTCGGTACCGATATCAGTATTAGAGTAAGCGGCACCGGTATTTTTATGGTTTTGGATCGATAAAACACATGTCGATAGGCAACTTTGTTGGGAATTCCGAACAATGAAACGCTTGCAAGGCTCAAGGCGGGTTTTAAGGAGTGGTTAATTATAGATTATTAAATGTGATTATGAGACTTTACTTTTTTGGTTGCTGAAGGTGATTCATTCATGGATTACTTCTTTTCATAGGCTATTGTGGTTGGTGCTTGTTACTTAGCTGTTTGTTATTTACTATGAAATTAGGGCTTGATGCAGGACAGAAAATGGAGTGATAAACCCATGAAGAATTAGTTTTTATGGGTTTAATACCAAACAACTCACTAAGATTTCTTAAACATCACTTATGAGCCACAGAGAATGTTTGTAACTCAGGCTTCTAATAATCATTCCTGTGGTTGATATATCCTATGCAGTTAATGTGGTAAAATATCGGATATCGGTCAAGGACCGATATTTGAAATATAGGTTATCCCGGTGAGATATCGGTAATTTTAATATAATGCAGAATTTTATATATATAGCAATTTAACACCAATAATTTAGTGATAATCAGTGATATATCGGTTATATCGGTCTATATCGCCGATAATATCGGTACTGATATTTGACACCGATATTTTACTAAGGGACCGATATAACCGATATATCACCGATATTAACTGCATAGGATATATCTGTATTCTAAATGTAACAATATATAAAAACATATGTTTACCTTGACAACATTTATCCTACTAAGAATCAGATAAATACAAAAAACTATCTCTAAAACTATGATCCTTGCTCGGCATTTATGAAGGAACAATGTCCCTTGCTCGGCCTCATCATGAAGAAAATAGTCGATTTCGTGGTGATTTCAGATCTTCCTTCGGAAGAAATCACCCTCACATGTATGGCACAACCTTTACCACCAACAGGCATTACAATAATAATAACCACAGAACAAACTTCAACAACTTGCGCGACTTCTCAAATGAATCTAGACAGCAGTATAACACCTACAGCAACGTTGATCCTCAACTTTTACCTTCTCATAAGAGGAGGAAGTTTTCCGCCACTAATTGGGAAGGTAACGGTGCATCATATAATCAATCGTGTACATACGAATATCCTGCTTCAAGCTTCAAGGCCTCGTTCCTTCCTCCTGCAGCGTCTGACGTGAATGCTAGAGTATGTACATCTACTAGCCATAAACGTGACCGTAACACTTTTGAAGATGAAGATGCTGAATTTATGTCACGAGATGAAATCGAGAGGTTTTCTCCTTCCAGAAAAGACGGTATTGATTCTCTGCAGGAAACGCATTTGCGGTACTCTTATTGTGCGTTTCTTCAGAACCTTGGACTTCGTCTTGAACTGTAAGTGAAGCATTTGTAGTTTCGTTAGAAGTTAGGCAATATTAACCTTTGTCATAGTGTGTTTTCTTGTTATTTGACGAGATTTTTTTGATTTGTTGACAGGCCACAAACAACTATCGGAACTGCTATGGTTCTATGCCACCGGTTTTTTGTCCGGCGGTCACATGCATCCAATGATAGATTTGTAAGTTATTATTTCTTTATGGTAAAGAAATAAACATAGCAATGCTTAAATATGTTAAGGTTCTTGGCTAAGAGAATCTATTAAACAATGATATCAAATATAGAGGCCGGTTATTGTACAATATGGCTTAACGTACGAAGCGTGCGAGATTCTATATCAACATGCGAAATTGGTTTATAACATGCGATTTTGGTATTTTTTAACATCATGCGAAAATTGTTTTTTTTGTTTTGTTTTTTTTTTTTTTATAAACATGCGATTTTTCATTTTGTTTTGAACATGCGATTTTCATTTTCTCTTAACATGCGATTTTCATTTTTTTTAACATAACGTGTGAATTTGATATTGCGTACACTTCGTATGTTAAGCCATATTGTACGATACACTTAGTATATCGTACAATATACCTTAGTACGCGATGGCAAAATCGCACGTTACGTTACCAAAAATGAAAATCGCATGTTGTGAAAAACTAAATATCGCATGTTATAAAAAAAATTAAATTCGCATGTTCAAAAAAATCATATGTTAAAAAAAATTTCAAAATCGCATGTTGATACTGCATCGTGTACGCAGCGTACATTAAGGCAATTTGTACAATATACCCGCCTTTTGTTTTTTTATCTTTAATTTTTATACGTTTAACTCAATACTTTTACATCTTTTACAATTTAACCACCAAACCTTTTCAATTTCAATTTTAGTTCCCTATACTCTTCATTTTTTCGTTTTACGTTTCAATCGAAATTTTGCGAATTAACATGCCACAATGTGCGTGTGTGGTTCAACGTTTTTACGCTTATTTTTTCCCATTTAACGGCTCCGTCGCAACGCGCTGGTCCTAGATCGACCTAGTTATTATTTTCTATGTTTTACGTTTCGCTTGCGTGGTTCAACGTTTTTACGTCTCCTTTTCGTCCGGTTTTAATTTTTTTCGTTCTTTATTTCTTTTTTGATACAAGCTTTTTCGGTGTTGGTGGTCGCTGGTGGTGGTGTGCCATTGGTGCTACTTGACACGGTTTTACGCCCCCTGCCGCAACGCTTAATACTAGTTCCATCTTCATCTTATTATTATTAATTTTTTTTTCTGGGTACCCCGGTGATTTTGTTTAGTTTTGTTTTGTATATGCTTACGAAATTACGTTTTTTATGAACTTGTAAGATTATGATACATAACTAACTCTTGAAACTTTTGTGTCATCATCCTACAGTTGATTGCAACTGCTGCTCTATTCCTTGCTGCAAAGTCCGAAGAGACACCTTGCCCTCTGAACAACGTCGTAAGAGTATCCTCCGAAATTTTCCACAAGCAGGATTTTAATTTACTCTGCTATTTACTCCCTGCGGTAGGTACACAACTTTCAGTTAAACTGAATTTTGCTACAAACACGTACGATAATTTAGTTATTTTTATGCTTCTTTATGTCTGATGCACCATGTTTTAACAACAGGATTGGTTTGATCAATACCGGGAGAAGGTAATTGAAGCGGAGCAAACGGTTTTGACTACTCTAAACTTCGAGCTTACTGTGCAGCATCCGTATGCGCATCTTACATCCATGCTTGACAAATTAGGGCTTGCACAGTCACTTTTGGTCAATCTGGCTTTGAGCTTGGTCAGTGAAGGGTAAGCCGTCGTATTTCTTGTTTTTTAACAACGCTTTTTATATGATTGAAATATATATATTTCAAAGTTGATGGTCCTCGTGCTGGTTGCTTCACTCTTTGAAAGAACGGTGGTTCTCATGTTTGAATAGATTAAAAGGGAGTAACGAGAGTTTAGCGAGAGCTTCGGGATTCAACACGATGTAAAAGTAGTTGAAGTCACTGGTTTGATTAGCCCCGTCTTAAAGTATTGAACCTGAAACAAACCGCATGTGTTTGCTTGTTTTACAAACTCAGCGTTTGAAACACCCCTGTTCACAGTCCCTACTCATCCGGTTTTCCCACTGTGATACTCGACAATATGTTCCCAGGGATATAACGGAATGCTGGCTTTCCTCGTGAAGGGTGTATTTGTTTCGATTTCGAAATCATTTGTCAGCGTATTCATACAGGGGCCAGGTATTTTAAATCATATGTCAGCCGGTTTTTTGAAAAGATTGTGCTTCGGTCTACTTGTTTCATTATCTAATTGACCGTCACTTGATTTTGAAACTTTTCCGTGTCATGTTTCTTCCCAGAGTGAAATTCAACATAGTTTCTGATTTTTCAACGGTCTTAGTTCTGGTTGATAGGGTTAAACCCTAAAAGAGAAGAACTAGGAGAATATTTGGAGAAGATAGGAGAATTTCAAACTTCAAATCTGATTTCCTTTCTTCATATTACATACATAAAAATAACCCAAACAATTACATTAGACTCCCTAAACTACTAATAATTAGTAAAATACCCCTAAACTATTATTCTTCACGTAACACTGGTTTTGTGGAACACGACTGCTGTTTAGGCGGGGTGTTTATTGGATATATTTTGTGGTGTTTCATTACTAGGGGAGTTCTTAGGGTTTCGGATTTTTCACTGGGAAAAAGTGATCCGATAACTGACCCATTTTAAGTTTGGGTTGGTCAGGTTCAGGTTATTCAGGTTCGGTTAGTTCGGTTTTCAGGTTTAGATGTAAAATCATTAAAAAAAAAATACATAATGTTAACAAAATTCAAGCATAATTTGACAATATGATGATGTTCAAAAGTCCCAAAACATAATGTTCCAAATACCAGAGACTCCAAACCAAAATAAGTCTATTAAAAAAAGACATTAAATGTTCGGGTTCTTTTTCAGGTTTTTCGGGTCAGGTTGTTCGGTTTTTCAGGTTGGTGGGGTTTCGGTTTTTCGGGAAAAGGTGACTCGATAACCAACCCATATAAGGTTCGGGTTTTTCTCACTCTAGTAGTTGATGTACACACCTATTGTTGTGTGGTCCTGTCAGTCATGATCTTGCTACATGGCACTATGGCAGGTATGTCGGGTTGGGTAATGTGTCATAATGGGTTGGGTTGACCCATGAAAACTTTCTTGTTCGTTTATTTTGAGTTACATAGCTAAAATGTCAAGTATGGTTACAAAAATCAATACTAAACTACTGATCCATTTTTTTTTAATTTGAAGCATTTTAGGAGGTTTTAGACCTTAGAGCATAATTTGAACAACATATAAATCGTGTTCGGCCCATTTTGTTTTTGGTTTTTCCTATTGTACTCGCTATCAATAACATGTCTTAAATTGACTCATTTCCACATAATCCTGTATTATGAGGCTGTTATTCAGTTATTGACACCAGGAGTAGTGTTGTCAAGATGTGCATCTAGCGAGGTCAATATTGCGTAAATAAATATTCATAAGGTATAATCATAACTTTATTGGTAATTTGTCACTTGACTTGTCCTTATGACCAACAGTACATATTGATCAATGTACTAGTTGGTAACCTCATCATCTTAATGACAGCAACTGTACAAGTGGTTTGATGATTGAGAAGCAATTGAAAAAGAACGTGTCCAGTAGGCGGTAAGGTTTGTGTTGTGTGAAGTGTAAGCACTAGAGGTGGCAAGAGGGGCGGTTTGCGTTTGTTGGGTAATGGGTTAAAACGGGCTGGACGATCTTAAAATGTGTCAAAATGGGTTTGTTGGGTCGGGTTGTGCTGACCGCAAATACGCTTTTTTTTTTTTTTTTTTTAAGATTTACAAATAATTAATGTTTTAACTTTGATAAGAAAACTATATTGGTGATATCATAATCTGATTCCGAATGGAAACAGTTGAGGAGGTATCAGGTATGTATTATTGTATTTTGAGTATATTCTTGGCGACTTTTGGTCTTGTTTACCCATATTTTTCTAACAAAAAAAATTACTCATTTAACGTGTTGGAGGGGAAGTATAACCCAAATTAACATGTTTACCGGTCAACGGGTCGAACTTGTGATCTGCAATAAAGCACATTTTTCACTTGGGAGAAAACATTTTTCACTTGTGTGTCCAGTAAAGCCATTCCTGCATTTGCTTAGAGCTTCTGCTTAAACAAACCTTGCTTAAAACTTACAAGTTTTACGGCTTCAAAGTGGGTACTGGTTTGGCGGTGTAGATGAGCCATCCTTGGTTTTAAAAACCGCGCCTGGTGATTGGATAATGCCTTAGGATCTTGAGGCTGCGCCTCATGCATGCCTGGGTCAAAGTTAGGATGTGTAGGAGGCTGATATGTAAAAACAACCAAAGTGACGAAGAAATTATGAACGGTTTACTTGATAAAAAAAGGGTATGTAAAAGAGATGCAGCTTTTGGTCGTACATAGAACAATGTATCGGAGCGTTTATCACCTTTTAAAACCAAGTAGACATGGTCAACACGGAGTGTAGAATCGTGTTTTTATATGCTAATGACACTATCAGCATTTCTGCCCAACATACCTGGAAAAATGTTCACCAGATGCCGTGCTGCTTCTTTTTTGGTAAGAGAAACTAGCATTAGTCTGCTCTGCTTTTCGGGGCACTTGATTCAACGTTTCATATGCTCACATTACGTTACACTTTTGGTAATTACTAAAAACTTTGAAGCCGATGTTTGTCTTTATTTAACATATGAATTTGTGCTAGATCTTGATGGTTCGTTTTATTGCTACAAATGATATGTTAATCATCAGATGGTTGTTTAATAGTATTCATAGCTTTTTTCGTTTTATGTTACCCTACTAAATTGATTAAATTCTTGTGTAGGCTGCGTAGCTCACTTTGGCTTCAGTTCAAACCGCATCAGATTGCTGCTGGAGCCGCATATCTTGCTGCAAGATCCTTAAATATGGATCTTACTTCATGTCAAAACGTTTGGCAGGAATTCTACACACCGCCATCTGTGCTCAGGGGTATGTAATTTCATTTATGTCTCAGTGGGTCAGGCGAGTTGGGTAACGGGTCGGCTTGATTAGTAAAAATATTTACTTTAGGAGACCTTTAAACTGTTAGATCTGTTTTTTATATTAACCAACCACAATCATCGTATTCATTAGCAAATGGGTTGAAATTGTCTGTGCGTATAAATCATCGTATACATATGGTAATATTATTTTCTTGTTGCAGATGTTGTTCAGCAGTTGATGGAGCTGTTTTAGATGATAACCTGGAAGATGGTCAGATTTGATGCCTCTGCTGGTGTCGTCGTATCTGCGTGCCATTATCAGGTCAGAACATCAGAGGTTGATATGGATGTATATTCAAAGCCGTAAGCAGTGTTTATTCTTTGAGTTTAAGATATTGTAGGTTTTGATACGCCTTTCAGTTTGGTGCCGTGTTGGTGCGTCTTAGAGGTGGCAGTATGTTCATGCCAAAACAGATTCGGGTCAAAATGATTGAAACGAGCCATACAATTTGTATTTGACCCGATCATATTTCACTTTTAACAAATGTTAACACTGAATCTTAAATTGATCGAGTCTTTAGAGCGTTTTGGTGCACAAACGCGCAAATGTCTATAAACGTGTCTGATCACTTAACACATCAACATCCTTCTAATAACTTGTAAACTTTACCCAATGTGTTTATTTCATAAACATCCTTGTCTTTTTCACAAATCTTCAACCTTTTCTTTTTTATAATCATTTTATTTGTTATAATAAACTACTTAGTTTTTAGGATCATCTAAATAAATATAAAATAATAATTAACTTGTTATTTATAATTATTATTAAGGGAAAGGATCAAATAGGAAGTTTATTTTGGCTAGGATAGGAAGCAATAGGATTAGGACATGTGGCAAAATTTAAAATAAAGAGGAAGAGTATTTTAGTCAATTTTATCCTTTCTTCTTCCTTTTCAAAACCCAATAACTTCAAAACCCACCATCTTTAACCATTTCTTCACTTTCTATCTCAATAATCACTACATTATAGTGCGATTTTCGTCACCAATCAATGATTCAAACACCCGATCAACGTGTTCTTCAGCTTTTTTGAAGAAAACCCAGTTTAATTTCATACAAAATCTCGTTTTTTCTGGTGATTGTGAAGATAATCACTCGATCCGTTCGATTCGAGCGCTGATAAGTGTTTCAATCATTCAAAATTCGTCAATTATTGAAGAAATCACTTCGGTCCATGTAAGAAATTCTTTAATTTCATTTTTACGATCTGGGTTTTTGATTTAGTCATTGTGTTTTACGATCTTGGCGGGGGTCCAGGGGCAGCGCCCCTGATAGCGGGGTCCCAGGGGCGGCAGCCCCTGGCTAGGGTTGAAATTTTTTTTTCGATTAAATTGCTTTAATAAAAATTTGCCTCTGGAAAACTGCATTCGTAGTTCAGACAATTCACAGACAAATTCTCTAGAAAACTGTAAATTTATAGTAAGTTTTATGCCATTGCGTTTTTAGAACTGCATTCCTGGTTCAGACAATTCACAGACAACTATTGTCCTGGTTCGATGCGTTTTAGAGAGAACACTTTCTTTGGTGTTTTTATGCCATTGCGTTTTAGAACTAAGACATTTTATGCGTTTTCTGGTCATTGTATTTTAGAAAAACACATTTTTTAAGTGTTTTTAGTCATTGCGTTTTAGGTAAAACACATTTTTAGGTGTTTTTAGTCCATTGCGTTTTACAGAAAACACTTTCTTTTGTTTTTTTAGGCCATTGCGTTTTAGAAAGGAAACATTTTTAAGTGTTTTTTGACCATTGCGTTTTATAAATAAGACATTTCTTTGTGTTTTTTGGTGCATTGCGTTTTAGGTAAAACACATTTTTATGTGTTTTCAGTCAATTGCGTTTTAGAAAACAGAAATTTTAAGTGTTTTCTGTCCATTGCGTTTTAGAAATAAGACATGTGTTTGTCTTTTTGGTGCATTGCGTTTTAGGTAAAACACATTTTTATGTGTTTTCAGTCCATTGCGTTTTAGAAACTACACTTTCTTTTGAGTTTTTAGGCTATTGCTTTTTAGAATTAAGACATTTCTTTGTGTTTTCTGACCATTGCGTTTTACAAATAAGACATTTTTTTTGTGTTTTTGGTGCATCGCGTTTTAGAAAAATGTCATTTTTTAGGGTTTTTTTTCCATTGCGTTTTACGCAACTGTGTTTTTTTCCATTGCGTTTTACGCAACTGGGTTTTCAAAAAAAAATTTCGAAAATATAGCAATAGTATACTTGTTTTAAAGATAAAAAACGCTCGTTTTTTTGTGCAATTTTTATAAAAAAAATAATGTCGTATGAAAAGTTATTAATGTTTAAAAAATGGGGCGAATTGGAGGAGAGAGAAACTATTGCCTTGGATTGACTAGAATACCCCTAAACAAACTCAGGCGCTTCTTTTCTTCCCTTCAATTTCCCTGATTTAATCTTAGTCCTTGATTAACTAAATGGATGGTCAAGATCACTTTCTAGCCTTCTTAGCCAAATAAATCTCCTATTGTATCTCCACCCTTATTATTAAAACCAAAAGAATACAAGATAAGAAAGAAAAAAAAAGATTAAAAAAACACAAATTTGTTGGTGAAGAAAAAAGATGATTTTTTTTTGAATGGCTAATTTTTTTAATTCCCTGTCGTTGTAAGACTTTCTTATTTAAATCAATAATCATATCTATACATATAATAAAGTAAACCAATGTGTGCCACGTGTCATTAATTGAAGGCACCTATTTTTGGGTTTTCTCGCCTTTCTTTCATATTTATTTTCTAATAATTTATCTTCTAATTTGTAAATAATATTAAATAGAAAAATGTTTTAGTAATTGTAGATAATATTAAATAGAACAACGTTAATCTGATAATTATAAAATTTAAAAAGGGTTTCACGCTTTTTTGGATTTTATTAAAATTCATGACTACATTATATAATTATAAGCTTGAATATATGTGTCAAAATTAAAAATTATTCTTCAAAAATTCAGTAACATCCGTACTCTATATATACATTTAGAAAAACTTAAAAAAAATTGTAGATAATAATACTAAATAGAAAAATGTTAATTGAATAAAAAAAATACAGGATATCATCAAATGTATATCGATTAATTAAATGAGTATACACATGCATGGGCGGTGATAAGGGTGTGTGGGGAGGACCACCGCACAAGGTCTGTGATTTCGATTGGCACGTGTTTTTTTTTATAAAAAAAATCCGATATATATGTTAATTTTTTAAATAGTATACCTTTACCAACTCAAAGATAGGCTCATTTACAAAACAATTTTTATTGTTTGGAAGTTAGCCCATTGACATTAGCTTTAGTGAGCCAAATACCCATTTAATTTTAAAATTAAATAATAATAATAATAAAACATTACGGAAGAACAAAATTTTTCGAATTTTTATTGTTTGGAAGTTAGCCCATTGGCATTAGCTTTAGTGAGCCAAATACCCATTTGATTTTAAAATTAATAATAAAACATTAAGGAAGAACATATTTTTTCGAGCTCAAACAGGGTACATGAATTCTCAGAAACGCCTTTGTACACATGTATGAGATTTTTTTACTATTATTATTAGTTTCATTATTTATCAAAAATATATAAATGTCTTTATCTTTGATTTACCTTTACAAGAATATTTATTATATAATTTAAATTGTTCAACCCGTGTAACACACGGGGAACTAACCTAGTTGTCACATATATGATAATCAAGATAAACGTCATGTATTAAGATTATCAAGATAAATGTCTACAATACGTACTCAAATATCACAAATTTTATATCCAAATCAAAGATGAACATCCTATATTTATTGTTGGGCAAAGGACGTTGCCCGGAAAAGTATATAAATCACAAAACACTAGCACCATCCAAAGGGGTATGGCATACCCCCGTATCATAATCACCCAAAACAAGCTTTGGAGATAAAAATAAGAAGCCAAACACCCCATTCTAAGGGTTCGTAAAGTTGTATTCCTACTTTGGGTTGCATACGAGTTTTCTATTACAAAAACACAACAAAACATTGGTACAACTAGGTTCCACAAAAATCAAATTACATTTATGTCATGAGGTTTTGCCGAAACTAATTCAATTCGACATTATAAATGTTCTTTTTTATCTACAATCGCGTTTAGGGTTGTAAACGAATCGAACGTTCAGCAAACAGTTCGTGAACCGTTCGGTGGAAAGTTCGTTTATGTCCGTTCGATTAGCTTAACGAACGAACACGAACAGAAAATTCCGTTCGGTTAGCTTAGCGAACGAACGAACACGAACACATGCTTCGTTCGTTCGACTGCGTTCGTGAACGTTCGATAATATGTTCGGTTACGTTCGTTCATATTCGTTCGTGTTTGTTTGATTATATTAAAAAAATAATAAACAATAAACCTTTTATCTATTAAAAACTTGAAACTCTATTTTTTTTTCTAAGTTAGCTAAAATTTGGACATTCTAAACCATTTTTTGGGATAATTATGTCTAAGTTAGTTAAATTTGATTCATTGTTTGGTAGTTTAGTAGACTTCTTGTGTTTTGATTTATCATTTGATGCTTGTGTTTAACTACTTATATAATGTTTAAGGATCAATATTTTTATTTTTTATTTTCAAGTTAAATGTTCATTTTCGTTCGTTTTTATTTGCTTATGTTCGTTTGTGTTCGAGACCAGTGTTCACGAACTGTTCGTGAACAACTGCATTTTCTTAACGATCGAATACGAACATAATATGTTCAGTATGCGTTCGTGAAAAGTTCGTGAACATGTTAATTTCCTTAACAAACGGACACGAACATGACCATGTTCGTGTTCGTTCGGTTCGTTTACAGCCTTAGTCGCGTTAAAGGGTCCACTGGCTCCAAGCCTTGTGGACACTAAGAGTGTATGGGGTGGGTGTGGCAAACCATGGGGTGAATGAGTTTGTCGTGCGGGGAACACCGCCGCCATCAAACTTTACCACGGTGATGAAGATGATTTCGGTGATTATTCACCGCACAAGGAAGAGGAGAATGATTTGGTTAATGATGGGGCCCACTCCTTTTCAACCAATCGCAATTCTTTCTTTGGTTTTTTATATTTAAAAAAATAGTTTACCTCTCTTCAAGAGAGGTGACCACCTCTTATGTTTTATTTTAGTGCAAGAGGGGACTCAGAAAAAGGAATTGACATGACAAGAAGTGATTAGATGGGTGGAGGACTTTACCTATCCTCAAGAGGTGACCACCCCTTACACTAGGCCACAATATATGTATGGCATGGTCTATTCGCACACGTCCTTAGTCTATTTAAACACTCAAAGCGCCCCGCTATGGCCAAAGTGGGGCGCTTTGGTGTAAAGTCAACAGACAAGATCTGACAGGTTCAGTCCTTGTCTGTTGACTTTACATCAAAGCGCCATGCTTTGGCCTAAGCTCGGCGCTTTGTTTTTTTTTTTTTTTTTTCCAAAGCGCCCCGCTTTGGCCTAAGCTCGACGCTTTGGGTTTTTTTTTTTTTTTTTTTTTTTTTACATTTTGGGCGTATTTTTGACTGGTGACTGGTCTACGTTTAAGTTCAAATTTTACATTTTTGGTCCAAATTTTACAATATTTAATTTGTTTGTGCACATATATCTAAAGGTGAAGTCCCATCTCAATATTTAATTTGTTGAGGCATCTCACTGTCGCGTACAACCCTTTCCAACTCTTTGACTAGTCTCATCCGTGCTATAGTATACATTTAGCACTTCTTGTGGGCTCCACAATGCCACTTGCCACAATGAAATATAGTATACATTAGGGTGTAGGGAGTGGTTATGTGACAACTCAAATTTCCAAGATTTCTATTTCGTATTTATTGCACGATCATGTATTAATTGCCATGAAATTATATATGTTTTGATTGTTTGATTGTGTATAGTTGTTGATTATTTGTGAAACTTGTAAATGTGTAAACTTGGTGGTGGAATTATGAAATAGTTGTGAGATGGTGTACTATTGTAAATTATATTAGTTAGGGGTGTAGAGAGCCATTAGTGAACTTGATTATACTTAACCCTAACCCCTAAATTCACTAATCACTTTTCACCAAAACCAAAGCACGTATTCTCGTTTCTTTGGCTCTAGCAATCATCACCAAGATAATCATCACAAGTTTGATCACTCTACTTCTCTAGAATCATTCAAGGTAATTGTTTAATCATTGTTAATGATTTGTGCTTGATTGTTTATCGATTTCTTGATTCTTATGTTCTTTGAAAACCCTAGTTCTTCATGTGATAGGTTGTGATTTGGTTTGATTCTGAACTATTGATGATAATGATTAGTCGTATGATTGCTAGATGGTTCCTATAATGATATAGTTCGATTGTTGTTGAGCATGAATGGATTGATCATGATTCTGCCGTCATATGTTTTGATTTAGGGTTTGTTGAATGAAGAACGTAACTGATTTGATCGTTCCCTGTATTGGAATTCATGATTTGATATTGTCTGAGTATAATTGAGTTGTAAAGGTCCGAACATAATAAACATAGATTGGTCCGAACTTAATGTGACTTCATATGGCCCGAACTTATTTGATTGAATATGGTCCGAATATAATGAATTTCAGTGGACCGAGTTTATTTAAATCAACAATGGTCCGAGTTTAATCAAAATGACTTTGTCCGAGTTTAATCTTCAATATTGGTCCGAGTTTGTTTATTGGGCCGAGTTTAAATATTGGTCCGACTTTAATTACTTAATTGGTCCGAGTATATTGATCCTTAGTGGTCCGAGTTTAATTGTTCGTCCATTTGGTCCGATCTTAAAAGATTTCAAGTGGGCCGAGTTTAATTCTTTGATTCTTGTCCGAGTTTAACAGGGGCAGCCCCCCCCCCCCCCACTCTCTTGTCCGACCTTTAATGGTCCGAACTTCATGCTCACCTTATCTAGACCGAGTTTACTTGTAATGTCTTGCCTGAGTTTGATTGTGATATGTTGAATGCTTACATACAATCACGAGTTTACTTGTTACTTGGTTTTACATGCTAAGATACTGCTTGTACGGTGTGATACAATAACAGCATGTTCTGTTCTACGTGATGTGATATCTATGTTGATGTAATGGTGGTATATTACTGTGTTGATGTGCAAACCATGTTAGTTGAGTGTGTAAGCGATTATCAAACTCAGTTGATTGAACGCCAAGACTTGCAAACCCTAATTGATAACGGATTTCAAACACTTACATTATATCCTGTGCAATATATCCTAGGTCGTGTATAACGGACTTAGGCCATTGTTAAACCCTAGAGCATAGCATACCGAGCAAACCAAGGTGAGTTCACACTCTTACTAAGGCATGGGATTCCCGGGTCGTGGGAATGGGTTAAAGGTTTCAATTGACTTATAACGTACAAACGCTTTTCCTAGACTATCACCTATCATGGTCCTCGGATGTCAGGACGGTTCCGTAGGTTGGGATAACACCTACGTGGTTCCGTAGGTTGGATAACACCTACGTGGTCATATGCCAATTACTATCCTCGATACAAAGGATACGCACGTAAAACCTACGTGTACGCATTACTTACTTCTTCCGTAGGTTGGGATAACACCTACGTGGTCATACACTAATTACTATCCTCGATACAAAGGATACGTGCGTAAAACCTACGCACACCTCATACGCACTACTGTTCTCGGACGAAGAACAGGGATAATACGAATAGTCTAGTGGTCACATAACATGGGAAGCCCCCACTTGTATAACTTACTATTGGCCCAGTAGAGCCACCCGTTACTTACTGTTACGCACTTACTTACTGTGAACTCGCTCAACTAGTTTGTTGATCATTCTGTTACATGCCTTGCAGATCGTTAGGTACTTGGAGCTTGCACTGGAGAAGCGGGTCGTTGTGGACAAGGATCGTGGTTTCTACATTGAACTATTTGACATTTAAAACTATTAACTTTTGTTGGATTATTTACTATGCTTCCGCAACTTAAATTACGTTTTGATTGAAACATCAATCGTATTGAATGGTTTGTTTACATTTACTATACTTGACATTAATTACATGTTCAATATGATTGGTGGCTTGATCCTGGTCAGTCACGCTCCCAAGCGGTGATACTCCGCAGGTGGATTTTGGGGGTGTGACAGATTGGTATCAGAGCCATTGGTTATAGAGAACTTGGTTTTAATATGGGAAAACGTTTTTATTAAAACCAGACTATAACCAGAACAGTGCTCTCAACGATCCACAACGACGCTTCGCTCCACGTGCAAGGCTCGACATCCTAGGTAATAAGGTTTATGTTTATTGCCTACATGCTAGAACTGCATAGAACTTTGCTCGTAGTATGCTTACATTACTTTGCTCACTACTTGTTATTGCTTGAGAACACTTACGTGCTTACACTCTTCTGTCATCGCACTATTCGCGAACCTTTCTCACTTATGTTGCCTTTGATGTGAAGATCAATGGCCGCACGAATTAACATGACTCAAGCCCAGCTAGAGGCTCTCATTGCTACGG
Source organism: Helianthus annuus (assembly GCF_002127325.2). Classification (NCBI taxonomy): domain Eukaryota; kingdom Viridiplantae; phylum Streptophyta; class Magnoliopsida; order Asterales; family Asteraceae; genus Helianthus; species Helianthus annuus. Next base: position 59,009,153 of record NC_035441.2, on the reverse strand, counting down.
CGGTTGCAGCCGCTCAAGCAGGTAGTATATCCTGCAGTATAGACTCATACTAGGGTCTTTAGATCCTACACTAATTCTCGTATTTAACCTTGTCCTATTCGTACACAATAGGTCAACCTGCTCAGCAACAACCTGTGTGTACCTTCAAGAATTTCATGGATTGTCGTCCTAGCTCGTTCAGTGGCACGGAGGGAGCAGTTGGACTCCTCCACTGGTTTGAAAAGATCGAGTCGGTTTTCGAAATGTGTGAATGCCCTGAGGCTCGCAGGGTGAAGTTCGCCACTGGCACACTTGAAGGGATTGCGCTCACATGGTGGAACGCACAAGTGCAGATCTTAGGGTTGGCAGCTGCTAACGCCACACCCTGGAATGAATTCAAGGAACTGATCAAGAGGGAATACTGCACTAGAGAAGACATTCACAAGTTGGAGGACGAGTTGTATAACTTGAAAATGGTTGGTTCGGAAATCGAAGCTTACACCAAGAGATCAAATGAGTTGGCTGTGTTATGTCCAACTATGGTGGACCCTCCATACAAGCGTATTGAGTTGTATCTCAAGGGGCTTGCGCCAGAGATCCAGAGCCACGTGACGTCGGCTAACCTCAACAACATCCAGGAAATCCAGCGTCTCGCTCATCGCATCACCGACCAGGCAGTGGATCAGAACAAACTGCCAAAGCGTGTCAGCGCTACCGCTACTGCTACCGCTACTGCTTCTACTACACTTGCTACTCCCAGTGAAAGTAAGAGAAAGTGGGATGGGGATTCTAGCAAGGGATCGGCTGCAGTGCAGTCACAAGCTCAGCAGCGAAAGACGGACAGTTACCAGAGTCCCAGTCAGCACTCCTCAGGCAGCCACAGACAGGGGGGATATCGAGGGAACCTCCCAAAGTGTAACACCTGCAACCGACATCACAGTGGCCAGTGCAATAAGGGCCGTTGTCAAAGATGCCTCAAGATGGGTCACGAGGCCAAAGATTGTAGAAGCCCTCGCCCTGCGAACCAGAGCCAGCAGCAGCCTCAAGCACAGCAGAATCAGCAACAGGGCAACAAGGGGTGCTATAATTGTGGTGCTGAAGGTCACATCAAGAGACACTGCCCTCAGCTGAACAGGAACCAGTACAACAACAACCACAACAACAACCAGGGCAACGGGAACAACAACAACAACAACGGGGGAAACAACAACAATGGCAACGAGGCAAGAGGTCAAGCTTTCGTGTTAGGAGGAGGAGACGCAATGAACAATACTTGAACTTATAGCTTATCTTGGGTTTTCATTGTTATGTTTACGCTACTCAAACAAAGTTTGGTTTGAACATCACTTGTATTGGATTTTATGAATTATTTTAACTACTATACTTTAAGGTTGATATGATGAATGGTTTGATATTATTGAGCGCACCTGCCGTATTTATGGACCTTATGAACAGGGTGTGCAAACCCTATCTTGACAAGTTCGTCATTGTTTTCATCGACGACATTCTAATCTACTCCAAGAGTCAGGAGGAACACGAGCAGCACGTACGTCCTATTTTGGAACTTCTTCGAAAGGAGCAACTGTACGCAAGTTTTCTAAATGCGACTTCTGGCTTCGTGAAGTCCACTTCTTAGGCCACGTAGTGAACAAGAACGGGATCCATGTTGATCCATCCAAGGTAGATTCGATCAGGAACTGGCCTGCACCGCGCACACCAACGGAAATACGCCAATTCTTGGGCTTGGCGGGATACTACAGACGGTTTATCAAAGACTTCTCCAAGATCGCGCAGCCGCTTACTATGTTAACACATAAAGGTGTTGTGTACAGATGGGGTAATACGCAGGAAAATGCTTTTCAGTACTTAAAGGATAGATTATGCAGCGCACCTATCCTCTCATTGCCCGAGGGCACGGATGACTTCGTGGTTTATTGTGACGCATCGATACAGGGGCTTGGTTGTGTGTTGATGCAGCGGGATAAAGTTAATTGCTTACGCTTCGCGACAACTCAAGATTCATGGACGGAACTACACGACGCACGATTTAGAGCTGGGAGCTGTTGTTTTCGTGCTTAGGATATGGCGACACTACCTGTACGGTACCAGGTGCACGATTTACACCGATCACAGGAGTCTCGAGCATATCCTTAAGCAGGAGGATTTGAACACGCGCCAACGGAGATGGGTTGAACTACTGAACGACTACGAATGCGCCATCAAGTATCATCCAAGCAAGGCCAATGTTGTGGCCGACGCCCTCAGTCGAAAGGACACCCTACCTAAGCGCGTGCGAGCGCTACAGTTTACGATTCAGTCCAGTCTTCCTTCACAGACACGAAATGCTCAGGTTGAAGCACTGAAGCTCGAAAACGTCAAGGCTGAAGCCTTACGCGGATCACGGCAACGAATAGAACAAAGGGAAGACGATGCCTACTATGTGACAGGACGTATTTGGGTCCCACTATATGGCGGCTTACGGGAACTTGTGATGGATGAAGCTCATAAGTCTCGCTACTCGGTACATCCAGGGTCGGATAAAATGTACCACGACATTAGAACTACATATTGGTGGCCTAGCATGAAGGCCCACATTACAAGTGATTGGCTTGTGCGAGAGTCAAGACGGAGTACCTGAAACCAGCTGGTCTACTTCAGCAGCCTAAGATACCACAGTGGAAATGGGAAGAAATTTCCATGGATTTCGTTATGGGCGTACCTAGATCCCAGCGTGGGAATGACACTATCTGGGTGATCATTGATCGACTCACAAAGTCTGCTCACTTCTTGGCTATCAAAGAAACGGATAAGTTTTCTACCTTAGCAGACATTTACTTGAAAGAAGTTGTTTCGAGGCACGGAGTGCCAACATCTATCATTTCAGATCGCGATGCACGATTTACGTCAGAGCTATGGCAAGCGATGCACAAAGCGTTTGGCTCTCGTTTAGACATGAGCACAGCATATCACCCTCAGACGGATGGGCAGTCTGAGCGCACGATTCAAACTCCAGAGGACATACTTCGAGCGTGTGTTATCGATTTCGGCAACGGCTGGGTAAAGCACCTCCCTTTAGTGGAGTTTTCATACAATAACAGTTACCACACCAGCATTCAAGCCGCTCCACTCGAGGCATTGTACGAACGTAAATGCCGGTCACCTCTCTGTTGGGCAGAGGTGGGGGATAGTCAGATTACAGGACCAGAAATGGTAGTTGACGCTACGGAAAAGATTGCACAGATACGACAACGCATGGCGGCGGCTCGTGACCGTCAGAAAGCTTACGCAAACAAACGCAGAAAACCGCTCGAATTCCAAGTTGGGGATCGAGTGCTACTCAAAGTCTCACCCTGGAAGGGTGTGGTTCGTTTTGGTAAACGAGGCAAACTCAATCCACGGTATGTTGGACCGTTCGAAATCACTGAAAGAATAGGCCCAGTATCCTACAGACTGAACTTACCAGCTGAACTCGGTGCAGTTCACAATGTATTTCACGTGTCGAATCTGAAGAAGTACCTGTCAGATGAGACCCTCACAGTTCCTTTTAAGGAACTCCCTATCGACGAGCGGTTGCAGTTCGTCGAGGAACCAGTTGAAATCACGGACCGGGATGTTAAGGTCCTCAAACACAAGAGAATCCCTCTTGTTCGAGTTCGTTGGAACTCCAAACGTGGCCCAGAGTACACCTGGGAACGCGAAGACCAGATGACAGAAAAGTACCCCCAATTATTCGAAACCAATGCAACCACTACTGAGGCTGAAGCTACTACTACTGAATTTCGGGACGAAATTCCAAACCAACGGGGGGATGATGTGACACCCCAGGAAAAACCAGTGAACGATGTAACTTACCTAGCTTCCTCAGTGAGTGCGTACCAAATTTCGGGACGAAATTTCTTTTAAGTTGGGGATAATGTGACAACTCAAATTTCCAAGATTTCTATTTCGTATTTATTGCACGATCATGTATTAATTGCCATGAAATTATATATGTTTTGATTGTTTGATTGTGTATAGTTGTTGATTATTTGTGAAACTTGTAAATGTGTAAACTTGGTGGTGGAATTATGAAATAGTTGTGAGATGGTGTACTATTGTAAATTATATTAGTTAGGGGTGTAGAGAGCCATTAGTGAACTTGATTATACTTAACCCTAACCCCTAAATTCACTAATCACTTTTCACCAAAACCAAAGCACGTATTCTCGTTTCTTTGGCTCTAGCAATCATCACCAAGATAATCATCACAAGTTTGATCACTCTACTTCTCTAGAATCATTCAAGGTAATTGTTTAATCATTGTTAATGATTTGTGCTTGATTGTTTATCGATTTCTTGATTCTTATGTTCTTTGAAAACCCTAGTTCTTCATGTGATAGGTTGTGATTTGGTTTGATTCTGAACTATTGATGATAATGATTAGTCGTATGATTGCTAGATGGTTCCTATAATGATATAGTTCGATTGTTGTTGAGCATGAATGGATTGATCATGATTCTGCCGTCATATGTTTTGATTTAGGGTTTGTTGAATGAAGAACGTAACTGATTTGATCGTTCCCTGTATTGGAATTCATGATTTGATATTGTCTGAGTATAATTGAGTTGTAAAGGTCCGAACATAATAAACATAGATTGGTCCGAACTTAATGTGACTTCATATGGCCCGAACTTATTTGATTGAATATGGTCCGAATATAATGAATTTCAGTGGACCGAGTTTATTTAAATCAACAATGGTCCGAGTTTAATCAAAATGACTTTGTCCGAGTTTAATCTTCAATATTGGTCCGAGTTTGTTTATTGGGCCGAGTTTAAATATTGGTCCGACTTTAATTACTTAATTGGTCCGAGTATATTGATCCTTAGTGGTCCGAGTTTAATTGTTCGTCCATTTGGTCCGATCTTAAAAGATTTCAAGTGGGCCGAGTTTAATTCTTTGATTCTTGTCCGAGTTTAACAGGGGCAGCCCCCCCCCCCCACTCTCTTGTCCGACCTTTAATGGTCCGAACTTCATGCTCACCTTATCTAGACCGAGTTTACTTGTAATGTCTTGCCTGAGTTTGATTGTGATATGTTGAATGCTTACATACAATCACGAGTTTACTTGTTACTTGGTTTTACATGCTAAGATACTGCTTGTACGGTGTGATACAATAACAGCATGTTCTGTTCTACGTGATGTGATATCTATGTTGATGTAATGGTGGTATATTACTGTGTTGATGTGCAAACCATGTTAGTTGAGTGTGTAAGCGATTATCAAACTCAGTTGATTGAACGCCAAGACTTGCAAACCCTAATTGATAACGGATTTCAAACACTTACATTATATCCTGTGCAATATATCCTAGGTCGTGTATAACGGACTTAGGCCATTGTTAAACCCTAGAGCATAGCATACCGAGCAAACCAAGGTGAGTTCACACTCTTACTAAGGCATGGGATTCCCGGGTCGTGGGAATGGGTTAAAGGTTTCAATTGACTTATAACGTACAAACGCTTTTCCTAGACTATCACCTATCATGGTCCTCGGATGTCAGGACGGTTCCGTAGGTTGGGATAACACCTACGTGGTTCCGTAGGTTGGATAACACCTACGTGGTCATATGCCAATTACTATCCTCGATACAAAGGATACGCACGTAAAACCTACGTGTACGCATTACTTACTTCTTCCGTAGGTTGGGATAACACCTACGTGGTCATACACTAATTACTATCCTCGATACAAAGGATACGTGCGTAAAACCTACGCACACCTCATACGCACTACTGTTCTCGGACGAAGAACAGGGATAATACGAATAGTCTAGTGGTCACATAACATGGGAAGCCCCCACTTGTATAACTTACTATTGGCCCAGTAGAGCCACCCGTTACTTACTGTTACGCACTTACTTACTGTGAACTCGCTCAACTAGTTTGTTGATCATTCTGTTACATGCCTTGCAGATCGTTAGGTACTTGGAGCTTGCACTGGAGAAGCGGGTCGTTGTGGACAAGGATCGTGGTTTCTACATTGAACTATTTGACATTTAAAACTATTAACTTTTGTTGGATTATTTACTATGCTTCCGCAACTTAAATTACGTTTTGATTGAAACATCAATCGTATTGAATGGTTTGTTTACATTTACTATACTTGACATTAATTACATGTTCAATATGATTGGTGGCTTGATCCTGGTCAGTCACGCTCCCAAGCGGTGATACTCCGCAGGTGGATTTTGGGGGTGTGACAGGTTAGACACTTGAAAGTGGTAAACTTCAAAATTAACCAATGAGAGTGTGCCACGTCATTCAGTCATAAGTGTTTAAACTATGTTGAAAAGCGTTGGCAATGGTTAGACACTTGGTGAAGTGGTAAATTTTTTTTTTAAAAAAAAAAGAAAAGAAAAAGGTGTGATTGGTAAAAGATGGCATGGGCCCCACTACCGACGGAACAAAACTCACTGTTCTTTTTCATGATTTTATCCTGTGTCGTGTTCTACCGTGAACTAACAATTAACATGTTTTGTTCTAATTAATCTTCTTTATCACACCCATTTGAAATCTTTTCTTGAATCTTGATTTTATATGAATTTACAAGGCTTGTTGTATGAGATTCTTGAAAAAAATAGTTCAAATATAAAAAATAAAAAAAAATTACAAAAGTATTAATTTCAAACTCAATACATCAACCCATGTGATAAAATGACAGTATTGATTTTATTACTTTTAATGTAACCCCATATGTTCAAGATGTATGTTAAATGTGTTTAATAATAATCACGTTAATTCTTTTACAATCCAAGAGTACGTTTGTGTTTGTTCAATATATGCGTTACATCACGTTAAAAACCGAATGTCACCGACACGACCCAATCAGATTCAATACGCACTTGTACGACCCAAAATGACAATATACATCATAATACTACAATTAATGAAAAAATACGTCATGTACATGTACGGTAGGCGGCTGATACACATAAAACTACTCATAGGAGTACTTGTGCTTTCAAACCAAAATGATACGATATAATGGAATACGACATCACACGTAACCGATTTGATCCGGAACTTGCAGTATTGTCCATATATATTAAAAAATGATGTATAATGGAAAAAGCGTAAAATTTAGACTATTATCGACACGTTTGTGAATTTAAAACAATTTTAAAAAATTTATAAAAGGCCCTAAGCGCTGCGCTTTGACTTAAGAGGGGCGCTTTGCCCCAAAATGTAAAAAAAAAAAAAAAAGAAAGAAAACCAAAGCGCCGAGCTTTGGCCATAGCGGGGCGCTTTAATGTAAAGCAGCAGACAAGATCTGACCGGTTCAGTCCTTGTCTGTTGAATTTACACCAAAGCGCCCCACTTTGGCCATAGCGGGGTGCTTTGGGGTGTGAATAATTTTCTCCGTGTGTGAATAGCATGACCCTATATGCATATTATTATATTATATTATATTATATTATATTATATAGCTTACAAAATACATCTGCTGCTAGACTTGGCAACCCTTAATTTTATAAAAGAAAAAGCTTTTTTTTAATCTTAATTCAGGTGCTAGACTAATTACAAAATGTGGGTTGGTGTGGTTTGGGGTGTATGGCTGGGGTTGGGTGGTGGTGACCCGGACTCCCCCGACGACATCATTGTGTTTTTTCGGTTTTTTTGTTATGACTATAGGTACGGAAAAAACGTTAGCCCCTCCACATAACGTGAATATATTTTTTTCCTTTCGTGTTCTTTTTTTTTTTCTTTAAGTAGTTTATGTAAGATTAAATATATTTATTTTATATTTAATCTAGTAGCCATTATAATCATTTACATTATATGGATCAAAATATATAACAATCCTATTAAATAATTAGTTGGTAATTGTTGATGGGCCTAATTACCCTTATTAACTAATTAGGGTTTCCTCCTGGGTGCTTATATAAGGAGACTTATGTGGAGGTTAAGGGGTTACTCAGTTACACAATCAGACACCCTATTAGCCATAACATCATAATGTTCGACCTCCCTCTCCTACAGCCGATACCCTTTTCGGTTTTCTTAACCACCATCATTAGATTGCACCCTAAGGAGGAACCAGACCAAAACTGACAACTATGTCAAACACTATTGCTGCATCTACATCTGGATTCTCTGTTGGCCTGTACTGATGCAATCAAAGGTATGTTTTCATGTTTTCCTTCATGTATAAACAGAACTGAACCAACATGTGGTATCAGAGCATATGTTGATTAGTCAGTTCTGTTTTCGTATCCATAATTCTGGGATTGAAACTTGGAAAACAGATTTTTTGTAACTTTAAAACGGTGACAGCCGGTTTCGAGTCATGAAGATCGACTCGAGATCTCTGTTTTCAGGAAAAAGGATTAATTATATGTTCACTCGATTTCAACTAGGTTATGTTTTGACCGAAATCTGTTTAGAAAAACTATTAAAATTCAGGTTTCGGGTTCCAGAATTTATGTTTTATGTTTTTTTAGGGTTCATCATGTTCTTAGGAAAATTCTAAAATTCTATTATGTTTTGGAATGTTTTAGGATTAATGAGTGTTTTTTCCATGTTTGATCCAATTTTATTTTTTAAGTTTATTCGAAAACTGTTATTAGATAAACAGTTATAATTTTCGAAATATGCTGATAAAATTAGATCATCTTAAAACAGGAAATAATATCTCATAATCCCTTAGAATTCGAATTTTCAGTTATGCTTTCACATTCACAGCTGTTAACAGGAAGCTTCGAGATCATCAGATTACGACTCGAGACCATCAGTCTCGACTCGAGACCATAAGGTCTCGACTCGAAATCATCAGGTCCTTAAACCTTCACAACTCGAGACCAACAGATCTCGACTCGAGACCATAAGGTCTCGACTCGAAATCATAAGGGCTCAAAGGTCTACAACTCGAGACAAAGGTCTCGACTCGAGACCATAACGTCATAACTCGAGACCATAAGGTTGCGACTCGAGACCATAACGTCATAACTCGAGACCATAAGGTTGTGACTCGAGACCGTGGTTGCGACTCGAGACCTCATCATGACTCGAGATCTCATAAGATATAGTAGTCGAGACCATGGTTCCGACTCGTGACAACAAGGTTGCGACTCGAGACCTCATAACTGACTCGAGATCTCATAACTCAGTCGAAACCTGACTCGAAACCTCATTATTTTAGGTTGTTTAATGTGAACTAAGATTTAGCTCGGGGCTTCGCCCCGAGCCCCGTGCGGGGGCACGCTGTCCCCCTGAACTAAGATTTAGTTCGATCCGCGCTAACGGGTGGTTTGCTATTAAATGATTGGTTTTTTGTAATTAATTAGTTAATTAATGAGGATCAAACAATGTTTTACAAAACCAAAATGGCTTAACTTGAATGAGCTTCTGATGTATCACTTCTGGCCAAAGCTGACTTGATACATCTACTTATCGTTCAAGTATTACGAAAGCCATGTTAAGTGTGCATCATAAACATGAATGTCTTAATATCTGGCCAAAGCTGATTTAATTCCTTCATAGATGGCATACTTAACAAGTGCATAACTAAAGTGATTGTCTCAATTTCTGGCCAAAGCTGATTTGTTACAACCACTTTGCACACATGCTTAAATGATTACACTTCTGGCCAAAGCTGTTTTGTCTTCGTTTAAGTAGAACTTTAAGTAGTCTATTATTTTGATGTTAGTAATAGACATATCACCACCTCTTCACATAATGATCCTTATATTAATGATACTCAATTAATTTTTTGTGATCATTTTGTCTGCGTTATTCTTAGTACCCATAATTTTTTGCTCACTATATTTTTCTTCTGTAAATTTATATCTCATCCACTCTAATTCCTAAGCCTAAAATGTTTTGCTTTATTTAAAGTTTCTATAAGAATTAGCTCTTAAATTAAATCCTTGATTATCTCTTAAGACACGATAACCCTATTGCTATCTTCTGATAAGGCACTACAGAAGAAAAGTAGAGCATGATGATTAGGATAAATCGAACATGATGTCTCTTATGATAATCAAGAACTCTCTAACATAATTGCTATCACTAAAGTTATTCCAGATTAAGTTTTTTTCCTAAGACTAATCAATAATTGTGGAATAATCACAAAAACTCTTAAGGCGCATGTCTTCATTTAAAATTATAAATTATAAGGTTAAGTGGTATATATGAATATATTATAATGTACAATACCATGACCCATAAAGTTAAGGCTTACACATGGAAATAAGTATATTTTCCAGTACATTACATACTAAGTTTTCATTTGTACAATTTGATGCATTATAAATCAGCTATAACACTCAAAAGTACCAAAGTATAACGAGTGTGTTGATAAGCAACATATGTACATAGAAATAAATGTTCGAAACTGGAAAATAAGATGTTATTCACCTTACAACCACTAAAACTTTAAAAGAGGATTGTTCTAAGGTCCATAGACAAATTACAAGTGCTAATCTCAACGTTAAGGTTCTTCAAGGGAAAATCTCACTGCATGGTTATGTCATTAGACTAGGCATAAGCAACGAGACTATCCATTATTCTAAAGAACAGTTGGATAAATTAATTAGATAGTAACTTACTAATGATATTTAAGTCTGATAATTTTAATATTCCAATTAACACATGATTAGTTGACTCTAGTTCCATACATTTCCTTACCAGAACTCGACAAATAACTAACACGAGAGTTAGTGACAAAAATTAAATGTTAAGGCTATAAGAGCCATAATAAGCAGTCTTCAAACAACGCCTTTCGATACCTTATATATTCTGATTAATCAGAATATAGTATCATAATTAAGCAAAGGTATGAAGATTGTGAGGTTTGCATAGTCAACATAAAGTCACACTTACCGTAAACTCTCATTTTATTTGTTCTAAATATCTGGATAGAAACATTACTAAGATGAAACTAGATGATACCTTACTTTTCACAACTTTTGTCATCATGCAAATGAGAATTTGACAAAAGGAAAATGAGACTTATAAATTTCATCCATTAGAACCAAAATTCATGAGAAATCATGACATAGTTAATGAGGATGTTTTTTTTTCATCTAATCTCATTTTAAGTGATTTTAAATCATGACGTTAAAGCCCTAAAATATGACTTGGCTTAAGGAATAAGCATGGGTCCATCATAAGTCATTCATTGTCATTCGTGGAACTTATTCCAAATGGAATATTCAGACATAATTCATTTATCATTTGAAAGACTATCAACTTGTATCTAAATTTTGTCACATATGGCCCACGGTATTAGAAGAAATCTATTCATATATATACTTAATAAGATTTCTATTAAATATGTCCCTAAAGTTTCTTATGATATCTGGACATTAAGGAAATCAAATAAAGTCTAACGTATATGTGATAGGTTCCCACGTCACATAGCTCATTGAAACTTCTCTTGTAGCATTCTAGAGATATTAAAGATCAGTGGGAGCATTAAGTGTCTTAATAATAACTTGCAATAGTTGCAAGAGGTGGGGAGTGAAAATTTTACCTTACCTAAATTTGCACCTCTTGTACAAGACACCGCTCCATCATGACACTGTTCCATCAATACTTGTCTCCTTAAAATCTAATGCTACTCTTACAAAAGGTTCTTTGTTGCTTAATTGTGGGCACACTTAGATTTCTTACCTAAACTAACATAATCCTCAACAAGAGAAATCACAACGACTAACGTCATTAATTTGTTTTCTCTATTAGAATTTGTTGGTCGTTAAATATTGACCCTAAGCATGCTGAGTTCCTAAAGATTTCTAAGGTCAGTAGGAGCAGTCAAAGTCCTTATCATGATTTGCAAGGAATACAAGAGGCGGGGGGGAAGAGTGTCATTAAATTTCACTTCGAATTTAACTCCGATTACACCTCTTGTACACCATACTGCACCAACCCTTACAAACTTAGAATGAAAATGATAGCAACCTAACCAAGAGCTAATCCATAAAACTGAAACTTCTAATGAACCCAATAATCAACTCAGGAGGTCATCTAGGTTTAAAAGCCTACTAACTTTGATGATTACATAACCTCCCTAACTAAAGTTGAAATGGATTTTGGAAATGTTTAAATGATCCTATCTCTTAAAATCAAGCCATCAGCGTAAATCAATCTTCTAAATGCTAGTAAAACTGATTTTATGTGTTCGTATAACATTTGGGATTTGATTGAATTACCTAAGAGTGTTCATAACTAAATCAAATCCTAATATAAGCGTTAAGACACAAAGGGGCATGATTGGTTGTCAAAGGTTGTACTCAGGAAGAGATAAATTATTAAAGAATCTTTATTACATATCTAACAAAAGATTTCTTTGAGGATCATCACTGTTCTAGTAGCTTATAATAGTTTAAAGCTACATTAGATGAACATTATAAATAATTTTCCATGACAAATGGCTGACACATTTACATGTTCATTAGATAACAACCTAAAGTTTCAAACTGAAGGTTAAAGAACACTTTATTTGTAAGCCAATAATATCCATGTATGGGTTAATGCAAACATCATAATGTGATGAAAAGCTAACGTAATTATTTTCATCAAGAATCAAGTGGATTAATGAACCTACCTCAAAATGAGTGGGAGCAACTAAGATAAACTTGTCTATATAGACGATATTCTTTTGACAAGTATATGTTACATAAGTCAAAGCATTGTTAACACAAACTTTGATATGATAGATCTCAGAGATGTCTCTTATGTAATAGATATCATAACGTACCGAGATAGACCCAATGGGACATTAGTTTCGTTCCATAAGTTTAACATTAAATGGGTCCTTACATATGTAACAAAATACTCCTCTCCTTTAGAGGATAATAGGATAAATGAAATTATTTCCTTATGCTTCATTAATTGGAAGCCTTATGTAAGTTTAAGTCTATACTCGTTTAGATATTACTCACATTGCAACACACTAGATATGTCTAGATTAATGTGTAGCATCTAATGGAGTATTACAATATCCTTAAAAGAAATGAGAGACTACAATTTAAAGAAGAAGTGAGAATTAAAACCGGTTTATTACTTTAACTTTGTGATATTCAAAGATTACAAAATGTAATTTCGAGTATATCTTTATGTCAGCAGACAAAACCTGTTTCATGGAGGAGTCATAATGCACTGATATAAACAACCTAAGTTATAACGACATAATATAGTCACTAAATGTTGTTGGAAATTTATCAGTGGACTCATAAGTTTATTAACTCCATATAATTAATGTTTTGAAGAATTAGTGTGATAAAGTCAGCTACCATAACTCCTTGAACAGTAACAGTTCAAGAGGTGCTGCATTAAGTTTCGATACGCAATTAATTATTCGTTTATGAACGAATTGAGGAAACTAAGTTTTGTATCGAATACATTCATGATATGCTTAAGGATCCTATAACTGAAGGGTTATTACCCATAAGTCTTATTAGGAGAGCTCATAGACGGGTATTAATTAATGGCCATGCGCAATTGCATATCGTATTATGAATGACTAAGTATTAGTTAATTTTCCTCATCAGTTTGATTTTGTATGTCTCTAAGAATATGTCAAGCTAGCATAATGGCATATAGACAAATATAGTTACAAATCAAACAAAGGGCTTATGCGTATTTTGATCATAACGATTAGGTTTTAAATTAAGGCTATAGTATGATTAATGGGGGTCCTGAGTCGCATAATGATTCAACGGCTGTATTTTTCTGCTATAGTACTTGTTTAAGGCTAAAATGAGTGTTAACTCCTGATCAGGCTTATCTAATACTCATAGTAAATGATTACTCGGCTAAGTGGGAGAATGTAAGATTAAATATATTTATTTTATATTTAATCTAGTAGCTATTATAATCATTTACATTATATGGATCAAAATATATAACAATCCTATTAAATAATTAGTTGGTAATTGTTGATGGGCCTAATTATCCTTATTAACTAATTAGGGTTTCCTCCTGGGTGCTTATATAAGGAGACTAATGTGGAGGTTAAGGGGTTACTCAGTTACACAATCAGACACCCTATTAGCCATAACATCATAATGTTCGACCTTCCTCTCCTACAGCCGATACCCTTTTCGGTTTTCTTAACCACCATCATTAGATTGCACCCTAAGGAGAAACCAGACCAAAACTGACAACTATGTCAAACACTATTGCTGCATCTACATCTGGATTCTCTGCTGGCCTGTACTGATGCAATCAAAGGTATGTTTTCATGTTTTCCTTCATGTATAAACAAAACTGAACCAATAGTTTAGACTTTACATTATCAATACATCCACTAGTTATATTAGCTTTTATAAATTCTAACATTCACACCACATTGTATCCAAGTTACCATTTTGAGATATACCACACCGCCGTGAAGCGCGAGTTGTCAAACTAGTTATATAGAGAATATAATCTTTGACCACCTCACAAGACTACAAGAGTTTGATCCGTGTGGGTTTGAACCATTGGATCGGGTCCAGAAATATGGAGTACATCTTCGTCGAAGACGGAAAACTGGCCTTGAGACTTGAGAGTAAGAATAAGTTTTTGAACAACTGAAAAAACAAAAAGCGTTCATAAACCTATGATTAGTGTGTTCATAAACCATGATTAGTGTGTTTAGATTGCTGGTTAGAGTTTATTCCCAGTTTAGCATGTTATTCTTATTCCACTAAACATACATGTATTTCTTAAGGTAGTGTTTGGTATGCAGGAATGAGAGGTGGAATGGAATGGATGATTACGAGGGAATGAAGAAAAAGGTGTTTGGTTGGTCAATGGAATGGAATCACCCATTCCAAAAGGCATTCCATTCCCTCAAAATCATTCCTTCCAACCCCCATGTTTTTTTTCCATTCCATCCCCTCTTGCACCATTCATCAACAACACCACAACCCACCACCTTCGCGACAACCCACCACCACCCACCACCGACGCCATCGCCGCCACCCGCCACCGACGCCATCGCCACCACCACCTCACCCCGACAGCCATCGCCGCCGCCGCCACCCACTCGCCACCGTTACCACCCACAGTTGCGACCAACCGCCAACGCCAACCACCATCGTCGACGCCACCACCACCGCCACCACCAACCGCTGTCGCCGCCACCAACCGCCACCTTTGCTGCCAGCCACCACCAACGGCCACTTTGCCGCCACCACCACTCGTCATCACCGCCACTCGCCGCCACCACCACCACCCATCACCGCCGCCGACACCCACCACTGCCACCTATAACCACCCACAATCACCAACCACCACCACAACTCACCGCTAATTTTATTACTGCTTTTTTTTGCCTACCGAACAATACAGAATAATAATTCATTCCATTCACACATGGTAACCAAACAAGACATGGAATAGTAATGATCTATTGCATTCCCTCGTCCATTCCATTACCTCATCCATTTCATTCCTTCATTCATTCCATTACCTAAAGGTTTTGTCAAAAAGAATCATAACATTTAAATTACTTTGTGATCTAAAGACTAAAAGACAGTGTTTTGATTACGAGTTAATGTGCATGATCTTCGGTTTATGAAATGATATTAATTTGAAAAGAACACTTGAATATTGCGATTTGTGATAGAAAAATGAGACGCATGTAGTCGAATAGCCGATTGCATAATCTAAAGATACGCCCAATATGTAAACGGCAATTAGTACCAAAAACCACAAACCCTCGAAACGGGTACACAACAGAACAAGATTGAGCATCTGCAACTATTGTCACTATAAATGAGTTAATGTGGATTTCTGTTCTGGCTTTACTTCAACTTCAATGGTAAGTCCTTAAAATACCTATCCTATCATGAATCAAGGAGAGAAACAAAACAAACAACAAACCGCAACTAATGGTTGTCGCTGCTATCCTCCGATTGTTCCAAATTCTTTTTCAAAGCAGACATTTCTCTTTCTTGTTGCTTCTTCAGATACCTCTGAGCGGTTGAATTCACGATCTTGACGAAAAAGTTCAGCAGCATTAACCATACGATAGTGTTCCATACCGAAGCAAATGATAGATCCCATGATTTCACCTGAACAGTCGTACATTCAAGAAACTCAGCATCAGAGATAGTAAAACGCGCAGGTGGTAAACGGTCAAAATAGGGATTTTTTTTTAATTTTTTGTAACCATGAGATACCATACCGGAAAACTTACCGAACCCCACCAATACCAACGGCATCATGTAAAACGCAGCTAGCGCTGAGCAAGTGGCTTTCAAGGGGGTTAAAGGCAGTTGTTTTGTATTTGTTTAAATCCTTTTGATATAAACCTGACTCAAATCAACTAATTTACGAAAAAATAACCAATTTTCTATTTCTTTTACATCTCTTGTAAAGTTTAGTGACAGACCCCAACTTTCCTTGTGAATTAAAAGAGTAAATGATTTCCTTTTCCATTATATCGGTTTTACTCATGCGTGCAAAATATATTTGTTTTGGCATATGAACAAGGACAACGGTTAGGTTGGACCGAAATCGCTGAGCATGACGGTTAAAAAGTTATAAAATAGAGGGCCCACAAGAAAACCGACCTTGATGTTTGATGTGACTGGTAGAGGGGCCGCCATGTATTTCTCCTTCATTGCATGCAGTTTAGCTACAATGCTCGGCAGGGCAGAAGCCACCCCGGGAATGAAGCTAAGCATCCATATTAACTCGTTTTCTATCCAGTCGAGAAGTTGATTGTTGCACACCGAGATGATGAATACCGTCTGCATAAAACCACCTTAAGTAATTAGAAAATATCATATATATAGCCATATAGGTATATCATATTGTTTTACCGTCTTAAGTATTGTTTCGAAATAAGTATTTGTCTAATTACTGCAATTTGAAATCTCAGTAATTATTTTTTATGTTTTCAAAAATGGATTCTGCTTCTATGATTATTTCAGAGTTACATAAACAGTTAAGAATAATAGGTATCATATCAGCTCCAACAGATATGATCGTCCAATATTTACTTTATTTACCCTTTCATGTCCGTCTCCACTATTTTAATAATTACATGTTTAGCCCCTCAACTTTGATAATGACATGTTTAGCTCCTTAACTACATCAAACAAATTTAGCCCCTCAACTTTAAGAATGGCATGTTTAGCCCCTTAACTAAAATAACTTAGCCCCTCAACTTTAATAATAAACAACTTTAGCTCCTCAACTTTAATCATGACATGCTTAGCCCCTTAAAATAAAACATCAAACAACTTTAATTCTCGCAATTTGCTTAATTTACGTTTCGAACCCGCTGCCGAGCGCGGGTGGTAATCCACTAATTTTTAACATTAAAAACTTAACAAACATACAAACATCTATTTATTCAACTTAAAGCAGCATAAGCATATCCGCAATCTATTTCATACATACCATTCATCTACTTATAGTTGTTCAAATAATCACTTTCAAAACGCACAGACAAATGCTCTATACTAGATATAGTATTTGAAACAATATTGAATGTTTAGAGAGAGAGGAAAAATGAGCATACCTGAATGTGAGTTTTGACGATTGCTTTCCCGATAAGGGTTGCGAGAAAGAACTCCCAAAATGGAATTCCAAATTGCCCACACATTATGCCAGCAAGGTCAAACAGAGGATTTGGCACCTACAAATTGACACATCTAATTAAAAAACGTTCAAGATAAAAAAAAAAACTAAATACATAAATAAATAAATAAATCAAACAAACAAGAAACATAAGTTCATAAATGTAACAAAGCTTGAAGCATTGAAACCAACCGAAGCAAGAATCAGAATTGTGAAGAAGTTCAAATACTGTGCATGTGACAGGAGCCAACGCTTCATATTATTTAAGTTCGACGCAACTCCATTATCCTCTGTTGAGGATGCATCAAGTTCATCTGCAGCATCTATTTTCTCACCTGAGATACTTGCTGCAAAAAAAAGTCCGTTAATAAATAATTCTGAATTCCAACAATTTTTGTGTGAGGATAACTTTCTTTTTAACATCGTGAGGATAACTATAAAACACAGTAACTACATTCGCAACTGGCATTCAAACTGTCAAAACTTGGCAACTTAAGCTTTTATCCAGCACTAAAGAAATTTCCTATTCTACAATAAGTGAAATTTGTTACCTGTTTTGTACTTTCTACAACCACTTTTTATGTCTTTTGCTTTTTCTTTACTCACGTCTATTTATCTATGCAGTTAATAGCGGTGGGATATTAGTTATCGGCGCTCTTCAAAATATCGGTGTCAAATATGGGTTCCGACGGCTAATTGACCGATATTTGACCAAAATCTGACCGATATTGAACCTTATTTTGGATGCCTTGGTTGATGTGGGCTCGGAGGAAGATTTAATGGCTTAGGATTAGATCATGTTTCAAATATTGGCACTTTTGATATTATATTAACATTATATATGTTTTACATTTTATATATGTATTTATATAAATTCAGCATGATATTATAATTACCGATATCCAACCGCGATAACATATATCTTAAATATCGGCCCTTGACCGATATTTGATTTTGGATCGCATTAACTACATAGCTTTTAATTCAAAATAATCTATTTTGTATATCTATTTTCTATAAAAAGATGCAGGAACCTTAGAAAGAACGTCTGAAAAACGTCAAAAAGCTATAAACACAAAAAAAAGGTTCTATACCTTAGAGACAATATTAAAAACAAAGGGTATATATATAAAATATACCTGACATTTCATTAATTTAAAGATTCAAGAAATACCTGAACAACACACAAAAGGAATATAAGAAAAGACAAACGACGACGTACCGGCTCTTGAAATAAAATACGGCGGTAGCTCTCCTAGGGCAGTTCCGAGGCCCCAAAGAATAGCTTCGACTTGTACTTGTGGCAATATGCTAGTAAGCGGAACCTGAATACCATGCTCGGTCGAAAACAATGGAGGTCCGAACTCTGAACAATCCTTCTTAAGCCATGAAGGGCTTCGGTTTAATTGGATTGTATCATAAATAGCGCTTTTTATATCCACGCGACCACACTGCATTGCTTTTATTGTGAAGAATGCGATATGGGGGCCTAGATACAGAACAAACGTGTGCAACCCACTTCCTGATTAAATACGAAAACAGATGAAGAAAACATTAGTTGCCATGTTTAACATGACTTGAAGTTCAAAGTAAGTAATAAGGTCTCTGTTATATACAGCTCAATGAGGTATACATACGTATAACCATAGTTGTTAATAGCGAATAGCGAACGATAGCGACAAGCAACCTATACGCTACATAGCGATAGCGATGGAATAGCAGGCGCTATTTTATGTTTAGCGATACACTAGAAGAATACTTAGAGTTTAGAAATATTTTATATGTATTTCATATCCAATTACGGTGTTTCTATACGTATATTTAACAAAAAAACCTAAAATCCAGCTATTGTATACGTATATATTATCGCTAATACTATTTATATTAAAACAAAAAAAACCTGAATCCCGCTATTTATTCGCCATCGAGGCGCCAAAATAAGGTAGCGATGAATGAGCGCTTCGCTACGCTATTTGCTATAGTGCTCGCTATGAGCACTATTAACAACTATGCATATAACTGTGTGTGTATACACCAACATAAGATGAATGATACGCAGAAAAAGCAAGAGAGACAGAGAGAGATTCAGTAGTGTTATTACTTATTAATAATGCACTCACTGATGGCAGTTATATTACATTGGAATAAGTAGAAATTTTGTCTTTTGCCATTCAATATTCGTGTTGCCACGACAATGACAAATAAGCTTATAAATGGAAGAATCGTAAAGATGAAAAGATTGCTTATTAAGTGAGCTCACCAAGACCAATAGAAGATGCCACACCAAGGGCCACCCACCACAACACAAACCTTACATATTCAAGAAATTCTTCAACATGCTGCAGAAACAGATAGATAACATATTCATCATTAACAGTGATAGACACGTACAAAGAAAACGAGGAAAATAAAGTGCGGGAATATGAAGTACCGTTCCGCGAGGACCATTTGAAGAGAGAAACAAGACAACCGCTGCAACTGTGACTATGGCTAAAAGCATAAGCCAGACACCATGTGTAAAAAGGTATACGAGTGATCTCTTTAAATATTGAACAACGGCCACAGTAAAAAGCTTAAATGTTTGAAAAGGTTGTGATGTCAGTGTCAAATTCTCGAGCTCTTGTTTATGCTTCTCACGCAGTTCTGCATACATAAACAACGTTTAGCCAAAGAAAATAACTCATCCACTATTACAAACAAATACATATACTTTTCTAAAATTCAACAACCAAGTACTGCAAATAGCAAGATTCTATGCCCGGTGGTGGTACCATAACCACCTATAGCAAGTTATCCAACAAATTTATTCCACTTTTCATGAATCATGATATGCATTCAGCATTGTTTAACTCATTCGAATAGGCAGATGAATCTTTTCTTAGTTTGAGCAAAATAAACACTCAACCTAAAAGGGTAATAGATCGACTGTGGTTAAGAATTGCCATTTTGTCACGACTCACGCGATGTAGGATAGGAGTTCAATTCATAGTCTAAATTTAAAACATAACAGCAGTGGCTGCAAGGTACTAAAACATAAGCAAGATCAGGTGCCATATGATAATATTTCCGTATCTAGCTATTACAATCTTATCGCAAGTTCAAAAAAATTCTATTAAAAATAAGAATAAATCGAATACTTCAGAATCAGGTCGATCTGAATTCGCATCAATCAACAGTCAATTAAATAAAAAAAAAAACATGTAAATCAGCACGAATTGAGATACCGCAGTTGTTCATAAATAAAACCTAACTGGATTAAAACCGAATATGTTGAAAATCAAACGACAAACCTGAGATCGACATGTTGAACACCTCAACTTCTAAACAAATGATGTTTTCCGTTAACATTAAAACTCCTAATAAATAAACTAGGTACGAGAGATGCTCCACTTTAGAAAGCAGCAATTTGCAGGTGTGATATATTATACTTTACATTTATTCTAACCTCGTTACTTTCAGTGATTATTCATTTTGCTATGTGAACTATAGCCAAATAGGCTTTACTACCCCAAACAAGTTTAGTAAGGCTACCAACTGCAACTCATAACAAATAGATGAATTCAGATTCAACAACCTACTGCAATGTGAATAGCATGCTTCAATGCTTTGTGGGCCCATAAACACCCGTAGCAAGTTATCCAACAGACTTATTCCACTTTTCATTATATGCAGTCAACATCGATTAATCCATCCGAATACGCAGTTGCGACTTTTCTTAGTTTAAGCAAAACAAACACTCAATCTAAAAAGGGAAAACGTTCACTAAGGTTAAGATTAGCAATTGCCATTTTTTCACGACTCGCGAGACGTAAAATATAATTCCTGTTCATTGCAAAATTATTACATGTTAAATTCACAATCTAAATCATAAACATAAGCCAAATCAAGTACAATATGATAACATTTCCATAATTAGCAACAACGATCTTATCACAAGTTCAATACCTACCAAAAACAAGACCAAATCAAACACTTTCGAATCCGGTCGATCCGAACTCAAATCAATCAGTACACATCAACTAGCACTCAATCAGATAAAAAAAACTCGTAAATCAGCTCGAATTAAGATACCGCAACTGTTCACAGCCAAAATTAAACAACGATCTCTCATCAAATTTCTACGCATTAACTGACACTCAAATCACATAAAAAACACGTAAATCAGCACGAATGAAGATACCGCATCTATTCGCAACCAAAACCTAACAAAATCACACTCAAAGACGTTCAAAATCAAACAACAAATTCAAATCAATTCCTACGCATTAACTAACACTCAATCAGATTGAAAAAAAACGTAAATCGTTACAAACAACAAACAACGAAGCCAGCGCAACTACTCAGAACGAAAACCTAACAAAATCAAAATCAAAATCAATCGCGTTGAAAATCGCACAACGAACCTGAGATCGACATATCGAACGACTGAGAAAGAAAACAAGATCCACGAGTCCGAACACAGGTCGTCTGCAATCACATACTAAAACAAGATGATTCGATTTACGTTTTTTGAGGAGTAAATTATGAAATCTGTGACGATCTGTTGAACAGATCGTTGATTCAGATGCAACAGGAGGAACAAACAGTTGTTGTGAATGGAGAAGATGAAGATGTGGTTGAGCAGATTTGCAGTTGGAGTGATAGGGCGTGTGGATTTGTGCTTTTTTGTTTTATGCTTTTCTTTCTTGGGGGTCTTGTAAATATCAAAAACATAAATACGGTTGTTGTTGGAATTGGTAGTTTTGATCAAAGGAAGACTTGAGCATTGGTTTTTGGTATAGTGTTTTTTTTTTTTTTTTTTTTTTTTGTAAAAAAACTTAGTAATTTGTACTATCTTATTTAAGAGCATTCACATTCTCGGAATCAAAATCTATGTATGGGATTTTTAAAATATAAAGAGTATAAAAAATGGTTGTGAGTAAACGAGAGTAAAAATGTTACTGTTCATCTTTTTTAATATATATTGAAAGTGGTCGTGAGTGAATGAGAGAAATGTAATAATAAATGTATAAAAATATTATTTAATTGAAAAGTAGAGATAAAAAGTATTTGTTTTTAGTGAAAATATACTGATATATAAGTTGTTTTTTAGTTGCATGTATGTATATTTTTAGGGAGCTGGATGTGAATGCTCTAAAAGGAGTAAATTTTTGTTTCTGTAGGTTTGTGCATTTTAACTAGCTTAGTCCAAAAATCTAATTTATAATAAATCTAGCCTTTAGGTTTGCATTTCTTAACGCTTTTCATCTAAATGCCTAACATTGTAACAACCCAAAAATTTTAAACATTAAGCAATAAACAAGATATATATATATATATATATATATAATTTTAAATGTATATAATATTTTATATAAGAATTTTAAACATCAAATGTTATACAATTTTAATATGTATATATTTTTTTAAATATATATATATATATATATATATATATATATATATATAGCGTACGGTTCCTACGCAAAGTGTGTTTTTCCTACAAGTGTAGGAAGTGATCTGAGCCATCCGATGAGTGTGTTTTATGGTTGAGATCAAGTCAGTGGCATTTTTGTAATATTTGTGTGTCATTAATTAATTGTCATAATAGGTTAGGGGTAGTCTTGTCATTTTACGTGTTTTAAATCAATCAAATAACTGTCATAAATAACACACCCCCTACAATCTCGCGATTTTCCCTTTCTCTCTCTCTCTCTCTCTAAAACCAATTATAGAAAACCTCTTTCATACCAAAAATAGCTAGAATCATGGATCAATATAACAAATTCGAATTGAAATATAAGCACAACTGATACCATGTTTATTATTCTATTCGCAATTCATCATCTTCTTCTAAAGCACATTCAATTTGTATTTCATCTGCTTCGTCACATTGTGTTTTATCATTAAAACACACTACTATGAAACACATCCAGTATCCAACTTCAAATGTAGTAAAACACAACTCTATGATAAAACATAATGTGAAGAAACTAGAAACTGATAAAACAAAGCGTCAAGACAGTGTATTTCATCTTGTTCGTCACATTGTGTTTTATCTGGTAAAACACATCAGTGTCTCTCAGTGAACTGCGTTTCATTAATTAAAACAACATTGAATACCAAGGGATTTATAACACATTAACATTAACCTTTTAACTGGTAAAACACATCGTCAAGAACTTGTTGAAGAAGCCATTATTTTTTATCAGACAATTGATTTACGAAGAAGATATGAAAATCACATGAAATGATAACCTCCAGTAATTTTGATAACCTCCAATACGAAATCAAGGAGATATTAAGTTTCCTATATATTCTCATGAGTTTGTTAATAATTTAATAAATTCCATAAATAAAATAATTATTAAATTACCTTAATGCCTTTTTATTAAAAAAACCTAATTGCCACATGTCACTCTCCTTATGGCTTCCTACACTTTGTAGGAAATATTGGCTTTATAGCCAACTCCTACTATATATATATATATATATATGTGTGTGTGTATTATAAGAATTAGCCTCCATTTTAGTCCATGAGGGTATTCTTGTCAATTAACAAAGAATTAATAGAAAAAGCAAACCAAGTTAGCCATTTGGATGAAAAGCGTTAAGAAAAGCAAACCTCAGGGCTAGTTTTGTTATAAATTAGATATTTAGACTACACTAGTTAAAATGGACAAATCTCAAAGACGAAAACAAAAATTTACTCATTTAAAAATTACATGATTAAGATTGTTGTTAACTTATTATTTAACAATCATATAAAAGTTACGATATTTAAGAATGTGAGTCGGTTCAGTTCAGCTCGATTGTCAGTTGTCCGGAGTTCATGAATGTCATCACAAAATATTTAATACTAAAGGATACTTAGTAAATTATTTGATGTTTATAGTTGTCCTAATTTCATGAATGTCATCATAAAATATTCAATGCTAAAAGGATACTTAGTAAATTATTTAATGTTTATACTTGTGTATACATTTTATCTAATTATAGATTTTTTGTCATGTATTGAAGTTATAATCGCTCTATATGTGGAGCCTATTGACAGAGAGACGTATGTTAGGCATGTGCGGCGTCCTTAGGGACAATCATTTCGCCCTGCTTATGATCATGGGTTTAAGGGTGTAGCTCTAACCCCCAATTAATGTGATTCGAGAAATGCAAGCCCTAATGGGATTCGTGCATCACTAATTGCTCGCGGACGCGATCCAAAATTAAAGCTTTATTTTAGCGTCTTTACTAAAGGGGCACTCATAAATATTGACTCAGTAACCATCCATACTAAATCCTTATGCAAATCCTAAAGCGTTCTTTTTTGTCAACATGAGAATTATTAGATCATAAAGAATCACCTTAAACATCACAGACGCAATTTGGATGGATTATCTGCCGGTACTTCTTGGCAATTAAAACAAACATATGAGTGTCATATAAGCAATACAAACAATACTCGATGGTATAAGGGGTTGGATGTTACAAATGATTTCAAAGTAACCTTTATTTGTTCCATTAATATGGTGAGGTGAACATCATTAAAAATGATAAGTCCCAAGTTGGGTGTTTGTGACACATTGGGCGAATCCTTCATCCTTTTGTTTTGTCCATATAAGAGATATTGAGTCATATAGAATGTCTCACCTCAAATCACCAAATTGTATTGCACACAATAGTTGAAAATAAGAGGAGAACGACACAACTAAGTGTGCTTAGTAAGGTAATCAAAGACTAGGTGACCTACTAGAAAGTCCCCACCTAAGCAACAGATAACAAATTTGTGAACTCCTTGTGAGTAAAATGGACAATATTAATTTTTATGTTATTGTATGAGTTGTACTCATTACTAGATGCAGAGGTGTCACACCCCAACCGATGGCGAAAACATCGGAGCGAGACGAAAACAAGATTTCTCGAGACATCATAACACTATTTGTGACAATAATTAAAAAGTTCAAATTTCATAAATACTAAAATGAAACACATTGTTCAAAACCAAATACATCAAGTATCAACAAACATCATGAAGCAAGAATATAAGTTTATTTCTTTAAGGTGAGTATCTATGTCCACCCTAATGAGTTTCTTCGTGTCGTCAACTAGCGACCTGCAACATGTATTAAAATATGATCAACAAAAAGTTGGCGAGTATACATGTTTGATAACATAACATAATAGTAAAAAGAGTTTGCTCGTATGCAGCATGATAAAATGTATATCCTGTTACTAACATACTACACAAGTGTAAGCTATACGTTAAACCAGAGTTTAACTCAATCGTGATTACCAAACATCGCCAAAACGAAGAGGTGTAACATAGTTTACTTAACAATACCACTAGAATACGGGCGAATAGTTATTCCTATAGCACTATAATTGTTAAGGTGGGCTTGCAAAGTTAATGAGCATATAGACACGTGTAAACATAGCATGCGAGATTAATAAGAATAAAACAAGTCTCATGTTAAAAGTGGATAGAGTGTGATTTATAACAAGTTTAAATGTGATTGTGTATTTTGTATAAGTGTACATGTTGCACCCAAAGTGTATAGATGAAAATGGGATCGAGTATACTCACGGTTTTGCGTAGTTTCCAATAAACCGAGAGCGGAATGGATGAGAGTTGGTACACCGCGGTTACCCTACAATGGGTAAACAAAGGTGTGAGTGTGAGTATTCTGATGTGATAAAGAATTCGGAACAGACTTTGAAACACGAAAAAGTACAAAAAAATCAAGTACTGGACCCTTCGTGCGAATGGAAATACCCCTTCGTGTGAATGGGAGGCCATTCGTGCGACTGGTCCAGTTGTGCGAAGGTTTCGTGCGTAAAATTTTATTGTAAACTGATTTAACGCAATACAGTGATAGTATTTGTCATAAAAAGTGTAAGAAGTAAATAAAATGTCCAAACAATCAAATGAGCTGGTGGAACTAGGTTGGAAAGCCAAGGCTCCCGCAGTTCACACTTCTGTCATGACTTAGATTCATCCATATTGAGGATGGTGAATATGGGGTATGACAAAAGGGCCAAAAAGACTTTTAAAAAATAGTGGAGTCAAACATGAATCTTTTGTGAATCACATATATTTGTTAACTTATCTTTAGTGTTAAACACTTTTGTGATCATTTATATTTGTTTTATCATATATTAGTTTGAAAGCGTGAATCTTGTGACTCAATAAAATTAGAGGGTCTTTAGGATTGAGTTTGGAAATGACTTCAATAAGTCATTTGAAAAAGCCTAAAATCCTGGCTTTTGAAAATGATTTTTTTCCAAAAAGCTAATAACTCAATAAGTCATTTTGAAAGTCAATCTAAAAAAGAAATTGACTTTAAGGTTTTAATAAAGTCATTACCAACATGTATAATGTGACATTTGTGATCTGTAAACGATGAACGATGTGAAACAATATCAGTTATCAATAAAACGATGTGTTTTGGTCTCAATATATGTGTATTTGTGTTTGACAATTTTACGATTTGATTCTAGTTCGATTTCGAGCTTTAAATCGCTTTCTGGAAAGTTATACGCAAACTGATGTGTAAACGTAATCAGTTTAATGTGACAAACACTCCGGAACAGTGACATAGGCTTAACATACCTTAAATAACCTTTACATAACTTAGAAATAAGTTTTGAAGGGTTTGGTATGCCGAAAACAAGTTTATTCGATCGTAGGGACTAATTGCGACAAACTGCGAAAGTATGCCGATTCGTATAGCAACGAACATTCCGGAACATGATCATAAGCTAAACATACCCTAAATATCCTTTACATAGCTTAGAAATAGGCTTTGAGGGGTTCGGTATGCGAAAATATGCTTTATTTGATCAATAGGGACTAAAAGCGTCAAAAAGTGCATAAGTGTCACACCCCGGTATTTCCACGTATTACCGGTGGGCCCGGCAGGGAGTATCGTGACGTAGTTGATATCATCATCGACAAAACACATAATATAATAGCACAGTAGAAGGCTTGGTGAATAAACTATTACAAACCATAATGTTTGAGTGTCCACGAAAGAATATACAGACTGGAATGTAATAAGATCCACAGGCGGATCATAGGTAATTTACAAAGAAACAAAATAACAGACTTCAGGTATCTATGGATTTGCAAGATCCTCTTATGACACCTAATAGCTCCAGCCTATTACGAGAGGTACCTGTCAATCAGTCTTTAGAAAATACGTTAGTTTACACTGGTAAATGCAATTAACTGACTCTTTTTGAAAACATTTATAAAGATTGATTTAAGTGCACATGGCACAAATTATTTATAACCTTGGGACAATTATTTAAAAATAATCTTGTATACAGATTTACATGTTTGTCTTACAATTGGGGCCGGTTAGAAGTCGGTCATGATTAACCGACTCACCACTTATAGAACCCACAAAAGAGTTATCCCCAACATGTGGGCTTATATTTTAGCATTTGCATCTGTCAGGTGTATGCCTACACCCCGTGCATAGGCCGTGGCCATTTTCAAATGAAATGAGCCGAGGATATCCAGGACACAGTCGATTTAACCCCCAATGCTTATGTTATCAAACAAAACAGATTAAAAAGGGTTATGCAATTTATTAACCACAATCCGATTAAATGATTTTATACCCGACAAAGTGGTATTATTATAATACCATATCCCAAGCCCGTATAAGGGAAAATAAGTTAAAAGTATTTACCTGAGCTAAAGAGAAAGGTAACTCAGCAGTATAATCCTAAAGCTTTATGACAGCACCTTCTACTGGATGCTACTAATCTGTATAGAAGGTTTAATAACCTATTAGGATGCTAACGGGTCTTTAGTTAAGTCAAAGACTTAGACCGGCTAGCTAGAAAGAAACTTTACAGTTCTAAACGCTAGATTAAGTGGAGACCGGAATAGAATGTGGTTTAGACCCGACAAGCTAGGATACTTGTACAATATGGGTAAACTAATCACATTCTGGAATTTGAGGCTTTAATGATAAGGTTAAACTTGTTTCGGCTATTTTACGTAAACTAGTCACATAAACCGATCCGAACGCATAAATGCGTAACGGGTAATCAAATGAATTACATACAGGTCCTATTTGTTATTATGCTTAAAATATGTTAATACATCAGTAGGATGTTAACATATATGCCCAAAAAGTAATTAAAACCCATTTAAGTCCCGTAAGGGCATTTTGGTGATTTTAATAATTATAAAAGAGATTTTATAATAAACTAAAGTTCTGGTCCTTTAACATGTGACAACTGTCAAACTTGCATGCATCCGTACGTTTAATTAATATTGATTTGTGCTTAATGACTGTGTGTCACACCCCTATTTTCCACGTGTCACCGGTGGGGAGTATCGTGACGTAGTTGATATCATCATAGTCAAACAACACAAATTTAAAATACACAGCGGAAGCAAAAAGATAGATTTATTTCAACCGAATAAATATTTTAATATTAAGTATCACAAACAGTTGAAATAGATCCACAGGCGGATCAAAAGAAAAAGGAAACTTGTTCAACAGATTTATTTGCATCCAAGCTTGCGAGACTCTAAAAGATGCTAAGGAGAGGCCAGCCTATTACGCGTAGTACCTGCACTTAACCTTTTTGGGAAAATACGTCGGTTTACACTGGTAAATACAATTTAACTGACTCATTTTGAAAAGGTTTAAAAATTGATTTGAATGCACATGGCACAAAAAGATTTTTTTTTTATAACTTGGGATAATTATTTGAATATAATACTTGTAAAGAATTACATGTTTATTATGCGTTCAGTTGCCCGGTTCATGCCGGGTTAAAGATTAATAGACACTCCACATGATATAGTCCCGCGGCGGGAAACCAGCGGTTATACCTTAATAAATGTAAATGCACTGACGGGTGTACGCCTACACCAGTGTGCTAAGGTCGTGGCCATTCTATGAATAATGCCAAGGATATCCGGGACATGGTCATTAAACTCCCAAAGGCGTAAAATAAACAAAACAAATTTTTAATCGGGTCATCTTGATAATACTTAACCACCAATCGATTAAGGTCGAATGCCGGACCAAGCGGTATTTTATATACCGTACCCCAAGCCCGTATAAGGGAAAATAAGTTAAAAGTATTTACCTGAGCAAGTATAGTCACAATAAGCAAGTGAAAATATCTTTTACTGGATCTCCTATTCTGGAACGAAGGTTTATAATAACCTATCAGAATCCTAACGGGTCTTTAATTTAGCCTAAGCTTAGACCGGTTAGTTTTAAAGAAAGAATACAGTTCAATCGCATGGAAGACGAAGACCGGTTTAGAATATGGTTTTGACCCGACAAGCTTGCATGCTTTTTTAATATGGGTAACTTAAACACATTCTGGATTTTGAGACAATAATGATATGGTTTGACCCGTTTCGGCTAAAATGTGTAAACTAGTTACATAAGTCGATCCGAACGCGGAAAGTGCGTAACGAGTAACCATAAGAGTCATATACAAGTTTCCTCAGTTAATATGCACTAAATATGTTGTGACATCAGTAAGATATCTTCTATTATGCCAAAATGATTTTAAACACAAACTATGCCTCATAAGGGCATTTTGGTCATTTTAAAGGGTATAAAAGAGTTTAATTTGAAATCTGAGTTACAGGCCTGATTTATTTAGTAAATATACTTAATTTAATAAGTTATAACAGTAGGGTATCATATATATGTGAAATTTATTAATTATAACCATATTATGCACCGAATGGGCATTTTGGTAATTTCACATAAGCCTAAAAGGTTAAAACTGGAAATCTGAGTTTAAAACCTTTGTTTACTGTTATAATATAAAAATTTACTCAATATATCAGTAGGTGTCAAACCTTATATATATAAACTAGTTTTGATACATACTATGTCGTAAAAATGCTTAAAAAGGCGATTTGGAGCCATTTCCGGCTTTTGTATAGAAAGCTGATATTTTTATAATTCCAGAAGGCTCAAAATAATTTATTTACTATATTAGATTAGTAGAAAAAGGTTTGGGGTCAAAAGGATTTATAAAACTCATTTTATAGCCCAAAAGGGCAAAACCGGCAATAACCGGAATAAGTTTAAAACTCTAAGTTATGCTCAGCCTAAAAATAAATAAAAATCTTTAAAATTCCCAAAATATTATTTTATATCAGTAGGTAAAAAGTTTGATATTAAAATTTGGGTTTAGGTAGGCTATATGCTAATTACGCCAATTAATTACTAAGAATGCTTCTAATTACGCTAATGAGCATAACTCTAAATCTAGACCTCAAATTGATGTAAAATTTTAGGCACAAGTTTATAAATCAGTAACTAAGGTGTATACTCTTTTATATTTCCAAAAATCATAATTTAAGGTGGAAAGGGCATAATAGTCAACATTTAGGCGATTAACGGAAACTTGCATAATAATTAGACAACTAATGAACCAAGCCGTATAATCACAGAGGGTTATACTAACATGTAACTAGGTCCAAAAGAAGCTCTAAGGCAATCCTAAACTTGGCTTAAACGGGTCAGAACTGAAAGTCAAAGCGAAAGTCAAACTATGCGACTTTCGGTTCCAAACCGAGTCTAAACTGAAAATTGTCGAGTTGAACATGTTTAGACATGTTCTTACATTAATTACCAAGTTATATTAATGATAAAATAGGTTGTATGGATCCTACATTGCTAATTATGTTTTTATTTGAAATAAAGCTTTCTGTTGACTTTTTGTAATTAGCTTTAACCCGACAATTGACATAGTTAGAGTGGGAATCTGAGAATACCCTTTTAAGGGTTTATTACCCACATAATTACCTACTTATAGGTATTTTTAATTCGAGATTTGACTGGATAATTATAGCTTAATCTCGAAGTCAAACCTTAATTATGACGGTTTGACTTTTAGCTAATTAACTAAGCTAAACTGAATTATAAAGGATTAAGGACACTTACAAGAGTCCTAAGTATGCTTAGAGATCCTAAGAGGGTTTGTTGATGATCAGAGGAGCTCCAGAAAGTGTCTTGAATGAGATTGAAATGAGCAAGTGCAAAGTTCACAACTTGCTCTCCTTATATAGTGAACCCCATTGCTCAAGATCATGCCAAAACAGTCTATGAGTGTTACAAGATCATCCCAGGTGTCCCTATGATGCCAAAACCAGTTGCATGAGGCAGCTGTCCATTTTCTGCTGCCAGCGACAGGCTTATGGACCGTAAGCCAAATCCCTTGCGGTCCGTATGCTCCTCTTGCGGACCGTATGCTTATACGGATACGGTCCGTAACCAACCCTGGTCTGATGCGCCCAATATTATCCTTGCGGTCCGTAAGCTTAAAGCCATACGGTCCGTAACCGATGACCAGAATCCAAAATTTTTGCAACTTTCAAGCATTGACCATGCAACTTTGTAGTCTCCGAATCTTGGGTCCTTTAATCAGTATGGGGACCATGTAGTCAGCCATTGCATGTCTAGCCATGCACTTACACCTTTTGGGATCTAGTGGGAGGTTTGAAATTGTCGGAAGTATCAAGAATTTACAATGAACATGAATTAATTCAAGTTCCATTCTTTTAATCAAGAATCTAAATTCCGAATGTGTAGCAACATTTTAAAGAACCCAAATTTCCATATAAAATGGAATTTATTTATTTAGGAATAACCGACTAAATGTATCAGATGTTTATCATAATGATTTAAGGATCTTGGGATTTATTACTTGGGTCGTTAAGAGGTATTTTAATAACATGTCGCCCTTTTTTTTAAATCCTACCATACATCTTTTATTTGATCCGGATTCCTGACACGTTTGTCTTACATGACACTTGTCTTTATTTTATTGGGTATGATTTTACGAGGTGTTACATCGTGCTAAATTCCAACTGATGATTAAACTGCTTTATGATTTTTGTATCATACATACATATGCATCACATTTCATACTGTCACTCCATTTATTGTACACAAACTTTAGTGACAAACTTGATGCACAAAGCACAGTTAGCACAGTGAGCGGATAACCCAGAAAACATGCTGACAATGCCAGCACGTAGACAGACAATGTTTTTGAGGCCCGTATGAGCCAGAGTCAAGGTACTACACTAGTATGGAGTGTAGGGAAGTGAGGACCATAAAACTGCGTCACTAGGTGATAGTTTAAGTGCCGGAAAGTGCCTAAAACCCACTCTAAATGCAGATTTCTGCATCTATTAATAAAATTCAGCATTTAAATGTGCTAGTAATGTGCAAAAACATGACAGAATGGTCCTGTATGCTTTCCTAAGTGTCGGGAATTAAAAGTGTCACTAAAAGTTACATAAAGGACACTATAAGACACAACTTAGCACTTTAACGGAACGATACCCAACCGAACAACCGGACATTACTCGGGACACAAAAATATTGTTAAACACATTGTTTCACTTTTACTAAGCTAGTTATGGTCCCCGAACACCATAACACACTATATTATGACATAACACTTAAACTCTTAACTAGTTTACTTAATTTCTAACTAAATTAAGTAACTACCATTACAAACTAACTAAACCACCCCCCCTAAAACCGGTTACAAGGGTGGTACCCCACCCTTGATTTTCTTGAATTGTTTAATTGATATGTTAAGTACTAGAGGAACATATGGACCAAAGGGTTTAACCATGTTGGAAGATTTTTTATATAACCACTAGTTAACCACTCTTTCATCTTCATCTTTCATCAACAACCCTTCTCTCCTTCTTTCCTTGTTTCGGCCGACCCCAAGAACTACCACCATCATCATCATTCAAGCTTCTTCTTCCATTTTACTTGCATACAAGGGTGATAAAGACCATACAAAGGAGCTAGGAGCTTTCGGATCATCAAGGACCTTCTTCGTTTGCTATTAACCACCTCATTTCTTCTCTTGATCTTCCCTAGCTTAAAAGCTAGTAGTAAGTCTCTTGAATCCTTATTTATTCCATGTTTATGATGGTTAATAGTTATATTAAGATGATATCTCAAGAACACTAAAAGATCATATGCAAAAGTCTTGAACATAAAACTAACTTGATGATGAAATATTGTTAGAATGAAGAAGTAATGTTAAGTATGATGTTGTTTTGTATTGTTGATAATTACTAGTGATATGATGTTAAACATCATGGTGGGACTTGTTAAATTAAGATTAAAAACTTAAGTTAACAAGTTAGGAGGTGATTAGTGATCTACATAAAAGAATCACCTCCATGTTTAAGCATGAACTTGATAACAAGATGGTTTCTTGAAAAACTAATAAACAAAGTAAGTTGGTGATCATATGGATCCAAGGTTTACAAATGGTTTTCGTAAATAAACCAAGAATAGAAGATGATTTTTGAAAGGTTATGATTTTGTAAAACCTACACTATTTTATTAACAAAAATAAGTGTAGTAAAACAAGAAAATGTTGGAAGCAAATATTTTTGTAAAATAAGTTCACAAGTTATGAACATCTAGAGATCCCGAGGATAAGATTTTAACAAAAGTAAACACACTTCGGAGGGTAACTAAACCCACTAAACACCCCACTAAGTTACTACGCGTTTTTACGAAAAACCAAGTTCATGTTATTATGTAAAGTGCATTGTTTTTGCACTTGGTTAGTGTAATGTTGTTTAATAATTTGTTGTTGATTGATTGAATGAATTTTTGAAAAGAAATT
The DNA here is from genome assembly GCF_002127325.2 of Helianthus annuus. Classification (NCBI taxonomy): domain Eukaryota; kingdom Viridiplantae; phylum Streptophyta; class Magnoliopsida; order Asterales; family Asteraceae; genus Helianthus; species Helianthus annuus. The sequence continues at coordinate 58,974,972 of NC_035441.2, read as the reverse complement.
GATATGCTAATAAGCATGGACACCTCCGTTTACAAAGGAAACTCTGGCGAAATTTTCTAAAAAGTCCAACACTTAGAAAATATTTTTCTAACAAGTGATTACAAATATATTTTTGACTTTGCTTTTTAAATAAACTTCGCCATAGTTTTGTTACAAAAATACCAAGTATCGGAGGTTGGTTTTTGTAAATAAAAATGGGTAAATATATATTTAGAATATATATTTTCTACTAAGACACTTGTGTGAATATTTGTTTGTTTTGTGGAATAGTTAGGGTAAAATAATATAACTTAACAAAATACCATGACATTTACAACTCCAAAATAATACCAAAAATCACAAGGAATGAAATATAAGTTACACACTTAACATTGTAAAGCCGAACGATAAAACGTAACTTATGAAATATTCCTGAAAATACTCTTATAAACATATTTTTGGCAAGTATTATTTTGGGAACGAAAGGAGTGAAAATATGATTTTCATACGTATTACCAAGTATATCATATTTTCGACAAAGAGAAAATATATTATTTTTGGGGAGTTAAAAATATATTTTCTCCTAAGTATATTTAGAAAATATATGATTTTTGGGAAAAATATGTATTTTCTTGGAATACATTATTTTTGACAAATAAGTTATATATATTTTCTAAGTGAGACTTGAAAATATATTGTTTTGGAAATATATATTGGGAATATATTGGTATATTTTTTTATTGGAATAATACACCGGAATACGACGCCAATACATGGCTAAAAACACACATACAAAATACGAATACACATGTATGAGATACCCCCATCCTTGGGAAGGAAATGCGAATACAAATACATGAGAAGTATTACTACAAGGATATTGTTTAACAAACTATTCCAAAAATTCAAGTTAAAATATTTATTATTTTAACAACTAATAATTATAACTTGGAATAATATTGGGAACACAAGAGTAACTCAAAAACCTTCATACTAAGCAAAGGCACGACTCGTTTGTCTAATAGACGTTAGTACACTGTAGGTAGTCATGTTTGCTGAGGAGACTTGGGTTACACATACTGAAGACGCAATACTGTGAGTTCATGTCCCCCTTTTCTTTCAACTTTTTTTTAGTTTTACAACTTCGAGGGTGAAATACATGTTACATACTGATTACAAACGTTTTATACATCGTATGATTAGCTAAGGAATGTACTGCTAGATCACATGAATGGGTAGGCTATTATCTTAAGACCACTAATCCTTGTATAAGGACCGATGGGCATGAGTGATAGATCTATTGGGTGTTGCGAGCCCCACCCATGGGCCTGCGAGTGGCTGCATGTGGTGACTATGTCGTTCCGCCGAAGAAATACGCATACAGGTTTGAGTGCTTCCTAGGCCATGTCACTTATTAATGTATTAGCTACACATTAATTGATATGTTTTTCCTTATTGCTACATACCAGGGACATACATTTATACAGGCATACTTTAAAGGCTTATTCATACACATACACATGAACTCGCTCAACTTTTGTTGATGTTTTTCAAACTACATGTATTTCAGGAAATTAAGTATGGATCTGGCGGGCGTTGGAGTTCAAGTCATGTTAAGAATAAAGATGTCATCCATGGTCTTTGGTTTGGTCAGTGTGTCTTAATCCTGGACGAGACACGTCTTCCAAACTTTGATTACAACTGATATCTTTTAACGAGTCCTTAGCGAACTTTTACACATTTCACATGGTTTGTAAAAATTAAATTTGAAGTCTACGTTTTAGACAATGTTGTTATGTTTTAAAATCATTATATGGATGACATCTTTGGTTTTATCATATAGTTGTTTGATATGGTTGAATGCAATGATAACAAGAAAGTCACACCATAATCACGCTTCCGCAAAAGTCAGGGTGTGACAGCTTGGTATAAGAGCTTCGATCGTAGCGAACTAGGATTCTTTCTTGAGTCTAGACTACGATCATTAGGGCTCTCACGAAAATGCTTTACGACATGTTTTCATTGCATACACAAAACCTCCAGATCCAGGGAATAAACATTTTTACAAACAAAAAGGCACAAATACACATTTCAAAATTTATGTTTATAATTCAGTCTTAGAGACTGAGGGAGGTCAGTCTTAGAGACTGAGGGAGGTTCAATCTTAGAGACTGAGGGAGGTCAGTCTTAGAGACTGGGGAGATTTGGTCTTAGAGACCAGGTATTTAGTCTTAGAGACTGGGGAGATTTGGTCTTATGTCACACCCCGATATTTCCATGTATCACCGGTGGGGAGTATCGTGACGTAGTTGATATCATCATAGTCAAACAACTCAATTTAAATGCACAGCGGAAGCAAAAGATGAATATATTACAAACCGATATAAAGTAATATCAAAGTATTACAAACGGAAAGTAAAGGATCCACAGGCGAATCGAAAATAAAATGAAACCTTGTTCAACAGACTTTAGGCATCTAAGCTTGCGAGACTCTTTATTGATGCTAGGAGTAGCCAACCTATTCCGATTAGTACCTGCACTTAGCCTTTTTGGAAAATACGTCAGTTTTCACTGGTAAATACAATTTAACTGACTCATTTTGAAAATGTTTTAGAAAAATTGATTTGAGAGCAAACGGCACAAAACTTTTTATAACTTGGGATAATTATTTGTATATAATACTTGTAAAAGAATTACATGTTTGTCATGCGTTCAGTTGCCCGGTTCATGCCGGGTTAAATATTAATAGGCACACCACATGGTATAATCCCACGGCGAGTTATTCTCATAACCGGCGGTTATACTTTATTAATTATAAATGCACTGACGGGTGTACGCCTACACACGTGTGCTAAGGTCGTGGCCATTCTATGAATGATGCTAAGGATATCCGGGACATGGTCATTAAGCCCCCAAAGGCGTTAAGCAAACAAAACAAATTTTTAAACGGGTCATCTTGATAATACTTAACCACCAAACGATTAAGGTCAAATGCCCGACCAAGCGGTATTTTATATACCGTACCCCAAGCCCGTATAACGGAAAATAAGTTAAAAGTATTTACCTGAGCTAAATATAAATTCAATCCCAGCCGTATATCAATTTAGCAAGTACAGATAGCTTTTACTGGGCTCCTAAATCTGGAACGAAGGTTTTTAATAACATATTAGATTCCTAACGGGTCTTTAATTAAGCCTAAGCTTAGACCGGTTCGTTTTAAAGGCGGATATGGTTCAAAACGCATGATTAAGCGAGAGCCGGATTAGGATGTGGTTTAGACCCGAAAAGCTTCTATACTTGTGTAATAAGGGTAAACTAAACACATTATGGATTTTGAGATAAAAATGATAAGGTTTGTCCCGTTTCGGCTAATTTATGCAAACTAGTTACATAAGCCGATCCGAACGCGAAAAGGGCGTAACGGGTAACCACAAGAGTCATGAACATGTTTCCTAAGTTAATATGCCTTAAATATGTTGTGATATCAGTAGGATACCTTCCATTATACCCAAAACGAATTTAAAACCAATTTATGCCCCGTTGGGGTATTTTGGTCATTTTAAAGGTTATAAAAGAGATTAAATATTATTCTGAGTTACAGGTCTGATTTAATCAGTAAATATACTTAATTTAATAAGTTATAACAGTAGGGTATCATATATATATGTGAAATTTATTAATTATAACCATACTATGCACCGCAGGGGCATTTTGGTAATTTCACATAGGCTTAAAAGGTCAAAACTGAAAACTTGAGTTTAAAACTTTTCCTTACTGTTAAAATATAAAAATTTACTGAATATATCAGTAGGTATCAAGTCTTATATATATATAATGGTTTTAATACATACTATGCGTTTAAAACGCGTAAAAAGACGGTTTTAAGCGGTTTCGGGGTTTTATAAGAAAAGCTGATATTTTTATTATTCCAGAAGGCTTAAAATATTCTATTTATCATATTAGATCAGTAGAAAAAGGTTTGATATCAAAAGGATTTGTAAAACTCATTTTATAGCTCAAAAAGGGCAAAACCGACAACTACCGAATCAAGCTTAGAACCCTATGTTATGCTCATCCTAAAAACAAATAAAAATCTCCAAAAATCCCAAAATATAATATTGTATCAGTAGGTAAAATGTTTGGTATCAAAAATTGGGTTTAGATAGGATATACGCTAATTATGCCGTTTAATTAATAAAAAGCTTTTCATTTACGCTAATGAGCATAACTCCTAATCTAGACCTCAAACTGATGTCAAATTTTAGGGACAAGTTTATAAATCAGTAAATAAGATTATTGTCCTCTCATATTTTCAAAATTCTCATTTTAGGATCAAAAGGGCATAACGGTCAACATTTAGGCATTTAACGGAAACATGCATGAACTAGGATTTCTATAGAACCAAGTTGTATAACCTCGGAGGGTTATACTAACCTATAATATGGTCCTAATGGAATCCTAAGGCATATCTAAACTAAGCTAAATAGGGTCAGAACTGAAAGTCAAAGCAAAAGTCAACTTTTGCGACTTTCGGTTCCGAACCGAGCCTATACTTAGAATTGTCGGGTTGAATCATGCTTAGGCATGTTCAACTAATATTTACCAAGTTATTAAAGCGAGAAAACTGATCTTATGGTTCCTTATATTAATATTTATGAATTTACTTAAAACTAACCCATTTGACTTTCATTTGACCCGACAATTTAACTAAGTAACGTGGTAATTAAGAGGTGCCCTTTTGAGGGTTTAATACCTACCTAATTACGGTCACGTAGCCATGTTCGTTGCAAACAATGGCTTAACCGTTTTAAAAGTCAAAGCGTTTATCGAAAACTCTTGACTTTCGGTTATAACCGCTAAAAATTAAACTAAGCATGAAAGGACACTTACAAAGGGTCCAATAGGACAAAAAGGAGGTTCCCAAAGGTTCAGGCTCCTCCTAGATGAGAGTGAGAGCAGAATTCAAGCAAAAGGTGTGAAGGATCAAGTGCAAAACCCACCTCTATTTATAGTTTTCGGGATTGCACGAGATCGTGACAAGTGTCGGGATGGATAACCAGATTGAAACAAGTGTATAGTGGTTTTAATAATCAATGGGCAAGCCCCTAGGTTCGAGTATGTGAGTATAGAACCAAGTTTTGACAAAAAACCAGCAGTAAAACAACTTTTCTACAGCTGTGCAGGTCACGCGGCCCACGTAAGGGTCTGTGTGACCTTACGCGCCCCGCCTCACAGCTAAGATCAGCAAAACATGTTTTAAAGATGACAGTTTTGGTCCCTGATTGCATAAAAGGGCATTTTTGGCACATTAAAGGCCCATTAACCTCATTTCAAGGCTCTATAATGATGCTCACACATAGGGGACATGAAACATGCTCAAAAACATGTCGGATGTCGGTTCGTTTGGCCGTACGGTCACGTTGTTCGTCGAATTACGATGAAACACGAACGGACGCGAAAAACGATCTAAATTACGCGACGAGTGGAATTTTATCATGCCACACACTAAAATAAAATATTTTAGTGCTTACATAAATTTTTGGGTGTCCGGGGATATTCAGAATGCGAGATATGCGCGAAAGTGCAAACTTGTGCACTTTTTGACACTTTTAGTCCCTGCATGACATAAAAGTTTATTTTTGCGCACCCAACACCTCTAAGCCTATATCTAAGCTATATAAAGGATAACTGGGGTATGTTTAACTCATGGACATATTCCGGAAGGTCCGTTACCCTACGAATCGACATACTTTTACCGTGTGACGCAATTAGTCCTCTAGTTGCGCAAAGTAGTGCGAAACGTTGTTTAATGATATCCAAGTCTTCCATGGCCCATAATGGGCATTCCCAAGTATATACTTAAATATTACTACTCTCTCGTTCGCTTAAATGGTCACCGAAGGCGTAGATTCAAAAGTTGACGCTTTAGGTCCCTCTATTGCGCAAACTTGCGCATCTCATCATTTATTAGCATTGAAGCCTCATCTAATCCATATTAGGCATTCTTGGAAGTATTATTAAACATCACGATGCTTCGGGTTTGCTAAAAGGTCATCCAGAGGTATAATTAAACATATTGACACTTTTAGCCCATCTAACTTGCAAAGTTGCGCGTAACTTTACTTATAGGCATAAAAACCTTAGATGGCCATTATTTGGCATTCCCGAGAGTATAATCAAATATCATGAAGCTCCCGGTTTGTTAAAAGGTCACTCAGAGGTAAGAATTAATATATTGATGCTTTTAACCCTTCATTGCGCAAACTTTCAATTAATTACGCAAATGGCTACACTTGATCAACAAGTGGCTCATTTGTGAATATAAATACCGTATGATGTTATTTAGAATCTTATTTTAGGCAAGCTAACACTTCCAGTCCTTTCATTATCAAAGTTTTCGATTTTTCAAAAAATTAGTCCCTTAATTTCAGTGTTTGACTTCGTTAGGGTTTATTACACGTGCAAATACATCATTGGACGTGATTTTACGAGGTGTTACATCTTAGAGACCAGGGAGTTAGTCTGAGAGACTAGGGAGTTCAGTCTGAGAGGCTGGGTGGGATAGTCTGTCACACCCCCAAAATCCACACGCGGAGTACCACCGCTTGGAGGCGTGACATGACCAGGATCAAGCCACCAATCATATTGAACATAAAATTAAAATAGTTTATCATATCCCACACAATACAATTGATGTTCAAACCAACCATAATTTAAGTAGCGGAAGCATAATATGAAACCCAATGTAAGTAACAAGTTCAAGTGTTATAAAGTTTAACATGGCGTCCACGATCCATATCCCACAACGACTGCGCCTCCCGTGCAAGCTCCATGTGTACCTAAGGTCCTGCAAGGCATGTAACAGAGAGTCAACAACAAAGTTGAGCGAGTTCACAGTAAGTAAGTTCGTAATAATAATAGGTCCGTTGCATCACCATGCGTTATTAACTAAGTCAGTTGTATGTTCATTTAGTGGGGGCTTCCCATGGGTGTATGTACTAGACTAGATGTAACCATAAGTGTTCTTCAAATCCCGAGAACAGTAGTACGTACGAGATTTACGTAGGATTTACGTAAGTGTCCTTCTTAACCTGAGGACAGTGGTACGAGGGGGTTTACGTAGGTTTTACGTAAGTGCCCTTCACAACCCAAGGAAGTAGTGAGTATAGGTTTACGTAGGTTTTACGTAAGTGTCCTTCGCAACCTATGGACAGGGGTAAGTACAAGTATACGTAGGTTTTACGTATGGGTCCTTCGCATCCGAGGACGATGGTAGATAGTCTAGTAACGGTGTAAGTACAAGTAATTGTTCAATCCCATTTCATCAATCCCATTCCCTTCCTACCGGGAATCCCTTGCCTTGGTATGAGTGTGAACTCACCTTGGTTTGCTCGGCAGATACACAGAAAAGTCAATCAAGCTATATTGTGGTCAACCACGTCCTAACATAGGTGTACCATACAAGTCAGGTTCGTATTTAGGTAGTGCACGTATGTTTTCTACACACATTTGCATACACGTATTGATCATGGCTTACATGTATATTCATGGCAGTTAACAGTACATACGAGTTCAACAGAAGAAATCACGTAACAAACAAAGGCCCAAACATACAAACAAACAATCAACTTGTGCGATTCATGCAATTCATATAATCTTGTGCGATCAGTGTCCTTTGTGCGATAGGTCTTTGGGCTGTGCAATAGGTATGTGCGGCCCAATTATAACACTCGGCCCAGACAGGTTTGGCCCAATAGCGCGATCCGCCAATAGTGAGCCTTGTGCGACCAGGCTGCACTTGTGTGACTGGATCCACTTGTGCGACTGAAAACAGGTCTGCGGCCCAGACAGTACTCAAGCCCAACAGATGATACGACTGGGCCTTTTCTTGTGCGATTCACACAAGCCCATCCGGACTTGTGCGACTAGCACGGCTTGTGCGATCCGTGTGTACAGGTGACACTGTAGGTCCCCTTGATGTCTTATGGATCGTCACAGAATCGTCTTTCCAATCAAGAGTGCGGAATCCTCTTGATCAGAATTAGCAGAAAACGTGTAGAAACTGAAACAGCAATTCACTTTCAAACTGGATCTTTATTGATTATCTATCAATCCGATTACAATCAATCCAAGATCCCTAACCAAACCCTAATTTCGTCCAAACCCTAATGTTCTCACGAAATTGCTCTCTAACAACTGTTTTGGCTGATTAACCTAAACCCTAATGTCTAACCTTGTTTATATAACACAAGGTTCACAACTGGGCTAGGTTAAAGACTCCTGGGCTGCGAATTGGACAGGCCCAATTCGCCCCCATCACCCAATTCCTTGGGTTTAGTTAGCCCAAACATAACAACTAACTATTACAAAGCTAAACCCGCTAACTGTTCATCGTTTAACTAATTACAAGATATCCAAAGACCAAATCTAAGCTGTTGTCACAAACATGCACCAACAAACTCCCCCTTGACAATAGCTTCATAAAACTTTGTCTTGAGTCAAAACTTTGTCTTTAGTCTTCTTGCAATCTTCATGCTGTCTTGCACTGTCTTTGGTCTTTGGATAGCTTCAGCTTCAATAGCTTCTGTCAGCAACAGACTCCCCCTAAGCTGATGCATCCAATCACCAAATCTTCAACACGTTAGCGTTTGAGTAAACTCCAGTTCAGCATTTGCACAGCAATCTTCAAACTCTTCAATCTTGTCTGCAATATAGAAAGGAGGTTCTACCATGCATCCAATCAAACTCTCATCTTCACACTGCACAGCAACTTCTCAGCAACAAACCGCTTCAATCTGTATACTATAAAACAAACATCTCGAGAAACCATAAGAATTTTTCAACAAGGTTAAATAAATTATTATTTTTCAAGAGATAGTTAAACTGTATCACAGAATAAGCTTTTTCAATCTATTACCAACACGCAAAACTTTTTGTTCAACACAAAAGAACCTGCCTGATTGAAAATTTTGAGCTCACTTACTAACACCGTCTCCCCCTATCAGTAACAATTCCTCCAAGAATAACAGTTTTCTGTACGTTAAGAATTTTAAACAGAAAAAGACACTATTTGTGGATTTTTATATTTTCTGAAAGCAAGTAAATAACAAAAACAATAAACACTCTATTTTTGTGAGATTCACTGGTAAGAAGATCATATCAGCACAAGCAAACTGTTTCACACAATCATATAATTCTTTATTTAATTTTTCGTGAAAAGCAGTTCAAGACGATTACCAGTATGTTTGTCCTCTTAAACAAAATGCATGAACATTTCAAGTACCATTACCATATGATACGTTAAGGTAATTTTATTACACTGAAATATTAGCGTGTCCCACATCAGGATATACCCCCGCGATCAAGGTATGCACAAAGATTCATCGTAGTAGGTGAGTATACTGATGGCATCCTTTAAGATATCCTGACTGTGTCTAGGTCTGCATTTAAACTGTTTTATCATGTTTTGATTTCTTAACTATGAACACCCAAATAAATACAAATCAAATCCTGGAAATATAAACAGCACACTCTATCATGCAAGTATCTTCCCTACCACATATTTCACAAGTCCAATCCAGAGTTCTGAAATCTTAACTGGGAATAGGTTGAGAAGAGAACAGAATAGATCTTTAGTAGAGATGGTATAATATACAGATCAAATGAGATTTTCTCAGTTTGATATAGGTTTCTTGGGTTTCTTTTGGGCACTTGAGGGCCTCTTTCGGGTGTATTAGATCTATAGCGCGACAACGAACAGCTAGGTCAGCATGTATCTGGATGCAGCAGAAGCTGTCGTTGCCTAGCACCTCCAGGTCAGCATATATCTGGATGCAGCAGAGGAGGTACACGACTTTTTTCAGAGAAGATTTCAGAATCAGATCAAAATTGTGTGTATCGGGAAATATACAGACATTCAAATAGAAATGAGCTAATTCCAAGTGACTATCTTTCCTGGGGTCATGTACAATTTTAGTTCTAACAGACAGACAGCCAAGATATCCCTAGTTGAAACAACAGTATAAAGACCCAAAACTTCAGATTTTGGCAATCTATCAACGCAAGAATTAAGGTCATTAAACCATACACCACTAATGTGTTCCCCACTCATATCCAGTTCATTTAAGTTTATATCACATTGGTAAGTTGATTATTTCATGCTTTTTGCCTACTGGTACATCATATAATGAAGCTGCTATCACACTTAAGCAATTCATGTTCAATTTCAGTGTGACAGTCTAACTTGCTGATGTACTATCATTTCTTCTTTTTCACACAGTGATATCTCATTTTTGATTTTCTATTTTTTTTTATGTTTTTGATTTTTCAATTTTTTTTTTGTTTTTGATTTTTTAAGAAAAGCAGTAAACTATTTACAAAAATTCTTATGAAAAACCAGTTATTCAGGATTCCTCATCCCGTTGAGTTCGACTAAGTGTTCAAAGCGAGCCCTGTCAAATGCTTTAGTATAAAGATCTGCCAGGTTATCCTCTGTGTCGACTAAGCACTTTGAACTTCAATTTAAATCATTTAAAAAATATATATCAACAATCTCACACCCCCCGCCATGTGCCTAGAGCAGCCACTATCAACATAAGTTGATAATCCTCCTTAGCAGCTCCTGCACACACTAACTTAAGAAATTAGTTAGATTGGGGGACCCAAGCCTTAATGGTCTTGGGTCGTCCAAATTCACCAACCACCGGAACATCCATCCAATATCCATTACTCCTAACTGGAGTCTTGGATCGTAGACCTGTTGGAATTTGATTTTGATTTCCACTAGGCCTTTGGTCCTGAGGGTTCCTATATACATTTGGACAATTTGACCTTTGGAAATTTTGATTTTGAAACCTTAAGTTTTGATTCCAAGAAGCTTGATTGTTATAATTTCTAAAGCCATTGTTATAAAAAGTTCGACCACCATTATTCTGGTATCGATTTTGATATTGACTTTGACCTCTGAAATCATTTGAATTAAAATTGTTCATTCTAGGTGAACTGCTTCTAGGTCTCTGATATCTGCCTGGTGGAGATCTAGGCTGAAATCTAGGTTGATTTCTTTGAAAACTTGGAACTTGTGGAGTTCCTGTTCCAGCCTTATCTACACCAACAGCAACATTCTGTGGTTGCTTGGGAGCAGATTTCTTTGGAGAGTTGGACTCTCTCTCCTGCTTATCACCATTCTTCTCTGGTGACTTCTCTCTCTTCCTCTCATCCACCTGTGCTTCATTCTTTTTGTTAGGACAGCAGCTAGCTACATGTCCTTTGGTGTGACATTTGAAGCACGATCTCTTTTTCGAAAACTTCTTATTGGAAGTCTTTGAACTGGATTCAGATTTCTTTGTCTGACAACTTAATTTCACATTATTGCTTGACCCAACCTGATTCCCGTCAATAACTTCGTCAACTTTTTGCTTACCTTTCTTCAAAGGACAACAACTCGCCACGTGCCCTTTGTTGTGACATTTAAAACAGGATATTTTCTCTTTGTTTGATCCCTTTTTAAATGTGTTGGTCTTTTTGTCTTCAGTATCCTCATCCACTTTATGAGGTGTACTGTTAGACCCAACAGATTCTTTCAAAGAAACTGGACTACTTGGCAAGTCCACAGCTATCGGATCCACTACATGTGCAGTGGTTACAAAATCAGTTAGCTCATCTTCAGTTGGTAAAAATGAGTAGTCAGAAGATGAAGCTTTAGTAAACCCCACCCCTGTTTTATCATTACTCCTTTTTAAACCTTTTTGAATTTGAGTTCTGACTAACGAAGAATTCCCAAAATTATGTAACTTCCCCTGAAGTTCTACAATTTTGGCTTGTGCATCAGCCAATTCTGTGCACTTTTCTGAAAGCTTGTTAGTCTTTTCTTTCACAGTTTCACGAGCCAAATCAATGACCTGTAACAGTTCATTGACTTTGCTTGTTAAACTGCTAATTTCCTGTTCATTTGATTTTAGTTTTTCTAAACAGTTTGACTCTCTTTTAATCAAAAGAACATTTAACTCTTTTCGGTTTTCCAAATCAGCTAACAGAATGTTGTTTTGCTCCGATAGTCTGTCAACTTCACCCTGTAGTTCAGTGCAATTATGACACGTATGACCTACAGGTTCTGGTGTTACCTTCACCTCTGTTGTAAGTTCATTCACACCATTCATGCACTTTGAAACCTCTGCAGCCTTTTTCTCAACCTTCTGCTCAAGAGCTTTCTTCTTCTCTTCTTTCACAACAACTGCTTCTTCATCTAACGCACGATCTCCTACACTCTGTCTTGATGAATTCTGATAGCGTTTTCGTAAAGCTTCCCACAGATCATAAGAATTCCCATAGTGCTTGATGGTATGTTTAATTCCCTCAGGCAGGGACATCTTTATCACTGCTAAAGCTTTCTTCTCAGCATCAACCATCAGTTTCTCAGATTCATCCATCTTGTCATAAGAAATCACTTTTGTCCTTCCTTCAACACGACGTGTAGGAGCCATGTATCCATCTATAATACAATACCACATTCTGGTATCTTCGCTCTTCACAACCAATTCAAACTCCTCCTTCCAGGCAGCATATTCGTTAACATTTGTAAGCTTTGGCCACTTCTCGACATTGTCCACTTTAATCATCTTTAAACACGTTTTACCGTAACCGTACTGATAAAACCGTACAATATTTTTCCGAAAATTGTTTTTACCAAATTATACCTTTAGAATCGTCTCGAAAAGACGAATCCAATGATATATAATGTCAAAAACCGAATTCGGGATTTTCCAGACTTTTTTTTTTGTCCTAAAAATCACACGAGTTCAACGGTGCAAACGGTTCTGTCTAACGAGTTACGGATCAATTTCTATTTGCAAAACACCGAAAATTTTCCGACGCTTGCCAACTGAAATTCCACCACTTAATTTCTCTCCTAAATTCGCTGGATATGCTTAATTTCGCTACTTATTTCGCTGAAATATCAGTAATTTCGCTGGTTATTATGCTGTCAGGTCAAATTCGCTCAACAGTTCAATTTCGCTCCAAACAGTTCAAATTCGCTCAACAAAATCGCTGGTTTACTTCGCTGTTACGACGACCAGTAAATTCGTCGAAAACCGTGGTAATTTCGCTGTGGAAACTAACACGATTACCAAAGTCGCCTTTGGATTTAAGTTCGCCGATGACCGAATTATTTAGTTCCAAATTCGCCAGGTGTTAATTTCGCCAGATTGGTCAGTCAGCAAAATTAATCAATTTCGCCAAAAACAGTCAAATTCGCCCAGCAGCTATGGAAAGTCAATCTGTTCGAATTTTTGAAGATTTTTCAGATTTTCCAACACTTATCTGCAAAATCAAAACACCAAATCAGCAACTTAAAACCGAAAATTATGAAGAACTGATTGAATAAACACGAAGAACACGAAGAACAGTCTTCGAATCTTCAAGTCTATCAGCCACAAACTATTCCAGAATCAGCCAAATCTTTCCAGAAAAACCTGCAAACCACCAAACAAACAAACCAGAAGATCAACACAGCCAACAAAAATAAAAAATCAGAATCAAAACAACCAAAATTTCGAAAATTTTAAAAACCCTAATTATCAGGTTTCAAAAATTTCGAATTTTTACTCCCTGTTTCTGCAGCAAACAATTCTGAACCGAGCAATCAAGAGCCTAATGCTCTGATACCAATTGTAGGTCCCCTTGATGTCTTATGGATCGTCACAGAATCGTCTTTCCAATCAAGAGTGCGGAATCCTCTTGATCAGAATTAGCAGAAAACGTGTAGAAACTGAAACAGCAATTCACTTTCAAACTGGATCTTTATTGATTATCTATCAATCTGATTACAATCAATCCAAGATCCCTAACCAAACCCTAATTTCGTCCAAACCCTAATGTTCTCACGAAATTGCTCTCTAACAACTGTTTTGGCTGATTAACCTAAACCCTAATGTCTAACCTTGTTTATATAACACAAGGTTCACAACTGGGCTAGGTTAAAGACTCCTGGGCTGCGAATTGGACAGGCCCAATTCGCCCCCATCACCCAATTCCTTGGGTTTAGTTAGCCCAAACATAACAACTAACTATTACAAAGCTAAACCCGCTAACTGTTCATCGTTTAACTAATTACAAGATATCCAAAGACCAAATCTAAGCTGTTGTCACAAACATGCACCAACAGACACCCTCCCTTGTGCGATTGACCAAGATTTATGGAAAGCGGTTACACACTCGAATTTGCAATTCAATTACCATAATTTCCATATTCCGTTAGTTCTTATGAACCCTAGATATTTGTTTGAACATTACGGCACATAACAACATCAAAAACAATTCGAATGAGCATATTATTCCATGATCCATATTTATTTCTAAATCATCAATTCACATACAATCATCACAGCCATCGATTAAATCAGTTTCATGAGTTCGTTAGCATATAGATGTTACCGAATTCCTTGAATGTTAAATCAACTAGTCACTCTAAAATCCTATCAAGCATTCGCAACAATCAATATCATGTGCACAGTTAATCATATCCACCACAATCTTTAACAAAAACCCCTAGGTCATAAACAACCATTCTAATACCCACTAACCATATTCAGCAAGTTCGTTGACAAGGATCAAAACAGAAACGAGTTCACTAACCGAGAGGTGATGAGATTGTTCGCTGAAAGCTTGATCGAGAGAAACAGTGCTTCAAAGAGGAGTTCCTGCCGTCGCTTGTTTGAGAGGAAATAGGGTTTGCAAATGCTTGAAAAGAATAGAATGATATGCAACTCACATGCATATATACGACCCACAAGGGAGTGGAGTTGGGTTCGGTTTGGGTTTTAAGGTTTTGGGCTTCAAGAACCCCTAGGTCACATTACACATATAACACATAGCATGATAAACGTAACATTCTGTTGAAACCAAATACATTAACTGGTCACGTATTGTTCACACAAGTACATCAAAGCATAGCAAGGAGGTTCTAGAACACGAGTTGTCACATTATCCCCAACTTGAAAGAAATTTCGTCCCGAAATTTGGTACGTACTCACTGAGGAAGCTAGTTAAGTTGCATGGTTTTCCTGGGGTGTCACATCCTCCCCCCGTTGATCTGGAATTTCGTCCCGAAATTCCATGGTAGCTTCAGCCTCAGCAGTGGTTGTACTTTTGCGAACAATTGGGGATACTTTTCTTTCATTTGGTCTTCGCGTTCCCAGGTGAACTCTGGGCCACGACGGGAGTTCCAATGAACTCGAACAAGAGGTATTCTGGTGTGCTTGAGGACCTTAACATCCCGGTCCGTGATTTCGACTGGTTCCTCGACGAATCGCAACTGTTCGTCGATAGTGAGCTCCTTCAAAGGAACTATGAGGGTCTCATCTGACAGACACTTCTTCAAATTCGACACGTGAAAGACGTTGTGAACTGCACCGAGTTCTGCTGGTAGGTTTAGTCTGTAGGCCACTTTGCCTATTCTTTCTATGATTTCGAACGGTCCGACATACCGCGGATTGAGCTTGCCTCGTTTGCCAAAACGAACTACACCTTTCCAAGGTGAGACTTTGAGTAGCACTCGATCCCCAACCTGGAACTCGAGTTGTTTCCTGCGCTTATCAGCGTAGCTTTTCTGACGGTTGATGTGCGTGAAGTGTGTTATAATTTTGATGAATATTTAAGCCCCTTTTACACTTTTAGCCAAGTTTTAAATTTATAAAACACGATATTTACTAACACTAAACACACATATGGGCAAGTGCACCCATCGTGGACGTAATATAGTGTTGGTAAGATACCGAGGTCGTCCAAGGACACAAGAGCTTTTAATACCGGTTTATCCTCAACGTCTAATCAAATCAAAAAGTGAGAAAAATGTTTTAAACTAAGAAAAATAAAAACTAACTAAATGCTGAAAAATAAAATAAAATAAAAACAGATAGACAAGATGAATCACTTGGATCCGACACGTGTGTTAGTATAACCTTTGATTATTTTCGCACTTTTGCACTTGTTTAAGAGATTATCTTAGTTATTGTAGTAGGCCCCTCTTTAGAAGGCGACGTTACCCTCAACCCAGTAGTTTGAGTCAGCAAGGATACAATCCTAAAGGGTCGGATTATTGAAAGATAATGAATTAAGTTATTAATGCAAATTGTGGTAGGCCCCGCTTTTGGCGGTGACGTTACCCTCGGCTAAGTAGTCTGAGTCAGCAGGGATACAGTCCTAAATAGCCGGGTTATAGTATTAATAGTAGTTAACTTATGAGGGGGTCAAAGAGTTTGGATCCCCGCCATCCAATACCTATGGGCATTGAAGGAGATCCTACTAAATTTGACCCAGGTCCCAAGCAGGACCTCTAAACGCTGAACAAGGGCAAGACCCTTACCAAACCGTTCCCTTAACCCCCGACCAGGTAGCCAACATACCTCCATATAGACCGTGGAGATATGAATGGTGAAAATCTTTTATTTTATATAGACAGTAAAATAACGCCAAGACACCACGGACAAACGATAAGGAAAGATCACCTTCAACATAAGTAACTAGTTATTAAAGTCATTAATACAAAACCAAATAAAAAGTGCAAAAGATTAAAAATAAAAAGTATTATACTAAACACTTGTCTTCACCAAGTGATGTAAGAGACTTAGGCAAACATGGCCTTGATTGTCAAGAACTCTTACTATCAATCTTGGATCCCGAGATGACTCACACACTCTACGATGGACAATGGATGATGGTGGTGGATGATGGAGTTATGGTGGTGGTGGGTGGTGGATGAAGTGTGAGAGAGGTGGTGTGCCAAGGGATGAAATGGAATGAAGCCAAGCACCCCTATTTATAGGCTGAACAGAAGGCTGGGCACGGCCCCGTGTCCGCTGGACACGCCCCCGTGCCCGTCTGACATTCTCTCTCTTCATTAATTGTAATTCGCAATTACAATTAATGCGCCTGCTGTACTTTCACCATGCCCCCGTGCCCGCTGGACACGGCCCCGTGGTGGGCAATGGAAGCTTCTACTGGTTTGTCTTTTCTGCTGCTTCCTGGGCACGCCCCCGTGTTCGCTGGACACGGGGCGTGTTCAGTCTCTGTTTTCTCTTCTTTGCCTTGGGAGGTGCCGTTGAGGGTCCGGGCAGTCTACTTTTGTTCCTTTTCTTGTATTTATGCTAGAATTAGTTGTCTTTTTGCTTCTTTTGTGATTTTGAGCTCATTTCATCCTGAAAATACAAAAGGAAGACAAAAACACTCTTTTTCCAACATTAGTACTTAAAAAGGGTTAGTTTTATGCCTTAATTGATGTGATTTATATGTTTCATTTTACACACATCAAATACCCCCACACTTGAACTTTTGCTTGTCCTCAAGCAAAACTCTTTAAATGTGGCTTACACTCCCAAATGGAATAGGTAGAAGAGAAAGTTTTTAGCTTGTCCTAGAGTGTCGGGAATCCAAGGTCTTTGTAAGTTTTATTTTTATTTATTTACAATCCTATTCGTTATGATTTATTTTGAACGTTTCATAAGATAAATTACTTATTTGGGCATAGCATGCCTTATTAAAATTCCATTTATATACAAGTTCACATACCTCACGGGGGATCACTCAACACTCGGCCGAAGGTGTATTTTTTTAGTGAATCACTCGAGAGCGGCATGGAACTTACGCCTTCCATAGGCTTGCCAAGAAATCAATCCTCCTCCTTTTTAACTTTTTACCTTTGTAAATATCAAGAGGACTTTTGGGGTGAAGGGTTAGGCTTGGGTTAAAGGTGGGTGGTTGGGTTAGTGGTTAGTAAAAAGGGCGAAAAATCGTAAAAAGCGTCGGTTTTCGTAAAATACCTTGTCTTTAGCGACTTTTTATTTTGAAGTATTTCTCCAAACAAGCTTTTATATAGCTTTTGTTTGTTTTTGACTTCATCATTGTTTTTTTTTTCATCACATAAAAAGGCGAGTTTACGAAGAACCGAGCTTGTTACTAAAATAAAGGGTGAAAAATAAAAAGGGTTTTTGGTGGGTAAAAAGGGTTTTGGGGTAATGAAATGAAAGGTTTAGGCTCAAAGGGGCTATCTAGGGGGATTTTGGGTAGGTGGTAAAAAAAAATGAAAAATAATGGTTTTGAAAGAAAAATGGTTAGTCCTAATGCCTCCATCATTTATTTACTTGGGTTTAAGTTGGTAAGGACCGGGAATGTATTGTTGTGGCAAGTTCTAGATTTGTAAGAACCAAGCGGCTATTCACACAAGAAACGAAAAATGAGCATTTAGTCTAAATATGTATATTTTTATGCTCAATAAAGGCTCAAAACTCACTTTTGTGGGAATGGGTTTTTAATGTGATCAAGTATATATAATCGAATTTTTAACTAGCCTTGTTATGCCGTTTCATAATTTTCTTATGTTGGTTCTTTGTTATCATGACGCTATCGGTTGTAAACTTGTAAAAATATAACCTTTTTAGAACTTGTTATTCCCAACTTAAACTAAGACAAGTAAATAAAAAAAATGAAAAAATTTTTTTGAAAAAATTTGGGGTGTTTAGCGGTTCCAATAGAGTTTTGTGTAAGGCTTGTGTTTAGGATTTGCAAAATTCAAGGTTTTAGCATCCCCCCCACACTTAAATTACACATTGTCCTCAATGTGTCCAAAAATAAGGTTTTTGGTCGATTAGGATGTGTAAAAGTAAGTTAAAAAGCAAAGATTTATGTTACTGGCATCCTGGACACGGCCCCGTGGTGACCGGGCACGGCCCCGTGGTCAAGTGCCAGTAACAAAAATTAGAGAATTGAAACAGAAGCCTGGACACGGGGGCGTGTCCGCTGAACACGGCCCGTGTCCAGTTACCTGAACTGGGTGTTTTCCTGCAGGTGGCTCAGCACGGGGGCGTGTTGGTTGGGCACGGCCCGTGTTGAGCCTTCTGTGATGGAGATTTGTGTCGGGTTGCTCTGTTCTTTGTGCATGGTTCCATTTTTCTCGTTCCCTTTTTCATCCATTACCACCATGAGTGTGTTTTATTCTGCAAAATAAGACTAAAAGATTAAACTAAACTAAGGATAGTTCCGCGGAATGCCTCCGTGGTGCGCCACGTTTATAAGGGTCCTTGGCTAGACCCGATTCGAGGTTATATATTTTCTGAGTGGGATGCTTGGCGTCCCATGTTACACCGTCGGAGAGCAGCATCCAAGCTCGAATCAATAACCTTCATGTAATTGACTGGGTCGTCATCTTCTATTCTCTTCCCAACTCCGAATTTTACTTCATCATCCCCATACCTCAAGGTGAGTGTCCCGTCATTCATATCCACCACTGCTTGGGCTGTGGCAAGGAAGGGTCTCCCTAGTATAAGGGGGACCTCGGTGTCTTCCTCCATATCGAGTATGACAAAGTCAGCTGGATAAACGAATCTGCTTACCTTTACCAAGACATTCTCGATGACACCTTGTGGGAATTTGACGGATCGATCAGCGAGTTGTATGCTCATTTTTGTAGGGCTCGTGGTTCCCAAGCCGAGCCTTTTGAACATTGACGAGGGCATGAGGTTAATGCTAGCTCCTAGGTCGGCTAAGGCATTGCGAACGGGCGATTCCCCTATTGAGCATGGAATCGTGAAGCTTCCGGGATCGATTTTCTTTTGGGGAAGTTTATTGAGCACGAGGGCAGAGCATTCTTCGCCTAAATTAACTAATTGCAAATTTTCAATTTTTCTCTTATGCGTAAGGAAGTCCCTCATGAATTTAGAGTATTTGGGCATTTGGGTTAGGACTTCGATAAAAGGAATATTGACGTGCAATTGTTTTAACAGACTTTCGAATTTTGTGAATTGCTCATTTGTCTTTTGACGAATTAACCTACCGGGGTACGGAGCTCGAGGAGCCTTGGTCGGCTCTGGTGATGGAGGAGAGTTCTTCTCCTGCAGAGGTGTCGGTACTGTTTCTTCCGTTGGCGGTGGCACTTCTGCAGGCCCTACGTTGCGGTTTCGTAGTGTGATGAGGTGAACTTGCGCCTTTGGGTTTGTTTCGGTATTGCTAGGTAATGCGCCTTGCGGTCTCTCGGAAAAATTTTGAGCTATTTGATTTAATTATTTTTCTATGTTTTGAATGCTAGCTTGTTGATTTCTAAAATTAGATTCTAATTGTAGAAATCTTTCCGAGTTTTTCTTATCAGTGTCAGAGACGAGGCGAGATATAGTATCTTCGAGCCTTTCTCGTCCACCTTGTTGTTGAGTGAAATTTTGTGACTCATTTCTTGGTTGCTGAAAGTTTGTTCGTTGGGTTTGTTGGTTACTACTATTGCCGGGTTCCCTCCAACCAAGGTTTGGGTGGTTTCGCCACCTTTGGTTGTAAGTTCCCGTTGGAGGACCCGGCGGCCTAGGTCTATTATCAATGTAGTTTACCATTTCTTGTTGATCGTCTGTTTCTTTCATGCAACTCCAATTTTCATGTGACCCACCACACCCTTCACAAGCCATAACCGAGACTGTTTTTGTCATTTCCAATTTTTTATCTTTGAAGAAAGAGCCTCGATTTGGGCTTGTAAAGAAGTGCTTTCATCGACCTTATGGGCGCCCGGGGCGATAGACTTATTTCCCCGGGGGGTGTGCCATTGAAAATTGGTTTGAGCAATTTCCTCAATTTGATTATATATTTCGTGTGGGCGTCGATTACCTAAAAGTCCCCCGGAGCTAGAATCAAGTGTCTGCCTAGTGTGTGGCAACAATCCATTATAGAAAGTGGATACTTGTTGCCATATTGCGAGGCCGTGATGGGGACACTTGTGTAATAGCTCCTTGAACCTTTCCCAAGTTTCATATAAGGATTCCCCGTCCTCTTGTAAATATGTATTAATTTCAGCCATTAACTTAGCAGTTTTAGAAGGAGGGAAATACTTATATAGAAATTTTTGGGCTAGTTCATCCCAGGTGTTTACCGATCCAGCTGGGAGGGTGTTGAGCCAAGCTTTCGCTCGGTCTTTTAGTGAGAAGGGAAACATACGGAGGCGGATGGCGTCATTTGATGCTCAATTGATCCGAAAGGTATCACATATTTCCAAGAAATTAGTTATATGTAGATGGGGATCCTCGTCCGCAAGCCCATGGAAGGTTGCGGAGTTTTGGAGCATTTGTATCAAATGTGGCCGAAGTTCGAAGTTATTGGCTTCGACATTCGGAGCATTGATAGCGGCGCCTAGATTACCTACGGTGGGTCGTAGATAATCCATAAGGGTACGTTGGTCCGCCATTGGAGGTGGATTACCCGAAACCTTCTCTTGGTTTTTGGCTTTTAACCTTTTTCTGAGAAAGCGTTCGGGTTCTTCTAGTGGTTCTTTTATGTCTTTATTGGAACTGGAGCTCATACACTACGTGAGGGTGGCGTCGGGTTCCAAGTCCTGCAATAAAAACAAAAAAGAATGTTGGTCAGAAGGTTCACCACGGCCCCGTGTTGAGCGAACACGGCCCGTGGTCGGAATTTCAGTGATTGTTTTCCAGATCCCAGTTACTGGAAGTTGGACACGGCCCCGTGTTGCACCAGCACGGCCCCGTGGTCAGCCTTCTGTAACTTGGAAAACAAAAACTGCCAGTGACGATGCTGAACACGGCCCGTGTCCGACCAGGCACGGCCCCGTGTTGAGCTCTGCAGAAGCTGAAAATCTAAGAAAAAATCCTAAAAAATTAAAGAAAAATAAAAATATGATTAGGCCGTTGATTCCTAACTTTCTTAAAATCCTTGTGTCCCCGGCAACGGCGCCAAAAACTTGATGTGCGTGAAGTGTGTTATAATTTTGATGAATATTTAAGCCCCTTTTACACTTTTAGCCAAGTTTTAAATTTATAAAACACGATATTTACTAACACTAAACACACATATGGGCAAGTGCACCCATCGTGGACGTAGTATAGTGTTGGTAAGATACCGAGGTCGTCCAAGGACACAAGAGCTTTTAATACCGGTTTATCCTCAACGTCTAATCAAATCAAAAAGTGAGAAAAATGTTTAAACTAAGAAAAATAAAAACTAACTAAATGCTGAAAAATAAAATAAAATAAAAACAGATAGACAAGATGAATCACTTGGATCCGACACGTGTGTTAGTATAACCTTTGATTATTTTCGCACTTTTGCACTTGTTTAAGAGATTATCTTAGTTATTGTAGTAGGCCCCTCTTTTGAAGGCGACGTTACCCTCAACCCAGTAGTTTGAGTCAGCAAGGATACAATCCTAAAGGGTCGGATTATTGAAAGATAATGAATTAAGTTATTAATGCAAATTGTGGTAGGCCCCGCTTTTGGCGGTGACGTTACCCTCGGCTAAGTAGTCTGAGTCAGCAGGGATACAGTCCTAAATAGCCGGGTTATAGTATTAATAGTAGTTAACTTATGAGGGGGTCAAAGAGTTTGGATCCCCGCCATCCAATACCTATTGGCATTGAAGGAGATCCTACTAAATTTGACCCAGGTCCCAAGCAGGACCTCTAAACGCTGAACAAGGGCAAGACCCTTACCAAACCGTTCCCTTAACCCCCGACCAGGTAGCCAACATACCTCCATATAGACCGTGGAGATATGAATGGTGAAAATCTTTTATTTTATATAGACAGTAAAATAACGCCAAGACACCACGGACAAACGATAAGGAAAGATCACCTTCAACATAAGTAACTAGTTATTAAAGTCATTAATACAAAACCAAATAAAAAGTGCAAAAGATTAAAAATAAAAAGTATTATACTAAACACTTGTCTTCACCAAGTGATGTAAGAGACTTAGGCAAACATGGCCTTGATTGTCAAGAACTCTTACTATCAATCTTGGACCCCGAGACGACTCACACACTCTACGATGGACAATGGATGATGGTGGTGGATGATGGTGTTATGGTGGTGGTGGGTGGTGGATGAAGTGTGAGAGAGGTGGTGTGCCAAGGGATGAAATGGAATGAAGCCAAGCACCCCTATTTATAGGCTGAACAGAAGGCTGGGCATGGCCCCGTGTCCGCTGGACACGCCCCCGTGCCCGTCTGACATTCTCTCTCTTCATTAATTGTAATTCGCAATTACAATTAATGCGCCTGCTGTACTTTCACCACGCCCCCGTGCCCGCTGGACACGGCCCCGTGGTGGGCAATGGAAGCTTCTACTGGTTTGTCTTTTCTGCTGCTTCCTGGGCACGCCCCCGTGTTCGCTGGACACGGGGCGTGTTCAGTCTCTGTTTTCTCTTCTTTGCCTTGGGAGGTGCCGTTGAGGGTCCGGGCAGTCTACTTTTGTTCCTTTTCTTGTATTTATGCTAGAATTAGTTGTCTTTTTGCTTCTTTTGTGATTTTGAGCTCATTTCATCCTGAAAATACAAAAGGAAGACAAAAACACTCTTTTTCCAACATTAGTACTTAAAAAGGGTTAGTTTTATGCCTTAATTGATGTGATTTATATGTTGCATTTTACACACATCAACGGTCACGGGCCGCCGCCATGCGTTGCCGTATCTGTGCAATCCGTTCAGTAGCATTAACTACCATTTCTGGACCTGTGATTTGACTATCCCCCACCTCTGCCCAACAGAGAGGTGACCGGCATTTACGTCCGTACAATGCCTCGAATGGAGCGGCTTGAATGCTGGTGTGGTAACTGTTATTATACGAAAACTCCACCAAAGGGAGATGTTTTTCCCAGCTGCTGCCGAAATCAATAACACATGCCCGAAGCATGTCTTCTAGGGTTTGAATCGTGCGCTCAGACTGCCCATCCGTCTGATGGTGATAAGCTGTGCTCATGTCTAATCGAGAGCCAAAAGATTTGTGCATCGCTTGCCACAGTTCTGAAGTAAATCGTGCATCACGATCGGAGATAATAGAAGTCGGCACCCCGTGCCTTGAGACAACTTCCTTGAGATATACGTCTGCTAGAGTGGAGAACTTGTCCGTTTCCATAATAGCTAGGAAGTGTGCAGACTTTGTGCGTCGATCCACGATCACCCAAATAGTATCATTTCCACGCTGAGATCTAGGTAGGCCAGTAACAAAATCCATGGAAATTTCCTCCCATTTCCATTGTGGTATCTTGGGTTGCTGAAGCAGGCCTGATGGTTTCTGATATTCTGCCTTGACCCTCGCACAGGTCAAACACTTGCCAATGTAAGTCGCTATGTGGGCCTTCATGCTAGGCCACCAATACGTAGTTCTGAGATCGTGGTACATTTTATCCGAACCTGGATGTACCGAGTAGCGAGACTTATGTGCTTCGTCCATTACAAGCTCGCGTAAGTTGCCATATAGGGGGACCCAAATACGCCCCGTTACATAATAGGCGCCGTCTTCCCTTTGTTCCAACCGTTGCCTTGAGCCACGAAAGGCTTCAGCCCTGACATTTTCTGGTTTCAATGCTTCTACCTGAGCATCTCGTATCTGAGCAGGAAGACCAGACTGAATAGTAAGTTGTAGTGCTCGTACGCGCCTAGGCGTAGTATCCTTCCGACTGAGAGCGTCAGCCACAACATTGGCTTTGCCTGGATGATATTTGATGGCGCATTCGTAATCATTTAGTAGCTCAACCCATCGACGTTGACGCATGTTCAATTCCTTCTGCTTGAAGATATGCTCGAGACTCCTGTGATCGGTGTAGATAGTGCACTTGGTACCGTACAGGTAGTGTCGCCATATCTTAAGTGCAAAAACAACAACTCCCAGCTCTAAATCGTGCGTAGTATAGTTTCGTTCATGAACCTTAAGTTGACGTGACGCATAAGCAATGACCTTGTCACGTTGCATTAACACACATCCAAGACCCTGAATGGATGCGTCGCAGTAAACCACAAAATCGTCCGTGCCCTCTGGCAATGAAAGAATAGGTGCGCTGCAGAGCCTATCTTTTAAGTGCTGAAAAGCTGTTTCCTGAGTACTACCCCAACGGTAGGTGACACCCTTCTGTGTTAGTAGTGTAAGCGGCTGTGCAATCTTGGAAAAATCCTTGATAAACCTCCTGTAATAACCTGCCAAACCCAAGAATTGGCGTATCTCCGTTGGTGTACGTGGTGCAGGCCAGTTCCTGATCGAGTCTACCTTGGATGGATCCACATGAATCCCGTCCTTGTTTACCACGTGGCCTAGAAAGTGGACTTCACGAAGCCAGAAGTCGCATTTCGAAAACTTGGCGTATAACTGTTCTGTTCGAAGGAGCTTCAAAATAAGTCGCAAATGCTGCTCGTGTTCCTCCTGATTCTTGGAGTAGATCAGGATGTCGTCGATGAAGACAATCACAAACTTGTCTAAATAAGGCTTGCATACTCTGTTCATAAGATCCATGAAGACTGTAGGCGCGTTCGTTAGCCCGAATGGCATGACTAGGAACTCGTAGTGGCCGTAGCGAGTTCTAAATGCTGTTTTGGAGACGTCCTCATCCTGGACTCTCAGCTGATGGTAGCCTGACCTCAGATCTATCTTTGAGTAGTAGCTCGATCCTTGCAACTGAGCGAACAAATCATCAATACGTGGAAGAGGATAGCGATTCTTCACTCTCACCTTGTTGAGTTCGCGATAATCTATGCACATCCTGAAGGTACCGTCTTTCTTCTTCACGAATAATACTGGAGCTCCCCAGGGCGAAGAGCTAGGACGAATGAAGCCCTTATCCAAGAGCTCTTGTAGTTGCTTGGACAGTTCTTCTAATTCTGATGGAGCTAAGCGATATGGTGCACGAGCTATGGGTGCTGCTCCTGGAGCTAGCTCGATCTGGAATTTGACCTGGCGGTGAGGCGGTAGACCAGGTAAGTCTTCAGGAAACACTTGAGGAAAATCACGTACAACTGGGACATCCTCTAATCTCTTCTCTTTCGTTGATGCGTCTGTAACAAGTGCCAAAATGCCAGTGTGACCCTTTGGTAAACATTTCTGGGCCTTCAGGAAGGAGATGATGCCAACCACGGCACCACTCTTGTCGCCTTGAACTTCGAGAGGTTCCTTACCAGAACGGGGAATACGAACAATCTTCTCCTTGCATAAGATCTCTGCTTGCTGTTGGGACAACCAATCCATACCAATGACGATGTCGAAACTACCCAGAGCTATAGGAATGAGATCGATAGAGAAAGTCTGACCAGCGAGGATAAGATTACAACCCTGAACTATGTGTGTGGCCTCTAGACTTTTACCGTTGGCTAACTCTACGACATGATTGGTGTTTAAGGGTGTTGGTGTATGTTTTAACATTTGACTAACTTTTAGAGACACGTAACTGGTATTCGCTCCCGAATCAAATAAAACAGTAACATAAAAGTCGTCAAGAAGAAACTTACCCATAACCACGTTAGGATCGTTCCTTGCGTCACGCTGCCACAGCACAAATGCACGACCCCTAGCGCCGTTGTTCCCATCATTGTTATTCCCCCCGTTGTTGTTTCCATTGCCTTGGTTATTGTTGTTGTTGTTGTTCTGGTTTCGGTTCAACTAGGGGCAGTGTCTTTTGAAGTGACCTTCGGCGCCACAATGAAAACATCCCTTGTTGCCCTGTTGCTGATTCTGCAGTGTTTGCTGCTGCTACTGGTTCTGAGTTACAGGCCGTGGGCTCCTACAATCTTGGCCTCATAACCCATCTTGAGACACCTCTGACAACGACCCTTGTTGCACTGGCCACTGTGGTGTCTGTTACAATTATTGCATCCGGGGTGATTTCCTCGATACACACCCCTTCCCTGATTGCCCGAAGATTGCTGACCAGGACTCTGATAGTTGTCAGTCTTTCGCTGCTGAACCTGAGACTGAACTGAAGCTGAACCCTTGCTGGAATCCCCCTCCCATTTTCGCTTGTTGTCACTGGGAGTAGCTGAAGTGGTAGCGATAGCAGTAGCGCTGATACGTTTAGGCAGCCTGTTCTGTTCTACTGCCTGATCCGTGAGGCGATGAGCAAGACGCTGAATATCCTAGATATTATTAAAGTTACCCGATGTCACATGGCTCTGAATTTCTGGCGCTAGCCCGTTGAGATACAACTCAATGCGCTTGATTGGAGGGTCCACAATAGTTGGACACAAGATGGCCAGCTCGTTTGACCGTTCCGTATAAGCTTCAATTTCTGACCCTGTCATTTTCAGATGAAAGAGCTCCACTTCCAGCTTGTGGATGTCATCACGTGTGCAGTATTCTCGTTTGATGAGTTCCTTGAAATCATTCCAAGGGGTGGCGTTAGCAGCTGCCAACCCTAATATCTGAACTTGCGCATTCCACCAAGTCAGCGCAATTCCTTCTAGAGTACCAGTGGCATACTTCACCCTGCGAGCCTCAGGGCATTCACACATCTCAAATACGAACTCGAGCTTTTCAAACCAATGGAGGAGTCCAACTGCTCCTTCAGTGCCACTGAACGTGCTTGGATGACAGTCCATGAAATTCTTGAAAGTGCAAACAGGTTGCTGAGCGTGTTGATCTCCTGCTTGTGCAGCTGCAAGTGCCGCAGCAACTTGTTCGTTAATGAGAGCCGTCAACTGGGCTTGTGTCATGTTAACGCGTCCAGCCATGATCTTCATAGCAAAGGTAACATAAGTAAGAGAGGTTCGCGAATAGGGCGATGACAGACGAGAGTAAGCACACAAGTGTTCTCAAGCAATAGTGGTTATGTGTATCTAAGCATACCGTGAGCAAAGTTCTATGGAATCTAGCAAGTAGGCAATAAAACATATGCCATATCATCTAGAATGTTGAGTCTTGCACGTGGAGCGAAGCGTCGTTGTGGATCGTTGAGCACTATACTGGTTATAGTCTGGTTTTAATAAAAACATTTTCCCCTTATTAAAACCAAGTTCTCTATAACCAATGGCTCTGATACCAATCTGTCACACCCCCAAAATCCACACGCGGAGTACCACCGCTTGGAGGCGTGACATGACCAGGATCAAGCCACCAATCATATTGAACATAAAATTAAAATAGTTTATCATATTCCACACAATACAATTGATGTTCAAACCAACCATAATTTAAGTAGCGGAAGCATAATATGAAACCCAATGTAAGTAACAAGTTCAAGTGTTATAAAGTTTAACATGGCGTCCACGATCCATGTCCCACAACGACTGCGCCTCCCGTGCAAGCTCCATGTGTACCTAAGGTCCTGCAAGGCATGTAACAGAGAGTCAACAACAAAGTTGAGCGAGTTCACAGTAAGTAAGTTCGTAATAATAATAGGTCCGTTGCATCACCATGCATTATTGACTAAGTCAGTTGTATGTTCATTTAGTGGGGGCTTCCCATGGGTGTATGTACTAGACTAGATGTAATCATAAGTCTTCTTCAAATCTCGAGAACAGTAGTACGTATGAGATTTACGTAGGATTTACGTAAGTGTCCTTCTTAACTTGAAGACAGTGGTACGAGGGGGTTTACGTAGGTTTTACGTAAGTGCCCTTCACAACTCGAGGTAGTAGTGAGTATAGGTTTACGTAGGTTTTACGTAAGTGTCCTTCGCAACCCGAGGACAGGGGTAAGTACAAGTATACGTAGGTTTTACGTATGGGTCCTTCGCATCCGAGGACGATGGTAGATAGTCTAGTAACGGTGTAAGTACAAGTAATTGTTCAATCCCATTTCATCAATCCCATTCCCTTCCTACCGGGAATCCCTTGCCTTGGTATGAGTGTGAACTCACCTTGGTTTGCTCGGCAGATACACAGAAAAGTCAATCAAGCTATATTGTGGTCAACCACGTCCTAACATAGGTGTACCATACAAGTCAGGTTCGTATTTAGGTAGTGCACGTATGTTTTCTACACACATTTGCATACACGTATTGATCATGGCTTACATGTATATTCATGGCAGTTAACAGTACATACGAGTTCAACAGAAGAAATCACGTAACAAACAAAGGCCCAAACATACAAACAAACAATCAACTTGTGCGATTCATGCAATTCATATAATCTTGTGCGATCATTGTCCATTGTGCGATTGGTCTTTAGGCTGTGCAATAGGTATGTGCAGCCAATTATAACACTCGGCCCAGACAGGTTTGGCCCAATAGCGCGATCCGCCAATAGTGAGCCTTGTGCGACCAGGCTGCACTTGTGCGACTGGATCCACTTGTGCGACTGAAAACAGGTCTGCGGCCCAGACAGTACTCAAGCCCAACAGATGATATGACTGGGCCTTTTCTTGTGCGATTCACACAAGCCCATCCGGACTTGTGCGACTAGCACGGCTTGTGCGATCCGTGTGTACAGGTGACACCCTCCCTTGTGCGATTGACCAAGATTTATGGAAAGCGGTTACACACTCGAATTTGCAATTCAATTACCATAATTTCCATATTCCGTTAGTTCTTATGAACCCTAGATCTTTGTTTGAACATTACGACACATAACAACATCAAAAACAATTCGAATGAGCATATTATTCCATGATCCATATTTATTTCTGAATCATCAATTCACATACAATCATCACAACCATCGATTAAATCAGTTTCATGAGTTCGTTAGCATATAGATGTTACCGAATTCCTTGAATGTTAAATCAACTAGTCACTCTAAAATCCTATCAAGCATTCGCAACAATCAATATCATGTGCACAGTTAATCATATCCACCACAATCTTTAACAAAAACCCCTAGGTCATAAACAACCATTCTAATACCCACTAACCATATTCAGCAAGTTCGTTGACAAGGATCAAAACAGAAACGAGTTCACTAACCGAGAGGTGATGAGATTGTTCGCTGAAAGCTTGATCGAGAGAAACAATGCTTCAAAGAGGAGTTCCTGCCGTCGCTTGTTTGAGAGGAAATAGGGTTTGCAAATGCTTGAAAAGAATAGAATGATATGCAACTCACATGCATATATACGAGCCACAAGGGAGTGGAGTTGGGTTCGGTTTGGGTTTTAAGGTTTTGGGCTTCAAGAAGCCCGCTTGGCTTATGCGTAGGTTAGTGTTGTGCGACCACGGTTTAGTATATATACATATATTCACATTACACATATAACACATAGCATGATAAACGTAACATTCTGTTGAAACCAAATACATTAACTGGTCACGTATTGTTCACACAAGTACATCAAAGCAGAGCAAGGAGGTTCTAGAACACGAGTTGTCACATAGTCTGGGAAAACTAGGACGAATATGGGAATACATGATTACATAATGAATTGTCTTTATTTGCAATACACAAAGTGTTAATGATTACTGTATGCATGCTATGACTATTATGTACCGGCACACACGTCACCTTCCTCGGGGAACGAATTGTCAGATGATGACGACCCTATGGCCACCGCCACAGATGAAGGGACCACACCTGATGAGACCATACCTGCGCCGGAGATATTTACGTCAGACATTGAGAGTGACCCTGACATGCTGACCAAGGACGAGGACGACTTCCAGCCGTCCGCGCTGCCAGACTTTGGCGATGAATTATCCTTACTGATGGCTGACGAGAATCCTCCTGTCATTCTTGTTTCGGTCGACGACCACCTTACCATTAGGACACTTCGGTGGAGAACACCTTCTGGCTCCAATCCTCTACGCCGTACCTTTAGTGGTTATTTCCCCCGAGGAATTGCCTCTTGACAAATTGTTTAATGACGACATTAATTTGCTTGTTGATGATCCTCCCGTTGACACCCAGGACGATGGAAAGTTAGATGAGAACTTTGTTACTAATTTTACGTTTTGAGATCCCTGTTATCAAGCTATCCTCTGATTCTAGTATACACTCGATTTCAGACTCCCTTGAGTCTGCGACATTTACGGCTTTACAGACAGGCAGGTTACCGCTTTTTGCTACAGACACGGACGCCGCCGCCGCTTTGACTACTGCACTAACACCTGCTCAAGATTACATACCCTCACACAGCCCAGTACCTGCACCTATTGATTCTCCTTTCGTTGAGACATTTCTGCTACACCTACACCTGCTGATGTTGCTCCTATGAAGACCGACGTCCCTTGCACCGACATGCCTACCGGTTTCCTTCAGGACATACCCTCACCCCGGGAAGGTACTCCAGGTCAGCACCCGCATAACGGTTTTTTTTCTACAACAACATTTTTCCCGACTTCCCAAGCCGCACCGTTTGCTACACTCACCTCTACACCGTTGGACGAGCCATTTCGATGGTTCCTATAATACACTATGCTGATTTTAGACCCTTACCATCCCTAACATTTTGGAGGCTACCCTCGGGATGAGTGCTCCTGTAACATCAGCTACAGTTTGAGGATATAAGTCGCAAAGTTTTGGAGCTTAAGCTGACACCACAACCTCCACCCTGTTTATTACCAGTATACTTTGATCATCCACAATTACCAAAGACTTCTTTTGCGCTCTCGCCTGCTGCTATAACGCCTTTCCCAGGTTTTTGATGCTCGTTTCTTTACTATCGAGCGACAGATCAGTTAGTTACTTCGATGTATATACAAGCTCGAGGAGGAGTTTACGCATGTTAACAGTTTACTTTTCTTTCCTCCTCCACCTCAGCCACCAGTATAGTTGAGTTCTGGATTTATGCGGAATACATTACTCTGGGGTAGAGACACTACAAATGAGCTGAGACTGTGGAGACTTTTGGAGACTACTTTTGACCACGCAATTTTGATGCACTGATAGATTGGTTGGGCAAGGGTAGGGTGACCCTGTGTCCCTTGTGATGTGATGCACTTCGTAGACAATGTGATTGTGGTTGGTAAATAATGAAAGCTCAGTCACTATATTCTCACTAGACACGTTATTGATTTGCACGATGGTACAGTAATTGTTATGCTACGTGCTTGCTTGTTATGTTCTCATTAAATGTGTTTCTACCTACAAGTTGTACAATAATAATGCCGTTATATGATTGCTTATATACGTATGTAAATACACTTCTGAAGTCTTATTCGTTAAGTAGAGGCTTGTGTGCTCGTGTCCTGAATAAGACCTGACCTAACCAACCTTCTTCTAGGAAGATGCCGACTCAAGGGAACACCGATACCAGCAACCCTCTGCCGACGACAGAGGCGGAATTTCAAGAATGCATCTTACATGTCATCGCACAGTACGAGGCCCTTCGCTCCGAGCGCAGCGGAGGTACCTTAGGAAATAACCCACCCAACGGTAATGTTTAGCCCTTTAAGACACATTACAAAATGTTTGGACATTTCCATGAGTGCCTTACTATTACCTTACGCGAATAATGTTGCTTATATCGCAGGCGGCACCTACAAGCAGTTCTTGGGCTGCCAGCCCCTGCATTTCGACGGCACTGGGGGTGCTGCAGCCTTCATACGCTGGGTTGAGAAGACGGATTCTGTTTTACATGTAAGCAAATGCGCCCCAGAGCATCAGGTTACGTACGTTTCCGGACGATTCCAAGATGGGGCTCTGTCATGGTGGAAACTCCAGGTTCAAACAATGGGCGAGGCTGCTGCGTATGCTTTGACATGGGATCAATTGAAAGAACTATTGCATAAGAAATACTATTCGAGAACAGAAAGCCAGAAGATGGAAACCGAGTTCTGGAACTTGAAGATGGAAGGACCAAAAATAGCTGAATACGTGGAGAAATTCCATGTTCTATCGCGTATTGTCCCCTACATGGTAGAACCAGAATTTAAAAAGATTGAGCGTTTTATTTGGGGATTGGCACCCCAAATCATGAGCATGGTGACAACATCAAAGCCTGCAACGATCGCTGAGGCCATTGATCTAAGTGTGACCTTGACTGAAGTGGCAATCAGACTAAACAAATTTTCAACATCCGAGGAGAAAAAGGAGACTCATGTGGAGTCATCTGGAGACAACAAGAGAAAGTTTGCAAACTTCAAGCAGGGTACTCAGACGAATAGCAACAACAAGGCCAAAAAGGGAAAAGAGTACATGGGTAAACTACCTCAATGCGACAAGTGTCGACGACATCATACTGGGCGATGTAAAAATGGAAAGTGTGACAACTATGGCAAAGTGGGGCACAACAGGGAAACGTGTTGGCATGAGACGAAACATGGAAAGAAAGGTAAGGGATGTTATAACTGGGGTGATATGGGGCACTTTAGGAAAGATTGCCCAAGGGAGATTAAACACAATCGTGGGAAGAATGTCTAACACCAGAGCTAAGGAAACACGCCAGGATCCAAACATGGCTATCGGTACGCCTCATAGTAGACAATGTTATGCGTCTTTGCTATTTGATATTGTTGTCAAATTTTAGCTTCAGAATATACTTGTTATAAAAGTAAGCAAGATAGATATCCAGTATTCGGTAGAACTAGCTTAAGGGAAGCTTCAATGTGATAATTGGGATGGACTGGCTGTCAAGTAATCAAACGAAGGTTGTTATCCACATTCTGATGATGAAAGGGGAAACGATCATAATTCATGGAGTAGGATACGCCCCTACGGATCATCAGACATTGAAGACACGAAAGTTTTGCGCAAAAGAATGCAACACCTTCTTGGCTCATGTCGTAGACAGGGAGCTGATGAACCAAAACTTGAAGATATCTCTGTGATGAGGGGATAACCTGAAGTCTTCCCCGAAGACTTGCCAGAATTATTTCCTTAACGACAAGTCGAATTTTGCATCGATTTGATTCCGGGCGCCGCGCCTGCTATTAATGCACCTTAACAACATATACCTTCAAAGGGGCAAGGATTGACAATGTAGCTTCATTAGCTGATAGAGAAGGAAGATAACTGACCAAATTCCCGCATTGGGTAACCCCAGTTTTGCTCGTCAAGATGAAGGACGATAGCATTCATATGAACATCAGACTACCAGGAGCCGAACGAGCTAACCAACAAGAGTCGGTGACTCTTGCTAAGGATTAACGAATTACCTATTTAACTAACTATGAGGATTCAATTACCATTTCACGACCGATCGATGATCGAGTATCATTAGCTGAGGATTCAGGAAGAAAGTATACCGGGGAAATTGTGGGACAATAACTTGTTTTCAACGTGCACAAAAATGGTGTTTCCTGCACAATGCACAAAATAGTTTTACACAGAATACGAAACTCTGAGAATCTAGGAAACATGTACTTAGGGTCTTGGGAACCCATGTCCAAACTCGTAAAGGTTGTCACTTAGGAACTACATCTGTTGACTCAATCAAACACCATTAAACGGACATTTATGCCATTTCAATCAGCCAATCAGAAAGTACTTAAATTTCTTTTGTTGAGATCACCACTTTTGCTTCTAGCGAGTAGAGGTTTGCATCTCTACTCCCCTGATGGTAGTTGCATCGCGCCAATTTTCTTCACTGAGAGCGAACACACTTTTGCTTTGATACTTGGTCACTTCTTCATTTTAGCAAATACTCATTATTTCAGGACTCGGAAACTTTTATGACACACATGCACCATTTGCTACGCATGTGGTTTCGATTCAAACAAACGTTTAAGTGAAATTCAAAAATTATTTTGCTAAATTTAGTTACAGATTTGTAATTCAAATGACCTGCTTTATTGTAATTGTTGGCTCTTTTGTTACCAAGTCAACACACTTTCTTGAGACTTCATTTCTTTCAAGTTACATTCATGGTTTATCTTCGTAACCATGCTGAGATACCCTCGTTGATACATACGTTTATTGTTAGGTTACCAAGTTCAATTGCTTGAACTTATCCATTTCGCATATTCAATTTAATACGTCATATGATGTATTGGGAACATCATATTCAAATATTTCTACAAAAGTTCTTGTGTTTCGAGTCGTAGTGGACTTGGTTGATCTACGACTCCACTAAATCGTTTGTCGGTTTCGACACTTTGTGGTGATACTTTCACAAAATTGAAGCTTGCGCTAAGTTGTTTATGCACCTCATACACAGATTCAAATGTTTATTTATTTGCTCTGAATCCATTTTGCTTATCACAACCAAAGCAGTCTCAACACAGTTGTGTATTAAGGCAATGGTACATCGATTCATTTCATATCACAATGTACCTCTTAACGATTCTTTCATTATTGGTTGAAGGTCTCTCACAGTAATTATTGCTCTTTCATCGGAAACAGTGGTTCTTTGATGTTCCGTACTCAGTTGAAAACGCTATGACATTGTGTAAATCAAATCTTCAGATTGTTTCAGTGTACATTCATTTGATTTCAAACATGGTGAACTTGTTCAATCACCACAATTATTGCATTATGTCAATTATGACACCTTGTGGTGTCGGTATGAATTCGTAGCTTGTGCTAGCTAGGGTCAACCATCTCACTCAAACCACACATACTTTTGATTGGCTTGTCATTTAAACATTCCTGATGCAACTACGGATTAAAACATTGATACACCATATTCGCTTGTATTTCATTCGGTGTACTTTTGAAATTTAAGAATGTTAACACACTAAACCTTACCATCCATTTACTTGGGAGTTGACAGATCATTTTACTGTTACATTTGAGTTGTTGATTTTGAATTCATATAGCGGATGCTATGGGTTGCGAAAGCCCGCTTGCATATTCCGATCGATCGTTTGAGAAACTTATTAGTCAAAACTCCTCTTTTGTGGAACTCCTGTTAGCTGGATTACACTAGACTATACGTCAAATACGTCATGTACCTTTGACATCTAATGCTAAAAGCACATACCTTTTAACCATAGGGTTCGGGTTGTTATATATTCTTGGACTCACCTGATGTGAGTAAGGTTTGATTCGGTTTGGTGATTATCTACCTCGGTATTATTCATATACGCGTGTGACGTAACCATAAGGAGTTAAGGTAGTACAAATTTCGAGGACGAAATTTTCTTAACGGGGGGAGAATGTGACAACTGTCAAACTTGCATGCATCCGTACGTTTAATTAATATTGATTTATGCTTAATGACTGTGCTAAATTCCAAATGATGATTAAACTGCTTTATGATTTTTGTATCATACATACATATGCATCACATTTCATACTGTCACTCCATTTATTGCACACAAACTTTAGTGACAAACTTGATGCACAAAGCACAGTGAGCGGATAACCCAGAAAACATGCTGACAATGCCAGCACGTAGACAGACAATGTTTTTGAGGCCAGTATGAGCCAGAGTCAAGGTACTACACTAGTATGGAGTGTAGGGAAGTGAGGACCATAAAACTGCGTCACTAGGTGATAGTTTAAGTGCCGGAAAGTGCCTAAAACCCACTCTAAATGCAGAATTCTGCATCTATTAATAAAATTCAGCATTTAAATGTGCTAGTAATGTGCAAAAACATGACAGAATGGTCCTGTATGCTTTCCTAAGTGTCGGGAATTAAAAGTGTCACTAAAAGTTACATAAAGGACACTATATGACACAACTTAGCACTTTAACGGAACGGTACCCAACCGAACAACCGGACATTACCCGGGACACAAAAATATTGTTAAACACATTGTTTCACTTTTACTAAGCTAGTTATGGTCCCCGAACATCATAACACACTATATTATGACATAACACTTAAACTCTTAACTAGTTTACTTAACTTCTAACTAAATAAAGTAACTACCATTACAAACTAACTAAACCAAACCCCCCCCCCCAAAACCGGTTACAAAGGTGGTACCCCACCCTTGATTCTCTTGAATTGTTTAGTTGATATGTTAAGGGGCTGTTTGTTAGCCACTTAATGGTTTCATTTAGATGAAACCTCTGAACCGGTCAGAGGTATGCTTGTTTGGTTCGGTTAAAGTGTCACACTGCGATATTTTCACGTATTACCGGTGCGCCCGGTGGGGAGTATCGTGACGTAGTTGATATCATCATAGTCAAACAACACAATTTAAATGCACAGCGGAAGTAAAAGATAATTATATTACAACCGAATGAGAATATCAAAGTATTACAAATGGTATGTAAAGGGATCCACAGGCGGATCAAATAAAAGATAACTGTTCAACAGACTTTAGGCATCTAGAACTTGCAAGATTCCCTATTAACGCCTTGAGCTCCTAGCCAATTACGTACAGTACCTGTCACTTAACCTTTTTTGGAAAATACGTCAGTTTACACTGGTAAATACAATTTAACTGACTCATTTTGAAAACGTTTAGAAAATTGATTTGAATACACAAGGCACAAAAACATTTTATAACTTGGGACAATTTTATTAATAAAAATCTTGTATCTGATTTACATGTTTGTCCAATATTTAGCGCCGGTGATCATACAAACCAATCAAGATTAATCGACACACCACAAATATAATCTCACAAGAAGACACCCTTACGAGTGAGTATATCTTTTACATACGCAACAGGAGGTGTTATGCCTACACCTTGTGCTTAAGTTGTGGCCATTCACTTTTTAAATGAGCCAAGGATATCCAGGTGTCACGGCCCCCGACCCGGTTTGACCCGTTTCAGGAGCCGCGGGACAGGAACCCCGTGGTATTTAATTTAGGCGACAGCGGAAGTCTTTTTAAAACAGGATCTTTCAATCATTCAAACTGCCCGTTTCATAACTTAGGGATAAATTCCCGAAATTTACAATAATGTGATTTCTCAGGGAAATCTTTATTTTCAAAACATGTTCATTTATTTATTTACATTGAGCCACTTTTCTAAGCTGAAAGTGCTCCACGGCACTTTTCTTTGCTCATACCAGATCACCTAAAACATGTTTGAAAAAGGTTTTGTCAGCGGGGAAATACTGAGTGAATCATTCATTTTACTGAAAACGACACATTTGTTATAATCTACAGTATTAAGGGGAATTACAATGTTTCTGATATCAGACCAACTATCCACAGTATTTGTCACTCGACCATCCATTGGCTAGCCCATTTGTCCAATGGTGTCTGTGACTGTGGTCAGATCACCCCTTGGCCACCCGTTTGTCCAAGTGTGACGGGAAATAAGTAATGTATACAAAACCCCACATACCGGCTGTAATTTGGTGATTACATAGTCTTAATCCCTGTAATTATAACTTTGAAAATAGTTTTGGAGTTTTGTAAAACAGTTGACTCACAAACTGTGAGAAAAGAGTTTATAAAAGAGGAATGACTCACATTGCAGATTTACGAGCAGAGTATAAGCTTTACTGATTAGCCTTCTAACCTAATTTAAATAACAATGCACACACAAACGGGATTAGTATCTAATTCAGCAGTTACGTCAATTCACGAGATTAAACCCTCACAACTATTATCAAGCGCGATACTTAACAATTCAATGGATTCACAACGAATGACAGAGCATAGTCCGAATTCGAACAGCACTCAAACATTCAAGTTGAAATCACAATGAATAACAAAGTACACGCTCAATTTGAGCAGCACTCGGACAATCGTTGGATAGTTATAATCGATCGGACGTTGAATCGTAATAGCGATCGAGTTATTACCCTGATTGCGGCAGCACCTCGTGATCGTGTGTGTGTTTATTGTGGTATAATGGCCTGAACTCGACGTACACAGAAGCTATTTACGCCGTTTTAACTTCTACAGGTGAGTGCCAAGGTCGGCTATTTATAGCAAGTTTTGAGGCTCCCTTACGGACCGTAAGCCCGAACCTTTACGGTCCGTAAGCTAAGCAGTCTAATTATAGGCTGCCTAGGCTCGGGACTAGCCTTGGTGACTCAAGATTTCAGCCAATTAGAACCAAGCAACGTTTTAATTTAGATAATTATCAACTAGGGTTTGCCCCCCTCGAGTTTTAGGGGCTCTGATCCTGATTCCGATCATTCTGAAAATTTTAGGGCTAGTGCAGAATTAATTGGGTGTCTCAATTATGGTTTTCTTATTGACTAATTAACATCCTAATTATTGATTTTAGTGGCAGTTGTTACATCCTCCTCACCTTGAGAAAAATCTCGTCCTCGAGATTTACTGAAATAGATGAGGGTACTTTCGCTTCATCTCTGATTCCAGTTCCCAAGTATATTCTGGTCCTCTCTTGGATTCCCATTTGACTTTTACTAGCACTAGTCGTTTGTGTTTGAGAAACTTGATTTTCCGGTCTTCTATTTACCTCTATATCTTGAAGAGGTACTACCAGGGATTCATCTGATAAACATTTCTTGAGATTGGATACATGAAACACATCATGTACTCCAGCTAACTCTTCTGGTAGTTGTAAATGATAAGCTACTGGTCCTATTCGTTGGATCACTGGGAATGGTCCAACATATCTTGGACTCAGTTTTCCTTTCTTACCAAATTGTACTACTCCTTTCCAAGGAGATACTTTTAATAGTACTTTGTCTCCGACTTGGAATTCTAACGGCTTGCGGCGATTGTCTGCATAGCTCTTCTGATGATCTCTAGCAGTCTTCAGTCTTTCCTTGATTTGCGATATCTTGTCAGTAGTTTCTTGCACAATCTCTGGACCCGATAATTGACTTTCTCCTATTTCTGCCCAACATACGGGAGTTCTGCACTTGCGTCCATACAGTGCTTCGAATGGAGCAGCTTCGATACTCGAATGATAACTATTGTTATCGGAGAATTCAATTAATGGTAAATGGCTATCCCAATTACCACCAAAGTCAATTACACATGCTCGGAGCATGTCTTCCAGGGTTTGTATCGTCCTTTCACTTTGTCCGTCCGTTTGAGGATGATATGCGGTACTTAAATTAAGTCGAGTTCCCATTGCTTCTTGGAAACTTGTCCAGAAACGGGAAGTAAAACGACTATCTCTATCCGATACAATGGAGAGTGGGACTCCATGTAAGGATACTACTTCATCTACATACAACTTGGCTAACCTTTCCATGCTAAAGGTTTCCTTCATTGGTAGAAAATGAGCTGATTTGGTTAATCGATCCACAATTACCCAAATAGTATCATTGCCTTTTCTGGTTTTGGGTAACTTAGTAACAAAATCCATTGTTATGAGTTCCCATTTCCATATAGGCATTTCTAACTGTTGTAGTAGTCCTGAAGGTTTCTGATGTTCGGCTTTAACTTGTGAACAGGTTAGACATTTAGATACGTATTCGGCTATATTCTTTTTCATTCCTATCCACCAAAAATTATTTCTTAAATCTTGGTACATCTTATTATTTCCTGGATGTACAGTATACCTAGATTTATGAGATTCTTCTAAAATCTTATTTCTTAATTCTCCTTGCTTAGGTACCCAAATTCGTTTCTTGTGGAATCTCTAAATTCCATCTTTTCCTTGTTCTAATTCCTTTAGGTAACCTTTCATTCCTTCGGCATCGTCCTTGATTGCCGTTTCTTGAATTTCCTTTATTTGTTCCATTAAATCTAATTGTAGATTTAACCTAAGAGCACGGACTCGCTTTTGCTTTTCATGATATTTACGACTTAAGGCGTCTGCGACTACGTTTGCCTTTCCTTCGTGATACTGAATATCACAGTCGTAATCACTTAAGATTTCCATCCACCTTCTTTGCCTAGAGGCATACGCAATTACCTTTTTGCGTTGCATCAACACACATCCATATCCTAATTTTGAAGCATCACAGTATACTTCAAAATCCTCGGTTCCTTCGGGTAAAGCTAAAATTGGAGCATTCGTTAATTTGTGCTTTAGAATCCTAAAAGCTTCCTCTTGTCTAGATCCCCATTCAAACTTAACGGCTTTACAGGTTAGCTTAGTTAAAGGTACAACTATCCTAGAGAAATCTTTAATAAATCGTCTATAATATCCAACTAATCCTAGAAAACTTCTAACTTCCATAACCGTTCGTGGAGCTTTCCAATTCGTGATTGCTTCTATTTTAGCAGGATCTACGTGAATTCCTTCGTGATTTACCATATGACCTAAAAATTGCACTTCTTGTAGCCAGCATTCGCACTTCGAGAATTTGGCATAAAGCTTTTCCTTTCTTAACAAAGTTAAGAGTGTATGCAAGTGCTCACAATGTTCCTCCTGACTTTTGGAATAAATGAGTATATCGTCAATGAACACGATTACAAATTTATCCAAGTATGGTTTACAGATTCTATTCATCATGTCCATAAATGCAGCTGGAGCATTTGTTAATCCAAAGGGCATGACTGTAAACTCATAATGACCATACCTAGTTCTGAAAGCAGTTTTAGGTATGTCCTCCTCTTGCACTTTCAACTGGTGATATCCAGATCTTAAGTCTATCTTAGAGAAATACCTAGCTCCTTGCAATTGATCAAAAAGATCATCAATCCTAGGTAATGGGTATCGGTTCTTAATTGTGACTTTATTCAATTCCCTATAATCGATACACATTCTCATTGATCCATCTTTCTTTTTCACAAACAACACTGGTGCACCCCAAGGGGATGAACTCGGTTGTATAAAGCCTTTGCTTAGTAATTCATCTAATTGCTTTTTCAATTCTAGCATTTCAGTAGGTGCTAATCGATAAGGGGTCTTAGCTATTGGTGCAGTACCTGGAATTAAATGAATTCTAAACTCTACTTCCCTATCAGGTGGTAACCCAGGTAATTCTTCTGGAAAAACATCTGGGTATTCTGAAACTATAGGGATGTCCTGGAGTTCTTTACTTTTAGTGTTAATGATTACAGAAATCATATACACCATTTCTTGTTTCCTTGAATAACTAGCCAATTTCATTATTGAAATGAATTTTAGTGGCTTTCGAGGTCTATCTCCTGTGATTAGAATTACTTCTCCTGTGGGGGTACGGATTTCTACGGAATTCTTATCACACAGGATTCGAGCATGGTTGGCTATTAACCAATCCATTCCTAACACTACATCGAATCCGGCTAAATTCATAGGTAACAGGTTTGCAGAAAACTTATGACCTAACAATTCTATCTTTACTTGTTGCAAAACCTTGTCTATGTTGACAGAATTTCCATCTGCCGTTTCAACAGTAAAGATCTGCCTAAGGGTATTTAGAGGTAAGTTAAGAGCTTGGCAGAATGCAGTATTAATGAAACTTTGGTTTTCACCAGAATCAAATAATACTTTTGCATAGACGTTATGTACTAAGAACGTACCCGCTATCACGTCTGGAATGAGTTCGGCTTCTTGAGTGGTCAGCTGGAATGCTCGTGCATTTTTCTTAGTAGTTCCTTCAGTTGTTTTAGCTCTACTGTCTGCTGGTTTAGCTAACTTAGGTCATTCAGATTGGAAGTGTCCTGTTTCTCTGCAGTTATAACAGATTCTTGTTTTCCTTCTGCAGTCTTCTTCCCGATGTCCTTTCGCCTTGCAGAAGTTGCAAAATATATTGCACTGTCCATAGTGTTTCTTTTTGCAATTTCGGCAGAAAGGAGGTGAAAAGGATTGCCCTGTTCCCCTCTTTTTGAACTTATTGTTACTATTACCCACGCGAAATCCTTGGGTAATCTTCTGAGCCAATTCTTTCTTGCGATCTTCTTCTCTGGTGCGGACTAGTTCATCGGTTAAGGTATTAGCTAATTCCACAGCATCGTCAATCGTGCGTGGTTTCGCAGCTTTAACGATGTTACGGATTTCTCCAATTAATCCCCAAATATAACGGGAAATAAGTACCGGTTCTGGCGAAGCCAGGGAAGGTACCACTCTCGCATATTCGAAGAATGTCGAAGTATATCCTCGACAGTCTACACCTAGCATACGAT
Organism: Helianthus annuus; assembly: GCF_002127325.2. Lineage (NCBI taxonomy): Eukaryota > Viridiplantae > Streptophyta > Magnoliopsida > Asterales > Asteraceae > Helianthus > Helianthus annuus. The sequence continues at coordinate 58,932,550 of NC_035441.2, read as the reverse complement.
GACTCAGGAACTTGTTTGCCATTTGTTCCTTCTCGTATTCGGGACAGAATTTTCTTTCGACAAGACTCTTAAATTCTTCCCAATTCATCGCATTGGCCACCCTTCTTCCTTTTACTTGTAGCACCGTGTTCCACCATTCTAACGCCCCTTCTTTGAATAAGTTTGATGCATACATCACTTGATCTTCTTCAGCACATTTACTTATTGCAATTACTGCCTCGGTTTTCTCTAACCAACGCAGTGTTGCAGTTGCCCCTTCATTACCTGCAAATTTTGCGGGTTTACAGGCAAGAAATTCTTTGTAAGTGCAACCAGGCGTTGCAGCTTTCATTCTCTTAGGGAGTGGGGCCTGTTGCGGATCATGATCGTCATGATTGCCGCCTCTATTTATGCTGTTACTGCCGTTATCTTCCGGAATACGTTTACTAGGAATTAATTGTGGTTCGGCAGGTTTCTGAACAGCAACCACGATTTCTGGAATAGCATTGGCTATCCCTTGAGCAATAAAGTGTTCAATATCTTGTCTAGTTATATATTGATCTTCCTGATTTTGCTCAGACTGATTTACTTCATTAACTGGTTCACTATTAGCATTTTCCATCTGCTAATTAGTATTAATAGAAATTATTAGTGTCTAATTATTAATACCAAAATCACAGATACATACACAGATAAACACATAGATTAGCATAACATGCAAGCATAGTCAAAAATTGTCGATGCCTCGACTTCTGTTTTGTTTCATATATTATACCTGCTTCAATACACACTTTTTATCTTATAGTGTTTTATTGCCCATTTTACAGAATCAGTTTTACTATATTAGTTATAATACAAACAAACTTTTCCAACCCTTCCTATCTTTTGGTCCACTGGCAGTTTCAGTAACGACGCTCCCTCTCGTCGTACTTCCAAGAAATCTGCTCCCCCATTTCCCGGATCCTATTCCCGGTGCCTATCAGTTCTTCACCAAACTGACGCAGTTCAGCTAAATTTTCATAGCTCATTGGCGGATTAGGGATAGGTTCTGGATCAAACTGTGGGAGAAAACTATAGGGACTATTAACTATATTTTGGAATTGCCAGTCATTGGTCCACCATTCCTCCATTTGGCCTAATGGTCGGGTGTGAACTAGTGGGTCTGGAATAGCCGGTCCTAGGTTTATTGGGAATTGGGCTGTAGCAGGATAAGAGAAGAGATTATCGTTGATAGGCTCTAGAATATCACAATTATCCAGTAGGCGGTCTATTTCGTCGTGGAATGTGATTTCCTCAGACTGTTTAGAGCTTTCTCCGATCTCTATTCCCTTTTGCTTTAGGTCTATCCCTATTTCTGCTGGCTTGGAACTTTCTCCGGTTTCTATTTCTTTTCCCTTGCTCACACTCACAGGATTTTCTATTTTAGGGAGTCTCCTAGGTTTCCTTCTGTGCACTTTTCGCCACCCTACATATCTTCTCTTCTTTTTAGGTTTTGCTTTTTCCAGCGGTGGAGCTTGGAATTCCAGAGGTTCCTCTATGTCAGCAATGTAACCAGTGAAGTTGTGGGAGACTTCAATTGGCACAGGATAGAGGTTGAGATTCTGAAATGCTTCCGACATCTCATTCATGCTGTACGGCATATATGCAAAATGCACAAAATGCTAAGTTAAAACTTTGGAACAAAGCTTAACAAATAAACATTTTTATTGCACACCAATTTGTACAACATAACAGCAAACAGAACATACTCAGATCTATTTATTTATTTACTAGGAAGTAAATATTTCTAGGTTTAAAGCTTAAAGATTTGCATTTTCTGCTACAGTAGCGAGCAGATACAGATTTGCCCATTTTTCATCTAAGTTATTTTCCCCTGGTGGATTATTATTAATTTCCTGAATTTCTGGGTTAAACCTCACTCTCTTGGTTTGGGGTTTCTTTTTCTCTTGACTTTTTCTAAGGATTGAATTCATTTTCTCCGGTGTAAGTGGGTTTTCATAATTGGCCTTACGGACAAAGATTCCTTCTTCTAAATTGGTGGAAGATTTGGAGGAAGAGGTTCCCTGTTCTTTAGGTGTACTATCTAATTTGCGATAGATAGCAGAAATCTTTTGTTTACCCATACTGTAATTTTAACAATTAATCAGTTAATACACGTATATTCACAGAATGACAAATAAATATTTTCCTATTTGTAATAGGTTTAAATCAATTAGAACAATGAGCTTAATCAGTAAGCTTAAAACAGTGGCTCTGATACCACCTTTTCCTGTCACGGCCCCCGACCCGGTTTGACCCGTTTCAGGAGCCGCGGGACAGGAACCCCGTGGTATTTAATTTAGGCGACAACGGAAGTCTTTTTAAAACAGGATCTTTCAATCATTCAAACTGCCCGTTTCATAACTTAGGGATACATTCCCGAAATTTACAATAATGTGATTTCTCAGGGAAATCTTTATTTTCAAAACATGTTCATTTATTTATTTACATTGAGCCACTTTTCTAAGCTGGAAGTGCTCCACGGCACTTTTCTTTGCTCATACCAGATCACCTGAAACATGTTTGAAAAAGGTTTTGTCAGCGGGGAAATACTGAGTGAATCATTCATTTTACTAAAAACGACACATTTGTTATAATCTACAGTATTAAGGGGAATTACAATGTTTCTGATATCAGACCAACTACCCACAGTATTTGTCACTCGACCAACCATTGGCTAGCCCATTTGTCCAATGGTGTCTTTGACTGTGGTCAGATCACCCCTTGGCCACCCGTTTGTCCAAGTGTGACGGGAAATAAGTAATGTATACAAAATCCCACATACCGGCTGTAATTTGGTGATTACATAGACTTAATCCCTGTAATTATAACTTTGAAAATAGTTTTGGAGTTTTGTAAAACAGTTGACTCACAAACTGTGAGAAAAGAGTTTATAAAAGAGGAATGACTCACATTGCAGATTTACGAGCAGAGTATAAGCTTTACTGATTAGCCTTCTAACCTAATTTAAATAACAATGCACACACAAACGGGATTAGTAACTAATTCAGCAGTTACGTCAATTCACGAGATTAAACCCTCACAACTATTATCAAGCGCGATACTTAACAATTCAATGGATTCACAACGAATGACAGAGCATAGTCCGAATTCGAACAGCACTCAAACATTCAAGTTGAAATCACAATGAATAACAAAGTACAAGCTCAATTTGAGTAGCACTCGGACAATCGTTGGATAGTTATAATCGATCGGACGTTGAATCGTAATAGCGATCGAGTTATTACCCTGATTGCGGCAGCACCTCGTGATCGTGTGTGTGTTTATTGTGGTATAATGGCCTGAACTCGACGTACACAGAAGCTATTTACGTCGTTTTAACTTCTACAGGTGAGTGCCAATGTCGGCTATTTATAGCAAGTTTTGAGGCTCCCTTACGGACCGTAAGCCCGAACCTTTACGGTCCGTAAGCTAAGCAGTCTAATTATAGGCTGCCTAGGCTCGGGACTAGCCTTGGTGACTCAAGATTTCAGCCAATTAGAACCAAGCAACGTTTTAATTTAGATAATTATCAACTAGGGTTTGCCCCCCTCGAGTTTTAGGGGCCCTGATCCTGATTCCGATCATTCTGAAAATTTTAGGGCTAGTGCAGAATTAATTGGGTGTCTCAATTATGGTTTTCTTATTGACTAATTATCATCCTAATTATTGATTTTAGTGGCAGTTGTTACACCAGGACACGGTCATTAACCCCTAATGTTATTTGTTATCAAGCAATACAGATTAAAATGAGATTTTGCAATTTAATCATCTCCGATTAAAAGGTTTCTACACCCGACCAAGCGGTATTTTTATAATACCGTATCCCAAGCCTGTATAAGGGAAAATAAGTTAAAAGTATTTACCTGAGCTAGCAATGCAATTTATACTCAGCCGTATATCCTAATCAGCAAGCACAAGTACCTTTACTGGGGCTCTTAATCTGGAACGAAGGTTTTTAATAACATATTAGGTTCCTAACGGGTCTTAATTAAGCCTATGCTTAGACCAGTTAGTTTTAAAGGAGGATACGGTTCAAAACGCATGATTAAGCGCAGACCGGATTAGAATGTGATTTAGACCCGACAAGTACGAAGACTTGTATAATATGGGTAAACTAAACACATTCCGGATTTTGAAGTGAAAATGATAAGGTTTGACCCGTTTCGGTTATTTTATGCAAACTAGTTACACAAACCGATCCGAACGCGAAATATGCGTAACGGGTAGCCATAAGAGTCATATACATGTTTCCTAAGTTACTATGCCTTAAATATGTTGTGATATCAGTAGGATATCTTCCATTATGCCCAAAACAAATTTAAAACCAATTTATGCCCCGTAGGGGTATTTTGGTCATTTAAAAGGTTATGAAAGAGGTTTAATATAAATCTGAGTTTCAGGTCTGATTTAATCAGTAAAAATACTTAATTTAATAAGTTATATCAGTAGGGTATTACCCATATGTGAATTTTATCATTTATAACCAAACTATGCACCGAAGGGGCATTTTGGTAATTTCACATAAGGTTAAAAGGTCAAATTTGGAATTCTGAGTTTAAAACTTTTGCTTACTGTTAAAGTATAGAATTTTACTTAAAATATCAGTAGGTATCAAGTCATATATATTGAAAATAGTTTTAATACATACTATGCGCTTAAAACGCGTAAAAAGGCGGTTTTAAGCGATTTCCGGGTTTTTAAAGAAAAGCTGATATTTTTATCATTCCAGAAGGCTTAAAATATTTTATTTATCATATAAAATCAGTAGCAAAAGGTTTGGGGGAAAAATGTTTTGTAAAACTCATTTTATAAGCCAAAAGGGCAAAACCGACAATTACCGAATCAAGCCTAGAACCCTATGTTATGCTCAGCCTAAATAAATAAAAATCTTTAAAAATCCCAAAGTATTATTTTATATCAGTAGGTAAAAAGTTTGGTATCAAAAATTGGGTTTAAATAGGCTTTATGCTAATTACGCCGTTTAATTAATAAAAAGCTTTCTAATTACGCTATTGAGCATAACTCCTAATCTAGACCTCAAACTGATGTCAAATTTTAGGGACAAGTTTATAAATTAGTGACTAAGGTTTCTACTCTTTTACATTTTCAAAATTTATGTTTTAAGGTCATATGGGCATAATGGTCAACATTTAAGCATATAACGGAAACATGTAAATGAATAGGATAACTAAGGATCCAAGTTGTATAACCTCAGAGGGTTACACCAACCTATACCGTGGTCCTAAAGGAATCCTAAGGCATGTCTAAACTAAGCTAATTCGGGTCAGAACTGAAAGTCAAAGCAAAAGTCAACTTTTGCGACTTTCGGTTCCGAACCGAGCCTATACTTAGAATTATCGGGTTGAATCATGCTTAGGCATGTTCAACTAATATTTACCAAGTTATTAAAGTGAGAAAACAAATTTTATGGTTTCTTATTAGTAGTTATGAATTTTATTTAAAACTAACCCATTTGACTTTTATTTGACCCGACAATTTAACTAAGTAAACGTGGTAATTAGGAGGTGCCCCTTTGAGGGTTAATCACCTACCTAATTACGGTCACGTAGCCATGTTCGTTGCGAACCATGGCTCAACCGTTTAAAAGTCAAAGCATTTATCGGAACGCTTGACTTTTCGGTTATAACCGCTAAATATTTAAACTAAGCACGAAAGGGGACTTACAAAGGGTCCAAGCAAGGAGATTTGATCCCAAATTCTCAGGTATGAAGAGCAAGGTCTTCAACTTAGAGAAATTAGAATCAGGTGTGAGTTGGGGGTGAAATTCTTGGGGGTATTTATAGTATTCGGTCCACCGTTAAGATCGTTCCTCGATTCCAGAGCTTTGATCATGGCCTTACACTTGCACCCACTGATTTTTAAAACCATGGGAGCCCCCAAATCAGCACATAGGATCATAAAAACCATTTGCACAAGAGGGAAACAGCTGGAACAAGATGGAATACATTTTTGCTGAGCTGGGGAGTCCTTACGGACCGTATGGCTTTGTGCTTACGGTCCGTAAGCCTTGTGCAGGCCAACAAGTTTCAAAAATGGCAGTTTTAGTCCCTGAAGCCCCAAACTTGGTTTTTGATGCGTTTTTGACACGTTTAAGCCCCGTTAACCCCATTTCAAAGCTCTAAAATGAATTTAAAGTATAGGGAACTTAAAATGTGCTCAAAAACATCTCAGATGTCGGTTCGTTTGGCCGTACGGTTGCGTTGTTTGGTTAATTACGACGGAAGTCGTAACGAACGCAAAAACGATCCAAATTACGCGACGAATGGAATTTTATCATGCCAAACACTAAAATAAAATGTTTTAATACTTACATAAATTTTTGGATGTCCAGAGATATTCAGAATGTGAGATATGCGCGAAAATGCAAACTTGTGCACTTTTTGACACTTTTAGTCCCTGCATGACTTAAAAGTTTATTTTTACGCACCAAACACCTCTAAGCCTATATCTAAACTATATAAAGGATAATTAGGGTATGTTTAACTCATGATCATATTCCGGAAGGTTCGATACCATACGAATCGGTATACTTTTGCAGTTTGACGCAAATAGTCCCTTTTATGCACGAACTTACGCATATCATCGTTTAATAGTATCGAAGCCTTATCCATCCCATATTAAGCATTCTTGGGAGTATTATCAAACATCACGATGCTCCGGGTTTGCTAAAAGGTCATTCAGAGGTATAATTAAACATATTGACACTTTTAGTCCCTCTAACTTGCAAAGTTGCGCGTAACGTTACTTAAAGGCATAAAAGCCTTGGACGGCCAACGATTGGCATTCCCGAGAGTATAATCAAATATTATGAAGCTCTCAGTTTGTTAAAATGTCACTCAGAGGTAAGAATTAACATGTTGACGCTTTTAACCCTTTATTGCGCAAACTTTCAATTAACTCAACGAACGGCTATACTTGATCAACAAGTGGCTCATTTGTGAATATAAAACCGTAAAAGGTTATTTAGAAACTTATTTTAGGTATGTTAATACTTCCAATTCTTTCATAATTAATGTTTTTCGAATTTTCGAAAAATTAGTCCCTTAAATTCAAGGTTTGACTTTATTAGGGTTTATTACACGTGTCAATACATCATTGGACGTGATTTTACGAGGTGTTACATAAAGAACCACATCTGAATGGTTCTATTCAGATCTGATCCATTCAGATAATAAAAGTCGCTGAATGAACTTTTTCACAAAATACCCTTTGCCCTAACCTGTTCTCCCTCTCGTTCTGCACAGAAGCCCCGCCTCCATCTCCATCTCCACTGGCCTCCTCCACCGGTCTCCTCCACCTCACCGGCCTCCTCCACCCTGTCGCACGTCCACTGTCGGCTCTCCTCTGCCGCTGCGTCTCTCAAGTACCATCCCTCTCGCTCTTTTTTTTGTCTCCTCCTGAACTCCTGTGATCTCGTCCAAAGTTTTATGTATACATGTATGGTCCACTCGAGTGATTAGGGTTTCAGCCATCTTTATGTATATATGTATGGTCCACACCAACTAACAAATCCACCTGCAACCCATCTAGGGTTCAACAAAGTAGTATGCTTTTTGGGTTTTGAATAATTTTTGTTTCATAAAAATGGGTTCGATTTAAGCTGTAGGTTTGATTTTTCTTGATCTTTAAGTCGTGGGTTTGATTTGTTGATTTGAATTTGGTCCTTTTTTTACAGAAAATTTGATTCTTTTTGTCAAAATTTGAGTTGTTCTTATTGTGTTGACCTGATTGTTGTGTGGATCTGTGTTGCCCAATTGTGTTGCCATGATTGTTGTTGACCTGATTGTTGTGTTGATCTCTTTAGAAACAATTTATAGATGGTAGTTTGGTTATACTAGTATGTTATTTTTGAATAATTTTAGAAAGTGTTTATGTCTGTGTTTTAAATCGTTCATAGAGGGTGTGTGTTTTAGAAACAGTTTATGTGTGTGTTTTAGAAACAATTTTTAGAAATTGTTGTGTTGCCATGATTGTTGTTGACCTGACTCGTATTAAGTACCTTTTTTTATGTGTGTGTTTTAAATCGTTCATAGAAATGGAACAAAAAAAGGGTAGGATTAACTGGAACCTAGAGGGTGTTGAGAAAACGTTTCTTGAAACATGTCTTCAAGATGTTTTCACGAGTTCTTAAAGGCAATGATGAATTTCGCAAGAGAAGTTATAGTTCCAACATTTTCTAATGCAAACTTCAATACATCAGAACGACATAGAAAGCTAAAAGAAATATTTGCTGGAGCAATAGGCATGTTAGATGGCACTCTTGTACATGCAATCGTGCCTGCTAATCAACAGACTCGTTATAGGGGAAGAGGAAAAGGTGAATGCTTTCAAAATGTACTAGCAATTTGTGATTTTGATATGATATTCACGTTCGTATGGGCCGGATGGGAGGGCATTGCACATGATTCACGAGTTTTAAAAGAAGTAGCATTTAACCAGACTTTCGGCTTTCCTTTCCCCCCACCAGGTTTTTAACCATTCTTTAACACTGATTATTTAATACATTATGTGTTTTTTATGTAATAGTTATGATACTAACGTTTACAGATAATTATTACCTTTGTGACGCTGCATACACCAACACTCGTGGATTTATGACTCCCTACCGTAATACGAGGTATTGGTTAGCCGATTTTCGACGACAACGTGCGTTAACTAAGGAAGAAAAATGCAATCATGCACACACACAACTGAGAAATGTTATTGAGCGCTCATATGGTGTTTTGAAGACAAGATTCCCAATCCTAAAGCAAATGGCTCCATTTTCTTTTCCAATACAAAGAGACATAGTGATTGCTTGTTTCGCCGTCCATAATTTTATAAGGAAATGCAATATTCATGATCAATTATTTATGGCCTATGGCGAGAACACTTTGTTTTCCGAAATACAAGGTGGAGAAAGTGATGGGCAGTTCATTCAAGAGATAGAATGGGGTTCACAAGGCATTGACTATATGAATACCTTACGTAACCAGATTGCTAGTCAACTATGGTCAAATGGTTCAAATTAAAATTGTACGCACAATATTAATTTCTATTTGGATTGTATTATGTTTCCATGAACTTTGAAGAATTTATGTGTAACTTGAATTTTCTAGTATGTTTTGTATTTTTTTAAGTTATTCATCGTTCAGTACAGAGAACTAAACAAACAACTATATTTCATTCAGCACAAAGTAGTTCAGAGGGGTAAAAATGTCATTTTACACAGTCATTCAGAGGTGCAACCAAACAGCACTTTACTGGTTCAGCACTTATTAGTTCAGAGCCTCTTACCCATTCAGAGCTCTTATTCATTCAACACTTATTGGTTCAGATGTTGCCAAACAACCCCTAAGTACTAGAGGAACATATGGACCAAAGGGTTTAACCATGTTGGAAGATTTGTTATATAACCACTAGTTAACCACTCTTTCATCTTCATCTTTCATCAACAACCCTTCTCTCCTTCTTTCCTTGTTTCGGCCGACCCCAAGAACCACCACCATCATCATCATTCAAGCTTCTTCTTCCATTTTACTTGCATACAAGGGTGATAAAGACCATACAAAGGAGCTAGGAGCTTTCGGATCATCAAGGACCTTCTTCGTTTGCTATTAACCACCTCATTTCTTCTCTTGATCTTCCCTAGCTTAAAAGCTAGTAGTAAGTCTCTTGAATCCTTATTTATTCCATGTTTATGATGGTTAATAGTTATATTAAGATGATATCTCAAGAACACTAAAAGATCATATGCAAAAGTCTTGAACATAAAACTAACTTGATGATGAAATATTGTTAGATTAAAGAAGTAATGTTAAGTATGATGTTGTTTTGTATTGTTGATAATTACTAGTGATATGATGTTAAACATCATGGTGGGACTTGTTAAAGTAAGATTAAAGACTTAAGTTAACAAGTTAGGAGGTGATTAGTGATCTACATAAAAGAATCACCTCCATGTTTAAGCATGAACTTGATAACAAGATGGTTTCTTGAAAAACTAATAAACAAAGTAAGTTTGTGATCATGTGGATCCAAGGTTTACAAATGGTTTTCGTAAATAAACCAAGAAAAGAAGATGATTTTTGAAAGGTTATGATTTTGTAAAACCTACACTATTTTATTAACAAAAATAAGTGTAGTAAAACAAGAAAATGTTGGAAGCAAATATTTTTGTAAAATAAGTTCACAAGTTGTGAACATCTAGAGATCCCGAGGATAAGATTTTAACAAAAGTAAACACACTTCGGAGGGTAACTAAACCCACTAAACACCCCACTAAGTTACTACGCGTTTTTACGAAAAACCAAGTTCATGTTATTATGTAAAGTGCATTGTTTTTGCACTTGGTTAGTGTAATGTTGTTTAATAATTTGTTGTTGATTGATTGAATGAATGAATTTTTGAAAAGAAAATGATATGCTAATAAGCATGGACACCTCCGTTTACAAAGGAAACTCTGGCGAAATTTTCTAAAAAGTCCAACACTTAGAAAATATTTTTCTAACAAGTGATTACAAATATATTTTTGACTTTGCTTTTTAAATAAACTTCGCCATAGTTTTGTTACAAAAATACCAAGTATCGGAGATTGGTTTTTGTAAATAAGAACGGGTAAATATAAATTTTGAATATATATTTTCTACTAAGACACTTGTGTGAATATTTGTTTATTTTGTAGAATAGTTAGGGTAAAATAATATAAGTTAACAAAATACCATGACATTTACAACTCCAAAATAATACCAAAAATCACAAGGAATGAAATATAAGTTACACACTTAATATTGTAAAGCCGAACGATAAAACGTAACTTATGAAATATTCCTGAAAATACTCTTATAAATATATTTTTGGCAAGTATTATTTTGGGAACGAAAGGAATGAAAATATGATTTTCATACGTATTACCAAGTATATCATATTTTCGACAAAGAGAAAATATATTATTTTTGGGGCGTTAAAAATATATTTTCTCCTAAGTATATTTAGAAAATATATGATTTTTGGGAAAAATATATATTTTCTTGGAATACATTAATTTTGACAAATAAGTTATATATATTTTCTAAGTCAGACTTGAAAATATATTGTTTTGGAAATATATATTGGGAATATATTGGTATATTTTTTTTATTAGAATAATACACCGGAATACGACGCCAATACATGGCTAAAAACACACATACAAAATACAAATACACATGTATGAGATACTCCCATCCTTGGGAAGGAAATGCGAATACAAATACATGAGAAGTATTACTACAAGGATATTGTTTAACAAATTATTCCAAAAATTCAAGTTAAAATATTTATTATTTTAACAACTAATAATTATAACTTGGAATAATATTGGGAACACAAGAAACGTAACTCAAAAACCTTCATACTAAGCAAAGGCACGACCCGTTCGTCTAATAGACGTTAGTACATTGTAGGTAGTCGTGTTTGCTGAGGAGACTTGGGTTACACATACTGAAGACGCAATACTGTGAGTTCATGTCCCCCTTTTCTTTTAACTATTTTTAGTTTTACAACTTCGGGGGTGAAATACATGTTACATACTAATTACAAACGTTTTATACATGGTATGATTAGCTAAGGAATGTACTGCTAGATCACGTGAATGGGTAGGCTATTGTCTTAAGACCATTAATCCTTGTATAAGGACCGAGGGGCATGAGTGATAGATCTATTGGGTGTTGCGAGCCCCACCCATGGGCCTGCGAGTGGCTGCATGTGGTGACTATCTCGTTCCGCCGGAGGGGCCGGTACGAAATACGCATACAGGTTTGAGTGCTTCCTAGGCCATGTCACTTATTAATGTATTAGCTACACATTAATTGATCTGTTTTTCCTTATTGCTACATACCAGGGATATACATTTATACAAACATACTTTAAAGGCTTATTCATACACATACACATGAACTCGCTCAACTTTTGTTGATGTTTTTCAAACTACATGTAATTCAGAAAATTAAGTATGGATCTGCCAGGCGTTGGAGTTCAAGTCATGTTAAGTATAAAGATGTCATCCATGGTCTTTGGTTTGGTCAATGTGTCTTAATCCTGGATGAGACACGTCTTCCAAACTTTGATTACAACTGATATCTTTTGACGAGTCCTTAGCGAACTTTTACACATTTCATATGGTTTGTAAAACTTAAATTTGAAGTCTACGTTTTAGACAATGTTGTTATGTTTTAAACTCATTTTATGGATGACAAATCTTTGGTTTTATCATATAGTTGTTTGATATGGTTGAATGCAATGATAACAAGAAAGTCACACCATAATCACGCTTCCGCAAAAGTCAGGGTGTGACATAACATAAGTAAAAATATTTAATTTACCTCATTATATCAGTAAGATATCATACATATGTGAAATTTACTCTTTATGACCAAACTATGCCCCGAAAGGGTATTTTGGTCATTTCACATAGGCTTTTAATAGATTATAATTTGACCAAAAATCTTAAAAATCCTTAAAAATAATATCTCAATAGTAGGTAATGAGTTTTGGTTTAAAATCCAAGTTTAAACATGCATTATGCAAGATATCGCAAATTAATTTATAAAAAGCTTCTAATTACGATATCGGGCATAACTCTTATTTGGGACCAAGAACTGATGTCAAATTTTCGGGACAAGTCTAAATATCAGTAGCAAAGGTTTTATTCTACTCACATTTCTAAAAATCTCATTTATGTGTCAAAAGTGCATTTTCGGCATTTAGAAGCATGTTAACAAACATGTGCATATAATTCAAACTATTAAGGACCAAGGAATATAACTCCAGAGGGTTATATTACTAAGTAATGTGGTCCTAATGGAAGCTTAAAACATGGGAGAATTAAGCTTAAACGGGTCAGAACTGAAAGTCTAAGCAAAAGTCAAGCTTTTGCGACTTTCGGTTAAAAACTGACCTTAGACTGATAATTGTCGGGTAAGGACTGATAAAACATGTTCTCATATTAACTACCAAGTCATTGGAATGTTAAAATATAATTTAGAACCTCTGTTTTATTAGTTTGATTCATTTATAAACTTTATGTCCAGTTTGACTTTTTGTCAAACTAGTTTGACCCGACAATTAACTAGTCAAAAGAGATAATTATGAGGTACCCTTTTAAGGGTTAATCACCTATCCTAATATGGGTTAATCACGATATGTTTGACTTTTCGGTTATTAAGCTAATTAGAAAGACTAAGCAGGGGTTAAAACTCTTACTAAGGGTCCTTGCTATCTTTTTTACAATTGGAATTCTTCTCCTACTGCTAGAGAGCTCTAGAAGTGAGTGTTCTTGAATGATGTTGCAAATGTGAGTATGAGAACTCAACACTAATGCTCCTTATATAGTGCATTCCAATCTCTTGGATCATTAGCAGCTGTCATGGGACCTCCTATGATCACTCCAGGTGTCTTCGTAGTTTATAAAAACCGTCCAACAGTCCATGGTTTCGAATTGAAGGTGTTTAAGTCGGTTACACAGCTGAAACATACATCTGTCCAAAAATTCTGCCCAGCGACGAGCTTACGGACCGTAAGGGAAACCTCTTGCGGTCCGTATCCATCACTTACGGACCGTAAGTCCAAGTGGATGCGGTCCGTAACCGAACCTGAACTGCATCGCCCAGTTGTAGCCTTGCGGACCGTAAGGTTAGGACCATACGGTTCGTATTCGATGACCAGAAGACAAAAATTCTTGAGAATCTTATATTCGGTCATGCAACTTTTAAAACTCGAATCTTCAGATATTTCCAACAGTAAAAGTTCACATGCTCAGGTCTGCACTTCTCATATTACCATGCCATGCACTAATGTTCCCTTGGACTCATTAAAATGGCCATTGCATGAGGATTTGTCGGTATTTGCACATGAATTCTTATTTTTTTGAAAATTGAATACTTTATCACAATTGTAACCGGATACTTATGAATTTCTTAATAGACTTTCATGAGAATGAGTTTATATCTTTATGAAGCTTTTGAAATATTAAAAGGTCACTCAGAGGTAGAATTAACATGTTGACACTTTTAATTCCTTTGCATTCATATTTTCACGATTGACAACTTTAGTCCTACAAACTCAATCTTTCACATATTCTGAGTTCAGGACACGTGTTTTTACATAATTGGAAACGTTTTTACGTGGTGTTACATCCTCACCCCCTTAAAAGAAATCTCGACCCCGAGATTTACTGGAATAAGTGAGGGTACTTCTGTCGCATAGTGGACTCAACTTCCCACGTATATTCAGAACCTCTACGGGCACCCCATTTGACCTTTACTATAGGCACATGCTTTCTTCGGAGCTTTTTAACCTAACGATCCTCGATCGATATAGGTCTTTCAACAAATCTCAGGCTTTCGTCAATCTGCAAGTCCTTATGAGACATAGCTAGCGATTCATCAGCTAGACACTTCTTGAGGTTACAGATGTGGAACATGTTATGAATTCCACTGAACTCCTCAGGCAAGTTTAGCTTATAAGCTACACTGCCGACACATTCGATGATTTTGAATGGTCCAATATATCTAGGGCTTAACTTGCCCTTCTTACCAAAGCGCATCACACCCTTCCAGGGTGATACTTTTAGTAAGACTTTATCGCCAACCTCAAACTTTAAAGGTTTTCGCCTCTTGTCAGCATAACTTTTCTGCCTATCCCTGGCAGCTTTCAGGCGATCACGAATCTGGACAATCTTGTCCGTCGTTTCAAGAACTATATCAGGTCCTAATAACTGAGCTTCTCCTACTTCTGCCTAACAAACAGGTGTTCTACACTTCCTACCATATAATGCCTCGAAAGCCCCAGTCTGAATGCTTGTATGGTAGCTATTGTTATAGGAGAACATGATCAAGGGTAGGTGGTTATCCCAACTACCTCCCAAATCAATAACACATGCACGAAGCATGTCTTCCAATGTTTGAATCGTACGTTCGCTTTATCCATCTGTCTGAGGGTGATAAGTAGTACTAAAATTCAAACGAGTGCCCAAAGATTGTTGGAAACTTTTCCAAAAATGTGAGGTGTATCTAGTATCTATATCAGAGATAATAGACACCGGTACGCCATGAAGAGATACAATCTTATCTACGTACAGTTGGGCTAACTTATCGGAGCTATGAGTCTCCTTGATGGGTAAGAAGTGTGCTGACTTAGTCAGTCTATCCACAATAACCCATATGGTATCATTTCCATGCCTTGTTCTAGGTAACTTAGTTATGAAATCCATTGTTACCATCTCCCACTTCCATGTGGGGAGTTTTGGTTGTTGAAGCAGACCTGATGGCTTTTGATGTTCAGCTTTAATCTGAGCACAAGTCAGGCACTTTGCTATATGTGTGGCAATAGATTTCTTTAAACCTATCCACCAATAATTAGCTTTCAAATCTTGGTACATTTTGTCACCTCCAGGGTGAACCGAATATTTGGAGTTGTGAGCTTCATGGAGGATTACATCTCGAAGTCCTGCATGAACAGGTACCCAAATTCTTCCATTCATTCTAAGGACTCCATCCTTGCCAGGTGCTAACTGTTCAGCAGTTACACCTAACTTTTCATCTGGAAGGTTAGCTTCCAAAGTAGCATTTTTCTGTGCAGCTAATAGCCTTTCATTCAGACTATTCTTCAGTTCAATGCTCTTGGCATTAATCCTGATAGGTTTAACTCTTTCCTTTCGGCTTAGAGCATCAACGACTACATTCGCTTTGCCAGGATGGTAGCGAATTTCACAATCGTAATCATTGAAAGTTTCCATCCAACGGCGCTGCCTCATATTGAGTTCTTTTTGGTTGAATAAGTGTTGGAGACTTTTGTGATCCGAATAGATTACACATTTTGTTCCATACAAATAATGTCTCCACAACTTTAGTGCGAACACAACGGCACCCAACTCTAAATCGTGGGTGGTGTAATTCTTTTCATGTACCTTTAGTTGACGTGATGCATAAGAAATTACCTTGGCCTTTTGCATAAGTACACAACCCATACCGGTGTGTGAGGCATCACAATACACGACAAATTCTTCAATTCCTTCAGGCTATGTCAACACCAGAGCATTGCTCAATTTCTGCTTAAGAATCTCAAAGGATTCTTGTTGTTTTGGACCCCAATCAAATTTTACATTCTTACGGGTCAAAGAAGTTAATGGTGCAACTATCCTTGAGAAGTTTTCAATAAATCTTCTATAATATCCAGCTAATCCTAGAAAGCTGCAAATTTCTGTTGGTGTTTTTGGCGCTTCCCAATTCATAATGGCTTTTATCTTGGCGGGATCAACTTGGATGCCACGCTCACTAACAACATGTCCAAGGAATTGGACTTTGCGAAGCCAAAACTCGTATTTGGAGAATTTAGCATACAACTTCTCCTGCTGAAGCAATCCTAAGATACATCGAAGGTGCTTCTCGTGATCAACTTGGCTATGAGAGTAGATAAGTATGTCGTCTATAAAGACAATGACAAACTTATCTAAGTATGGCTTGCAGACTCTATTCATGAGATCCATGAATGCTGCTGGCGCATTAGTGAGCCCAAAAGGCATCAATAAGAACTCAAAATGTCCATACCTTGTTCTGAAAGCTGTCTTGGACAGATCTTCAGTTCTAACTTTTAGTTGATGATACCCAGATCTCAAATCAATCTTCGAGAAGAAGCTCGCCCCTTGGAGCTGATAAAAAAGTCGTCGATCCTGGGTAAAGGATAACGATTTTTTATTGTCACTTTATTTAATTCGCGATAATCAATGCATAAGCGCATTGATCCGTCCTTCCTTTTCACAAACAATATTGGAGATCCCCAAGGCGAAGAGCTGGGTTGTATGAAACCTTTTCCCAATAAGTCGTCCAATTGAGTCCTGAGCTCTTTCATTTCAGTAGGCGCTAAACGATAAGGAGCTCGGGCAATTGGTGCAGATCCAGGCAAAATGTATATCTTGAACTCAACTTGCCTTTCAGGAGGTAATCCAGGTAATTCATCAGGAAAGACATCAGGATACTCGGATATAATTGGTATGTCTTCGATCTTGGGCTTTGGATCATTCACAGTCACTCGTGCCATGTAAATGACACATCCGCTCCTTAAACACTACGATACCTTGAGAATAGACATATTGCTGGGCAATCCATATTGTGTATCTCCTTGAATAGTGATGGATTCATCAGAAGGGGTTTTGATAATAACTAGCTTTTTATCACAGGCAATTTGGGCTTGGTTATGCGACAACCAATCCATGCCTAAAACTATATCAAACCCAGCCAATTTCATTGGCAAGAGGGATAGCGGGATAGAATGATTCTTAATGAATATGAAACATCCATTAAGAAGAGTTGAAGCTGTTTCTAAGGTACCATCGGCAAGTTGTACCTCATATTTTATGTCTAGAGTCTTAATAGGCATATTCAGTAACTTACAAAACTTATGGTCTACAAAAGACTTATCAGCACCTGAATCAAATAAGACTCTAGCATAATTATTATTGACGAGGAAGGTACCTGTTATGACGTTCTCGTCGTTCACCACTTCCCTCGCGTTCATCTGAAAAACTCTTGCATTGTTTTTCTTTGCCTCCTCAGGCTTCTTAACATTCTTGGGGCAATTGGTCTTGATGTGCCCCTTTTCATTACAACCATAGTAGGTTGCATCTTTAATATTTCAGCACTCAACAGACTTGTGCCCTTTCTTTTTTCAAATCCCACATGGTTTAGCTTGTGGGTCCTGATTGCACTTCCCAAAGTGCCTTTTATTGCAGGTTTTGCATCTAGGCTTGTAATTCGACTGCCCCTTCTTGAAACTAAAATTTCCTTTACTCTTCTTGTTTGACTGAGGAGACTTGTCTTCCTCCCTCTTCCTCTTCCCATCATCGATAGTTTTCTTTGCCATATTCCTCACAACATCAAGAGTGAGGGACAAAGATAGATCCACAGCAGATCTATAAGTGGCTGTCTTAGAAGCCTTAACATTCCCTTTTACTTCAGGGGCCAAGCCACCGATGAAACGCGCAATGCGTTTGGGTTCAGGGGTGACTAAGTATGGTACAAGCCTTGACATGGAGTTGAAGCTAGTCACGTAGGATCTACAATCCAGATCCTTCATTACCAAAGTGAGGAAGTCAGTCTCTATCCTCTCGACTTCATGTTGAGGACAATAAGTATCCTTCACCAAATCAACAAACTTGTTCCAAGAAAGATTGTACAAAGGGATCTTTCCAATGGCTTGCACTAATGCTTTCCACCAAGTGAGGGCATCGCCCTTGAAAGATTGAGACACAAACTTCACTATATCTTCTTTAGCACATCCGCTGATGTCTATCATAGTCTCCATTTCGTCCAACCATTTCATGCAATCGATTGCCCCCTTTTCTCCTGTAAAATCTCTCGGCTTACAGGAGACAAAGTACTTATAGGTACAATCCTTGGTGTACCTGGGAGTTGGTTCGAGGACAATCTGCCTCTTTGGTTCACTTCCCTGATTAGATGAGTGCTGAGACTCACTTTTCCTTTGAGTATGAGATCGAGAATGAGATTTTGAATGAGTTCTGGACCGAACATTACTCGGCTCCTTGAATATCTTATCTACCGCCTGAGCAACTGCGGTGTCAATCATTGCCTGCAGTTCAGCGTTTGTAAGATTTACTCTTGCTTCATTATTGTTTTCTCCTCGTGGGTGGCTATTTGCCTCGTCAGATCCAGCCATTATTTGAGTACTAGATCAAACAATAATGATTCATTTAAATAATTCACCATGTCGATGATTAGATGGTCATGGTATTATTAAACCATATAGACCATTTTAAGTAATAATTAGTATTCAATAGAATATAATATTCTTTATATTTATTAGACAGGAGAATTATAAATCACAACTGTCCATGTCATAAAAGACATTTTTATTTAACACAAGGTTCGCCTCGAAGGACATTTAGGTAGCTTAGAAAGCTTTGTCACAGGGACGATTAAAATATAACTAATGATCTCTTGGATCAGTGATCTTTTAAGGGTTGAACAAAGTTCATCGCCTTTTTGACAAGAAGTTTATAAAATAAAACTATCACTGTCATTATTACACCTTTGCTTATAAGCATACATCTCAAATGGATGTTTTAGGCGTATACATCATATTGATGTTTATTAGCCATGATTCACATTGATCATATAGGCTAATTATAATGACTTGAAATAGATCCAAGTACATTTGAAAGCTTGTGTGGTTTTTGCATACCTCACAATCAGGAATGTTAACATGTTTTTCAGATGTTAACAGGGATTTATTGTCTTAGAAAGGTTGTACCATCATAGCCATTTGATAATTTGGCTAGGTTATACCTCTAAGAATTTCTTTAGCAGATCAATTTTAAAATTGAAAAGATATAACATAATGATGTAATAAAATACATATTTAAAACTCAAGGATAAACTTCATTAAACCATAAAACTAGTACAGAAACTCCCTAAACGGGACTTGAAAGCAAAACAATGCCCACGCAGGGGCTACAGAATTAGGAAATAAGTCCACGCAGGGACTTGGTACAGAAAATAAAATAATGTCCTCGCAGGGACTTGATTTAAAAGACAATACAAGATAAATTAAACAACTTCCTACTTCTTTTTGCCTTTAATAAGGCTCGTAAGGCCTTTGAGAAAGCTATTATGCTTCTTTTTAGTCTCATTTGCTTCATGCTCAACCCTGTCTAGCCTTTGCAGGATTTCCTGAGTTTGCTGCTGTTGGGGAGGAGGAGGTTGCTAGTAAGGAGGGTATTGATAACCCTGCACCGGGTATCCAGTTGGATATACTGGAGGGTAAGAAGAAGGGTAAAGAGCATTGTATTGTGCAGTTGTAAGGTAGGGATCATGGTTTCCATAATCCGATGGGTATCCAGATGGGTTTTCGAAAGGATTGTACCCAGAAGAACCTGGGTAAGTCGGGATTGGGTTGTCGAAACCCATTGGTGGCGGTGGTGCATGTGAAACCGGCGGAGGAGCATCTTCCTGCATTGCGTGCGAGGGTCCACCCAATTGGGGGTCCTCGGGAATTGGAGGGTAAGAACTTGAACCCTGAGGAGAACTGAATCAAGGTCCTCCTCGCACAGATATTCGCGCATTCCTCCTTCGCCTCGGAGGCTCGGGAGGTGGCTGTTGGGGCGGCTCCTCAACAGGAAGTGGTGGAGGTGAAACTGCTTAAAGCTGAGGTTCAACCAAAGGAGGTTGAGCATGAGAGTTATGATATGAAGGAGTAAAGAACCAATCATAAGTGGCCATCCTTTCAGCATATGAATCAGGCCCTCGGTACGGTGATCCTTGGTATGGAGAACCACTCGAGATGCTAATAGGGTGGCCCGGTGTTCTGGTTTGCATTTCAGGGTCCGGATCGTCGTCCATTTCCATCTCCTGTGAAAAATGATCCTCGGGTCCTAGCGGATTGAAACCCAAAAAGTCATTGACATAATCATTGGGATTGACTTGGGCTGGAGAGTAGGTAGAGTCCGAATGATGAAATGAATGAGAATGCAAGGAATGATAAGATTGGTGAGACTCATGCGAATGATGTGATGCATGAGAGTGATGAGATTGCTGGGGCTCGTCTGGAACAGGCGGCCCAAATGATGGATGAAAAGAAGGTGACGAGCTCAACGAGATAGAGTGTCTCACTGGTTCGAAGGAATGACCCCATTGGTCATGAGAGTTTGAGCTAGAAAACGACGCAGACGGGGTGAGCCGATGGGATGGTCCTGCGAAAATATGATCATAAGCTAAACATACCCTAAATATCCTTTACATAGCTTAGAAATAGGCTTTGAGGGGTTCGGTATGCGAAAATATGCTTATTTGATCAATAGGGACTAAAAGTGTCAAAAAGTGCATAAGTATCACACCCCGATATTTCCACGTATTACCGGTGGGCCCAGCGGGGAGTATCGTGACGTAGTTGATATCATCATCGACAAAACACACAATATAATAGCACAGCGGAAGGCTTGGTGAATAAACTATTACAAACCATAATGTCTGAGTGTCCACGAAAGAATATACAGACTGGAATGTAATAAGATCCACAGGCGGATCATAGTTAATTTATAAAGAAATAAAATAACAGACTTCAGGTATCTATGGATTTGCAAGATCCACTTATGACACCTAATAGCTCCAGCCTATTACGAGAGGTACCTGTCAATCAGTCTTTAGAAAATACATCAGTTTACACTGGTAAATACAATTAACTGACTCTTTTTGAAAACATTTATAAAGATTGATTTAAGTGCACATGGCACAAATTATTTATAACTTGGAACAATTATTTAGAAATAATCTTGTATACAGATTTACATGTTTGTCTTACAATTGGGGCCGGTTGGAAGCCGGTCATGATTAACCGACTTACCACTTATAGAACCCACAAAGGAGTTATCCCCAACATGTGGGTTTATATTTTAGCATTTGCATCTGTCAGGTGTATGCCTACACCCCGTGCATAGGTCGTGGCCATTTTCAAATGAAATGAGCCGAGGATATGTCGATTTAACCCCCAATGCTTATGTTATCAAACAAAACGGATTAAAACGGGTTATGCAATTTATTAACCACAATCCGATTAAATGATTTTATACCCGACCAAGTGGTATTATTATAATACCATATCCCAAGCCCGTATAAGGGAAAATCCTAAAGCTTTATCTGAGCTAAAGAGAAAGGTAACTCAGTAGTATAATCCTAAAGCTTTATGACAGCACCTTCTACTAGATGCTACTAATCTGTATAGAAGGTTTAATAACCTATTAGGATGCTAACGGGTCTTTAGTTAAGTCAAAGACTTAGACCGGCTAGCTAGAAAGAAACTTTACGGTTCTAAACGCTAGATTAAGTGGAGACCGTAATAGAATGTGGTTTAGACCGGACAAGCTAGGATACTTGTATAATATGGGTAAACTAATCACATTCTGGAATTTGAGGCTTTAATCATAAGGTTAAACCTGTTTCGGCTATTTTACGTAAACTAGCCACATAAACCGATCCAAACGCATAAATGCGTAATGGGTAACCAAATGAATTACATACAGGTCCTATTTGTTATTATTCTTAAAATATGTTAATACATCAGTAGGATGTTAACATATATGCCCAAAAAGTAATTAAAACCCATTTAAGTCACGTAAGGGCATTTTGGTCATTTTAATAATTATAAAAGATATTTTATAATAAACTGAAGTTCTGGTCCTTTAACATCAGTAAAAATATTTAATTTACCGCATTATATCAGTAAGATATCATACATATGTGAAATTTACTATTTATGACCAAACTATGCCCCGAAAGGGTATTTTGGTCATTTCACATAGGCTTTTAAGGACATTTTTGGAAACCTGAGTTCATAACTTATACCTACTGTAATAATATGAAAATTTGTTTAAGAATTCAGTAGGTAACGAGTCTTAGGTGTTAAATATATGGTTTTGAACCATACTATGCACCTAATTAGTGTAAAACTCGCTAATTGACGATAATCAAGTTGTTTATGTAAATCTGAGATTTTGATCAGTTTTGAATGCTCAAAATAATTTATTTAATGTATGAAATCATTAGGAAAAGGTTTGGCATTCAAATCATTTGTAAATCTCATTTTATGCCTAAAAAGGGTATTATCGTCATTAAC
Organism: Helianthus annuus; assembly: GCF_002127325.2. Taxonomy (NCBI): domain Eukaryota; kingdom Viridiplantae; phylum Streptophyta; class Magnoliopsida; order Asterales; family Asteraceae; genus Helianthus; species Helianthus annuus. Next base: position 58,909,867 of record NC_035441.2, on the reverse strand, counting down.
CGGATTACACAAGAACTCCATGTTTTAAACAGATTATAATCTAACCAAAAATCTTAAAATTCCTTAAAAATAATATATTAATAGTAGGTAATGAGTTTTGGTTTAAAATCCAAGTTTAAACATGCATTATGCAAGATATCGCAAATTAATTTATAAAAAGCTTCTAATTACGATATAGGGCATAACTCCTATTTGGGACCAAGAACTGATGTCAACTTTTCGGGACAAGTCTAAATATCAGTAGCAAAATTTTTAGTCTACTCACATTTCTAAAAATCTCATTTATGTGTCAAAAGGGCATTTTCGACATTTAGAAGCATATTAACAAACATGTGCATATAATTCAAACTATTAAGGACCAAGGAATATAACTCCAGAGGGTTATATTACTAAGTAATGTGATCCTAATGGAAGCTTAAAGCATTGGTGAATTAAGCTTAAACGGGTCAGAACTAAAAGTCTAAGCAAAAGTCAAGCTTTTGCGACTTTCGGTTATAAACTGACCTTAGACTGATAATTGCCGGGTAAGGACTGATTAAACATGTTCTAATATTAATTATCAAGTCATTAGAATGTTAAAATATAATTTAGAACCTCTGTTTTATTAGTTTGATTCATTTATAAACTTTATGTCCAGTTTGACTTTTTGTCAAACTAGTTTGACCCGACAATTAACTAGTCAAACAAGATAATTATGAGGTGCCCTTATAAGGGTTAATCACCTATCCTAATATGGTTCCATAACCACTTTCGATTTGGTCAGTGGCTGGACCATATGTGATTAAACCGAAAGTCAAACCTTAATTACGATATGTTTGACTTTTCGGTTATTAAGCTAATTAGAAAGACTAAGCAGGGGTTAAAACTCTTACTAAGGGTCCTTGCTATCTTTTCTACACTTGGAATTCTTCTCCTATTGCTAGAGAGCTCCAGAAGTGAGTGTTCTTGAATGATGTTGCAAATGTGAGTATGAGAACTCAACACTAATGCTCCTTATATAGTGCATTCCAATCTCTTGGATCATTAGCAGCTGTCATGGGACCTCCTAGGATCACTCCAGGTGTCCTAGTAGTTTATAAAAACCGTCCAATAGTCCATGGTTTCGAATTGAAGGTGTTTAAGTCGGTTACACAGCTGAAACATACATCTGTCCAAAAATTCTGCACAGCGATGAGCTTACGGACCGTAAGGGAAACCTCTTGTGGTCCGTATCCATCACTTACGGACCGTAAGTCCAAGTGGATGCGGTCCATAACCGAACCTGAACTGCATCGCCCAGTTGTAGCCTTGCAGACCGTAAGGTTAGGACCATACGGTCCGTATTCGATGGCCAGAAGACAAAAATTCTTGAGAATCTTATATTTGGTCATGCAACTTTTAAAACTCAAATCTTCAGATATTTCCAATAGTAAAAGTTCACATGCTCAGGTCTGCACTTCTCATATTACCATGCCATGCACTAATGTTCCCTTGGACTCATTAAAAATGGCCATTGCATGAGGATTTGTCGGTATTTGCACATGAATTCTTATTTCTTGAAAATTGAATACTTCATCACAATTGTAACCGGATACTTATAAATTTCTTAATAGACTTTCATGAGAATGAGTTTATATCTTTATGAAGCTTTTGAAATATTAAAAGGTCACTCAGAGGTAGAATTAACATGTTGACACTTTTAGTTCATTTGCATTCATATTTTCACGATTGACAACTTTAGTCCTACAAACTCAATCTTTCACATATTCTGAGTTCAGGACACGTGTCTTTACATAATTGGACATGTTTTTTTACGTGGTGTTACGATAAGTCTGCATTTACACGCATATCTTACGATCTGAACATATCCGGACATCCAAAAATTTTTGTAATCATTAAAATATTTTATTTGAGTGATTAGAATGCAAAAATATCATTCGTCGCGTAATTTGGATCGTTTTCGCGTCCGTTTGAGTTTTCCTCGTAATTAATCAGATAACACGACCGTACGACCAAACGAACCGACATCCGAGATGTTTTTAAGCATATTTCATGTTCCCTATGCTTAAACTTCATTGTAGAGCCTTGAAATGGGGTTAACGGGGCTTAAATGCATCAAAAACAAGGTTTTGTGCTTGCCGGGACCATTTTTGACAATTCTGGAAAGTTGGTCGCGGGCCGCGTAAGATGAAGCTTAATCTTACACGAGGCGCGACAACCACATCTGGCAGAAACATTGAATCTGGTTCAGCAGCCTGTTTCCATTGATTTTTACCATGGTTTTAGCATACCTTGGGCTTGTTTTTGTGCTCCCTCTGTATTTAAAACTATGGGTAACATGTGTTTGGCCAAGATCAAACTTTGATTTGCTCAAAAACACATGTAATCATCTTAAAGATTCAAGGTTTCCTATAAATACCCATGGGGTTTTGCCAAGTTCCTTGCTCATTTGATATATACCTGAGTATTTTTAGTTCAATTCTTCCTAGCTTGGACCCTTTGTAAGCTTCTTTCATGCTTGTTTATGCTTTTCAAGCATGAAAGTCAAACAGTGTTTGACTTTCTGCTTTGACCATGAATTGGTCAAGATAAAGTTCGTTTGAACTTTGCAACGTGAGCGTAATCATGATGGTTATAGTCCCCTGTGACTATACCTACTGATTACCACGTCGATTAGTCGAAGTGACGAGTCAAAGTTTCGGTCAAATGCCGATTATGTGCATTTTGCGACGAAACTATTTTCGGGTATCAAAACACTTTGTTTTGATATCAAACCTGTTTTCTAACTTAGTTAAACATGTTTTAACATGTTTAACTCATCACTTTTAGTCTAGTGCTTGTTTAGGGTCGTAAGTCAAGCGGTCTTGACAACCGCTTAGACTTTCGAACCCGACCCATTTGGTCGATCATTAGGATCCGACCAAACATATATTGTGACCATAGTTGTATAGGGAATAACCTTCCGGGGTTATACCTTATGGTTACTTAGTTTAATTAGTTGTATGATAGGTATTTTATATGCCTTAGGAAAATGACCATAATGCCGTTTTCATGCATAATTTGAATTTAAGCATATGTAACTTAAATTTTGTCACTTAAACTAATTATGCAACATATTTAAACATGTTAGGGCATATAATAGTTGTCATAGGACTAGTTAGGCGTCTTGAACGATGCGTTAACGTAGCGTAAGCTACCTTAACGGGTCGTAAGCACTTAGGATAGGTTCCGATTTAGGATGTAGGCTTTGTTAAACCATATCACATGAGTTCCAATACTCATTTGGTTTACGAGACCTCATTCTACCTGATCTTCCGATTTAGGTGTCGAGTTATTAATGTAGCGATCCGATTACTTGGTGCCACTTGATTTCCTTGGTTTTCCCGAGCATTGTTATTCATTTAAATCGAGGATACTTTGCAATTCAATGTGAGTACATAGTTCCCCTATTTTACTGTTTTCAACTGTTTTGGGGTGATTCATATGTGTTAAACGATTTCGATGTTTTCAAAAACGAATACTGTGGTTTATATTAAACACAACGATTTCGATAATGTGAACGAACTTGTTAGGACGTAATTACATAACGAATGACATTCATTAACAATGATCAAGTCGACCAGTAGTATGTTATGGTACCATAGGCTCTGACAAATCCCGTTATCAAACTATCGCCATGGTTATGTGTGGAGATAATGTGGGTAACAACAAAACCTGATGATTATTAACTTACCCTTTGGTGGTTTGTTAATACGAGTTGAACGATGGACGAGTTACGAAGGTTTGAATGTATTCAACGAGACGACCAAAAGTAGTTTTCACAATTAAAACTTGAACGATTTGGAACGATTTGAACGATTTAAACAAATGAACGATGGTCTATAACACGAATGGGTTGAACGATTTAAACGATTGGTTTTTGGTATGTGATTAAATAACGGGACGGGTATAATGTGATAAAAGCATGGTAGATACGCCGCTGGTACTTCTTATACATAAGTGCTTTTATCATATTATATTCCATGGCGTTATTTAGTTCACTTGGACGATTTTAAATAATGACACGCAACGATGTTTACTATATATTATAAACCACACGAGTTTTATTACGAGAACGAATTACAATTTGGTTTACATAAACAAATGTTTACGTCTAGATTCATGGCAACGAAGTTTTATAAACTATAACCAACCTGTTTTGAATTGGTTATTAATATTACAATATAAACATTTTTTTAAAAAAACAAGGTTTTCAATTATCGACTCCTGCAGTCATACGAGTTATTACAACACTATATAAGCCATGAATCTGACACACTCACAAAATCTATGTGCTCGCCGGCATTTCTTTGCTGACTTTATTTTCACATATGTTTCAGGTGTTGTTGATGTTGATTGTGACTAGGATGCATGCTCACTTAGGATCGGACGAGGCCTTAGTGACTTAATAACAATGATAGACGATGTGGTTGTGTTTTATATTTAATTTAAAGACAATGTTAAACATTTAATAATTAAATAAAATGAAACTTTTTAATCCATGGTTGTGAAACAATAATTCTGTCGCTCCACTCCCTGACGTTTACGTCGCGGTTTGTTGTTTTACGCGGTAGGGGTGTGACATATAACAACAACAAAAAGTAGCAAATATAAAAAGATTAATGTCTAACCCCATACAATTTTAGAAAAATAAGTATAAATGTTAGATAATTTAAAAGCTATGGGGATCTGAAAAGTAATCATCGAGGCTAAGGTTGATACTAAAATAATATGCAATTTAATTGAAAAGATGATAATGTTGAGATTTACTAGTATAGAAAATGTCTTGTTGAGATTTACTACAGCTTTTATGAATTTTCCTTATTCTCTTTTTAGTAAAAGGCGATGAATAATAAAAATAGAAAGAAAAGGGTTATTGATAGAGTATTTTGTAAAGGCGATGAATAATAAAAATAGAAAGGAAATGGTTATTGATAGAGTATTTTGTTTATCTTTGTAAAATAAAACTTTTTATGTTTATGTGATTTTAGTTTAATCAAACTGTTTTGGGTAATCTATACTATATAATAAAAGAAACCACTTTAGGGACACTTGTCATCATATTAGGCCATTTCTTATGGATAATTATTATTTTAGTTTAATCTCTTTTAATTAATTATAATATTATTAGTTTAATATCTTATGGATAAATATTATTAGTTATGAATTTTAACTTTGATGTTAACCTTTCAATATTCGTATTATTTTATAATAGATATAGAGCTTTGTTCTAATGAATTATGTATTTTTTTATATCTACAAAATGTAAAGCAAGTATGTAGCCATATAAATCATTTAAACTTATGTATCAAATACTATGTGACTATTGCTATATTGAAAGTTTTGGGTGTCAAATTTAATAAATTGAGGAATCAATTATAGAATGATTAAATATTATTTTAGATAGGAAATCATAGTTTCAAACTGATTCATTTGATTTTATTCGATTCATGATGTTTTTTTTTTCTGCAGAATTGGCCTGTAATAGTCTCAATTAGAGGTCATTGGTTATTGACAGTCTCACCTTTGAATATTTCCCTCATCAATTCCACCTTTCACCTATTTTTCCTACACCGGTCCCCCGTTAAAAAACTTAACGGAGTTAAGTTTTTTTCCAAATTACAAACAGATTTTTTAGGGCTTTTGATCAGAACGACGATCCAAGTCCATTGATGTAAAACTTACCTCGAAATGGTGCTCCAAATGACTTGATTTTTGTTAATTGGAAATTTAAACACCCGAATTGAAGCGTTGTTTTCATATCGTTTGGAGTACCAATATTCATAAAATCTTAAATATAAAAGGACTTATTTCACTCTTCCATATTTAGACCATGCATACTTTACTTTATGATTTCACTTTACTCCATATTTAGACCATATACTTTAGTTCAATTTCTTTATACTCTATTCGGTTAACTTTATACTCGGTATTAAATTGGCTTTATCCAAAATTATATTTATTTAATACACTATTAATCCAAAATTATATTTATTTAATATACTATTAATCTAAAGTTACATTTATTCAACTCTTGTCATACATAGAGTTTTTAAAGATTTAACTTTTTTATTATTTGGTATATAAATTACAATACACGGTGTTCTTAAAAATATAATATTTTTTTATTATTTAATATATAAAATTACATTTATTCAATTCGTGTAATAAATGAGGTTTTTAAAAATATATTGTTTTATTATTTAGTATGTAAAATTACATTTTTAACCCGTGTAATACACGGGGTTATAATCTAGTTTTGCTATACTTGAAAAACATATAAGAAAGGTGTGAAGTACATTGTTCATAAAGACTATTATGATTTCCAGCACCAAAAAACCTCTGGGGTTTCAAGGAGCAAAACCTGCCGAGGTGCCCCTTTTACAGTGTCCGAGTGTTGGCCCCTATAGGGCCCAAGGGGTAACACCCATGGCTAGGGTTGCTTAGAACTGCTTCATTGGGAATGCTTCGGTTATGCATGGATCGTTAAAAGTTGCATATGGATCTTCCAAATGACTGATAATTAGTGGTAAGATATAACAACCCTCCTAAAAATATTTTGGACACCCTAAATGTCCCTAAATATACCTCGTACGCGAGAAACGATCCCGAAATACCCTTGTATTTATAAAAATCAACAAAAACAAGATCCAGCAGTCGCTCGCGGGGCACAACGGAGACCACCCTGGTCTGTCGCGGGCCGCGACTGCTCTTGTTTGCCGGACAAGTCATAGTGCCACGTGGCACATGACTCAGCATACCTACTCGATGACTCAGCGAAGCTACCGCCGCCTTTTTGATCCTCGCGGGCCGCGAAGGCCCTAGTTAAATCTCTCGCGGGGCACGAGAGAGTGGCCGTCAAGCCTATATAAGGGGGGCTTCGGCTCATTTGTCAATCGTTCAAATTCTGAATTCTCTCTAAATTCTCTGATAGTAGAATTTCTGCTCTGGCATAATACCCACTATTAAGCGAAGCCTTGCCTCGTTGTAAGTACTATAACCCTGCTATTACCCTACACGATTGAGGATTTCGTAATGCATGTCGGCTCTGCTCGACTCAGTCATTGGAATTCTGTCTCGTGTGTACACCCGATTGACTTAGGATTCCGTAATGCATGTTGGCTCTGCCCAACTCAATCAGTGGAATTCTGTTCGAGTTGTACGATTAATTTGAATTGGGTTATTTTACTAACACGTGTGTTTTATTTGATTTAATAGATAATAATCAGGAGATTATCAGGAGGCCTTAGTATCATCTAAATTTGCAATGTGAGTACATTTGCTTTTTGCCACCTTTTTATATAAGTCAAAATGTTTTACCAAAACCTCAAATGTTTTTAACTTACACTTAACAGTAATTGAGTATTTGTGATTCTACAATTACTGCCGGTATGCTGAGGTTTTGTATACAAACTATGGAAAAACGTTATCATTGGACAAAGAGTTAGCCGATGGATAATATGACCCACAAGTCAGGGTTTGACAGTACTGAATGAGTAATTGATTAGATATAAACAAATGTAATTGCTGGATGCCCTCAATTCTGTAAAAGTTATAAAACTGTTTTGATTAAACTGGGATGCATTCACCAGTATTTCTTGCTGACAAAATGTTTTAAAACGCGTTTCAGGTAACATAATGTGAAAGCCAAATAGAAGCCAGCTGGAGAGCATTGAAGACTTGGAAAAATGGCTATAAAAGTTACCTAAATAAACAAGAAGTTTTTGTTTTCAACAATTAGGGTTTATCCCTACAAATGTATTGTCAAATGAACCTGGGTTTTGTCCCAATTATAAAAGTTGGTGGTTTACTCTGATAAAAATATTTTCTAATTACGATACTGATGTATTCCGCTGCCAAAATTAATAAACACCGATACCACCCGCTCTGAGGCTCGCGGCCGCCCGCTCTCGGGTAGGGGTCGGGGGTTGCAACATAAGATGCACTTGAACATCAATAACAACTTAATTCAGCATTGGTTAACGGTCGTTATTTGAAATGAGTAATCGATGATAAGTGAGCATCAACGATCTAATGAATGGTAACTCATGATCAATGTTAATAACAACGAATGGTTCCCATTATACATACTTGTATAACTCTGAATTGCTAGCAGTTATACCCGCCTTGAGTTGCACTTTTTCATGAGGGTTTACAACGTTTCACCTAAACCATTATAATGGCTAGATCATATATTAAGCAATCTTTGTTCTAATTTAAAAACAAATTTTATTTATATGAATTAGTAGCAGGTGTATGTGGTCCATTTAACAAAAGTTTTGGGCCGAATCACTAATCAATATTTAGCAAAATGGCAAACCAAACCGACATGGAGTTATGGGCTTTATACCAAAGTCTTGATATGTATTATGTCATCTTCATTTTCTAACGGTGCACACCACAAGTGCGGTGTTTATTTGTCGATTTATTGGTTTGTTTGGTAGGGTTGCTAATTGTTATCACATAACCAATTTGATGCATGGTACTAATCCTTCCTTCACATCTCGTTCCTAGAAGTTCACATTCTTTTTTCTCATCTCCTGGTTTAGTAGTTATTAAATAGAGTTTAAACTGGTAAACATATCCAAAAAGTATTCATCATGGTATTAATTTTAATTCATTTTTGCCCCAACTCGTATATCAAACCAGAACCAAACTATTAGTAACGCTTTGGATCAGTTTGGTTTTGAATGTTAGCAGTTTAGTTTCAGTTTTCACTAATCAAAAAGCGTTAGTAATTGTTTAACTCATGGTTTAACTTAAGGCGGCCAAAATCGAACCGTGAACACCCCTAAATCTAATGGCTGGTTTCATGTTTCAAACCAGACTTAACCATCAAAACCAACCATGTGAATCTCAAACCAACTAAACCGGACCACTTGCTTCAGTTTAACCGATTTTAACATGTTCACCACGAATGTCTAAAGATAATGCACCAAAGTGGTGCGAGTAACAAAATAAGCAATCAGTCGATATTAAAGAGTAGATTTTAGAGACGTGTGTTCGTCTATTAAAAAAAGAAACATATAACATATGAAAGTCATGATTTCGATGTACATTACACTAACCAACAACAATCTAAAAAACACAAAACACTTCATCAAAACACACAACACAACTTCACCTAATCATCAGCAGTAGCCAACTGCAGAGAAAGCAACTCCTCTTCGGGTATAATCTTAATCTCACAATCCGATTTCGGGTACGACACACAAAGCAACGAGTACCCTCTTTCAATCACATCATCACTTAACATCCCCTCACTCTGATCCACACTTCCGGCAAGCAGTTTGGCCGGACATGTCATGCAAACACCCAGCTTGCAATCATGGGGTACGGACATTCCGGATTCTAATGCTTTTTCGAGTATTGTTTCATCTGGGTCTACTTCAAGTTGGGTTGTTTGGCCTTCGTGTTGGATTGAGATTTTGTAGGAGCATGTGGTGGTGTGGCGGAGGTGGAGGTGGTAGTGGTGGTGGGTTGGGTGGGGGAAGGGGCGGAGAGTGGTGGGGAAGTGGTGGGTGGGGGTGAGGGGGAGTGGTGGTGAAGTGGTGTGGATGGTGGTTGATGATGATATGGTGGTGGTTGTCATGGTGGTTTAGGGGGGTGGGGAAGAGGTTGAGGAAATGAGAATGTGTGTGGTGGTTGTGTTGATAAGAGTGATAAGGTTTTGTTTGTGCAGGAATTTATTTCGTTTTAAATTAATATATTTTTATTTTGGATAAACTGCTTTTTTTCTTTAACCTGGTTTTGTATATTAAAACAACTTTTTTTTTTTTTTTGTATCATAAAGTTTTTTTATTGGGGTTGGGATTTTTTTTGCCATTTTAATCCAAATGTTTTACTTTTTTTGTCAAAATTGTCTCTGAGATTTGAAATATTTTTTTTCATTTTATCCAAATGTTTGATATAAAAAATAAAGTAGATTAGATATTTAAATGAAAATTACAAAAAATCTCAAAAGTGAAGGAATATATTGTACAAAAAAGTTGTTTTAAATGAAAATGACAAATATATCCAAACCTTAGGAACGATTGGTAATTTACTCTTTTGTATATTAAAGTCTTCTAAATTTATCTTTAAAATACATATATCTAGGGGTGGTAAAAGGGTTATGTTCACATTTTGATATTTTTAGGTCAGAGATGACCGATGCAAGGGTAGACCACGCGCATTGTTGATGTTTTTTTGCGTTCAAGGGTACTTTTGGCAATGGTAAAACGCTGCTAGTGTTTTATGGTGTAAAATATAGTTTGAGGAGAATTTGATATGGCGCAACCGGATAGGTCGGGGGAAAGGGTGTTACCTTTGTGCCCCTTCCCCCTAATCGAATATAAGACATAAGACTATCCCCATCAGTAAAAGGCTATCCTTTCTACAAACAGCCTAATCAGCATGTCACATGAGCTTTTCACTTATTCTTCCCACAAACACTTTTTACCCACAACAATAACATATATATCCTTCTCACAAACAACCTTATTATAATTATTTTATTAAATTTAAACTAAACAAAAAAAAAAAGAAAGGACCCACCATTCCCCCATTCTTCACCATTCTTCCCCAAGAATCCTTAAGAATGAACACCCTTCATGTCATCCTCTACAACACCCATTAATCCATCCCTCTCACAAATGCCCTCCACATAGACCAAGAATCACCTACAAACATTCTTGATGTGGATAGTCTAAGAATCTAAACAGAACATACAAACTTGTACGTTGACCCAAATACGATTTGTTGACTTTTTTTTATTTATTATTATTATTATGTTCTACGTATTATTAATCTAAGTTTACGTTTTTACAACAAAAAATATCCAAAAGCAATTACATTTTAGTTATAAGTTTTATGTCAAAATCTTTTTTAAATTTTATTTTGATATAAAATAAAATATCAGTTTAATTTATAAGAAAAATCACACATTAAGAAAATAGTTAACTTCATTTTTACTTCTTATGGTTTGGCCATTTTAATGTTTTTGTCTCAATAGTTAAAAATCGGCATTTCCCTCCTTGTAGTTGCCAATTTTGTTTGAATCTGCTCTCCATCTCTAACTCCATCCAAAATATCCGTTAACTAGAAGGATATTTTGGTAATTTAATAGACAAGAGTAAGGGCATTTGAGTCTTTTCAACTAGATTAACATTAAACTAGTTTATTTTACATAAACATAAATATAAACATAAATATGAATCTTATTTATTTTATACCATCTCTCACAAAACCTACTCACCACCACTAGCTATCACCTACCACTATCACCTGCTACCGCATAGCAGAATACCCTAGAACAACCATAAATTATAAACATTAGTCACCACCGTAACTTTTCACCACATCAGAGACACTAGTCATCAACCGTAAATTATATTAGAAACAAAAGCAAAAATTTAGATCACCCACCAAGCCCATCGCAACGTCTCTCCCATTTAAACCCACCATCAATAACACCACCAAGCCGTCGCCGCCACCGTCGCATACCTAAGAACTTGAAAATCGAACCAAACCGCCACCATCACCCACCTACAAACCCGCAAATCGAAGCCCTAATTGCACCTGGAAGAAACCCCCATGGAATCGCTGGAAAAACGATTTCGTGTCACGGTGTGAAAGCCCTTAGACCATTTGTACCCAACTGTCGTATTCTACACTTGATGGTCTAATTTTAGATCTGATTTCGGAAGTGATGAAACAATGGTTAACCCGGCAGGGTTAACTCACTGATCTCGTCAAGAAGGGTTAATCCCTTCCTTTCGAGGATCGCTGGCTGGATCACCGGTGGGTTGATCTCCAGCACAAGGAAACAAACCATGACTCGTAACAAGGAAGATGGGGTGGGGGGTGCTCCTTGTTACCACTCTCCGGCGTGAGAATCAGTAATCTGCTTGGGAAGCAAAGTATGATAGTAGTAGTAGTGAGAGAGTTGTGAAGAGATACCTCAAACCTGGTTTGGGGTTGGTATTTATAGCCGAGGAGTGAAGGAGGAGGATGATGGACAGACTGACGACGTGCTGCACCTTTGCAGGTGTGTCAGGCTTGTCGGGTGTGGAGGTTACGCCACGTCAGTCTGTTACTTACGTAGCCCTGACAGGTGACTGTCATTGGCGCTACTTGCACTGTGGTGTCAGTCCCACTTGTTGGGCGTATAGGATGCGGTGCGAGCCGCATCGCTGTCTGCGGTAACATCTGATGTTACCGCGTCCCTTGCTTGTGATCAAGAAATACGCGAGACGCGGTGCCAGCCGCATCGTCGCCTGTGGTGACTGTTGCTGTTGTCCAGCTTCCTTGTCTTTGATAGAAGTGTTCACTAGACGCGGTGCTAGGCCGCATCGCTGTGAATACTTCCGTTTTCATACACCAGATGTGATGCTATGCCGCATCACTCTACCGTTCTTATATTCCAGGTAAGTCCTCCTCCATCACTGGACAGATTGGATTCAACCACTGTGTCGATGCGTTCCCGCATGGACATAAGTAGGTTGTTAGCTAATGGGGGTTTTGATAAGGGTAATGGTCACTCGCGGTCAATGCTGACGCGAGATCTGGGACCATACCCCTTCAAGTCCCCTTAGTCTAGTGTTGCTGTCATATGCAAGTTGCATGTGGGAGGAGTACTTGACTATGGTGTTTAGAAGGTAGTTTGGAGTCTGGAGAAGATCCTAGACCATGTGGATGGTCTTTGCTCTTTGTAAATCAAGCTGGAGGTCTGGAAGGGTCATTTGATACCTCTTCCGTACCGGTGAGAATGTTTCGTCTGATGCGAAATTCTCAGCTTCTGGTTGGGTGCCACCTGTTGGTGTGTCGAACCAACCTTGAGACCTTGCTGGGCGTATGCACAAACTTCGAACCAATCTCTGAGATGTTGGCTGAAGGTGTGCACAAACTTCGAACCAACCTTTGAAGTGGTGAATGAAGAAGAGAGTTATCTGATGTCATGATTGGACATCAAATGATGATCCCTTTTGTGGGGTATTCATGTTCTTCCAATTAGCTCTCTAGTAACCGCACGTCCTTTGCGGTTACCTCGTTGCTTGACATTGTTTGCCACGGTTGTGGGAACAACGTTGAGTACTTGCGTCATTGTTGGCCATGTTTGGTCGAACAATGTGATTCTGGATAATGGTCAAATAAACATGGTCATAGGCATGGTAATGCCCACCATTGTTTATTCTATCCATCTTACAAGTAGGGTAACAAAGTCATAAGCAGACTTGTTACCGTTTGTTCGATCGCTTGTTGTTCGACGAGATCTCGTATGATCATTGGGGATCTCATCCGCATCTCTTCCTTAGGCACCTTCCTTCACGCTCCAATACCGAGGAGTTTTCCTTGAAGTAGTTTCGTTCCTCGATGTGAAGACTTAGTTGTGGCTCTTCCGTAGCAACCGTTTACGGAAGCTATGGTTGTGTCCGCAGCGACTCATGAGTGTCTGCGGTTTTGTCACCCCATATTCGCTTGAAACGGGTGTGTTGCTCGGATGTGGCTCTTGAAGGATCAGGAGTCAGGGTTGCTGATGTGCGTACGCGTACATTCCCTTCCTTCTTCTCGTTAAAGAAGTTGTTTATGCACCCTCTGTGGTTGTGAACCAGACAGGAGGGATTTGAAGCTTGAAGAGAATGAAGGCAATGCGGTTTACCTGTTTCTGAGATGCGGTTCAGTCCAAAGGACAACGCTGGTTCTGAGTATCTGACACAGCTGTACGGGCTCGTGTGTGTCATCTCCGCATATTCCACGTGTGCTCGTGGGTATGTGCGGACATGTTTATACCCCTTAACCAAGGAAAGATATAATTTTTTGGCTATTTTATGGGGTATATAAAAAAACGACATGCGGTATGGGTTATGGTACGGTATACCAGAAAAACCGCATGCCGCTTATAATTTGGATAATGTAGTCGCTTTTTGTTGCATACGTGGCTGATCACACGTGTGAGTTGGTGGAAGTTGGTGAGATCTTTCTGGCATGTGCTGAAATGAAAGGACATTTGCACTGCCCGAGGCATTAAATGCACTGTAGCAAGGAGTGTAAAGGTCTCTCTTGTCAGGCGCGTGGGCGGCCACGCGCGCGTGTAACCGTCAGCGGAAACGGCGCTTGACACGTGGTGTCGCGTAATTCGCTCTTTTTGAACGTGATGATTCAGTTTCTCCCTCCGCATTAATTGCGATGGGTATATAAGGGGAAACCGTTCGTGGTTTCCCCTCACTCGTTCAAAAATTTGAAAATTTTCCGGTGAGAGAAAGAAAGTTACTTTGTCTTCTCCGATCATTTGTTTGAAGTTGCCGGTGAGGTTTTTTGAGTTTTTCGAACTCATTTTGTTTCTCAGTCTTCTTTCCTACATTCTGTTAATGGCTGAACCATCGGATGTTCACCATGCTGAGGGTGAAAACCCTGAATCCCCGCCGTCGGTGGCGGCGGAAGAAGAGGAAGGGGGGCTCCCGGTGGTGGTTTACCGGTGCTAAAGTGGCCAAGGTCGTCGTTTAATCGTCTGATCCTTGACGTCCAGATGTCGTTGGAATATGGGGCCCTTTATCCATCGGAGGGTGACACCGGTGTCGATGCTCCGGCCGGTTACATCACTATGTGGGCAGATTTTTTTGGTGACTGTAATCTCCGGTTACCTTTGACTGTTTTCGTTGTTGAGGTTTTGGAGTGGTACAAGATCCACATTTCCTAACTGAGTCCGTTTGGTATGATCCGGATTCGAAATTTTGAATCAACTTTTCGTGCTCTTGGCATAGAGCCTTCTGTTGGAGATTTCCGATGTTTTTATCAAATGACGGTATCCTTGGGGTTCTTTTCATTCCGGCAACGGGATGGTAGCCCCAAACTGATGACTCCTCCCAAGGGTATCACGAAGTGGAAAATGAAGTTCTTTTATATCAAGGCTGCTGCAGTTGTTGCGAACATGACGTTTCGGAATGTGACCGAGACGATCATAACGGAAACCATTGCAGTCCCTAGTGTAAAGACGGTGGAGTGGTTTCCGCAGTTGCAGACCATTGAGTGGGTGAAGCTGAACAACACACAGCTGTGGGTGTTGCGCATGATGCTAACAAGGATGAACAAGAAGTCAAGGCCCGTGGTGCGGGAGAAAAATGGTGGTATGTACTTTTCTTTTGTTCGATTTTCCTTATTCCCTTATGCGTTACTGACTTGCAAGTTTGCTATCAGAGGATGCTGCCCTATGGAGGATGTTTGCTCCGGATTTCGAGGGCAAGGTTGAAACAGTTGCTTGTGCGGATGATGAGGATGGGTTTAATGTCATCATCCGAGATAACTTCCGGGTGCCTACTGAGGCCGCGTTGGCAGTTGAATTGTCGCGAGGCAAAGGTATATTAGGGATTCTCTTTACTTGTGATAACGAAAATGGTTTCACCGACCCACCTTTTGGATGGTTTCCATGCAGGTGATCTTGGGGCCTTAGGGGATCCTGACGCGAAGGGTGTGCCCAAGAAACAGGTGGTGAAAGGCGTACGCTTTCGCCAGAAGAGAATACCAGAGGTTACTGTTGTGCCTCATCTGGTGCCGCAAGCGGCAGGTATCTCTCGCTCTTCTTTCCGTAGATACATGGATTACGTGATAGTATCTGATACCCTTGAGGGTTTGGGTGCAGCCGCGGGTGGAACCGCTGCGGGTTCGCAGTCTGCCGGTGGGAAGAGGCAAGTAGAGGAGACGACCGCTGGTGCCGGTGAACCGAAACGTCGGAGGTTGCAGTCTAAGAGGGCTGGTACGACACCAAAGAAACCTGTGGTTACTGTTGGTAAGTGTTTTATAGCTTGTTTTAAGTGTTATGCACAACTTGTTTTTTGATAGCTATTGACTTTGTTTTGCAGAGCTTCAAGATAAAGATTTTTCTATCTTTGATGCTCCTTCGTCTCCCCCGCATACCACGGGTGCGGGTGCGGGGGTGTCTAAGGAACCTTCGGCGCCTTTTGTCAAGGTGGTGTCTGATCCAACCGTGCAAGCGGAGGGTACTGCGAAGAAGGTCACGACCCAGATTTTCGATACCGTTGATTCCCCCAACAATCTGATCTCTCCAAATGAGGGTGATAATTTGGATCTACGGTTTTCTGATTCTGGGAAGCAAAAGTCTGATGCAGAGCCGCAGAAAACTGATGCTGAGCCACAGAAATCTTTTGCTGGTGAGAAGGTTACCGGTTCATCTTCCGGTGGTGCGGGTTATGATGGGCCTCCGATTCAGCCTGGGGAGTCTGAATTGGAGTATTATTACCGCACCTATACACAGGGTCGAAGTACAGTTTATCACCGACCCCCTGGACTGTTATGCAGGGGGATGATATTTCCAACGATCCCTCCGCGTGCAAGGAGATTCTGGGTGGTCTGGGCACCCCATTTGAAGTTGAACGTGCCCGTTCTGCACCCCGTGAGCTGCGCATCAACCAACTTTCTACCATGCTAGTAGGAAGTTCCATAGTGGCGAACGCCATTTTGGAAGATTATAAGGCGTTAGGCCATAGGGAGGAGGAAGCTGCTCGCTTGCGGGCCGAAGTAGAAGAGTTGGTGAAGGCTGCTCGTGCGGGTGCGGAGCAGCTTGAGAGGGATAGGGCTGCCTTTAAGAATCAGAAACAGACGGCAGAGTGGGCTGCAACTGCTGAATTAAAACAGGTTCGTACTCTTGCCAAGTTACTTTCTGAAGAGCGCAAGAGTTGGCAAGAAACTCTTTCTAGTGAGCGTAAGTCGTGGAAAGAATCTTGGGCCAAGGTGAATGAATCACTGTTTCGTGTTCGTCAGGAGTTGACGAATACCAAAGCAGCGAACGCTGTTTTGGGCAAGGAGAAGGCTGCGGTTGAGGTGATTGCGGTTAAAGCCCAACAGGCGGAGGCCCGGGCTGTAAAGGCACTTGAAGAGGCTAAAGAAGCGGGGGCTCGTGCTGCAAAGGCCCTTGAAGAGGCTAAAGAGAGGGAAAGCCATGTTTCGAAGGCTCTTCAAGAGGCGAATGCCGAGCAGACCCGTTTGAAGCAGGTGGTTACCAGCCTTCAGGTACGATTCGTTATTCCTGTTGTATTTTTCTTTCCGCCTTTTGAGAATGTTTACTGATTTTGTGAACTGTTTTTTGCTCTTTGAAAGGCTGAAGTTCAGACCCGGGAGGTCGCGGTTACAGACCTCACAGCCCGTGTGACTGTAGCGGAAGAGCGGGCTAATGCTGCTATTGAAGCCAGAGATGCTCTGACTTCTTCGTTTAACCAGCTTGAGGCTGATCGTGAGTGGATGCGGTGTCACGGCATTGCACGTGTAAGTACTCCATGCCTTTGTGTTTACTTGGATTAGCAAGTGAGTCTTATCATTCTTTTATTGCAGATTATTCAGGCTATCATGGATGCACCTGAAACCGCAACTGGTTTGGACTTGGTCAAGGAACGTGCCCGCGATGCCGGTTTTAAAGCTGGTTACAGCCGCTGTATCGGTCACATAAACGTCATGTCTAAAGGCAGTTATACTGAAGAGCGGTCCGGGTTTCGTGACGTGGATACCGAAGCGCTCCTTAAGGCGGCCGTTGCCTCCTTTTACGATACGTCCCTCTCTTGCGTGGAGAAGCTGGACGAATGTTTAGAGGCTGCGGTTTATGTAGACCGGTTGCGGATGCTGTATGCCGATGCAGAAGAGGAGAATCCTGCTGGTGGCGGCCAAGATGGCGCGGGTACCAGTGGTTCAAAATAGGGTTTAGGTTGGCCTGTGTGCCCCTTTTTTGCTTTCCTCTTGTATATGTTGGAAACTTTATGTAAATCCGTTGTGCACCGCGTGGGTGCCTGAATTTTTTGAATATAAAGTTTAACTGCTGCTCAATTTATACAAGTGTTTTTACTTCTTGCATGTTTGAACGTATGTATGCGGAACTTTACCCATTGTGAATGGGGTTGAGTATACTCTATACCTTTGTCGTATAAGTATGCGTCAATTCCGTCATTTTCCCCATTAGGGTTTTAGAATTGTGTAAGTTTTGTAAAAACTTGTATATCCGGAACTCTACCCATTTGTGAATAGGGTCAAGTATACTCCATACCTTTGTCGTATGAGTATGCGTCAATTCCATTGTTTACCTTTTTAGGGTTTAGGAATTGTGTAAGTTTTGTAAAAACTTGTCTATCCGGCCGGATAGACACTTAATATTCTGCCTTTTGCTGGCCTATTACAATATTTGTGTGTGGTTGGCACTTTGTGTGGGTATCGCGAATGAAGATTTTGCCAATCTGTTTTTGCGGATACCGCAAAGTGGAACACACATTTGCAATAGTAGTAACAAACAATATTGCATTGAATTGCTCGTTTATTTAATTGCAAATGGCCTGCGGCCCGATAGGTTACATGAAAATGTAAAAACATGGCTTACATGTAACAGCGTCTAAGTTGTTGTGCATTCCATGTACGTGCGATAAGTTCGCCTTCTAACGTTTGCAACTTGTACGCGCCTTTTCCCAAGACCTCATTGATGAGGTAGGGTCCTTCCCACTTAGGGGCAAATTTTCCTGGGCGTTCGGCATTAGATGCTTCATTGTCACGGAGGACGTAGTCTCCCGGGTTGAAAGTACAAACGCGGACACGCGAGTTGTAGTACTTTTCCAATTTGGATTTGTACTTAGCCTCATTGATGGCAGCGTTTTCACGCCTCTCTTCCAAGAGGTCTAAGTCAATCCTGCGTTCCATACTGTTGTCTATTTTTTCAATAGCCAACATTCTGGGTGAAGGGAGGCCTACTTCCGCGGGAATCACCGCTTCTGAGCCATAAACTAGGCTGAAAGGTGTCTCCCCATTGCTCGTTTTTGGGCTTGTGCGATGAGCCCATAAGATACTTAGGAGTTCATCGACCCAGCCACGCCTGGCTGTTCCCAACCTTGCTTTGATGCCTTCGACTAGACTTTTGTTGATACTCTCAACTTGGCCGTTTCCTTGCGAATGTGCCACAGATGAGAATATATGTTCAATGTGTAGTTCTGCTAGCCATTTTTGAAATTCTTCAGTAGCAAAGTTGGTGCCGTTATCGGTAACGATGCACATTGGTAGACCGAAACGGCAGATGATGTGTTCCCATATGAATTTCCGTGTTATCATAGCAGTGGTTGAGGCGAGCGGTTTCGCCTCTACCCATTTTGTGAAGTAATCAACCGCTACTAAGATAAATTTGACCGCGCCTGGTGCGTCTGGGAAGGGTCCGACCACGTCGATTGCCCATTTCTGAAAGGGCCAGGCGGTGGTGACCGGGACCAAGTTGTTCTTGGGGCGCAATGTTTTTGGAGCGTGTCGCTGACAGTTAACACATTTGCGCAACTCTTTGACGGCGTCCAGGTGCATGCCGGGCCAGTAGTACCCAGCATTCATGATTTTGGCCACTCCCATGCGTGGTCCTGCGTGTATGCCGCACATACCCTCGTGTATCTCTCTGATGAGGTATGTGGCATCCTGGGGGTTGACGCATCGTAGGAGTGGCCCTAGGTATGATTTGCGGTATAAGATACCGTCTCCCATTTGATAATGGCATGCTTTGTATTGTAGCTTGCGTGCCTCTGACTTGCTTTCGGGAGTCACACCTGATTGCAAATATGCAATAATTGGTGTCATCCAAGATGTTGTGCCGTATTGGATGACATTGACCTGGCGCAGGGGTACTGAAGGATTTTGTAGAATTTCGATGCGTATCTCCTTTGCCAGGTGGTTGGAAGCTGGTGGATGCAAGTTTTGAGAGTGCATCCGCGGATTTGTTTTCACTTCTGTTAATATGTCGGATATTAAATGAAGTGAACTTTGATGTTAGTTGCAGGGCTTGCTCGAGGTAGAGGATCATGATATCCCCCTTTGCGGCATAGTCGCCGCGTATCTATCCTGCAACCAACAAAAAGTCGACATGTGCTTCTAGATGTTGCACGCCGAGTTTGACTGCTAAACGTAGTCCTGCCAGTAGGGCCTCATATTCTGCCTCGTTATTTGTGCTTTTGAAATCGAGGCGGATTGCATATGTAAGTTCTTGGCCATCAGGGCTGACGAGTCGCAGACCTGCGCCTGCGCCTTCCTCGTTGGAGGCACCATCTGTAAAGAGTGCCCAAATCTCCGAGGAAGCTGGTGTTGGCGTAGGATTTTGTGCTGCTTCGCATTCTTGAATGCGATCGGCCGGTACCTCGGCGGCGAAATCAGCTAAGACTTGGCCTTTAATCGCGGGGCGTGGTTTATAGTTCAGTGTGTGCGCGCCCAGCTCGATTGCCCACTTTGCTAATCTCCCAGAAATGTCAGGTTTGGATAGGATCGGGCTGATCCTGTAATTGGTTAGCACCGTGATGACATGGTTCGCGAAGTAGCGTCGCAACCGTCTTGATGCGTGCACTAGTGCCAATACCAATTTTTCCATTATGGAATACCTTGTTTCTGGGTCGTTGAGCATCTTGCTGATGTAATAGATGAGCGTTTGAACCCCCTCCCGCTCCACTATCAATACTGCACCTACCGCATTGTCTGCGACAGATAGGTATAATATGAGCGGTTCATCCTTGCGTGGTGCGGTTAGAGTTGGGAGTTGTATCAAACACTCCTTCATTTCCCGGAAGGCATTTTCGGCCTCTGCGGTCCACTGGAATTGTTCTTTCTTTAAACAGTTCCGCAGGGTCTTGATGAAGGGATAGGACTTAGCTGCATAGTTGCCTAAGAATCTATTTAGTGCGGCTAGCCTGCCGGCCAGCCGTTGCATTTCTTTCATCGTTGAAGGCGATGGCATGCGCTCGATCTCCTGAACTTTCTCCGGGTTTACCTTGAATCCATCTTTAGTCACGATGAACCCAAGGAATTTGCCTTCTTCCATTCCAAACGAGCATTTCCCTGGATTGAGCTTTATGTTAACGCTTCGCAGAGTCTGGAATGTTCTTTCGATATCTGTGAGCATGGTATCTTCCTCCATGCTCATGACGACTAGGTCGTCCATGTAGATTTCGGCACTTTTGCTTATTTGCCTGCGGAAAGTTTCGTTCATCAGTTTTTGGTAGGTTGCGCCCGCGTTGCGCAACCCAAACGGCATTTTTGTATAACAGTAATTCCCGGTAGGAGTGCGGAATGCCGTTTTATCTTCGTCTTCGATTGCCATTTGTACTTGGTGGTAACCTTTGTAGCAATCGAGGAAACACTTCCATCTGAATGGTGCGAGATTATCGACCTTTTCGTCGATTTCTGGAAGTGCGTAACAATCCTTGGGACAGGCTTTGTTGAGATCTTTGTAATCGTCGCACATGCGCCAGCCCCCGGATGGTTTTTCTACCATGACTGGGTTGGACAACCAAGTCTGGTATTTAACTTCCCGCAGGATGCCTGCGGAGAGCAGTTCTTCCACCTGCTCTTGCATCGCCTGGTTTTTAGCGGATCCAAGGTGGCGTTGGCCTTGGATCACTGGCTTGATACCTGGCAAGGTATTCAAGTGATGTTGCGCGATATCACGTGGGACCCCTGTCATGTCTGCGGGTGTCCACGCAAAAATGTCTTGGTTCCTGAAGAGAAGCTGCTTCAGGTGCGCTTTGGTGGTCAGGGATAAGGCGTGACCCAATGTAACCTTTTGTTCTGGGTATCTCACGTTGAGAACCCATTTTTCTGGTTGGTTGCTAGGGGTGGGCCTTGCGACCTTGGTTGGGCGCATTTCGTCCGACATCATGACGTCTCTGCGTGCGTAAATTATCGCGATCCCCGATTCGGTTGGGAAACCGACCGCAGAGTGGGGGACGGACGTAATCATATTGAAATCACCTTGGGATTCCCTCCCAAAGAGTACGTCATATCTGGAGGTGTGAGGTAAGACCATAAAGTTTACCTCTTCTGTTCGTGTGTGCCTTCCGATGGTAAGACGCACAGGAAAAGTTATCTGGCTCAGGGGAAAGACAGTTTCCCCTGCGAACCCGACCAACGGGTAATCTACTGCTTGCAACCGATCTTTGTCCTCCTGGTCGAACTGGTTGAAGCATTGTTCGTAGATTATATCAGAAGTACTGCCCGGGTCGATGAATAGACGCTCGGTGCAGTAATGCGCCAGTTGGCCTGTAATAACGACGGCGCGCCTGTCGCGCTGTCCGCCTCGGACTTTTGGAAAGACGACTTGCTCGTCTTTCCAGTCATTGTCCGGTCTTCTCGCCGCCTTACGCGGCCTACCTTTACCTCCGTTGATCATGTGGGTTGAGGCCACATACATGGTCTTCTTCCCTGAGGAGGTGCCTTCGCCATGAGGGGTGATGCGCTTGGTGGGTTTCTGCCCACCCGGCAAAAGATGTTGTAGTTTCCCCTCTTTTAAGGCTCGCTCAATCTCCAGCCGGAGACTGATGCAGTTGTTTGTGGTGTGGCCTGAGTCCTTGTGATACTCACAATAGAGTGTGAGATCCTGATTTTTCTTGGACTTCATCGGTTGGGCCGGTCGCAAGAGCTGTGCGTCCGTAAGAAGGACTTCGCTTGGCGACACAGTGATCTCGGTCCAGTTGCGGTCCCGAGAATCTTTCTTTGGTGCCCGGTTGTCCCGTTGGGGGTTGTAGTTCCTTGGGTCAAACGGGTTGGTCCGCGGGAAGTATGGTTTGGAAATATCGCGATTTTCAACGTCCTGGTTGCGTTTATTGGTACGCTTGGACCCTTGGTGGGAGGTTTCGGCTTGGGGCTGTGCCTTTGCCACATGCGGTTCGAGAGACCGCTGCGTCTGTGCGTATGTCTTGACCGCGGCCATGACATCTTCCCATTTTTTAGGCAAGCCCTCCTTGCCAGATATGGTCATGACCATCTGCCTGTCCCTAACGGCCTTGATGAAATGGTTCCATGCCATCTGGTCTTGCAAGTCACCTATCTCTAGGCACTCTTTATTGTACCGGACGATGAATGCTTCTAGAGATTCGTCGTCCCTGCGCCAGATATTCATGACGTCTAACGAATCACGTACGTGACGTCGTTGCTGGCTGAAGTGAGCAAGGAACTTTGCATGCAGATCCTCGAATGAGGCCAGTGATCCCACTGGCAAAGAATCGAACCAAGCCCTGGCCAGACCCGTAAGGGTCTGGGGGAAAAAATTGCACCAAGTGGGTTCATCCCATAGGCCGTTGCACCATGCACCCATGAAAACGTTCATGTGGTCGTCCGTGTCGGACGAACCGTTGTATTTCCCGACGTTGAATGGGAATTTTGTTGTGGTGACATGGGCGTGGGCAATTCGCGGGGCGAATTTGGAGTTTTCGGCCGCAGCCTTCGGCCTGTACGGCTGGTTCTCAGGGCGTTTTGCGGCCCTGAGGTATGTGTTGCGGGGGTGAGTGGGAGGGACATAGTTGCGTCCTCCCGGTCTGCTGCTGATGTCATGCGAATCCCCGATATATGTATGGTCGTCCGTGTCGGTACGACCATAGCCTTCGGTATACGGTTGCGGGCCCAACCGACTCTGAATTCCAGAGCCATGTCGGGATGCGGACCGTCGCCTGTCCTCAACGTGAGGACCTAGGCGGGTATGCACTGGTCCCCTGGTGTGGGACCCGTATAAGGAATCGTCCTCGTTTATTGTGCAGACCTCACAGTAAGATGATCCGCGGTCTTCACGTCTGCTTCTCGAAGCTGGACGTGAATGTACCCTGCCTTCGTATTGTAGAATACGATCGGCAGGGGTGTGCGGTGCTGGGGTAGGCCCAGCTTGTATTTGCGCTTCCGCACAAGCGCGGTTGTATGTTGCAGTCAGCAGGGCTGCCTGCTGGTCATACCAGGTATGAAGGTCCGTGCCTGGTGGGATCACAGATGCGTACTGTGATAAGTCATGTCCGAACGTAAGGGATGAGCCCCTTTGCGTCGACGTGCTGATGTGTCCGGGTTGCGAGGTTGAGGGATTGACCCCTACCGGACCTAGGTTTGTGGGATTTTGGTTATCCCCGGTGTTGTTTTGGTGATCAGTCATGATCTTGTGAGAGGGAAAAGGATGATTTAAAAAGTGCTAAGAGTAGCGGTGGGCGCCAATGATGAAACAATGGTTAACCCGGCAGGGTTAACTCACTGATCTCGTCAAGAAGGGTTAATCCCTTCCCCTCGAGGATCGCTGGCTGGATCACCGGTGGGTTGATCTCCTGCACAAGGAAACAAACCATGACTCGTAACAAGGAGGATGGGGTGGGGGGTGCTCCTTGTTACCACTCTCCAGCGTGAGAATCAGTAATCTGCTTGGGAAGCAAAGTATGATAGTAGTAGTAGTGAGAGAGTTGTGAAGATATACCTCAAACCTGGTTTGGGGTTGGTATTTATAGCCGAGGAGTGAAGGAGGAGGATGATGGACAGACTGACGACGTGCTGCACCTTTGCAGGTGTGTCAGGCTTGTCGGGTGTGGAGGTTACGCCACGTCAGTCTGTTACTTACGTAGCCCTGACAGGTGACTGTCATTGGCGCTACTTGCACTGTGGTGTCAGTCCCACTTGTTGGGCGTATAGGATGCAGTGCGAGCCGCATCGCTGTCTGCGGTAACATCTGATGTTACCGCGTCCCTTGCTTGTGATCAAGAAATACGCGAGACGCGGTGCCAGCCGCATCGTCGCCTGTGGTGACTGTTGCTGTTGTCCAGCTTCCTTGTCTTTGATAGAAGTGTTCACTGGACGCGGTGCTAGGCTGCATCGCTGTGAATACTTCTGTTTTCGTACACCAGATGTGATGCTATGCCGCATCACTCTACCGTTCATATATTCCAGGTAAGTCCTCCTCCATCACTGGATAGATTGGATTCAACCACTGTGTCGATGCGTTCCCGCACGGACATAAGTAGGTTGTTAGCTAATGGGAGTTTTGATAAGGGTAAGGGTCACTCGCGGTCAATGCTGACGCGAGATCTGGGACCATACCCCTTCAGGAAGAGATAATGGGTTGCAGAGATGGTGGTGGGTGTTGACAGGTGGTGGTTACCATTAAGATATAGAGGGGGAGAGAGAGAGAAAGAGTGTAGGGTGGGTGGGGGTGGTCGGCTGCTAACGTTCTTGGTGGCGGTGGTGGGGTGAACTAATTTCATATGTAATAAAAAAAGACATTGTGCCAAGAATACAATCATTCAGAGCATTCGCACCCATTCCATCAAATCCTGTGTGTTGAGTTTTTATAATATAAAGAGTATAAAAAGTGGTTGTCAGTGAGAAGAGAGAAAATGTTACTGTTCATCCGTATATCTGGGGGGACACTGTTCACCCCCTATATTTTTTTAATATATTTTGAAAGTGGTTGTGAGTGGAGGAGAAAGAAACTGTAATGATAAAGATATAAAAAATATTATTTAACTGAAAAGGAGAGAGAAAATGTAATGTTTTTAGTGTAATTTAGAGTGAAAATATGATAGAATAGATGTGAATGCTCAAATAAAGTATTGAATCTAGTGACTAATTTTAGATAATTAATAGATTTTAGAATATCAAATAACAGAAAAAATAGATTTTAGAAAATAATTATATATTTATATATAATATTACCAAAATGCCCTTATGTTTAACATGCATTTTAGATAGAGTTAGGGGGGGGGGGGTGAAACGGCGACAAAATTGTAATTTCACGGAGAAAAATGACGTTTTTTAAACTATTGGGACAAAAGCATTAAAATGGCTAAACCACAGTGAGCGAAAACGAAATTAACTCCTAAGAAAATAAATGGAAAATAAGCAAGTTAAACCGATCAACCCGCAAACCTGTCGTGTTGAGACGAACATGACCCGTTTAGCTAAGCAGGTTTACGGGTCCATCCGAAATTGACCCAAACTCGTTTATAATAAACCAAGTTTGCGAATTTCATGTTAGATTTGTGTCATATCGGAAATTCTCTTTATTTTGATAACAATTATGTAATATATGTGTGCATTGTGAAGAAAATTTTCAAAATCCCTATTTTTTAGATAATATAAAAAAATAATTATTTAATCATCTTACAAATTCACAATCTTTTTTATTTCTTTTTTTTATAGACGGCATTATATTATATATATATATATTATATATATATATATTAGTGGTCAAGGCTGATGAATAGTATTTTCTTTTACTTCTTTTATGCAATTATGAACTACACTTAATTATATCGATTCCAAGGCAACTTATCCTTTTGGAGCTGACGTAACAAACTACGCGATCCCCCCAATAAAGCCAACATAAATCCGACCCGAATATTAAAAAAAGTTTTGGTGTATTTTCTTTTAGTTATGTAATTTCTTTTATATATAGTGGAGAGAGACAGAGATGGTTAAAAAAAGTTTTGGTCTTTTGGGAGTTAAAGCAAATGTTACATAGTAATTTCACCAAGCTCCACACATGCTCTTTTCATTGTCCCTTCAAAAAGTTTTCCACTAATGTTTTATTATTTTAGTTCTCTTAATTGCTTTCTTTTTCTTTATCTTCACAAAGCATATTTGATTTTTTATGATAGTTTATTATACATGTTAATAATTTTCTTTTATATTTTCTTAAATCATATTTTTATCATTTAATTTGATATATTTTCAATAACTTACGTTCGTTAATTTTTTTCTTAAACCCTAAATATGTAGTTTCGCTTATTTTTTTTTTTTTTTGTCGACGTTCCAATATAAATTCTGTTTAAAACGGATTTGTATTCAAAATCAAGTATTTAATTAATACCATAAAGTGATACGATGAAGAACTGAACCAATTATGACGGTTTGGCTTTCTAAACAATAACCTTCATTTTAAAACAATATTTGTTTCACATTATCGTTTTACATTATCATTTTCTCCGTTTTGCCGCAACGCATGACTTAAAAAAACCTAGTTTTTATTAAAGTTAAAAAAGACGACTTAGATAAGACTTACAAGTTAAGAAATTATAGTTAGGGGTGTGCTCTATTCGATTCGATTATTAACATTAACTGAAACGAAGTTATCGGTTAATCTTTTATTAACCATTCAGTTTTCGGTTAATCGGTTCGGTTTATTCGGTTATTTTGTTGGTTTTGGGTTTGGTTTGGTTATTTTCAGTTAATAACCAAAATCAAAGTTGAGCTAAAATTTTTTGCTTAGAAGTACATGAAATAGACGTGTAAATTCATGAAACAAATATATAAATAAATGAAAGGGAAGTATAAATACATGAAATGGAGGTACAAAACATGAAATACATGAAATGAATGTATAAAAGCTAGAAATACATGAAATATGAACGATTCGGTTTGGATCGGTTAACCGAGGGTAAAAAACGATAACGGAGTTTTGGTTAATTCTGATAATTTCGGTTCAGTTTCGTCAGTCTTTGATTTGGTTAAGAATTCGGTTATTGCTCAACTGTAGTTATAGTGTAGAAATAGAAGATGGTGGGTCAAATTTGATAAGAAGGATAACTTAAATGCAAGAAAAAACAAGTTTAAAAAGTGAACAAACCATTAGGAGCAGTGGCTGAAGCCACATCGTGCATTCACGGTAGCTTGACCACACATAGTGTTATTTAAAATTTGGTTGTTTTTTAGTTTTTAGACTTTTCACAAACCTGCTAACTAGGGTTAATATTTTAGAAAGTAGCAAAGTTGACCACTTTCTTGGAAGTATTTTTAATAATTTTGAATATGATTTCTAAATGAATATATTTTATGTTAAATACCCAAAATGATGAAGCCTTACACTAAAGTGTATATGATAAAGTTTTCAAGACTAAAACATATACGTTTGAAGACATTTTTTTCTAAAAGATTCTTCAAGCTATTTTTGTTTTATATTTCTAGGGTAAAGTTCTTGTACAAATAATCTTAATATACTAAACATACAAATTGAAGGAAAACTCAAAAAGACAAGGTGTCATTTTTGTAATTATCAATAACTATCAAAGTTACTCTACAAATATACCTAAAAAAACCTAACCACTCCCCCCACCCCCAAAAAAAACCTAAACCCCCCACCCCAAAAAAACCTAAAAAAAACCTACCCCCCCCCTCAAAAAAAAACCTAACCCCCCCCCCCCCCACCCCCCAAAAACCTAAAAAAAAACCTAACCCCCCCCCCCCCCCCAAGCTAAAATGCTAAAAACTAAACCCCCCCAAAAACCTAAAAAAATAAAAAAAAACACACAAATTATTTTATTTTATTTTTTTAATATTTTTTATTAAAAAATCGCTACTTTTAGTAGCAGCCAAATTTTTTTTTTTTTTTTTTTTTGCTAACGAAATGTAGCGATTTTTTAATAAAAAATGTTTAAAAAAAATTTGTGTTTTTTTAGGTATTTTTGGTTGTAACTTTGATAGTCGGTGGTAATTACAAAAATGCCACCTTGTCTTTTTGGGTTTTCCTTCAATTTGTATGTTTAGTATGTTAAGATTATTTGTATTTGATCTTTTGCCTATATTTCTATACTACAAAAATGTCATCTTTTAAACTTCAATAAGTTTTATAAATTGTTTTAACATATTTGATGTGTTTATAAAATTTGTTCCTATTTTTATAGAAGTCTTCTAATTTTATAAATCTAGTTTTTTTAAAAGTGATGTTGTTGGTTGGATCGCCAGAGAAAGATGGCGGTGGCTGGTGACGATGGTGTGGTGGTCAAAGTGGTTAGTTTGTGATGGTACTGGTGGGTTTTCGCAATGGTGTTGGGATGGTCCTGGTAGGCCATGGCACTAATGTTGGGATAAGAGGTAAAGATGGTGGGGTGGTGGTGTTGACAGTTGTGTGGTGGTGGTGGGTGTTATAAATGAGTGATTGTTTTTATAATATATTTTTAATGCGTAAAATGACTAAATTGTCTTCATGTGCAAGGCACATATTTAACTGAAAATTTTAACTTAGTTAGGGGTAAAGAACGTAGAGTGTAATGGGTTTTGCAAAATAAAAGATTGTGACTATAATTATTGAAATTAAAGACTATCCGTTGCAATCCGGTACAACATAAAGGACGAAAAGTGTAACTTACCCTATTTTTTAATGCGTAAAATGACTAAATTGTCCTCATGTGCAAGGCACATGTCATACTTAACTGAAAATTTTAACTTAGTTAGGGGTAAAGGACGTAGAGTGTAATGGGTTTTGCAAATAAATGATTGTGACTGTAATTATTGAAGTTAAAGGCTACCCGTTGCAATCCGGTACAAACATAAAGGACGAAAAGTGTAATTTACCCAAGATTAATTTGTCCAAACCTTACATGGCCTATCCATGGTCCGATTGTCTCATCAACTGCAGTTCTTCTTTTGCTTGGCTTTCACAAATTTTTTCAGCTCTAGTCACAGACAATCCACGAATGAACAATCCTAGAGTGTGGTTCTTCTATTGTAATATTCTTTAACTTTTGATCTTGTTTGTCCAGATTATACTTGACATGGTCCAACACTGACCTCATTATATTTGACAGGGTCCAACACATACATATGAATATTGGTACTTATAGTTCAATTGCCAGGTTACTTCTTATTTGTTTATGCAAGTATTTTACAAAATTTCATGTGTAAGATAGTCAAATTTGAATAATATTAAAAAAACATAACCATGTTTAAGCAAACACAACACTCAAAAGTGATTTGCTAAGGTACAAATTGTCACTAGGATTACTATCTTGACTCCATGAGTTACTTATTGGTCATTCAGAAAACATATTACAAGCAAATAACTTTTAGTAAATGATGACTTTCTTATTTACAAGTTGTCTAAACACAAAAACTCATGTAAAAAACACACACACACACACACACACACCTAAGCTACTTGCCAACACAAAAACTAACCCTTTGAAGATTCAAAGAAAGAATATATGAATCATCAATATAAGCAATCACTTTCTGGGAACAAACTAAAAAGATTACTTGTTTGATGTTAATTAAAGTCACTCTCAATCAACATAAAATACTTGAAATAAATCCTCTTTGAATGATTCAATCCCCCAAAACTTAAAACTCAACACAATCCTACTTCCTACACTGCAAGAACAAGTCAACACCGTTGACTTTTCACGTCTTTCCCATACTTTTCTTCCAAAACTTCTTAAATATTCCTAAATTAATCAAATAATTAAATATATAAATATTTTCTATATAATCTGTAACTATAATCTGTCATTTGAACCTGCATTATTTGGTTCAGGTTTTCTTGAATAATGGGTGCAAGAATTTGCCAATTACTTGTAGTTATATTCATACAAATTTCGATTACAACGGGCCAGAATAATGATCGTAAGTTCGATTCTTTTCGTGTTCTTGATCTTGCATAAATTGGAAAAAAAAAAAAAAAACAATTATCGGATTTGATACTTGTATGGTTTAGGTGAAGTTCTTCAGGCTCTTAAGAATTATTGGCAGAACACACCACCCAGCTGGGACGACGGTTCTGATCCGTGTGGCGGTAGTTGGGATGGCATCCGCTGCACAAACTCTCGTGTGACCGCGATGTGAGTTATTTGTTTGTACTAGAGGTGGTAATATGGACGAGTTGAGTCATTTTTAGTACGGGTCAATGGTTGGGTTGACCTGTAAACACTTTTTGTCCGGTGTCATTCTTTTCATTATTTCGTATAACTTTTCAGAACTTTGTCAAGCATGAACTTGGTCGGCGGGCTCCCGGGAGACATTGGAGGATTAACCGAATTGCAGATTCTGTAAGTTCTTCATTTGATTGTATAAAAAAACAAGTATCACTGACGACATAGGGTCACAATCTGTCGGTGATTTCTGACAAAGTAACCTCACTAAAAAATAGAAAGTATCATTAAACAGTCGCTAAACTGTTGTCGGTATCTGTCAGTAAAGGCCGTCAGCAATATGTTGGAAAATGCATCTTCCGACACCAGGATAGTTGTCGGCAATCTGTCGAGGATATTATCCGTTGGTGATCCCTCAGTTTTTTTCTTTGGGTAAACCGTCAAAAAATTCATTACCCACGTCATGTTTTTCGATACCCACTTTCACTTAGGGATTTCTGACGGATACGTTTGTCGCTGAAAGCACACCGTATCTATTTTGGTACATGTTATCTTGTCATGAATCATTTATGGTTGTTTTTTTTTGTATATAGAGATCTATCTTACAACACGGGTTTGACCGGATCGTTGACTTCACAAGTCGGGAATTTGAAGAAATTAACAAACTTGTAAGTAATTTTACATTCGTTTTAATGAAAACATAACACTGTTTGACTAATTATCATGGGCGGACCTAGCCTTTGGCCAGGGTGGGCGGTCGCACCACTTGAAGAAAAAAATTTTGTGTATATTTTAGGCAAAAAAACCCGACCGCACCCCTTGAAAATATGGTTGAACACCTCATCCATACCCCCAGCAAATAATTTCTGGGTCCGCCACTGCTAATTATAAACATTAATCTTGTATGTTCAGGCTCCTCGTTGGTTGCGGTTTCACTGGTCCCATTCCAGACAGCATTGGCAACCTTGAAAGGCTTAGATATTTGTAAGAAATTAAACTTCCTCTAGAGAATATTATTAACAAGTAGAGCTGTCACATCTATTTAGAGGGGGTCAAAGGGTACAAAGTCTTCTTCACTAAAAAATGCATTATTATAATTATCATGATATAATAAAATATTTTTTGTAATATTAAATAGTTGTAAAAGAATTGCAAGAAAGAATGTTTTTGTTGATCAACTTGAGCCAGGTAGACAAAAAGATGCGAGTTGACCCCACATTATTTAGGGGTGTCACATGTTAATCGTGTCGGGTTTACAGGTTGATATATTTTCATAAGGTGAAAATTAAGAGTTGATGAATAATTTGACATGGAAAATTAATTTCACTTTTAGAAATAAAAAGTTAAGAGAAAATTAAAAATCAAAGTCTTAAACATAAAATGTTTAACACTTTCTAAATAACCTTTTATAAATATAGATGGGAACATTTTCGAAAACCTTCAACTTAAACGGGTTAACATGTCAATCACCCTTTTATTAAACAGGTAATGTTGGGGTTTAACTGACTTTTTAAACGAGCCTCGGATTGATCACAAAACCTGTTTATTTTCGTGTCGTGTTTCATGTACTGTCACGCTAACTTTGTAACTTTTATGTCATATGTGACTGAATCATAGGTCACTGAATTCAAATGGTTTCACTGGACCCATTCCAGCTTCAATTGGCAATCTTCAGAATCTTTACTGGTTAGATCTAAGTGCTAACAAGCTCACAGGGAGTTTACCCGTCTCTAACGGGTCAAAGCCCGGTCTTGATATGTTAACGCACGCCAAACACTTGTACGCTTACTTCTGTTTACATTTCGACTACATTCTGCTCATAGAACCGAACGACACTTATGTCTTAATGTTTTCAGTCACTTTGGAGACAACGGGCTATCGGGCAATATCCCACCGGGCCTCTTCAACTCCAACATGACTCTCATTCATCTGTATGTTCCAATCTTGTGAATGATCATACAAAAGAGATCATAGACAATAAATGCGAGTTAACATTCACTCTAACAGGTTATTTGAGAACAACGAGCTAACGGGCTCTATTCCTAACACGCTCGGGCTTGTCAAGTCTCTAGAGGTCGTGTAAGTATCGTTGTTTATCCAACTTTTCGCCTAGTGTACATTTTTGGATTTGCGTGTTAACGCGAAGTGAATGTGTTTTCTTGAACTAGGCGGCTCGATAGAAACGGGTTGAGTGGCATTGTCCCGTCGAACATCAACAACCTTATAAATGTCACTGAGATGTAAGTTTGACAACATTAAACACTTGGTTCAATGTTTCATTTTTGTGTATTGATTTTTTATAGATTTTGTTTTGAAGGTTCTTGTCAAACAATCGGTTAACCGGGGTGGTACCTAATCTTACCGGCATGAGCCTCCTGAACTATCTGTAAGTAATGGGACATTAGAGTAAAAGTTTGTTGACATTGAACTCATTGTGTTTATTGTGATTTCACATTTGCAGGGATTTAAGCAATAATTCTTTTGATCCATCGGTTGTTCCATCTTGGTTTACAACTCTGCGGGCTCTGACAACCGTGTAAGCAAAGTTTTTCGGGTTGACTAACATCTTATTCAAGCCCGAATTGGCTCACTAGTTTTCGTAGGGGTGTTAAACGTGTCGGGTTGCAGGTTGAATCGTTGAACTTGAAGACAACCCATATATTTATTTGTGTTAAAGACATCACCCATAAGTTATTTGATTAACTAGACGGGTTGAATGGTCGCGCTTTTAATAAAACAAATTGGTGGGTCAAGTTGTTTGATTATTTTCCTATTTTAGTTAAACAGATTGATGGGTCGACTATTTAGTTAAATGGGTTAAACAGGTCAACCTGAACAAGACCTGTTTATTAAACAAATTAGATATGACAACCCAAAACCTTACTATTTTATGACGTATAGAAGTTGTCACCCATAATTTTATCCTTTAATGTTATTTGTGACAGCAAGATGCAGAGTACAAACCTTGGAGGAGAACTGCCTGTTGACTTCTTCAGCATTCCTCAATTACAGAATGTGTTAGTAAATCAGTTTGTTAACTGTTTATAAAAAGTTTCCACTTGCTGAAGTTTCATAACTCACAATGGTTCTTTCGACAGTGATTTAAGTGACAACCGGTTAAACGGAACCTTGAGTATTGGTTCAAATCCGAGCACACAACTTCAACTTGTTGATCTGAGGACAAACCAGATCGCTTCTTTCACCCAACGACGCCAATATAGCATTGAATTAATGTAAGTTTTGTAACTACACGCTCTTTGCATACGTCTTTCTATAAGAGTCGAGGTTAGGTTGACCCTAAACACGTCTTGTTCACTTAATTATTTATAAATATTTTATATTTTAGATATCAGTATAATAGAGTACTTATAAAGTTTTAGGGTAAAATTATTTAGTATACACTTTTGGCGACTTTTAATTCATTTGACCCGCTATGACTGCAGACTTGTGGATAATCCATTATGTATGGAATCGGGTGTGACGGACAAATATTGCTCCCTTCCCACAACTACTAATGCATCATATTCAACGCCACCAAACAATTGCGTGCCACCTTCGTGTAGTTCGGGCCTTGTTTCGAGTCCAAACTGTCAATGCGCGTTTCCATACATGGGCTCGTTTTTCTTTAAAGCTCCATCCTTCTCTTCACTTGGAAACTATACCATTTATGCCTCCCTTCAAGATCAACTGATGACATTCTTTCGGAAAGCCAATCTCCCTGTAGATTCAGTGGCATTAAAGAATCCTAGCAGGAATTTGGATGATTATCTTGTGATTAATCTCGAAGTTTACCCGTCTCCAGGACCAAGTTTCAACAGGACTGGGATTGTTGGGCTCGGGTTCGCGCTTAGCAATCAAACCTTCAAGCCTACCAAAGATTTCAACACTTATGTTTTCATGTCTACAAACTATGATAACTTCTTACCTGGTAAAATCTTTCTATATGATACCGCTTTAAATTCATATGAAAAATCATGAAAATAGCCTTTGAAAATTTTCTATTGCTAAGTTACTATCGTAACTTTTAAATGAAACCCAATGACCAGATGACACGTGGCATACTTTTGCACTGACAAGACATTTGTCTGCACCTTATTAGACTTGGCGTAAGCATACTGCCACTTTTGCGCCATTTGGTGCAAACGCTGCCACATGTCTTATTATGTTTGTTTTTCCTAGTCATTGATATATGCGTAACGGTAAACTGGTATTTCTTGTTGAAATGATAGTGGTTATTATGAAAAAAACATTCGGTCAAATGTTTATTCTTGTAATTTTCTCTTGAACTCACAAGACACGTGGCGTACTTTTGTGCCGATAAGACATATTTTACATATTTTTGTCTTGGCGAAAAGGTACTACCACTTTTGCACCACTTGACGCAAAAGTACTGACACCTTTGCGCCATTTGAGGCAAATGTTGTCACATGTCTTATTGTGGTTGGTTTTCCCTATCACAGAAATGTGCGTAATGGTCAAATCGAACTTTTTTTTTTTAAAATAAAGTTTGTGATTATTTTGATAAAATGACAAGAACAATGGTTAATGGTTTATTTTCATTATTTTATCTTAAACTTATATGACAAGAATTGAAATGTATTTTTATGCCATTTTACAGAGACATCAGGAGGGACCAGTGGCACAAAACATAAGTCATCTAACACTGGAATTATCATAGGATCAGCCGTTGGTGGTAGTGTGCTTGTTGTGTTATTAGTTCTAGCAGCAATGTATGCTTTTAACCAGAGAAAACAAGTTGAAAGAACCTCCCAACAAACACAACCCTTTGGTAATTATTTTTCTCCTACTTAAAAGACTGTAGATCACACCAAACAAAACAATCTCACCTGTTAATTTTTTTGTTTTTTTAATGGGTCGTTTTTAAAACCCATGATGTTAAATATGTCTTTTTTTTTTCAATTTTCAAGAATCCTATTCCATAAATTTATCTCTCATTTTTTTTTTAAATCTTCTCATATCTCATTCCTTATCTATAAAAATACAATAATTTACTTTAATTTTCTTGAAAAATATATAGATAAGGTATAAGGATAACGAATGAGACAGAGTAATACTTTTCAGATTGTTTTCTTAAATCTTAAGAATGAAATGAGTATAAGGAATGTGATGTCAATGCTCCGAGTGAGTTAGTTTTATCAAAAACTGAATTGTATACAAAATAAAGTATTTTTCGTATCATAATATCGAATAGTACTTTATTTTTTTATACAACACGGTTTATTATATGATTTATATCGAAGCGTATTAAAAAAATTATAACAAAATTGTGTATTTAGTTTTTTTTAATAAAAATATTATATATCAATTGCTAGAGAAAAACTAAATTATATCTTAAATAAAACTGAGAAGTAAAAAGAAATCAGAATTCGTATGGACGAAAGTATGCATCTTTGAAATCTATTATAACTTTTTCTGTTTGAAGTCACTTTCTTATGAACGAAAGTCACTATCTCACTTAGCTGTTTAACCTTTTCCGTTTGAAATTGCTATGTTGAATGACGACTAGTAATCAAACAAAAAAAAAACTCATTTGCTCTTATGAGTTTTAAAATAATTTCATTTTTTGAAAAAAAACATTCTTAAATATATTAAGATAAGTAAATAGAATTTTCTAATTTATTCTAGTGACGTATAATATTTGCAGCGCATTGGGATCAAACTAGCAAGAGTGGTGATGCTCCACAGTTGAAAGGGGCAAGAGCCTTCACCTTTGAAGAACTTAAGAAATACACAAACAACTTTTCGGAGACGAACAACATAGGAGTAGGCGGATACGGAATGGTTAGTCTTAGTACACTATTAAACAAATGAGTATAACCAAATGATCACAACAAGGCCAAAAAAATAAATGAAAATGGTAGATTAGATTAAATAGTCGGTAGTCAGATCGTGATTACTAACAGATTACCAACGAAAAACAAGCTGGGGTTAAACCAACAGTTTAACAACAAATTACTGATGGATGTCTGTCGGTTATTCGTCGCTGATAATAGGATAGGATTTTCTATAAAAATTATGCTCAGCCTCTTCAGGTTGCCAGTAGGGCCCCTTTGCCTTGATGAAACTTTCTATAAGACTGCTTCCAATGCTTCAAGTGAAGGGGGTGTATTTGGTGACGTGAAGGCTGCATGTGGGAAGGATGCAATAGAGTAAGTGATGAAGGGGAAGGCTTGTAGGTGGGGAAGTGCAACCAAGTGCAGAGAGAGAAGGTGAGCCCATTCAATTTTAAGCTTAAAAAAAATAGAGGAGAGAAGGTGCATGTGGGAAGGATGGGTTGGAGTTAAAAAGAGGAGAGATAGTGCATTTGTTAAGAATGAGTAAAAAGCTGATGTGACAGTAATGACTAGGATGCATGTAATAAATGCAGGCCGATGCATTGGAGACAGTCTAAGCATAGCCTACAAGCATGGTGGTAACCGCCGGGTCTTTAAACCCTAAGAATGGCAACCAGGGGTGGGCCCAAGTGTGGGCTTCGTTGGGCTGGCGCCCCTCTAACAAAAAACTTTTTAGTGTGTTTTATAGGCTAAAATCCCGATCGCACCCTTTGAAATCTTGGTTGTGTTAGGATTTAGATCACACACACACGATCAATAAACGAAAGCAACAAGAAAAGTAGACATGAGATTTACGTGGTTCGGTCACAGTGTGTAACCTACGTCCACGGGGGCAACTAGGGTTTGTATTTTATTGAGTGATAATGCTTACAAGTACAAGAGATATATTTATAGGCTAGAATTAGGGTTAGTCCCTTGCTAAACAAGTAACTAAACAACTAGGCTTAAAACACTTAAAGCCCATTAGGGTTAGGGCCGGCCGAACCCTTTCCCATCTTCTCTCTAATTCTTGACTAGCCTTAATGGGTTGGGCTGAAGACAACATCTCCAACAATCTCCCACTTGGTGTCTTCGGACCTCGAACTGCACCATCTCTTCTGTACTTCTGTAAATGAAAATCCCCCTTGATCTTCAAAACTCCCTAGTTACCCCACCTTCTCAACATTATTCCTGAAGGCCAGCTGAAGCTATGCATAGCTTCAGCTTATCCAGCACCACAACCTTGGTAAACATATCTGCTGGATTCTTAGCACCTGGGACATTCTTCAAACTGATTAATCCTTCACTGATCAATCCTCTAACAAAATGATACCTCATCCCTATGTGCTTCGTCTTCCCATGATAAACGGGATTCTTTGCAAGTTTCACTGCACTTTCATTGTCACAATACAACGGGTAGTCAGCTTGATTCTTCCCTAACTCTTTCAGAAAAGCTTTCAACCATACTAGTTCTTTACTGGCCTCAGCTACTGCCATGTATTCAGCTTCTGTAGTAGATAAAGCCACACTTTTCTGAAGTTTGGACATCCAACTCACTGCTGTTCCTCCCACTGTAAAGACATATCCTGTAGTGCTTTTAAATGTATCTTTACAGCCACCCAGGTCAGCATCTGTATAACCCTTGAGAACCACATCCTTTCCTTTAAAACACAGCCCCATCTTTGACGTACCTTTCAAATAACGAAGCACCCATTTAACTGCTTCCCAGTGTTCTCTTCCCGGATTTGACATAAAGCGACTGACAACTCCAACTGCGTGTGCTATGTCAGGTCTCGTGCATACCATAGCATACATTAGACTTCCTACAGCAGATGCATATGGAACTCTAGCCATATCAGCTTTTTCTTCTTCTGTTCTGGGACACTGTTCTTTAGTAAGCTTGAGGTGACTTCCTAAAGGCGTGTTTCTAGGCTTGGTCTTCTCACTGTTCATACCAAATCTCTCTAACACTTTCCAGATATACTTCTCCTGGGATAGTGTCACTGAGCCATCTTTCTTGCTTCTGGTTATACTCATCCCGAGTATTTGTCTGGCTGGACCCAAATCCTTCATCTCGAATTCTTTGGACATTTGCTTCTTTAACCTGCTTATTTCTTTCATATCAGAACCTGCAATTAACATATCGTCAACGTAAAGTAACAATATGATATAAGAGTTGCTGAACTTCTTCAAATAGAAGCAATGGTCCATCTGACATCTCTTGTACCCTGACCTTTCCATGAAGTTATCAAACTTCATGTACCACTATCTGGGTGCCTGTTTAAGACCATACAAACTCTTCTTCAATTTGCAGACCCAGTTCTCTTTCCCAACAACCTTGAATCCCTCAGGTTGTGCCATATAAATGTCTTCATTTAGGTCACCATGTAGAAAAGCTGTTTTCACATCTAACTGCTCTAGATGCAACTTTTCTGCGGCTACAATACTAAGAACCAACCTGATGGTAGTCATCTTCACCACCGGAGAGAAAATCTCATCATAATCAACTCCCTTCTTCTGCTGAAACCCCTTGACTACTAAACGGGCTTTGTACCGTTTAGAACCATCGTGTTCTTCTTTGACCCTGAAGACCCATTTATTTTGTAAAGCTCTTTTATCTGGCGGAAGCTTTACTAAGACCCAAGTCTTGTTTTTATCTAAAGAGCTCATCTCATCCTTCATTGCATGCTCCCACTGGAGAAAATCTTTCATCTTGACTGCCTCAGAGTAGCTTTCTGGTTCACCGTTTTCTGTCAAGAGAATATAATTAACTGAAGGATTATATTTATTAGGCGGTTTACTAACTCGGGTGGATCTCCTGACCCAATTTTCTGACGGGTCAGGCTGTTGTGGAGGCTGTTCTTCATGTTCTGAGCTCCCACTGTCAGAGACTTCTCCTGTCTCATTATATCCACCTTCAACCTCTGGTCCTATGTCATCTTCAGAATCTGATTCAGATTCTATAACTGGTTCATTCTTTTGACCATCAGTGTCAAACTCAACCTCTTCTTTCTGAACCTCTGACTTCTCCGAATTCCTGTCTTTGTACAGCTCTGCTTCATTAAATTCGGCATGTTTGCTTCTGACTAGCTTCCTACTTTCATGATCCCAAAGTCTGTAGCCCATTTTATCAGACCCATATCCAACGAGCGTGTACTTCTTTGCTTTTGCATCTAACTTGTCACCTTCAAGATCAATATCATAAGCACTACACCCGAAGATTCTCAGGTGATCATACTCAACTGCTTTTCCCTTCCATTCTTCCTGAGGAATCTTGAATCCCAACGGTACTGAAGGCCCACGATTGATAAGATAAGCCGCGGTGTTAACCGCATCAGCCCAGAACATTTTTGGGAGCCCTGCATTCAATCTCATACTCCTGGCTCTCTCACACAATGTTCTGTTCATCCTCTCTGCAACCCCATTCTGTTGCGGAGTTCCTGGAACTGTATTTATCATCCTGATCCCCCTCTCAGCACAATAATCTGTAAATTCTTTGCTGATATATTCACCTCCGTTGTCAGACTTCAAGCATTTCACCTTCAAATCAGTTTCAAGTTCAACAGCAGCTTTCCATTTCTTAAATTTATCAAAAACTTCAGATTTATGTTTAAGAAAGTAAACCCATACCTTGCGTGTTGAATCGTCTATGAAGGTCACATAATAGCGAGATCCTGCAGGTGAAGCAACTGATGTCGGCCCGTACACGTCTGAGTGAATCAGCTCCAATTTCTGAGCTTTTGGTGCTCTCCCTGTCTTCACAAAAGTCACCTTCTTTTTCTTGCCAAGGATGCACGGTTCACAAAACTCAGACTCGACCTGTTTCAGTTCTGGAAGCTTTCCCTTGGTAACAAGCATCTTCATCCCCTTTTCACTCATGTGGCCGAGTCGTTGATGCCATAACTTTGATAGACTCGGCCCATCAGATACTGCATTAACCCCGTCAGTTGGTACCTCAACCATGTATAGTGTACCTCTCTTCTTTCCTCTTGCAATGACCGTACTGCCTTTAACAACTTTCCATTGTCCTCTACCAAAGTGGACATCATATCCCTGATCATCAAGCTGACCAATGGATATCAACATCCTCTTCAAACCAGGAATGACCCGAACATTCTTCAAGGTCCAAACGGTTCCCAATGGTGTTTTTAAGTCTATGTCTCCAATTCCTGTAATATCAAGACTGTGATTATTAGCCAAACGAACTTTACCAAAGTTACCTGTTCGTAGATTCTTCATTTTCTTTGTGCTAGAAGTAGCATGAAACGATGCTCCTGAATCCATAATCCAGTCTTCAACAGTATTTTCGACACAACAAATAAGGGCATCCTCTGAATCTGAGGCTGTGGTAGCATTCACCTCCTTTTTGTCTCTATGAGGTTTAGTACACTGACTTCTAAAGTGCCCATGCTCATCACAGTTCCAGCACTGTATGTCTTTTCTCGGTTTTGCTGGTCTTGACTTGCTTCTTCGTTTTGACTTTGACCTTCCTCTATTTCCACCTCTATTATTACTTCTCCCTCTCCCCTCAGTACTGAGCAACGAACTTGTCTCTCCAGAATTCCTCCTTCTCGAGTCCTCATTCAATATCAAGTCACGAACTTTAGCAAAAGTGAGGGTCTCAACTGCCCCAGTGACTGCAGTAATAGTTCCTGACCAGCTGTCAGGTAATGAGGACAAGAGCAGGCATGCTTGCAGTTCATCATCTATCTTGAATTTTACTGAATTCAAACGAGACAAGTGAGAATTAAACAAATTAATATGCTCAATAACAGAACTTCCCTCTTTCATGCGGGTGTTGACTAACTCCCGTATCAGAAACACCTTGTTGGCAGGAGACGGCTTCTCATACATATTTGACAAAGCCTCGATGATTCCTCGTGCTGAGGTTTGTTCAGAAATATTGTAGCCAACATTCATAGAAAGAGTGAGCCTGATAGTTGACATAGCTCTCTTGTCAATGGCTGTCCACTTATCCGTTACAGGTGTAGGAGGAGGCTCTAAGGCTGCATCCAGATCCTTCTGTATCAGCAAATCCTTGATTTGCATCTTCCACCATCCGAAATTCTTCCCATCAAACTTCTCAATTCTGACTTTTCCATCGTCAGACATCTTTGCTGAATAACAGAGACTAACCAGAGAATCGTGAGAGAATAAACTGAAAAAAACAACCCTGAAATCTGACCTCGAAAAACGTGCAGGAAATCCGAAAAACGCAGCAGCGAAAATCGGTAAAGAAACCCTTCTTTTTGAGCGGCGGCGGCTGGAAACCCTAATCTGGTTAGCGGCGGCGGCGGTTCTGCGATTCCGGCAAGATGGTAGGCGGCGGCTGGCAAAACCCTAATCTGGGTTAGGTGGCGGCGGCGGTACCCGGTTGCCCTGGAGCAAAGCTGCGAAACTGCAGCGGGTCGGTGGGTGTCGGCGTGGAAACCCTAGCGGCGGCTAGGTGGCGACGGCGAAACCCTAATTAGGGTTTGCGGCGGCGGCTGGAGGCAGGAGGTGGTAGGCGGCTGGTGTGTGTTCTTTATCAAGAGCCCGAGCTCTGATACCAGTTGTTAGGATTTAGATCACACAC
Source organism: Helianthus annuus (assembly GCF_002127325.2). NCBI lineage: Eukaryota > Viridiplantae > Streptophyta > Magnoliopsida > Asterales > Asteraceae > Helianthus > Helianthus annuus. The sequence continues at coordinate 58,868,072 of NC_035441.2, read as the reverse complement.
ACACGATCAATAAACGAAAGCAACAAGAAAAGTAGACACGAGATTTACGTGGTCCGGTCACAGTGTGTAACCTACGTCCACGGGGGCAACTAGGGTTTGTATTTTATTGAGTGATAATGCTTACAAGTACAAGAGATATATTTATAGGCTAGAATTAGGGTTAGTCCCTTGCTAAACAAGTAACTAAACAACTAGGCTTAAAACACTTAAAGCCCATTAGGGTTAGGGCCGGCCGAACCCTTTCCCATCTTCTCTCTAATTCTTGACTAGCCTTAATGGGTTGGGCTGAAGACAACATCTCCAACAGGTTGAACCCCTCGTTCGCACCCCCAGAAAATAATTCTTGTGTCCGCCTCTGGCAACCTCTCTCTATTTCAAATATGACATAATGTTATTTGGACATGGTTTGTGGGAAGAGTTAATATGATGTTAGCGGGTTCTAAATTAATTTTCGAGCCTTTAATGGTTGAAAAACATTGTGTAGGTATATAGAGGAAGTCTTCCGAATGGTCAGCTGATTGCAATCAAAAGAGCTCGACAAGGATCGTCACAAGGAGGGCTTGAGTTTAAAACTGAGATCGAGCTTCTTTCAAGAGTTCACCACAAGAATCTTGTTGGCCTAATCGGATTTTGCTTTGATCAGGGCGAACAAATGCTAGTGTATGAGTATGTCGTGAATGGTACACTCAAGGATAGTCTTTCGGGTACTCGCATTCTATGTCTTCACTCCTCTAGTCACTTGTTTTGTCACTAAAAATGTTAACACCATCATTATAGAAAGTCTTTTCATACTAACAAAACACTAAACAATCATCGAAAAATTCAAAAGAGTAAAAGAAAACTTAGGTTTAACTTGTAGTCGGTAATATGCCGGTGATTACTGATGAATAAAAAAAATATCTAAGAAAATGTAATTTTTTAACTGGACATCGATGGATCCGAATACAAAAAAATAATTTTTTTATGGTGTCGGTTACCGTGCTTACCGGCGGATCCAAAAAAACCCCAAGAGAGAAAATGTAAAAACTAACTTTAAATGGTCGTTGGTGATTCGTATGCGATATGTAATCTGTCGGTAAAATTTTTGTCCACGCTCCGTTTCCATAGTTCTGACATATTACAGACGTTTGGTATCTTCACCAACGGATCCTACTGTGGATGAAAGTCCTTTTGGTTTATAGTGTAAGAGTCGCACTATAAAAGGCATCTCTTTGTGACATAATTAATGCACTTGTCAGTTGTCACTATGATTTCAAGCACTAAAGGTCCCAAAAATTTATTTCAGTCACTAAAGGTTTACAGAAACTTTTATGTGTAGGGAAATCGGGCATCAGGTTAGATTGGGCGCGTAGGCTGAAAATCGCACTTGGAGCAGCAAGAGGGTTGCAATATCTACACGATCTTGCTGATCCCCCAATCATACATAGGGACGTTAAAACGAATAATATCTTACTAGATGAACGATTAGTTGCAAAAGTTGCTGATTTCGGACTATCTAAGCCAATGAGTGGTGCTAATCAGACTCATATAACCACTCAAGTCAAAGGGACCATGGTTAGTGACTCTTTCTTAACTATACGATGCTCATAATCTCGTATCCTCATGTTATGAACCCAAAATTGTTAGAACATATCATATTAATAACATGTTACAATTTATAGAGTTGACAAAATAGACAGGTTCGCTAACAAGCTAAAAATTTCCGTATTGAATGTAACGTTTTGATGAGGGCTTTTTTTACCCTTTTCGACCAATCGATTTATTGTTTATTTTTTTCATGATCTAGATGTTAAATACACATATAAATCGACACATTCATATGTAAATGGGCTAAATTACGACCTTTATTGATTCTTCACCATATTCATGGGATGTAGGGATACATGGATCCAGAGTATTACATGACTCAACAACTGACTGAAAAGAGCGATGTTTATAGCTTTGGAGTTGTGATGCTAGAGCTAATAACCGCAAGAAAGCCGATTGAGAAAAGCAGGTACATCGTGAGGGAAGTGAAACAAGCAATGGACAAGAATAAAGAACTATACGGCCTACAGGATGTTCTTGACCCGACAATTGGTTTGAGTAGCCAACTCAAAGGGTTGGAGAGGTTTGTGGATTTGGCGCTTAGGTGTGTTGAAGAGACGGGTAATCAAAGACCAGCAATGAGTGAAGTCGTGAAGGAGCTCGAGGGCATTATGGCCCTCGGAGGGTTTAACCCCGGCACGCAATCATCATCGTCTACTTCAGCTAGTTTTGAAACTAGCGGCAAAGACTACGACCATCCTTATAGTAACGATAGCCTTTTTGCTTATAGCGGAGGTTTTATGCCCCCAAAGCTACATCCTAAGTAAGATTCTTGGCTTGCAATGTAAATATCTGCATTTGTGTATTTTCTTGTACGATGAATAAATCGTTGTTTAGGATCCGAACCTAAAGGGATACATATTTTTCGTTCATTCTGAGCTTGTTGTACTTGTTCTTTATATCATTTGATATTGGTGTGCATAAATTATTTTTATTTATATATTTTTAGTGGTTAAGACGTGTTTTAATAAATCTTGGGTGTTCATATATCAACTAAACTCATTTAACTCTTTGATTTTCTCACTAAAACAAAAAATCTAGCTTTGAGATGTTAAGTCAATCTATAAATGAATTTATGAAGCATGCACACCTTCTCAAATACTCATATGCATAAAACCTTCTCGTTGCACCATATGTGTCTCGTCAAAGTTTAACGCTGTGAGTCCCTAGACGCTTTTTTTATAACTTTTTGAGTCCTTTTGAGTCCAATTTTTTTTTTTTTTAACAAAATTGGACTCAAAACATTATAAAATGAATGAAATTGGACTCAAAACGTTATAAAATGAGCGATTAGGGATTCATGGCATTAAACTTTTGATTTTGTACTCAAGTAGTTAAAACCACTAAAACACAAGAACTCAAAAAGTAATTTACTCTATTATAAAATTAAAAGTAATTTCGTCAGGGTGATAGGTTATTCCAGTGATATCTTTATTAAAAGTAATTTCATCAGGGTGATAGGTTATTCTAGTGATATCTTTATTAAAAGTAATTCGTCAAGGTGATAGGTTATTCCAGTGATATCTTTATTTTAAGGTCTTAATTTGCAACTTAGGTGTGGATTTTCTCCATCACCATGCCTCATAAGTTAAGATAAATAGTTTTTTTTTTTTCTTTTGAAAGGTAGTTAAGATAAATGGTTATAATCATTAAAATTCTTCACATCATGTCTTTAACATGTTCGTTTACCATAATGGCAGGTTATGAGTTAATTTATGCCATAAGAAAACATATTATCTTAAAGTTGTGCCTACGCAGCGTGTTTTCTTTTTTTTTTTTTTTAATCTTTGTATCTTATCACCATTATCTTCACATATTTTAATATTTTATCGTATTTGTCAAGTCTCAATCGATACTCAAACGAACATAATATTATGGCTAACTCACATAATATTATTAGATCAAGAAAACTATTCAAAAACTTGATTTTTACAATCCAGAATACTCGATACATGGTATTTATAAGCTGACCTATCACATTAGACTTATACTAAGATTGCTCATATAATTACCCTATAAACATCCAAACTTAACTCGTGTAGAATGCTAGATAATTCTCTAATCAATTAATTAACTATGATAATTATAACTAATTTTTAAATAATTATCACATTTAATAATCTATAATTATCTACCCCTAAAAACCTCCTTGAGCCTTGCACGCCAAGTTGGTTTCATTGTTCGTAATGAATCAAAACAACTACTACGTACATGAACGAAGGAAAATAACAAATCTATCTATACTTTCTATAAAAGGAGAAATCCAAGTGATATAAGAAAAGCTGATGTGTCAGCAGGAGAAGGTGTCCAACAATGCTTTTCTTATTTCATTATTACATTATAATGCCTAATATTAAAGACTTTAAAATTCAAAGGTGGCCCATATTTAGATTCCAAAGGTCTGCCCATTCAAAATCTCTGTTATAATACGAACCACTGTCCATTCAAGCCACTGTAATCAAAATCATTGTCCATTCAAAGGTCTGCCCATTTAAACGAATGTAATCAAACCACTGTAACCAAACCACTGATGATTAAAAATTCAAACTTCAAAACCTCAGACTATTCAATATTATGGCTCCAAATTCAAAATTCAAAATTACAGTGGCTCCAGATATATAACATATCATCTTCTTCAATCAATTACTCTCTCTAATCAACATCTGTCCTCAACATTTTATAATCAAACATTTATTCCCAATTCAAATTCTGGCTCCACATTCAAAATTCAAACCATATTCAAAATTCAAACCATATTTTCTAATTCTATAAATAAGACATAATTATCTGGCTGCACATTCAAATCTCTCTCGCTGATATCTGCAAGCGTGTCTCTCTCTCTCTCTCTCTCAAATGCATCTTTCTCGACTCTCGTGATTTAGCCGCTATTCTCCGATTACACAATTTTGTTCGAATGTTTGATGATTCTGTTTACATGTTATCGTTCCGGTATCATTGTTCCAACATCGTCGTTTCAATGATGTTGGCCATCACACATCAACCTTTCAATGTCGATGTTGCAATATTGTTGCAACATCGTGAAAAGTTGCATGTGTTACATTCTTTGATGGGAGATTTGCAACTTCAACCGACGATATGTATCTTCTATTGTGAAAAAGTCAGTTGTGCTACACCAGTTGAGAAGAGAACTTTGCATTTTAGGTTTGTTTCTTATTTTTTATTAACTGTTAAGATGCATGTTTATATTATTAAAATGAACTACTACAGAGAAAAATATTGAATTTAATGAAATATTTATAAAGTATTACACGCTAGGGTTAACACTTGCTAAGATTTCGTAGGCTCTAGCCTTTCTCCATGTGATTTCATGCTCTCTTTTTAATTTCAGGCCAGTTAGCATGTTGCAGATTTTCTGATCCTGTTCTAGAAGTTGTGTAAGAAACTCTTCTGCATTCTTCTGGAAGTCTGATGGAGGAGAGTGGAGGATTTCATCGAGCAATGCTATATTGTTCCAGGTTTTGTTGTTATTAGTGTTGTTAATTATGTCGATTTTCCTGTTTACTTCTTGGTTTGTTCTTTGTTCTTTGAGTGACCACATCGAGAATTGTGTTTTAAGATCGCTGGTGTCTGACCAGTGGTAGAAACTGAACTTTGCCATGTAGATTTTTCGTAGGTTTTCTGGTTTGGAACTATTTTTGACAGAAAGTGATTTGTAGGACGAGTTGTTAATGTTTTGAATCAAAACTAATCATCGGTTTTTTATAGAGTTTAAAAAAACGTGTTTACACGGAAAATGAATCGTTTAATTGTAATTTTCATAATCTGCTTTTGTTCTTTGAATTTTGATATTTCATCCCTTGGGTTTCTTAGTATTTAATTTTACGGTTTTCCCATAAAAGTTGGGGTTTTGAAAAGGTTTTTGCATTAAAAGACTGCTGTTTTGAATTTTACATTAATATGTTTATATATATTAAATCTACACGTTTTCATAATTACAAAGTTTAGTATATAAACTCATAGTCACTTCACCTGTTTTTTCATCACGTTATCCTAAGAAGATATCATACTTTCAGGAAAGTCGAGTTATATAGTTTATTCAAATGGCCTCATTCAAAGATGCAAAATCGGATGATTTCAAGCAGCGTTTTGTCGGGCAAATCGAGGAACAGGTGTATGAAGACAGGGCTACTCTTCAAGAGTTGAAGAGATGTTTTGATGGATTGCAGGTTGGCATGTTCACTAGAGAGCAGGTTTCTAGATATCTTATGTGCATGCCTTCAACTTCCGTTCGTGAGCTTTGTGTTGTTAGTAATATAGAGTGCGGTGATAGAGACGTGGAGTTCATGGCGATGCTGAAGGACATATATCGAGAGGTTCAGCAATCGATGGAGTTGAAGCTAAAGTTTCTTCATTCTTGCTGTTATTGTTAGATTTGAACTTTAATGTTGTTCAGTATGTGATGTAATTATTGGACTTTTAATGTCATGAATAAATTTTAAACTTATGAATCTATGTTGCCTTTTAGTTTTACTTATTTAGTTTTTTAGTTTGATTTAGTTTAATTATTGGTAAGTCAACAAAAGTTTAATAATATGAAGGGTTGGTTTGATGGCAAAGAGATAATGTTGATGTTGTATTGTGTCTGAACATCTGCTTGGTAAGTCAACAGAGGTTTAATAGTATTAACGGTTGGTTTGATGGTTAACAGATTATGTTGATGTTGAATTCTTTCTGAACATCTGCTTGGTAAGTCAACAGAGGTTTAATAGCATCAGGGGTTGGTTTGATGGTGAACAGATGAGTGCAAAGATAAAACAAATGTTTAGAATTTGATCATTGATAGTAGTTTTTTGAAGAATCTGCTGATGATGAAACAACTGTGTATGCTAACGATTGTTTGATTTACCACTGTTGATCAATTATCTCTTTGACTAAATGACATAAATTTAAATAGTATTAATCTTTGTTGTCGCATCTTCATTTTAATTATTTCAGTCATTCCTAACAGTGGTTGGGCTAATAGCAGATGTTAGACTTACCACTGTTGAGTTACACTGATTGAAAACAACTGTTTTTGAAACTTATGCTTGCCTAAAAACACATCCATTGTTAAATGGTACCGTCTGTTATCATAATTTCTGTTTTTCCTAATGACTGTTCATTTACTATAGTGCTGACTGCTGACTGTCAAGCATTATGATAACAGAGGTTCTGACGTGGACAGATGTTAGCTAAAAATAAAACAACTGCTGAAAGTTATCATCTGTTGTCATAACTTCTGTTTATCTAACAACTGTTTGACTTACACTGTTTTCAACGACCAACAGAGGTTTCCAAACACATTTTGTGAGACATCTTTTATTAAGTTTGTAAATGTAAATAACAAATTCAATAAGGGGTCTATGTGTAAATATTTTTCATTTGTTGAAAATATGGGAAAACGAAAACACAACTGTCATTATTTCTTTAGCATTATTACACATCAAACATCTATCATATGACTTCTTTCAAAAATCTCTTCTTCCCAGTCATTTTCTAGGGTTTCAACTTTCATATTCCTCGTCTTCTACACTTGAATCACTGGAGGTTTTGTTGTTTTTTCTTCAACAACTGGTATGTAAATCCATATTGTAATACTTTATATTGTTTAACCAATTTTAATTCAAATTCTATCTTGCTACAAATACGATTTTAAGTTTATTGCTATACATTCAAGAAGGGTTTAGTTAGGTGTTTGAATCATTTGTTGATAACATATTAAAATAGTTATTATTTGCAGAAAATTTTTAACTCATACTCTGTTTCTATGATTAATTTCAGTAGATACTCTGTTAATACAAAAAGTTAATGTTCATCTTCGAAGCCAAGTTTTTAATTTCAATGTTTTAACATCTTTACTGATTCAGCTTTTGTCATGTATACTACATTTGTCAAGTTTCTTGATAACCCAGAATCTTTGAAACTGATATGACATGTTTTTATATACATAATTTATTTTTATTGAGATATATATTTAACACTTGTTATGGTTTATATTTTCTTACACTACTTAAAAATTATATACAGGATGTACCTATAGCCTTTGCTAATCAAAAGTGGGGACACTGTTGGCAAAAAAATAAGTTGCAAATCTATCATGAGACTGGTAAAAAATGGGTTATGAGGGTCAGAACAGAAAATTCAACACCAATAATAACTGACGGTTGGGACAGTGTTGTTAAAGATCTCAATCTATCGAGGGATACTTTGTTGGTTTTCAAAGTGTTAGGTGATTTTGGGTTTGAACTTTCATCTTTTGTTGATGGGATGTGTGGTGAATCTTATTTCACGTTTAATCGTTATGCAAGATTTGGTTTTACGGTATGACTATTGATCTTAACTTCAATCCTTTTGCATCTTAAACGTGTCAACACTTATTCTCATAAGTTACATACTTCACATATAGTATTCATTATTTTTAATTTTATGCAGGTAATCGAAGACTGCTTCACTAAACAATTTTATATAAACAGCCCACCAAGTGGCAAATTTCAAATCTGTTATAAGGGTTCCTATTGGAATGTTGAGGTGTCTAAGGTTGATACAAACTTTGTATTTGCTAGAGGATGGCCTGAAATGTGCAAGGATGTTGGGATACTTGAGGATGATTTGCTTGTGTTTAGCAGAATTGATGATGTTTCTTTTGAGGTAGTAGTTTATAGAGATGAGACTGAGATTTGGTTTTCGAAGAAAGCTGAATCTGACGATGATAGTGTACTTGAGATATCGAAGGCTGATTATGTTGAGAATGCATTCAAGGTACGTATGTATTTTGCATTAGCAGTAAATGTTTTAATGTTGACCAGGACATCTATGAGGATGAAGAAGTTGTGTCTTGTCACACCCTGGCTTTGCGAAAGCGTGGGTTTATTTGGTGTGACTTCTTAATACCATAGCTTAATCACAACAACGCTATATGAAAGTAAAACCATGATGATCATCCATTACTTCAAGTTTTAAAAATAAAATACAACAATAGTGTTTTAAAGTTGACACATGCAACGAGTTTACAACACAACATAATAAAAACCTTGTTCATAAGACACAACCACAAAACATGAAATAAACACAGTTTAAGACTTGTGACTCGTCCAGGCAAAAGTCACAACCCCTAAACTTGGATGACATCACCTCTCCTACGCAGCATGAAGACATAGCATACGTTGCCAGATCCTTAATTCCCTGAAATACATGTAATTTAAAAAAAAATCAACAAAAGTTGAGCGAGTTCATGTAAAAGTGAGTATGTAAAAACCTTTGTAACATGTTTGTATGTATGAAAATCCCTGGTATGTAGCAAATAAGGAAAAAGAGATCACCATTGGGTTGCAAAGCCAATGATATGTGTGAAGTGCTATAGGAAGACTCAAACCTAGCAGATTTTTGCGTCGGGCTCAAAGTCACCCCAAGGTCCGTACTGTGGGCCTGGAGTTGGGCTCGCTACACCCAGATAGATCTACCGCTAATGACCCTCGGTCCTACTATGAGGATTAATGGCCTCTAGTTCCAGCCTACCCACTCACATGATCTAAGTAGTAACCCTCCTTAAGCTAACCATACCATGTATAAAAGTATCTGTAATTACTGTAACATGTATTCCACCCCCGAAGTATAAAAACTGAAAATAGTTAAGAGAAAAGGGGGACATGAACTCACTGAAGTGCGTCTCGAAATAGTCAATCCCAATCAACCTGCTGCGTGACGACCTACACGTACTAACTTCTATTAGACGGACGGCCGTGCCTTGGCTTAAGGTTTAACGTTTTTGGGAAATAGTTAGGCAACTATTTCGTATTTACACTTCTTAATTATTTAATAAGTATATTCCTTCCCAAGGATGAGGGTTTTAATACATGTGTGTTGTGTAATCCCGAAAATATAATTTTAAGTCTCACTTGAAAATATATTTTAATTACTTTGTCTAAAATGTTCTAATTTCCAAAATATGTATATTTTTCCCAAAAATATTATTTTTTATTCCATAGGTTTTCCCAAAATAATATCTCAACAAAAATATTCTAATAAGAGTATTTTTCTGAAAAATACATAAGTTACATTTTTAACGTTCGCGTTTTATTACGATACTTACATAACTTACATATTTATTGTTGATAGGAGGGTCCACCATGGTTGGACATAAGATGGCCAGCTCATTTGACCTTTTCGTATACGCCTCTATCTCTGACCCCGTCATTTTCAAATTATAGAACTCCACTTCCAACTTGTGGATGTCATCACAAGTGCAGTATTCCCGCTTGATCAATTCTTTGAAGTCGTTCCATGGGGTGGCGTTAGCAGCTGCCAGCCCTAACATCTGAACTTGCGCATTCCACCAAGTCAACGCAAGGCCTTCGAGAGTACCAGTGGCATACTTCATCCTGCGAGCCTCAGGGCATTCACACATCTTAAATACGGACTCGAGCTTTTCAAACAAATGGAGGAGTCCAACGGCTCCTTCAGTGCCACTAAATGTGCTAGGACGACAGTCCATGAAAGTCTTGAAGGTGCATACAGGTTGCTGAGCGTGTTGACCTCCTGCTTGTGCGGCTGCAAGTGCCGCAACAACTTGTTCGTTAATTAGAGCCGTCAACTGGGCTTGAGTCATGTTAATGCGTCCAGCCATGATCTTCATATCAAGGCAACATAAGTGAGAGAGGTTCGCGAAAAAAATGCGATGATAGAAGAGAGTGAGCACACAAGTGTTCTCAAGTAATAGTTGTTACGTTTATCTAAACATACCATGAGCAATGTTCTATGTAATCTAGCAAGTAGGCAATGTAAACATGAATAGTATCACCTATAGTGTTAAGTCTTGCACGTGGAGTGAAGCGTCGTTGTGGATCGTTGAGCACTGTACAGGTTATAGTCTGGTTTTAATAAAAACATTTTCCCCTTATTAAAACCAAGTTCTCTATAACCAATGGCTCTGATACCAATCTGTCACACCCCCAAAATCCACACGCGGAGTATCACCGCTTGGAGGCGCTGACCAGGATCAAGCCACCAATCATATTGAACATAATAGCAATAAATGTAATTCAACCCAACAATATGAAAGGTGTCCAAAAGAAAAACATAGCAAGTGTTTAGCAGAAGCAAAATTGTGAAAACCCAAACAAAAGTATAAGTTTTGAAATTTTATAAATGTTTAACATGGCATCCACGATCCATGTCCCACAACGACTACGCCTCCCTGTGCAAGCTCCATGAGTACCTATCGACCTGTAAGGCATGTAACAGAGAGTCAACAACAAAGTTGAGCAAGTTCACAGTTGGTTGTTTAGTTATAGTATTCATTTCGTAAACCGTATGTTCGTTTAGTAAATCCATGTATCGTATTAATTTGTATCGCGGTCTCCCAGACATGTGTGCGAAGATTTGTGGGGGTTTCCTATGTGTTCTAGACTAGTTGTATTTGTATTTGTATCGCGGTCTCCCTGACATGTTTGCGAAGATTAGTATTCGTATGGCGGCCTCCCAGACATGTTTGCGAAGATTAGTGGGGGCTTCCCATGTGTTCTAGTCTAGTTGTATCTACAGGTGTCCTCCCCAACCCGAGGACAGTGGTACGTAAACCAGTAGCTATGAAAGTATGAGTAATCATTCAATCCCATTCCCAACCCACCGGGAATCCCATGCCTTGGTAGGAGTGTGAACTCACCTTGGTTTGCTCGGCAGATGCACAGAAAGGTTACTTGAGCTATATTTGGTCAACCACGTCCTAACATGGTTACCATACAAGTCAGGTCTACGTTCAAGTAGTGCACATATGTTCACACATAAGCTAACAGATTACGATTACGTTTTGATCGTGGCAACACATTAACAGTCACGTACACAACACATTCATAATTGTGCGATTCAAATAGAAGCCCAATAATATTCGGCCCAACATGTTGTGCGTTCAGCACACCCTTGTGCGATCCACAACATGTTGTGCGATCCAATGTAAACCCGGCCCATCTATTAAGAAGTCCAACAGTATGCTCGGCCCAAACAGTGATCTTGTGCGATTCGGACGACTTGTGCGATCCAGTTGGGTTGTGCAGGTGGATATTGGGCTTTAAGGCCCAACAGTCCAAATGTTCGTGTGTGGCCCAAGCCTTGTGCGATCGGCACCGTCTTGTGCGATCCACAAGGTCTTGTGCGACCATGCAATGAGATGTTGTTCTCAATGTTTAATCTGTTGTACCCTATAACTTGTGCGATGGTGTTGTGCGACCAGACACTTGTGCGATCGGTTGCCTTGTGCGATTGAGCTCTTGTGTGATTCAAGAGCTTGTGTGATTGCACTTGTGCGACTGATCTTGTACGATCGGTTATGTATTTCCTTAAGTCATGCAATCGGTTACCCTATTATTGATAATTTCCATATTTGTAGTTTGTCAATCAACAGTTTCTAACTAAACCATATATCGATCAAAACAAGGTTTTTACCACAAAATTCATATGAACCCTAATCATAATCAAAACATGAACAATAATCATAACACTTAAACATATTAACATGATTCATATTCTTGTTCACTAACATGAATACTAACATAACATTTCTACATATCATCCGCATATGAACACATATCAGCCGATTAGCAAGCATTCGGTTTTAGATCAATAATATGCACATCCGATTAATATGAACATTTTCAGTACACATATGTGAGCCGATTTCATGAACACTAAGATCCAATCAGTTTATATCATGTTAAATCACAAGGTGTCACTAAATCATCATGTAATACACCTAGATCATAACATCATCAAACATACAATCGATAAACACAAACACTAACCGATTAGAAGGTGAAACAAAGATGATCCGAACAAGGAAGCTTCAAGAGATGAGGCTTCGGCTAAGACGATTTGCCATCGAACAAGAGAGAGAGGAGTAGAGAACTAGGGTTTTGCGGGTGTGTTGTGTTTTGCAAGTTATGAGGAGTATACCCTTTCTCCTAAGTGTTATGCGTGTAAAAGAGAGTGGGCTGAACCCATCATGGATTGCCCTCGATCTGAATACAAGGAATATGGCCCAAATGGGCTTGTGCGATTGGGTTATTGTTATGCAATTCGGGTTACATACATTTGTTACACATAAACACATAGCAAAACATTAAATTAATCAACCAAGTTCATATAATCACATCACGTTCACATACGTTACATTAAACACAAAGATAGGTTCGAAATACGTGTTGTTACATTATCCCCAACTTGAAAGAAATTTCGTCCCGAAATTTAGCATGTGATTACTGAGGAAGCTAGTTGTGTTGCGTAGTTTACTGGTTTTCCTAGGGTGTCACATCACCCCCCATTGATTTGGAATTTCGTCCCGAAATTCTATAGTAGCTTCGGCCTCAGTTGTAGTTGCATTGTTTTCGAACAACTGGGGATACTTGAGTTTCATTTGATCTTCACGTTCCCAGGTGGACTCTGGGCCACGACGGGAGTTCCAACGAACTCGAACGAGAGGTATTCTGGTGTGCTTGAGGACCTTAACATCCCGGTCCGTGATTTCAACAGGTTCCTCGACGAATTGCAACTGATCGTCGATAGTGAGCTCCTTCAAAGGAACTATGAGGGTCTTATCTGACAGACACTTCTTCAGATTTGACACGTGGAAAACATTGTGAACCCCACCGAGTTCTACAGGTAGGTTCAGTTTGTAGGCCACCCTGCCTATTTTCTCGATGATTTCGAACGGTCCGACATATCGCGGGTTGAGTTTGCCTCGTTTACCAAAACGAACTACACCTTTCCAAGGTGAGACTTTGAGTAGCACTCGATCCCCAACCTGGAACTTGAGTGGTTTCCTGCGCTTATCAGCGTAGCTTTTCTGACGGTCACGAGCTGCCGCCATTCGTTGCCGTATCTGAGCAATTCTTTCCGTTGCGTCTACCACAAGTTCTGGACCAGTAATCTGACTATCACCCACCTCTTCCCAACAAAGAGGTGATCGGCATTTATGCCCGTACAATGCCTCAAATGGAGTGGCTTGAATGCTGGTGTGGTAACTGTTGTTGTACGAGAATTCCACTAACGGAAGATGTTTTTCCCAGCCATTGCCGAAATCGATTACGCATGCTCTAAGCATGTCTTCAAGGGTTTGAATAGTGCGCTCAGACTGCCCATCCGTCTGAGGATGATAAGCTGTGCTCATGTCCAAACGTGAGCCAAAGGATTTGTGCATTGCTTGCTACAGTTCTGAAGTAAAACGTGCATCACGATCGGAAATAATAGAGGTGGGCACCCCGTGCCTCGAAACCACTTCCTTTAAGTAAACATCTGCTAAAGTTGAGAACTTGTCTGTTTCCTTAATAGCCAAAAAGTGTGCAGACTTTGTGAGTCGATCCACGATCACCCAAATAGTATCATTCCCACGTTGAGATCTAGGCAGGCCAGTGACAAAATCCATGGAAATTTCCTCCCATTTCCATTGTGGTATCTTTGGTTGCTGAAGTAGGCCTGATGGTTTCTGATATTCCGTCTTGACTCTCGCGAAGTCAAACACTTGCTAACGTAAGTTGCTATGTGGGCTTTCATGCTAGGCCACCAATACGTAGTCCTGAGATCGTGGTACATCTTATCTGAACCAGGATGTACTGAGTAGCGAGACTTATGAGCTTCATCTATTACAAGCTCGCGTAAGTTGCCATAAAGTGGGACCCAGATGCATCCTGTTACGTAATAAGCGCCGTCTTCCTTTTGATCTAACCGTTGCCTTGAGCCGCGTAGGGCTTTAGCCCTGATGTTTTCTGGTTTAAATGCTTCGACCTGAGCATCTCGTATCTGTGCAGGAAGGCTAGACTGAATGGTAAGTTGTAACGCCCGCACTCGTCTAGGTGCAGTATCTTTTCGACTGAGGGCGTCGGCCACAACATTGGCCTTGCCCGGATGGTACTTGATCGCGCATTCATAATCACTCAACAGCTTAACCCATTGTCGTTGTCGCATGTTCAACTCCTTTTGCTTGAAGATATGCTCGAGACTCTTGTGATCGGTGTAGATGGTGCACTTGGTACCATACAGGTAATGTCTCCATATCTTAAGTGCGAAAACCACAGCTCCCAGCTCTAAATCGTGTGTAGTATAGTTTCGTTCATGAACTTTAAGTTGGCGTGATGCGTAGGCTATGACCTTGTCACGTTGCATCAACACACACCCAAGACCCTGAATGGATGCGTCGCAATAAACCACAAAATCGTCTGTGCCTTCAGGCAATGAGAGGATAGGAGCGCTACAAAGTCTATCCTTTAGATGTTGAAAAGCTGCTTCCTGTGTATTACCCCCAACGATAAGTAACACCCTTCTGCGTTAGTAGTGTAAGCGGCTGTGCAATCTTTGAGAAGTCTTTGATGAACCTTCTGTAGTAGCCTGCCAAATCCAAGAATTGGCGAATTTCCGTTGGTGTACGAGGTGCAGGCCAGTTCTTAATTGAGTCTACCTTGGATGGATCAACATGAATCCCATCCTTGTTGACCACGTGGCCTAGAAAATGGACTTCACGAAGCCAGAAGTCGCATTTTAAGAACTTGGCATACAGTTGTTCTGTTCGAAGGAGTTCCAATATGAGCCATAGATGCTGCTCGTGCTCCTCCTGACTCTTAGAATAGATCAGGATGTCTTCGATGAATACTATGACGAACTTATCTAAGTAAGGCTTGCACACTCTGTTCATAAGGTCCATGAAGACTGCAGGTGCGTTTGTTAACCCAAATGGCATGACCAGAAACTCTTAGTGGCCGTAGCGAGTTCTGAATGCTGTCTTAGAGACATCCTCGTCTCGAACCCTCAGTTGATGGTAACCTGACCTCATGTCAATCTTGGAGTAGTAGCTCGACCCTTGCAACTGGTCGAATAAATCATCGATGCGTGGAAGAGGATAGCGATTCTTCACGGTCACCTTGTTGAGTTCACGGTAATCTATGTACATACGGAAGGTACCGTCTTTCTTCTTCACAAATAATACTGGAGCTCCCTAGGGCGAAGAGCTAGGACGTATGAAACCCTTATCCAAGAGTTCTTGCAATTGCTTGGATAGTTCATCTAGTTCTGATGGAGCTAAGCGATAAGGTGCTCGAGCTATGGGCGCTGCTCCAGGAGCTAGCTCGATTTGGAATTCGACCTGGCGATGAGGCGGTAGCCCAGGTAATTCCTCAGGGAACACTTGAGGAAAGTCACGTACTACAGGAATATCCTCGATTTTCTTCTCTTTCGCTGATGTGTCAGTAACGAGGGCTAGTATAGCAGTGTGGCCCTTCCGCAAACACTTCTGGGCCTTTAAGAAAGAGATAATGCCCATCACAGCACCACTCTGGTCGCCTTGAATCACGAGAGGTTCCTGAACGGAACGGGGAATACGAACAATCTTCTCTTTGCATATGATCTCTGCTTGCTGTTGGGATAACCAATCCATCCCAGTGACGATGTCGAAACTACCCAGAACTATAGGAATGAGATCGATAGAGAAGGTCCGACCAGCTAAAACGATGTTACAACCCTTGACTATGTGCGTGGCTTCTAAACTCTTACCATTAGCTAACTCTACGACATGCTTGGTGTTTAAAGGAGTTGGTGTACGTTTAAGCATTTGACTAACTTTTAAAGACACATAGCTGGTATCTGCACCCGAATCAAATAATACAGTAACATAAAAGTCATCGAGAAGGAACTTACCCATCACCACATTAGGATCATTCCTTGCTTCACCCTGCCCCAGCACGAACGCACGCCGCCTAGCACCGTTGTCATTATTGTTTCCCCCATTGTTGTTCCCATTGCCCTGATCATTGTTGTTGTTCCGATTTTGATTTAATTGGGGGCAGTCTCGCTTGTAGTGGCCTTCAGCACCACACCGAAAGCATCCCTTGTTGCCTCGCTGTTGATGTTGCTGCTGGTTCTGTGGAGCTGGTGGTTGTTGTTGCTGGTTCTAATTCGCAGGCCGTGAACTCCTGCAATCTTTAGCTTCATGACCCATCTTGAGACACCTTTGACAACGACCCTTGTTGCACTAACCACTGTGGTGCCTGTTACATGTATTACACTTAGGATGGTTTCCTCGGTATCCACCCTGTCTATGACTACCAGAAGATTGCTAACCAGGACTCTGGTAGTTATCAGTCTTTCACTGCTGCTGTGCCTGGGACTGAACTGTGGTCGAACCCCTGCTGGAATCCCCATCCCATTTTCTCTTGGTGTCACTGGGAGTAGCAGTAGTGGTAGCGGTAGTATTAGCACTGATATGTTTAGGCAGCCTGTTCTGTTCCACTGCCTGGTCTGTGAGACGATGACCTAGACGAGTAACATCCTGAATGGTAGCAAGGTTGGCAGACATCACATGGCTTTGAATCTCTGGTACTAAGCCTTTGAGGTACAACTCAATGCGCTTGATAGGAGGGTCCACCATGGTTGGACATAAGATGGCCAGCTCATTTGACCTTTTCGTATACGCCTCTATCTCTGACCCCGTCATTTTCAAATTATAGAACTCCACTTCCAACTTGTGGATGTCATCACGAGTGTAGTATTCCCGCTTGATCAATTCTTTGAAGTCGTTCCATGGGGTGGCGTTAGCAGCTGCCAGCCCTAACATCTGAACTTGCGCATTCCACTAAGTCAACGCAAGGCCTTCGAGAGTACCAGTGGCATACTTCACCCTGCGAGCCTCAGGGCATTCACACATCTCAAATACGGACTCGAGCTTTTCAAACCAATGGAGGAGTCCAACGGCTCCTTCAGTGCCACTAAATGTGCTAGGACGACAGTCCATGAAAGTCTTGAAGGTGCATACAGGTTGCTGAGCGTGTTGACCTCCTGCTTGTGCGGCTGCAAGTGCCGCAACAACTTGTTCGTTAATTAGAGCCGTCAAATGGGCTTGAGTCATGTTAATGCGTCCAGCCATGATCTTCATATCAAGGCAACATAAGTGAGAGAGGTTCGCGAAAAAAAAATGCGATGACAGAAGAGAGTGAGCACACAAGTGTTCTCAAGTAATAGTTGTTACGTTTATCTAAACATACCATGAGCAATGTTCTATGTAATCTAGCAAGTAGGCAATGTAAACATGAATAGTATCACCTATAGTGTTGAGTCTTGCACGTGGAGCGAAGCGTCGTTGTGGACCGTTGAGCACTGTACAGGTTATAGTCTGGTTTTAATAAAAACATTTTCCCCTTATTAAAACCAAGTTCTCTATAACCAATGGCTCTGATACCAATCTGTCACACCCCCAAAATCCACACGCGGAGTATCACCGCTTGGAGGCGCTGACCAGGATCAAGCCACCAATCATATTGAACATAATAGCAATAAATGTAATTCAACCCAACAATATGAAAGGTGTCTAAAACAAAAACATAGCAAGTGTTTAGCAGAAGCAAAATTGTGAAAACCCAAACATAAGTATAAGTTTTGAAATGTTATAAATGTTTAACATGGCATCCACGATCCATGTCCCACAACGACTACGCCTCCCTGTGCAAGCTCCATGAGTACCTATCGACCTGTAAGGCATGTAACAGAGAGTCAACAACAAAGTTGAGCGAGTTCACAGTTGGTTGTTTAGTTATAGTATTCGTTTCGTAAACCGTATGTTCGTTTAGTAAATCCATGTATCGTATTAATTTGTATCGCGGTCTCCCAGACATGTGTGCGAAGATTTGTGGGGGTTTCCCATGTGTTCTAGACTAGTTGTATTTGTATTTGTATCGCGGTCTCCCTGACATGTTTACGAAGATTAGTATTCGTATCGCGGCCTCCCAGACATGTTTGCGCAGATGAGTGGGGGCTTCCCATGTGTTCTAGTCTAGTTGTATCTACAGGTGTCCTCCCCAACCCGAGGACAGTGGTACGTAAACCAGTAGCTATGAAAGTATGAGTAATCATTCAATCCCATTCCCAACCCACCGGGAATCCCATGCCTTGGTAGGAGTGTGAACTCACCTTGGTTTGCTCGGCAGATGCACAGAAAGGTTACTTCAGCTATATTTGGTTAACCACGTCCTAACATGGTTACCATACAAGTCAGGTCTAGGTTCAAGTAGTGCACATATGTTCACACATAAGCTAACAGATTACGAACACGTTTTTATCATGGAAACACATTAACAGTCACGTACACAACACATTCATACTTGTGCGATTCAAATAGAAGCCCAATAATATTCGGCCCAACATGTTGTGCGTTCAGCACACCCTTGTGCGATCCACAACATGTTGTGCGATCCAATGTAAACCCGGTCCATCTATTAAGAAGTCCAACAGTATGCTCTGCCCAAACAGTTATCTTGTGCGACCCGGACGACTTATGCGATCCAGTTGGGTTGTGCGGGTGGATATTGGGCTTTAAGGCCCAACAGTCCAAATGTTCGTGTGTGGCCCAAGCCTTGTGCGATCGGCACTGTCTTGTGTGATCCACAAGGACTTGTGCGATCATGGTGTTGTGCTCAATGTTTAATCTGTTGTACCCTATAACTTGTGCGACGGTGTTGTGCGACCAGACACTTGTGCGATCGGTTGCCTTGTGCGATTGAGCTCTTGTGTGATTCAAGAGCTTGTGTAATTGCACTTGTGTGACTGGTCTTGTACGATCGGTTATGTATTTCCTTAAGTCATGCAATCGGTTACCCTATTATTGATAATTTCCATATTTGTAGTTTATCAATCAACAGTTTCTAACTAAACCATATATCGATTAAAACAAGGTTTTTACCACAAAATTCGTATGAACCCTAATCATAATCAAAACATGAACAATAATCATAACACTTAAACATATTAACATGATTCATATTCTAGTTCAGTAACATGAATACTAGCATAACAATTCTACATATCATCCGCATATGAACACATATCAGCCGATTAGCAAGCATTCGGTTTTAGATCATTAATATGCACATCCGATTAATATAAACATTTTCAATACACATATGTGAGCCGATTTCATGAACACTAAGATCCAATCAGTTTATATCATGTTAAATCACAAGGTGTCACTAAATCATCATGTAATACACCTAGATCATAACATCATCAAACATACAATCGATAAACACAAACACTAACCAATTAGAAGGTGAAACAGAGATGATCCGAACAAGGAAGCTTCAAGAGATGAGGCTTCGGCTAAGAGGATTTGCCATCGAAAAAGAGAGAGAGGAGTAGAGAACTAGGGTTTTGTGGGTGTGTTGTGTTTTAAAAGTTATGAGGAGTATACCCTTTCTCCTAAGTGTTATGCGTGTAAAATAGAGTGGGCCGAACCCATCATGGGCTGCCCTCGATCCGAATACAAGGAATATGGCCCAAATGGGCTTGTGCGATTGGGTTATTGTTGTGCAATTCGGGTTACATACATTTGTTACACATAAACACATAGCATAACATTAAATTAATCAACCAAGTTCATATAATCACATCACGTTCACAAACGTTACATTAAACACAAAGAGAGGTTCAAAATACGTGTTGTCACAACTTTCATGATATTTCAAGTAATATTATTTTTGCCCTAAAAATAATATATATCTAGTTCACATAATAATCACATAATCACACAAGCGTTTTACTATAAAGTATATATTCTAAATATATATTTAACAAGCTTTATTTACGAAAATCCACCTCCGGTACTTGGTTATTTTGTAATCAAATCATGGCGAAGTTTATTTTTGAAAAACAAGTCAAAAACATATTTGTGATCATTCGTTACAAAAATATTTCTAAGCGTTATATTTCTAGAAAAATTTCGCCAGAGTTTCCTCTATAACTGGAGGTGGCCACGCTTTCAAGCGTATCATTTTCTTTTCAAAATCACCAATCAATTTACCAATCAACAATATATAATATTTATTCATCAAACTAGACAAAATATGAATAAATCATTAACTCATGAACTTGAGGGTTTTGTAAAAATATGTAGTAAGTTGCTAGCGTATTTAGTAGGTTTTGTTA
Source organism: Helianthus annuus (assembly GCF_002127325.2). Classification (NCBI taxonomy): domain Eukaryota; kingdom Viridiplantae; phylum Streptophyta; class Magnoliopsida; order Asterales; family Asteraceae; genus Helianthus; species Helianthus annuus. The sequence goes on along the minus strand of NC_035441.2, from coordinate 58,847,537 downwards.
TCTTTAAAAATAAAATTAGTTTCTTAAAAACTTTACTTTTAAAGAACTTGAAGTTTAACAACTTCTTGTCATAATTTACAAAAATATTTCTTTATGAAATTTCATTGTCACACAAGTGTTTACACACTAGTTTAGTTACTAAAATGCTTTTAGTTCATGTAAGATCTGGGTTTTTAACAAGACTTGCATCTTTCACTCGGTTCTTCCGAAAAAACACTTGTAGATCTTTAGATCTACTAGTTTAGAACCTTATTTTACAAGAAAAATTACATTTACTCAAGTTCATGTTTCATAGATGGAAGGTTTCATCATCTTTCATAACTTTAACACTAACATACTACTAGTTCATGTTCTTGAACATGATCTAGTATGGTTAGATGATGATCCATCCCACTTTTAGTGACAAACAACATCAAGTAATCACAACTAGACAAGTTTCACTAGATTTACACAACTAGTTTCTCTTTATCCAACTTATTCATCATATGATCAAGACTTTATGTTATGTTCTTGTGTGTTTTTGATTTTTAACCATTACATCTACTATTAACCACCATAAATAAGATCAAGATGATGTTTAGAGGCACTTACTACTAGCTCAAGGCTAGGGAAGAAACAAGGCGTAAACGAGATGGATAAAAGAAATCTAGAGAGGTTCTTGAGCTTCCGAGTGAACCGGGCTTGTTTGTGTGTCACCTTGCACCTTGTATGTATGAAGAAATGGTTGAACAAGACTTGGAAGTGGGTGGATGAGGGTGGTAAGGTGGCGGCCGATTGGGGTGTAGAGGGAGAGAGTTTTTGAGTTAGTTGATGTTGTTGAATGAAAGATAAGGATTATCTTAGGTGCCTTTTTATAAACCAAATCAAGCTTTTATCCATCAAGTAATGTGCTAGCAAGATACCAAACATTAGAAATAAATAATCAAGAAAACATGGGTGTGTCCCCACCCATGGGAACCGTCGCAAGAGAGGGGGGGGGGTAAGGGTTGGTTTGCAATGGCTAGTTAAGTTCTAGTTAGGATTAGAATGATAAGTTAGTGTATCTTAGTGTGTGTTATAATATAAAGGGTGTTAGGGTGTTCGGGGACCCTAACTAGTTCAGAAAAGTGAAAACAATGTCTTTGGTAATATTTTTATGTTCCGGGTAAAGTCCGGTTGTTCGGTTGGATATTGATCCGTTAAAGTGTCAAGTAAAGCTTTAAAGTGTCTTTTATAGTGTTTTTAGTGACACAATAAATTCCCGACACTTTGGAAAGTGTCTAGTATTATTTTACCAAGTTTTTGCACTTTACTAGTTATGTTAAATGCTGAATTTTTGTATAAAGTGCAGAATTTTGTAATTAAAGCATGTTTTAGGCACATCCGGTCACTATAACTACCATCTAGTGACGCAGTTTTATAATCCTCACCTCCCTACACTCCCTACTAGTGTAGTAATCTATTCCCGACTCATACTGGCCTCAGAGACAGTGACTGTCTAATGCTGGCAATGTCAGCATGTTTACTGGGTTATCCGCTCACTGTGCTAACTGTGCTTTTGTGCACCAAGTTTGTCACTATAGTTTTGTGTGTCATGAATGAAGTGACAGTAATATAGTATGATGCATGAATATGTATGTACCAGAAAACAGAAAGTAGTTTGTTCGTAATTGTAATCAAGCACAGTAATTAAGCATTAATTAATATTAATTAATTTGTACGGATACCTGGTTTGGTGAGGGTTGTCACATTCTCCCCCCGTTAAGAAAATTTCGTCCCGAAATTTTAAGTTCTGCTTCTGGTTGAAGGGGTCTTAGGAAATAAATGGGGGTACTTTTCTTTCATTCGATCCTCACATTCCCAGGTGTATTCTGGTCCATGTCTTGCATTCCAACGAACTTTGACGAGCTTGACACTGCTCCTGCTGGTTTTGTTTATCTTCCAATCTGTAACCTCAACTGGTTCTTCGACAAAATGGAGCGTGTCGTCAATATGAACCTCGTCTACGGGAATGTCAACAGTTTCTTGTGTTGGACTTTTCTTCAAGTTTGATACATGGAATGTATCGTGAACACCATTCAGTTCGGCAGGTAAGTCCAACTTGTATGCTACTAAACCGATTCTCTTCAGAATCTTGAATGGGCCAATATAGTGCGGATTCAACTTTCCACGCTTTCTGAAGCGTGCCACACCCTTCCAGGGTGATACCTTCAACAACACCATGTCACCTACCTCAAACTCCAGAGGTTTCCTTCTTCGGTCCGCATAACACTTTTGTCGATCGCGAGCCGCCTTGATGCGTTCTCGGATCTGTGCAATCTTGTCTGTGGTTTCCTGGACCACTTCAGGACCAAGTAATTGTCTATCACCTGCATCAGACCAACAAAGCGGTGATCGACATTTGCGTCCATAAAGAGCTTCGAATGGTGCGGCTTGAGTACTTGCGTGATAACTGTTATTGTATGAAAATTCGACCAATGGTAGGTGAGTATCCCAACTTCCACCTAAATCCATAACGCAAGCTCGCAGCATATCTTCTAATGTCTGAATCATCCGTTCGCTCTGTCCATCGGTTTGTGGGTGAAACGTTGTACTCAGGTTCAACTGAGATCCAAATGCTTCTTGAAAGGATTGCCAAATCCTTGACACAAACCTTCCGTCTCTATCAGAGATGATCGAGAAAGGCACTCCATGACGTGCAACGATCTCTCTCATGTAAATCTCAGCTAATTTGCTCGTGTTGTCTTTTTCTCTGATGGGTAAGAAGTGCGCATATTTCGTTAACCGGTCTACTATTACCCAAATAGTATCGTGACCTTTTGGCATTCTTGGCAACTTTGTTATGAAATCCATTGAAATCTGTTCCCATTTCCACTTGGGAATCTCAGGTTGCTGCAGAAGTCCTGAAGGCTTCTGGTATTCGTCTTTCACCTTGGCGCACGTTAAACACTTGCTAACATACACAGTAACATCGCCTTTCATCCTAGGCCACCAATAATAATCCTTAAGATCTTGGTACATCTTATCCGCTCCTGGGTGGATAGAGTACCGTGATTTGTGAGCTTCATCAAAAATAACTTTCCTTAAACCACCAAACAGAGGTACCCAAATTCTTTTCATGAAACATAAAGTTCCTTCCTCGTTTGGTACTAATTGCTTCTCCATTCCACGGAGATATTCCTCTTCAATGTTTCTTTCTTTAAGAGCTTCTTTATGTGCGGCACGAATGCGCAGGGAAAGATCTGTCTGGATGATCATCTCTAAAGCCCTAACCCTTATGGGCTTGATCCTTTCTTTTCGACTTAGGGCATCGGCGACCACGTTCGCCTTCCCTGGATGATACTTGATCTCACAGTCGTAATCGTTCAATAATTCGACCCAGCGTCTTTGTCTCATATTTAGCTTCTTCTGGTCGAATATGTGTTGCAGACTCTTATAGTCCGTGAAGATTGTACACTTTGTACCATATAAATAATGTCTCCAAATCTTCAACGCAAATACCACTGCGCCTAGCTCCAAATCATGTGTGGTATAATTCCTTTCATGAACCTTCAACTGGCGTGACGCGTAAGCTATAACCTTCTGGCGCTGCATTAACACACAACCAAATCCTTGACGCGAGGCGTCACAATATACCACGAAATCATCAGTTCCTTCAGGTAGCGATAAGATCGGCGCATTGCAAAGCTTGTCTTTCAATAACTGGAACGCTTCTTCTTGTTTGATTCCCCAATCAAACTTCTTATCCTTCTGCGTGAGGAAGGTCAATGGTTGAGCGATTTTTGAGAAATCCTCAATAAACCTTCGATAATAACCAGCCAAACCTAAGAATTGTCGAATCTCGGTTGGCGTCTTTGGAGTCTCCCAATTCTTGATTGCTTCAATCTTTGTGGGATCCACATGGATTCCATCTCCATTAACCACATGTCCAAGAAATTGGACTTCGCGTAGCCAAAATAGCTCTTAGATGCTGTTCGTGCTTAGCCTTCGTCTTTGAATAGATCAAAATATCGTCTATGAACACAATCACGAACTTGTCGAGATATGGCTTACACACTTTGTTCATTAAATCCATGAAAACAGCTGGCACGTTTGTCAACCCAAACGGCATTACCAGAATCTCGTAATGTCCATATCGAGTTCTAAAAGCGGTTTTTGGAATACTTTCCTCTTGAGTTCTCAGCTGATGATAGCCTGACCGTAAATCGATCTTCGAGTAGTAGCTTGAACCTTGCAGCTGATCGAATAGATCATCAATTCTTGGCAAAGGATATCTATTCTTGATTGTTAACTTGTTCAACTCTCGGTAGTCAATGCACATACGAAAACTACCGTCTTTCTTCTTGACAAACAGAACCGGAGCTCCCCAAGGCTAGAAGCTTGGTCTGATAAATCCCTTGTCTAGCAACTCTTGAAGTTGTGTCGACAATTCCTGCATCTCAGACGGGGCAAGTCGATAAGGTGCCTTAGCCACAGGCGTGGCGCCTGGAACTAAGTCAATGTGGAACTCCACTTGCCTTTGGGACGGCAATCCTGGCAAGTCTTCTGGAAAGACTTCAGGATATTCCTTCACGACAGGGATGTCTTCGATCTTCGGCTCAGCAGCTTCTTTATCCACGATGTGTGCCAAGAAGGCAACACATCCCTTCTGTAAACACTTTCGAGCTTTCTGGCAGCTGATGATTCTCAGAGGCGTATCGTGCTTCTCTCCGTGAACCACGATCGTTTCTCCATCTTCTGTTGGGATGCGAATGATCTTTTCGTGACAAATAATGTCAACCTTGTTGCTCGACAACCAATCCATCCCTACTACCATGTTGAAGCTTCCCAACTTGACTGGTAGTAGATCCAAAGTGAACTCACGCTCTCCTAGTTCAATTACACAACCTCTGACAACTTCACTTGCTTCAACTAACTTCCCATTAGCCAATTCAATTGAGTACGGAACATCTAGCTTACTAGCAGCTAACCCAAGCATATTCTTAAATTCTAATGATACGAAACTATAGTCGGCACCAGTATCAAACAAAAAGGATGCAAAGCATTGATTTATAGGGAACGTACCAGTGACAACGTTGGGATCCTGGCGTGCTTCCCTCGCTCTGATATTAAACACTCTACCACGGGCCTGATTCAGCGTTGGGCATTCCTTCTTAAAGTGCCCAATATCTCCACAATTAAAGCATCCTGGCCCTTGGCTAGTTCCTTTCCTAGCTTGCGTGTTGTTTTGGTTGCGATTTCCATTCCCAGCTTGGTTCGCAACGTTCCCACGGTTTCCATTTCTGCCATTATTCCCTTGTGGACGGTTTCCATTACCACCACGGTTGTTGTTCCTATTACCAAAACCTCCTTGGCCACCCCGGCCAACACTAACCCAGCAAGTATCCTTCAAGTGGCCAACTTTCCCACGAGCTTCACATATTTTTGATCCACACCGGCCAGAATGATGGCGCTGGCATGTGTTACACTTGGGAAATGTACCCATATAACCCTTTCCTTTCTGCTCAACACCGGTTGCAGCTCGGACCGGTGTGCTTGATTCACTTTTCTTGTTAACATTGCTTGTACCTTGCTTGAAGTTTGAGAATTTCCTTTTATTCTCACCAGACGACTCTTCGTGAGTCTCCTTCTTCTTCTGCTCAACATTCGAAAACTTGTTCAAGCGAATGGCCTCCTCAATAGGCGCCATACTAAGATCAATGGCTTCTGTGATTGTCGCAAGCTTGGATGTAGTAACCATACTCATGATCTGAGGTGCCAATCCCCAGATAAAGCGCTCGATGCGTTTGAACTCTGGTGTAACCATGTATGGCACTACGTGGGATAAATCATGGAATCTCTGAACATACTCCGCAATCTTAGGACCTTCCATTTTTAAATGCCAGAATTCAGTTTCCAGCTTTTGAATTTCAGCGCGTGAGCAGTACTTCCTTCGCATGAGCTCCTTTAGCTGTAACACCTCGAAATTTTGTGTCCAATAATGTGTTGACACGTGTCATAAGTTTACACGTGGTATTAAATACTAAATAAAGGACTAAAGTTGGCAAACCTTGAAAGTATGTAAATTCGAGGGTTATAAATGTCAACGAAGGGTAAATATACTGTATAGTAACCCTAAATGATGCTCGTACCTTCAAACGAATAAATCATGGATCGTACGGGGCAAAACGCGGGAGAAAGTGAGAGATTACAAGCTATAGGGGTTAATTGTGTCAACATGTTTAATTTATACCTCTGAGTGACCCTTTGACGAACCCGAGGCTTTGTAACAGTAAAATACGCTCACTAGAATATACTATATAAATTTCGCGAAGTTCCGTTTTAAAACGAGAAAGTTATGATCAAATTCGTATGCGAGGGGTTAAAAGCGTCAACAATAAAAGTTAAGGCTTTTCGGATAGTAGTTAAACTAACCGGGGACTTAACAATGCGGGTAAAAGGCACGAGGCCCTTAGTGGTAAATAATCGAGGGCCAAATCGCAAAGTTACCCCATCGAAACCGAAAGGTCAGGTTAATCATTACAAAAGATTTGAAAATCTTGGAAATCAAGTCTAATGCGGGCCGCGTTAAGGTTAAGGGTGATTTAATGCGGGCCGCGAGCCAGCTGCTGATTCGTTTTCTGACATTAGGATTCATGCGGCCCGCGTCCGAGTTGCTGAATCCTAATGCGGGCCGCGTACGAGTCCCAGATGCAGAAACTTTGGACAGATTCAATGTTTGAGCTTGTGAACGATCATTTGAGCATTAATTGAAGTATGGGCGCCCTCTACATGTCCCCTAGCACCTTAGGACACCTGCTGATCATCCATGAACCCTTGTAGGTTGAGTTGTAATGATCTTGAGCTAAGTTTTCACTATAAAAGCCAATGCATTGTGCACAAATGAAACACACCTCAAATCTGCATTCTAGTCCATCTCTGGAGCTCTAAACCATTCTTCTATCATCCCTAATCGTGCACCAAGCTTCTGTAAGTGTGTCTACCCTTTTGTGGCTTAGTTTATGCATAGTTTAGCTTAAAAGTCAATCCGTCGTAATTAACGATTGACTTTGCGATAAATCACAAATGGTCCAGTGGTTTGTCGAATCAAAGATAGTTATATGTTGGTAATCATGTGGGCTTTAAACCTCTAAAAGGGCACCCTCTGATTCCCACTCTAACTAGTCCAAATGTCGAGTCAAACGTGCTTAGAAAAAGTCAACAGAAATGCTATTTTGCGATTTCTTGCATAATCGGTAATGTAGATGATATGTAACCTGTTTAAACACTCATAAAACATGATAATAAGTATATTAACTAGTCTAAGCTTGTTTGATCCGACCATTTACTGTTTTGACCCGGTTCGGAGCCGAAAGTCGCAAAAGCTTTGACTTTTGCTTTGACTTCAGTTCTGACCCGTTAAAGTTCGATTTAGATATGCCTTAGGACTCTCTTAGGACCAGGTTACATGATGGTATAACCCTCTGTGACCGGTTCGTTGTTTGTCCGAGTCTTTTACACATTTCCATTAAATGCTTAAAAGTTGACCGTAACGCCCTTTTTAATTTAAAACGAGAATTTCGGACATGTGAAAGAACCATAACCTTAGTTACTGATTTCTAATCATCTCCCTAAAATTTCACATCAATCCGAGGTCCAGAATAGGAGTTATGCTAAATAGCGCAAATTACGGAAACTTTAGTAATTTAATAGCGCAATTAGCATAACGCCTATCTAAACCCGGATTTCGACACCAAACCTTTTACTCACTGATGTAAAATAATATTTTGGGATTTTTAAAGATTTTTAATTATTTTTAACATGCTCATAACCTGCGGTTATGGCATCGGTTCGGTAATTACCGAATATACCCTTTTCGGCCATAACTTGAGTTCTACAAGGTCTTTTGACCCGATTCCAGTTGCTACTGATTCTAAATAATAAATAAAGTATTTTAGACTTTATAAACTGTTCGGGAAACTCAGACTTCCTGTAGAACTCAGAAACCTCTTTTATAATCTTTAAAAAGACCGAAATACCCCTACGGGGCATAATATGAACTTAAACTCGTTACGGGCATTATGGAAGGTATCCTACTGATACCACAACCTCTTTAAAGCATATTGACTTAGGAAAACAGTGTAGGACTCTTACGGTTACCCGTTGCGCCTTTTGCGCGCACGGTTCGGCTTATGTAACTAGTTTACATAAACTAGCCGAAACGGGTCAAACCATATTGTTTTGGCCCCAAAATCCAGAGTGTGATTATTATACCCATATAAAACAAGTCTTCAAACTTGTTGGGTCAAAATCACATTCCATTCCCGGTTTTCGCCTTTCACGCGATTAAACCGTAACTATCCGTTGAAACTGATCGGTCTAAGCTACGGCTAAATTAAAGACCCGTTAGGATTCTAAAAGATTAATTTAAACCTTCGTTCCAGATTAGGAGACCAGTAAAAGCTATCCGCAATTTATTTCGATTAAGGATTTATACTTGCAAAGGTAAATACTTTTAACTTATTTTCCGTTATACGGGCTTGGGTTACGGTATATAGTATACCGCTTGATCGGGCATCAAATTCTCCACCGATTGAGTGGGTAATTGAATAAATTTGATCGGCTCGTTTAAACAGTCTTGTTACTTAAAAGCCTTTGGGGGGTTAATGACCATGTCCCGGATATCCCTGGCATCATTTTACGAAATGGCCACGACCTAAGCGCGGAGTGTAGGCGTACACTCGTCAGTGCATAAATAGATCGCTGTGGTGTGTCTATTGATCTTTAACCCGGACTTGATCCGGGCTACTGAACGCATAAGGAACATGTAATTCGTTCACAAGATTATATATTTAAATAATTCTCCCAAGTTATAAAAGAGTTTGTGCCTTGTGCATTCAAATCAATTTTAATAAACATTTTTCAAAAGTGTCGGTTGAATGTATTTACCAGTGTAAACTGACGTATTTTCCCAAAAAGACTAAAATGCATGTACTATGCGAAATTGGCTGGATATTTCTCCTTAGCATCATAAAGAGTCTCGCAAGCTTAAGATGCCTACGTCTGTTGAACAAATACTTATATTTTTATTTAATCCCCTGTGGATACTTTTTCGACTATTAGTAATACATTTGATATTACAAATAATGGTTGAAATATAATTATCTTTATGCTTCCGCTGTGCATTCATATATTGTGTGGTTTTACTATATTGTTGCCAACTACGTCACGATAATCCCCCACCAGGCCCACCGGTGAGACACGTGGAAATCGGGGTGTGACATTAGCTCATTCCATGTCATCGCATAAGCAGCGGATTCACCAAGAGTTTGCACTTGCAAATTCCACCAAGATAGGGCTCCATCCAGAAATAGCCCTAAGATGTAAGTCACTTGTTGCTCGGGAGCACACTTGCTCATTCGGAGAACAGACTCAGTCTTCTCAGCCCATCTTACAAACGCAACAGCACCGCCTGTGCCGTCGAAATTCACGGGCTTGCAATCAAGGAATTGCTTGTAAGTGCACCCTGCAGATACGTTTGAATTTACAAATGGTATTAGCGAGCGTGCTATAAATATCCAAATGTATCATAGTATATCTCAAACGACTTATCATTACCATTAGGTGGATTGTTATTGCCGTGATTTTGAGAGATATTCCCACTGGTTTCCGCATGCGAAGCAGCGTATTGCGCAATGGCGGCAGCAATGATTCCTTGAAGTTCTGCCTCGTTGGTAGGCATGCGCGGATCACGTCTTAGTGGCATCTTCTAAAAGATGTTTCACGTTGGTCAGGCCATAATAAGTAAATCATACGTATACCATTTATCAAACACATAACATCTCATGTTACAAATAAATCAAGCACATAACATCACATGTTATAGAATATGGACAATCAATCTAACATCACAAATAATGAGAATACTGCGATTGCGCTACCATAAATCAAGACCACAATGCAATGTTTACAAGTTCATAGCTGTATCATACATCATCAGTGACTAAGGGCCACATCGCCCTAGCCTAAACTATCTAATCGGTGACAACAACAACCAATATACAAAACATCAAAAGTCATAATCATCCAAAATGTGGTCTCCAAAAAGCTGTATAGTCTGCACAATCGCGGTCGTCTCACCAAAAGTCTACCTGCATCGAATAAAAACGCCTACGCTGATGGCGGAGGAGGAGGAAAATGAGAATAGAGCAAACGACGTATATGAAGCCAATCCTGCTCTAGAGAACGACAAACACGTAACAGATATGCTATCTGCTGCTCAGAGGTCCAAAAACGGGCGTCTGAGTCGGGTGAAAGTGGACGCGGAGGGTGCGGAGCTGAAAACGGGGTCTGACAATGACAGGGTGGTCGCTGAGCTCTCTCCAGATCCTGTATACGACGTGTCAAAGCCTCCTGCTGTATCATCAACGATGTAAGGATGTCCTTCGTGGAGTACCCAACATGATATGGGTGATACGGATCGGACAGTGGCATAATAGGGGGCGCAGTCCATAGAAATGGCTCACTCGACGGAGTGAAGGACGGTGCAGTAGATGGTGCAACAGTGGGAACAAAAGTAGGATGAGAAATCTGGGGTACAAACTGGTCCCTCCTGACGCGAAAGGCGTATGACCAAACGGTTGTCAAGATGAACCCTCTCCAGGACGTGGTGGAGGGATGTCCTGAAGAAATGTAACAGGAAGATCTGTGCGGTGAGCATCTGTGGTGTGTGTGGGAAGCAAAGGAACATCAATGGGAGCTGAAACAGGGGCTACAGGGGGTGTAACTAGGAACACGAATGGTGGGTAATCATCGTCGTCATCTATCCACCCGTTGCGGGTGTCAGCGTATCGTGGATTAATATGGGTGGCGAAAGGTGCACGGTCGATCAGCATCAGCACTGGATCAGGAAGTGGTGCAACAACAGGGTCAGCAGGAACGTCAGCAACATGATCATCCACCAACGGTGGAGCAACAACAGGATGATCGGCAACAGGTATATCATCAACAAAAGGAGCAACAGCAGGTGCATCGGCATGAACAGGGTCATGCTCTAATGCAGGGTCAGGAGCAGCTACAGGCTCTGGGGCCACAGCAGGCTCCGGATCAACAAACTCCATATCAAAATCAGCTGGATCACCAAGCAAAGGATCGACAGGGGCTACAGGCTCCTCTAGGGGCTGATCTAAGTAAATGAACTCAATATCTTGGTCAGGATCAAAACCAGGTGGAAAGACAGGGTCATCATCAACATCGTGATCGAACTCGAAGTCATGTGCGGGAGTAGGTGCAGCTGATGACGCCATGTCAGGGTCGGCGTCGTGAGAGTGGTGCTGCTCTCCCTGAGTGTGCAAAGATGCAGATGCCACAAACTCAAATGAGTCTGGGACAGGTGAATGAACAGGAGCCTCCTCTGCAGGAGCATCAGCAATAGGTAAGATAACATCAGCAGCAATATGGGCCCCACCCTCGAAGTCAGACTCAAGTGGGTCCTCCTTAAACAGATCGACATCGTCGTCAGAAACGACATCGAGGGGCATATCAAGAACTGGATAAGCAGCAAGGGGTACAGGAGCAGGGATCACCGCGAGTGGTAAATCCCTAGCGAGATGGCCATCAGCAGGCTCGGCTACGACATCAGGTAGCGCAAAGGGCTGGAAATCGTTATCATCGGTGCTGGTAGTATCGGAAGTGTAAACCTCGTGCTCCGATGGAATCTCATCGTCTGACACTATCGCCATGGGGTCTAAAGTATCTGAAACTCTAGTGTCTGATGAAGAAGGCATGATGTCTGTAACACAAACACACATATGCACAAACAATCAATCATATAATCAAATAAATATGTTAGTCACCAATAAGCAAGCAAGCATTTCTTCCTAGTCCCACTAGACTACCCTCCCAGCCTCTCAGACTAAACCTCCTAGTCTCTCAGACTAACTCCCTGGTCTCTAGGACCAAAACCTCCCCCAATCTTAAAGATTGGCCCCTCAGTCTCCATGACTGAACCTCCCCAGCCTCTCAGACTGAACCTCTTAGTCTCTCAGACTAACTCTGTCACGGCCCCTGTACCCGGTTTGACCCGGTCCAGGAGCCGCGGGACAGAAAACCCGTGGTACTTATATTTACAGCGGAAGTCTTAACAGGATCGTTTTAATTTTTAAAAATGCTCGAGTATTATTTATTTATACTTTAGGATAAACCCCGTAAATATCATAATTTCATTATTTTACAAACATGTTTATTTATTTATTTGAGCCACCACTTCAAGCTTGATAGTGCTCCGTAGCACGTATACTTAATTCAGTAGGTCACCTGAAACATGTTGTAAAAAGGTTTTGTCAGTGGGGAAATACTGAGTGAATCATTCATTTTGATAAAATGACACATAGTTATAAATTACAGCATAAGAGCGATTACTATGGCAGTATCTTAATTAATATCTGGCCTTGCCACCCGTGTGACGATGGTTATACCACTATTGGGTCCAGTCACCCAATTAGTGACGTTTTGTCATTGTTAGGTCTTATTAGCCTAACCCCTGTTAGGGCTTATTGCCTAACCGTGAGAAATTAGTAATGTGCACAATACCCCACTAACCAGCGGTCAAGATAACCACGACTTAATCCCTGTAATTATAACTTTGTGAAAATAATTTGAGGTATTGTAAAACAGTTGATAAAAAGAGAATGACTCACAAACTGTGAGAAAAGAGTTTATAAAAGAGGAATGACTCACATTGCAGATTTAACGGGCCAGGTATAAGCCTACTGATTAGCCTTGATTTAACCTAATTTAATAATAATGCACACACAATAGGTTAGTAACTTAATACCGCAGTTACGTTAATTCACGAGATTTAACCCTCACAATGATTAACAAGTGCAATACTTAATAATTCAATCGGATTCACAACGAATAACAGAGCATAGTCCGAATTCGAACAACACTCAAATATTCAAGTCGAAATCACGACGGACAATCAAAGTATTAGCTCAATTTGAGCAGCACTTGGACAATCGTTGGATAGTTATAATCGATCGGACGTTGAATGGTAATAGCGATCGAGTTATTACCCTGATTGCGGTAGCACTTCGTGATTGTGTGTGTTTAATTGTGGTATTATAGCTCTAACTCGACGTACAGGCAGAATTTGTGCGTCGTTTTAAGTTCCCAGATTCAGTCCCAAGGCCTGCTATTTATACACGAAATTGGCCACGCTTACGGACCGTAAGCCTAACCCTTTACGGTCCGTAAGGGGTTGGAACCGACTATAGGTTGCCACGCGCGGGACTAGCCTAGCTGAGTCAATGAAATTGACCAATCAGATCTATACAACGTTTAATTTAGATAAACGTCTAACTAGGGTTTACCCCCCTTGAGTTTTAGGGGTTCTGATCCTGATTCCGATTGTTCTGAAAATTTTAGGGCTAATGTAGAATTACTTGGGTGTCTCAATTAGGGTTTTCTTATTGACTAATTATCGTCCTAATTATTGTTTTTAGTGACAGTTGTTACATCCTCCCCACCTTAATAAAAATCTCGTCCTCGAGATTTACTGAAATAGATGAGGGTATTTTCGACTTATTTCTGAGTCTAGTTCCCAGGTATACTCTGGTCTCCTCCTGAATTCCCTTTTGACTTTTGCTAATACTAGTCGCTTGTGTTTGGGCCGGCCTTTTATTTGTAGGGGTTTCTTCTACAAATTTCAGTTTTTTTTGTTTTGTTCACGACTTGGAATTGGGAGCAGTGGTTTTTGCGCTTAAGATATGGAGACATTACCTGTACGGTACCAAGTGCACCATTTACACCGATCACAGGAGTCTCGAGCATATTATTGGTATTGGCAGGATACTATCGTAGATTTATCAAGGGATTTTCGAAGATTGCTCAGCCCCTCACGACTCTCACTCAGAAGGGTATTGCTTACAAATGGAATGAAGCTCAGGAATCCGCATTTCAGAAGCTAAAGGATAACCTCTGTAGTGCTCCTATTCTCTCGTTACCTGAAGGTACCGATGACTTTGTGGTTTACTGCGATGCGTCTATTCATGGGCTCGGCTGCGTGTTAATGCAACGCGAGAAAGTTATTGCCTACGCCTCTCGACAACTTAAGACTCACGAAAGGAACTACACTACGCACGACTTGGAATTGGGAGCAGTGGTTTTTGCGCTTAAGATATGGAGACATTACCTGTACGGTACCAAGTGCACCATTTACACCGATCACAGGAGTCTCGAGCATATCTTCAAGCAAAAGGAATTAAACATGCGACAACGTCGATGGGTTGAACTCTTGAATGATTATGAATGCGCAATCAAGTACCATCCGGGCAAGGCCAATGTTGTGGCAGACGCCCTCAGCCGAAAGGACACTGCGCCCAAGCGCGTGCGAGCGCTACAACTTACCATCCAGTCTAACCTCCCTACTCAGATTCGAAATGCTCAGGTTGAAGCTCTGAAACCGGAGAACATCAGGGCTGAGTCCCTGCGAGGATCGAGGCAGCGATTAGAACAAAAAGAAGATGGCGCATACTATGTGACAGGGCGCATTTGGGTCCCACTCTACGGAGATCTACGTGAACTTGTGATGGACGAAGCCCATAAGTCCCGTTACTCAGTACATCCTGGTTCGGATAAGATGTACCACGACTTAAGGACTACATATTGGTGGCCTGACATGAAAGCCCACATAGCAACATATGTCAGCAAATGTTTGACCTGCGCAAGAGTCAAGACTGAGTATCAGAAACCAGCGGACCTACTCCAACAACCAGAAATCCCGAAATGGAAATGGGAGCAAATTTCCATGGATTTCGTCACTAGCCTACCTAGGTCCCAACGCGGGAATGACACTATTTGGGTGATAGTAGATCGATTGACCAAGTCTGCACACTTTTTGGCTATTAAGGAAACGGACAAGTTTTCTACCTTGGCAGAGGTTTACTTAAAGGAAGTAGTTTCGAGGCACGGGGTGCCAACTTCCATTATTTCTGACCGAGACGCTCGTTTTACTTCGGAGATGTGGCAAGCTATGCACAAATCCTTTGGCTCACGTTTGGACATGAGCATCGCTTATCACCCACAAACGGATGGGCAGTCTGAACGCACCATCCAAACCCTGGAAGACATGCTTAGAGCGTGTGTGATCGATTTTGGCAAGAATTGGGAGAAGCATCTACCGCTAGTGGAATTCTCCTACAATAACAGGTACCACACCAGCATTTAGGCAGCACCCTTTGAGGCATTGTACGGTCGTAAATGTCAATCACCTCTTTGCTGGGCGGAAGTTGGTGACAGCCAGGTCACAGGCCCAGAACTGGTGGTAGACACAACGGAGAAGATTGCCCAGATCAGACAACGCATGGCGGCATCTCGTAACCGTCAGAAAAGCTACGCTGATAAGCGTAGGAAACCGCTAGAATTCCAGGTCGGGGACCGGGTTCTACTTAAAGTCTCACCCTGGAAGGGTGTGGTTCGTTTTGGTAAACGGGGCAAGCTGAATCCGCGATATGTTGGACCATTCGAAATTACCGAGAGAATCGGTAAGGTTGCTTATAGATTGAATCTGCCTGAAGAGCTGAGTGCGGTGCACAATGTTTTCCACGTGTCTAATCTGAAGAAGTGTTTGTCAGATGAAACACTCATAATCCCCTTCAAGGAACTCACTATTGACGAACAGCTACACTTTACTGAGGAACCGATTGAGATCACGGATCGAGAAATCAAAACCCTCAAACGTAGCCAGATACCTCTCGTGCGAGTTCGTTAGAACTCGCGACGTGGCCCAGAGTTCACCTGGGAGCGGGAAGACCAGATGAAGTGCAAGTATCCCCAGTTGTTCCCAAACGAAACCCCCAGCACTGAAGCTACAACCGAATATCGGGACGAAATTCCAAACTAACGGGGGGATGATGTGACACCCCGTTGAAACGTTCGCACTCATACTAGCTTGGCAGTGGCTGCCTTAACTTTCAGGACGAAAGTTCTTAAAACTTGGGGATAATGTGACACTCTAGGTTTTCCCGAGTAACCCTCTTGTATTAGCAATGTGTACGTACGAATTATTAAATGAAAGTTGTGATTATCTCGTTATGCTATGTGTTGTATGTATGTATAATATATGTATGTGTGTATACTAGTGAGCCGAGACCCCTCCCTTGCACACTATGGGCTGCCAACCTACCTACCCAGCCCAACAACACAAGGACCCGACTCGAGACCACCCGGTCTCGAGTGAACGGTAAATAGTTGGGCCGGTTGGGGCTGCAAACCCCTTTGAGCCCACTCGGAACCATTGTAGGGTGCACCACCCAAACCGAGTATAAAATCCATGCCCAAGCCAACCATTCCTCACTTCCATCATTCTCCCACACTCACTCCCACACACACACTCCTTCACTCTCTCTCACTCAAACCCCAACAAGCAAGCTCATCTCTCTCTCTCTCTCTCTCTCTCTCTCTCTCGAATTCAATCGGCGACAACAAGGAGCCTCGGTCAAGCTCATCATCATCACTCGGACACTTCATTTCTCACCTTCTTCCTTGACTCGGTGCCTTTTCACAGCCGGTTAGTAATTTAGATATTCACTAGGTGTTTATGTGCATAATGGTGCTATTTGCTTTGAATGATTGAAATGATGGATGAAATATGTGAACTCTTGCATGATAATGAAGTGCTAAGATATTTGAATGATGAACGATTGTTAGTGTAGGGTGTTTATGATCATCCGATTTATGTTGATATTATAGGTCAAGATGTGTCATAATGTTTAGAATAAATGTTTACATGATCCTTGTTGACCAAGTAGCATGATATGTATTGTAGAATGAGGATGTATGCTTATGCTTTGAACAAGAAGAATGTTATCTATTTGGATGAATCTCATGATGATCCGTATGAACATGTTTATGATGAAAACCCTAATAAAGAACAACATGAATGTCATGAAAATATTTGAAAAACTTGTTGCTTGATCTGTTTTGATTAAGGTTTAGACAAGAAAACATGTTTGTGAACCCTCATTAGATAGTACACAATATCATGAAATCAGAATTCTGTTGGATAGTACAATGCGGGCAGATGTGCCAAAATTAGCAGGCAAACGAGTCGAGACCTCTGGTTTCGACTTGAGACCATGGAGCTACAACTCGAGACCGCAACGGTTGCGACTCAAGACCGCAACGGTTGCGACTCGAGACCCAGACCAAGCAACTCAAAAACGGACTTCAGGGACTCGAGACCATCAAGGTCTCGACTCGAGACCACATAGTGACAACTCGAGACGGGACTCGAGACCTCCGGGGTTACGAGTCATGCCGGCACCACTCGAGACCAGCCATTACAAGTCGAGACCTCCTGGTTGCGACTCGAGACCGCATGTTCTCGAGTCGAGACCACCTTGTCTCGACTGGGCTGCTTACTTTAGTTATTGGGCCACAACGTGATTTGTTTGGGCTGCCTGTTTAACTGGACTATGTGTAGTTGTTACTGTTGACTGATCCGATAGTAGAGCAGGCCCAATAACTCAACATGTAACTGTATGCATGCTATGTGTTAGATTATGTGTAAAATATACGTGACATTCTCTGTACCTAAACCTGACCTATACTGCTAACCATGTTAGGACGTGGTGACCAGCGTGCTTGACAAGTAACCTAATCTGCCGAGCAACCCAAGGTGAGTTCACACACTAAAAGCATGCGTCCCAGGGAGGGACAGGGACAAACTGCCAACTTTGGGAAAAATACTTTTGAATTATTATTTCCGGGGGAAATCCGAATGGGTACTTAATATCTCCGGGGGAGATACGTTTGGATATTATTTATAAATCACAACTAGCCAAGCTAAACGAAACTCTATCACCTTAAGTCCCTGCTTACAGTACCGATTAATCGCCGGGGGCGAACGGGTTATTAGTTGATAGCGCTATTAGGTTTGACAACCTCACACCGTGACCGGGGGGATCGGGCGTGAACTAGTAGACCTTGCATCTTGGTCAATGACGATAGACATTGACTCGGGGCACAACAACTTTCCGTCAACAGTTTCGGTATCTACAGTTTAGTGAGCTTACAGATGGGGTAGCTCCCCATAACGTGATTATAAATGCTTTATCTAAACAACTTACGTTTTCGAAAATTAAAACTTGACACCTCGTGGACTCGCCAACATTATGTTGATACCCTACTGCATGCTTTGCAGGTACCCAATGATTCAGGAGCTTGCAGCTTGCGGATGTGTAGTGGTTGTCTAACCCGTGTGTTGGGTTCTAAACAAACTTGAACTAAGAATCTTGTTTTAAACTCTTTTGTCTATGCTTCCGCTACTTATCTGAACTATTAACTTTTGAACTTTGACTATGATATTTGCTAACCTTGCGGTTGGTGAGTATTACTTATGTTATTAATTAAATTGCTCAGTATAATTGGTGGCTGGATCCTGGTCAGTCACGCCTCCAAGCGGTGGTACTCCGCATGTGGATTTTGGGGGTGTGACAATATTGAGAAAACGTAAATAAAATATCAAATTTTAATAGCACCATGTGCTGTGAATATCTTGTAACCGACCCCCCGATGTTTCCGTTACGTGCCACGTGGTCGGAGTGATACATTATTATATATATCAAATAACATCACTGGTTTGCGCCAGTGATGTTTTGGGTATTTGATATGTTCACCACAAGTTTATGTCTTTCATATTAGCCACAAGATTTTGTTTCTTTTATACACTTTTCTTTTTTCCATTCTGGTTTCGTGGGATCACCCGGAAGTCAATGACGCAGTCATTCTTCCGCTTTCTATCCACTACATCTGAAGGACTTCGGATTTGATTCCCATGGTGGAAAAACATCAACCACCAACCTGTACCACCATCGTGCAATATCATCATAGATTTACTATGGAAACCATTAATCGGTGATGGTTAATGAATATCGAATCGGCGATTATTGAACACCCCAAACCATAAATCAAAGGGGGAGAGGAGATCGAAGCGGCAGCCACATGGCTGGAAGAACAATGGGGCAGATGATGGCGTTTGCATCAAGATGGTTGTGTTGTGGTGACTTTGCCGGTGGCAGTGGCGGTTTGGTGGTGGTGGTGTGTTGGAAGGATAAATTCTCTTAAAACACCGTGGAAAGAGAAAAGAAGGTCTATTATAATTTATGCAAATTTTTAAGCTCGATTGCCGGAAGCTATAGTCGTCGGCCCGAAACAAAGAAGGATGTTGTCAACATTTAAAGTGGTAGGGGGCCCTGTCGCCCTGATTCCTGAAGCGGTGGAGGATGGTTTCAAATAAATGGAATAGTTGGTGGTGTGTATTGTGGTGACTAAACGGATTGTTCATAACACGAAACAAGAGCAATTAAAACAGCTTTATTTACTTATTATTTGGAAATGATATCTGATTGCTTTCAAACTAAACAACACAACATTAATTAGATATACAAAACAACTATTAACAAACACAAATAAATAAAATTATTATTATTTGAACAAAAGCAATAGTAAGAATAAAAGTTTTTATTTCTTATTACATCAGATATTAGCCCCGTTTTTAAACGAAACTCACATGACTATTTATAGTTTATAAGAATGAAAATTGTAATAAATTTGGATTGGGTATTTATTTTTTTATCACAAGCTATAGCGAGTGACGTTACCGTCACGGTACTATGACGAACTCAACCGCTTAGTGGGGTAGGGCGCCCATCACTCACCACTCACTCATCACTCACAACATCCAATCAATTTCAGTCATGTCATCGAGCATTAATCCATTACTAATGATGGTTTTTAGTGGAAATGCCCGTCACTCACAATACATTATCAAAATCATTCAAAAAAAAATTGAATTGCATCAACATCCGAGTTCTTCACTCGTGAAAATCTCAACGCGTTATATGTTCCACGCGTGATCAATATGGATGGCGGCGGTGTTCCCTTACATTCCACGCGTGATGGCACCTCCATCACGGGGCGCCCCGTCCCCCCTTATGGGTGAACGACATCGTTGGTAGTATGGTATTGATGTTTACTTTTATGTTTTTTGACAAGCCAAACTGATAATGTCCAAACTCCTACCGTGTTGCATGGGGAAAAACAACAACAATCCCGTTGCGAAGCACGGGGGAAAATCTAGTTATATATATATTGTTGACGAGGGTTGATAAATAGTAACTTTATATTCATATTAATATATAGTTTTTTATTATTTTATTATTTAATATATTATAATAGTATTATTATATTTACTTTTAATAACATATTTTTAATTTTTTTTCTTTTTTTTAACTATATATTTTCTCCACCATTTTTAATAATTTTTTTTCTTTTTGTAATCATATATTAATTTATCGATTAATTTGATACTTTATTAATAATTTACGTTATAACTTTTTTCTAAAAACTTAAGTACGCGGTTGTGCTTAATTTTTTCCCTGACATTCTCTTATAAGTTTTGTTAAAAATGAAGTTGTACTCAAAATAAAGTATTTATTTGGTATCATAAAACTGTACGATAATAAACTAAATCGTTCTAATGGTTTGTCTTTCTAAACAACATGCTTTATTTTCAAATCACGTTTGTTTTACATTATCATTTACTCAGTTTCGCCACAACGCTCAACGTAAAAAAACTAGTTACTTTTGAAATATATAGTTAAACTTTATTTAGTTTAAGTTTTCTTTACTATATCTGAACCAACTTTGGCCAAACAACATCTGGTATTGATATTATCGACATCAGTATTTGTTTTTGTAGTTTTTAATCGGTATGAAATATCCGTCGATATCATTTTGAACATATTACAACTCAAATTTTAGGTTTTCTTTTTCAGTTATTATAAAGAATGTCAGAATCATAACAGTGTGGGGCCTTATTCGGAAAAATAACTAACCACAAGAAGAAAAAAAACATTTTTAAGCTATTGGAGAAAAATGATCCTTTTAACCAAACCGTTAAAAACAAAAACGAAGTTTACTCTATATTTTATAATTTATAATATCAAAGAACTCATTTAACTTTTTTTCTTAAATATATATTCAATAGAAAACTAAAATATTACATATTCTACTATATGTTAGAGAACAAAGTCGGTGGATTTTACGCCACCGACGACACCCCAACTTTCAAACTTTGTCACCACCACCCTCTTTTACTTTGAATTTCCACAACAACACCATCACCTTTCAAACTTGGCCAGTACCACCCTTTTGCGTTGCTTTTCCATCATCATCATCACTTAGTTTTTACACATTTACACCACCACCCCTCTACTTTTACATTTCCACCACCACTCTCTCATCTTTTACATATTTCCGCCACCACCCTTATACTTTTACACTTTTCCGTTTTTAGACTTTGCGTGTTTATGCTTTGCTCTATTACTTCATTTTATACCCGCTTAACTTTAAAAAACTGCAAGTGTAAGTTTGTAACCCTAGACTACTACTCCTACTTTTGGAAATGTCATCGCATTGTGTTTTACAAAATGTCTTAGACATTGTATTTTTACACTTCGTGTGTACCTTTGTGTTTTACACTTTTTTCTGTAATTCTCTTTTATAATTCTTTTTTTAAAATTGTCTTTTACACATTATGTTTTACAAATAGTGTGTTGTCTTAATACACATTTCCACCTGCCGTGCGTCACCGCAACGCGCGACGAGTAAATTACTAATTAAATAGAAAACTAAAATATTACTAATCAGATTCTTCTAATACTATCTATTGTGAATTAAAAAAACGGTGTTAATAAGGAATCAACGGGCATTTCGAGATATATTACTTAAAATAACCTACACAATACGCCTAATCGTAGGGCTGTTCATGAGCCAAGTCGAGTCGAGCTAGGGCAAGCTCGGGCTCGGCTTGATTATAAACCGAGTTGGCTCGGCTCGGATTTGAAATCGAGCTGAAAATCTAAGCTAGGGCTCGGCTTGGTTTTAAACCGAGCTAGCTCGGTTCGGCTTGGTTTGGCTCGATTTTAAAAAAAAATTAATACATAACTCTTAAAATTCAGTATTCTAAAATATTATTCAATACTTCAAAAGAAAATATTCAAAATAAGTTCAACCTAATACATTACAAGCGAAAATAACGTTTAACAACGCAAAATAATTTTATATTTCAAGTAAATACAATATTTGTTCGTTAGCACGACAATCAACCTTTAAATATGTTATAGATATCAAACTACAAGACTAAATACATGTAAATAATAATCACCTTTTTTTTAATATATTACATGTATATAAAAATAAAATATATATATGTAAAATAATTCGAGCTAAGCCGAGCTGAGCTACCAAGCGAGCCAAACCGAGCCAGTTTGACTTGTCACGAGCCGAGCCGAGCTGGCTCGTCTCACTTTCAAACCGAGCCGTATCAAGCAAGCTTTTTCCGAGCTAAAAAAAAGAGAGAGAGCTTCGAGCAAACTCTAAACCGCGAGCTTTGCTTTTTGACAACGCTATCTAATCGATTGAAGTTGATACAAAATTCTACGTCTAGTTTCCATAGCAAGGAAACAAACAGATAAAAAGTAAACTTAACAATTAAAAAACTTAACCTAACACCCTTCAATTCCAAAGTTTGATAAAACCAAAATCTTGCATATATATTTATTGCAACACACTTTCCCCCTTTCACTTGTAAACCCTAGCAGAGCTCTCTGTCTCCTCTGATCTTTCATCAATAAATTCACCAAGGTTTTGCTCCATATTTGTCTAATTAATCAGTCAACTTAATCGATTTTCAGTTTTGTTATCCTAATTTCATCAATTTGTATGTTTTTTCAGATATTTGTCCAACTTTTTGTGGTTCGATCGAAGAAGTTTGAAGCTTTTAAGGATTATTATCAGGTATATAACAAGTTCTTAAGAGTTATCTTCTTTCGAATAGATAATTTTTGTTGTTTAATCATATGCATGTGTACAAGAGGTGTTTGATGAGTTTGTGTTCTTATTCACGTGTTTTTTTAAACTGATTTTTATAAAATTGTTATTGATTTTAGTTTTGCTGATACTGAAAGCAAAATTAGATTTTTTTTTTGTTTTCTTTGGGTTTTTGAACAGTTTTTGTCTGATTTTTGTTTATTTTTTTAATTCATTTTTACTAATTTTTTTGTTGTTCCCCTGCATGCAATCCATTGTATTTTGCTCTTCATGTCTGTTTTTTTTGTTATTATTATAATTATTTTTTATTTTTTTTTTTAAGTTTCGAAGCTGAATCTTGAAGTAACAGAAGAACTCATACTGTAGAACAAGTTAAAGAGTGTGAAATAAGTGACTTTAGTTAGGTTTAATTACTACTTGTTATTTGTTAATGTTTTTTTGGTAAGGATGCTTGCCTACTAAATTTGAGAATGTTACATACTTGAATGAGTGTTATTATAACTATGAAGGTTGATCTATTTTTTTGTGCTAGTCACATCTGCTTCTGGACATATGAAATTCACGATCCGTATTATTTTTCTCATTTCTGCTGTTGTTTTATTGTGTACTTAGACGAAAACATGCCCACAACATGTTCTTTGCAAACAAGTATTTGCTTCATAGTATTTTTTACGGTTGGTTTATATATTGTACGTGAAGTATAACATCATTTAACAAAGATTCTCAATCTTGAAAGTTTATAAATCTGAATACGCTTTTTGAACACTTGTGTCGGAAATTCATTGCTCACTCGAGGAACTACTGAGTAATGTCAAATGACCTAATTTCACTGTCTGGATTTTCTGGAAATTACCAAGCAACTTAATGCATATAACATTTAGTTCCAGTATATTCATGTTGGTATTCATGGTGCATGAGGTTTTATTTAGCTTTATTTGTGTTGGCATGCGTGTTTTTATATATACTACTAATTGGAGTATCTGCGGTTGTATGTAATAGTGATCGTAAATTGTTAGGAAGCCTGTGAATATGGATCAACAAGATCACGGGCAGGCACCAAATATGGGAGCAGTTGGCGGCTCAGCTCAGATGCCATACGGATACCCACCACAAAATCAAATGATGGGGCCCGGCCCGCCAGCAGGTCAATCCGCACAGTCTGTCGGTCATCCTTCACCTCCAGCTCAGCTCGCACAACAGCAACTCGCCTACCAGCACATCCATCAGCAACAGCAGCAGCAACTGCATCAACAGCTTCAAAACTTCTGGGCAAATCAATACCAAGAAATCGAACAAACAACCGATTTTAAAAACCACAGTCTACCATTAGCCAGGATCAAGAAAATCATGAAGGCTGATGAGGATGTAAGGATGATATCAGCTGAAGCCCCGGTCATATTCGCACGCGCGTGTGAAATGTTTATCCTTGAGTTGACTCTAAGGTCTTGGAACCACACTGAAGAGAACAAAAGGAGGACGCTTCAGAAAAACGATATTGCGGCTGCGATCACAAGGACTGATATCTTTGACTTTTTGGTTGATATAGTACCACGAGAGGATTTAAAGGATGAGGTGCTTGCGTCGACAATACCGAGAGGTGGGCCGGTTGGGGCTCCAACTGAGGGTCTTCCTTATTACTATATGCCTCCGGCACATCCTCCTCCACAGGTGGGTGGTTCGGGTATGTATATGGGTAAGCCTGTGGATCCTCAAGCCCACCTTTATGGGCAGCAGACTAGTGCGTATATGGCTCAGCCTCTTTGGCCACAACAGCAACAAGATCCACAGGGAGACGCGTAAACCAAGGATAGGTTACTGGTGAGGTCAGTTCATTTATATTGCTAACTCTTTTAACTTTGAAATCACTAATATTTCTTCGGTGAGAGTGCGATTATTGTTATTTTTTTTTTCCTTTGGGCTATCACCCCAGGCCCCCACGACTGCTAGCTAAACATGTTGTGTTCATGGGTTGGCTGTTTTGATCTGATACCGACCCGAAATTGTGCCGCTTAAATA
Source organism: Helianthus annuus (assembly GCF_002127325.2). Classification (NCBI taxonomy): domain Eukaryota; kingdom Viridiplantae; phylum Streptophyta; class Magnoliopsida; order Asterales; family Asteraceae; genus Helianthus; species Helianthus annuus. Next base: position 58,822,667 of record NC_035441.2, on the reverse strand, counting down.
AACCTGAACAGTGAACACGACTAGTTTAACCCGAAAGAAGATATACTTATGTTTTTTTTTGCATAGATATTACTTCAAAATCCTAAATTTACATTTTTTTAAAACTTTTTTGAAGCAGTTATGTTTAAATAATGGCACTTTCTTATCCAAATAGTTAAAGTTTTTACATTAAACTCAGTCTGAACTATGCTCATTTATTTTATTTTTTCACTCTCTAGTTTTGGGTCTTTTTGGTAAATTATTCCTTTTTTTACTAGAGTCCTTCAAAGAGGTAACTTTTAAGAATGTTATGGTTCGGGCTGACCCGGAAACACTTTTTGGTATATATTCCTTTATACATTTTTATAAATGATAATTGTGTTAAATATCAATGCATAAACTATATTGCTCCAAATCCACATTTCTGTTTTAGTTTGTTCCAAAATAAGTATCTACTTTAGAAAATGGATAGTTGTAGTTTTTAACTTTCCCATTTTGCTCTTACCATTAATATTTTAAGTAGGGGTGTGCAAAAAGCCGAATTAACGGAACCATAACCGAATTAACCGACAAAACCGAACCGAAAAAACCGAACCAAATAAAAACCGGTGGGTCGGTTAATGTTTTTTTTGAAAACCGAAAGTAGCGGGTCGGTTATGGTTATCATTTTTTCCATACCCACCATAACCGAACCGATCCGACATGTAATAAATTTTTGTAGGATTTAGGACTTTTCACCATACTTTTAATATTTGCTGTTGTTTATTCAAGATTTTTAGTATTTATGGATTTTTCATATCGTTTTGTGGTTTTGGTTGGATGTTTATTTGAATTTTTGGAATGTATCATATCACTCTATTTCAAATATTTGATAATAATTGATATTAATATTATAGATTATATGTATTTTTTTAGTACTATTTAATATACTAATATATACAAATATGCAATAACAATTTATTCCATGTTAAAAAAATTAAGCTATTTTTAGCTAAGCTAAATACACGGTTAATCACCCATAACCGACCCGCAATAACCATAACCACCATAACCGATCGGTTATGGTTATCCATTAACCGACGTCGCGGTTATGGTTATGGTTTTAGGTCAAATTAGTTGTATACATCTTAAGTAGTGATTTTGTTTTTTAATGGTTTTTGCAGAAGCTTTTGGTGATACTTGAAGTTTCATAAGATCATTGTACCATGGTTGGAAGACAATGGGCTTTTGGGTTGAACTTGTAGTGTGTTGTGTGTTCAGTTTCCTTAAATTAATCTAGGGTTATAAAAAAGGCCATTTTTAACTGGCTTGGATTGAGCATCACTTGTATGTACTTTGATGAAACAACCTCTTTATGCACTTGTATATTTGTGATGCTTGAACTTCAAAAGCTCACTTCATGCCTCTAATACTTAGGCATGTGATTTCCAGTTCAATTTGTGTTCTGTTTTATTTTTAAACAGGTCAAAGGGGTAAAATATCAATACCCAAAAACAGGGCTTTGGATGTGACAACCCTTCGGTATGGAATCGATTATGTGGATGTTAAGTCTGTTGTTACGTTGATTCTAGTTAACAACCGATTATATGAACACACTTAGGCTTACGTTTTTGGGTAGAGGTAGAGGTAACTGTCTACATCTTACCCTCCTTAGACCCTATCTTAACTTTGACATCGGTGGGATTTACCGTGTATGATGATGATGGCTTAGGCTTATGTTTGCAAACTTACATGCTGTGCGGAATGCAAAGACTTTGGGATTGAGCATCTATAGCGTGTTTCTTAGAGACTTATCCTTAGATTCTATATTATATAGAAAGAGTTCTTGAGACAAGAACGTAGCCAAGTGCAATGTGATAATCAGTGATGGGTGCAATGCTTGTCTATACGAACATAGTTTTAGAGATGTGCGACGTCTGTAACATGCAATGTTGCATACTTGAATGAGTCCCTTTTCTTTTGACGTTGAACACCAAGTACAAAAGAGGATGTGGGAGGACGCACATGTTTCGAATGACAAGTACATATGTTGTTGGTTTTGTCCGATGACATGACTTCAGACTTGGGATGTGTCAAGAGATACCTCTGGTGTATACCTCATTATGCTAGCATATCTTGTTAGAGATGTGCACAATTTCCATATACCCTTAATGAGCCCTCATTTAGTAAGGTCTTACATAATGTTTTATACCAACTTAAATACATCATTCTGTTATGGTTATTTTTATCTATATTTATATTTCGATACAAGTTTTTATCACATACCAAGGTCTATTTGTCTATTATACTCCGTATTTAGTATAGTAAACTGAATACGACTTAGTTTTTCATAAAACTTGTATCAAAATGTAAATAAAAACACACACATTGTAACTTCAAATAAAATACGATATTAAAAGTAAAAAATAAAAAAAAAATTAAGTTTAAATAAAAACCAGAAAAAATACAATTTTTTTTGTTTTTGTTGAGCTAGTCAAACAGCTCAACATTTACACAGAGGTGCACAGAAAAACTTAGTTTCCCGACCCGCTTCTCCGGAACTGGTTCCTACTTTACCCGATACCCGCGGGTGCAGTCCAGTTCAAAACCCGGGCTAAGAAAAAGGAATCGTACCAGAACCATATGACTCGGTTTCACCTCTACCAATTGAAAACCCAAACCCGAGCCTACCAAAACCAAAAAAAAACCTCAGGCCAAACTGGTCAAAAAACTGAATGCAACCAAAATCAATTCCTAACCCTATCCAGTTCTTGACTTTGTTGACCAAACCCCAACTCAATTCCAGGTTGTAACCCCCCCCCCCCCCCCCCCCCCAACAGCTTCTTGTGCATCTCTATTTACACACCCTCCCTCCCTCTAAACAAACTACCTAAACATGAAGGGTATTATTGTAAAGGGTTATTATTGTAAAACTGTAAAAAGGTTGAGGAATATTTGTTTTGTTTCCAAAAAAAAAAGCCCTATTTCTCAAGCCGCAACCAGTGCGTACGAACAGTGAACAGCGACCGGAAGCATGAAGGAGGCGGCGAAAAACGGACTGAGGTCCGGTCTGGTAGTGATCGGAGCGCTAGCATTCGGCTATCTCACTCTACAGCTCGGATTTAAACCCTATCTAGAGAAAGCACAGCAATACAACTCCGCCACCGGCACCACCGACAGTAACGGCAACGATCTCAATCGCCAAATGGACCAACACGATCAGTACGATCAGGTGACCGTAAACGATGTCGTTTTAGACGACGGTTCTGGATCTTAAGATAGAACTTATTGTTGTCCTGTTTGTACATTTTGTTTCAATTAACTTTTATGCATTTTGAATCTCGTATTTTGTGATTTGATATCTGATATTAAGTTAGAACAATTTGAGGAAGAAACAATTAGGGTTTATGTTTTGCTCTTGATAATGAAAGCCGTCATGTTTAAGAACTCCTCTGTTTCTGTTTGAAGCTGGTTTGGAACAGGTTAACCTCACCTTTTATAAAAACCCAACCTGTTTCAAAAATTTTCGCCTCATTCTTTTCTTATCCAACTCTAAACTATACAAATTTTATAAAAAAATGCATCTACACAATCGCACTTTCAATCCGAACAACCCGTATGGTGTAGGCGAAATACCGAACACTACTTCGCGTTAATCGTCTCAATCAAATCAACCCCGTTATCTCGATCCGAACATATTGGCGTACGACTAACTTCTTGTGAACCTACCTTTTATGTTTCTGCCACAAATGCAAGATCAACAACAACCGCTCTCTCATCTATCCCAAACGCCTCTGCACCCGATCCGTACCCGAAACTCATTTTTTTATTTATTAGTTTTGGTTTATTTTTTTTAACTTCAATTTTTATATTATATATATTTTTTTTAAATTATGTAATCTTTATTTATTTATTATATTAGTATTAATGTTTTCTTTAACTTTTAATAGATTTTTTAAATATAAAATAATAATTAAAAATTTGTGTCATGTGTCGAATAATGTTCACCCTTTCACGTCCTGTCCCACTATAATGTTCACCCTTTCACGTCCGGTCCCACTCCTCCCTTTTTTTCACTATGCCACTTTTCTGACGTATAATGACGTGACATCCACATGTCACGTAACCTCCCTCTTAAAAGCTCCCCACTCCGTTAACTCTTAACCCAAACTTCTCAAAGTCAAAATTTCCAAATATCTTACTCTTGAATTTACTCAATGTATTGTAATTACACAAAATAGTTGCGCGGCGTATACTTTACATAGATACACATTATAGTGTACTTCAACAAATTCACATCCTATACATAATGATGTACACATATTTGCATTTGTATTTTTTCCACTTCCCAACCAAAGGGGTTACGGCGTTAGAGCATAGTGGTATCAAGGTGTTTAGTAAAAATGTTTATCTTCAAGTGGTTGATGGTTTTAGTGTAGTGAACATTGATTTTGATTTAGTAGTAGTTTTGTTGGCCAAAATTGGTAATCAAAGATTGAAAACAAAATCAATAATCAAAGAAATTTACAATTTTGGATTGGGGCTCATCATCATTCATCGTTTACAATGGGCCGACTTTATACCGATTTGATGAAATCAACGGGTGGATTGGCAATCGACACACCTTAGATATTTTGCTCTTGCTTACTGTTTTTTCTTGCTTTGACTGAAATTGATCTTTCTTGCTATTTGAACGTCATCGATCTTGCTACTTGCTCCTAATATTTGAATCACCATGATTTAATCTTGTTGGCTGCTTTTGTTATTTGAATCACGATGATTCGAACTTGTTACTTGCTCTTGTTATTTTCCAGTCAAACCACACAAGTCTTGCTCTTGTTTTGATTGTACCACACAGGTCTTGATTGTACCATACAAGTCTTGAAAGTCTTGCTTGTACCACACAAGTCTTGTTTGTTGCTCTTTTCGTATGAACACGGGTCTGGTTTCCTTGGTATTTGCTCTACAAACCACACACGGGTTAGCTGTGATTTAGTTTTTGACTTGCTCACTTTTGTTGTTTCTTACTCTACTTGTTTTGTATTTTCCTTATTCTAAGGTATAACTTTGTCTCCTTGATAGAAAATGTACAAAACAAGATTCTGATCATTCTACTTTCCCCTGTAAACGATTATGGGATATAAATTGCTATTCTCTAATTATATTTCTATGTAGTAATTGGAAATTGAAAGAAATACTTACTTTAATGGCGATTACTCCTTATAACTTAATGGTTTCAAATTGCAACTATCCCACCAATCGATATTCCATTTTCTTCCAATCAATCACTTCCAGTTGCAAATATATATATATATATATATATATATATATATATATATATAGGGGAGAGTTCATTGGGGAACACCAAAAAAATGGGGAACTGGGGAACAGGGGCATTTTTGTCCAAACCATATTTCATTAAGTGCAGGTGTTTAAAAACATAATTCCATCCTCAGTTGCAAACCCTAGCTCCACTGAACTACCACCACAACTGCAACCACCACCCAAATCGGAACCCTAGCTCATCTACCGTCGATAGAAATCAACACCGTCACACTCTTCATCTGCCACCGTCGATCCAGCGGAACATTTTCAGAGTGGAATCAAGATAACTTAGGGTTTGAAAGTGAACTCATGTTGTGCTACTTTACGGATCTGGATCTCCGAAGTAGGTTCCGAGTCAACAAAATTGAAATGCTTCTGAATGATTTGTGCAATCCGAACCACCGCCTGGTTATACATGGTTCTAATACACACACGCATACTGAAGATCAACCTCTTTCGGTTTTTTCGTTTCGTTCGTTCCATTCCTCCGGCCGACCAACCACCGGTAAAATGCCTCACTCTTTCTCTCTCTCTCTCTTCTTTCTCTCACTAGGTATGTATAACTGTTTGTATTTGTATATGTAGTGCGTGATTGACGTATGTATTGATTAATTTGTGTGTTGGTTTAGTCTGTAGTGTGTGATTGTCGTATGTATTTATCGATTTGTGTGTTGGTTTAGTCTGTAGTGTGTGATTGCCGTCGAAACAAGATTCGTTTGATCTGGCTTGTAAAAATAATGAGGTATTGTTATGTTTTAACTTTGAAGCCCTAAAATGTTTACAGATTTGTTGTTTATGGATTATCTATATTGTATTTGTCTATGCTTAGGTTTATATATAATTGTCATTGACATAATTTTAGTGGTTATTGATCCAAATAGAACACTAGCAGTTTCTACTGTTAGTAATTTTACTTGTTTCCACATTCATGTTTCAAAAATTATTAGGTTTTGATTTTGTTCTACTGTAAACTTAAAATTTAACATGTTAAATTTCATTTAAGATGCTAAATACGATATTTATCTACTTAGGTTATATACAACAATCGGAAGCTTTGATTGTTTATCTGGTGTGCACCATCGGGTAAAGGCAACTCAGTGGATTTTTGGAACAAGCTTTGGATTAAGGGTGTTTGTCTAAAAATCGTTTTCCTAGCCTTTTCAGTATTAGTTGGTATAAAAAGGTTATGGTGATGGAGTGTTACAAAAGGGTGGGGTAGGCTTAATTTGGGATTTGGGCTAGAAAAGGGCGTCTACAAATACTGAAAAATCGGAATTTAATTAGTTGTTGGAGGTTCTTGCTCTGTTGGATATTCAAAGAAGAACGATGTCTGGTGGTGGAAGTCGGGTGAAATGGTTGTCGATTTCCCTGTTAAACAGGTGAGGAAGGATCTGAACGATAGCATGTATCCAGTGGTGAAGGGTCATCAGTTCAAATGGAGCTCGATGGCAGAGCTGAAAGTCATTTTTTGTCTGGAGGGCTGCTGTAGACTGGATTGCTACGGCAGATTCTTTGGTGGCTCGGGGGTTATGGTCGAGGAAGGGAGGTGTCCGAGATGTGGGGCTTTTCTTTGGATAATTGGAGCGAATTTAGGGGGCTGGAGTTCGGCTACATGGTTTCTGTCCTTTTATATTTCTTGGTGTTGGTCATGTGTTATTATTTTCTGTTATACTTTTGCTTAGCAGCTAGCTAAGCTTTTGGTGTAATAAAATTGTTCTCGTTTGCTGTAAAAAAAAAGAGATAGATCGATTTCAAACTTTTCATGTTTTCAGCAAATAAACAAGTTATTAGCTAATTGTTGTTGATTTTATTTTGTGATGGTGTGATTTAGAATGTTTTGTGATATGTTTTGTTTGTAGTTTTTCTTGTATACAAATGACATGCATACATGTCTATGAATTGTTCTTGAGCCCATTGCTCTGGTTTTGTTGCATTCTTACCACGAGCAACACTGCCATTTATATATTCATTTATTAGTCCATACTTAGGAATCTTGTTCTATTAGCCTCTGTTTCAGGTTTTCAACATAAAATAGCTTTTAATTTGCTTATAAAACTATAAAAGAAAGGCCTATATGGGTTCTGTGGTCTAAAATTGCTTAATTTTTTTGTGACAACGCTAGCTTTAATGGCTTCTGTTGGATGATGTGTTGACTTGTTCAAAAATTAAGACTCTTATTGAAGATGGTAGTGCTCCAGTTCATTTGTTAGAATCAGGTGGAATCTTGAATTCATAGATGAGATATTAATGAAATTGTTAGCCAAAATAGACATTTAGTCGGGTTAAATGGAATCTTGAATTCCAGTTATGTCTGGTCTAGAAAACCAAACACAAGCTTAGTTTATCGGCCCGAAATGTTAAGCGTTGTAAAACTGTATGTAAACAATCTCCCATTATTTGGAGCTCAGTTTGAAAGAATACTTAGCTTCTGGTTAAGAGCAACAGGTGTTGGCTATAGAGGCAGCCAACTTTAATGTGTCATGGCTTCGAGCTCACTTGAACATCATCCGCAAAAGGAAGGAGGCCAGCAAGAAGTGCAGTTTGCTTATGGAAACGAAAGTAAACACCGTTTTGGTTAAGAAGGCTGCTCAAGTGGATCTTTGAGAGAGATGTGTGGAGTTCATGGCTACGTAAGAATGGTTTGAAGAGGCTAAAAGATGTGTGACAGTATTCCATCTTGTTGAAAAGAATCCAAATGACAATATCTTGGAATCTAAAGGTAGTATAGACGCATGGGCAATTATTACTAAATTGCCCTGAAACACCTTATATTTTGTCGAACGGGGCGCGGCCTTTTTTCGAAAGACGAGGATTTGATTTTGTTTGTATATTAATAGTCAAAAACTCGCGAAGGTGTAGACTACACTACGCAAGAAAAACAGGTTTCCCTGCAAGTATGTTTTGATAATCATTTCCAATCTGTGCATTGCATGTTTTAACTATTCTGTAGGTTTCTTTACTCATCAATTTTTTACTTTTGAAGAATGTTTTTGAATGTGTATCCCCTAAAGGGGTGGCTCAAGTGGGGCTATTCCGAATGGTTTTATCTACTTACTGCAGAGAATTACTGCATGAATGGGGCTAAACGATGTAGAATATCACTGCATGATTTCGTCACTAATAAAACTTAATGAGCTTAAAGAAGTTGAAGATCTATACACCGAATGGGAATCCATTTCGTAATTGGAGATTCACGGCTCCCGAATTTGATCCTTGCAGCGTATATCAACAAAAACAATATCAAAATGGCGGAAGTGTTTTTTGAAAAATGGGTTGTCGGGAAAGGAATCGTTCCAAGTTACACTTCATTTAAATAAAAAAAAACAAATTCTTAACATGTTAAATATTTTTTAACATAAAAAATATTTTCTTAACATGTTAAATATATTTTATTGGCTTATTTTTAAAAACTAATTGTTTTAGATTAATTTGAAATATAATTTTGTTTTCCAACTTTATGTGTTGTATCTAATATAAGCACAACGAATTATTTGATTGATTTTTTTAATTATTATCAATCGCAAGGCACGTCTTGTGTCACCATGGTTTCCTAGATCACGAGTGATCTGGGTGAGATCGGAGATACATCACCTCGTAGACGGTTAGGAGCTTTCCCGACAATATACCATTGCGAATGTTTATGACACGTTAAATAATGTAAAAAGACTAAAAATTTGTTTATAAATAAAAAAATTAATTCTTAACATGTTAAATATATGTTATTGGTTTATTTAAAAATAATAATTGTTTCATATTAATATGAAATATAATTTGATTTTTCAGCTTTATGTGTTGTATCTGATATGAGCACAACGAATTATAGATTGAATATTTTAATTTTTATTAATCGCAAGGTACGTCTTGTGTCACCGTGGTTTTTCTAGATCACAAATGATCCAGGTGAGATCGGAGATATATCACCTCGTAGAAGGTTAGGAGCTTTCCTGACAATATACCATTGCGAATATTTATGACAAGTTAAAAAATTTAAAAAGACTAAACATTTGTTTATAGATAAAAAAACAAATTCTTAACATGTTAAATATTTTTTTAATAAAATAAAATATTTTCTTAACATGTTAAATATATTTTATTGGTTTATTTAAAAAAATGTTTCAAATTAATATGAAATATAATTTGATTTTTTCAACTTTATGTGTTGTATCTCATACAAGCACAACGAATTATATTGATTAATTACTATTAATCCCAAGGTACGTCTTGTGTCACCATGGTTCCTAGATCACAAGTGATTCGGGCGAGATCGGAGATACATCACCTCGTAGAAGGTTAGAAGCTTTCCTGACAATATACCATTGAGAATATTTATCACACGTTAAATAATATTAAAAGACTAAATATTTGTTTATAAATAAAAAAATAAATTCTTAACATGTTAAATATTTTTTAAACATAATAAAATATTTTCTTAACATGTTAAATATATTTTATTGGTTTATTTAAAAAAATAACTGTCTTAAATTAATATGAAATATAATTTGATTTTTCAACTTTACGTGTTGTATCTCATATAAGCACAACAAATTATATTGATTGATTATCTTAATTTTTATTAATCACAAGGTATGCCATGTGTCACCATGGTGTCCTAGATCACAAATTATCCAGGTGAGATCGTAGATAAATCACCTCGTAGAAGGTTAGGAGCTTTCCCGACAATATACCATTGCGAATATTTATGACACGTTAAATAATATAAAAAGACTAAACATTTGGTTATAAATAAAAAAATAAATTCTTAACATGTTAAATATATGTTATTGGTTTATTTAAAACTAATAATTGTTTAAGATTAATATGAAATATATTTTCATTTTTCAACTTTATATATTGTATCTGATATAAGCACAACAAATTATAGATTGATTATTTTAATTTTGTTAATCGCAAGGTACGCCTTGTGTCACCATGGTTTTTTATTAGATCACAAATGATTCGGGTTTGATCGGAGATAAATCATCTCGTAGAAGGTTAGAAGCTTTCCTGACAATATACCATTACGAATATTTATGACACGTTAAATAAATTAAAAAGACTAAACATTTATTTATAAATAAAAAACAAATTCTTAACATGTTAAATATTTTTTTAATATCATAAAATATTTTCTTGACATGTTAAATATATTTTTTTGTTTATTTAAAAAAAATGTTTCAAATTAATATGAAATATAATTTGATTTTTCAACTTTATGTGTTGTATATCATATAAGCTCAACGAATTAAATTGATTAATTATTACTAATCGCAAGGTATGTGTTGTGTCATCATGGTTCCTAGATCACGAGTGATCCGGGTAAGATCGGAGATATATCACCTCGGAGAAGGTTAGAAGCTTTCCCCACAATATACCATTGAGAATATTTATGACACGATAAATAATATAAAAAGACTAAATATTTGTTTATAAATAAAAAAAATAAATTCTTAACATGTTAAATAATTTTTAACATAATAAAATATTTTCTTAACATGAGCACAACGAATTATAGATTGATTATTTTAACTTTTATTAATCGCAAGGTACGTCTTGTGTCACCATGGTTTTTTTTAGATCATAAATGATCCGGGTGAGATCAGAGATAAATCACCTCGTAGAAGGTTAGAAGCTTTCCTGACAATAAAAAAACAAATTCTTAACATGTTAAATATTTTTTTAATATCATAAAATATTTTCTTAACATGTTAAATATATTTTATTGATTTATTTAAAAATAAATGTTTCAGATTAATATGAAATATAATTTGATTTTACAACTTTATGTGTTGTATCTCATATATGCTCAACGAATTATATTGATTAATATGAAATATACCATTGCGAATATTTATGACACTTTAAATAATTTAAAAAGACTAAACATTTATTTACAAATAAAAAACATATTCTTAACATGTTAAATATTTTTTTAATATCATAAAGTATTTTCTTAACATGTTAAATATATTTTATTTGTTTATTTAAAAAAAATTGTTTCTGATTAATATGAAATATAATTTGATTTTTCAACTTTATGTGTTGTATCTCATATAAGCACAACGAATTATATTGATTAATTATTATTAATCGCAAAGTAAGTATTGTGTCACCATGGTTCCTGGATCACGAGTGATCCGGGTTAGATCGGAGATACATCACCTCGTAGAAGGTTAGAAGCTTTCCCGACAATATACCATTGAGAATATTTATGACACGTTAAATAATATAAAAAGACTAAATATTTGTTTATAAATAAAAAAAATTCTTAACATGTTAAATATTTTTTAACATAATAAAATATTTTCTTACCATGTTAAATATATTTTATTGGTTTATTTAAAAATAATAAATGTTTCAGATTAATATGAAATATAATTTGATATGTGTTGTATCTAATATGAGCACAACGAATTATAGGTTGATTATTTAAATTTGTATATTGATTTATTTAAAAATAATAATTGTTTCAGATTAATATGTGTTGTAAATAAAAAAATAATAATTTTCACATATATTATTTCGTCAAATAAAGTTGAATAGAAACTAATTTGATCAATGCAAACTCTCATTATACAAAACTTATTTTCACATGTTTGGTAAAATAAAGTCGAATCGAGTTTAGTTGATCAATGTAAACAATCATTTAACATGTTAATTTTTTTAACATTTTGAGCCCGCATAGACTTTAAACATAACTTTAATTTAATATTTCGAACTCTAATTCGAAATTCATTATTTAATTTGGTCAAATAAAGTTGACTCGAACCTAGTTGATTAACGCAAACTCTCATTTAACATGTTAAAATTCATTACACAAAATTTATTTTAATATGTTTGGCCAAATAAAGTCAAATCGAGCTTAATTGATCAATGCAAACAATTATTTAACATGTTAAATTTATTTATTTTAACATTTTGAGCCCGCATAGACTACAAACAAAACTTTATTTTAATATTTCAAACTCTAATATGAAGTTCAATATATATTTTGGTCAAATAAAGTTGAATCGCATCTAGTTGACCAATGCAAACTCTCTTTAAACATGATAAAGTTTATCATACAAAACTTGTCTTAACATGTTTGGTAAAATAAAATCGAATTTACTTGATAAATGCAACACTCGTTTAACATGTTAAATTAATTTTTTAAACAATTTGAGTCCGCGTAGACTTCAAACAAAACTTTAATTAAATATTTCAAACTCTAACCCGAAATTCAATATATAATTTGGTCAAATAAAGTTGACTTGAACCTAGTTGATTAATGCAAACTCTCATTTAACATGTTAAAATTTATTATACAAAATTTAGTTTAATATGTTTGGTCAAATAAAGTCAAATCGAGCTTAATTGATCAATGCAAACAATTATTTAACATGTTAAATTTATTTATTTTGACATTTTGACCCCGCATAGACTACAAACAAAACTTTAATTTAATATTTAAGACTCTAATATGAATTCAATATATAAACTTTAATTTATATTTCGAACTATAATACGAAATTCAATATAGAACTTGGTCAAAACAAGTTGACACATACCTAGTTGATCAATGCAAACTCTCATTTAAGATGTTAAAGTTTATAGTCCGAAACTTATTTTAACATGTTTGGTCAAATAAAGTTAAAACGAACCTAGTTGATCAATGTTAACTCTCATTTAACATGTTGAAGTTTATCATACAAAACTTATTTTAACATGTTTGGTCAAACAAAGTCGAATCGAGTTTAGTTGATTGATGTAAACGCTCATTTAACATGTTAAATTTATTTATTTTAATATCTTGAGCCCATATAGACTCCACACAAAACTTTATTTTAATATTTTAAACTCTAATCCGAAATTAAGTAGGTCATTTCATCAAATAAAGTTGAAACAAACCTAGTTGATCAATGTTAACTCTCATTTAACATGTTAAATTTTATCGTACAAAACTTTTTTTCACATGTTTGGTGAAATAAAGTCGAATAGAGTTTAACTGGTCTTTGCAAACGCTCATTTAATATGCTAAATTTATTTATTTTAATATTTTGAGCCTATTGAGCCTATATTGACTCCACATAAAACTTTATTTTAATATTTTGAACTCTAATCCGAAATTCGATATATAATTTGGTAAGCAAAGTTGAATCGAATCTAGTTGATCAATGCAAACTATTATTTAACATGTCAAATTTATCTATATTTATCTAACATCACAATTCTTGCTTTATTAACCCTAGAAACTTTTCACAACTAATCCGAATCGAATATTATATATGCAAACTTCACATGATTCAGATCAGATTATAATAACATAAGGTTTATACACAAATAAAAACATAATACACATAATTACAAGAAGAAAACAATATTATAAATAGTTTTGTTGCCTTTAAAGCTGCATCTAACCAGCTGTGTCAATAAGAACAACGGCTGACCCGTTTGGGTAGCCTAATGAATTGCTTCCTTAGCAACGACTGCATGATCTTTCTCATAACCCTTTTCCAAAATAGGGATCTGCAAGCAAAACGTAATTTTAATTTAGCATCATAGTTACAAGGCATGACAATATCATGATCAAGAGGCCAATATCATACCTGGAGCCTATAAGCATGAGTACGCAGCTGCTCAACTGCTTCTGAATGGAATGTGTCACATGCAGCCATCATGACATTGACATCATGCTCCAGCAGCCACTACACTACGTGTACATGTTTGCATTCCTAATTAGTTTATCTTTTATGAACACATGAAGTATTGAAAGTGACTGGTGATCATGCCTTGGCAAGATTAGTAGACTTTCCTACTCCATTAACTCCCACAAAAACCACAACATATGGTTTATGTTGTTCTTTGGTAACATGAGCATCCCTCGTAATGTCAATATTGAGCGCCTCAATGATGGCTAAGAAACCAATCAAGAAAGATACCTCTTCTTGAAAATAGGAATTTTGAAAGTAACTGTCATGTTGAGTTTGAGCAGAAACTCAACCTCTACAAGTTTCTGCAAGATTTCGTCTGTGCTTTCTCGGCTAACTCTGCTTCTGTACCCTTGGTCACTACTCACTAGAAAGGAAACTGGATTACATTGCTGAGATAGTCCCGGGTGTAATCCACATTTTGACCCTATTCCTGAACCACCATTTCATATATTAACTCTAATGCAACTTTAGATGGACTTGATTCATGCACTAAGCATGGATGATAGAACCATGTGACAAAACCCCTTATTCTCAACCACAAGATTCTGCTAATGATTAAAAAAGATATTAGTCCATAAATAAATTAAAAACTGAAATAAGAAAGAACATTATGTGACCATGTTTCTTGAATGTCCCTCAACGACACTAGCAAAATAATTATCATATTCAAGAAGATGCGGTGTGATCTCATCCTATCATATTGGTTTAACTCGAGACATTTGGTCCCAAAAGTCAAAGCACAAGACAGACGTCTATGTACAAAACTATATGAGGTGCATATATATCTGTTTCACATATAAACCTTTCCTACATCCCATATATTGCTTTGCATATAAACCTCCTAAGACCCTAATTTTGATACAAAACTACATCAGTAACACCATTCCCTATCATATGATATACAACCTACTCTACATCAGTTCATAATAATTTAATGTGTAAAAGCAGCACACAAAAGCACAAAGTAAAGCCATACTTAAATCACAGAAATCGAACAGATAACATATGTTTAGGATCTTACGGTGGTGGTGGTGGTCGACCAGCAGCAGCGACGGCTGTTGTTGTTGTCGTCTGGGTGAAACGAGCGGAGTAGCAGGGCCGACGATGACGACGACGGGAATTCGAAGGTGGCGATGGTGTAAGGAACAGAGCAGCAGCAGCGATGATATGTTGTTGTGTGTGGCTTTTGAGGCTCAGTTCTTTCTAGTGAGTAAGTTTTCTGGTAAGCAGTCGGTTCTTTCTTCTTGCTTCTTCTTCTCCCTGAAAGCAAGGAAGTATAATATAAAGCTCAATAAATATATGAATCATTCTCATTGATCAATGAAGTGTTCAGAATCACAAAAGCAAATGAAGTACCTCTCAACATATCCTCAACTTCATCAGTTTTCGATTAAAAATCAACCAACGAATTAGCGTTTTGCTCACCCGCACATGTTTCCGGTTTTTGTGCATCAAAAGAACAATTGCAAAAATAATGAAAGATAATAAAATTCGTCACAAATCTATAAACGAGGTTCTTATATCTAAAAATCATGCGAATTTAAACATTTAACATGTATAATGATTGAAACACTTAACTGGTCGGTTTTAACATGTAAAACCATCAACAATTTAGTTAGTCCTTTTAAACAAACATCGATCAATATATATGCAGATATGTATAATCTCCATCAAAACTTCAGATTAAACAAACACTGATCAATATGTATGCAGACATGTACGTATCTATCCAGAGAAATGTTTCCGAAATGATATTCCTATAATCAATCATGCATCTATTTGAAAACTCAAACTAACGTTTCAATCTCCTTTAAAAATATAATTATTTAACATGTTAAACAAAAGTAAAACTAAAATAGATGCACAAGAGCAAATAATAATATACCTTAATCGAATATATATATATATATATATATATATATATATATATATATATATATTCGATTAAGATAAAAACATAAGTAAAACTAAAATATAATTATTGTATGTGTGTTTAAAATATTGTTTCATATGACAAATACTATAGAAAAAACAAATTAATAAACAAGTTAAACAAAAGTAAAACTAAAAGGTTGAAATCTAAATTCACATAAGAGCAAATAATATACCTGTATGTACGAGACTTTGTAAGTAGCTTGAATTGAACTTTCAAGGATCTGTTAGGTTCTTGAGTAACATTTAAAGCCACTGTAGTCTATGTTGAGAATAAAAATATCAATTAACATGTTAAAAATTCACTTCAGATCTAACAAGAATACTTCAGATCAATGAGCCACAACACGAATTTCACTTCAAAAAACTAATTAAAATCTAGATCATCGTCGGTGAATACCTGTATATCAACATATGAATGAATCTAATCACATAATCACACACTAAGAATAGAATTAACAGACCTGATCATCTTAAGCACGAACAATGGAAGAACGAACAAATCTGTTCATCTTTGAAACCGCTGGAACAGAATCGGAATCAAAAGTAACAGATCTGATCATCTCTTAAACCGCCGGAAGAATGTCGGAATCAGAATTAACAAATCTAAGCATCTTTCAAACAGCCGGAAGGAGATCGAGATCGAAATCAGAATTAACATCTCTAATCATCTCTGAAACCGCCGGAAAGAGATCGGAATTGGAAGCCGGAAGCAAAGAATCAGTGGGTGTCGTGTGGCAGAGGGTTGAGTTCTCCGGCGAACTACGCAATACTCTCCAGCGACCTAATTAAAACTTTTCATAAATTCTAAATATGCCCCTCCGTGTTTTTTAAACCTTACAAATCTAATCTAATCTTAACCATTGATTAACTTAATCCAAGGGTGTTCCCTGGTTCCCCACTTTTTTGGTGTTCCCCAATGAACCCCACACTATATATATATATATATATATGTATGTATATATATATATGGGAGTGTTCAAGCGAAAACTCCTTTTATTGTGAAAACTAAATAACAACCATTGATCTAATGAGAACAAAGGATGAGATTAAACAGTCGGGTGGATTAAAACAAAGGGACAAATTTTAAAGGGAAGGGTAATTTTGGAAAGTGTAAAAATTTTATAATCTTCAACATTCATTTACGCGATTTCAATAAACACATCCCCCCAAATTCTCTGTCTGTTTGGGGTTTTGGCATACATCCCCAAATCGTCCACATACAGATCTTCATCGCGAAATCGGACATATAATCGAACATTGAAGTCAAGTATGAACTCGTAACATCTCAATCCGTTTATCATCGTCGATTATTTGGCGTATTACACACACTTCAGATCGATTTACACACACTACGCAACGTTCATAACCAGATCCTCATATCGATTGATGAAGCATGTTATATACCGAATAAAAATACGTTAACAGTGTATTAGTTGTTTGTAATCGCATGAAACACGGTCACATTTCGTTGTTATACATGAAATCGAATTTCATAAACGTAATGTAGCAAATGAGTGTGTTTGTAATTCACATATGTAGTATGAATTTTCTCATGGATAATGTTGTGTACAGTGTAGTACACATGTGTGATAAGTGTAATTGCATCTCACTTGTTTGTTGATTGAAAAATGATATTAATAATTAATATTAGATGCGCAGATGATTGTATGTATCACGTTGCACATATGTAATAACAATATTCATAGTTCACTTATATAATATGTTTGTTAAATTTGTTGTTAAAGCTGAACATGAATGAATGTAATGTAATACACATGTGTGCTCCTATTTTAATGTATTACACATGATTAATATTGATGACTCAGAACATAATTGCTGTTTTGTTGTTAATGTATTGTAGCACATGTGTATTCCAAAATATATTGTATCACATATGAGAAATCAAAATAATTTTTTTCATTCATGTATTGTTGCACACGTGTACACCTTAATATACTGTATTACACATGAGTGATACTGCTCAAATCATAGTATATTTGTTTGTTGATGTACCGTTGCACGTGTGTATTCATGGATATAATGTATTACACATGAGTGATATTGATAACTTATAATATACTAGGTTAGAGCCCACATGTACACGCAATTTAACAAATAAAAGTTAACAAATAAAAGTGTTTCGAAGATCCTTCATGAATACCTTTAGTCACCTTAGTCATCGAAATGACCAATGTTTCCCTCACCTAAATCAAGAAGCCACTTTGCAAAAGAGTATAAAGCTTTTAACTGTAATTAATTGAGATAAAATATTAACATACATAAAGGAAAAGTTAAATAGATACCCATAACAATCTCTAAAATTGTCACCAAACATTGCATAAAAATAAATATGTTTAGAAACAAATATAATGTAGTGCCACTACTTTTTCGGTTTAGGAATCAAAATCTTTTCTTGTAATCAACATTCACATGCTATTTGGTTTCATGCTTGCAACTTTTGGTGGAAGATAGAGACGTTGAATCCTCAGATTCTTCCAGCTCGTCAATGTTATGTGTAAGATCACCAGGTGTGGTCTTGTAGTCTTTTCACTGGACTTAATTGAAGATATCGGCGTCGAGTTATATCATGTAAAGGAGACAAATTCCCGAAAAAGGTAAATATAAACTACTTTAATCACGTTTTAACACTAATAAGAAAATTATAACCTTCACTGCATGCTGTGATGATGAATCACTTAAACAAACATTCATTGATTCAAAATCTTCAACTTGTAATATTTATTTTTGTAAGTATGTTTCTCATATACATGTTTATTTTTGTTTACATTTGAAACACTTAGCTTAACTGAAAACCAATACACTTCTTCTCAAGTGCTACAAGCAAAGTTGCATCATTGCTTACTTTATGGATGGGATGTCCATCAACAATGTTATCCAAATTGAACTTTGCAATCTGAATTTTAAACGCAATTTTTTTTGTTGATGAATGCACTGAATTCAGCTGGAACCTTGTAAATCAATTCTTGATTCTTCTAAAACTTCTCCATCTTTAATAGCCAGAAAGGTAAAAAAAGTTCAAAACCGTATTCAGACCCTATAAAGTTGGTGCACTTGGTAACTGTAGTACCAGAATTCAAAAGTTATTTTATAATCCTTATCAAAATGCTTAAACTTTGCATTATTTTTTCAATTTGTGGCTTATAAGTTAAATAATATTCGTTTTCACGAAGATATTTCTCATGTCATTTAAGTACTTGTTCCACAATCGTCCCATGATTAGAACAAAACAGACGTAGTTATAAAGTTAGTAAATAAGGTTACTGAGAAACATCGTATCAGTTATAAATGTACATGTTCATCCATAATTGCCATCTCAATCGAAAGAGTCACAACTTGCCTTTTGGAATTTGGTCTTCTCCATAGCCTCAATATCCTTACCTTAGTTGTGTACCCACTTTTTTCCTGTCAAGATCTTTATATAAAGCAGATTTCCATGCCCCATTGAAGCAAGTTAAACAAAAAAAAAATAGTTTTGGGTAGTAGTACAAATTGAAGAGAATAAGTTTGAAAGACAACCTACTTGATTGTGTGGATGTAGGGTTAGTATGAATAAAATGCTGCTGAAAATATAGACCTCGAGCAAATCCTAAAGTTATGGAAAGTCTGATGGACCAGTCTAGATGAATCATGTGTGTGATCCGACCACTTCAAGAACCATCCACGACAACCGCGATTATAATGATCATGTGGATCTGCTAGTTCACATGCAAGGTGATTCCAAGACAAAAGTATAACTTTGCAATCAATTGCCAAGCATCATGAATAACGAATGTAGAATCTCAAGCATAAATTGACATAAATAAGTTACTTACATTAACAAAACAATCATGAAAATGAAGATGTAACATAGAAGCGCCTATGCGACGTTCTTGTGCCAATGCATCCTCCACCACACGTTTTGATGGCCGGGACAACTTGAGGGCACCCTAGATCATAATAACTTGATGACAAACCTGAGTTTGAAGATGTTGTAGCAATAAATTAAAGAAAAAAAACAAAAGGAAAAAAAAGTTTATGGTGTTCATCTTCTCCGTAATTGGCAACCAAAAGTGTTTTTGGTTCATCTTCTCCGTAACTGGCAACCAAAAGTGTTTTTGGTACAAATTCTTTGAGTTGTATTGCGTTGTTAAGTTCTTATGTTAGTATTTGTAAGAAACACAATTGTCAAGGATGATGAGTTTTAGAAATGTTCAAAGAAAAAGCCTATATATGTTTGCACTAAACAACGTAGGAGGCTTGTTTCATGATTCTAGAACTCATACCATAAGATTTGAGTTGCTCAATTTTCAAATTATATTTTAATATATTATGTTATTTGTGACATTTGTGCTTGTAATCATTGTGAACAATTCAGTTATCAATGAAATAAAGTTATTTGATCCCAATGTTTGTTTGTTTATGTTTGATGTTTTTCATGTTTTGACTTTTATTGAATTTTAAACTCTATATCGCTTTCTGGAGAGTTATACACAAACTAGTGCGTAAACGTAATCAGTTTAACGCGACAAATACTCCGGAACATCAATTTATGCTTAACATACCTTAAATAACCTTTACATAACTTAGAAATAAGTTTTGAAGGCTTTGGTATGGCAAAATCAAGTTAATTCGCTTACAGGGACTAAATTCGACAAACTACGAAAGTATGCCGATTTGAACTATAACGAACACTCTGGAACATGATCATAAGTTAAACACACCTTAAATATCCTTTACATAGCTTAGAAATAGGCTTTGAGGGGTTCGGTGTGCTAAAATAAACTTTATGCTCATTCAGGGACTAAAAGCGTCAAAAAATTGCATAAGTTTGCATTTTCGCGCATAACTTACGTTCCGAATACATCCGGACATCCAAAAATTTTATGTAAGCATTAAAATATTTTATTTTAGTGTTTGGCATGAGAAAAATCCATTCGTCGCGCAATTTGGATCGTTTTTCGCGCATATGCACATTCCGTCGTAATTAACCGAACATCACGATCATACGACCAAACGAACCGACATCTGGCATATTTTTGAGCATTTTTCATGTCCACAATGTTTAAGCATCATTTTAGGGCCTTAAAGTTGGCTTAACGGGCCTTAAACGTGTCGAAAATGGACTAAAACATGTGCAGGGACCTATTCTGCCAATTCTGTTTGAAACTGCAGAAGGGAGGCTAGGTGTGACGCGAGGGTACCTAGGCATCACGCGAGGCCCCCATCTGTGCAGAAAGTGGTTTCCAGCTATTTTCCAGCTATTTCCCACATTTGCACATGGTTTTGGGCAATTCTAGGGGCTATTTTGGGCTCCCATGGTTTTGTAAATCAATGGGCTTGATGTGTACGGCTTAGATCAAAGCTCAATCTCCGAGAAACGATCCTAACGGTTATTGATTCTCTATAAATACCCCTCACCCATTTCACTCATTTCCTCACATTTGATCTGATTCAAGTGTCACACCCTGACTTTTGCGGAAGCGTATGATGTGTGACTGGTTTAATATCATTGCATTCAATCGTAATAAACAACTATATGATCAAAACGATGTTCATCCATTCATAAAATTTAAGTATTACAAACATTGTTTATTCAAATTTTTAAAACACAACCTATGACTAGGTTACAAACCAACAAGAGTGGGTGACATCAAAACTTCTAGTTACGACACATGCGTCCAAGATCCAACCTGTTACCTGAAATACATGTAATTTTGGAAAACATCAACAGAAAGTTAAGCGAGTTCATGCGTCTAGTTTGTGTACTGTAATTGTTGTAAATCTTTGAGAGACTCTTTTGTAAACCGATATGAAAAACGTGTATGAACATGAATGTTTTACAAGAACTTTAAGGCATGTGAGGACATGGGGAGTACTTGTAATGACTCCTTGTCGGAATACTCGTTCTGATTCCTTGTCGGAGTACTCGTTCTGACTCCTTGACTGTGTCGATTACCCTCGACTGTGTCGATTTCCCTCGACTGTGTCGATTAACCTCGACCGTGTCGATTAACCTCGACTGGGACTCCGAAGCACTACTAGGTACTAGTTGTGACCACGAGTGGGGTTCGGCCGTACCCGTTAGATCTAACCCTCGTCCCTAATTAATGAATGTTTTTAATGGCTTGGTACTAGTTTTCATCAAGACTTTATGGCATTTTTAGTATTTAGTCTATGCTCACATGATCTAGTATTTCATAGGCATTTCATACCGTTTAAGTATTTGTACATGTATTTCACCCCCGAGAGTTATAAAACCAAAAACAGTTAAAGAAAAGGGGGAGCATGAACTCACTGTTTTGCGTCTTCAGTACTCGTAACTCAAATCTCGTCAGCAAATACGACTACCTACAATGTGCTAGGGTCTATTAGACGAGCGGGCCGTGCCTTGCTTTAGTATTCATGTTTCGAGTTACATTTTCTTTATGTCTTTACATCATTCAGAGTTATAATACTTTTCAAGTATTCCTTTTCGTGTTTCCTTCCCAAGGATGGGAGTATTTCATACATGTATTCTTGTATTTGTAATTTCCAAAATAATATTTTTTCACTTAGAAAATATACGTAGACTTGTTTTGTCCAAAATAATGTATCGTCAGGAAAATATATATTTTTCTTCAAAAAATCATATATCTTCTAAATATTCTAAGAAAATATATTTTTACTTCCAAAAGTAATATATTTCCTCTTTGTCAAAAATATGATATACTTTGTAATAGTAACGAAAATCATATTTTCACTTCTTTCGTTTCCAAAATAATATTTACCAAAAATATACTGTAACGGTACTTCTCGGAATATTTCGTAAGTTACGTTAATGCGTTTGGTTTTACAATATCAAGTGTGTAACTTATATATTTCATTTCATGTAATTTTTGGTATTATTTTGGTGTTTGTAAATTCTTGGTATTTGTAACTTATATTATTTTCCCTAAAATAATATAACTATTTCACATAATCACACACAATGTCTTAAATGTAAGTATATTTTCTAAATACATATTTACCCATTTTTATTTGTAAAAACCAACCTCCAATGCTTGTATTTTTTTGTTACAAAAATCTATGGCAAAGTTTGTATGGAAAATCATAGTTAAAAATACACTTGTAAACACTTGTTTAGAAAATATTTTCTAAGTGTTTGGGTATTTTTAGAAAATTTTGCCATAGTTTCCCCTAAAAATGGAGGTTTCCATGCTTTCAAGCATATCATTTTCTTTTGTAAAATCATCACCAGTTATCAACAAATCATTCAACACTTATTATATGTCAAAAATATGAAATTTACACTATGTCATGAACTTGAAACTTTGTAAAAATTTGTAGTAACTTACTAGTGTACTTAGTAAGTTTAGTTACCCTTCAAAGTGTGATCGATTCTTTAAAAACATCATTTTTGAAGAATTTAGATCTTTACAACTTGTAAAATATTTTTCTAAAAATATTTCTTCTTGCATTTTTCTTGTTAAATACATGTTTATACACTTGATTAACCACTAAAAATGTGATTGGTTTCTTTAAGAACCATGTTTATGTAAATCTTGTAATTTAACTTAGTTTCTTTAGAAAACTAGTTTTGTAATCACCCATTTACAAGATTCATAGCATGTTTCATACTTCATCATACATAAAAATAACTCCATTTTTCAAGTTCATGTTTACATAAAGGATGACCATAATGATTTTCTCAAGATCTATCCTTATACTTGCTAGATCATGTGTTTAATCATCATCTAGCAAGGTTCTTATTATGATCAACATCATAAACACAGATAATCAATCAGCAAGAAGCATAATAACACTTAACAACATGATTTCTTATGATTTTTAAGCTTATGTTTAAGTTTCACGTTCAAGATTCATAGTGTTCTTCAAGATTAGTTACTTATATCATTCTTTAACCAACTAAATAAGATGTAAAAATGGATGTAGATGATCTTACTACTAGCTCAAGGCTAGGGATGATCACAAGATGGTTAATAGCACTTGGGAGAGGTCCTTCAAGTTTCAATGCTTCCACACTTCTTCATTAAGCTTCTTACACCTTAGAGAGCCATTAGAATGCTTGGAAAGTTGCTAGAAAATGGAGATGATGGTGATGGAGGTTGAGCCGTGAGTAGGGAAGGAGAAGTAGGTGAATGGTGAGGTTTGAGGGTGATGAATGATAATGAGTTCAAGACTAATGGTTATATACAAAGTCTTCCAACACCATATAAACTATTGGGTAAAATGTCTCTAAAGCATGGAACAAATCTATTAAACAATTGCTAGAAAATCATGGGGTAGGCCCCATGTCTCTAACCGTGAATTTGGGGGGGGGGGGTGCTAGTTAGGATGTAATGGATAGTTGAAGATCTTGGTTAGTTTTCAAGGATAATAGTTAGTGTTATGTGTGTCATGGTATTTTAAGTAGTAATATGATGTTTAGGCTTCATAACTAACTTGCAATTAATAAAACAATGCTTCTAGTAATATTTTAGTGTTCCGGGTAATGTCCGGTTATTCGGTTAGATACTGATTCGTAAAAGTGCTAAATATCGCCGTTTAGTGTGCTTTATGTAGTCTTTTATGACAGTTTCGGTTCCCGACACTTAGGAAAGTATTTTGGACCATTAAACCATTTTTCTGCATTATAATTAGATGTTTAAATGCTGAAAATAGCTGAATTTTGGTTATTTTCTGCAGAATTCTGCACTTTTAGTGTGTTTTAGGCACTTTCCGGCACTTTGTCTATCACTTAGGCATGCAGTTTTGTGGTCCTTACTTCCCTACACACTATACTAGTGTAATACATCGTCTCTGGCTCATACTGGGCCTCAAAAAATTGTCTGTCTTTGTACTGAACGTTGTCAGTATTTTTTTTTGTCTAATATTGGTGCCAAGTCTGTTCTGTGCATTATTAGCACTATATCGTGTTGCATGTAGCAACGATTATGAAATGCCATTGTATGTATATAGCAGTAATAAAAAATTCATTTGTCTTGTAAACTAGATCATGCACAATTATTTAAGTACATATGACTGTTCAATTAGTGTACGGAATGTACGGAAAAGTGACGGTTGTCACAGTCTCCCCCCGTTAAAAGAATTTCGTCCCGAAATTCAAGCGATGCCATTGGTCGTAGGGGAGTTGTGAATCAGATATGGTCACTTATGTTTAACATTTGTCTTCATGTGCCCATGTACTTTGGGTCATGTTATAAATTCTATCGTACTCAAGTAAATCAACTATGTCTTTTCGGTGTCTTGCGGACTCTTGGTCCGTAACCTTAACAGGTTTTATAGTCTTGTGGACTCTTGGTCCGAAACCTTAACAGGTTTCTATAGTATTGTGGACTCTTGGTCCAAAACCTTAACAGGTTTCTATAGTAATTCTTGTCGTTTGTCATTGACGTGAATCTTGTTTGTGGGAACAACGACTGTTCCTTGAGCCAGACTCCTTTAGACGCATAGAATGTGCCGCGATCACTACAGATCTTTCCTAGAAGTTTCATCTTGTGAGCATTGATTCCGATCCCCACATCGGGGATTCAACCTTTACGTTTTCCAGATCACACCATGCCGTCTCTAGGCGAAGCTCCCATTTAAGTCATACTTCTTATTTCAAATCCTTACGATTTCTACCGCTCATCGGCGCAATCTTTCTGTATTCCTCGGGCTGTCTCTTTATGATCACGTATCTGGACGGATCTTGCCTCTAATTTTTCCTAGGCCATCTCGGACCAGTAGATTGTTTATCTTCGGTCTCCATTCCACACGACAGGGATTGACTTATCACATTCCATCTAACGCGGTGTGATAAATACTGTTGTAGGAAGACTCCACTAAGGGCAAGTGAGTGTTCCAACTTTTCATCAAAGTTTATCACACAATTACGTATCGTGTTCATACAGTCTGCATCGTTCAGTAGCTTAGTCCATCCATGTTAATATTCAAGTTCTTACGATCAACGGTGTGCTGCAATCTTCATGATCAGTAAAGATCGTGCAGCGTTTTCTTTCAGGTAATGACGACAAATTTGCGGCGCGCAATCATTGTATTTAGATCACGGTTTCTTCTTATGATTCTTTAATTCCATGTGCCGCGTATGCAATGTTGTGGTCTTGTTATACAATCGAGACTTTGTCGAGAAACGTCACCTAATTGCAACTCTAGCTCCTTAGCTCTTGGTTGAAGGGTTGGCATGATTTTCGTTCTTATCCACCATGTATCTTAAAGTTCTCACCTTGCGAGTTCGAAATCTGCTTTTCGTCATCATAGTACATAACTGTTCTTTTCTCTAAGAGTTGTAAGGTAAATTGCAGTTGTTGCTCACGACCTTCCTTGGTCGTTGGCCATATAAGGATGTAGTCAATAAGTAAAATCATGATTTATCCAGGTATGGCTTACACGTTCGATTCATGAGGTCCATGAATATTATCGATGCATGTGTTAAGCCAAATGGTATGACAAGGAACTCGTAATGGTCGAAGCGAGTCCTAAAGGTCGTTTTAGGGATATTTTCTTCTCGTATTAACAGTTGAGGACACCTTGTCCGCAAGCCGATCTTCGAGTAGTAACTAGAACCTTACTATTTGTCTATTCATGTCATCAATTGTAACACCTCGAAAATTCATGTCCAATAATGTATTGACACGTGTCATGAGCTTTGAACGTGTAAAAGATTTCTTACGAAGGACTAAAGTTGACAAACAAGGAAAGTATGTGAATATAAGGGTTCAAAATGTCAACAATGAATAAATATACTTTAAAATAGCCCTACAAGATGTTTATACCCTTAAACGAATGAATCATGGATCATACGAAGCGAATTGTGAAAGAAAGTGAGGAATTACAAACTACAGGGGTTAAAAGTGTCAACATGTTTAAAGTATACCTCTGAGTGACCTTTTAG
This sequence comes from Helianthus annuus, assembly GCF_002127325.2. Classification (NCBI taxonomy): domain Eukaryota; kingdom Viridiplantae; phylum Streptophyta; class Magnoliopsida; order Asterales; family Asteraceae; genus Helianthus; species Helianthus annuus. The sequence continues at coordinate 58,795,868 of NC_035441.2, read as the reverse complement.
CAAACCCGAAGCTTTGTAATGATAAATTATACTCACTAGAATGTGTGATAAAAATTTCACAAGGTTTCGATTAAGTATGAGAAAGTTATGACAATATTCGTATACGGGGGGTTAAAAGCGTCAACGTTGAAATTTAAGACTTTTCGGTGAACGTATGAATAACCGGTGACTTAACAAAAGTTGGTTTATGACTTGGGGTCCTTAAAAGTCAAGTTTGGGGGTTTATAGTGCAAGAAACCATGTTAAAAATGAGTTTAGAAGGACCAGGGACTGAAATTGCAATTTTTGAAACTTTGTAACTGGATCAGACCATTACACGGGGTGCGTAAGGAATCTATGGAACCTTATGCGGGCCGCCTGAGTTCCCCAGATGCTGAAAATAAGCACAACTGCCTGTACAGCCTGTTTAACCGACTTATGAAGGTTGTTTTCAATACCTGGAGCTTGTTTGATGGTTTTAAAAGGTCTAGGGACACTTGTAATCATCTGGATTCATTCATAAACTTGTTTGCCATGATCAAATTGAATCAAGAAACCTATATAAAGGCAATAAGTTGTGTTCTTCATTTGCTCATTCACTTGAAAGTTCATAACTCACTTCTTGGAGGTTCCCGGAGCTCAAGCACCTTTACTAGTGATCATTAGTCGTGCTTAGGACTATTGTAAGTATGCTTAACCTCCTTTAATTCAGTTTAGCTTAGTTATTTAGCGTAAAGTCAAACCGTCGTAATTAAGATTTGACTTCATCATTAATCTTAATCCCTTCAGTCAAATTGCAAATTGAAAGTACCTATGAGTTGGTAATTATGTGGGCAATAAACCCTTAAAAGGGCACCCTCTGATTCCCACTCTAACTAGGTCAATTGTCGAGTCAAACTTGATCTTAAAAAGTCAACAGAAAGCTAATTTTCAAATAAATGCATAATTAGCAACATATGAGCTATGCAACCTGTTTTATCATTAATATAACTTGGTAATTAATGTAAGAACATGCCTAAACATATTCAACTCGACAATTTTCAGTTTAGGCTCGGTTCGGGACCGAAAGTCGCATAGTTTGATTTATGCTTTGACTTGCAGTTCTGACCTGTTTAAGCATGTTTTAGAAATGCCTTAGAGCCTTATTAGGACCAAGTTACCTATAAGTATAACCCTCTGTGATTATACAACTTGGTTCATTAGTTATCCAATTTATATGCATGTTTCCGTTAATAGCCTAAATGTTGACTATTATGCCCTTATGACCTTAAAACATTAATTTTGAAAATGTAAGAGAGTAGAAACCTTAAGTACTGATTTATAAACCTGTACCTAAAATTTGACATCAGTTTGAGGTCTAGATTAAGAGTTACGCTCAATAGCGTAATTAGAAAGCTTTTTAGTAATTAAATGGCGTAATTAGCATATAGCCTATCTAAACCCAATTTTTGATACCAAAATTTTTACCCACTGATATAAAATAATATTTTGGTATTTTTGGAGATTTTTATTTATTTTTAGGCTGATCATAACCTAGAGTTCTGAGCTTAATTCGGTAGTTGTCGGTTTTGCCCTTTTAGGCTATAAAATGAGTTTTACCAAACCTTTTGACCCCAAACCTTTTTCTACTAATCTAATATGATAAATAGAATATTTTAAGCCTTCCCGAATAGTAAAAATATCAGCTTTCCTTTAAGAACCCGGAAATAGCTCAAAAATCGCCATTTTAAGCGTTTTTAAGCGTTTTAAACGCATAGTATGTATTAAAACCATATTAGATATATAAGACTTGATACCTACTGATGCTTTAATTAAATTTCTATACTTTATCAGTAAGCAAAAGTTTTAAACTCAGAATTCCAGTTTGACCTTTAAACCTTAGGTGAAATTACCAAAATGCCCTTTCGGTGCATAGTATGGTTAGAAATGATAAATTTCACATATAGGTTATACACTACTGATATAACTTAGTAAATTAAGTATTTTTACTGATCGCATCAGACCCGAAACTCAGAATTATATTTAAATTCTGTTATGACCTTTTAAATGACCAAAATGCCCTTATGAGGCGTAATTTGAGTTTAAATCCATTTTGGGCATAATAGAAGATATCTTTCTGATATCACAAGATATTTAAGGCATATTAACTTAGGAAACTTGTATATGACTCTTATGGTTACTCGTTACGCACTTTTCGCGTTCGAATCGGCTTATGTAACAAGTTTACACATATTAGCCGAAACGGGTCAAATCATATCATTTTTGTCTCAAAATCCAGAATGTGATTAAGTTACCCATATTAAACAAGTATTCAAGCTTGTCGGGTCAAAACCAGATTCTAAACCAGTCTTCGCTTTATCATGCGTTTGAACCGTGTCTTCCATTTGAAAACTAACCGGTCTAAGTCTAAGCTTAATTAAAGACCCGTTAGGATTCTAATAGGTTATTAAAAACCTTCGTTCCTGATTAGGAGCCCAGTAAAAGCTACATGCACTTGCTGTATTTGATTTATACATTGCTCAGGTAAATACTCTTAACTTATTTTCCCTATACGGGCTTGGGATACGGTACTATAAGAGTACCGCTTGGTCGGGTGTATGTAGTCATTTAAATCGTATTGTGATTGATGTATTTACATAACCTATTTAATATGTATTATTTGGTGTATGTCCTTTGGGGGTTAAATGACCATGTCCTGGATATCCTTGGCATCATTCAAAGAAATGGCCACGACCTAAGCATGGGGTGTAGGCGTACACCTGACAGATGCATTATGTAAAAACTGGTATCCCACTTAAAAGAATCGACCTTGTGGGCATTATACCTATGGTGTGTCAGTTAACTTAAGTCCGGCCTTACAACCGGCCCTAATGGACGACAAATGAGTAAAACTGTATACAAGATTATTTTGAATAATTGTCCCAAGTTATAAAAATATTTTGCTGAAGTGCATTCAAATCAATTTTCAAACTCTTTTCAAAATGAGTCAGTTAAGTTGTATTTACCAGTGTAAACTGACATATTTTCCAAAAAGGCTAAGTGCAGATACTAGACGAAATAGGCTGGCTACTCCAGGCATCATTACTCAAATCTCGCAAGCTTTAGATGTCAAAGTCTGTTGAACAGTTTTCCTTTTTATTTGATCCGCCTGTGGATTTGTGTCGACTGTTTTGTGATACTTATACATTACAATTTATTCAGTTGAAATAAATCTATCTTTTTGCTTCCGCTGTGCATTTATAATTTGTGTTGTTTGACTATGATGATATCAACTACGTCACGATACTCCCCACCGGGCCCACCGGTGACACATGGAAAATAGGGGTGTGACAGGTTGGTATCAGAGCCAACACTGAGTGAATTAAACACTAGCCTTTTGTGTTTAATCTCAGTTACACAGTTGCACTTCTCGAGTCTAGACAAAGAACATAGGATTAATCCTAATTCGTTTTATTTCTCCTTTATTTGTTTCCTTTGTTATTTTTCTGATTAGCCCTTGCATGGGCAAGTCATTTCTGTTAGAAGTCCCATTTAGGGCAACCATTTCTATTATAATATCATTCCTTTTTATAAGATCTACCATTATGATAAAATGGCAAAATCTAAAAGGACAAGACCTAGCCATGTGTCACCTTAAGACAGGGCCAGGATGGTAGTTCCTCAATTAGATTCAGATCCTTGTTAACATCTCAATTTAGGATTGCTCTGCGTTTGAATATTAAAAAGAATCTTAAAGGTAAAACCTAGCCTAAATGTTGTCGTAAACATGGCCAAGATGGTAAAACCTATTCAAAAGATTCAAATCCTTGTTAAACATCTGAAAGCATATTAACATGCTTGACAAATGTGATTTGATAAAATCACATAAGTCATTCTTGAAAAGGGTTATTCTAAAATCCCTTATTTAAATAATCATCCCTTAAGGATGAAGTGCCCACGGGCTATAATTAACGTCCTCTGAGACTAAAGACAGTGGTAGCCTACAACTCCCTGTCAAGGAAAGGTAATGAACTTTGATTCAAACCTTAATACCTCGATTCTATAAAATCCTGGTTTATAAATTAAATCTGTCTATGTGACTAGGCCTCTTTGTGCTATTATTAACTTATAATTAGGATTATGATAAAGATCCTGAATAATTATTAACTAGAATGTGTGTTAAAAACCATGGTTAATAAATCGTTTAAAAAACGATAAAACTGTATAAGCTTCCGTATAAACCTTGTCCTTATTTTCTTTTATGTAGCAATTAAAGCTACATGGCTAGGTCAGAGGAAGTGAACAGTCATCCCCTGGAAAACCATGATGATGATAAGATTAATATAACCAGAGGAGAGCTCCGTACACTGATTGATACAGCTGTATCTAAAGCTGTAGAGGAGCAATTCAAGGAGTTTAGTGGAACTCATAGTAGAACTTCTTCAGTACCCCACTCTAAGTCTGTTCCTAAGACTCATTCTGAAGCTCACAGCAAGGCACTCTCTAAGAAAGATGAACCCAAGAAAGAGAATGTTGAACATTCCTTAAACCAACACAGTATTCCATCCAAGAGGATAGTGTTCGATGATGGAGCGCGTACCAAGTCCTGTACTTATAAGTACTTTATTTCCTGCAAACCCCGGGACTTCACTGGGGAGAAAGGGGCAATAGATTGTATAACTTGGTTAGATGAAATGGACACTGTTGTTGATATCAGCGGTTGTGCTGAAAGGGATATAGTGAAGTATGTATCCCAATCGTTCAAGGGAGAGGCACTGGCATGGTGGAAGTCTCTCGTTCAAGCTGCTGGAAAGATCCCACTCTATAATATGTCATGGAAACAGTTTGTAGTCCTCATTAAGGAGAATTATTGCCCTCGGCATGAGGTTGAAAGGATTGAATCAGATTTCTTATCGTTGGTGATGAAGAATTTAGATTGTCAAGCTTACCTCACCAGTTTCAATACCATGTCTAGGTTGGTTCCATATCTGGTAACTCCAGAACCCAAGAGAATCGCTCGCTTCATTGGGGGTTTAGCCCCAGAGATCAAAGCCAGTGTTAAGGCTTCAAGACCTGCTACTTTTAGATCAGCAGCTGATCTATCCTTGTCCCTCACCTTAGATGCGGTCAGGCTGAGATCACTCAAGAACTCTGAAGAGAATGAGAGGAAGCGTGAGGATGATACCTCACTAAGATCTGAGAAGAAGCACAAAGGTAATTTGGACCACAAGAAAGAATCTGGGTCCAACAAAGGCAATCAGCGATCAGAGGAAAAGCCAAAATGCTCAACTTGCCAAAAACGCCACTTTGGAAAATGCAGGCTTGAGACCAAGTCTCAATCAGGATCACCTGCATGTGGGTTATGCAAGTCTAAAGAGTACAAGACTGTAGATTGCAAGAAGATTAAAGATGCTACCTGCTACGGATGCAATGAGAAAGGGCACATTAAGACCAATTGCCCTAAATACGCCAAGAAGCCTGAGGAAGCCAAGAAGACCAATGCTAGGGTCTTCCAGATGAATGCACATGAGGCTATCCAGGATGACAACGTGATCACAGGTACCTTCCTCATAAATGATATCTATGCAAGAGTACTTTTTGATTCAGGAGCTGATAAGTCATTCGTAGATGATAAGTTCTGTAAGTTGCTGAATTTACCTGTTAAAACCCTAAGTGTGAAATATGAGGTGGAATTAGCTGATGGTACCTTAGAAACCGCCTCAACCATTTTAGATGGATGTTTTATATCCATTAGGAACCACTCTTTTCCTATGTCTCTGCTTCCTTTGAAGTTAGCCGGGTTTGATATAGTATTAGGCATGGATTGGTTATCGCATAACCAAGCCCAGATCATTTGCAATAAGAAGCAAGTGGCAGTCAAGACTCCATCTGGTGAGTCACTTACCATTCAAGGAGATACCCGGTATGGACTGCCTGAGCAAGTGTCTATGCTCAAGGCATCTAGATGTCTGAAGAAGGGTTGTGTCATTTCTATGGCACAAGTGACTATTGATGAGCAGAAGCCCAAGGTTGAAGATATTCCAGTCATTTCTGAATACCCTGAAGTTTTCCCTGAAGAACTACCTGGCTTACCACTAGATAGACAAGTGGAGTTTAGAATTGACATCATCCCTGGAGCAGCGCCTGTTGCGAGAGCACCTTATAGGTTAGCACCAACAGAGATGAAGGAATTAAGGATGCAGCTAGATGATTTGTTAGCCAAAGGTTTTATTAGACCTAGTTCGTCTCCTTGGGGAGCGCCAATCTTGTTTGTCAAGAAGAAGGATGGATCAATGCGTCTGTGCATTGATAACCATGAGCTTAATAAGGTCACTATCAAGAATAGGTATCCTTGCCCAGGATCGACGATCTGTTCGATCAATTGCAAGGGGCAAGCTACTTTTCTAAGATCGATTTGAGGTCAGGCTATCATCAATTGAAAGTTAAAGATGAAGATGTACACAAGACTGCATTTAGGACTCGTTATGGTCATTACGAGTTCCTAGTGTTGCCTTTTGGGCTCACTAATGCACCTGCCGCATTCATGGATCTTAGAATCGCGTCTGCAAACCTTATTTGGATAAATTTGTCATTGTCTTCATCGATGACATTCTCATCTACTCGAAGAGCCAAGCTAACCACGAGAAGCATCTCCGTTGCATTCTAGAACTGCTTCATCAAGAAAAACTTTATGCCAAGTTCTCGAAGTGTGAATTTTGGCTTCGTGAAGTCCAATTTCTTGGACATGTGGTTAGTGAGCGTGGTATCCAAGTAGATCCCGCTAGAATTGAAGCTATTATGTGGCAAGAGCCAAAGACGCCTACGGAGATTCACAGCTTTCTAGTACTGGCAGGATACTATAGGCGATTTATTGAAAACTTCTCAAGAATTGCAGCACCCCTGACTCTTCTCACCCGCAAAAATAGCAAGTTTGATTGGGGGCCTAAGCAGCAAGAGTCTTTCGACATTCTGAAGCAGAAGTTAAGTAGCGCTCCAGTGCTGACGTTACCTGAAGGTATTGATGAGTTTGTAGTATATTGTGACGCATCACACACCGGTATAGGCTGTGTGTTGATGCAGAAAGGCAAGGTCATTGCCTATGCTTCACGCCAGTTAAAGGTGCATGAGAAGAATTACACCACCCATGATTTAGAGTTGGGTGCCGTTGTATTTGCACTAAAACTGTGGAGGCATTATTTATATGGGACTAAGTGTGTGATCTATTCTGATCACAAAAGCCTTCAGCATCTGTTCAATCAGAAGGATTTAAATATGAGACAGCGACGTTGGATGGAAACTTTGAATGATTATGATTGTGAGATAAAATACCATCCAGGCAAGGCAAATGTGGTTGCCGATGCCTTAAGTAGGAAGGAGAGGGTAAAGCCTATAAGAATCAATGCCAAGAGCATTGAGATAAAGAATAGTTTGAATGAAAGGTTGTTAGCTGCGCAGAAGGAAGCTGTGCTAGAAGCTAACTACCCTGATGAAAAGCTAGGAGTAACTGAGGAGCAGTTATCCTAGGGCAAGGACGAAATCCTAAGGTTAAATGGACAAATATGGGTTCCTGTTTATGGAGGACTTCGGGATGTTATCCTCCAGGAAGCCCACAGTTCCAAATATTCCATTCATCCCGGAGCTGATAAAATGTACCAGGATTTGAAGGCAAATTATTGGTGGATAGGCTTGAGGAAGTCTATAGCTGCTTATGTAGCTAAGTGTTTAACGTGCGCTCAAGTTAAAGCTGAACATCAGAAGCCATCAGGTTTACTGCAACAGCCTAAAATTCCCACTTGGAAATGGGAAATAGTGACAATGGATTTTATCACCAAGTTGCCAAAGACGAGGAAAGGAAATGATACTATATGGTGATAGTAGATAGACTGACTAAGTCAGCACATTTCCTACCTATTAAGGAAACTTTTAGTTCTGACATGTTGGCCCAATTGTATGTTGATAAGATTGTATCTCTGCATGGAGTACCAGTGGCTATTATCTCGGACAGAGATACCAGATACACGTCGCACTTTTGGAAAAGTTTCCAACAGTCTTTGGGCACACGCTTAAATTTCAGTACGGCTTACCATCCTCAGACGGATGGGCAGAGTGAGCGTACCATTCAAACTCTGGAAGACATGCTACGTGCATGTGTAATTGATTTAGGAAGTAGCTGGGATAAGCACCTACCATTGGTCGAGTTCTCCTATAACAATAGCTACCATACAAGCATTCAGGCTGCGCCCTTTAAGGCATTATATGGTAGGAAATGCAGAACGCCCATTTGTTGGGCAGAAGTAGGAGAAACTCAATTATCAGGACCTGAACTAGTCTTTGAAACGACGGACAAGATTGTCCAGATTCGTGATCGCCTGAAAGCTGCCAGGGTTAGGCAGAAGATTTATGCTGATAAAAGGCGAAAACCTCTAAAGTTTGAGGTTGGTGATAAAGTTTTGCTTAAAGTATCACCTTGGAATGGGGTGATGCGATTTGGTAAGAAAGGTAAGTTAAGCTGAAGGTATATAGGACCATTCGAGATCATCGAATGTGTAGGATCAGTGGCTTATAAGTTAAACTTACCTGAAGAGCTCAGTGGCATTCACAATGTCTTCCACATCTGCAACCTGAAGAAATGCCTAGCTGATGAATCACTAGTAATACCACATACAGATGTGCACATAGATGAGAGCTTGAAATTTGTGGAAAAACCCTTGTCGATTGAGGATCGACAGGTTAAGAAGCTTCGGAGAAAGCATGTGCCTATTGTAAAGGTTAAATAGGATGCCCGCAGAGGTCCCGAGTACACGTGGGAGGTAGAATCCACAATGAAAGAAAAGTACCCTCATTTGTTTCAGTAAATCTCGAGGGGGTGAGGATGTAACACCTCGAAAATTCATGTCCAATAATGTATTGACACGTGTCATGAGCTTTGAACGTGTAAAAGATTTCTTACGAAGTACTAAAGTTGACAAACAAGGAAAGTATGTGAATATGAGGGTTCAAAATGTTAACAATGAATAAATATACTTTAAAATAGCCCTACAAGATGTTTATACCTGTTGGACTGGTTTTGAATCCGAAACGATTGCGAAACGAACGTGTAACGTGCGGAATCCGTACACGAACGTGACCTAACACACGTGATGTAATATAAACGTGATTCTATATAAAATCTGAAATCGTACAATACCTTGAATCACTTTCTCTCTCTAGATTCTCTCTCTAGATCTAGAAAGCTCTCAATTACAAATGTGACAAAAGTTTTTAAAACAAAGGCATAAGCCTCCTATTTATAGGCCAAAGGCATTTAATGAGATTTCTCATTAATTACAATTATGCCACCTTGCCTTTTGTCTAGTTATCACTAATTATAACAATATTAATCTCGCTTTCTTCTGTTTCTCGCTACGGCTCGGATTGACGAAGGCTATAGACATGAATGTACTAACAGACTCCCCCTTGGATATTGCCGCAGTCAATCTCGTAGCGTCTTGTCTTTCTCTTTGAGTCTTCTTGAAGCTTTAACATGTCTTCATCAACGTAGACTCTCTTTTGTTTGAACAGAATCCCCGTGGATGTGTTTTTAGCTTCAGCTCCCCCTTTCGGTAAACTCTTCACTTCATCAGGCTCCCCCTTTCGTCAAGCTTCCGTGCTTTTGGGATCGACACCTGGCTTTCCGGTTACAAGCTCTTCTAGGCACGATACCTGGCTCTTTGCACGCTTCCGTTTGCGTTGAGCTCGTTTTCAGACTCCCCCTTAGACTCGGCTTTTGGGATCGTAGTCTGGAATAACATCTGCAACACTCAAACATTTATAAGTAACAACGTTTTAAAAAACCATCAATCAAATTCTCTAATACACTCCCCCTATCAACTAACTTTACAGATATGGCAGCGTTAAAGAATCCAACTCCCTCACAGTTAATCGTCCAAGTCCAAACTAATGACCTTGGAGATATCACAAACTGTTTTTGAAATTTTTTATTTTAATTCAAGTATCAAATTAATGAACTTGTTTTATTTTCAGAAACACAATCAGCTTACTTAGATTTTGAAACTCAGCATGTCAGACATCGGTTGTCGAAAATAAAACAGAAATCAAAATATTTTTGTATTTTCTGAAAATATAAAGCAGCAAAGAAATATGTACAAACATATTTACAAAAAAATATTTTTGTTTGAGTATGCGTCAGAGGATCATATCAGTTTTTGACAAGTCACAAGTACCGTTGAGCTTAATTTCACTTTAAGAATTAAACAATTCACTTAGATTGTCGATATACTGATCCATTTAAATTTTCATACAAATTTCAACTAATTCAGGATACGAATTAGATGTTTTAAGAACTTAAACTCATTCATGTGTCCCACCTCTTGAATATACTCCCGTATCCAGAATCCCAGATATTCAGTCTTACAGGTGAGTATACCACAGATGATATCTGTAAGGGGTTAGATGCGAGACCGTGAGAGCTCAGGTCAGAACTTCCGTTCAGCAGCGAGATGACGGCTCGACTGTTGGTGTGTCCCCTTTAGAGGATCTTTTAGCATTACAACAGCAGCGACTATCAATTTTATTGTTTCATCAGCATGCTGAGGGTTTATGCTATGTTTCAAGCATTTGGTGAAAGTATTATCCAAGGACTAGGTCAGAACTTCCATTCAGCAGAAGTCCCGGAATAATACCCCAGACATCATTGAGTATGAAAACCTAGTATATCAGAATACGAGACCTTTCAAACGAGATTTCAGGGGTTACCTATATATCCAAGTAGTGTTCCCCACGAAATAAGCAAGTATTTGAATTTAGGTTTATATCCTGAAAAAGTTTACTAAGTGTATAAAAACCTATCGGCATATCATCAGTGAGACTGTTTAACACTATTCAATCATTACAATTCTTTAGCATACTGTAACTGTCTACTGATGTACTATCATTTCCTCTTTTTACGCAAAACTCAAATTTTTGAATTTTATCATGTTTTTGGCTTTTTCAAATTTTCTAATGTTTTTGTATTTTCTGACAATTTTTCTCCCCCTAAATACAAAACCATTAAAGAAATTTGACAAACCGATACTGATAGCTTTGTCTCGCCATCCATTTTCTGCATCTCATGCTCTGTTTTGCAGAAAATATAACACTTTAAGCAGAAAATATAATGTACCCCCATGATTTACAACCCATTGATTTTGACAGTTAGAAAACCATTCTTCAACTTGTGACAGTAATCATGCTTGTTAAGCCGTGAGGGTTTCGGCGTATTCAATCAACACATATTTTTGTAATTTTCTATTTATGACAAAAATTAAAAACAAACATATTTTTGGTTTTTCAAATGGTAACAAACTAAAAACATATTTTTGGTTTTTAATTTTTCAAATTTTTAGGATTTTGAAATATTGTTTATTTATGTACAGAAAAACATATAAACTCCCTGTTTCAACCAACACAGGAACCAGCAGCCTCTGCTTCCTCTTCATGTGCCAGGCTGCTCCAACTTTCAATCTTACAATCTTCAGAATTATTGAGCATCTGCACATTCAAACTTTATCAAATACTACGCAATAATTTTCATTCACTAAAGATGCCGATTCATGCTTCGCGACAAAGGAAGCTCCGGCAATTCAAATTGTTTAATCAAACATTGTGTCCACCCAAGCCTCATCAGCCTTGGGTGTAACCTTGACTCTAGCAACCTGAATCTTAAAGTTTTCATCTTTGGGTGGTGGAAAATTTGCATCATAAGCAATCGAAATTGAATCCTCAGCTTTCTTCACCTTAGAAAAAGAACTTTCTATTTCTGTTTTTGATTTCCAGATTTCTTTTTGTTTCTCATTTTTAACCAAATCAACATGTTTCTTAACACTCCATGCTTGACCATTTGGTGTTCCTCGTTTGTAAAAATGTGAATCTTTTTGAACACTTTGGTTTTGAACAACAACTTTTGGTTTCCAAACCTCTTGGGGTTTTGTCATATCAACTGATGTTTTCCAACTTTGTGTTGTTCTGAATCTGGGTGTATGAGAATTCCAGGTCTGTCTTGAATCAAACCTGTTCGGGTTTGATTTCCAATTTTGATTCAAAGCAAACTTGTTTGTGTTGTACCTCCAAGTTTGTTTTGAATCAAATCTGGTTGACCTTTGTCTCACATTCTCAGATTTTTGTTTCTCAGCATCAATCTTCGTTTGATCAACATCCACAGGTTTTAGATTTTGACACTTGCGTGCAAGATGTCCTTTTTGATCACATTTGAAAATGTTCTCATGGACACATCTTTGACCTGTGGTTGTTGCTTTTTCTTTTGTGCCTCAAACTCAACATTAGACTGCCTCATTTTAAGTTCTTTTTCTTCAGCTAAACTGTTTCCTTGAACAAAACTCATTTTTTCTTGATAATTTGGCGTCACATTTTTCTTCCAATTTTGTTTCCTTTTATAACCCAACCCAGCCTTCGTGTTCTTCTTTTTGACACCCGGTTTGTTATAAAAAGTTTTGTGACCTTTACCAGCAAACTTCGAAATCTCAGATTTTTCAATCTCAACCATTTTGAAAACCTGATCAACCTTTTTTGAAATCACATTCTGAATCGGGAATACAACATCTAAGAATAATTTGTCTGATCCAATCATGGTATAAACCAATCCCTTTGAATCATCATTCAAATTTTTCTTGGATTTTGTGTTTTTCAGATATGCATCCTAAAAGTTTCCCGCATTTTCATCTTGTGATTCAGTTTTACCTGTATCACCCGACTCTTCGTGAAAAACGCTTTCAACAACCTTACCTACCACCTCTGAATCACTGATATCATCAGATTTGGTATAAGTCACATCGATGTTATTGGGTAACTGATCAACCATGTTGATTACTTTTTCCACTTTTTCGCCATCATAGAATGTATAATTATTCTCCAACGGTGGTGGAACTTGATGGTATTCAGACCCTATTCCCTTTTTGTTCTTTTCAGACTCTTTCTCATCGGGTGTGATGTTGAAAATACGTTCCAGAATATATGAAGATGAATGATAGCTTTGCAATTTATTGACCAACTTTTCTTTGTCTGCCAATTCTTGTTTAAGCTTAGCAACATCATCAATATATTGGTTTAACACTCTTTGTTTATCTTCAAACCTAGCTTCAAGAAATTTAATGTTTCTTTGACAAGCACACAATCTATCATCTAGACTTTTGACTTTACTTTTTAAAGTTTCATATGCTTCTTTTACAGTTTCATATGACAATTTCATTACATCATATTCTTTTTGCAACTCTTGAATTTTGATGTCTTTTGGAACACATTTGTTGCAATCAGCTGAACACTTTTCTTTTAATTTCTTGTTTTCTGTTTCAAGATCATCACATTTTTGTTTCAATTTTTCATTTTCTTGTTTCAAAAACTTTTCATTTTCAATCATCTCATGACATTTTTCTTTGAAATTTTTTTCTATTTTAGTGAATTCAATGTCTCTGTTGTTGAGTTTTTCATCTTTCTCAATACAAGCACTGCACGTTTCCATGCATTTCTTGCATTGTTGTTCAGCGTCATTATCAATTTTATCAGAAGTATCAGTTTGACTAATCACCTCAGTGACTGGCACTGTGGTTTCCTTTGCTTTCTGAATCTGATCTTCCTCAGCCACTTGCGTTTTCTCTTCAACAACTTCCTTGGCTTTCTCTTCAAGTTTCTTCACTTCATTCACCATCTTCTCACTCTCAGTCACAATTTCTTCAACTGTTTTCTTCTTCTTCTTCTTCTTCTCCAGACTAGCAAATATCACCTTTCGAATACCTTCTTCAACCTGCTCTTTGTACCTCGGAATCTCCCTAAGGCCTTTGCACCAAACACTCACAGTAGGTATAGCTGCAACTAATGCATCAAGATCAACCATCTTTGGATCAACAGTCGGGTTTCCTTGAGGATCAACATAGCATTCTTTCTCTTTGCTCCACCTGCCTGCTCGTGTTGCTTCTTTGTAAGCATCATAAACATCATCCAATCTCAGACGTGCATGTCTTTCTTCACGAGTAAGTGTTAATTCAGTAGTCATTGCTTTAGTCTTCGAACCTTGAATATCTCGAATTACCTTGAATCGAACAAACAACAAGATTAGTTCAATTACTAACAATCAACTGAAACAAAATAGTACTCGAACTGGTGAATATTCTTGTGCGGACTGAAGGATGACAGACTGTTTAGACTGAAAGTTGACACACCGTGCGAACTGAACTTGATTCGAACTGAGATTTAAATTGTATGACACAGAATTCACTTTCAAACAACCTTGACCCTTTCAAATGACTTTGCAATCTGAAACTAATGTACTAAATCAAATGGGCCTTAACTTCAATATCGCGTCAACACTTTGGGCCTAAAACAAAATGAAATAACATGGGCTGTGACTTGGGTAGCCAATTTCCACTAACCAACCCGATGACTTTGAGCAACAATTATAATTTTGGGCCAATCCTTCCAATTTCAGTATACCCGATGACTAGCCGACAACAATTTTGATCAAAATCTTTGTATCTTGGGCCGTTCAATCTGTCTTGTAAACAAACAACAACTTCACCAACTACACATGAATATTGGCAGCTAACAATTATCACTTGACCTCAAAATACTATATGGCAGCTAACAAATAACTTTAATAGGACCGTAAATTTTAATTTCTAGATTCTCATTAAGCTATTTAAATGTAATCACAAAACACATGCATTGGGCCAATTATTTCACTTATATGAACTTTGATTGGGCCTTCATTAATGAATTAACATGAACATGTGAGATGCAGCCGACAACTATGATTTGATGTTCTACTTCTATTGGGCCGTTAAAATGAAATCACATGGGTCTGATTATATAGCCGACCAATACTCTCTGTTACATTCAATTTTCAAACGGTAGTCAGATTCAAACTGTCAGGTCAATTTTTGTTCAAACGGTCACCATTTTTCAAACGATAGTTTCAGTTTCAAACGACGTATTCAAACGGTGTGACAATTTTCAAACGTACATCATGTTTCAAACGATGATTTCAAACGATAGGGGTCATTCAAACGGTCAACTCAAATGGTGAACATGCTTCAAACGATAGATTCACTTTTCAATCGACAGGAAGCTTTTTTCAAACGGTAGTTCAAACGGAACCTGTATTTCAAACGGTCACTCGCTGTTTCAAACGAGATCGGACACAAAAATTCGAATTTCTCCTAATCGGCTTGGAATTTGAATCTGAAATTTGGTAGGGTTGTAGATCAGATGTTTTCGCACCACATATCAAAAAATCAGCTGAAACGGACCGTGGAAACCTGTTCAATTTGATGAAAAACAGTAAAAACGTGAAAAATATGAAAAGATGAAGAAATCTATGAAATTCAGCTCTGAAATCGATGTAATCCTGTGTGAAATCGTGTGATAGATCAGTGCAATCGAGCTCCTGCTCTGATACCACTTGTTGGACCGGTTTTGAATCCGAAACGATTGCGAAACGAACGTATGACGTGCGGAATCCGTACACGAACGCGACCTAACACACGTGATGTAATATAAACGTGATTCTATATAAAATCTGAAATCGTACAATACCTTGAATCACTTTCTCTCTCTAGATTCTCTCTCTAGATCTAGAAAGCTCTCAATGACAAATGTGACAAAAGTTTTTAAAACAAAGGCATAAGCCTCCTATTTATAGGCCAAAGGCATTTAATGAGATTTCTCATTAATTACAATTATGCCACCTTGCCTTTTGTCTAGTTATCACTAATTATAACAATATTAATCTCGCTTTCTTCTGTTTCTCGCTACGGCTCGGATTGACGAAGGCTATAGACATGAATGTACTGACATGAATGTACTAACAATACCCTTAAACGAATGAATCATGGATCATACGAAGCGAATTGTGAAAGAAAGTGAGGAATTACAAACTACAGGGGTTAAAAGTGTCAATGTGTTTAAAGTATACCTCTGAGTGACCTTTTAGCAAACCCGAAGCTTTGTAATGATAAATTATACTCACTAGAATGTGTGATAAAAATTTCACAAGGTTTCGATTAAGTATGAGAAAGTTATGACAATATTCGTATACGTGGGGTTAAAAGCGTCAACGTTGAAATTTAAGACTTTTCGGTGAACGTATGAATAACTGGGGACTTAACAAAAGTTGGTTTATGACTTGGGGTCCTTAAAAGTCAAGTTTGGGGGTTTATAGTGCAAGAAACCATGTTAAAAATGAGTTTAGAAGGACCAGGGACTGAAATTGCAATTTTTGAAACTTTGTAACCGGATCAGACCATTACACGGGGCGCGTAAGGTATCTATGGAACCTTACGCGGGCCGCCTGAGTTCCCCAGATGCTGAAAATAAGCACAGCTGCCTGTACAGCCTGTTTAACCGACTTATGAAGGTTGTTTTCAATACCTGGAGCTTGTTTGATGGTTTTAAAAGGTCTAGGGACACTTGTAATCATCTGGATTCGTTCATAGACTTGTTTGGCATGATCAAATTGAATCAAGAAACCTATATAAAGGCCATAAGTTGTGTTCTTCATTTGCTCATTCACTTAAAAGTTCATAACTCACTTCTTGGAGGTTCCTGGAGCTCAAGCACCTTTCCTAGTGATCATTAGTCGTGCTTAGGACTATTGTAAGTATGCTTAACCTCCTTTAATTCAGTTTAGCTTAGTTATTTAGCGTAAAGTCAAACCGTCGTAATTAAGATTTGACTTCGTCATTAATCTTAATCCCTTCAGTCAAATTGCAAATTGAAAGTACCTATGAGTTGGTAATTATGTGGGCAATAAACCCTCAAAAGGGCACCCTCTGATTCCCACTCTAACTAGGTCAATTGTCGAGTCATCTTAAAAAGTCAACAGAAAGCTAATTTTCAAATAAATGCATAATTAGCAACATAGGAGCTATGCAACCTGTTTTACCATTAATATAACTTGGTAATTAATGTATGAACATGTCTAAACATGTTCAACTCGACAATTTTCAGTTTAGGCTCGGTTCGGGACCGAAAGTCGCATTGTTTGACTTATGCTTTGACTTTCAGTTCTGACCCGTTTAAGCATGTTTTAGAAATGCCTTAGAGCCTTATTAGGACCAAGTTACCTATAAGTATAACCCTATGTGATTATACAACTTGGTTCATTAGTTATCCAATTTATATGCATGTTTCCGTTAATCGCCTAAATGTTGACTATTATGCCCTTATGACCTTAAAACGTGAATTTTGAAAATGTAAAAGAGTAGAAACCTTAAGTACTGATTTATAAACCTGTACCTAAAATTTGACATCAGTTTGAGGTCTAGATTAAGAGTTACGCTCAATAGCGTAATTAGAAAGCTTTTTGCGTAATTAGCATATAGACTATCTAAACCCAATTTTTGATACCAAACATTTTACCCACTGATATAAAATAATATTTTGGGATTTTTGGAGATTTTTATTTATTTTTAGGCTGATCATAACCTAGAGTTCTAAGCTTAATTCGGTAGTTGTCGGTTTTGCCCTTTTAGGCTATAAAATGAGTTTTACCAAACCTTTTGACCCCAAACCTTTTTCTACTGATCTAATATGATAAATAGAATATTTTAAGCCTTCTAGAATAGTAAAAATATCAGCTTTCCTTTAAGAACCCGGAAATAGCTCAAAAATCGCCATTTTAAGCGTTTTTAAGCGTTTTTAAGCGTTTTAAACGCATAGTATGTATTAAAACCATATTAGATATATAAGACTTGATACCTACTGATGTTTTAAGCAAATTTCTATACTTTATCAGTAAGCAAAAGTTTTAAACTCAGAATTCCAGTTTTGACCTTTAAACCTTAGGTGAAATTACCAAAATGCCCTTTCGGTGCATAGTATGGTTAGAAATGATAAATTTCACATATAGGTTATACCCTACTGATATAACTTAGAAAATTAAGTATTTTTACTGATCGCATCAGACCCGAAACTCAGAATTATATTTAAACTCTGTTATGACCTTTTAAATGACCAAAATGCCCTTATGAGGCGCAATTTGAGTTTAAATTCATTTTGGCCATAATAGAAGATATCTTTCTGATATCACAACATATTTAAGGCATATTAACTTAGGAAACTTGTATATGACTCTTATGGTTACTCGTTACGCACTTTTCGTGTTCGGATCGGCTTATGTAACTAGTTTACACATATTAGCCGAAACGGGTCAAATCATATCATTTTTGTCTCAAAATCCAGAATGTGATTAAGTTACCCATATTAATCAAGTATTCAAGCTTGTCGGGTCAAAACCACATTCTAAACCGGTCTTCGCTTTATCATTCGTTTAAACCGTGTCTTCCTTTTGAAAACTAACCGGTCTAAGTCTAAGCTTAACTAAAGACCCGTTAGGATTCTAATAGGTTATTAAAAACCTTCATTCCGGATTGGGAGCCCAGTAAAAGCTACGTGCACTTGCTGTATTTGATTTATACATTGCTCAGGTAAATACTCTTAACTTATTTTCCCTATACGGGCTTGGGATACGGTACTATAAGAGTACCGCTTGGTCGGGTGTATGTAGTCATTTAAATCGTATTTTGATTGATGTATTCACATAACCTGTTTAATATGTATTATTTGGTGTATGGCCTTTGGGGGTTAAATGACCATGTCCCAGATATCCTTGGCATTATTCAAAGAAATGGCCACGACCTAAGCACGGGGTGTAGGCGTACACCTGACAAATGCATTATGTAAAAACTGGTATCCCACTTAAAGGAATCGACCTTGTGGGCATTATACCTGTGGCATGTCAGTTAACTTAAGTCCGACCTTATAACCGTCCCTAATAGACGACAAATGAGTAAAACTGTATACAGGATTATTTTGAATAATTGTCCCAAGTTATAAAAATATTTTTGCCGAAGTGCATTCAAATCAATTTTCAAACTCTTTTCAAAATGAGTCAATTAAGTTGTATTTACCAGTGTAAACTGACGTATTTTCCAAAAAGGCTAAGTGCAGGTACTAGACGAAATAGGCTGGCTACTCCAGGCATCATTACTCAAGTCTCGCAAGCTTTAGATTTCAAAGTCTGTTGAACAATTTTCCTTTTTATTTGATCCGCCTGTGGATCTGTTTCGACTGTTTTGTGATACTTATACATTACAATTTATTCAGTTGAAATAAATCTATCTTTTTTGCTTCTGCTGTGCATTTATAATTTGTGTTGTTTGACTATGATGATATCAACTACGTCACGATACTCCCCACCGGGCCCACCGGTGACACGTGGAAAATAGGGGTGTGACATCAATCCTTGGCAAAGGATTCTGATTCTCAATTCTTCGGATTTTATGTAAAATAGAACTGTCCACTTTCTCTGTGGGTCCTTAACTAAGATGTCATGTCTCTAATTTCCTTTGTCTAGCAGCTCTTGTCGTCATACCGGAGGCTCATGCGTCGCGGATGAAGCTAGTTGGTAAGGCGTCATCTTGACACTGGTGCCGCTTCTGGCACGAGGCTCATCTTAATCCTCTCTTGTCACTGCGGAGGGGCGTTCCCGGCAAGTCTTCAGAAAAGGCTTCTGGAACTTCTTTCATAACGGGGATGTTCTCAGGCTCTATACTTGGATATCCAATCCATGCTGACTGTCATATTATGACTTCTCAAATCAACAGTAACAGAAGGTTCCGGCCTTCTGAGTCCCTAAATACAATCCTTAATTGCTTCGCCTGCCTAAACTAGCCTTCTATATGCCCGTTAAAGAATACGGGACATCTATTTTACTCGAAACTAGACCAAGCAGTTTCTTAAGTTCTAAGCATACAAAGTTAAAGTTGATGCCAGTGTTAATCATAAATAGATGCATAAGGTTGGTTAATAGGGAACGTACCCGTAACCGCATCTGGATCTTGGCGTGTTTCACGAGTTTCAATCGTGAAAACCCTTCCTTGCTTGTTTCTTCCTAGGGCATTCTTTCCTAAAGTGCCCTGCTTCACCACATTTGTAGCAACCTGGTACTCTCTTATTTCTTCCTTCTAGGTCTTTCGCCCAACAGGCATCCTTGCTGTGCCCTTCTTTTCCACACTTTCCGCACTTAGGCCTCAAACATCGACCTTCATGGTGGAAATTGCATTCCCCGCATCTTGGCTTAGTCCCCGAGTAGCCCTTACCACCGGCCTTATTAGTGGCTCCAACAGTTTTCCTGCCATGCGGCGATTTCACTTTCTTTCTTTTGTCTGCTTTAGAGTTTCCATAGCCAGCTTGTGTGCCCACCTTTAGGTTTGAAGACTTCCTCTTCTTATTACCTGATGACTCCACATGAGTCTCTTTCTTGTTATCCTCAGATTCCGAAAATTCTCCCGCACGTAGAGCTTCTTCAGTAAGCGTAACGCTTAAATCGATAGCATCTGTGATGGTTGGAGGCCTTGAGGTAGTAACCAAGCTCCTAATTTGAGGTGCAAGTCCCCAAATGAATCGTTCAATCCTTTTGAATTCCGGTTTGACTGAGTAGGGGACGAATCTAGACAAGTCGTGAAATTGCTGGACATATTCAGAAATCTTCGGTCCGTCCATTTTCAAGTTCCAGAACTCCACCTCAAGCTTCTGGATTTCAGCCCTAGAACAGTATTTCTTTTCCATCATTTCCTTGAACTCGTCCTGGCTCAGTGCATAAGTAGCATCCGCACCAAGGGTCTGAACCTGAAGGTTCCACCAGGAGAGTGTACCATCCAAAAACAACCCTGAGATATAGGTAACACTCTGTTGAGGCGAACAGTTACTTATTCTTAGAACGGAGTCAGTCTTTTTTGCCCAACGTACAAATGCGACGGCACCTCCTGTGCCATCAAAATTCAGTGGCTTGCAGTCCAGAAATTGTTTATAGGTGCAGCCAGTTGGAGGGTTATTTACGGTAGTGCCACCGCTGTGTTCGGAGCGGAGGGCTTCATGTCGTGCAATTTCCTGTGCGATACGTTCTTGAAGCTCAGCTTCTGTCCTTGGTAACGTATTGATGTTTGCG
Source organism: Helianthus annuus (assembly GCF_002127325.2). Taxonomy (NCBI): domain Eukaryota; kingdom Viridiplantae; phylum Streptophyta; class Magnoliopsida; order Asterales; family Asteraceae; genus Helianthus; species Helianthus annuus. The sequence goes on along the minus strand of NC_035441.2, from coordinate 58,774,915 downwards.
TCTCGTCTGGGCGGCATTCTCTTCTGTCATAAGGTATGAAGTAGGTTAGACAATATTCCATAATTGTCTATGAGGTACATAGCACCATAGGTCATCATGTAACCACCCAATTTCACATGTATATATAATCAATGTATAAGCGAGGAAACAATTACTAAGCCTTCATAGGCTAGGCTACTTGGCCTATTGTTTGCAATAACATGAACTCGAGGTTACATCGCCTCGCATTTAGGTTTCAGTTATTTCCAGCTATATTAGCTTTATTGATGTGTATATTTTCCCAGTGATGGGGTTGTTCGTGTAGAGGTGATAGAGGGTGTAACGTCGCTGAATCCTTTTGAATGTTACCCATCTTCACTTGCTTAAATGTCTTTTCTCGAACGTCTCGTACATGAAGTAGGCAAGACATGTTTCCTACTTTATAAAGTGCTAAAGCACTTGTCTAGGTATTTGATGCGGGCCCAAGTGTGGAGGAACGGGCTATTTTGTATTTGGAGGCCCAAGACCGCGTAACAAAAGGGGCTTCACTAAAATGGCTCTAACTTGGGCTACGGAGGTCCGTTTTGGGTGTGCGACCAGGCAAAACGAATGTGAGAACGAGCTCCATCTTGCTGCAAATGCCTACGGCAGTTTGGGTCGTCGTCCGGGTCAAAAAACGCTTATTTCCATTACTTATTTGCATTTTTATGTTTTTTGGACTATTTTGGGCATTTTGTTTTAGGCCGTGTGTTTGGCCCGTTATCTTTTTTAGGCCCATTTCGAATTTCTGTTCTTATTTATATGTCCCTTTAGTAATTGAAAGAATCAGAATTGAATTTTGTAACTATCGAATTTTCACTTCAAATTCCGTGGCCTTTGGGTTGCAATTTGGGGGTTGGGGAAGAATTACACGGGTATTCGTAGAATCAAAGTGTTTGATCTTCATTTATCGTACCACGCACTACATCAGTTGGTATCAGAGCCAAATTCCTGGCTCAAAATGCCTCCGAGGAGAAACAACAACAGGCCTCTCGATGAAGTGTATGAACGAGAGTTGGAGCAGCGACTTATGGCGAGAGTGGATCAGCGGTTGGATCAGGTGGTCGATCAGTTGACTGATCGGATGGCCGACTTGATCAATCGTAGGAGGCAGAGACCCAATGATGGGTATGGTTCTGATTTTAGTAACCCTTTTGGTGATGGTTCGACTTCCGAAGACGAACAAGAAGGGCGGCCAAGGGGTGAACGTGGAGGGGGTAACATGCGTTGGGATTCTGGGATAAGGATTGATATTCCAGAATTTGATGGGGCTAGTTTGAATCCGGAGGGGTTCATCGATTGGTTGGCTACCGTGGAGGAGGTGTTCGAGTATAAGGAGGTGCCTGAAAACAAGCGAGTGGCCTTGATCGCTACCAGGTTACGTGGTAGGGCCTCTGCGTGGTGGCAACAATTGAAGTTAACACGAAACAGGCTCGGAAAGTCAAGGATTGTGACATGGGCCAAGATGAAGAAGTGCTTGCGGTCCAACTTTTTGCCACATAATTTTCAAAGGTTGATGTACCAACGTCTGCAGAATTTAAAACAGGGGGCCAAATCTGTTGATGATTATACAACGGAGTTTTATCAATTGATTGCAAGGAATGATATTCAAGAACCGGAGGAGCAACTTGTTTCTCGGTATATTGGGGGTCTGAGGGTTCAAATTATGGAGTCCATGAACCTTTTTGATCCGTTAACCATTCCAGAGGCACACCAACGGGCGTTGGCCTTTGAGATGCAAAATCGTCGGGTGGGCGGTTCATTTACCCCTGCTGGAGGAAACTTTGGGACAGGCAGTGGGGCACCTCATGGCGGGCCTAGTCAGCAGAAGCCGGGGGGTAGCAATACCGGGCCTACTTCTAAGGGGGCTAGCAGTAGTGGTCCGAGATGTTTCAGTTGTGGTGAAACAGGCCATCGTCAAGCTGAGTGCAAAAAGGCTGGTAAAAGACACTTGTTTGTTGAGTCGGAGGATGATCAGTATGAAGAGTATGAGAATAACCCAGTGTACGATGAAGAAACTGAATATGAAGAGGAGGTTGTGACCGGTGATGTTGGGGTGAATTTGGTGGTCAGACGCTCTTGCTATACACCAAAGGCAAATGGGGATGACTGGCTGAAACACAACATCTTCCACTCAACATGTACCATTTTGGGGAAGGTTTGCACGTTTGTCATTGATTCGGGGAGTTGTGACAATCTGATTTCTGAAGAGGCAGTTCAAAAGTTGGCCTTGAAGACAGAGAGTCACCCGAAACCGTACAAGCTTCAATGGCTTAAAAAGGGAGGTGAAGTGACGGTATCTAAAAGGGCACTTGTTACTATTTCTATTGGGTCAACGTACAAAGATGATGTTGTGTGTGATGTGGTCCCTATGGACGCATGTCACTTATTGTTGCGTAGACCTTGGGAATATGAACGTAATATAGAGCATAACGGGCGGTCCAATACTTATAGCTTTCTGTTTGGTGGTGTGAAGATCACTCTTGTCCCTAGCAAGCCTAAACAGTTAGCCACAAAACAGTCGGGTAATTTGTTGACCATCAGTCAGTGTCAAGATGAATTGGAGGACACAGACAGTGTTTTTGTTTTGATAGGGAAGGCAGTGCCCGAGGAAGTCGAAATTCCTGATGCTATGGTTCCTTTGCTTGAGGAATTTTCTGATGTGTTTCCTGTTGAGTTGCCTGATGGACTACCACCTTTGCGTGACATCCAACATCATATTGATCTGGAGCCTGGGTCACAGTTACCCAATAGACCACATTACAGGATGAGCCCTGCTGAGCATGAGGAGTTGCGAAGACAGGTTGAGGAGTTAATTTCTAAGGGCCACGTTCGTGAAAGTATGAGCCCTTGTGCTGTTCCGGCTTTACTAACTCCAAAGAAAGATGGCACTTGGCGTATGTATGTTGACAGTCGAGCAATCAACAAGATTACTGTGAGGTACAAGTTTCCTATTCCTCGAGTTGATGATTTGCTTGATCAAATTAGTGGTGCTACTATTTTTACAAGTTTCCTATTCCTCGAGTTTATGCAGCCACCAAGAAGTGTGTGTTCATGACCCCTAAAGTGTTATTCTTGGGGTATGTTATTTCTGGTGATGGGATACAAGTTGATGAATCCAAGGTGGCGGCTGTTCAAAATTGGCCAACTCCTACTACCATTACTGAAGTTCGTAGTTTCCATGGGCTTGCTTCTTTTTACAGACGGTTTATTCCACACTTCAGTTCTATTATGGCCCCAGTGACAGATTGTATGAGGGGGAAGACGTTTGTATGGACAGATGAGGCAGAGTTGGCTTTTCAAGTTGTGAAAGAGAAGCTCACTACAGCACCCATTCTGGTATTGCCTGATTTTTCTCAAGTTTTTGAACTTCATACTGATGCCTCAAAGGTTGGAATTGGTGGGGTTCTTAGTCAGGGTGGTCGACCTGTTGCTTATTTTAGTGAGAAGTTGACTGGGCCTAAGTTGAGGTACAATACTTATGATCTAGAGTTTTATGCAGTGGTCCAAGCTGTAAAGCATTGGCGCCATTACTTGTTTCAAATGGAGTTTGTCTTATTCACTGATCATGATTCCCTAAGGCACATTCGTACTCAAGACAAGGTATCTCATAAACATGGGCGATGGTTGGCCTTTCTTGAGAAGTTTACTGTTGTGGTCAAACACAAGACTGGTGTTTCAAATAGGGTTGCTGATGCCTTAAGCAGGAGGAGTAATCTGCTTGTATCTATGAGGGTTGATGTGCCGGGTTTGGAGGTCAGTCGTGAGCAGTTAGCCATTGACCCTTATTTCTTAGTTATTTTGCAGGATGTGGAAACTGGGCAAAGGTCAGACTTTCTTTTGCATGATGGTTTTCTGTTCAAGGGGAATCAGCTATGTATTCCCGATTCTAGTCTTCGCTTACAGATTATTAAGGAGTTACATGGTGAAGGGCATGTTGGTCGTGATCGTACTTTACAACTGGTTCAAGATTCTTATTATTGGCCTACTATGAGAAAATAGGTGGATCGTTATGTGAAGAGGTGCCGTATTTGTCAGGTCTCCAAGGGCACGGCTACCAATGCGGGTCTCTATATGCCTTTCCCAATTCCCTCACAGCCCTGGGTTGATATTAGTATGGATTTCGTGTTGGGGTTACCTCGTACTCAGAGAGGTAATGATTCCATCTTTGTTGTGGTCGATCGGTTTTCTAAGATGGTTCATTTTACTCCCTGCAAGAAGACGACTGATGCTGTTAATGTAGCCCAACTCTTTTTTCGTGATGTGTACCGTTTGCATGGGCTACCTTCTTCTATTGTGTCTGATCGGGATACCCGATTTCTGAGTCATTTTTGGCGAAGCTTGTGGAAGATGGTGAATACTCAGCTCAATTTCAGTAGTGCTTATCACCCACAAACTGATGGGCAAACTGAAGTTGTTAAACGGTCACTTGGGAATTTGCTGAGGTGTTTGGTTGGTGATCATGTGAAGGCACGGGATCAGAAATTGTACCAAGCTGAGTTTGCTCATAATCATGTTGTTAATCGGAGCACTGCATATAGTCCATTTCAGATAGTGTATTCATCTCAGCCTCGGGGACCACTTGATTTGATGTCTCTTCCTGTTTCTGGATCAGTCCCAAAGAAAGTTCAAGATTTTATGGAGGGTTTACATGAAGTTCATAATGCTGTGTATGATCATTTAACCCGAGCTAATCTGAAGTATAAGCAAGGCATGTTGAGTTCGAGGAAGGTGATTTTGTTTGGGCTGTTTTGACTAAAGATCGTTTTACAGTTGGGGAATATAACAAGTTGTCAGCCAAGAAGATTGGTCCAGTTGAAATCGTGGACAAGATCAATCCGAATGCTTATCGTCTGAAGCTGCCAAGTCACATTCGTTGTTCTGATGTGTTTAATGTGATGCATCTGTTGCCTTATTATGGAGAGTCTTCTGATGATGAACCTGTTGGTAATTCGAGGGCGAATTTTATCTATCCAGGGGGGAATGATGCGGGCCCAAGTGTGGAGGAACGGGCTATTCTGTATTTGGAGGCCCAAGACCGCGTAACAAAAGGGGCTTCACTAAAATGGCTCTAACTTGGGCTACGGAGGTCCGTTTTGGGCGTGCGACCAGGCGAAACGAACGTGAGAACAAGCTCCATCTTGCTGCAAATGCCTACAATAGTTTGGGTCGTCGTCGGGGTCAAAAACGCTTATTTCCATTATTTGTTTGCATTTTTATGTTTTTTGGACTATTTTGGGTATTTTGTTTTAGGCCGTGTGTTTGGCCCGTTATCTTTTTTAGGCCCATTTCGAATTTCTGTTCTTATTTATATGTCCCTTTAGTAATTGAAAGAACCAGAATTCAATTTTGTAACTATCAAATTTTCACTTCAAATTCCGTGGCCTTTGGGTTGCAATTTGGGGGTTGGGGAAGAACTACACGGGTATTCGTAGAATCAACGTGTTTGATCTTCATTTATCGTACCACGCACTACATCAGTATTGTTCTACCATAGGAAGGTGTGAACACCTAGAGTTTATTTTTGTGATCGTTAGCTTGGCCCGCAGAGTCCACTAGGATTTCCATGCACTACAAGTTGTTATTACGTGGGCCCCCGTAATAATAAATTGTCTTGCACAGTTACCCCAATGTCCTCTCATCCAAGCAGATGATCAATCAAGGAGGGGACACTACTGCCCTTATACCACTGTCATGGAAATAACCTTTGCGATGGTCCACGCGCTAACACTCGTTATCGTTATGCGCGTATAGGCACGATGATAGGAATAAAGAGAATTCCTAGTATTTGGAGGGGCACCTTTGAGATGAATACTTCATCTTCCTTTTCTGGTCAAGTATGTCGTCAATCTTACTTCACATAAGTCGCAGGGATCTCGTCCAATTGATTAAGAATTCGTTCAAGGTTGTCGCCTCTGCCTCGTCATCATCACCGTAGTTAGGCACCTTCACGATTGAGAGGGAAGAACAGCCATCTCCTACGGAAGCAAGCTCAGAATCTTGTCCGGTAATCACTCTAGCTATGAGCTTTGCAATGAACGCGAGGTCGGTAGCTTCATCGTGCGAGTTACGTACAGTAATAGGAGTAGGAGTCGAAAGTATCTTATTCACGTCAATAATCATTCCGTACACTTATTTGTATGCATTCACGTCAATATTTATTCCGTACACTTATTCGTATGTATGTATTGATAAACAAATATATTACTTAGCATAAACAGGCATTTTGATCATGTCACGTATAACTCTCGTTTTGGGGGGGTTATTTTTCTAGTTGTCGATTCATGACAGAAACACTACTTGGTACTCATTCTCACCAAGAGTGTATTTTAATTATGGCAAGTCTAACTCGTGTAGACTATGCCTTAGTTGGCACCTTATCTTGAGGGTATTCCCTACTAATGTCCTTGCCTTGTCTCTTTTTGAAAAATGTTTGACTCGTGGATCTTGACGCTTACGTGAATGCAATGAAAACCTTTTTGTAAAATATTTTCGTGAGAGAACTCTAGTGTTTGTAGTCTAGACTTGAGAAGGAATCCTAGTTCACTACAATCGAAGCTCTGATACCAAACTGTCACACCCTGACTTTTGCGGAAGCGTATGATGTGTGACTGGTTTAATATCATTGCATTCAATCGTAATAAACAACTATATGATCAAAACGATGTTCATCCATTCATAAAATTTAAGTATTACAAACATTGTTTATTCAAGTTTTTAAAACACAACCTACGACTAGGTTACAAACCAACAAGAGTGGGTGACATCAAAACTTCTAGTTACGACACCTGCGTCCAAGATCCAACCTGTTACCTGAAATACATGTAATTTTGGAAAACATCAACAAAAAGTTAAGCGAGTTCATGCGTCTAGTTTGTGTACTGTAGTTGTTGTAAATCTTTGAGAGACTCTTTTGTAAACAGATATGAAAAATGTGTATGAACATGAATGTTTTACAAGAACTTTAAGGCCTGTGAGGACATGGGGAGTACTTGTAATGACTCCTTGTCGGAATACTTGTTCTGATTCCTTGTCGGAGTACTCGTTCTGACTCCTTGACTGTGTCGATTACCCTCGACTGTGTCGATTTCCCTCGACTGTGTTGATTCACCTCGACCGTGTCAATTAACCTTGACTGGGACTCCGAAGCACTACTAGGTACTAGTTGTGACCACGAGTGGGGTTCGGCCATACCCGTTAGATCTAACCCTCGTCCCTAATTAATGAATGTTTTTAATGGCTTGGTACTAGTTTTCACCAAGACTTTATGGCATTTTTAGTATTTAGTCTATGCTCACATGATCTAGTATTTCATAGGCATTTCATACCGTTTAAGTATTTGTACATGTATTTCACCCCCGAGAGTTAAAAAACCAAAAACAGTTAAAGAAAAGGGGGAGCATGAACTCACTGTTTTGCGTCTTCAGTACTCGTAACTCAAATCTCGTCAGCAAATACGACTACCTAAAATGTGCTAGGGTCTATTAGACGAGCGGGCCATGCCTTGCTTTAGTATTCATGTTTTGAGTTACGTTTTCTTTATGTCTTTACATCATTCAGAGTTATAATACTTTTCAAGCATTCGTTTTCGTGTTTCCTTCCCAAGGATGGGAGTATTTCATACATGTATTCTTGTATTTGTAATTTCCAAAATAATATATTTTCACTTAGAAAATATACGTAGACTTGTTTTGTCCAAAATAATGTATCTTCAGGAAAATATATATTTTTCTTCAAAAAATCATATATCTTCTAAATATTCTAAGAAAATATATTTTTACTTCCAAAAGTAATATATTTCCTCTTTGTCAAAAATATGATATACTTTGTAATAGTAACGAAATCATATTTTCACTTCTTTCTTTCCAAAATAATATTTACCAAAAATATATTGTAACGGTACTTCTCGGAATATTTCGTAAGTTACGTTATTGCGTTTGGTTTTACAATATCAAGTGTGTAACTTATATATTTCATTTCATGTAATTTTTGGTATTATTTTGGTGTTTGTAAATTCTTGGTATTTGTAAGTTATATTATTTTCTCTAAAATAATATAACTATTTCACATAATCAAACACAATGTCTTAAATGTAAATATATATTGTAAATACATATTTACCCATTTTTATTTGTAAAAACCAACCTCCAATGCTTGTATTTTTTTGTTACAAAAATCTATGGCAAAGTTTGTATGGAAAATCATAGTTAAAAATACACTTGTAAACACTTGTTTAGAAAATATTTTCTAAGTGTTTGGGTATTTTTAGAAAATTTTGCCATAGTTTCCCCTAAAAATGGAGGTTTCCACGCTTTTAAGCATATCATTTTTTTTTTGTAAAATCATCACCAATCATCAACAAATCATTCAACACTTATCATATGTCAAAAATATGAAATTTACACTATGTCATGAACTTGAAACCTTGTAAAAATTTGTAGTAAACTTACTAGTGTACTTAGTAAGTTTAGTTACCCTTCAAAGTGTGATCGATTCTTTAAAAACATCATTTTTGAAGAATTTGGATCTTTACAACTTGTAAAATTTTTTTCTAAAAATATTTCTTCTTGCATTTTTCTTGTTAAATACATGTTTATACACTTGATTAACCACTAAAAATGTGATTGGTTTCTTTAAGAACCAAGTTTATGTAAATCTTGTAATTTAACTTAGTTTCTTTAGAAAACTAGTTTTGTAATCACCCATTTACAAGATTCATAGCATGTTTCATACTTCATCATACATAAAAATAACTCCATTTTTCAAGTTCATGTTTACATAAAGGATGACCATAATGATTTTCTCAAGATCTATCATTATACTTGCTAGATCATGTGTTTAATCATCATCTAGCAAGGTTCTTATTATGATCAACATCATAAACACAAATAATCAATCATCAAGAAGCATAATAACACTTAACAACATGATTTCTTATGATTTTTAAGCTTATGTTTAAGTTTCATGTTCAAGATTCATAGTGTTCTTCAAGATTAGTAACTTATGTCATTCTTTAACCAACTAAATAAGATGTAAAAATGGATGTAGATGATCTTACTACTAGCTCAAGGCTAGGGATGATCACAAGATGAAGATGAGGTGGTTAATAGCACTTGGGAGAGGTCCTACAAGTCTCAATGCTTCCACACTTCTTCATTAAGCTTCTTAAACCTTAGAGAGCCATTAGAATGCTTGGAAAGTTGCTAGAAAATGGAGATGATGGTGATGGAGGTTGAGCCGTGAGTAGGGAAGGAGAAGGAGATGAATGGTGAGGTTTGAGGGTGATGAATGATAATGAGTTCAAGACTAATGGTTATATACAAAGTCTTCCAACACCATATAAACTATTGGGTAAAATGTCTCTTAAGCATGGAACAAATCTATTAAATAATTGCTAGAAAATCATGGGGTGGGCCCCATTAGTGTTATGTGTGTCATGGTATTTTAAGTAGTAATATGATGTTTAGGCTTCATAACTAACCTGCAATTAATAAAACAATGCTTCTAGTAATATTTTAGTGTTCTGGGTAATGTCCGGTTGTTCGGTTAGATACTGATTCGTTAAAGTGCTAAATATCGCCGTTTAATGTGCTTTATGTAGTCTTTTATGAGAGTTTCGGTTCCCGACACTTAGGAAAGTATTTTGGACCATTAAACCATTTTTCTGCATTATAATTAGATGTTTAAATGCTGAAAATAGCTGAATTTTGGTTATTTTCTGTAGAATTCTGCACTTTTAGTGTGTTTTAGGCACTTTCCGGCACTTTGTCTATCACTTAGGCATGCAGTTTTGTGGTCCTTACTTCCCTACACACTATACTAGTGTAATACATCGTCTCTAGCTCATACTTGGCCTCAAAAATATTGTCTGTCTTTGTACTGAACGTTGCCAGTATTTTTTTTGTCTAATATTGGTGCCAAGTCTGTTCTGTGCATTATTAGCACTATATCGTGTTGCATGTAGCAACGATTATGAAATGCCATTGTATGTATATAACAGTAATCAAAAATTCATTTGTCTTGTAAACTAGATCATACACAATATTTAAGTACATATTACTGTTCAATTAGTGTACGAAATGTACGGAAAAGTGACGGTTGTCACTTCAAGCTCTCTAAGTGGAAGTATATGCTTCCTACCTGAGAGAGAATCAGAATCAAATCTTGCGGGGACCTTCTGTAAGTATTCTTTCGCGTTTTTCATTCGTTTTAGCATTAAAAGTCAAACTGCATTTGACTTTCTGCATTGACCAATTTATGGTCAACGCGAAGTTCGTTTGAACTTCATAACATGAGCGTAATCACGATGGTTATAGTCCCTTGTGACTATACCTACTGATTACCACGTTATCTAGGCTCAGTGACGAGTCCTAGTTTCGGCCAAAATGCGTTTTCTCGCGTATTTTGTAACCAAACTACTCTAGGGTATTAAAACCGTTTGTTTTTAATACCAAACCTGTTTTCTAACTTTACTAAACATGTTCTAGCATGTTTAGCTCGTCGCTTTTAGAATTGTGCTTGTTTAGGGTCGTAAAGGTAAGCGATCTAAACAATCGCTTATACTTTCGAACCCGACCCATTTGGTCGATCATTAGGATCCATCCAAACACTTTAGGTGACCATAGTTGTATAGGGAATAACCTTCCGAGGTTATACCTTATGGTCACGTCGTTTAGGTAGTTGTATGATAAGTAGTTTCTATGCCTTAGGAAAATTTCCAAAATACCCTTTTTGCGCCAAAATTCATTTTAAGCCTATGCAACATAATTTTTGACATCTAAACTGATTTGGCAACAATATTAAACATGTTAAGGCATATCTTGCTTGTCATAGGACTAGTTAGGCGTTCCAAACGCGTTTTACGCGAATGACGCGTTAAAGTGGCATAAGCTACCTAAACGGGTCGTAACGGGTCAAAAGCACTTAGGATAGGTTTCGTTTTAGTATGTAGGCTTTGTCAAACCATATTACATAATTTTCCACACTTATTTGGTTTACAAACCCTCGTACTACCCGATCCTCCGATAGGTCCGTTTATTAATGTAGATACCTATATTAGGTGCCGTTTGAATCCGTGATCTTCTAGCTTGCTTGGTGGATATCTAAAGTCTATTGAGCAATCTCAAGTGAGTACATAGACCCCTCTTTTACTGTTTTTTTCAAACGTTTTGGGGTGAAACACATGTGCCTACTTGTTACTTTCGTGCTTTCTTGTTTTCACATCATATGTTGCTATGTTCTCTAGTACACTTATAGTACATGATTTCATTACATTGTTTTGCTATGTATGTTAACTTGGCATGCTAGCACATTGATTTACATTACATCGTTTTGCTACATATGTTTACTTGTGTCTCACCCCGACCACGTAAAACAACAAAACGTGGCGGAAACGTCGGGGAGTGTTGTAACAGAATCATTGTTTCACAACCATGGAATAAATAATTTCGTTTTATTAAATTATTGAACTAAATGTTTTGATACAAATTAAATAAATACAACTATTATCTTCCAAGTTTTAAAGTCGCTAAGGCCTTGTCCATTCCTATGTGAGAGTACACCAATATCATCATCAATCATCATCAACTATTGTACCTGAAACACATGTGAAAATAGGTACGTCAGCATAAAAATGCCGACGAGTACATAGTTCCCCTATTTTATTGTTTTCGATTGTTTTGGGGTGATCCATATGTGTTAAATGATTTCAATGTTTTAACGATGATTTTTGAAAACGATTGAAACGGTTTATATTAAATTAATAACGATTTTGATAAAGTGAACAAACTTGTTGGTTGAAATTACATAACGAATAACATTCAATAATTTTGGCCAAACCGACCAGTATTAGGTTATGGTACCATAGGATCTGACAAATCCCGTTATCAGACTGCACCCATTGTTATGTGTGGGTTAGGTGGGTAACGACCGAATCTGTGATTGTTAATTTACCCTTTGGTGGTTTATTAATGCGAAAGGCGAGGTAGTCGAGTCACGAAGGTTTGAATGTTATTAGCGAGACGACCAAAAGTAGTTTCACTATTAAAACGAGTTAAATGATTTTTGGATAAGTTACACGATTTGAAACGACTTAAACGAGATAAACGATTTGGTTAAACGATTGGTTTTAGGATGTGATTAGATAATGGGACAGGTGTAGCATGATAAAAGCATGGTAGATACGCCGCTGGTACATCTTATATATAAATGCTCTTATCATATTACATTTGGAGTCAGTATTTAGTTCACTAGGGGAAACGATTTTAAAACAATGTCACACAACGAGGTTTTTGAAATGATATAAAACCATACGAGTTTTGTTAACGAGTTTTTACGAGATTTTTACAAATTGATTTAACTAAATGTTTTGGGTTAAGAATCATGGCTACGAGATTTTATAATAAACTGTAACCAATTTGATTTGAGTTGGTTAATTATGTCGCAATACTATACTTTTCAAAACAAGGTTTTTAAATAAGTATTGCAGCATGCAAACTAGCCATGAATCTGAAACTCATACAAAACGTGACACCTGTGTCACTATGACCATCAAACAAATACCAAACCAATGAAATATTGTGTTTCAGACTTGGGATTTGTGAAAATATGTGTATCATTTGCACGTATCAATTCTTGTTCGATTTCGGGCTTTAAATTGCTTTCTGGAAGGTTATACGCGATCTGATGCGTAAATATAACCAGTTTAATGCAACAAACACTCCAGAATAGTGACATAGGCTTAACATACCTTAAATAACCTTTACATAACTTAGAAATAAGTTTTGGATGGTTTGGTATGCCGAAATCAAGTTTATTCGCTTACAGGGACTAAATTCGACAAAACTGCGAAAGTATGCCGATTTGTACTGTAATGAACAATCCGGAAATTGAACATAAGTTAAACACACCCTAAATATCCTTTCCATATCTTAGAAATAGGCTTTAAGGGGTTCGGCGTGCTAAAATAAACTTTATGCTCTTTCAGGGACTAAAAGCGTCAAAAAATGCACAAGTTTGCATTTTCGCGCATATCTTACGTTCTGAATATATCCGGACACCCAAAAATTTATGTAATCATTAAAATATTATATTTTAGTGATTGGCATGATAAAATTCCATTCGTCTCTCAATTTGGATCGTTTTTGCGTTCGTTACGACTTCCGTCGTAATTAACCGAAAAACGCAACCGTACGACCAAACGAACCGACATCCGAGATGTTTTTGAGCATGTTTTGAGTTCCCAATACTTTAACTTCATTTTAGAGCCTTGAAATGAAGTTAACGGGGCTTAAACGTGTTAAAAATGGGCCAAAATGCAAGTTTCTAAGCTGCAGGGACTAGTTTTGACAATCTGCCAAACATCCCCAGGCGGCCCGCGTAAGCCCAAGCCTTATTCTTACGCGGGGTGCGTGAGCCTATCAGACAGAAACATTGAATTTGGTCATTTAGCTCGTTTTTGACGGTTTTGATCAGTGGTTTTCAATACTATGGACTGGTTTGTGTGTTCTCCAAGTCCCCCAATCCTTCCTTGACACTTGTATGGCTTGGATCATGCCCTCCTCTCCAAGAAACAATCCTAACGGTTTGCGAAAAACTATATATAGCCATGCTCACCTCCTCATTCTTTGCTCATTCATTCTTCTCCTCTCTACCATCTGATTTGGAAGGCTCCCTCAAGTGTTTGGAGCTTTCTAATCTCATTGGGAACTTGGTTTTCTTGTAGAAAAGATAGCAAGCACCCATTGTGAGCATTCTTTCATTCTTTTTATTGTTTTCCTAGTTAGGAAGTCAAATATAGTTTGACTTTCAGCTTTGACCACGAGATGGTCAACGAGAAGTTCGTTTGAACTTCACAACGTGAGCGTAATCACGTTGGTTATAGTCCTTAGTGACTATACCCACTGATTACCACGTTGACTAGGCGTAGTGACGAGTCGTAGTTTCGGTCAAAATGCGCATTAAGCGTATTTTGCAACCAAACTACTCTTGGTATCAAAACCCTTTGTTTTGATATCAAAACCCGTTTTCTAACTTAGTTAAGCATGTTTTAACATGCTTAGCTCGTCACTTTTAGTTTAGTGCTTGTTTAGAGTCGTAAGTCAAGCGGTCTAAACCACCGCTTAGACTTTCGAACTCGACCCGTTTGGTCGATCATTAGGATCTGACCAAGCATGTTTAGTGACCATAGTTGTATAGGGAATAACCTTCCGAGGTTATACCTTATGGTCACCTAGTTTAAGTAGATGTATGATAGGTAGATTATATGGCTTAGGTAAATGACCAAAATGCCCTATTCATGCATAATTGGATTTTAAGCATATGTAACCTAAACATTTGTCACCTAACTAATTATTCAACATAATTAAACATGTTTAGGCATATAATACTTGTCATAGGACTAGTTAGACGTCTCGAACGCGTTTTACGCGAACGACGCGTTAAAGTAGTGTAAGCTACCTAAACGGGTCGTAACGGGTCGAAAGCACTTAGGTTAGGTTTCCTTTTAGGATGTAGGCTTTGTTAAACCATGTCACATGAGTTCCAACACTCATTTGGTTTACAAGACCTCATTCTATCTGATCTCCCGATTTAGGTCCGGTTATTTACATAATTACCTATGTAGGGTGCCGTTTGATTCCGTGATCCCTCTAGCTTTGCTTGGTTGTTGTCCAAGACTTCTAAGCACCCTCAAGTGAGTACATAGTCCCCTCTTTTACTGTTTTCAAACTGTTTTGGGGTGGAACACATGTGCCTACTTGATACTTTCATGTTTCCCATGTTTTCATATCATATAATTACTATGTTCAATAGTACACTATTAGTACATGATTTTATTACTTTTTGCTATGTATGTTCACTTAACATGCTAGCATATTGATTTCCGTATATTACATTTTGTCGCATATGCTCATCCAGCATATGGACACATTGTTTTACATTTTGAACCGTTGTAACCATTTGATCCTGTGAACCGTTTGTGACTACTTGATTATGTGAACCGTTAGTAACCGTTTGATTTATGTGAACCGTTTATGACTACTTGACTATGTGAACCATTTGTAATCGCTGATTTACATGAACCGTTTGAAATCTGTTTGAACCGTTGGGTTAGGGAAGTGATTAGGTAACAGGGCGGGTGTAATGTGTTAAAAGCATGGTGGATACGCCGCTGGTACTTCCTATATATAAGTGCTTTTAATACATTATATATCGTTGCGTTATCTAGATCACTTGGGCAATGGTAAACAAAACAAAGTTGTATTACAAGGTTTTTCCAACAATATATTATACTATTCGAGTTTTTATTCCAAAAACGATTTACAAATCTGGATTTAATTAAACAAATGTTTTGGAGTTAAGAATTATGGCTACGAGATTTTATAAACTGTAACCAATTTGATTTGAGTTGGTTAATTTGCAATACTATACTTTTCAAAACAGGGTTTTTAAATAAGTATTGCAGCATGCAAACTAGCCATGAATCAGAAACTCATACAAAACATATGTACTCGCCGGCATTTTTATGCTGACGTACCTATTTTCACATGTGTTTCAGGTACATTAGTTGATGGCATTTGATGATGATATTGGTGTACTCTCACATAGGAATGGACAAGGCCTTAGCGACTTTAAAACTTGGAGGATAATAGTTGTATTTATCTAATTTGTATCAAAACATTTAGTTCACTAATTCAATAAAACAAAACTGTTTAATCCATGGTTGTGAAATAATGATTCTGTTACAACACTCCCTGACGTTTCCGCCACGTTTTGTTCTTTTACGTGGTCGGGGTGTGACAGAAAAGTTGGTATCAGAGCCAATGGTTATAGGGAATTAGGTTATTAGTAATGCTTTGACCTAGACTATAACCTTCCTAGGACCCTAACGCGAGTTTACTTCTGTTTAGTCATAAAACAATACCGTCACCTATCCTTAGGTGATAACCACAACGAGAACACAAAATTCGAATCCGCTTTGAAAACTAATCATCTGTTCTAGGATGATTGATTACTAGGTTTTGAACCCTTTGATATAAGGTTTCGAACCCTTTAAGTTTTCAAAGATCCCGTCAAAGTTTGGGTCTTATAATGTGAACACGTGCAAACTGGAAGGGTGGATGCCTGTACCCTGGGTCTTCTGTCTAAGGCTAGAGTGTTCGTACAAATCCGCAGTATCGGACCAGTCACTCTTATCTAGGAACTCTTGGGGTGAGTGTCCACTTATAGGCGAGCATGTCTTCGCGATACATTATATTGACCCGCTTACTTTGATTAGTCACTGCCTCATTTGTTTGCCTTTGGTAACAAACAAATGGTCACAATCTTCATGCGTTGTCATTCTCTTTTGACTATCTTTCACTTGTTTCCTCCTATGCCTTCCTTCAAGATGCCTCTTTATCGCAACAACACTCAAATGTCCGAACCAGGTGCTGTAGTTACCCAGCAAATAGGCGTCGTACTCCAGAGGACCGTTGTTTTAGCTATTACCATGACTCGCCTCAGGGATAAAACCGTATAAGGGAACTGCTCCTTGGTGCAATCAATATAGCCGTCATCATCCGAATCAAATACCCTATTTCAAGTGTACCCCCGGTGGACGATGGGGACATTTGGTTAACATGTGCTGCTTTGCAATCCAAAGCAAAGCTGTTATAAACCCTGCTGTTGTTCAAACCTTCAAATCCTGCTTCATATGTCGCCTTGGCATATCTAGCGCCTCAACCTCATGAACTTTCTACCTTGTGTATTGACTTAAGCACGCCTAGTGCAAGGTGTCGGAACACCTCTCGTTACACAAAATTCCAAATTCCAAAATAAGATCTTTCCATCCTCATAATTAGATCCTTATGGATGATTATTAATCAAATCGGAGACCTAAATTGAATTATTCTTATGCCTTAATACGTATATTACGATTCAATAAGGATAAATCCGAATTCCTATTAAGATCTTTCTATCTCCATAGTTAGATTCTTATGATTAAAGTGCCAAATGAAATCCACAGATTGGATTCCTGGTGTGCTTTAAATATCCGTGTCCAAAGATAACAAATTAAAGGTCTAGTTAAACAGATTTATCCAAAACTGGTTAGGAATATCATGTGATGATATAGCTGAAAAGACTCCTTGGTGGTCTAATTAAAGAGATCATCTGTCGATCAAATAAAAAGGACCCTATGGTAGTCTAGCCACACTCATCACATGTTTGATCTTCTTCCCCTACACATTATGAAATGAACTGTGCGAACTGTGCAAGGAATTACGTAATTATGGAGGCCTACATAATTATGGAATTTAGTGCACAGAAACCACAGCGAGTTTTGTCATGTGTCTAGAGTGAACCCTGTTCATTTCCAATTCTGATGAAGCACCCATTGAAGAAAAATGAACTAGCTATTCATTTTTCACTTCTGAAAGAAGATCCGTTGATGGAAATGAATATCCGTTTGTTTAATCCTTCATTTCTATTCTGATGAAGAATCCGTTGAGGAAAATGGATCATCCATTCATTTTCGCTTCTAAAGAATACCCGTTGATGGAAATGAATATCCGTTTGTTTAATCCTTCATTTCCGTTCTGATGAAGAATCCGTTGAGGAAAATGGATCATCCATTCATTTTTGCTTCTGAAGAATATCTGTTGAAGGAAATGAATATCCGTTTGATTATCCTTTTCATTTCCGATTCTGAGGGAACATCTGTTGAAAATGACTCCGTTTGTTCATTTTCGTTTCTGAAGAATATCCGTTGAAGGAAATGAATATCCATTTGATTATCCTTTTCATTTCTGATTCTGAGGAAGCATCTGTTGAAAATGACTCCGTTTGTTCATTTTCGTTTCTGAAGAATATCCGTTGAAGGAAATGAATATCCATTTGATTATCCTTTTCATTTCCGATTCTGAGGAAGCATCTAAAATGACTCCGTTTGTTCATTTTCGTTTCTGAAGAATATCCATTGAAGGAAATGAATATCCGTTTGATTATCCTTTTCATTTCTGATTCTGAGGAAGCATCTGTTGAAAATGACTCCGTTTGTTCATTTTCATTTCTGAAGAATATCCGTTGAAGGAAATGAATATCCGTTTGATTATCCTTTTCATTTCTGATTCTGAGGAAGCATCTGTTGGAAATGACTCCGTTTGTTCATTTTCGTTTCTGAAGAATATCCATTGAAGGAAATGAATATCCGTTTGATTATCCTTTTCGTTTCCGTTTCTGAGGAAACATCCATTGAAAATGACTCCGTCCATTCATTTTTGTTTCTGAAGAATGTCCGTTAAGGAAATGATAGGATTATGCCTTGCATATCTCTAGTGGTTATTTGACACAAAGTCACAGACAGACTCCTACGAATAAATTTCAGGACGAAATTTCCTAAAGTGGGGGAGACTGTGCCACCTGTGTCACTATGACCATCAAACAAATACCAAACCAATGAAATATTGTGTTTCATACTTGGGATTTGTGAAAATATGTGTATCGTTTGCACGTATCAATTCTTGTTCGATTTCGGGCTTTAAATCGCTTTCTGGAAGGTTATACGCGATCTGATGCGTAAATATAACCAGTTTAATGCAACAAACACTCCGGAATAGTGACATAGGCTTAACATACCTTAAATAACCTTTACATAACTTAGAAATAAGTTTTGGATGGTTTGGTATGCCGAAATCAAGTTTATTCGCTTACATGGACTAAATTCGACAAACTGGGAAAGTATGCCGATTTGTACTGTAATGAACAATCCGGAACTTGACCATAAGTTAAACACACCTTAAACATCCTTTCCATAGCTTAGAAATAGGCTTTAATGGGTTCGGCGTGCTAAAATAAACTTTATGCTCATTAAGGGACTAAAAGCGTCAAAAAATGCACAAGTTTGCATTTTCGCGCATATCTTACGTTCTGAATATATCCGGACACCCAAAAATTTATGTAATCATTAAAATATTATATTTTAGTGATTGGCATGATAAAATTCCATTCGTCTCTCAATTTGGATCGTTTTTGCGTTCTCAATTTGCGTTCGTTTTTGCGTTCGTTACGACTTCTAAGCTGCAGGGATTAGTTTTGACAATCTGCCAAACATCCCAGGCGGCACGCGTAATCCCAAGCCTTATTCTTACGCGGGGCGCGTGAGCCTATCAGATAGAAACATTGAATTTGGTCATTTAGCTCGTTTTTGACGGTTTTGATCAGTGGTTTTCAATACTATGGACTGGTTTGTGTGTTCTCCAAGTCCCCCAATCCTTCCTTGACACTTGTATGGCTTGGATCATGCCCTCCTCTCCAAGAAACGATCCTAACGGTTTGCGAAAAACTATATATAGCCATGCTCACCTCCTCATTCTTTGCTCATTCATTCTTCTCCTCTCTACCATCTGATTTGGAAGGCTCCCTCAAGTGTTTGGAGCTTTCTAATCTCATTGGGAACTTGGTTTTCTTGTAGAAAAGATAGCAAGCACCCATTGTGAGCATTCTTTCTTTCATTCTTTTTATTGTTTTCCTAGTTTGGAAGTCAAATATAGTTTGACTTTCAGCTTTGACCACGAGATGGTCAACGAGAAGTTCGTTTGAACTTCACAACGTGAGCGTAATCACGTTGGTTATAGTCCTTAGTGACTATACCCACTGATTACCACGTTGACTAGGCGTAGTGACGAGTCGTAGTTTCGGTCAAAATGCGCATTAAGCGTATTTTGCAACCAAACTACTCTTGGTATCAAAACCCTTTGTTTTGATATCAAAACCCATTTTCTAACTTAGTTAAGCATGTTTTAACATGCTTAGCTCGTCACTTTTAGTTTAGTGCTTGTTTAGAGTCGTAAGTCAAGCGGTCTAACCACCGCTTAGACTTTCGAACTCGACCCGTTTGGTCGATCATTAGGATCCGACCAAGCATGTTTAGTGACCATAGTTGTATAGGGAATAACCTTCCGAGGTTATACCTTATGGTCACCTAGTTTAAGTAGTTGTATGATAGGTAGATTATATGCCTTAGGTAAATGACCAAAATGCCCTTTTCATGCATAATTGGATTTTAAGCATATGTAACCTAAACATTTGTCAGCTAACTAATTATGCAACATAATTAAACATATTTAGGCATATAATACTTGTCATAGGACTAGTTAGACGTCTCGAACGCGTTTTACGCGAACGACGCGTTAAAGTAGTTACCTATATAGGGTGTCGTTTGATTCCGTGATCCCTCTAGCTTTGCTTGGTTGTTGTCCAAGACTTCTAAGCACCCTCAAGTGAGTACATAGTCCCTCTTTTACTGTTTTCAAACTGTTTTGGGGTGGAACACATGTGTCTACTTGATACTTTCATGTTTCCCATGTTTTTATATCATATAATTACTATGTTCAATAGTACACTATTAGTACATGATTTTATTACGTTTTGCTATGTATGTACACTTAACATGCTAGCATATTGATTTCCGTATATTACATTTTGTCGCATATGCTCATCCAGCATATGGACACATTGTTTTACATTTTGAACCGTTGTAACCGTTTGATCCTGTGAACCGTTTGTGACTACTTGATTATGTGAACCGTTAGTAACCGTTTGATTTTTGTGAACTGTTTATGACTACTTGACTATGTGAACCGTTTGTAATCGTTGATTTACATGAACCGTTTAAAATCTGTTTGAACCGTTGGGTTAGGGAAGTGATTAGGTAGCGAGGCGGGTGTAATGTGTTAAAAGCATGGTGGATACGCCGCTGGTACTTCCTATATATAAGTGCTTTTAATACATTATATATCGTTCCGTTATCTAGATCACTTGGGCAATGGTAAACAAAACAAAGTTGTATTACAAGGTTTTTCCAACAATATATTATACTATTCGAGTTTTTATTCCAAAAACGATTTACAAATCTGGATTTAATTAAACAAATGTTTTGGAGTTAAGAATCATGGCTACGAGATTTTATAAACTGTAACCAATTTGATTTGAGTTGGTTAATTATGTCGCAATGCTATACTTTTCAAAACATGGTTTTTAAATAAGTATTGCAGCATGCAAACTAGCCATGAATCAGAAACTCATACAAAACCTATGTACTCGCCGGCATTTTTATGCTGACATACCTATTTTCACATGTGTTTCAGGTACATTAGTTGATGGCATTTGATGATGATATTGGTGTACTCTCACATAGGAATGGACAAGGCCTTAGCGACTTTAAAACTTGGAGGATAATAGTTGTATTTATCTAATTTGTATCAAAACATTTAGTTCAATAATTCAATAAAACAAAACTGTTTAATCCATGGTTTTGAAACAATGATTCTGTTACAACACTCCCCGACGTTTCCGCCACGTTTTGTTCTTTTATGTGGTCGGGGTGTGACAGAAAAGTACTTTTCTGTCACACCCCGACCACGTAAAACAACAAAACGTGGCGGAAATGTCGGGGAGTGTTGTAACAGAATCATTGTTTCACAACCATGGAATAAATAATTTCGTTTAAAAATTTATTGAACTAAATGTTTTGATACAAATTAAATAAATACAACTATTATCTTCCAAGTTTTAAAGTCGCTAAGGCCTTGTCCATTCCTATGTGAGAGTACACCAATATCATCATCAAGCATCATCAACTATTGTACCTGAAACACATGTGAAAATAGGTACGTCAGCATAAAAATGCCAGCGAGTACATAGGTTTTGTATGAGTTTCAGATTCATGGCTAGTTTGCATGCTGCAATACTTATTTAAAAACCTTGTTTTGAAAAGTATAGTATCGCGACATAATTAACCAACTCAAATCAAATTGGTTACAGTTTATAAAATCTTGTAGCCATGATTCTTAACTCCAAAACATTTGTTTAATTAAATCCAGATTTGTAAATTGTTTTTGGAATAAAAACTCGAACAGTATATTATATTGTTGGAAAAACCTTGTAATACAACTTTGTTTTGTTTACCATTGCCAAAGTGATCTAGATAACGCAACGATATATAATGTATTAAAAGCACTTATATATAGGAAGTACCAGCGGCGTATCCACCATGCTTTTAACACATTACACCCGCCCCGTTACCTAATCACTTCCCTAACCCAACGGTTCAAACAGATTTCAAACGGTTCATGTCAATCAGCGATTACAAACAGTTCACATAGTCAAGTAGTCACAAACGGCGCACATAATCAAACGGTTACTAACGGTTCACATAATCAAGTAGTCACAAACGGTTCACATAATCAAGTAGTCACAAACGGTTCTCAGGATCAAACGGTTACAACGGTTCAAAATGTAAAACAATGTGTCCATATGCTGGATGAGCACATGCGACAAAATGTAATATACGGAAATCAATATGCTAGCATGTTAAGTGAACATACATAGCAAAACGTAATAAAATCATGTACTAATAGTGTGCTATTGAACATAGTAATTATATGATATAAAAACATGGGAAACATGAAAGTATCAAGTAGGCACATGTGTTCCACCCCAAAACAGTTTGAAAACAGTAAAAGAGGGGACTATGTACTCACTTGAGGGTGCTTAGAAGTCTTGGACAACAACCAAGCAAAGCTAGAGGGATCACGGAATGAAACGGCACCCTATATAGGTAACTATGTAAATAACCGGACCTAAATCGGGAGATCGGATAGAATGAGGTCTTGTAAACCAAATGAGTGTTGGAACTCATGTGATATGGTTTAACAAAGCCTACATCCTAAAAGGAAACCAAACCTAAGTGCTTTCGACCCGTTACGACCCGTTTAGGTAGCTTACGCTACTTTAACGCGTCGTTCGCGTAAAACGCGTTCGAGACGTCTAACTAGTCCTATAACAAGTATTATATGCCTAAACATGTTTATTTATGTTGCATAATCAGTTAGGTGACAAATTTTTAGGTTACGTATGCTTAAAATCCAATTATGCATGAAAAGGGCATTTTGGTCATTTACCTAAGGCATATAATCTACCTATCATACTACTTAAACTAGGTGACCATAAGGTATAACCTCGGAAGGTTATTCCCTATACAACTATGGTCACTAAACATGCTTGGTCGGATCATAATGATCGACCAAACGGGTCGAGTTCGAAAGTCTAAGCGGTGGTTTAGACCGCTTGACTTACGACTCTAAGCAAGCACTAAACTAAAAGTGACGAGCTAAGCATGTTAAAACATGCTTAACTAAGTTAGAAAACGGGTTTTGATATCAAAACAAAGTGTTTTGATACCAAGAGTAGTTTGGTTGCAAAATACGCTTAATGCGCATTTTGACCGAAACTACGACTCGTCACTACGCCTAGTCAACGTGGTAATCAGTGGGTATAGTCACTAAGGACTATAACCAACGTGATTATGCTCACGTTGTGAAGTTCAAACGAACTTCTTGTTGACCATCTCGTGGTCAAAGCTGAAAGTCGAACTATATTTGACTTCCAAACTAGGAAAACAATAAAAAGAATGAAAGAATACTCAGAATGGGTCCTTGCTATCTTTTCTACAAGAAAACAAAGTTCCCAATGAGATTAGAAAGCTCCAAACATTTGAGGGAGCCTTCCAAATCAGATGGTAGAGAGGAGAAGAATGAATGAGCAAAGAATGAGGAGGTGAGCATGGCTATATATAGTTTTTTCGCAAACCGTTAGGATCGTTTCTTGGAGAGGAGGGCATGATCTAAGCCATACAAGTGTCAAGGAAGGATTGGGGGACTTGGAGAACACACAAACCAGCCCATAGCATGAAAAACCACCCATCAAAACAATCAAAATCGAGCTAAAAGACCAGATTCAATGTTTCTGTCTGGCATGCTCACGCGCCCCGCATAAGACTTGGCTAAGGCTTACGCGCCCCGCCTGGCCAACTTTGGCAGATTGTCAAAATTGGTCCCTGCAGCTTAGAAACATGCGTTTCGGCTCATTTTTGACACGTTTAAGCCCCGTTAACCTCATTTCAAGGCTCTAAAATGAAGTTAAAGTATTGGGAACTCAAAACATGCTCAAAAATATCTCGGATGTCGGTTCGTTTGGTCGTACGGTTGCGTTGTTCGGTTAATTACGACGGAAGTCGTAACGAACGCAAAAACGATCCAAATTGAGCGACGAATGGAATTTTATCATGCCAATCACTAAAATATAATATTTTAATGATAACAAAAATTTTTGGGTGTCCGGATATATTCAAAACGTAAGATATGCACGAAAATGCAAACTTGTGCACTTTTTGACACTTTTAGTCCCTGAATGAGCATAAAGTTTATTTTAGCACACCGAGCCCCTCAAAGCCTATTTCTAAGCTATGTAAAGGATATTTAAGGTGTGTTTAACTTATGGTCAAGTTCCGGATTGTTCATTACAGTACAAATCGGCATACTTTCGCAGTTTGTCAAATTTAGTCCCTGTAAGCGAATAAACTTGATTTCGGCATACCAAACCATCCAAAACTTATTTCTAAGTTATGTAAAGGTTATTTAAGGTATGTTAAGCCTATGTCATTGTTCCGGAGTGTTTGTTGCATTAAACTGGCTATATTTACGCATCAGATCGCGTATAAACTTCCAGAAAGCGAATTAAAGCCCGAAATCGAACAAGAATTGATATGTGCAAATGATACACATATTTCACAAATCCCAAGTATGAAACACAAAATTTCATTGGTTTGGCATTTGTTTGACGGTCACAGTGACACAGGTGTCACAACTTGGCATATTAGCACATTGTTTTATATCATATTTTCTGCTATGTATGTAGACTGAGCATGCTAGCACATTGATTTACATGACTTTTCTGCTTTGTATGTTAACTTAGCATACTTAGTACATTGTTTTCATATAACATGTTTACATTTGGTATAACATTTGGTTTGCACAAACGGGACTTATATACATTCATTAACATTAGCTACGCCGCTCGGTAGTAAGTAATGGTACCATAGGACTTGACAAATCCCGTTCCTGACATCCTAGGTTTGTTTGGATGAAAGCAATGACTGAATCCGATAACATTTCTTTTGATAACCTTGACTTAGGGTTATCCGTCTGTCTCAAGGCTTGAATGTATGCGTTAACTTACCACATAAAGGTTTGTATCATTAAAACATGCTTTTACTATGCAAAACATAACTTTTTGATATACTCAAAATACTTTTTTCTGTACATTTAAACATTTCGTTTAAGTGAACACATTTTACTTAACATACATAACATTTGTTACATATACATGACTACATGACTACATTTTGGACTTTTAAACATATGACAATGGTTTATACAAGAACATTTGATGGTTGGTTTAAACATGGACCTTATACATTGGTGGTTTGTTTAAGTGGCTTAAGTAACGATATGTGTGTAGTATGATACAAGCATGGTGGATACGCCGCTGGTACTTCTTATATATAAGTGCTTGTATTGTATTACATGTCATAGCATTATTTAAATCATTCAATTTGGACTTATACATTTTGCACAAATAACATATTTTTCACAAGACTTTGTTTTACAAAAACAACTTGTTTTATACAACTTATTTTTACTTGGTTATTCTTTTAATCATTCATTATTCTTTTATTTATACATATCATCTGATTTTATCGCTTTTCAAGTGATTTACAAAACAAAACAATTTACAAGGTTCATGACTGAATTTTATTAAACATTTTTCTAAAACCTAAGTTATGAATCCAATTTTCACAAAACCTATGTTACTCACAGGCATTTTTATGCTGACGTACCTATTTTCACATGTGTTTCAGGAGCAAATGCATAGGATGTTCGTGACACGCTAGGGTGGACTTGGACCTATGTGACATAAAATGAAGCTAGACTAGTTAAAACATGTTATGAATTCTTGTTTCTTTTATTTTAAGACAATATAACTCTTTGGTTCTTGTTTTGAGATAATGTAATTCCACCTTTGGTTATGAATAAAATATTATTTTAAATTACCATGGTTGTGGAACAATAATTCTGTTACAACACTCCCCGACGTTTCCGCCACGATTTGATGTTTTACGTGGCCGGGGTGTGACACAAGAGTTGGTATCAGAGCCAATGGTTATAGGGAATTAGGTTATTGGTAATGCTTTGACCTAGACTATAACCTTTCTAGGACCCCAACACAAGTTGTCGTGTGTTTAGATCTTTAAACATGCACTTCATCTATCCTTAGGTGATCACCGAAACAAGAACCCAATTTTCCGAAACGATTTTTGAAAAACAGTCTTTTGTTTTCAAATGATTTATTATATGGTTTTGAACCCTTTTTGATTTTTTTTTCAAACTAATTTTGAAATTTTATCAGTTGTTTTTGAATGATTCTTTTGGCTTTGTGCCTTCCAAGTTTTCAAAATCTCGTCAAAGTTTTGGGTTCTAAATAGTGTGAACACGTGCAAACTGGAAGAGTGAATGCCTGTGCCCTGGGTTTCCTGTCTAAGGCTAGAGTGTTCGTACAAATCCACATAATCGGACCGGTCACTCTTACCTGGGAACTCTTGGGGTGAGTGTTCACTTATAGGCGAGCATGTCTTCGCTAAGCATTATTTTGGACCCATTTACTTTGATCAGTCACTGTGTGTCATTTGTTTGCTTTGTGATATGGACAAATGACCACCATCTTTGTCTTTGTTGATTTTGTTTCCTCTCGTTCTTTTCATCTAATCATCTCACTCGTTTCCTCTCATGTTTCCTCTTTTTAGCATGCCTGTTCGACGTGAAAACCCGTTAACAAATGCCGAGATGGCAGATATCCTGGCACAGCACATGGCTGCCGCACTCCCAAACATTATAGCTCAAGTGAACCAAGCCAATAACAATCAGAATGCTCCTTGTAACTTCAAGAGTTTTAATTCAGCTAAACCACTCAAGTTCAGTGGTACCGAATGGGCAACTGGGCTCCTTCAATGGTTCGAGAGCATTGAGAGTACTTTCCGCCACGTTCTGTGTCCTGAGAATCGGAAGGTCGAGTTTGCTTCTAGCGTGTTTCAGAAGAGGGCGCTTACATGGTGGAACGAGGTTATGAGAGACCGTGGTGCTGAAGTTGCTTTGGCACAAACATGGGCTGAACTTAGAACTCTCATGATGAGGGAGTTTTGTCCTCGTCATGAGCTGCGAGCGTTGGAGAGGGAGTTTGATGATTTAAAACAGGAAAGTGGTGAGCACAGGACATATACTGACAGATATCAGGAGTTAAGCTTACTTTGCCCAACAATGGTTACCCCACTCGATAAGGCTATCGAGAGATACATCGATGGTCTACCTGACTCCGTGCAAGACATCGTTACTGGTAGTATTCCTACCACTGTCCGTCAGGCAATCGAGCTATCTGCGACGTTGACTGAGTCGCAGATTCGAAAGGGTAAGTTGCACAGAAAGGGTGACAAGAAGGGTAAGAAGCAGGAGTCTGACAAGAAGGATAGCAAGAAAGGTAAAAACAAGAAGGGAAATGATGCGGGTTCCTCAAAGGTTTCTAGGAAGCGAAAGGCTTCCCAAAACTATGCCGTTACTGCACAGGCTCAAGTTGCACAAAATCAGCCTGCGCAACAACCTGCCAAGAGGCCTTATCTTGGCAATGCACCTTTGTGCAACAGGTGTAACGACCATCACCTAGCACACCTCCAGTGTCGTCATTGCACCAACTATGGAAGAAATGGTCATCTTGTAGCTACATGCCGCATTCCGGTCAACCAGAATCAGGCAGTTCAGAACCCAGCTCAACAAGTCGCTCAGCCTCCTGCTCAGCAACAAGGTCAAGCAGCACGACCTCACATCCCACCAGGTTCTTGTTATAACTGTGGGGATCTGACCCACTACCATAACCATTGTCCAAGATTGGTAAATGCAAATCCAGTTCAGGCTCAGGCTCATGGACGAGTTTTCAACATGAATGCACAAGAGGCGCAAGCAGACAATGATATGGTGAACGGTCTGTTCTTTGTTAATAATCAACCTGCATCTGTTCTTTTTGATTCAGGGGCCGATAAGAGTTTTGTATCATTGTCTTTTGAGCCATTGCTTCGTGTGTCTAGAATGAAACTAGGTAAGCCTTTGACAGTCGAAGTTGCGAGTGGTGAACCCGTTGTTCTTGATTCTGTTCTTCGCAACTGCTAGTTGAACCTTAACGACCACCTCTTTCCTATTGACCTCACGCCTATGCAACTTGGAAGCTTCGATATTATTGTAGGTATGGATTGGTTAGCCAAGCATCGCGCAGAGGTAGTTTGTTTTGAGAAGATCGTTCGTGTGCCGCTTTCGTCAGGTGAGGTACTACAGGTTCGTGGTGAGAAACCTGGTAGTAGCCTCAAGCTTATGTCTTGTTTTCAAGCTCGGAAGTATCTGCGAAAGAACTATGTGGCCTTCTTGGCACATGTTACAGCAGATAAGGGCAAAGGTAAGTCTATTCAAGATATCCCAGTTGTTCGGGATTATCCGGAGCTGTTTCCTGAAGAGTTACCTGGTCTACCCCCAGCACGCCAAGTCGAGTTCCGTATTGATCTTGTACCTGGTGCAAATCCTATTGCCAGAGCTCCATATCGTCTTGCACTGTCTCAGATGCAAGAGTTGTCTAAGCAACTTCAGGAGCTTTCTGACAAAGGTTTTATCCGTCCTAGCTTTTCACCTTGGGGTGCTTCCGTTCTATTTGTCAAGAAGAAGGATGGATCCTTCAGGATGTGCATCGATTATCGTGAGCTGAATAAGCTTACCATCAAGAATCGATACCCCTACCTCGCATTGATGATCTATTTGACCAGTTACAGGGTGCTACTTGCTTTTCGAAGATCGACCTTCGTTCAGGGTATCATCAACTTCGTGTGCATGAAGAAGATATTCCCAAGACAGCATTCCGCACTCGATATGGGCATTATGAGTTCACAGTCATGCCATTCGGTTTGACCAATGCTCCTGCTGTTTTCATGGACTTGATGAATAGGGTCTGCAAGCCTTATCTGGATAAGTTCATCATCGTTTTTATTGATGACATCTTGATTTACTCTAAGACGCAAGCTGATCATGAGCAACATCTTCGTCTTACTCTGGAACTCCTAAAGAAAGAGCAACTTATCGCCAAATTCTCCAAGTGTGAATTTTGGCTTAAGGAAGTTCAATTTTTGGGACATATTGTCAACGGACAAGGTATTCATGTAGATCCCTCCAGGATCAGTGTGATTAAGGATCGGGATACACCTACTACTCCAACTGAAGTTCGTTCTTTTCTTGGTCTTGCGGGTTATTACCGCCTTTTCATAGAGAACTTCTTGAAGATTGCAGTTCCTCTAACTGCTCTAACTCAGAAGAACAAACCCTTTGAATGGGGATTTAAGCAAGAAGAAGCGTTTCAGACCTTGAAGCAGAAGCTTTTTGACGCACCTATTCTGACTTTGCCTGAGGGCAATGATGATTTCATCGTTAATTGTGATGCATCGAAATTAGGTCTTGGCTGTGTTCTGATGCAAAGGAACAAACTCATAGCCTACGCATCAAGGCACTTGAAGGTGCATGACAGAAACTACACCACTCATGATCTTGAGTTGGATGCAGTTGTTTTCACTCTCAAAATCTGGAGACACTATTTGTATGGCACAAAATGTGTGGTTTTTACTGACCACAAGAGTCTTCAGCATATCTTCAATCAGAAAGAACTCAACATGAGGCAAAGATGTTGGGTCGAACTCCTAAACGACTATGATTGCGAAATTCGCTACCATCCTGGTAAGGCAAATGTTGTGGCTGACGCATTGAGTCGTAAGGGACATACTAAGCTTCATTGTGTTCGTGTTCAATCTGATATTTAAGCTCGATCTGATATCCAAGCACGCATTTCTCAGGCTCAACATGCTTGTGTTTCACAAGATTTGATGGGTAAGGAATTACCCTATCACATTAAGCCTGATCTTGTGCTGAAAGATGATGGATCATATTATTTCATGGACCGTTTGTGGGTCCCAAGCCAAGATAATCTTCGCACCTTACTTATGGATGAAGCCCTTAAGTCTCGTTACTCTGTTCATCCTGGTTCAGACAAGATGTATAAGGATCTTCGTACTCAGTATTGGTAGCCTGGTATGAAGAAGGACATTGCCTTATCCGTTTCAAAAGGCCTTACTTGTCTTAAGGTTAAGGCTGAACACCAACATCCTTCTGGTCTTTTGGAGCAACCAGAAATTCCAGTTTGGAAATGGGAAAACATCGCTATGGATCTCATTACCAAACTTCCGCGCACTAAGAAAGGTCATGATGCCATCTGGGTAGTTGTTGATCGTCTTACTAAGTCAGCGCATTTCTTGCCAATCCGTGAGGATTTTTCTGCTGAAAGGCTGGCTAAAATCAATGTGGATGAAATTGTATCTCGATATGGTCTTCCTTTGAACATTATTTCTGATAGAGATGCTCGTTTCTCTTCTCGTTTTTGGAGAACCATGCAATCTGCTATGGGGACCCAACTTAATCTGAGCATAGCTTATCATCCACAAACTTGTCATACCCCGGCCGCGTGTAACGTGCAACCGCGGTGGAAAACGCCAGGGAGTGTTGACGACAGAATTAATTGTTTCATAACCATGGAAATCAAAGTTACATTTTATTTATCAACACACGTGTTACATTGTCTTTAAATAGGAAATAAATAGTTTATAACATAACTAACTAAGTCTATCTTTATTTTTAGTCTCTAAGGCACAGGTCCGCCCTAGTGTCACCATTGTCATCCTACACGATAGCTCCTGAAAACACATGTCAAAGTAGGTACGTCAGCATAAAAATGCCTGTGAGATACATAGGTTTTGTGAAAATGGGATTCATGACTTGAGTTTAAAGAAATGTTTAATAACAGTCAGTCATGAACCTTGTAATTTGTCTTGCTTTGTAAACCATTTGAAAAACGATAATATCAGATGATATGTATAGATAAGTGTAAGGTTAAACGAGTAACCAAGTAAAATGAGTTGAATAAGATAAGTTGTTTGTAAAAATAATGTCTTGTGAAGAGTATGTTATTTGTGTAAAATGTAATGTGTCTAAACTGAAATGACTTAGATAACGCTACGATATGTAATATTATACAAGCATTTATATATAGGAAGTACCAGCGGCGTATCCACCATGTTTGTATCATATTACATACGCCACGTTACCCCAACCATTTACCCAAACCAACCACCATGTAAATTGTTCATGTATAAATCAATTGTCAAGTGTTATTGTGTAAACCATATCGAAATGTCTATGTTCAATGTAAACCACCAAGTATGTATATCAATGTCAAAATGTTTATGTTTAATGTAGATCATGTAATGTGTACCCAAAAATATATCTTGTATGGTAAGTGAGATGTATCAACTAAACCATATGTAAAATGCACAAAACAAGGTGTTGAAGTAAAACAAGGTTTAAATCAATGTTATGTTTTGTGGAACAATGCATGCTCTACTGATATAAACATTTATGCGGTATTGTTAAAATGCATACATCCAAGCCTTGAGACTGTGGCGATAAACCCTTAAACAAATTAAAGGTTTATCTAAGTTATGTATATTGAATTCGGTCATTCCTTCCAATCCAAACAAACCCAGGATTTCAGGAACGGGAGTTGTCAATTCTTATGGTACCACTACCTACTAAGGAACGGCGTAGCTAATGTTAATGAATGTATTGTTCCATGTTAAACAACCCAAATGTCATACCAAAATGAAGGCATGTGATGTAAACAATTGTACTAAGTATGCACACAATGGGCATAAATAGCATGAGATGTAATGTAAAGCAATGTACTAAGTACGCACACAATGGGCATACATAGCATGAAATGTAATGTAAAGCAATGTACTAAGTACGCACACAATGGGCATACATAGCATGGAATGTAATGTAAAGCAATGTACTAAGTACGCACACAATGGGCATACATAGCATGAAATGTATTGTAAACATGTACTATAATGTACTAACGAACATAGCAGGTATATGATGTGAAAACATGGAAAGCATGAAAGTAACAAGTAGGCACATGTGTTTCACCCCAAAACAGTTTGGTAAACACTAAAAGAGGGGTTCAATGTACTCACATGAACTCCTCGAAAACATGTAAAAGATGGGGTTCTATGTACCGGAATATCAAACATGTACTATAATGCTAGAGATCACGGAATATCAAACGGCACCTAATAGGTAGCTATATTAATATACCGGACCAAAATCGGAAGGATCGGACAGTATGCGGGTTCGTAAACCAAACGAGTATGGAGACTTGTGAAATATGGTTTAACAAAGCATACATACTAAAATGAAACCTAACCTAAGTGCTTGCGATCCATTACGACCCGTTTAGGTAGCTTATGCTACCTTAACGCGTCGTTCGCGTAGAACGCGTTTGGAACGCCTAACATCGTGACCACAAGGCATAACCTTGGAAGGTTATAGCTATGGTCACCTAATGTGTTTGGTCGGATCCTAATGATCAACCAAATGGGTCGGGTTCGAAAGTATAAGCAATGGTTTAGATCGCTTACCTTACGACCCTATATAAGCACTATACTAAAAGTGACGAGCTAAGCATGTTAGAACATACTTAACTAAGTTTAGAAAACAGGTTTGGCATCAAAACAAACGGCTTTGATGCTCACGAGTAGTTTGGTTACAAAATACGCAAGAATGCGCATTTTGGCCGAAACTACGACTCGTCACTGAGCCTAGATAACGTGGTAATCAGTAGGTATAGTCACTACGGACTATAACCATCGTGATCACGCTCACGTTATGAAGTTCCATGAACTTCGTGTTTGACCAAAG
Source organism: Helianthus annuus (assembly GCF_002127325.2). NCBI lineage: Eukaryota > Viridiplantae > Streptophyta > Magnoliopsida > Asterales > Asteraceae > Helianthus > Helianthus annuus. The sequence continues at coordinate 58,742,132 of NC_035441.2, read as the reverse complement.
GCTGGTCACACAGAAAGTCAAGCAAAACTTTCACTTTCGGACTCGAAAAGCGAATAAAATAGCGAAAGAAAACTTACGAAGGGTCCCCGAATGCCAATCTAGATCAAAATGGCTCAGGTATGAAACAAAGGTTCCAACTTAGAGCTTAGATCAGATTTTTGTGGGTTTTAACAAGAATGGAGGTGGGGTATTTATAGTATTTCCCGAACCGTTAGTATCGTTTCTTGAAAAACGTGATCGAATCTCGTGCGTACACTTGTCGAAAAGTTATGGTTACTGAAAATGACCCTTAGTGAGCTGAAAGGGCAAGTGAAATCATGTGGTTGTGGTTTTATCGGATCTGTATGTCTGATGCGGGCCGCGTCAAGGTGCAGGCCAAACTAATGCGGGCCGCATGGCCCTGTCTGATCTGCACCACTTGCAGAATTTACAGTTTAGGTCCCTGTTGCATGTTTAAGCCATTTCCGACACTTCTAAGGCTCGTAAAGCCAACTTTAAGGCCCTAAAATGATGCCTAAACATTGTGGACATGAAACATGCTCAAAAATATTCCGGATGTTGGTTCGTTTGGCCGTACGATCGCGATGTTCGGTTAATTACGACGGAATGCGCATAAGCGCGAAAAACGATCCAAATGACACGACGAATGGATTTTTCTCATGCCAAACACTAAGGCATAATATTAGGATGCTTACATAAATTTTTGGATGTCCGGATGTATTCAGAACATAAGTTATGCGCGAAAGTGCAAACTTGTGCACTTTTTGACACTTTTAGCCCCTGAATGATCCAAAAGTTTGTTTTAGCATACCAAACCCCTCAAAGCCTATTTCTAAGCTATGTAAAGGATATTTATGGTATGTTTAACTTAGGGACATGTTCCGGAATGTTCGTTACAGCTCGAATTGGCATACTTTCGCAGTTTGTCAAATTTAGTCCATGTAAGCGAATTAACTTGTTTTTGCCATACCAAAGCCTTCAAAACTTATTTCTAAGTTATGTAAAGGTTATTTAAGGTATGTTGAGTATATGTTGATGTTCCGGAGTATTTGTCGCATTAAACTGAGTACGTTTACGCACCAGTTTGCGTATAATTCTCCAGAAAGCGATGTAGAGTTTGGAATTGAACAAAAGTCAAAACATGAAAAATGTAAAACACAACCAAAAAAACATTGGGATCAAATAACATTGTTTTATTGATAATTGAACTGTTCATAAAGATTACAAGCACAAATGTTACAGTCTCCCCTACTTGTGGAAATTTCATCCCGAAATTTATTTAGAGGAAACTCGTGGAAACAGATGCGGATATTTCGCAAGTTTGTCAGAAATGAGAAGTGAAATGAGCATCTCTGTCAGAAATGATGTTCAAAGGAACACCATGTCGAGCTACAATTTCATCCACGTAGATTTGAGCAAGTTTGTCAGCAGAAAAATCCTCACGGATTGGCAAGAAATGCGCTGACTTGGTAAGACGATCAACGACTACCCAGATGGCATCGTGACCTTTCTTTGTGCGTGGGAGTTTAGTAATGAGATCCATAGTAATGTTTTCCCATTTCTAAACTGGGATCTCTGGTTGTTCCAATAATCCGGAAGGACGCTGATGTTCAGCCTTAACCTTAAGACAAGTAAGGCATTTGGATACGTATAAGGCAATGTCTTTCTTCATACCAGGCCACCAATACTGAATACGAAGATCCTTATACATCTTATCTGAGCCAGGATGAATAGAATAACGAGACTTATGGGCTTCATCCATAAGCAGGGTACGAAGATTATGTTGGCTCGGGACCCACAAACGGTCCATGAAGTAATACGATCCATTGTCCTTCAGTTCTAGAGCAGGAGTTATGTGATAAGGAAATTCCTTATCCATCAAACCTTGTGAAACACAAGATTGTTGAGCCTGAGAAATACGTGCTTGGATATCGGTTTAAGCTTGAATAACTGATTGGACACGAACACAATGAAGCTTAGTACGTTCCTTGCGACTCAAAGCATCGGCCATGGCATTCGCCTTACCAGGATGGTAGCGAATCTCGCAGTCATAGTCGTTTAGAAGTTCAATCCAACGTCGTTGCCTCATGTTGAGCTCTTTCTGATTGAAGATATGTTGAAGACTTTTGTGGTCTGTGAAAACCACACATTTTGTACCGTACAAATAGTGTCTCCAAATCTTGAGAGCGAAGACAACTACACCCAACTCAAGATCATGAGTGGTGTAGTTTTTCTCATGTATCTTCAACTGCCTTGATGCGTATGCTATGACTTTGTTTCTTTGCATCAGGATGCAGCCAAGACCTAATTTAGATGCGTCGCAATAAACTACGAAATCATCATTGCCCTCAGGAAATGTTAGGACAGGCACATCGCAAAGCTTTTGTTTCAAAGTCAGAAATGCTTCCTCTTGTTTGAATCCCCAATCGAATGGCTTGTTCTTCTGAGTTAGTGCAGTTAGAGGAACTGCAATCTTTGAGAAGTTTTCAATGAAGCGGCGCTAATAACCCGCAAGACCAAGAAAAGAACGAACCTCAGTAGGGGTAGTAGGCGTATCCCAATCCTTAATCGCACTGATCTTGGAGGGATCTACATGAATACCTTGTTCATTGACAATATGCCCTAAAAATTGAACTTCTTTAAGCCAGAATTCACACTTGGAGAATTTGGCGAAAAGTTGCTTTTTCTTTAGGAGTTCCAAAGTAAGACGAAGATGTTGCTCATGATCAGCTCGCGTCTTAGAATATATCAAGATGTCGTCAATGAAAACGATGATGAACTTATCTAAATAAGGCTTGCAGACCCTATTCATCAAGTCCATGAAAACAACAGGAGCATTAGTCAAACTGAATGGCATGACTGTGAACTCGTAATGCCCATAACGAGTACGGAACGCTGTCTTGGGAATATCTTCTTCATGCACATGGAGTTAATGATATCCAGATCGCAGATCAATCTTTGAAAAATAAGAAGCGCCTTGAAATTGATCAAAGAGATCATCAATGCGAGGTAGGGGATATCGATTCTTGATGGTGAGCTTGTTGAGCTCACGATAATCGATACACATCCTAAAAGATCCATCCTTCTTTTTGACAAAAAGAACGGGAGCACCCCAAGGTGAAAAGCTAGGACGGATAAAACCTTTGTCAGAGAGCTCCTGAAGCTGCTTAGACAACTCTTGCATCTCAGACGGTGCAAGACGGTATGGGGCTCTGGCAATGGGATTTGCACCAGGTACGAGATCAATACGGAACTCGACTTGGCGTGCTGGAGGTAGACCAGGTAACTCTTCAGGAAAGACTTCAGAATAATCCCGAACGACAGGAATATCTGAAATAGACTTACCCTTGCCTTTATCTGCTGTAACATGTGCTAAGAAAGCCACATAGTTCTTCCGTAGATACTTCCGTGCTTTAAAACAAGACATGAGTTTGAGACCACCGGCAGGCTTCTCACCACGAACCTGTAGGATCTCGCCTGTCGACAGCGGCACACGAACAATCTTCTCAGAACAAACTATCTCTGCGCGATGCTTAGATAACCAATCCATACCTACTATAACGTTGAAGCTTCCAAGTTGCATAGGCGTGAGGTAAATAGGAAAAATATGGTCATTAAGGTTCAACTTGCAGTTGCGTAGAACAGAATCAAGAACAATGGGTTCACCACTGGCAACCTCTACTGTCAAAGGTTTACCTAGTTTCGTTCTAGATACGCGAAGCATTGGCTCAAAAGACAATGACACAAAACTCTTGTCGGCACCCGAATCAAAAAGAACATATGCAGGCTGATTATTAATAAAGAACGTACCGTTCACCACTTCATTGCCTGCTTGTGCCTCTTGAGCATTCATGTTGAAGACTCGCCCTCGAGCCTGAGCCTGATTCTGGTTTGCATTCTGGTTTGCTAGCCTTGGGCACCGGTTTCTGTAGTGGGTCAGATCCCCACAGTTATAACAAGCACCTGGTAGGTAGTTTGGTCGTGCAGCCTGACCCTGTTGCTGAGCAACTTGTTGAGCAGGGTTCTGAACTGCGCGATTTTGAGCAAACCGACAAACATCGGCAAGATGACCTGACTTCCCACAGTTAGTACAGAAACGGCACTGATGTTGCGGCTGATGGTGACTGTTGCATCGATTGCACAAAGGTGCATTTCCTGAATAGAGCTTCTTTGCTGGAGGCTGTGTGGGTTGGTTGGGAGCTGCCTGGTTAGCTTGGGCAGTGACAGCATAGTTTTGGGAAGCCTTACGCTTCTTTGCCCTTTTTGATGAACCATAATCCTTTCCATTCTTGTTTTGACCTTTCTTGCTATCTTCCTTGTCAGATGACTGTTTCTTTCCCTTGTCACCCTTCCTGTGTAATTTATTCTTCCAAATCTGCGACTCAGTCAATGTCGCTGATAACTCGATTGCCTGACGGAGTGTGGTAGGGTTACTACCAGTAATAATGTCTTGTACCGAGTCAGGCAGGCCGTCGATGTACCTTTCGATAGCCTTGTCGAGTGGGGCGACCATAGTCAGGCAGAGCAGACTCAACTCCTCAAACCTATCAGTATATGCCCTGTGCTCGCCACTATCTTGCTTCAAATCATCAAACTCTTTCTCCAACGCTCGTTGCTCATGACGAGGACAAAACTCCCTCATCGTAAGAGCTCTTAGTTCAGCCCACGTCTGTGCTAGAGCAACTTCTGCACCACGGTCTCTCATTACCCCATTCCACCATGTAAGAGCCCTCTTCTGAAACACGCTTGAAGAAAACTCGACCGTGGCGAAAGGTATTTTCGATGCTCTCGAACCATTGAAGAAGTCCAGTTGCTCCCTCAGAACCACTAAACTTGAGTGGTTTAGCCGAGTTAAAGTTCTTGAAATTGCATGTACCATTGTTGTTGTTGTTGGCTTGGTTCCATTGAGCAAAGAGATTTGGGAATTGAGCAGCCATCTGCTGCGCAATAATTTCTGCCAGCTCGGCAGTTGCTATCTGGTGTTCGCGTCGAGGAGGCATTCTAAAAGAGGAAAAACATGAAAGGAAATGAGTGAGATGATTGGATGAAGAGAATGAGATGAAACAGAATCAACAAAAGCAAAGATGGTGGTTACGCATCGCAAAGCAAACCAGCGACACGAAATGTCTAGTCAAAGTAAGTGGGTCAAAAGTAATGTATCGCGAAGACATGTTCGCCTATAAGTGAACACTCACCCCAAGAGTTCCCAGGTAAGAGTGACTGGTCTGATTATGTGGATTTGTACGAACACTCTAGCCTTAGACAGAAAACTCAGGGTACAGGCATTCACTCTTCCAGTTCGCACGTGTTCACACTATTAAAACCCGAAAACTTTGACGAGACTTTTGAAAATCCAAAAGGGTTCAAAACCTTATAACAGAGGGTTCAAAACCTAGTAATCAATCATCCTAGAACAGATGATTTATTTTCAAAGCGGATTCGAAATCGAAATTCTCGTTGTGGTTATCACCTAAGGATAGATGATGTGCATGTTTTAAAATCTAAACACAAGATAACTTATGTTAGGGTCCTAGAAAGTTATAGTCTAGGTCAAAGCATTACTAATAACCTAATTCCTTATAACCATTGGCTCTGATACCAACTCTTCTGTCACACCCCGGCCGCGTGTAACGTGCAACCGCGGCGGAAAACGCCGGGGAGTTTTGACGACAGAATTAATTGTTTCATAACCATGGAAATCAAAGTTACATTTTATTTATCAACACACGTGTTACATTGCCTTTAAACCGGAAATAAAGAGTTTATAACATAATTAACTAAGTCTATCTTTATTTTTAGTCTCTAAGGCACAGGTCCGCCCTAGTGTCATCATTGTCATCCTACACGATAGCTCCTGAAAACACATGTGAAAGTAGGTACGTCAGCATAAAAATGCCTGTGAGATACATAGGTTTTGTGAAAATGGGATTCATGACTTAAGTTTAAAGAAATGTTTAATAACAGTCAGTCATGAACCTTGTAATTTGTCTTGCTTTGTAAACCATTTGAAAAACGATAATATCAGATGATATGTATAGATAAGTGTAAGGTTAAACGAGTAACCAAGTAAAATGAGTTGAATAAGATAAGTTGTTTGTAAAAATAATGTCTTGTGAAGAGTATGTTATTTGTGTAAAATGTAATGTGTCTAAACTGAAATGACTTAGATAACGCTACGATATGTAATATTATACAAGCATTTATATATAGGAAGTACCAGCGGCGTATCCACCATGTTTGTATCATATTACATACGCCACGTTACCCCAACCATTTACCCAAACCAACCACCATGTAAATTGTTCATGTATAAATCAATTGTCAAGTGTTATTGTGTAAACCATATCGAAATGTCTATGTTCAATGTAAACCACCAAGTATGTATATCAATGTCAAAATGTTTATGTTTAATGTAGATCATGTAATGTGTACCCAAAAATATATCTTGTATGGTAAGTGAGATGTATCAACTAAACCATATGTAAAATGCACAAAACAAGGTGTTGAAGTAAAACATGGTTTAAATCAACGTTATGTTTTGTGGAACAATGCATGCTCTACTGATATAAACATTTATGCGGTATTGTGAAAATGCATACATCCAAGACTTGAGACTGTGGCGATAAACCCTTAAACAAATTAAAGGTTTATCTAAGTTATGTATATCGAATTCGGTCATTCCTTCCAAGCCAAACAAACCCAGGATTTCAGGAATGGGAGTTGTCAATTCCTATGGTACCACTACCTACTAAGGAACGGCGTAGCTAATGTTAATGAATGTATTGTTCCATGTTAAACAACCCAAATGTCATACCAAAATGAAGGCATGTGATGTAAACAATTGTACTAAGTATGCACACAATGGGCATAAATAGCATGAGATGTAATGTAAAGCAATGTACTAAGTACGCACACAATGGGCATACATAGCATGAAATGTAATGTAAAGCAATGTACTAAGAACGCACACAATGGGCATACATATCATGGAATGTAATGTAAAGCAATGTACTAAGTACGCACACAATGGGCATACATAGCATGAAATGTATGGTAAACATGTACTATAATGTACTAAGGAACATAGCAGGTATATGATGTGAAAACATGGAAAGCATGAAAGTAACAAGTAGGCACATGTGTTTTACCCCAAAACAATTTGGAAAACAGTAAAAGAGGGGTTCAATGTACTCACATGAACTCCTCGAAAACATGTAAAAGATGGGGTTCTATGTACTCACCTGAGATTGCTTTGAAGTTCTTGTATAATAACCAGATAATGCTAGAGATCACGGAATATCAAACGGCACCTAATAGGTAGCTATATTAATATACCGGACCAAAATCGGAAGGATCGGACAATATGCGGGTTCGTAAACCAAACGAGTATGGAGACTCGTGAAATATGGTTTAACAAAGCCTACATACTAAAATGAAACCTAACCTAAGTGCTTGCGATCCATTACGACCCGTTTAGGTAGCTTATGCTACCTTAACGTGTCGTTCGCGTAGAACGCGTTTGGAACGCCTAACATCGTGACCACAAGGCATAACCTTGGAAGGTTATAGCTATGGTCACCTAATGTGTTTGGTCGGATCCTAATGATCGACCAAATGGGTCGGATTCGAAAGTATAAGCGATGGTTTAGATCGCTTACCTTACGACCCTATATAAGCACTATACTAAAAGTGACGAGCTAAGCATGTTAGAACATGCTTAACTAAGTTTAGAAAACAGGTTTGGCATCAAAACAAACGGCTTTGATGCTCACGAGTAGTTTGGTTACAAAATACGCAAGAATGCACATTTTGGCCGAAACTACGACTCATTACTGAGCCTAGATAACGTGGTAATCAGTAGGTATAGTCACTACGGACTATAACCATCGTTATCACGCTTACGTTATGAAGTTCCATGAACTTCGTGTTTGACCAAAGGCTGGTCACACAGAAAGTCAAGCAAAACTTTGACTTTCGAACTCAAAAAGCGAATAAAATAGCGAAAGAACACTTACGAAGGGTCCCCGAATGCCAATCTAGATCAAAATGGCTCAGGTATGAAACAAAGGTTCCAACTTAGAGCTTAGATCAGATTTTTGTGGGTATTAACAAGAATGGGGGTGGGGTATTTATAGTATTTCCCGAACCGTTAGGATCGTTTCTTGAAAAACGTGATCGAATCTCGTGCGTACACTTGTCGAAAAGTTGTGGTTACTGAAAATGACCCTCAGTGAGCTGAAAGGGCAAGTGAAATCATGTGGTTGTGGTTTAATCAGCTGAAATTTGCTGACTAATTGATCTTATCTGATCTGCATGTCTGATGCGGCCCGCGTCAAGGTGCAGGCCAAACTAATGCGGGCCGCATGGCCCTGTCTGATCTGCACCACTTGCAGAATTTACAGTTTAGGTCCCTGTTGGATGTTTAAGCCATTTCTAACACTTCTAAGGCCCGTAAAGCCAACTTTAAGGCCCTAAAATGATGCCTAAATGTCACACCCCCAAAATCCACCATGCGGAGTACCACCGCTTGGAGGCGTGACGTGACCAGGATCGAGCCACCAATCATATCGAACAACATAATTAAGTAATTAAAACCAAACACAATACGATTGGTGTCCAAAAGGAAGTAAACCGATTTTAGTTAAACAGCGGAAGCATAAAACGTAAGTTCAAAACATAGTCCATAGTTCATAAGTTTAAAGTCCAAAACGTAGGTTTAATAAGTTCATAAAGTTTATTTATTAAATACGGGACAAATCAGCCCGCATCCCACAACGACCACCTCTATATGCAAGCTCCAAGCATTTAACGACCTGTAAGGCATGTAACAAAGAGTCAACAACAAAGTTGAGTGAATTCACAGTTGGGTGTTTAGTTATAGCATTTGTTTCGTAAATTATCTGTTCGTTTTGAAAACCATGTATCGTATGAGTTTGCATCGCGGTCTTTCTGACATGTTTGCGAAGATTAGTGGGGGTTTCCCATGTGTTACTAGACCACGCGTATCGACTGCTACGAAAATATAAGAGGTGCCCTAAGTCAATGTCTATCAGCATTGACCCTCTGCCCATAGTCCATTAGTACACGCCCGTCCGACTGGCACGGTGTGAGGTTTGTTAAACCTAATAGCGCTATTAACTAATGACCCGCTCGCCATAGGCCTCGGCGATTAAGTCGATAAATGAGGGACATAAAGTGATAGAGTTGATGGTCTTATGATCGTGTACGTAGGTTTTACGTACGTGCCCTTCAATCCGAGGACAGTAAAAAGTAGTTTAATAGTAATGATAGTACAAGTAGTTAATCAATCCCATTCCCAAACCCCTGGGAATCCCATGCCTTAGAAAGAGTGTGAACTCACCTCAGTTTGCTCGGTTAGATTCTCAATATAGCTAACAGTGAAGGTCGGTCAATCACGTCCTAGTATGATTTACCAGTTAGTCATTTAGTGGCTTTCAAATAGAACACAGAGTTCCTACACGTATCTATCACATAACATGCATCACTTTAACGGTTTATGCCCTCTAAGTTTCCCATCCATTCCCCACTCAAAATCAAACATACGATAATGCACATAACATATATAACATGTTAGATCATTCACGGATAGCATACCCGACATTTAGACACGCAAGTCACAACTTATCTCAATTCAGCATTTATATTCAAAACCGGCTGTTTTCGGACATTTAAATAAGATAGTTAAATTATTCCAAAAATTCCCAAATTTTTAAAGAATGTCTTAAACGTTCCAAATTTAATTGTGTAAAAATACCGGGGTCCGGTTCACTACCAATATTTTATAAAAATTCATCTTCCGGACTGAACTCAGATTTATGTATTTCTGACCACAGTCCACGGAACAATTTATTAAAAATTCATCGAGTGTCCGATTTACGAAATTCCAGTGGGGTAATTACACATGCATCGGTTGTCACCTACTGTATAAATTTCATGGTCCGATTCTACACAGAATACAAGTTACAACAGAAAATACAATGCTCATTTATTGCTGTAAAAACTCAGCCTAAGCTGCTGTTACGAATCGGTTCTTTAAAAATAGTAAACGAAGTCCAAAAATTACGATTCCGGTGCCATTAGAACCGTATTTCATAATGAAATATTTTAGATTCAAAATATCGGTTTTTCGTTGAGTTTATGACCTGTTTACAGCCAACTGAAGTTGGCTGTAAAGTATGGACAGATTGCTGTTTTTGGTCTCTAGCTTACTAGTTTGTGTTCGGTTGATCCCGTTAATTATATTTAGTGATCGTAACAATATCCCACATCAATATCAACAAGTAAATCAGCAAATACTCAGTACATATCAAAACAACTTCATACTAACACAAGTACATCATGTTTCATCTTCTTGGTTAAACCCTTTTTAGTGTTCTTGTGAAATAAACATCATTCTACAAATATTAGCCATAAAAGTAAGATAATCAAGGGTTAAACGAGAGCTTACTACTAGCTTATAGCTAGGGTAGAATCTAGTGAAAAGATGATGAGCAGAGATGATGAAGAAGCAAGAAGCAAAGCTCTTCTTGAAGTTCTACAAGCTCAAGCATCTTTGATTCACCTTGAAGCACCTAAATGAAACTTGAAAATGGAAGAGATGGTTGTGAAATGGTGGTGGTGATGGGCGGTTATGTTGAACCGAGAGAGGGAGAGGAGAGGTGAGGGAGATGGGATGTGAAGTAAGGTGTGAGATATGAATGAAGACATAAATGATCTTTCAAAGATATGGTCCATACATATAATCTTACATTCTAATATCTTGTTCACTACAACAAGTAAAATCTAAATAAAATATAAGATATAATCTAGGAAGTATGGTGTAGAGATATGGTGGTGATGGTGACCGATTGGCTAGGGGGGGGTTAAGTGTAAAATTTCATGGTAAGTTTGTAACTAATAGTTAAATTCCAAGTATATAGTTAGATATGTTAGTTAGTAGATATTCTAGTGGGTGTTATGGTAGACGGGGATCATGACAAGCCAAGAAATAATTAAACAATGTGTTTGGCAAAAATTTGGTGTCCCGGGTAATGTCCGGTTGTTCCGTCGGATATTGTTCCGTTAAGTTGTTAAATTGTTCCATAAGGCGTCTTATACATATATTTTTGTAACACAATCAATATGAAATGATTTGCAAGGATATGCACCATACTCATATTCTTACACCTCCATATTTTGTTTAGATCTTTAAGCAAGATATCCAATATAATATTAGATTTGGCTGATTTTTGTAAGATATGAAATGATTTGCAAGGATATGCACCATACTTATATTCTTACACCTCCATATTTTGTTTAGATTTTTAAGCAAGATATCCAATATAATATTAGATTTGGCTGATTTTTGTAAGATATGAAATAATTTGCAAGGATATGCACCATACTTATATTCTTACACCTGTATATTTTGTTTAGATCTTTAAGCAAGATATCCAATATAATATTAGATTGTTTCGTATATCTTGGAAACTTTCACAAGCTAAATCAATTAAAATAATAGATCATAATCTAGTTATAAAGATTGTTTCATATATCAGGACCACAATTAATTCCTAACACATAGGAAAATATTCAGGACCATTTAGTCAAGTTTTCTGCACAAGCCAAGTACGTTAACAAACACATGTAAGTATATCACAGTAATCAGAGAGCAGTTAAATGATTCAGCACAGTCATCAAGCACTTTAATTAACACTAATAAATTGTACGGAATACATGTAAATTGAGGGTTGTCACATTCTCCCCTTGTTAAGAAAATTTCGTCCCGAAATTTAGCACGTGGTTACTGAGGAAGCTAGTTAAGTTGCGTTGTTTTCCTGATTTTCCTGGGGTGTCACATCATCCCCCCGTTGATTTGGAATTTCGTCCCGAAATTCTGCGGTAGCTTCAGCCTCAGTAGTGGTTGCATTTTTCTTAAACAGCTGGGGATACTTGAGTTTCATTTGGTCTTCTTGTTCCCAGGTATACTCTGGGCCACGACGGGAATTCCAACGAACTCGGACGAGAGGTATTTTGGTGTGCTTGAGAATCTTAACGTCTTGATCCGTAATCTCTACTGGTTCCTCAACGAATCGCAGCTTGTCGTCGATTGTGAGCTCTTTGAGAGGAACTATGAGGGTCTCATCTGACAGACACTTCTTCGGATTCGACACATGGAATACGTTGTGAACTCCACTGAGTTCTTCGGGTAGGTTCAACCTGTAAGCGACTTTGCCAATTCTCTCAATGATCTCGAACGGTCCGACATAACGCGGGTTGAGCTTGCCCCGTTTGCCAAATCGGACTACACCTTTCCAAGGTGAGACTTTGAGCAGCACTCGATCCCCAACCTGGAACTCGAGTGGTTTTCTTCGCTTATCGGCATAGCTTTTCTGACGGTCACGAGCTGCCGCCATTCGCTGTCGTATCTGAGCAATCTTCTCGGTTGTATCTACTACAAGTTCTGGACCAGTGATTTGACTGTCACCAACTTCTGCCCAACAAAGAGGTGATCGGCACCTTCGTCCATACAATGCCTCAAACGGAGCGGCCTGGATGCTGGTGTGGTAATTGTTGTTGTATGAAAATTCCACTAACGGGAGATGCTTTTCCCAGCCGTTACCAAAATCGATTACACATGCCCTGAGCATGTCTTCAAGAGTCTGAATGGTGCGTTCAGATTGCCCATCCGTTTGTGGATGATAAGCGGTGCTCATGTCTAATCGTGAGCCAAAAGACTTATGCATAGCTTGCCATAGTTCAGAGGTAAAACGAGCGTCACGATCAGAAATGATGGAGGTTGGCACTCCGTGCCTTGATACCACTTCTTTTAGGTAGATGTCTGCTAGAGTAGAAAACTTATCCGTTTCTTTGATAGGCAGAAAATGTGCAGACTTGGTCAGTCGATCCACGATCACCCAAATGGTATCATTTCCGCGTTGAGATCTGGGCAGACCAGTAACGAAATCCATGGAAATTTGCTCCCATTTCCATTTCGGGATCTCTGGTTGTTGAAGTGGGCTTGATGGTTTCTGGTATTCGACCTTGACTCTAGCACAAGTCAAGCATTTACTGACGTAGGTCGCTATGCTGGCTTTCATACCAGGCCACCAGTATGTAGTCTTGAGATCATGGTACATCTTGTCCGAACCAGGATGTACTGAGTAACGAGACTTATGCGCTTCATCCATCACAAGCTCGCGCAAGTCTCCATACAGCGGAACCCAGATGCGTCCGTTAACATAGTAGGCGCCGTTTTCTTTTTTTTTTCTAGCCGTTGCCTCGATCCTCGTAGGGACTCAGCCCTAAGGTTCTCTGCTTTCAACGCTTCAACCTGAGCATCACGAATCTGAGCTGGAAGGTTGGATTGGATAGTAAGTTGTAACGCACGTACACGCCTAGGTATAGTATCCTTCCGGCTGAGGGCGTCAGCCACAACATTGGCCTTGCCCGGATGATACTTGATCGCGCATTCGTAGTCATTCAAGAGTTCGACCCATCGACGTTGACGCATGTTTAACTCCTTTTGCTTGAAAATATGCTCGAGACTCCTGTGATCGGTGTAAATGGTGCACTTGGTACCGTACAGGTAATGTCTCCATATCTTAAGCGCGAAAACAACTGCTCCCAATTCCAAGTCGTGCGTAGTGTAGTTCCTTTCGTGAACCTTAAGTTGGCGCGATGCGTAGGCAATGAGCTTGTCACGTTGCATCAACACACAACCAAGTCCTTGGATGGAAGCGTCGCAATAAACCACAAAATCATATGTGCCTTCAGGCAATGAGAGGATAGGCGCGCTACAGAGTCTATCTTTCAAGTGCTGAAATGCGGACTCCTGTGCATCACCCCAACGATAGGTAACACCTTTCTAAGTCAGTGAAGTGAGAGGTTGCGCAATCTTTGAGAAATCTTTGATAAACCTTCTGTAATATCCTGCCAGACCTAAGAATTGGCGGATCTCTGTTGGTGTGCGGGGTGCAGGCAAATTCTTGATCGATTCAACCTTAGATGGATCCACATGAATCCCATCCTTGTTTACCACATGGCCCAGAAAATGGACTTCGCGAAGCCAGAAGTCACATTTTGAAAAATTGGCATACAGCTGCTCTTTACGAAGTAGTTCCAGAATAAGCCTCAGGTGTTGCTCGTGTTCCTCCTGACTCTTAGAATAGATTAGGATGTCGTCGATGAAGACTATGACAAATTTATCCAAGTAAGGTTTGCACACTCGGTTCATGAGGTCCATGAAGACCGCTGGTGCATTCGTCAATCCGAAAGGCATAACCAGAAACTCGTAATGGCCGTAACGAGTTCTGAATGCTGTTTTAGAGACGTCCTCCTCTCGGACCCTCAGCTGATGGTATCCCGATCTCAAATCAATCTTAGAATAGAAGCTCGACCCATGCAACTGGTCGAACAAGTCATCAATGCGTGGAAGAGGATAAGGATTCTTCACGGTCACCTTGTTGAGTTCGCGGTAGTCAATACACATCCTGAAGGTACCATCTTTCTTCTTTACGAACAACACTGGAGCTCCCCATGGCGAAGAGCTAGGACGTATAAAACCCTTTTTCCAAGAGCTCTTGTAGTTGCGTAGACAGTTCTTCGAGTTCTGATGGAGCAAGTCGATAAGGCGCACGAGCTATTGGTGCTGCTCCAGGGGCTAACTCGATTTGAAACTCGACTTGTCGATGAGGCGGAAGGCCAGGTAATTCCTCAGGAAATACCTCGGGAAAGTCACGTACAATAGGAATGTCTTCAATCTTCTTTTCTTCCGCGGATTGACGTGATGTCGTGGGTCACGCAAATTTAATCCCCAAACAACCATAGATAGTGGTAAGAGGGTATCGAACTCAGGGAGTATGTGGAAGATGTGTCGATTGTATAGCTTTGTACTTAAACTAATATTAAACTAAATTGCAGAAGTTAAAATTCAAGAGTTTGGATTGTTGTTTTAGAAAACTAAATTAAAAACTAATTCAAATCAAATGTTGGTTGTAAAACAAATTAGGAGAGAACAATGATCACCTTAGGTTTCAGTTTCTTTAAACAATTGTGTGTAATTCCAACTAGAAAGAGTTACATAGACATAACTCGTGTATAGATGATTGAAGTGATAAAAGGGGATAGAGTACTCGGATTATATAAACGCGAGGTTGTTTCCCGATGACCAATTAATCAATAACCAACCCTAACCCTTCACGTGATATCTCGATTGCCAACGGCACCAAGAACGTACGATTAAGACTAGAAATTGCAATATCGATTAACAAGTTACAAGCAATCAAACATACACCATGATATTCAAGCAACGCAAGTTATCATTCTAGAAATTCAGAAATAAAACACACAAAAGTTCAAGAAACATTCACCTAAGATGATCACCGAAGAGTTTAGCCAGACATGGCTTGGTGAATCATCATCATAATCAAACCAATGTTCATACGAATCCAAAATACAACCGGATGATAAGAATTGTTCAAAAACCAAGCAACCAGCCAAAATTCGCCCCCAAGATGATCCAAAACCGTCCAATGATGAGGAATAATGAAAAGACCCCATCAAACTAACTTAAATGTGGCAGTTACAAGTTTTCTCGCAGACTCCACCGTAAATTACGGCATCACCGTAATTTACGGTGAACATAAAAGTGTTACGGTGTGAATAGTCTATGTTACGGTGGGAAACAAATGATTTTCAGGTCCACCGTAAATTACGGTGGGACCGTAATTTACGGTGGCAGCCTGAATCTTGTGGTTTGTTCTTATGTTGCTCCACACCTCTAACCCGTTCAATTCGAGAACTTCTAAAGCTGCATTTTTCTCTCTTTAAACCTCCAAGCCATACCTGAGACACAGACAACCGTAGTTACCTAATTCAAGATAATTACGCACATAAATGGGGGATAAACTTGTGTTTTAGCATCATAAAGGGTTGTCCAATGGACCACCCATCACATCCCCACACTTACCCGTTGCTTGTCCCAAGCAACTCATCAAAACAACTTCAAAACAGGTGATCAAATTAACCCAAGCAAAACATGCAATCTCTTTACCAACCCCTTTTTAACACCCAAGCAATGCACCCCTCTCAAATTCTCTCCTCTCGGCTACAAGTGAAAACTAGCAAAGATAAGCTAGACACACACTAGGCAAACGGGTGGATGCACAATCATAAGCTTGTACCTAAATCGATCATTCTCCTAAAATGGGTCAAACATGAATGCAAATCAAAGGGACTTCAAGGTTGTAACGCGGCTAGGTGTATAGGTAGGGAATGGAATATATATGAAGTAGCGAAAATTCGACCCAGTCTTTTTATTACAAACATAACAAACAAACAAACAACTTAACTACTATATACAAGACAATTAAACTTCTCTTTTTTTCTCATTGCTTTTCTCTTTTTTTTTTCAAGCAACCATACAATAAAGCATTAACCATATCTACTTCAAACTAACAAACTACTAATACTATCACTTAACACTATAAGACCGGGTCAAATTTGGGTAAATTTTTAAGTAAGTAGCTAAGGGGAACAAATGACAAGCTTTAAAGGCACAAAATGGGCAACTAGATGTCCAAACCCCCGCCCCTCTCACTACCATGCTCATATATATAACTTATGAGGTCCAACCCCCCAAATCCCACACTCGCTCACACCAACGATGAGGCTACCTAAATGCCCTTATCCTTTCTACATTCATATCTAACTAAGGACTCAAATCGCATTCAAGCACAAGTTCTAATGCACCCCCACCCGTAGCCACTCTCATCAAAGACAATCATTATTTATGTACAAGTGTGGCTACAACTCTCACCAAGAAATGAAAAAGGTATCAAGGGTTGCCGGTGCATTATTTAGGGTTAAACTAGGGCGTTCAAATTCTCACATCATTTCGCTTGGCTCAAAATTTTTCAAAAACTCCAAAAATTCCCCCCATCCCCACACTTGGGATACATTGACCCCAATGTATGGCTTCGGGAGGCTTTGATCACTAACTCAATCAACATCAACAAAAGCTTTTTTACTCAAACCCCAAATTTCTTTTTGTATTTTTCATTTTATATTTTTTTTATGCTTTTCTTCTTTTTTTAAAACACGACACCACCAACAAACACCAACCCAACAAAACAAAACAACACAATCATACACCACCCATCCTCCCAACCATAATCGACATAAAACCACAAATATGTACAAACTATACAAAAGAGAGAATACCACCTGATTAATAGTAGCGCGGTCCTGGAGGTCCAAAGATGGATGACATCATGTCATTCCATTCTCCACATCCAAATGCACCGCTGCTACTCCCTGCTTGTTGTTGGGCTCCCTCCTGCTGCCTCGGGTCAAGCCATTGAGAATGGTGGAGTGGTGGAGTCGGATATGAGATGCTACCATCATAAGGCGGTAATGAGGCATAATCCACATGTTGTGGATCCTCAACAACCGGCCTTCCGGCATGCCAATCAGCATGCATCCTCCTCGCCTGATCATCATGATGTCTATTATTAGTGTCCACTTCTCTAGAGTATGCGAAGGTACGGTTCCATGCCTCTTGGCGATCGAAACTATGTTTTAACGATCGCTCTATACTTGCGCTATTCCTTGTATTTTGATCGAACAACGACCTCTCCGACCCCGACCATGTATCAAAAATTGATGCCGGAGGATGTTGACTTTCAATTACCTCTTGCATTGTACCACTATAAGCCCACCCCGGCTCATAAGATTGTTGCGCATAGTCATAGAACATACCACCGTGACCTCCACCGTAACCCCCTTGACCAACATTTTCACCACCATGCGGCTCGTCCGCATAATCCTCGTCTCCACTCGGAACCACTTCTTCATCACTTTCCGGCTCATCCGGCTCTCCCGGTAACAACTCTCGTGGGTAATGCCCGCCACCTTTGACCTTCCGACTTCAACTTATGATAACGTTCCGACTGAGTATACGTCCAAACACTCCCCAATTTATCCAACGTAAAAGGCTGGTGCCTTTTTGTCAAGCCTCGGTCTTCGGATGTTATCGCTTTCTGTTGTTTCATCAATCCCGTAATTATTCGACAATACGGGACGATGTCTCTTCCATACTTATTCCGGCAGATCCATAAGTGGTGCATGATAAGGTAACATATCGGGAAACGTGGAGCCCCATGCATCAACGAATAAAGAACGGGTATCTCCGGGTACCTCACCTGTTCTTTGTCTCCCCTTCTTGGAATGACATTGAGAAGACAGATGGTATGCAGCAATTTAGCTTCTATCTTCAAGTTCTTCCGGTATAGAATACCACTGTATCTACCGGGTAAAAACAATGCTGCCAACATGTCATTCCATCTCACATGCTTTTCCGGTTTAAGCAATAGGTCATCAAGTGTGGGAACCATGTACTCACGAGATGGGAGACTGTCATACTTCCCAAGTCTCTTCAGTGTGTCATATGACATCTCCACCGGTACCCCATGTACCTCTCCGATCAACTTCATCTGTGACGGCTTGTTAAAGTTGTGACATTTCAAAGTTGCCATCCACTCTTGTATCTCTGTCATGAACATGTTACTCTTGTCTTTGTCGAAGCATTTAAGCGCCCCTTCCCAACCTAGAGCGCGAAATTTAGCAAACACCCCGAACTGGCCAAATTGAGGCTCATCAACTTCTTTTTCACAAATGAAAGCGGCTGCCTTGTTTTTCAACTTATTCATGCAATCATTGTAAAGTGTTGGCTGCCAAACTTCGGGCTGATCATCCAAAGACCCCGAATTCCACACCGGCTTATCACTCGGATCTAACTCCATCTCTTCTTCGCCTTCACTTTCTCTTTCACTAACTCTACCCATATATTGCCTCTTTCTTGGTTGTTGTTCCTTTTGTTTGCCCTTGCCTTTTGATGAAGATGAACTCGATCCCGCTTGTTCCTTTGTCCTAGCCATTTCCTACACACACGAAACAAGCAACAAAAGCAAACACAAAATTAAACCCTCTTTTCAAACACATCCCCACACTTGCTTGTTATCATGGTTGTAGATGTTAGTGAACCAAAAGTATATCAAGAATTTTTCAAAAATCGGGCATGGTGTCTCTACAATGTAGAACATCCCAAAAGTTCACTACTTTAACCACAAATCCTACATCTACAACCAAAACCATGTTCAAATAATCAATTTCATAATCATATCTAAGAACAAGCAAGTGGGCATGAACAAGTAACCTAAATCCCTTACTTTTCACAATGTAGCACCAAAATATAACAAAATAAGCTTTCATACCTTTGCTTGAAGATGCAAGAGTGCTTGTGAAACCAAAAACTCCAAAACCCCCAAATAATCTCGAACTAGGGTTTGGGATTCGTACCCAAAAACAGTGTTTTCTCCTAAATCTCTCGTCAAAATCAACAAGCTTGCGAAAAATTAGCCAAGTTAGACTAAAATTTCACTTGATTTGGACAAAAATTGAAGGAATTATGAAAGATTGAAGGTAGAAGAGCTATGGAGGTTGTGGTGGGTTTTGTGTGAGAGATGATGGTGATGGAAGAATGTAGAGTGAAAAGAATATGTGTGGTTGGGGTTAAAGTCACGTGATGTTGTGTTTATTATATTTTTTTTTATTTAGCTACGGAACCCAAACGACCGACACAAACTTTTAGCGCACCGTAAATTACGGTCTCACCGTAATTTACGGTGAGACCTGGACATGTGTTCTTCGCCGTAAGTCAGTAGACTTCTACCGTAAAACCCCAACATTTCCAACTTCCACCGTAAATTACGGTCTGACCGTAATTTACGGTGAACACTGAACATTAATTATCCATCGTAACTCAGTAGAGTTTTACTGTAAAGCCCAAAATATTTGAACAACCACCGTCAATTACGGCCATACTTTAATTTACGGTGCACACTGGGCATCTTTGCTTTGCCAAAAATTGAGGTTTTTTTTATGTGAAATTTTTAGATTTTTTACTTTTTTATGATTTTTTTTATGTTTTTTAAACTTGTAAAAATTACCCTACCCCCTCAAAAATCCCGTGTTGTCCTCAACACAATGTAAGAGCAATTCGTGACCCGAACATCCCCACACTTGTTTCGAACACGGACTTCAAGGAACTATGGCAATTGTGCAATTTTACAAAACAAAACAAAACAAAACTACTATATACACTGCCGAACCTGGGCCTCTCATGGTTGTTCCTCATCGACCGGGCGTAAGATGTAGCCCGCTTTGTCAAGCTCCAAGTTGTTGATGTCATTTCCCTCCAAGTACGGCTTTAAGCGGTGACCGTCCACCGTTTGTTGTTTCAATGTTTGCTCATCTTGGATGTCTACATCACCAAATCGCCCAACTCTCCGAATAACATACGGACCCATCCATTTGCTTTTAAGCTTGCCCGCGAACATTTTCAATCGTGAGTTATACAACCAAACTTTCTGACCCACTTCGAACGTTTTCTTTCGCAATTTCGCATCATGCACTTTCTTGAGTTTATCTTTATAGGCCGATGCACATTCGTACGCCTCATCTCGAATCTCTTCTATCTCGCTCAATTGCAACTTTCTCAACTTACCCGCCTCATCGTAATCCGCGTTGACTGTCTTGATCGCCCAATGTGCCCGATGCGCCAACTCCATTGGCAAATGACAACCCTTACCATACACCATCCGGTAAGGTGTTGTGCCAATAGGAGTCTTGTAGGCCGTACGGTATGCCCACAAAGCATCATCTAACTTGCTCGACCAATCCTTTCTATCCGTTCTTACCGTCTTCATGAGAATCTCTTTGATTTGACGGTTGGACACTTCAACTTGTCCACTCGTTTGCGGATGGTAAGGTGTGGCAACTCGATGGTTCACGCTATACCTCTTCAATAATTTCCCAAAGTTGAAGTTCTTGAAATGCGAACCACCATCGCTTATAATAACCCGCGGGATTCCAAAGCGAGAGAAGATGTTGGATTGAACAAATTTACAAACAACCGAGTGGTCGTTCGTTCGTGTTGCAATAGCCTCAATCCACTTCGAGACATAATCCACCGCCACTAAAATGTAAAGAAAGCCATTCGAATTCGGGAACGGACCCATAAAATCTATACCCCATACATCAAATATCTCTACAACCAAGATTGGTTGTAATGGCATCTCATCCCTTTTTGATATGCTTCCCATCTTTTGACAATTAATGCAATTCCTAGCAAACTCAATTGCATCCTTGAAAATGGTGGGCCAATAAAACCCACAAGAAAGAACCCGATAGCCTGTTTTATGCCCACTAAAATGACCCCCGCAAGCGGACGAATGGGCATGAGTCAAGATTTCCAACACTTCCGTCTCGGGCACACACCTCCGTATAACTTGATCCGGTCCGATCTTGAAGAGATCCGGCTCATCCCAAATGTATTGCTTCACTTGGACCATGAATTGTTGCCGACGCTTTTTGGTCCAATGAGTTGGAATGGCACCCGTGGCTAAATAGTTGACATAATGAGCATACCACGGTGCAACGAAAGTGGAAACGGCTAAAAGTTGCTCATCGGGGAAACTTTCATTGATTTCACTCACATCATCGGTCCCTTCCACCGGAATCCGAGACAAATGATCCGCTACTACATTCTCACTTCCCTTCTTGTCTCGGATCTCTAGATCGAACTCTTGTAATAATAAGACCCACCGAATCAAACGCGGCTTCACATCCTTTTTCTCCATCAAGTACCGGACCGCACTATGATCCGAATAAACCACTACCTTGCTTCCCCAAATATACGAGTGAAACTTATCCAAAGCATACACCACCGCTAGTAATTCCTTCTCGGTTGTGGTGTAGTTAAGTTGCGCTTCGGATAAAGTTTTGCTTGCATAGTAAATAACCACCGGTTTCTTGTCAACCCATTGACCCAAAACTGCACCAATAGTGGTGTCACTCGCATCACACATTATCTCGAACGACTTTGACCAATCGGGTGGTTGCAAAATAGGCGCCTTGACCAAGTGTTCCTTCAAAACAGTGAAAGCTTGCATACACTCGTTAGTGAAATCAAATGGGACATCTTTTAATAACAAGTTGCATAAGGGTTTGGTGATAACACTAAAACCCTTAATGAAACGCCTATAAAAACCCGCGTGTCCCAAGAATGACCTTACACCCTTAACATTTTTAGGAGGTGGCAAAGATGATATTACCCGTATCTTTGCCTTGTCCACCTCCATCCCCCTTTCAGAAATCACATGCCCCAACACAATGCCCTCTTGCACCATGAAATGACTTTTCTCCCAACTTAGCACTAAATTTTTCTCAACGCACCTTTTCAAAACCTTTTGCAATTCGTTGAGACAAGCATCAAAAGTAGTGCCAAAAATGGAGAAATCATCCATAAATACTTCAAGCGACTCTCCAACCATGTCCGAGAAGATACTCATCATACATCGTTGGAAGGTTGCCGGAGCATTACACAAGCCAAATGGCATTCGCCTAAAGGCAAAGGTGCCATATGGACATGTGAAGGTGGTCTTGTGTTGGTCATCCGGGTGTATGGCGATTTGATTGTAACCCGAATACCCATCTAAAAAGCAATAATATTTTTGACCTGACAATTTTTCAATAATTTGGTCAATGAAAGGTAGCGGGAAATGGTCCTTAGAAGTGGCGGCATTCAATTTCCGGTAGTCAATACACACCCGCCACCCGGTAACCGGTCGGGTGGCAATTTGTTCACCACTTTCATCCTTGACTACTTGAATGCCGGCCTTCTTAGGCACAACTTGGGTGGGACTCACCCAAGCACTATCCGAAATAGGATAGATGATTCCCGCATCCAACCATTTAATTACCTCCTTTTTAACTACCTCCCTTAGGTTCGGGTTCAACCGCCTTTGAGCTTCTCGTGTTGGTTTGGCATCTTCGGTCGTGATGATTTTATGCATGACAATGGATGGACTAATTCCTTTGAGGTCGGCAATCGTCCATCCAATAGCACCCTTGTTCTCTTTTAAAACCTCCATCAATGCTTGCTCTTGTGCCAACTCCAAATTAGAGGCAATAATGACCGGTAAGGTGTCATTATCCCCTAAGAATACATACTTCAAATGGCTCGGCAAGTCTTTGTGCTCCAACTTTGGTGGTTCCTCCAATGATGGTTTTGTACCCGAATCGATCTCCACCGGTAGACCCTCGAATTGGTGGGTCCATGGTGGTCTACCTTCTTTCAATGCCATAACATCTTGTGCTTCCTCTTCAACCCGGAGTGCATAAGCGTGTACCTGTTCAGAAAAGTCACACAGGCAAATATCCAAACCATCCTCCTCATACTCATGAGGGTTGCATCCATCTACTATGTCTGCCATGAAACACTCATCAACACCGTTAGCACTAGAATTGTTAGTAAAAACATTCAAACGCATTTTTCTATTTCCAAAAGCCATATCAACTGTACCAAATCTACAATCAATAATAGCATGTGCGGTGCTTAAAAATGGCCGACCCAAAATTATATTTTGTTGTTGCTTAGGATCCGCCGATGAGTATTCCAAGACTAAGAAGTCCACCGGGTAATAAAACTCATCAATTTTCACAATTACATTTTGAACCATACCCCGAGGCAACTTATGAGACAAATCGGCCAAAACAACCGTCGTCTCCACCCTTGCTAACGGACCAAAGTCATATTGGTCATATAAGCCCCCCGGTAAAATGCTAACTCCGGCTCCAAGATCTAGCAACGCCTTAGCCATTTGAAAATTACCAACTTGTACATTAATCAATGGCGTGCCCGGATCTTGGATCTTAGGAGGAAGCTCCCCATTTAAAACCGCACTCACTTGCCCGGTTAAATCCACCCGCTTAGGCACTTTCTTCTTGTTTTGCCTTTTTTGTGTACATAATTCTTTTAAGAATTTTGCATAAGCGGGGACTTGTTTTATTGCATCGAGGAGTAGGAGATTTATTTTTACTTGTTTAAACATGTCCCACATCTCCTCCTTTTGAGGACCTCTCGACACAATAAAATTTTTCTTTCCCGGGTCAAATAAGGCCGATGGAAACGGGACTTGACTCGGTTCACCCTCAACTTTTTCATTCTTTTCATTTTCACCCAAACCCGGTTTTTTAACAATTGTTTCTTTTGGTTTAACCGGTGAAATTTCATCATCACTTTCAATTCCCGTGACATCCTCAACTACCCCCTCAACCAATTCGGGTGACAAATTGGCTTTAAATTCTTTCCCACTTCTTAATACACTAACATGATTAATATTAACATTACCTCGTGACGAACCGTGTGAAGGGTTTACCTTAGTGTCGCTTGGAAGTTGACCCTTACCTTTCTTCAATTCCGCCACATCAGTTGCTAATTGACCCATTTGGGTTGTTAGTGATTGGATGCTTTTATCACGAACCTCATCCTTTTGCATTCGCACTTCGTCAAGTTGGTTCCGTTTTTGCATCTCCATTTGCATGCTCTTTAGCATCTCCATCACCTCGTTTCCACCCGAAGACCCCCCTTGTTCTTGACCCGTTTGGTATTGCTTTTGATAACCTTGGTTATTTCCGCCTCGGTACCCACCTTGGTTATTGTAAGATTGGCGTGAACCAAAGTTACCTTGGCTACCTTGAAAATTTGGGTTTGCTTGATTTGAAGGGTTCCCATATCTAAAATTCGGGTGGTTCCTCAACCCGGGGTGGTAGGTATTTGAGTTCATGTTGTTGTAGTTCCTACCACCTCCTCCTTGACCTTGACCTTGACCTTGAACTGCATGGACTTCCTCGTATTGCCCGTCCAACATCCCTTGGCAATTTTCAGCCGCATGACCTATTTCATTACACAAAGCACAAACATCATATATTTGGTTAGTGGTTTGAACATTACCATCATCTATGGCGTGCACTTGGGGTCGGGTAGTGGTCGGTCGGGCTCTTCTTGAAGCTTGAGCTTTCCTTTTTGATGTAGTTGCCATGCTTTCCAAGAACTCCCAATCATCGTTCTCATAGTTTGTTCCAAAAGTCCCACCGGTGATAGACATCAAATCACGTGCATCTTCGGCACTCAACCCCTCGTGAAAGGCATTCATCAACTCCCACAATTCAATTCCATGATGAGGGTAGTTTTTAATCATCATATTGAAACGCTCGAATGCCTCATGAAACATCTCACCATGTTGTTGTTGGAAGCTTCTCAACCCCTTCCTTGCATTGTTGGTCTTTTGGGCGGTGTAAAACTCATCCAAGAAAGTTTGTTGCATCTCCCCCCATGTATATATGGATGCCGAAGGTAACGTGTAGAACCATTTTTTCGCCTTCCCTTCCAAGGAAAATTGGAACAAAACCAATTTAATATCGTCGGCCGAAAACCCTTGACTCCCAAGAGTGTTGCAAATCGAGTCATAAGCCTCTAAATGAAAGTAAGGCTCCTCCGTTGCCAACCCCTTGTACTTCGGTAAACTTTGCAAAGAGTTGGTTCTTACTTCAAATGTTCGACCTTGATCATTATGAGGAATGACTACCGGTGAAGGGTTTTGCGTGATTACCGGCCGAAAATGTGCTTCAATGCCCCTTACATTTTCTCTAAGGTGTCTCCTTGGTACACCATACCTACCTCTCGGAATAATAGGACCATTTGGCCTTGGTACTTGCCCTTGTGGTGCGATTGGTTGTTGAAACTGTTGTTGTCGCATCGGTGGGCGTTGAGGTGGTCTTTGAAATTGTTGTTGTACATGTTGTGGCCGGACTTGTTGCAATGGAATAGGTTGTGGCATTGGTGGCCCTTGTGGTCTTGGACGAATGTGTTGTGGTATAAGTTGTTGTTGTGGCATTCCACCAACACTTGCCATCCCTTGAGATTGACTTTGTACATACCCAAACTCCCCTTGATCACCATAACCTCCATAACCGTACCCATCATCATCATACCCCTCAAAATCTTCAAATCCCTCATCATAACCATCTCCTTGAATTCCCGAAGTTTGCCCAAATGGAATGGTTGAATATTGAAAACCCGATTGTTGTGGTCTAAAGGATGAAGTAGTATGCATAATAGTTGAATTCGGTGCAATTGTGAAAGTGGATGTTGATTGACCCGTAGTTGGGGGAAAGAAGTGAGATAATGGTGGGATTGTGGTGGATGGATTGTAGGTGATGGTAGGCTCAGTTTGAGTGGTGATTGGTTGGGTGACGTTGGATGGTGTAAATTCGGCGGTGGTGTTAGGTAACGTGGTGTTTGGTGATGGTTGGGTGGAAGTAGGTATGAAGGGTGAGGATGATTGACCCGTTGTAGGTGGAATTTGAGAATCAGCTATGATGTTTCTCGGTGTGATGGGTGAAGTGGGTGAACCAATGATTTTGTTTTCTAGCACTAAAACTCTGTTTTGTCTTAGCGTTCTTTCAATTTCCGGATCAAACGATAGCGGTGATGA
The DNA here is from genome assembly GCF_002127325.2 of Helianthus annuus. Taxonomy (NCBI): domain Eukaryota; kingdom Viridiplantae; phylum Streptophyta; class Magnoliopsida; order Asterales; family Asteraceae; genus Helianthus; species Helianthus annuus. Next base: position 58,715,733 of record NC_035441.2, on the reverse strand, counting down.
CCTGTGAGAGCCTCTAGTATGCATACACCTGAAGTACCTGCACACTAAACACAACCAGCGTAAACCCGAAAATAACAAAACAAAACTATTAAACTAACACACGTTGCGCACTACTCCCCGGCAACGGCGCCAAAATTTGACGTGATGTCGTGGGTCACGCAAATTTAATCCCCAAACAACTATAGATAGTGGGAAGAGGGTATCGAACTCAGGGAGTATGTGGAAGATGTGTCGATTGTATGGCTTTGTACTTAAACTAATATTAAACTAAATTGCAGAAATTAAAATTCAAGAGTTTGGATTGTTGTTTTAGAAAACTAAATTAAAAACTAATTCAAATCAAATGTTGGTTGTAAAACAAATTAGGAGAGAACAATGATCACCTTAGGTTTTAGTTTCTTTAAACAATTGTGTGTAATTCCAACTAGAAAGAGTTACATAGACATAAATCGTGTATAGATGATTGAAGTGATAAAAGGGGACAAAGTACTCGGATTATATAAACGCGAGGTTGTTTCCCGATGACCAATTAATCAATAACCAACCCTAACCCTTCCCGTGATATCTCGATTGCCAACGGCACCAAGAACGTACGATTAAGACTAGAAATTGCAATATCGATTAACAAGTTACAAGCAATCAAACACACACCATGATATTCAAGCAACGCAAGTTATCATTCTAGAAATTCAGAAATAAAACACACAAAAGTTCAAGAAACATTCACCTAAGATGATCACCGAAGAGTTTAGCCGGACATGGCTTGGTGAATCATCATCATAATCAAACCAATGTTCATACGAATCCAAAATACAAACCGGATGATAAGAATTGTTCAAAAACCAAGCAAGCAGCCAAAATTCGCCCCCAAGATGATCCAAAACCGTCCAATGATGAGGAATAATGAAAAGACCCCATCAAACTAACTTAAATGTGGCAGTTACAAGTTTTCTCGCAGACTCCACCGTAAATTACGGCATCACCGTAATTTACGGTGAACATAAAAGTGTTACGGTGTGAATAGTCTGTGTTACGGTGGGAAACAAATGATTTTCAGGTCCACCGTAAATTACGGTGGGACCGTAATTTACGGTGGCAGCCTGAATCTTGTGGTTTGTTCTTCTGTTGCTCCACACCTCCAACCCGTTCGATTCGAGAACTTCTAAAGCTGCATTTTTCTCTCTTTAAACCTCCAAGCCATACCTGAGACATAGACAACCGTAGTTACCTAATTCAAGATAATTACGCACATAAATGGGGGATAAACTTGTGCTTTAGCATCATAAAGGGTTGTCCAATGGACCACCCGTCACGGATGCATCAGTAACGAGGGCTAGGATAGCGGTGTGGCCCTTTCGTAAACACTTCTGGCCTTTAAGGAAAGAGATGATGCCTACAACAGCACCACTCTTGTCGCCACGAATCACGAGCGATTCTTTACCAGAACGAGGGATACGGATGATTTTTTTTCCTTGCAAATAATCTCCGCTTGGTGTCGAGATAACCAATCCATTCCAATGACAATGTCGAAACTACCCAGAACGATAGGAATAAGATCGATGGAGAAGGTCTGACCAGCTAGGACGAGGTTACAGCCCTTAACTATGTGTGTGGCTTCAAGACTTTTACCGTTTGCTATTTCTACCGTGTGCTTGGTGTTCAAAAGTGTTGGAGTGCGCTTAAGCATCTGACTAACTAGTATCGGCACTCGAATCAAATAAAACAGTAACAAAGGAATCCTCCAGAAGAAACTTACTCGTCACAACGTTGGGATCGTTCCTTGCATCACCCACATGCGAAGGAGGAATAATTCACCTAGATCCACGAACTTAGATGAGTTTTCGATTTATCAAGTCGGTAAGCAATCAAGTTCGTAGGAGTTTCCTTAGGTCGTGTGAATGAATTTAAAAATACGTTTGTTTAATCGTGAGGTTCCAAAGAAAGGACGCGAAAACGCATTCGAGAGAGTATAATCACATCATCACGCTCAAGGTTTCAATAAGTGATCACCAATGATAGAAATTCGAGCCTTCCAAACCCTCTAATCTAGAGTGAGTTCGCATTAGTGTCTAGCGTCACTGTGGTAAAGGAATGATGGTTCTGTGTAAGTCAATAGTAGAAATTAGGCATTGCATTAAGCATAGGTCGGTACAAAGGCTAGCGAAAAGATTTCACATAAGTACGATAAACCATCGTAGGATCAAAGTGCGACTCTTGTAGTGTAAGGGGGGAAAGGGGTGAGGTAAATGTGTAGTTCGTCGTGTCCGTATGTAGGTTGAGTAATCCGTATCGCCGTCCTCGAATATCCCGAAGACTATCCCATCATTAGGAGGCATCCGCTTGCTAAGTTAGGTATACGAGGGTGTAGATCAAAATAAGATATCAATTAGCTACCCAACAAGGTAATGAGGGGGGGGGTAATCTTGTGATCGGTAGAAATCGTGGTGTGGTTGTTAGCGTTTTGTTATATCGGTTGCGGATCGAAGGAACGGGAGGTTGGGCATGTTGTCCTGTGGCGCGAAGATAAAGGACAAGTTTAAGCACAAGATTCGGTTCGCGAAGGTAGGATCTAAACGTCCTAAGATGGTTTGAAGTAGCAGGTTATACCTCCTGCAGGAACAGTTGCGAGTGCCTCAGCAACTCATTCGTTGATCAAAGCCGTCAACTGGGCTTGAGTGAGGTTGATACGTCCTCCGCGTCCGCTCATGATCTTCATAATGAAGCAACGTAAGTGAGGAAGTGTCACGAAAGTGCGTAAGTGTGGGACGACAGGAGAGAGTAAGCACACAAGGTTCAAATAGCAATTATCACGTTAACTAATGCACAGTGAGAACTATCTAACCGACAATATAGCATATATCATACCACTTATGGTGTCGAGTCTTGCACGTGGAGCGAAGCGTCGTTGTGGATCGTTGAGCACTGTACAGGTTATAGTCTGGTTTTATCGAAAAGCTTTTCCCTTTTTAAAACCAAGTTCACTATAACCAATGGCTCTGATACCAATCTGGCACACCCCCAAAATCCACCATGCGGAGTACCACCGCTTGGAGGCGTGACGTGACCAGGATCGAGCCACCAATCATATCGAACAACATAATTAAGTTATTAAAACCAAACACAATACGATTGGTGTCCAAAAGGAAGTAAACCGATTTTAGTTAAACAGCGGAAGCATAAAACGTAAGTTCAAAACATAGTCCATAGTTCATAAGTTTAAAGTCCAAAACGTAGGTTTAATAAGTTCATAAAGTTTATTTATTAAATACGGGACATATCAGCCCGCATCCCACAACGACCACCTCCATATGCAAGCTTCAAGCATTTAACGACCTGTAAGGCATGTAACAACGAGTCAACAACAAAGTTGAGTGAATTCATAGTTGGTTGTTTAGTTATAGCATTTGTTTCGTAAATTATCTGTTCGTTTTGAAAACCATGTATCGTATGAGTTTGCATCGCGGTCTTTCTGACATGTTTGCGAAGATTAGTGGGGGTTTCCCATGTGTTACTAGACCATGCGTATCGACTGCTACGAAAATATAAGAGGTGCCCTAAGTCAATGTCTATCAGCATTGACCCTTTGCCCATAGTCCATTAGTACACGCCCGTCCGACTGGCACGGTGTGAGGTTTGTTAAACCTAATAGCGCTATTAACTAATGGCCCACTCGCCATAGGCCTCGGCGATTAAGTCGATAAATGAGGGACTTAAAGTGATAGAGTTGATGGTCTTATGATCGTGTACGTAGGTTTTACGTACGTGCCCTTCAATCCGAGGACAGTAAAAAGTAGTTTAATAGTAATGATAGTACAAGTAGTTAATCAATCCCATTCCCAAACCCCTGGGAATCCCATGCCTTAGAAAGAGTGTGAACTCACCTCGGTTTGCTCGGTTAGATTCTCAATATAGCTAACAGTCAAGGTCGGTCAATCACGTCCTAGTATGATTTACCAGTTAGTCATTTAGTGGCTTTCAAATAGAACACAGAGTTCCTACACGTATCTATCACATAACATGCATCACTTTAACGGTTTATGCCCTCTAAGTTTCCCATCCATTCCCCACTCAAAATCAAACATACGATAATGCACATAACATATATAACATATTAGATCATTCACGGATAGCATACCCGACATTTAGACACGCAAGTCACAACTTATCTCAATTCAGCATTTATATTCAAAACCGGCTGTTTTCGGACATTTAAATAAGATAGTTAAATTATTCCAAAAATTCCCAAATTTTTAAAGAATGTCTTAAACGTTCCAAATTTAATTGTGTAAAAATACCGGGGTCCGGTTCACTACCAGTATTTTATAAAAATTCATCTTCCGGACTGAACTCAGATTTATGTATTTCTGACCACAGTCCACGGAACAATTTATTAAAATTTCATCGAGTGTCCGATTTACGAAATTCCAGTGGGGTAATTACACATGCATCGGTTGTCATCTACTGTACAAATTTCATGGTCCGATTCTACACAGAATACAAGTTACAACAGAAAATACAATGCTCATTTATTGCTGTAAAAACTCAGCCTAAGCTGCTGTTACGAATCGGTTCTTTAAAAATAGTAAACGAAGTCCAAAAATTACGATTCCGGTGCCATTAGAACCATATTTCATAATGAAATATATTAGATTCAAAATATCGGTTTTTCGTTGAGTTTATGACCTGTTTACAGCCAACTGAAGTTGGCTGTAAAGTATGGACAGATTGCTGTTTTTGGTCTCTAGCTTACTAGTTTGTGTTCGGTTGATCCCGTTAATTATATTTAGTGATCGTAACAATATCCCACATCAATATCAACAAGTAAATCAACAAATACTCAGTACATATCAAAACAACTTCATACTAACACAAGTACATCATGTTTCATCTTCTTGGTTAAACCCTTTTTAGTGTTCTTGTGAAATAAACATCATTCTACAAATATTAGCCATAAAAGTAAGATAATCAAGGGTTAAACGAGAGCTTACTACTAGCTTATAGCTAGGGTAGAATCTAGTGAAAAGATGATGAGAAGAGATGATGAAGAAGCAAGAAGCAAAGCTCTTCTTGAAGTTCTACAAGCTCAAGCATCTTTGATTCACCTTCAAGCACCTAAATGAAACTTGAAAATGGAAGAGATGGTTGTGAAATGGTGGTGGTGATGGGCGGTTATGTTGAACCGAGAGAGGGAGAGGAGAGGTGAGGGAGATGGGGTGTGAAGTAAGGTGTGAGATATGAATGAAGACATAAATGATCTTTCAAAGATATGGTCCATACATATAATCTTACATTCTAATATCTTGTTCACTACAACAAGTAAAATCTAAATAAAATATAAGATATAATCTAGGAAGTATGGTGTAGAGATATGGTGGTGATGGTGACCGATTGGCTAGGGGGGGGGTTAAGTGTAAAATTTCATGGTAAGTTTGTAACTAATAGTTAAATTCCAAGTATATAGTTAGATATGTTAGTTAGTAGATATTCTAGTGGGTGTTATGGTAGACGGGGATCATGACAAGCCAAGAAATAATTAAACAATGTGTTTGGCAAAAATTTGGTGTCCCGGGTAATGTAATGTCTGGTTGTTCGGTCGGATACTGTTCCGTTAAGTTGTTAAATTGTTCCATAAGGCGTCTTATACATATATTTTTGTAACACAATTAATATGAAATGATTTGCAAGGATATGCACCATACTCATATTCTTACACCTCCATATTTTGTTTAGATCTTTAAGCAAGATATCCAATATAATATTAGATTTGGCTGATTTTTGTAAGATATGAAATGATGTGCAAGGATATGCACCATACTTATATTCTTACACCTCCATATTTTGTTTAGATCTTTAAGCAAGATATCCAATATAATATTAGATTTGGCTGATTTTTGTAAGATATGAAATGATTTACAAGGATATGCACCATACTTATATTCTTACACCTCTATATTTTGTTTAGATCTTTAAGCAAGATATCCAATATAATATTAGATTGTTTCATATATCTTGGCAACTTTCACAAGCTAAATCAATTAAAATAATAGATCATAATCTAGTTATAAAGATTGTTTCATATATCAGGACCACAATTAATTCCTAACACATAGGAAAATATTCAGGACCATTTAGTCAAGTTTTCTGCACAAGCCAAGTACGTTAACAAACACATGTAAGTATATCACAGTAATCAGAGAGCAGTTAAATGATTCAGCACAGTCATCAAGCACTTTAATTAACACTAATAAATTGTACGGAATACATGTAAATTGAGGGTTGTCACACTAAACATTGTGGACATGAAACATGCTCAAAAATATTCCGGATGTTGGTTCGTTTGGCCGTACGATCGCGATGTTCGGTTAATTACGACGGAATGCGCATAAGCGCGAAAAACAATCCAAATGACGCGACGAATGGATTTTTCTCATGCCAAACACTAAGGCATAATATTAGGATGCTTAAATAAATTTTTGGATGTCCGGATGTATTCAGAACGTAAGTTATGCGCGAAAGTGCAAACTTGTGCACTTTTTGACACTTTTAGCCCCTGAATGATCCAAAAGTTTGTTTTAGCATAGCAAACCCCTCAAAGCCTATTTCTAAGCTATGTAAAGGATATTTATGGTATGTTTAACTTATGGACATGTTCCGGAATGTTCGTTACAGCTCGAATTGGCATACTTTCGTAGTTTGTCAAATTTAGTCTCTGTAAGCGAATTAGCTTGTTTTTGCCATACCAAAGCCTTCAAAACTTATTTCTAAGTTATGTAAAGGTTATTTAAGGTATGTTGAGTATATGTTGATGTTCCGGAGTATTTTTCGCATTAAACTGAGTACGTTTACGCACCAGTTTGTGTATAATTCTCCAGAAAGCGATGTAGAGTTTGGAATTGAACAAAAGTCAAAACATGAAAAATGTAAAACACAACCAAACAAACATTGGGATCAAATAACATTGTTTTATTGATAATTGAACTGTCCATAAAGATTACAAGCACAAATGTTACAAACTGATGGCCAAACTGAAAGAACAATCCAGACTTTGGAGGATATGCTTAGAGCTTGTGTGATCGATTTTGGTGGTAGTTGGGATTCACATCTTCCATTGATTGAATTCTCCTACAACAACAGTTATCACTTCAGCATCAACATGGCTCCTTTTGAGGCTCTCTATGGTCGAAAACGTCGTTCACCAGTCTGTTGGAATGAGATAGGGGAGGCTCAGCTTACTGGACCTGACCTCATTCTAGAGACAACTGACAAGGTTAAGAAAGTTCGTGATAACCTACAGACAACTCGAAGCCGTCAAAAGAGTTACGCGGACCGACGACGCAAGCCCTTGGAATTTCAAGTCGGTGATCGTGTATTACTTAAGTTCTCACCTTGGAAAGGTGTGATCAGATTTGGAAAGAAAGGAAAACTTGCACCTAGATACGTTGGACCATTCAAGATCGTCGAAAGAATCGGTAAGGTAGCCTACAGACTTGAATTACCTCCTGAACTTGGTAATGTTCATCCAACCTTCCACGTATCCAATCTCAAGAAGTGCTTAACTGATGAGAACCTCCACATACCGCTTGACGAAATCCGTGTTGATAAAACACTACATTTTGTTGAGAAACCTGTGGAAATCATGGATCGTGAAGTCAAATGGCTTAAACGCAAGCACATTCCGTTGGTTAAAGTTCGCTGGGAATCTAAACGTGGACCTGAGTTTACTTGGGAACGTGAAGATCAAATGAAGACGAAGCATCCACATCTTTTCTCACGAGTTTCATCTAAACAAATTTCGGGACGAAATTTCTACAAGTAGGGGAGACTGTGACATTTGTGCTTGTAATCATTGTGAACAATTCAGTTATCAACGAAATAAAGTTATTTGATCCCAGTTTTTGTTTGTTTATGTTTGATGTTTTTCATGTTTTGACTTTTATTGAATTTTAAACTCTATATCGCTTTCTGGAGAGTTATACGCAAACTAGTGCGTAAACGTAATTAGTTTAACGCGACAAATACCCTGGAACATCAATTTATGCTTAACATACCTTAAATAACCTTTACATAACTTAGAAATAAGTTTTGAAGGCTTTGGTATCGCAAAATCAAGTTAATTCGCTTACAGGGACTAAATTCGACAAACTACGAAAGTATGCCGATTTGAACTGCAACGAACATTCCGGAACATGATCATAAGTTAAACACACCTTAAATATCCTTTACATAGCTTAGAAATAGGCTTTAAGGGGTTCGGTGTGCTAAAATAAACTTTATGCTCATTCAGGGACTAAAAGCGTCAAAAAAATTGCATAAGTTTGCATTTTCGCGCATAACTTACGTTCCGAATACATCCGGACATCCAAAAATTTTATGTAAGCATTAAAATATTTTATTTTAGTGTTTGGCATGAGAAAAATCCATTTGTCGCGCAATTTGGATCGTTTTTCATGCTTATGCGTATTCCGTCGTAATTAACCGAACATTGCGATCATACGACCAAACGAACCGACATCCGGCATATTTTTGAGCATGTTTCATGTCCACAATGTTAAGGCATCATTTTAGGGCCTTAAAGTTGGCTTAACGGGCTTTAAACGTGTAGAAAATGGACTATAACATGTGCAGGGACCTATTCTGCCAATTCTGTTTGAAACTGCAGAAGGGAGGCTAGGTGTGACGCGAGGGTACCTAGGCGTCACGCGAGGCCCCCATCTAGGTAGAAAGTGGTTTCCAGCTATTTTCCAGCTATTTCCCACATTTGCACATGGTTTTGGGCAATTCTAGGGGCTATTTTGGGCTCCCATGGTTTTGTAAATCAGTGGGCTTGATGTGTACGGCTTAGAACAAAGCTCAATCTCCGAGAAACGATCCTAACGGTTCTTGATTCTCTATAAATAACCCTCACCCATTTCACTCATTTCCTCATATTTGATCTGATTCAAGCTCTCTAAGTGGAAGTATATGCTTCCTACCTGAGAGAGAATCGGAATCAAATTTTGCGGGGACATCTGTAAGTATTCTTTCGCGTTTTTCATTCGTTTTAGCATTAAAAGTCAAACTGCGTTTGACTTTCTGCATTGACCAGTTTATGGTCAACTCGAAGTTCGTTTGAACTTCATAACGTGAGCGTAATCACGATGGTTATAGTCCCTAGTGACTATACCTACTGATTACCACGTTATCTTGGCTCAGTGACGAGTCCTAGTTTCGGCCAAAATGCGTTTTCTCGCGTATTTTGTAACCAAACTACTCTAGGGTATTAAAACCGTTTGTTTTTAATACCAAACCTGTTTTCTAACTTTACTAAACATGTTCTAGCATGTTTAGCTCGTCGCTTTTAGAATTGTGCTTGTTTAGGGTCGTAAAGGTAAGCGATCTAAACAATCGCTTATACTTTCGAACCCGACCCATTTGGTCGATCATTATGATCCAACCAAACACTTTAGGTGACCATAGTTGTATAGGGAATAACCTTCCGAGGTTATACCTTATGGTCACGTCGTTTAAGTAGTTGTATGATAAGTAGTTTCTATGCCTTAGGAAAATTTCCAAAATACCCTTTTTGCGCCAAAATTCATTTTAAGCCTATGCAACATAATTTTTGACATCTAAACTGATTTGGCAACAATATTAAACATGTTAAGGCATATCTTGCTTGTCATAGGACTAGTTAGGCATTCCAAACGCGTTTTACGCGAACGACGCGTTAAAGTGGCATAAGCTACCTAAACGGGTCGTAACGGGTCAAAAGAACTTAGGATAGGTTTCGTTTTAGTATGTAGGCTTTGTCAAACCATATTACATAAGTTTCCACACTTATTTGGTTTACAAACCCTCGTACTACCCGATCTTCCGATATGTCTGTTTATTAATGTAGATACCTATATTAGGTGTTGCTGCTTTGGCGTATGTTATTTGGCATATGTTATTTGGCAGGAAAGAAACAATCGTCTCTTCAGAAACCATGCCAGACACCCGGATACCATTTCAAAGTCTGTGTTATAGAGTGTAAGGTACAAGCTGATGGGGCTTAGATTCAAGAACACAATTAGAGTTCGGGAGTTGCTGGAGAAGTGGGATATTCAAGATGCTGATTTAGTTATGGATAACGGCTGAATCATTTGTCTAGTGTCGTGTCTTTCTAGATAGTTGTCTAGTGGTTGGTTTTGTTTTGTTTCCTTTGTTGGTTGTTTCTTTTGTCATACTTTCATGAGGGTATGTCTCATGTCTGAACTAGTAAGGATGGTTCCTTACTACTTGTTTTGTTTGTTTGTGAATATATAAAATCACCGGGGTAACCCTTTACCTAAAAAAAAATACCTATATTAGGTGCCGTTTGAATCCGTGATCTTCTAGCTTTCTTGGTGGATATCTAAAGTCTATTGAGCAATCTCAAGTGAGTACATAGACCCCTCTTTTACTGTTTTTTTCAAACGTTTTGGGGTGAAACACATGTGCCTACTTATTACTTTTGTGCTTTCTTGTTTTCACATCATATGTTGCTATGTTCTCTAGTACACTTATAGTACATGATTTCATTACATTGTTTTGCTATGTATGTTAACTCGGCATGCTAGCACATTGATTTACATTACATCGTTTTGCTACATATGTTTACTTGGCATATTAGCACATTGTTTTATATCACATTTTCCGCTATGTATGTAGTCTGAGCATGCTAGCACATTGATTTACATGACTTTTCTGCTTTGTATGTTAACTTAGCATACTTGGTACATTGTTTTCATATAACATGTTTACATTTGGTATAACATTTGGTTTGCACAAACGAGACTTATATACATTCATTAACTTTACCTACGCCGCTCGGTAGTAAGTAATGGTACCATAGAACTTGACAAATCCCATTCCTGACATCCTAGGTTTGTTTGGATGAAAGGAATGACTGAATCCGATAACATTTCTTTTGATAACCTTGACTTAGGGTTATCTGTCTGTCTCAAGGCTTGAATGTATGCGTTAACTTACCATATAAATGTTTGTATCATTAAAACATGCTTTTACTATGCAAAACATAACTTTTTGATATACTCTAAATACTTTGTTTTGTACATTTATACATTTGGTTTAAGTGAACACATTTTACTTAACATACATAACATTTGTTACACATACATGACTACATGACTAAATTTTGGACTTTTAAACATATGACAATGGTTTATACAAGAACATTTGATGGTTGGTTTAAACATGGACCTTATACATTGGTGGTTTGTTTAAGTGGCTTAAGTAACGATATATGTGTAGTATGATACAAGCATGGTGGATACGCCGTTGGTACTTCCTATATATAAGTGCTTGTATTGTATTACATGTCATAGCGTTATTTAAATCATTCAATTTGGACTTATACATTTTGCACAAATAACATATTTTTCACAAGACTTTGTTTTACAAAAACAACTTGTTTTATACAACTTATTTTTACTTCGTTATTCTTTTAGCCATTCATTATTCTTTTATTTATACATATCATCTGATTTTATCGCTTTTCAAATGATTTACAAAACAAAACAATTTACAAGGTTCATGACTGAATTTTATTAAACATTTTTCTAAAACCTAAGTCATGAATCCAATTTCACAAAACCTATGTTACTCATAGGCATTTTTATGCTAACGTACCTATTTTCACATGTGTTTCAGGAGCAAATGCATAGGATGTTCGTGACACGCTAGGGTGGACTTGGACCTTAGTGACATAAAATGAAGCTAGACTAGTTAAAACATGTTATGAACTCTTGTTTCTTTTATTTTAAGACAATATAACTCTTTGGTTCTTGTTTTGAAACAATGTAATTCCACCTTTGGTTATGAATAAAATATTATTTTAAATTACCATGGTTGTGGAACAATAGTTCTGTTACAACACTCCCCAACGTTTCAGTCACGATTTGATGTTTTACGTCGTCGGGGTGCGACATTATTGCCCTTTATTGAACACAAATATCAAAGAGATTAATACCAAATAATCCAAAAATTTCAAAACTTACTACTCAACTGCCATATATCTATGATAAAAATACATCTAAAAATTAAAACCGAGACACCAAATGCATCTTCAATGTTTCTATCACATTATAAAAAGTTCAATGCCAAATTTGTTCAAACCCTAGCATCAAGTTTTTCATCACATCTCCAAATATCATCACACTATAATCGTTATCACCACTCAACTACCTAAAACACGAGTTTATTTAAACCGCAGCGCATATATCCAAAAAAATAACAAAACTGAGACTGAAACAACGAATCTCTGGTATGTATCCACTTTGATTCGCTCATAAATATCAAATAAAATAACAAAATTGAGACTAAAACAATGAATATGTGACATACTTGACCAGCATATATAGCGATTTGAGACTGAATCAGTGAAAGATAGGACGATTGAACCGGAGGATGAATGGTTTCTTCGGCTTTCAGCATTCAACGTCTCTATCAGGGCTAGAACCGAAGATGGAACAATGGATCGGATGGGTCGCATGAAGATTCTGCAGAAACGTTTGTGTTTAAGAAGATTGGTGGTGGAGGTGGAGGTGGAGGTGGAGAAGGTTAGGGTTTTGGATAACAATATAATGAATAAAGTTTTGATTAAATGAGTTCAATGCAAGTTACCTTGAAGTCGTCTTCAATTGATAATAGGATTAGGGTTTTTGAATTCATCAAATCGAACCGGAAGTCGTGTTCAATGTTGTTTCATCATCAATCAGCAGCAAGATTGTTTCATTAGAGGCGTCTCTATTAGGGTTTCAAAGAGAATATAGAAATGTGAAGAAAGAGTGTGTGAATAAAACAAATAAACTCTCTGGGTTTGGGAATTTGTTTCGAACATCTGATTTGGGGAAATTTGAATTTGAATTTTGAATGAGATAATTGTTTGAGGAAATCTAGAATAACAGAGGCTTTTCTGACTTTGAAACAGATGAGCTGAATTGAGAAAGGTGGAATGAGATTTGACTTTTAGTTTTCTAAAAAAAAGAAAAATCTGAGGAAATGACACATAGGATTAGATTAAGGGAGAAGATGGCACATAGGAGAGAGATAAGGGAGGGGGCTTGTAATGTTGCCACCTAGGATTTTTAAGGTTTGTTTTATTATATATGAAGACTTGGTGTTCATGTATGGTTGCACACGTGTATTTCTGAGAATGATGTATTACACATTATTTATATTATCAACTTATAATAGAGTCGTTTGTTGATGCACGGTTACACGTGTGTATTCATGTATATAATGTGTTACACATGGGTGATATTGATAACTTATAATATACTTGGTGTTCATGTATTGTTGCACACGTGTATTCTGAATATGATGTATTACACATGATTGATATTATCAACTTATAGTAGAGTCGTTTGTTGATGCACGGTTGCACGTGTGTATTCATGTATATAATGTGTTACACATGAGTGATATTGATAACTTATAATACACTTGGTGTTCATGTATTGTTGCACACGTGTATTTCTGAATATGTTGTATTACACATGTTTGATATTATCAACTTATAATAGAGTCGTTTGTTGATGTACGGTTGCATGTGTGTATTCATGGATATGGTGTATTACACATAAATAATATTGTTAAATTAGAATGTACTTATTGTTCATGTATTGTTACACACGTGTATTTCTGACATTATTATGCATTACACATAATTGACACAGTCAGCTTAGAATGTATTTATTTATTAATGTACTTATACAATGTATTACATAAAAATAAGTGGTATTGATATTACAGAATATACTTGTTGTCCATGTATTGTTGTACACATGTATTTCTAATATGATGTATTACACTTGATTGATAATGACAAATTAGAATATATGGATTTGTAAACGTGTTTGTAGTTCACGCATAGTTAATTTTACATTAAATTATAATTTTTTGTTCATATACTTTTACACATGTGTTATAAATGTTGATGTTCATTTATGTTAATACGTTTATATATCAGTTAACGATAATATCCTGTGTGTATGTGTCATATATTACACATGAGTGATAAACTATTATGCAGTACACATGTGTATCAATTTTGGGCTATGTAATGTTATTTTGGGAATTTATTACTGACCTGGAACATGATATCATTCACTTTTGTCATACGCAACAAAAAAATGGCACGACCCAGAAAAGGAGAAACTAACAAAGACGTCAAACCTAAACAGTCAACCCCTCTTAAGAATACAGTCAAGAAATTGAGAGTTGTGTATAAACCAAAAGACGGAAACAAGAAAATTGTTGAAGTGCCAGACAATGAAAGGATTGACAAGGAGAACAACGCTGAATATCAAAACAATGAAATTAAAAACAAACGTGGACAATGATGAGAACAATGCTGAAAATCAAATCAATGAAAACAAAGCCGCTAGCAACAAAGAAGTTGGTATGTATAATTTTGTAACAGTTAAACATGCACATTAGTTTATTTTGAAAAATATCAAACGCAATCCATACACATGCGTGTGCGCACACACACATTTATGAATGTACAAAATTTGTGTTTCAGTTTTTATGTATATATATATATATATATTATAAAGCATTCAACAATACGGAACATACGTCACCATCTAAAAGTAGAAGACAAAAAGTATTCGGCATAAATGAAACTATTACAGGTATGTAACACATGTAATGTTATATGTTGTATTTACGTATTATGATACATAAACGTACCACTTTAAAACAACGCTTGATATTTGTAATAATATTAAAATACATGTTATTGTTTACAGACACAGAGACTATAATCAATAAAGCAAGAAAACCTCCGAACGTGTTGAAGGATAAAATTAATAAATCTGCAGACTAAGGTTAGGCATCGTGTATATTTATCTGTATGTAGTATATTACATGTGTTATATATATGTAATATATTACACGTGTTGTACGTATGTAGTTTATTACACGTGTGTGATTAACTGCACATGTAGTGCACACATGCACCACAAAAATATGATGTTTAAACATTATCATGTGATTACGTATGTGTACAAGTTGTAATGCGCATGTGAGGTTGAATGTATATGTAATGCACACATAAGCGACAAGTAATATTTACATTAATGACATCTTAACCAATGTTTGTATGTATATATTGAAATTGTCACACCCTGGCTTTTGCGGAAGCGTAGGTTTATTTGGTGTGACTTCTTAATACCATAGCAACAATCACAACATGCTATATGATAAAAACATACGATGTTCATCCATTAAAATAGATAAGAAAATGCATAACATATTGTTTTAAAACATCAACCACAAAATGCGTTACAAAACATGACTTGTTTGAAATGGGTTCATAAGACTCGACGAAGTGCTACCAACGACACAAGGATTTGAGACATGCAACTCGTCAAGGAAAGAGTTACACTTCCCAAACCTACGACTCCGGATGACATCCTGATTTAGTACGCAGCTTTGCCTAATCATGCAACACTTGCCAGATCCAACTTAATTCCCTGAAATACATGTAGTTTAAAAAGTCAACAAAAAGTTGAGCGAGTTCATGTGTAAGTCTATGTATATAAACCGTTTTAATATGTCTGTAAGTAAAGATAGTCCCTGGTATGTAGCAATAAGGAAAATGATCACCATTGAGTTGCAAATCCAATAGTATATGTGAATGATGCAGGAAGACTCAAACCTAGCAAATTTGTCTCCGGTATGAAGACATAGTCACCACTATGGGCCCCCGGCCTCATGGGTGTGGGCTCGCTACACCCAAATAGATCTATCACTCATGTCCCGTGGTCCTACGATGAGGATTAATGGCCTTAAGTGTCATGCCCACCACTCACTTGATCGCGTAATAAAAACCCTCCTTAAGCTAACAATACCATGTATAAAATGTCTGAAATAATTTGTAAACATGTATTCCACCCCCGAAGTATATAACCGAAAACAGTAAAGGAATAGGGGGGTCATGAACTCACCGTAGTGCGTCTTGACTCGAATCTTAACTCTTTCCGCTACACGACAACCTACAACGCACTAATGTCTATTAGACGAACGGGCCGTGCCTTGGCTTAGAGTTTAGTGTTTTGATTTGCGTTACTTAGGTAATATTTTGTTAAAACAATGATAATTATTTTAACTTAAATAACATTCTTAGAAAAATAGTTAGACAACTATTTCGTATCAAATATTCTCGAATATTTTACTAAGTGTTCGGATTCTCGGAAAATTTCGGCAGAGTCTCCTCTGTAAATAGGGATGTCCATGCTTAATTAACATATCATTTTCTTTTACATATATCCAATAGTTCATTTTCAATAACCAAACCGACATATAGACATACAAAACGTTACATACTTTATATCAGCTTTATTACTCGAAACCGGTCTGTTTTCGAGGATTTTTATAAAATAGTTATCCTTTTTTAAAAATTCTCAAATTTTTACAGAAGGCTCTATATGTTCCAAAATTTGTATGTAAAAATATCAGAGTTCAGTTCGTTACCCATATTTTATAGAAAATCATTTTCTCGGCTACAATCAGATTTGTTACTTTCTGATTGCAGTTTACGGAAATATTCACTAAAAATTAACCGTAAGTTCGTTTGACAAAATTCCAGTTGGAGGGTCATCCTGACAACGGTGACCAACTACTGAAAAATTTCCATGAGTCGATTTTACTCAGGTTTCAAGTTATGACTCCAAATATGACACACTTTTTCTGCAGTAAGAACGCAGCTTGAGCTGCTGTCCTAAAACAGTCCCTTAAAAATAGTAAACGGTTTTGAAAAATTACGATTCCAGTGCCATTTGTTTAGTTATTCCAAAATACACATTTTAGGCTTCAGAAAATCGGTTTTTCGATTTAAAATGGTCCAGTTACAGCCTGTTGAATTTGGCTGGAAATCCAACTCAGCAAGCTGTTTACATTGTAGAAGTGACTAAAAACGCATAAACTAAGACCCTAACCATGGGTTATCGATGAATAAATGTTCAAACCTCAATCATGCTTTAACCAACCTAAACCATCAAGATTTCAACTTCATACAACCTTTTTATATATGGTTTTTATGCAGAATTTTAAGTTCAACATTTTAGTGTTTTAGCTTTTGTGTGTCATGAACATTCAAACAAAACATAACAAGAACAAGATGGAACAAGGGTGTGAAGGGACTTACTACTAGCACAAGGCTAGGGTAGTAATCTTAGGGCAAAGATGATGAAGATGGTGGTGTTAGAGACTTGAACAAAGCTTCTTTGTGAATCCTTCAACTTGTAACTACTTTGAATGTTCTTCAAGCTTGGAGAGGGACTTGTATGAAGAAGATTAAGGTGTGTAAGTAATGGTGGTGGTGATTTTCGGTTGTGAAGAGGGGGGGGGGTGTGCCGAAAATAAGAGGCAACACATCCTTTCTTCAAGCACTTCCTAGCTTTCAAGCAGCTTATGATCCTCAATGGCGTATCGCGCTTCTCTCCGTGAACTACAAACGTCTCTCCATCGGCCATTGGGATGCGGATGGTCTTTTCGTGACAAACCACTTCGGCTTTGTTGCTAGACAGCCAATCCATCTCTATTACCACGTCGAAGCTTCCCAACTCGACTGGCAGTAGATCTAGCGTAAATTCGTGTCCTCCCAGTTCTATCATGCATCCCATGATAACTTCACCCGTTTCCACTAGTTTCCCATTCGCCAATTCAATAGAGTACGGAACGTCTAACTTACTAGCAGTTAACCCAAGCATGTTCTTAAATTCTAACGATACGAAACTATAATCGGCACCAGTATCAAAAAGAACAGACGCATAGCGTTGATTTATAGGGAACGTACCAGTGACAACATTCGGATCTTGGCGCGCTTCCCTCGCACCAATGTTAAAAACTCGGCCTTGCGCTTGATTTAGCTTTGGGCATTCCCTTTTGAAGTGCCCAACGTCCCCGCAATTGAAGCATCCTGGCCCTCGGCCATTCCCATTACCATTTCCGCCGCGATTTCCAGTTGTTCCCCGGTTACCAGCTTGATTCGGGGCATTCCCACGATTTCCTTTTCCCCCATTATTTCCTTGCGGCCTGCTTCCATTACCACGGTTGTTGTTATTGTAACCCCTTTGACCACCTTGGCCTGATCCAACCCAACACATCTCCTTTGAATGGCCTGTCTTCCCGGAAGATTCGCATTTTCTGAGTCGGCACGGGCCAGGATGATGGAACTGACATGTACCACACTTGGGCAGAGTGCCCATGTAACCTTTTCCTCTGTTTTCATCACCAGTCTTGGCCCTGGTCGGCGTGTTTGATTCACTTCTCTTGCTGCCACTGCTAGTTCCTTGCTTGAAATTGGAAAACTTCCATTTGTTTTCCCCCGACGACTCCACATGAGTCTCTTTCTTTTTCTGATCATCCTTTGAAAACTTGTTTAGCCTGATGGCTTCTTCAGTCAGTGAGATGCTCAAGTCGATGGCTTCAGTAATGGTTGCCGGTTTAGACATTGTGACCATGCTCATAATCTGAGGTGCTAACCCCCAGATGAAACATTCCACGTGCTTGAATTCGGGCGTGACCATGTACGGCACCACATGGGACAGATCATGAAACCATTGAACATACTCAGCGATTTTTGGTCCTTCCATCCTTAGGTTCCAAAATTCGGTTTCCAATCTCTGGATCTCAGCTCTGGAGCAATACTTCTTGCGCATCAGCTCTTTCAATTCAGCCCAAGTCATGGCGTATGCTGCAGCCTCTCCTAGTGTTTGAACTTGAAGATTACACCATGATAGGGCACCATCAGTAAAGAGCCCAGTGTTGTATGTAACTTGTTGTCCCGTTGCACATTTGCTCATTCTGATTGTCGTCTCCGTCTTTTCAGTCCAACGAGTGAAAGCCACGGCACCTCCAGTGCCATCAAAGTTTTGCGGCTTGCAATCTAAGAATTGCTTGAAAGTACACCCTGTACAAGCAATGTCATTTATAGGAATCATTAGCAGTCGCACAAAAATCATCCTAGTATAGTGTAATTTGTCTCCTGTGACTGATCATTACCATTCGGAGGGTTGTTGTTGTTGTTTGAAATGTTTCCGCTTGAGTCTCCTTGAGAAGCAGCATATTGTGCAATTGCGGCAGCGATGATTCCTTGCAGTTCTGCCTGGTTAGTCGGCATGCGTGTGTCGCGTCGTGGAGACATTTTCTAGAGGATGTTCCATATTGGTCAGGTCATAGTAAGTATGATAATCATACGTATATGTAGTAACATTCATCATTCACATAACATCTCATGTCATAATCATAACAAATAATCAACAATGCATGGATTTAAAAGACTTGTGATTTAAGTTTCATAAACAAACCACCAATACAGTTTCACAATTTCACCATATGTCAAAATATACTAAGGGCTACATCACCCTTGTCTGAGTACAATAACAAATAAATCAAAACCAAAATCGTGGTCTCAAAAGGTCTTCATAATCATGGCTCTAGCGCTGTCTCCCCACTAAGAGTAGCCGGTCTATAGAAGATCTGAAATCCCTGTTGCCCCGAGTATCCCTAAGCTGACGGTGGAGGAGGAGGTGGAAAATGAGAGAAAATCAATCGGCGCTACTGCACCAAATCCTCCTCAAGTGCATAGGCAAAGCGCAACACGAAAGCAACCTGTCGATCGAGAGGGAGGAAATGAACGTCTGAATCCTGAGACGATGGAAAGGAAGTGTGCGATGCTAAAAACAGAGTCTGACAGGGACAGTGAGGATGTGGAGCTCTCTCCAACCGCTGGACACATCGTCTCAAGGCGTCCCGCTGTAACTGCAGTGACGTGAGCGTGTCCTCTACAGAGTATCCGTCATGGAATGGATGATAAGGGTCGGATACAGGCATGACATGGGGTGCTGACCATAGGGATGGTTCACCCATCGGGGCTGAAACCGGAAGTGTAATGTGTGGGGTAAATGCAAACTGTGAAGTGATATGGGGAAACTGGGCCACGAAAGGTGCAGAAAATGACACTGGTGGAACAAAATCTGGATAAGGGACCTACGGTAAGAACTGGCTATCCTCTGGCATGAATGGGGTGTGGCCGAAGGGCTGACTCGACGATCCCTCCCCAGGTTGGGGCGGAGGAATGTCCTGAAGGAAAGTTATAGGAAGGTCGGTACCATGGGTACCAGATGTGGATGGAGGAAACAAGGGAGCATCGAGTGGTACAGCGATGGGTGCGGGAGGGGGAGTGACTGGGACTACGTACGGAGGGTAGTCATCCTCCTAAATCCACCCATTGCTGGAGTTAGCGTACCTCGGGTCAATGTGGGTAGCAAACGGTACTAGGTCATCAAAAATCGCCATGGGATCGGGTATGGGTGCTACATCTGGTATCTCAACGGCTGGTGGTGCAACAACGGGTGTACCAGTGACAGTGACAGGGTCAATGGCAAGAACGGGCTCGGAAATGACTGGAGCGGGCTGATAATCAGCAAGCATGGCAGGAATCGGATCATCTGGATGAACAGGAGCCTCAGCAGGCTGCTCCAACTCCATCTCCTCATCAGCGTCCATACGAGGAATGTAACCGAGTCCCAACGGTGGGATATGAGAAGCTATCGACTCAAAGGAACCTGAAGCGGACGAATCAGACTGAATCTCCATATCAGGAAGCTCGACCATGGGAACTACAGGATCAACAACTGGGATATCAACAAGTGGAACACCTTCCTCCACCGGGGCCCCACCATCCTGGTCTCCCTCCGGGGGACCCTCGATGAGTAGGTCGATGTCACCATCGGGTAACGCGTCGATAGGTTGTTCCTCAAAGGGAACTGCAGCGAAGGGGAGAGGGGCAGGGATTGGAACAAAGGGTAGGTCCTCTCCTGGTGGGCCGTCAGCTAGTGGTACGTCGTCTCCGAAGTCCGGTAGGGAAAAAGGCTGAAATTCGTCTTCATCGGTGCTCGTGGTGTCTGAGGTGTAAACTCCCTAATCGGTGGCCATCTCGTCATCAGAAGTAAAAGCTATCGGGTCACTCGCGTTGGATACTCCACTACCAGATGACGCCATGGTGTCTGTAACACAACCACAACATATGCACACAAATAAGGTAAGCATGTAAACAAATAACAATGAAATCATGTATACATCCTAGTCCTCCCAAGGCTATCCCACCCAATCTCTAAGACTGAATTTCCTAGTCTCTCAGACTAACCCCTTGGCCTCTAAGACCAACCTCCCAGTCTCTAAGACTCAAATTTTCCCCAGCCTCTAAGGCTAAACATCCCCAATCTCTAAGATTGAATCCCTCAGTCTCTAAGACTGAAGTCTCCCTCAGTCTCTAAGACTGAAGTCTCCCTCAGTCTCTAAGACTGATACAAAAATTTTGAAAAAATGTATTTGTGACCTTTTGTTTGTAAAAAATGTTTGTGCCCTGGATCTGGACTTTTAGTGTATGCAAATGCAAAAACGTTTGAAAACATTTTCGTGAGAGCCCTAGTGATCATAGTCTAGACTCGAGAAGGAATCCTAGTTCGCTATGATCGAGGCTCTGATACCAAGCTGTCACACCCTGGCTTTTGCGGAAGCGTGGGTTTATTCGGTGTGACTTCTTAATACCATAGCAACAATCACAACATGCTATATGATAAAAACATACGATGTTCATCCATTAAAATAGATAAGAAAATGCATAACATATTGTTTTAAAACATCAACGACAAAATGCGTTACAAAACATGACTTGTTTGAAATGAGTTCATAAGACTCGACGAAGTGCTACCAACGACACAAGGATTTGAGACATGCAACTCGTCCAGGAAAGAGTTACACTTCCCAAACCTACGACTCCGGATGACATCCTAATTTAGTACGCAGCTTTGCCTAATCATGCAACACTTGCCAGATCCAACTTAATTCCCTGAGATACATGTAGTTTAAAAAGTCAACAAAAAGTTGAGCGAGTTCATGTGTAAGTCTTTGTATATAAACCGTTTTAATATGTCTGTAAGTAAAAATAGTCCCTGGTATGTAGCAATAAGGAAAAATGATCACCATTGGGTTGCAAATCCAATAGTATATGTGAATGATGCAGGAAGACTCAAACCTAGCAAATTTGTCTCCGGTATGAAGACATAGTCACCACTATGGGCCCCCGGCCTCATGGGTGTGGGCTCGCTACACCCAAATAGATCTATCACTCATGTCCCGTGGTCCTACGATGAGGATTAATGGCCTTAAGTGTCAAGCCCACCACTCACTTGATCGCGTAATAAAAACCCTCCTTAAGCTAACAATACCATGTATAAAATGTCCGAAATAATTTGTAAACATGTATTCCACCCCCAAAGTATAGAACCGAAAACAGTAAAGGAATAGGGGGGTCATGAACTCACCGTAGTGCGTCTTGACTCGAATCTTAACTCTTTCCGCTACACGACAACCTACAACGTACTAATGTCTATTAGACGAACGGGCCGTGCCTTGGCTCAGAGTTTAGTGTTTTGATTTGCGTTACTTAGGTATTATTTTGTTAAAACAACGATAATTATTTTAACTTAAATAGCGTTCTTAGAAAAATAGTTAGACAACTATTTCGTATCAAATTTTCTCGAATATTTTACTAAGTGTTCGGATTCTCGGAAAATTTCGGCAGAGTCTCCTCTGTAAATAGGGGTGTCCATGCTTAATTAACATATCATTTTCTTTTACATATATCCAATAGTTCATTTTCAATAACCAAACCGACATATAGACATGCAAAACGTTACATACTTTATTTCAGCTTTATTACTCGAAACCGGTCTGTTTTCGAGGATTTTTATAAAATAGTTATCCTTTTTAAAAATTCTCAAATTTTTACACAAGGCTCTATATGTTCCAAAATTTATTATGTAAAAATATCAGAGTTCATTTCGTTACCCATATTTTATAGAAAATCATTTTCTCAACTGCAATCATATTTGTTACTTTCTGATTGTAGTTTACGGAAATATTCACTAAAAATTAACCGTAAGTTCGTTTGACGAAATTCAAGTTGGAGGGTGATCCTGACAACGGTGAACAACTACTGTAAAAATTCCATGAGTCGATTTTACTCAGGTTTCAAGTTATGACTCCAAATATGACACACTTTTTCTGCAGTAAGAATGCAGCTTGAGCTGCTGTCCTAAAACAGTCCGTTAAAAATAGTAAACGGTTTCGAAAAATTACGATTCCAGTGCCATTTGTTTAGTTTTTCCAAAATACACATTTTAGGCTTCAGAAAATCGGCTTTTCGATTCAAAATGGTCCCGTTACAGCCTTTTGAAGTTGGCTGGAAATCCAACTCAGCAAGCTGTTTACATTGTAGAAGTGACTAAAAACGCATAAACTAAGACCCTAACCATGGGTTATCGATGAATAAATGTTCAAACCTCAATCATGCTTTAACCAACCCTAAACCATCCAGATTTCAACTTCATACAACCTTTTTATATATGGTTTTTATGCAGAATTTTAAGTTCAACATTTTAGTGTTTTAGCTTTTGTGTGTCATGAACATTCAAACAAAACATAACAAGAACAGGATGGAACAAGGGTGTGAAGGGACTTACTACTAGCACAAGGCTAGGGTAGTAATCTTAGGGAAAAGATGATGAAGATGGTGGTGCTAGAGACTTGAACAAAGCTTCTTTGTGAATCCTTCAACTTGTAACTACTTTGAATGTTCTTCAAGCTTGGAGAGGGACTTGTATGAAGAAGATTAAGGTGTGTAAGTAATGGTGGTGGTGATTTTCGGTTGTGAAGAGAGGGGGGGGGTGTGTGCCGAAAATAAGAGGGAGGAGGTTGAGTGTGGGTTTAGAGGAAAATGATGAGGTTTACCTTGGAAACATGCACTCTTCTAACCTAGGGTCATAATCACCTAGATTTTGGCCAATAGAGATTAAGATTACAAGAGCCAAAATCTCCACAAAATATATTAGCAATCATTTGGCTGGGAAATCGGTTGGGGGGGGGGTAAAATGTAAATTTTTGGTAACTAGTAGGTATTAAGTTAGAAGGTTAACGGTATTTCCAAGTATAGATGGTGTATGTCATGTTTACATGGTGCATGGGGATTTTTGTGACCATAATTAATTAAAAATGATAAAACAATATTTCTGACAATATTTTCATGTCTCGGGTAATGTCTGGTTGTTCGGTTTCGTATCATTCCGTTAAAGCGTTTAATTGTCCCGTATAGCGTCTTTTGTGCATCTTTTTGTAACGAAATTAATTCCAACACTTAGGAAAGTGTCCAGGACCATTTAGTCAATACTCTGTATAATATGCGGAATTATGCAATTAAATTGCGTTTTAGGCACTTTCCGGCACTCAAACTATCACCTAGTGACATAGTCTTATGGTCCTCACTTCCCTACACTCCATTTTTCTAAAACCTAAGTCATGAATCCAATTTCACAAAACCTATGTTACTCACAGGCATTTTTATGCAGACGTACCTATTTTCACATGTGTTTCAGGAGCAAATGCATAGGATGTTCGTGACACGCTAGGGTGGACTTGGACCTTAGTGACATAAAATGAAGCTAGACTAGTTAAAACATGTTATGAACTCTTGTTTCTTTTATTTTAAGACAATATAACTCTTTGGTTCTTGTTTTGAGACAATGTAATTCCACCTTTGGTTATGAATAAAATATTATTTTAAATTACCATGGTTGTGGAACAATAGTTCTGTTACAACACTCCCCGACGTTTCCGTCACGATTTGATGTTTTACGTGGTCGGGGTGCGACATTATTGCCCTTTATTGAACACAAATATCAAAGAGATTAATACCAAATAATCCAAAAATTTCAAAACTTACTACTCAACTGCCATATATCTATGATAAAAATACATCTAAAAATTAAAACCGAGACACCAAATGCATCTTCAATGTTTCTATCACATTATAAAAAGTTCAATGCCAAATTTGTTCAAACCCTAGCATCAAGTTTTTCATCACATCTCCAAATATCATCACACTATAATCGTTATCACCACTCAACTACCTAAAACACGAGTTTATTTAAACCGCAGCGCATATATATCCAAAAAAAATAACAAAACTAAGACTGAAACAACGAATCTCTGGTATGTATCCACTTTGATTTGCTCATAAATATCAAATAAAATAACAAAATTGAGACTAAAACAATGAATATGTGACATACTTGACCAGCATATATAGCGATTTGAGACTGAATCAGTGAAAGATAGGACGATTGAACCGGAGGATGAATGGTTTCTTCAGCTTTCAGCATTCAACGTCTCTATCAGGGCTAGAACCGAAGATGGAACAATGGATCGGATGGGTCGCATGAAGATTCTGCAGAAACATTTGTGTTTAAGAAGATTGGTGGTGGAGGTGGAGAAGGTTAGGGTTTTGGATAACAATATATTGAATAAAGTTTTGATTAAATGAGTTCAACTGCAAGTTACCTTGAAGCCGTCTTCAATTGATAATAGTATTAGGGTTTTCGAATTCATCAAATCGAACCGGAAGTCGTGTTCAATGTTGTTTCATCATCAATCAGCAGCAAGATTGTTTCATTAGAGGCGTCTCTATTAGGGTTTCAAAGAGAATATAGAAATGTGAAGAAAGAATGTGTGAATAAAACAAATAAACTCTCTGGGTTTTGGAATTTGTTTCGCACATCTGATTTGGGGAAATTTGAATTTGAATTTTGAATAAGATAATTGTTTAAGGAAATCTGGAATGGCAGAGGCTTTTCTGACTTTGAAGCAGATGAGCTGAATTGAGAAAGGTGGAATGAGATTTGACTTTTAGTTTTCTAAAAAAAAAGAAAAATCTGAGGAAATGACACATAGGATTAGATTAAGGGAGAAGATGGCACATAGGAGAGAGATAAGGGAGGGGGCTTGTAATGTTGCCACCTAGGATTTTTAAGGTTTGATTTATTATATATGAAGACTTGGTGTTCATGTATGGTTGCACACGTGTATTTCTGAGTATGATGTAATACACGTTATTGATATTATCAACTTATAATAGAGTCGTTTGTTGATGCACGGTTGCACGTGTGTATTCATGTATATAATGTGTTACACATGGGTGATATTGATAACTTATAATATACTTGGTGTTCATGTATTGTTGCACACGTGTATTCTGAATATGATGTATTACACATGATTGATATTATCAACTTATAGTAGAGTCGTTTGTTGATGCATGGTTGCACATGTGTATTCATGTATATAATGTGTTACACATGAGTGATATTGATAACTTATAATACACTTGGTGTTCAGGTATTGTTGCACACATGTATTTCTGAATATGATGTATTACACGTGTTTGATATTATAAACTTATAATAGAGTCGTTTGTTGATGTACGGTTGCATGTGTGTATTCATGGATATGGTGTATTACACATAAATAATATTGATAAATTAGAATGTACTTATTGTTCATGTATTGTTACACACGTGTATTTCTGACATTATTATGCATTAAACATAATTGACACAGTCAGCTTAGAATGTATTTATTTATTAATGTACTTATACAATGTATTACATAAAAATAAGTGGTATTGATATTACAGAATATACTTGTTGTCCATGTATTGTTGTACACATGTATTTCTAATATGATGTATTACATTTGATTGATAATGACAAATTAGAATATATGGATTTGTAAACGTGTTTGTAGTACATGCATAGTTAATTTTACATTAAATTATAATTGTTTGTTCATATACTTTTACACATGTGTTATAAATGTTGATGTTCATTTATGTTAATACGTTTATGTATCAGTTAACGATAATATCATGTGTGTATGTGTCATATATTACACATGAGTGATAAACTATTATGCAGTACACATGTGTATCAATTTTGGGCTGTGTAATGTTATTTTGGGAATTTGTTACTGACTTGGAACATGATATCATTCACTTTTGTCATACGCAACAAAAAAATGGCACGACCCAGAAAAGGAGAAACTAACAAAGACGTCAAACCTAAACAGTCAACCCCTCTTAAGAATACAGTCAAGAAATTGAGAGTTGTGTATAAACCAAAAGACGGAAACAAGAAAATTGTTGAAGTGCCAGACAATGAAAGGATTGACAAGGAGAACAACGCTGAATATCAAAACAATGAAATTAAAAACAAACGTGGACAATGACGAGAACAATGCTGAAAATCAAATCAATGAAAACAAAGCCGCTAGCAACAAAGAAGTTGGTATGTTATAATTTTGTAACAATTAAACATGCACATTAGTTTATTTTGAAAAATATCAAACGCAATCCATACACATGCGTGTGCGCACACACACATTTATGAATGTACAAAATTTGTGTTTCAGTTTTTATGTATATATATATATATATATATATATATATATATATTATAAAGCATTCAACAATAAGGAACATACGTCACCATCTAAAAGTAGAAGACAAAAAGTATTCGGCATAAATGAAACTATTACAGGTATGTAACACATGTAATGTTATATGTTGTATTTACGTATTATGATACATAAACGTACCACTTTAAAACAACGCTTGATATTTGTAATAATATTAAAATACATGTTATTGTTTACTGACACAGAGACTATAATCAATAAAGCAAGAAAACCTCCGAACGTGTCCAAGGATAAAATTAATAAATCTGCAGACTAAGGTTAGGCATCGTGTATATTTATCTGTATGTAGTATATTACATGTGTTATATATATGTAATATATTACACGTGTTGTACGTATGTAGTTTATTACACGTGTGTGATTAACTGCACATGTAGTGCACACATGCACCACAAAAATATGATGTTTAAACATTATCATGTGATTACGTATGTGTACAAGTTGTAATGCGCATGTGAGGTTGAACGTATATGTAATGCACACATAAGCGACAAGTAATATTTCTATTAATGACATCTTAACCAACGTTTGTATGTATATATTGAAATTGTCACACCCTGGCTTTTGCGGAAGCGTAGGTTTATTTGGTGTGACTTCTTAATACCATAGCAACAATCACAACATGCTATATGATAAAAACATACGATGTTCATCCATTAAGATAGATAAGAAAATGCATAACATATTGTTTTAAAACATCAACCACAAAATGCGTTACAAAACATGACTTGTTTGAAATGAGTTCATAAGACTCGACGAAGTGCTACCAACAACACAAGGATTTGAGACATGCAACTTGTCCAGGAAAGAGTTACACTTCCCAAACCTACGACTCCGGATGACATCCTTATTTAATATGCAGCTTTGCCTAATCATGCAACACTTGCCAGATCCAACTTAATTCCCTGAAATACATGTAGTTTAAAAAGTCAACAAAAAGTTGAGCGAGTTCATGTGTAAGTCTATGTATATAAACCGTTTTAATATGTCTGTAAGTAAAAATAGTCCCTGGTATGTAGCAATAAGGAAAAATGATCACCATTGAGTTGCAAATCCAATAGTATATATGAATGATGCAGGAAGACTCAAACCTATCAAATTTGTCTCCGGTATGAAGACATAGTCACCACTATGGGCCCCCGGCCTCATGGGTGTGGGCTCGCTACACCCAAATAGATCTATCACTCATGTCCCGTGGTCCTACGATGAGGATTAATGGCCTTAACTGTCATGCCCACCACTCACTTGATCGCGTAATAAAAACCCTCCTTAAGCTAACAATACCATGTATAAAATGTCTGAAATAATTTGTAAACATGTATTCCACCCCCGAAGTATAGAACCGAAAACAGTAAAGGAATAGGGGGGTCATGAACTCACCGTAGTGCGTCTTGACTCGAATCTTAACTCTTTCCGCTACATGACAACCTACAACATACTAATGTCTATTAGACGAATGGGCCGTGCCTTGGCTTAGAGTTTAGTGTTTTGATTTGCGTTACTTAGGTATTATTTTGTTAAAACAAGGATAATTATTTTAACTTAAATAGCGTTCTTAGAAAAATAGTTAGACAACTATTTCGTATCAAATTTTCTCGAATATTTTACTAAGTGTTTGGATTCTCGGAAAATTTCGGCAGAGTCTCCTCTGTAAATAGGGGTGTCCATGCTTAATTAACATATCATTTTCTTTTACATATATCCAATAGTTCATTTTCAATAACCAAACCAACATATAGACATACAAAACGTTACATACTTTATTTCAGCTTTATTACTCGAAACCGGTCTGTTTTCGAGGATTTTTATAAAATAGTTATCCTTTTTCAAAAATTCTCAAATTTTTACAGAAGGGTTTATATGTTCCAAAATTTATTATGTAAAAATATCAGAGTTCAGTTCGTTACCCATATTTTATAGAAAATCATTTTCTCTGCTGCAATTAGATTTGTTACTTTCTGATTGCAGTTTACGGAAATATTCACTAAAAATTAACCGTAAGTTCGTTTAATGAAATTCAAATTGGAGGGTCATCCTGACAACGGTGTCCAACTACTTTAAAAATTCCATGAGTCGATTTTACTCAGGTTTCAAGTTATGACTCCAAATATGACACACTTTTTCTGCAGTAAGAATGCAGCTTGAGCAGCTGTCCTAAAACAGTCCCTTAAAAATAGTAAACAGTTTCGAAAAATTACAATTCCAGTGGCATTTGTTTAGTTATTCCAATATACACATTTTAGGCTTCAGAAAATCGGTTTTTCGATTTAAAATGGTCCCGTTACAGCCTGTTGAAGTTGGCTGGAAATCCAACTCAGCAAGCTGTTTACATTGTAGAAGTGACTAAAAATGCACCGGAAATATATTAGCAATCATTTGGCTGGGAAATCGGTTGGGGGTGGGGGGTAAAATGTAAATTTTTGGTAACTAGTAGGTATTAAGTTAGAAGGTTAAGGGCATTTCCAAGTATAGTGGGTGTATGTCATGTTTACATGGTGCATGGGGATTTTTGTGACCATAATTAATTAAAAATGATAAAATAATATTTCTGATAATATTTTCGTGTCTCGGGTAATGTCTGGTTGTTCGGTTTCGTATCGTTCCGTTAAAGCGTTTAATTGTCCCGTATTGCGTCTTTTGTGCATCTTTTTGTAACGAAATTAGTTCCAACACTTAGGAAAGTGTCCAGGACCATTTAGTCAATACTCTGTATAATATGAGTGTGTTAAAAGCTGAATTGTTACCAAAAATGAGGAATTCTGCAATTAAATTGCGTTTTAGGCACTTTCCGGCACTCAAACTATCACCTAGTGACATAGTCTTATGGTCCTCACTTCCCTACACTCCATACTGGTGTAGTGTTTTATCTCTGGCCCATACTGGCCTAAAAATAGTATCTGTCTAAGTGCTGGCATTGTCAGCATGTGTCTGAGTTATCCGCTTACTGTGCTAACTGTGCTTTGTGCGTCAGGTCTGTCACTAAGTGTCTGTATGAAATAATTGGAGTGACTGTATGTAAAGAATGCACATGTATGTATATAACATAAATCAGTAAGCAGTTTAAAGCGTCAGATGTAATCAAGCACAGTCATTAAGCACATAATTAGGGTTAATTAATTTGTACAGTACCGGTAATTATGCGGGTTGTCACATTCTCCCCCCGTTAAGAAAATTTCGTCCCGAAATTTTAAGTTCTACTTCTAGTTGCAGTGGTCTTGGGGAATAAATGTGGGTACTTGGCCTTCATGCGATCCTCACACTCCCACGTGAATTCCGGGCCGTGTCGTGCATTCCATCAAACTTTAATGAGTTTGACACTACTCCGGCGTGTCTTGTTAACCTCCCAATCCGTAACCTCAACCGGTTCCTCAACAAAGTGGAGTGTGTCGTCAATATGGACCTCGTCAGCAGGAATGACAACTGTCTCTTGAGTTGGACTCTTCTTCAGGTTCGATACATGGAATGTATCATGAGCGCCATTAAGTTCAGCAGGTAAGTACAATTTATATGCTACAAGCCCAATCCTTTGCAGGATTCTGAAAGGACCAATGTAACGCGTATTCAGCTTCCCACACTTTCCAAAGCGTGCCACACCCTTCCAGGGTGAAACCTTTAACAAAACCATATCCCCAACTTGAAATTCCAAAGGTTTCCTTCTTTGGTTTGCGTAGCCTTTCTGTCTGTCGCGAGCTGCCTCGATGCGTTTTCGAATTTGAAAGATCTTGTCTGTTGTTTCTTGAACCATTTCGGGGCCAACCAGCTGTCTATCACCCGCATCAGCCCAGCATAGCGGTGATTGACACTTTCGTCCATAAAGTGCTTCGAATGGCGCGGCTCCAATACTGGTGTGGTAGCTGTTGTTGTACGAAAATTCGACCAAGGGTAAGTGTTTGTCCCAGCTACCACCCAGGTCCATTACACATGCTCTCAGCATATCTTCCAATGTTTGAATTGTTCGTTCACTCTGGCCATCCGTTTGTGGGTGAAACACTGTACTCAGGTTTAACTGAGAACCAAATGCTTCTTGGAAGGTCTGCCAAATCCTTGATACTGTGACAACTCGAATTTCCAAGATTCCTATTTCGCATTTATTGCACGTTCATTGTTTGCGTAGTTAATTATTTGCACAATTGGTTGCTATGGAATTGTATACGTTTTGATTCAATGAAGGGTATTGTGTGTTGGTGCATGGTTATGTGTTAATTGTGATAGACTTGTCAATTGCATAAACTTGGTGGTGAAACTGTGAAACTGTTTGAGATGGTGTACTATTGTAAAATATTATAATCAAGGGTGTGTAGAGTTATTAGTGAAACTTATATGATACTTAACCCTAATTCTTCACTAAACCTCACACAAGAAACAAGGCACGTACTTTCATTCTTTGGTTTTCTCTGGCAATCATCACATCATCATTGGCAAGCTATTCATCACTTTTTGATTTCCACATCTTCTTTAGAATCATTCAAGGTAAATGATTATTGATTATTGATTTCATCAATTCTTGATTCTTGTAGTATGTGTAAACCCTAGTTTTCATATAATATTCTGTGATTTTGATTTGATTCTGAAATACTGTGATGATGATGAGGATTAGTTGCATGCTTGATAGATTGTTCTTGGGATGATTGTTGATTGTTAAGTATCGGGTGATTGATTTTGATCTTGCATTGTGTAAATCATGAACTAGGGTTTGGAATGATAATTGAAACGTAACTGTTGTTGAAGAAACGTAACTGTGAACTTGAAATACTCGTATGTTTGATTAGTTGTCAGAGTTGTATGAAGGAATGATGTCCGACCTTTAATAGATGATAAAGGTCCGACTTTTACATATAGCCTAGTGTCCGAGTTTCATGGCTTATATAATGGTCCGAACTATATGTAAATCACACTCTAGTCCGACCTTTATGAACCATACATAATGCCCGACTTTTAATTGTAAATGAAAGGTCCGACCTTTATATACTTCATGTAGTCCGAACATTGAAACAAATACAAGGGATCCGAGTTTTGGCATGCTGTCCGAGTTTTAACACAACATGAATGTCCGACCTTTGTGACCTTTAGAAGGTCCGAGTTTCTTAATGAGGTGCATGGTCCAAGCTTTGACAAGGGGATCTTTGGTCCGAGCATTAACCCCCAAGCCCCCTGTCCGATGTTTAAACCCCCCCCCCCTGTGTTAATTGGTCCGACTTTTGACCCATGTTCCCATGTTGTCCGAGTTTTGCATCCTTACACCTTGTCCGACCTTTAATACATGTCAACATGTCTGACTTTCATAGAGATTCAAGGGGTGTCCGAGCTTTGTATGTTATGGTTTGATCTGAGTTTTAAGAACAAGTGTTTGGTCCGAGTTTTGTATCTGTTAAGTGATTTGCCCTGTGAACTGTTAAATGCTTAACTGTGAGATCTGCTCTATATGTCAGGTATGTGGTATGTAACTGAGTTGTGTTAACCGTGTATGTACGCTCAGTGTGTGTGTAGTAACTCTAATGGTTCTGAATTACTCTGCCGTATGATGTATTATTTGATGAACGTGAATTAACTGCTATGTGAAACATGACGATGATTGCTTAAACACTTCGTAATATAAACGACATACAACTGATTTAATATACATGCATACTATAGGACTTGATTGACTAATTGCAAGCACATAGTTAAGCATACCGAGCAAACCAAGTTGAGTTCACACAGCCAAGGCATGGGGTTCCCAGGGTGGGAATGGGATTGATTTATTCATTTGTACTTCTCTAGATAATGGAACGTAGTGGTATGATCCTCGGGTGAGGAAGGTGATTGGTTAAGATACTGCTAGACTAGTGATGCTTATAGAACTGATCTTCGCACACACGCCAGGGTTGGCTGCGATAATATGACTGATCTTCGCACACATGCAAGGGTTGGCTGCGATAATATGACTAATCTTCGCACACATGCCTAGGAAGGCTGCAAACTATACACTAAAACTTCGCACAGGTGCCTGGTGGCCGCGATACAAACATACCTAGTCTAGAATACTTGAGCACTTTCCCTAATCTTTGCATACATGCCTAGAGGGCTGCGATACGAACTATTACGATACATGACTTAATGAACGAACACAAGGCTTACCATACTATTACAATTACTAAACTATAAACTGTGAACTCGCTCAACTAGTTGTTGATCCTCTGTTACATGCCTTGCAGGTCGTTAGATACATGGAGCTTGCACAAGGAGGAGTTGGTCGTTGTGGGCTTGGATCGTGATTGTTTGTTGAACACTTTATGACATTACATACTTATTTATATTGGGTTTTACTTATACGCTTCCGCTAAACAGTGATAACTTACTTATGTTTTGGAAACACCTTTCAGATGGATTTGGTTTGGTTTAATTGCTATTACTTTAACTATATACATTGTTCTATATGATTGGTGGCTTGATCCTGGTCAGTCACGCTCCCAAGCGGTGATAGTCCGCAGGTGGATTTTGGGGGTGTGACAGATTGGTATCAGAGCCAGGTTATAGAGAACTTGGTTTTAATATGGGGAAAACGTTTTTATTAAAACCAGACTATAACCAGAACAGTGCTCTCAACGATCCACAACGACGCTTCGCTCCACGTGCAAGACTCAACATCCTAGGTAATAAGGTTTATGTTTATTGCCTACATGCTAGAATTGCATAGAACTTTGCTCGTAGTATGCTTAAATTACATTACTCACTATTTGTTATTGCTTCAGAACACTCATGTGCTTACACTCTTCTGTCATCGCACTACTCGCGAACCATTCTCACTTACACTACTTTTACTATGAAGATCATGTCTGGACGTGTGAACATGACTCAAGACCAGTTGACGGCACTTATCAATGAACGAGTAGCTGCGGCACTTGCAGCTGCAAACGCAGGAGGTATACCCTGCAGTCGTAACTTATTCTAGGATCTTTAGATCCTACGTTCCTAAACAACTCTTATGTTTAACCTTGTTCTGATCTTACACATTAGGTCAACACGCTCATCAGCCCGTTTGCACTTTCAAGAACTTCATGGACTGTCGTCCAGGCATATTCAGTGGCACCGAGGGGGCAGTGGGACTCCTCCATTGGTTTGAGAAGTTAGAGTCGGTATTCGAAATGTGTGAATGCCCTGAGGATCGCAGGGTGAAGTACGCCACTGGCACTTTGGAAGGAATCACGTTAACTTGGTGGAACGCGCAAGTGCAGATCTTAGGGTTGGCAGCTGCTAACGCCACCCCTTGGAATGACTTCAAGGAACTGATTAAACGTGAATACTGCACTCGAGAAGACATCCACAAGCTGGAAGATGAGTTCTATCATTTGAAAATGACTGGGTCAGAGATTGAAGCTTACACTAAACGGTCGAATGAGCTGGCCGTGTTGTGTCCAACTATGGTGGACCCTCCAATCAAGCGCATTGAGTTGTATCTCAAGGGGTTAGCGCCAGAAATCCAGAGCCATGTGACATCGGCTAATCTTGATAATATCCAGGCTATTCAGCGCCTTGCTCGTCGTATTACGGATCAGGCAGTGGAACAGAACAAGCTGCTAAAACGCATCAGGGCTACCACTACTGTTGTTACTACTTATGCTACTCCCAGTGACAACAAGAGAAAATGGGAGGGGGATTCCAGCAGGGGATCAGTATCTGTTCAGTCTCAAGCACAGCAACGTAAGACAAACGACTACCAGAATCCGAGTCAGCAGACATCAGGCAGTCAGGGGCAGGGTGGATATCGGGGAATTCACCCACTGTGTATTAAGTGCAACAGACACCACAGCGGGCGGTGTCGTAAAGAACGATGTCAGAGATGTCTCAAGTTAGGGCATGAAGCTAAAGACTGCAGGAGTTCGCGACCTGCAAATCAGAATCAGCAACACCCCCACCACCAGCTCCACAGAACCAGCATCAGCAGCAGCATCAGCGGGGTAACAGGGGATGTTTTCAGTGTGGGGTTGAAGGTCATTTCTAGCGTGATGGTCCCCAGTTGAACCAGAATCGCAATAACAATAACAACAACAACCAAGGCAATGGGAACAACAACAACGGTGGGAACAACAACGGCAATGAAGCAAGGGGTCGTGCATTTGTGTTGGGGCAGGGTGATGCCAGAAATGATCCCAACGTCGTTATGGGTAAGTTTCTTCTCGACGATATTTATGTTACTGTTTTGTTTGATTCGGGTGCGGCTACGAGTTATATGTCTTTGAAAATGAGTAAATTGTTAAAACGTACACCAACACCCCTAAATACCAAACATGTCGTAGAACTAGCAAATGGTAAGAGGGTAGAAGCCACGCAAATAGTTCAGGGTTGTAATCTTATCCTCGCTGGTCAGACTTTCTCCATCGACCTCATTCCTATAGTTCTGGGTAGTTTCGACATCGTCATCGGCATGGATTGGTTATCCAAGCAGCAAGCAGAAATCTTATGTAAGGACAAGATCATTCGTATTCCTCGTTCGGGTAAAGAACCTCTCGAAGTTCAAGGCGACAAGAGTGGTGCTGTGGTTGGCATCATCTCTTTCTTGAAGGCACAGAAATGTTTACGAAAGGGTCATACGGCTATCTTGGCACTGGTTACTGATGCAGCTTCGAAAGAGAAAAGAATAGAGGATATTCCAGTTGTACGTGATTTTCCTCAAGTGTTTCCTGAAGATTTACCTGGTCTACCGCCTCATCGCCAGGTCGAGTTTCAAGTTGAACTAGCTCCAGGAGCAGCACCAATAGCCCGCGCACCGTATCGTTTAGCTCCAACTGAACTGGAAGAACTTTCAAAGCAACTACCAGAGCTCTTGGATAAGGGCTTTATTCGTCCAAGCTCTTCGCCTTGGGGAGCTCCAGTACTATTCGTGAAAAAGAAGGATGGCACTTTCAGAATGTGCATAGACTATCGCGAACTGAACAAGGTTACAGTGAAGAACCACTATCCTCTTCCACGCATTGACGACTTATTCGATCAGTTGCAAGGGTCGAGTTACTATTCCAAGATTGATCTAAGGTCAGGGTATCATCAGCTGAGAGTCCGGGATGAGGACGTCTCCAAGACAACATTCATAACTCGCTACGGTCACTACGAGTTTCTAGTCATGCCATTTGGGCTTACGAACGCGCCTGCAGTTTTCATGGATCTTATGATCAGGGTGTGCAAACCCTATCTTGACAAGTTCGTCATTATCTTCATCGACGACATTCTGATCTACTCCAAGAGTCAGGAGGAACACGAGCAGCACTTATGACTTATCTTGGAACTTCTTCGAAAGGAGCAACTGTACGCAAAGTTTTCGAAATGTGACTTCTGGCTTCGTGAAGTCCACTTCTTAGGCCATGTGGTGAACAGGGATGGGATTCATGTCGATCCATCCAAGGTAGATTCGATCAGGAATTGGCCAGCGCCTCGCACTCCAACGGAAAGACGCCAATTCTTGGGTTTGGCGGGTTACTACAGGCGGTTTATCAAAGACTTCTCAAAGATCGCGCAGCCGCTTACGCTACTGACACAGAAAGGTGTCACCTACCGTTGGGGAGATTCTCAGGAAAACGCTTTTCAGTACTTAAAGGATAGGCTTTGCAGCGCGCCTATTCTCTCATTGCCAGAAGGCACGGATGATTTTGTGGTCTATTGTGACGCGTCGATACAGGGACTTGGTTGTGTATTGATGCAGCGGGATAAGGTTATTGCTTATGCTTCTCGTCAACTCAAGGTTCACGAACGGAACGACACGACGCACGATTTAGAGCTGGGAGCTGTTGTTTTTGCGCTTAAGATATGGCGACACTACCTGTACGGTACCAAGTGCACAATTTACACCGATCACAGGAGTCTCGAGCATATTCTTAAGCAGAAGGATTTGAACATGCGTCAACGACGATGGGTCGAGTTACTCAACGATTACGAATGCGCTATTAAGTATCATCCAGGCAAAGCCAATGTTGTGGCTGACACTCTCAGTCGAAAGGACACCCTACCTAGATGTGTACGAGCCTTGCAGTTCACTATTCAGTACAGTCTTCCTGCACAGATACGAACTGCTCAGATGGAAGCATTAAAGCCTGAAAACGTCAAAGCTGAAGCCTTACGCGGCTCAAGGCAACGGATGGAACAAAAGGAAGACGGCGCCTACTATGTAACGGGGCGTATTTGGGTCCCACTTTTTGGCGGTTTACGCGAGCTGGTAATGGACGAAGCTCACAAGTCCCGCTACTCGGTACATCCAGGGTCGGATAAAATGTACCACGACATCAGAACTACATACTGGTGGCCTAGCATGAAAGCCCACATCGCTACTTACGTCGGCAAGTGTTTGACATGTGCAAAGGTCAAAGTGGAGTATCAGAAACCAGCGGGCCTACTTCAGCAGCCCAAGATACCGCAATGGAAATGGGAAGAAATTTCCATGGATTTTGTTACAGGCCTACCCAGATCCCAGAGTGGGAATGATACTATATGGGTGATCGTGGATCGACTCACCAAGTCTGCACACTTCCTGGCTATTAAGGAAATGGATAAGTTCTCCACTCTCGCAGACGTTTATCTTAAAGAAGTTGTTTCGAGGCACGGGGTGCCCACCTCCATCATTTCGGATCGGGATGCACGATTCACGTCAGAGCTATGGCAAGCGATGCACAAATCTTTCGGCTCACGATTAGACATGAGCACAGCTTATCACCCTCAGACGGATGGGCAGTCTGAGCGCACGATTCAAACTCTCGAAGACATGCTTCGGGCGTGTGTTATCGATTTCGGCAACGGCTGGGAAAAGCATCTCCCTTTGGTGGAGTTTTCGTATAATAACAGTTATCACACCAGCATACAAGCCGCTCCATTCGAGGCATTGTACGGACGTAAATGCCGGTCACCTCTCTGTTGGGCAGAGGTGGGGGATAGTCAGATCACGGGTCCAGAGATTGTAGTGGACGCCACGGAAAAGATTGCACAGATACGACAACGCATGGCGGCAACACGCGACCGTCAGAAAGCCTACGCGGACAAGTGTAGGAAGCCTTTGGAATTTCAGGTCGGGAACCGGGTTTTACTTAAAGTCTCACCCTGGAAGGGTGTGGTTCGTTTTGGCAAACGGGGCAAACTCAATCCGCGGTATGTCGGACCGTTCGAGATCATTGAGAAAATAGGCAAAGTGGCCTACAAGCTAAACCTACCAGCTGAACTCGGTGCAGTTCACAATGTATTTCACGTGTCGAATCTGAAGAAGTGCCTGTTAGATGAGACCCTCATAGTTCCTTTTAAGGAACTCACTATCGACGAGCGGTTGCAGTTCGTCGAGGAGCCAGTTGAAATCACGGACCGGGATGTTAAGGTCCTCAAAAACAAGAGAATCCCTCTTGTCCGGGTTCGTTGGAACTCCAAACGTGGCCCAGAGTACACCTGGGAACGCGAAGACCAGATGACAGAAAAGTACCCCCAGTTATTCGAAACCAATGCAACTACTACTGAGGCTGAAGCTCCGACTGCGGAATTTTGGGACGAAATTCCAAATCAACGGGGGGATGATGTGACACCCCAGGAAAACCAGTAAGCGATACAACTTACCTAGCTTCCTCAGTAACCGCATGCTAAATTTCGGGACGAAATTTCTTTTAAGTTGGGGATAATGTGACAACTCGAATTTCCAAGATTCCTATTTCGCATTTATTGCACGTTCATTGTTTGCGTAGTTAATTATTTGCATAATTGGTTGCTATGGAATTGTATACATTTAGATTCAATGAAGGGTGTTGTGTGTTGGTGCATGGTTATGTGTTAATTGTGATAGACTTGTCAATTGCATAAACTTGGTGGTGAAACTGTGAAACTGTTTGAGATGGTGTACTATTGTAAAATATTATAATCAAGGGTGTGTAGAGTTATTAGTGAAACTTATATGATACTTAACCCTAATTCTTCACTAAACCTCACACAAGAAACAAGGCACGTACTTTCATTCTTTGGTTTTCTCTGGCAATCATCACATCATCATTGGCAAGCTATTCATCACTTTTCGATTTCCACATCTTCTTTAGAATCATTCAACGTAAATGATTATTGATTATTGATTTCATCAATTCTTGATTCTTGTAGTATGTGTAAACCCTAGTTTTCATATAATATTCTGTGATTTTGATTTGATTCTGAAATACTGTGATGATGATGAGGATTAGTTGCATGCTTGATAGATTGTTCTTGGGATGATTGTTGATTGTTAAGTATCGGGTGATTGATTTTGATCTTGCATTGTGTAAATCATAAACTAGGGTTTGGAATGATAATTGAAACGTAACTGTTGTTGAAGAAACGTAACTGTGAACTTGAAATACTCGTATGTTTGATTAGTTGTCAGAGTTGTATGAAGGAATGATGTCTGACCTTTATTAGATGATAAAGGTCCGACTTTTACATATAGCCTAGTGTCCGAGTTTCATGGCTTATATAATGGTCCGAACTATATGTAAATCACACTCTAGTCCGACCTTTATGAACCATACATAATGCCCGACTTTTAATTGTAAATGAAAGGTCCGACCTTTATATACTTCATGTAGTCCGAACATTGAAACAAATACAAGGGATCCGAGTTTTGGCATGCTGTCCGAGTTTTAACACAACATGAATGTCCGACCTTTGTGACCTTTAGAAGGTCCGAGTTTCTTAATGAGGTGCATGGTCCGAGCTTTGACAAGGGGATCTTTGGTCCGAGCTTTAACCCCCAAGCCCCCTGTCCGATGTTTAAACCCCCCCTGTCTTAATTGGTCCGACTTTTGACCCATGTTCCCATGTTGTCCGAGTTTTGCATCCTTACACCTTGTCCGACCTTTAATACATGTCAACATGTCCGACTTTCATAGAGATTCAAGGGGTGTCCGAGCTTTGTATGTTATGGTTTGATCTGAGTTTTAAGAACAAGTGTTTGGTCCGAGTTTTGTATCTGTTAAGTGATTTGCCCTGTGAACTGTTAAATGCTTAACTGTGAGATCTGTTCTATATGTCAGGTATGTGGTATGTAACTGAGTTGTGTTAACCGTGTATGTACGCTCAGTGTGTGTGCAGTAACTCTAATGGTTCTGAATTACTCTGTCGTATGATGTATTATTTGATGAACGTGAATTAACTACTATGTGAAACATGACGATGATTGCTTAAACACTTCGTAATATAAACGACATACAACTGATTTAATATACATGCATACTATAGGACTTGATTAACTAATTGCAAGCACGTAGTTAAGCATACCGAGCAAACTAAGGTGAGTTCACACAACCAAGGCATGGGGTTCCCAGGGTGGGAATGGGATTGATTTATTCATTTGTACTTCTCTAGATAATGGAACGTAGTGGTATGATCCTCGGGTGAGGAAGGTGATTGGTTAAGATACTGCTAGACTAGTGATGCTTATAGAACTGATCTTCGCACACACGCCAGGGTTGGCTGCGATAATATGACTGATCTTCGCACACATGCCAGGGTTGGCTGCGATAATATGACTAATCTTCGCACACATGCCTAGGAAGGCTGCGAACTATACACTAAAACTTCGCACAGGTGCCGGGTGGCCGCGATACAAACATACCTAGTCTAGAATACTTGAGAACTTTCCCTAATCTTCGCATACATGCCTAGAGGGCTGCGATACGAACTATTACGATACATGACTTAATGAACGAACACAAGGCTTACCATACTATTACAATTACTAAAGTATAAACTGTGAACTCGCTCAACTAGTTGTTGATCCTCTGTTACATGCCTTGCAGGTCGTTAGATACATGGAGCTTGCACAGGGAGGAGCTGGTCATTGTGGGCTTGGATCGTGATTGTTTGTTGAACACTTTATGACATTACATACTTATTTATATTGGGTTTTACTTATACGCTTCCGCTAAACAGTGATAACTTACTTATGTTTTGGAAACACCTTTCATATGGATTTGGTTTGGTTTAATTGCTATTACTTTAACTATATACATTGTTCTATATGATTGGTGGCTTGATCCTGGTTAGTCACGCTCCCAAGCGGTGATACTCCGCAGGTGGATTTTGGGGGTGTGACAGATACGAAGCGTCCATATCTATCAAAGATAATCGAGAGAGGCACTCCATGACGTGCAACAATCTCCCTCATTTATATTTCAGCAAGTTTACTCGTGTTGTCCTTTTCCTTGATCGGCAGGAAGTGCGCAGACTTTGTCAGTCGGTCTACAATTACCCAAATTGTATCATGGCCCTTGGGCGTCTTTGGCGATTTCGTTATGAAGTCCATGGAAATCTGTTCCCATTTCCATTGGGGTATTACAGGTTGTTGTAGGAGACCTGAAGGCTTCTGGTACTCGGCTTTAACCTTGGCGCAAGTTAAACATTTGCCAACATATACTGCGACATCGCCTTTCATCCTAGGCCACCAATAGAAATCCTTAAGATCTTGGTACATTTTATCCGCTCCTGGATGAATCGAGTATCGTGACTTGTGAGCCTCATCGAATATAACCTTTCTCAATCCTCCAAACAGAGGAACCCAAATTCGATTCATGAAACACAATGTTCCTTCCTTGTTTGGCACTAACTGTTTCTCCATCCCACGGAGATACTCATCCTCGATATTCCTTTCTTTCAAGGCCTCTCTCTGCGTGGCACGAATGCGCAACGAGAGGCCCGTCTGAACAATCATTTCTAAAGCCCTAACCCTTATGGGCTTAATCCTTTCTTTTCGGCTTAGGGCGTCAGCAACTACATTCGCCTTTCCTGGGTGATACTTGATTTCACAGTCGTAGTCGTTCAACAGCTCAACCCAGTGTCTCTGTCTCATGTTAAGTTCCTTTTGATCAAAAATGTGCTGTAAACTCTTGTGATCAGTGAAGATTGTACATCTTGTTCCATACAAATAGTGTCGCCAGATCTTCAATGCGAACACTACGGCGCCTAATTCCAGGTCATGTGTGGTGTAGTTCTTCTCATGAACCTTCTGCTGGCGCGAAGCATAAGCTATGACTTTCTGTTGCTGCATTAACACGCAGCCTAAACCCTGACACGAGGCGTCACAATACACCACGAAGTCGTCCGTGCCTTCGGGTAGAGCTAAAATCGGTGCGTCACAAAGCTTGTTTTTCAACAACTGAAACGCTTCTTCTTGCTTATCGCTCCAATCAAACTTCTTGTCCTTTTGTGTGAGTGCGGTCAGAGGTTGAGCGATTTTAGAAAAATCCTCAATGAATCTTCGATAATACCCAGCCAGTCCTA
Organism: Helianthus annuus; assembly: GCF_002127325.2. Lineage (NCBI taxonomy): Eukaryota > Viridiplantae > Streptophyta > Magnoliopsida > Asterales > Asteraceae > Helianthus > Helianthus annuus. The sequence continues at coordinate 58,673,091 of NC_035441.2, read as the reverse complement.
AGAATTGCCGAATCTCGGTTGGCGTTTTCGGAGACTCCCAATTCTTGATCGCCTCGATCTTTGTGGGATCCACATGGATTCCACTTCCATTAACCACATGTCCAAGAAACTGGACTTCGCGTAACCAAAACTCACATTTCAAGAACTTAGCGTACATCTTCTCCTTCCTAAGCAGCTCTAAAATAGCTCTCAAATGTTGCTCGTGTTCTTCCTTCGTCTTCGAGTAAATCAAAATATCATCAATGAATACTGTGACAACTCGACCTTTTGACTTTAAATGCACGTTGACTTTGATCATTGACCATTGACCTTGACTATGTAATTGTTTGACTTGTTGACTTGTAACTGTACATGTTATGTGTTAATGAAACGTACTGTGTTATGCATGTATGTGATTACCATTGTAATGTGAGTATTATGAACACTTAGACTTAGACTACTGATTAAACCACATTAAACCACATAGTGCCCGACGAATCAGAGCTAGATTCGCCAACAACATCTCAACGAAACAGGAGGCCTGTCTCGCCAATCCCATCTCGACGAAACATGTGTTTCGCCGGCCCAACAGTTTCGCCAAGCCCAGTTCGGCCCAGTTAACCTTAAACGCGTATAGGTTATACGTAACCTCTTCATTTGTCACACTTTTAGCAAAACAGAAACCCTAAGAACTCCTTTGCTCTGTGACGGCGATCTCGCATACCCGAAGCCTAGAATCGACTTAGTTGCTTCCTTGATCCTTTCGGTTAGTCGTTTACGTGTTCATGATTTCTTGATTTATGTTATATCTATGCTTGATTTCCTGGATCATATGTGAATATATGCTTATGGTAATCCCGTACTCGCAACGCATGATTTATCGGTTACAATCTATGAATATGTATATTGTTAATGATGAATTAGATTACATGATGTTCAGGAGCAATATCTAAATGTTGTTTGTGTTATGGTAATCGGTTTGTGATACGTAAGTTAGGATTCAAGTTAGATGATATGTGCCTTGATGTAATTGGTATGAGCAACGGTTACTGAATGATGATGATTGCATGATTTTCTTATGATGATATTCGGCTGTAGATGATTAGGGTTTCCTGTTGCTGCGTAACTGATAAAATTAATTGACGTAACTGACTGTTTGACGGAATGGAATGAGTGTTTCGCCAAGAGCATTTGACGAAACAGCTAGACTGTTTCGCCAAAGGACAGTCAACGAAATAGAACCCTAATTCGCCAAAGACAGTTGACGAAACAGAATCAGTTCCGCCAACCCGTTTCGCCGACCTTGTGATTCGCCAAAGCTGTATTTCGCCAAATTGTTTAACTGTGAACAGTAGACTGATGTAACATTTTAGATGCTAACTGGAATGGTTAACTGCTGATAACTATTATGCATGACTTATATGAACTCGCATACGTGCAACGTGATACTGATGTGAACATACTTATGTGCCATCTTCGTGAATACAAACTGATTGTGTATACGTGCATACCATAGGACGTGATTGATTTACTTTGAGCACATACTTAGCGTACCGAGCAAACCCAAGGTGAGTTCACACTCCTACTAAGGCATGGGATTCCCGGGTCGTGGGAATGGGATAAAGGTTACAATTGACTAAGAACGTACATATGCTTTTTCCTAGACTATCACCTACCATGATCCTCGGATGTCAGGACGGTTCCGTAGGTTAGAATAACACCTACGTGGTCATATGCCAATCACTGCCTCGGATGTCAGGCACGCACGTAAAACCTACGTGTACGCATTACTTACTTCTATCCTCGATACAAAGGATACGTACGTGAAACCCACGTACACCCCCGCGTCTCCTATCCTCGGTTGTGAAGGATACGTGCGTAAAACCTACGTACACCCCATACGCGCTACTGTTCTCGGAAGAAGAACAGGGATGATACGAGTAGTTGATACGAATAGTCTAGTGGTCACATAACATGGGAAGCCCCCACCTATACAACTTACTGTCGGCCCAGTAGAGCCACCCGTTACTTACTGTTACGCACTTACTTACTGTGAACTCGCTCAACTAGTTTGTTGATCATTATGTTACATGCCTTGCAGATCGTTAGGTACAAGGAGCTTGCACAAAGAGGAGCCGGTCATTGTGGACAAGGATCATATTACTTTGTTGGACACTTATGACAATTCAGTATTTTTAACTTGGGTTTACAACAATGCTTCCGCTACTTAAACAATGCTTGGTTTTGAAACATCGATCATGTCATGATGAACTACTTTAATGACTTTTATTATTATTAAATGCTATGTTTGATATGATTGATGGCTTGATCCTGGTCAGTCACGCCTCCAAACGGTGGTACCCGCGTGTGGATTTTTGGGGTGTGACAGATTGGTATCAGAGCCATTGGTTATAGAGAACTTGGTTTTAATACGGGAAAAAGTTTTTATTAAAACCAGACTATAACCCGAACAGTGCTCTCAACGATCCACAACGACGCTTCGCTCCACGTGCAAGACTCGACATTTTAGGTAATAAGGTTTATGTTTATTGCCTACTTGCTAGAATTACTTAGAACTTTGCTCGTGGTATCCTTAGACTACAATGCTCACTATTTGCTATTGCTTAAGAACCCTTACGTGCTTACACTTTTCTGTCATCGCACTATTCGCGAACTTTTCTCACCTATTTCGCCTTTGACATGAAGATCAATGGCTGGAAGAATTAACATGACACAAGCCCAGTTAGAGGCTCTTGTTCAAGCCCAAGTTGCTGCGGCAGTTGCAGCAGCTCAAGCAGGTCAACACGCACAGCAGCCTGTCTGCACATTCAAGAACTTTATGGACTGCCGTCCCGGCACGTTCAGCGGCACAGAAGGAGCGGTTGGACTCCTCCACTGGTTCGAGAAGCTAGAATCAGTATTCGAAATGTGTGAATGCCCTGAGGCACGCAGGGTGAAATACGCCACCGGCACTTTAGAAGGAATCGCGCTAACCTGGTGGAACGCGCAGGTGCAAATTCTGGGGTTGGCAGCTGCTAACGCCACACCCTGGAACGATTTTAAGGAACTTATCAAGAGAGAGTATTGTACGCGTGAAGATATTCACAAGCTAGAAGACGAGCTGTATAATCTGAAAATGGTTGGGTCGGAGATTGAAGCGTATACCAAGCGGTCAAACGAGCTGGCCGTGCTGTGTCCAACTATGGTAGACCCTCCATACAAGCGTATCGAGATGTATCTCAAGGGGTTGGCACCAGAAATCCAGAGCCACGTTACCTCGGCTAACCTCGACAACTTCCAGGAAATCCAGCGTCTCGCTCATCGCATCACCGATCAGGCAGTGGATCAGAATAAACTGCCTAAGCGTGTCAGCGCTACTGCTACAGTCACTCCTTCAGCTACTCCCGTTACCCTCAGTGACAACAAGAGGAAATGGGAGGGGGATTCAAGCAAAGCATCAGTTTCGGTTCAGTCCCAGAATCAGCAGCGAAAGACTGACAACTATCAAAGCCCTAACCAGCAGTCGTCAGGTAGCCACAGGCAGGGTGGATATCGCGGAAATCTTCCAAAGTGCAACAACTGCAACAGGCACCACAACGGCCAGTGTACCAAGGGTCGTTGTCAAAGATGCCTCAAGATGGGTCACGAGGCCAAAGACTGTAGAAGCCTTCGTCCTGCGAACCAAAATCAGCAGCAGCCTCACGCTCAGCCTAACCAACAACAGGGCAACAAGGGATGCTACAATTGTGGTGCTGAAGGCCACATCAAGAGACACTGCCCACAGCTCAACAGGAACCAGAACAACAACAACAACAACAACCAGGGCAACGGCAACAACAACAACGGAGGAAATAACAACGGCAACGAAGCTCGGGGTCGTGCTTTTGTGCTAGGTCGAGGTGACGCAGTGAACGATCCCAACGTTGTTATGGGTAAGTTTCTCCTCGACAATATTTACGTTACTGTTTTGTTTGATTCGGGTGCGGATACAAGCTATATGTCTGTGAAAATGTGTCAACTGCTAAAACGTGCACCAACACATTTACCCACCAAACATGTAGTAGAGTTAGCTAACGGTAAAAGTCTAGAAGCCACGCACGTAGTTCAGGGTTGTAATCTTATCCTAGCTGGTCAAGCCTTCTCTATTGATCTCATTCCCATAGTTTTGGGAAGTTTCGACGTCGTGATTGGGATGGATTGGTTATCCCAACACCAGGCAGAAATCTTATGCAGTGAGAAGATCATTCGTATTCCACGTTCTGGTCAAGAACCTCTCGAAGTCCAAGGCGACAAGAGTGGTGCTGTGGTTGGCATCATCTCATTCTTGAAGGCTCAGAAGTGCTTACGTAAAGGTCACACAGCCATTTTGGCTCTTGTTTCAGACGCATCAGTAAAGGAAAAGAAATTGGAGGATATACCAGTCGTACGTGACTTCCCTCAGGTGTTTCCTGAAGATTTACCTGGCTTACCGCCTCATCGTCAGGTTGAATTTCAGATCGAGCTCGCTCCAGGAGCAGCACCCATAGCTCGCGCACCATATCGTCTAGCTCCATCAGAATTGGAAGAATTGTCAAAGCAGCTATAAGAGCTCTTGGAAAAGGGCTTCATTCGTCCAAGCTCTTCGCCTTGGGGAGCTCCAGTGCTTTTCGTGAAAAAGAAAGACGGTACGTTCAGGATGTGTATAGACTACAGGGAACTGAACAAGGTGACGGTGAAGAACCGTTATCCTCTTCCACGCATAGACGACTTATTCGACCAGTTGCAAGGGTCGTGTTACTATTCCAAGATCGACCTACGGTCAGGATATCATCAACTGAGAGTCCGCGAGGAGGATGTCTCTAAGACAGCATTCAGAACTCGCTATGGTCACTACGAGTTCTTGGTTATGCCGTTCGGACTTACGAACACACCTGCAGTACTCATGGATCTTATGAACAGGGTGTGCAAACCCTATCTCGACAAGTTCGTCATTGTTTTCATCGACGACATCCTGATTTACTCCAAGAGTCAAGAGGAGCACGAGCAACACCTACGATTGATCTTGGAACTTCTTAGAAAGGAGCAATTGTACGCCAAGTTTTCCAAATGCGACTTCTGGCTTCGTGAAGTCCACTTCTTAGGCCACATGGTAAACAAGGATGGGATTCACGTCGATCCATCCAAAGTAGATTCGATCAGAAATTGGCCTGCACCGCGTACACCGACAGAAATACGCCAATTCTTGGGTTTGGCAGGCTACTACAGACGGTTTATTAAAGACTTTTCAAAGATCGCGCAACCACTTACGCTACTGACACAGAAGGGTGTCACCTACCGTTGGGGCAAAACGCAGGAAACTGCTTTTCAGTATCTAAAGGATAGGCTTTGCAGCGCACCTATTCTCTCATTGCCAGAAGGCACAGAAGACTTCGTAGTATATTGTGATGCATCCATCCAGGGTCTTGGATGTGTGTTGATGCAACGTGATAAAGTGATAGCTTACGCTTCTCGGCAACTCAAGGTTCACGAACGAAACTACACGACGCACGATCTGGAGCTGGGAGCTGTTTTTTTCGCGCTTAAGATATGGCGACACTACCTGTACGGTACCAGGTGCACGATTTACACCGATCACAGGAGTCTCGAGCATATCCTTAAGCAGAAGGATTTGAACATGCGTCAACGACGATGGGTCGAGTTACTTAACGACTACGAATGCGCCATCAAGTACCATCCAGGCAAAGCCAATGTTGTGGCTGACGCTCTAAGTCGAAAGGACACCTTACCGAAGCGCGTGCGAGCGCTACAGCTTACGATTCAGTCTAACCTTCCAGCACAGATACGAAATGCTCAGGTAGAAGCATTGAAGCCCGAAAACGTCAAGGCCGAAGCCTTACGCGGCTCACGACAACAAATGGAACAAAAGGAAGACGGCGCCTACTATGTAACGGGCCGGATTTGGGTCCCTCTCTATGGCGGTTTACGCGAACTTGTAATGGATGAAGCTCACAAGTCTCGCTACTCGGTACATCCAGGGTTAGATAAAATGTACCACAACATCAGCACTACTTATTGGTGGCCTAGCATGAAGGCCCACATCGCTACATACGTCGGTAAGTGTTTGACCTGTGCGAGGGTCAAGGTTGAATATCAGAAGCCAGCTGGTCTACTTCAGCAGCCTAAGATACCGCAATGGAAATGGGAAGAAATTTCCATGGATTTTGTTACAGGCTTACCTAGATCTCAGCGTGGGAACGATACAATATGGGTCATAGTTGATCGACTCACCAAGTCTGCACACTTCCTACCGATTAAGGAAACGGACAAGTTCTCCACTCTCGCAGACGTCTATCTTAAAGAAGTTGTTTCGAGGCACGGAGTGCCCACCTCTATTATTTCGGATCGCGATGCACGATTCACGTCAGAGCTATGGCAAGCAATGCATAAATCCTTCGGCTCACGATTAGACATGAGCACAGCATATCATCCTCAGACGGATGGGCAGTCTGAGCGAACGATTCAAACTCTTGAAGACATGCTTCGGGCATGTGTTATCGATTTCGGCAACGGCTGGGAAAAGCATCTCCCATTGGTGGAGTTTTCGTACAATAACAGTTACCATACCAGCATTCAAGCCGCTCCATTCGAGGCATTGTACGGACGTAAATGCCGGTCACCTCTCTGTTGGGCAGAGGTGGGGGATAGTCAGATCACGGGTCCAGAGATTGTAGTGGACGCCACAGAAAAGATAGCACAGATACGACAACGCATGGCGGCAGCACGCGACCGTCAGAAAGCCTACGCGGACAAGCGCAGAAAGCCTTTGGAATTTCAGGTCGGGGACCGGGTTTTACTTAAAGTTTCACCCTGGAAGGGTGTGGTTCGTTTTGGCAAACGGGGCAAACTAAACCCGCGGTACGTTGGACCGTTCGAAATCATAGAAAAGATTGGCAAAGTAGCCTACAAGTTGAACCTACCAGCTGAACTCGGTGCAGTTCACAATGTCTTTCACGTGTCGAATCTGAAGAAGTGCCTGTCAGATGAGACCCTCATAGTTCCTTTTAAGGAACTCACTATTGACGAGCGGTTGCAGTTCGTCGAGGAGCCCGTTGAAATCACGGACCGGGATGTTAAGGTCCTCAAAAACAAGAGAATCCCTCTTGTTCAAGTTCGTTGGAACTCCCGTCGTGGCCCAGAGTACACCTGGGAACGCGAAGACCAGATGACAGAAAAGTATCCCCAGTTATTCGGAACCAATACAACTACTGTTGAGGCTGAAGCTACTACCACGGAATTTCGGGACGAAATTCCAGATCAACGGGGGGAGGATGTGACACCCCAGGAAAACCAGTGAACGATGCAACCTACCTAGCTTCCTCAGTAAGTACTTACCAAATTTCGGGACGAAATTTCTTTCAAGTTGGGGATAATGTGACAACTCGACCTTTTGACTTTAAATGCACGTTGACTTTGATCATTGACCATTGACCTTGACTATGTAATTGTTTGACTTGTTGACTTGTAACTGTACATGTTATGTGTTAATGAAACGTACTGTGTTATGCATGTATGTGATTACCATTGTAATGTGAGTATTATGAACACTTAGACTTAGACTACTGATTAAACCACATAGTGCCCGACCAATCAGAGCTAGATTCGCCAAAAACATCTCAACGAAACAGGAGGCCTGTCTCGCCAATCCCATCTCGACGAAACATGTGTTTCGCCGGCCCAACAGTTTCGCCAAGCCCAGTTCGGCCCAGTTAACCTTAAACGCGTATAGGTTATACGTAACCTCTTCATTTGTCACACTTTTAGCAAACAGAAACCCTAAGAACTCCTTTGCTCTGTGACGGCGATCTCGCATACCCGAAGCCTAGAATCGACTTAGTTCCTTCCTTGATCCTTTCGGTTAGTCGTTTACGTGTTCATGATTTCTTGATTTATGTTATATCTATGCTTGATTTCCTGGATCATATGTGAATATATGCTTATGGTAATCCCGTACTCGCAACGCATGATTTATCGGTTACAATCTATGAATATGTATATTGTTAATGATGAATTAGATTACATGATGTTCAGGAGCAATATCTAAATGTTGTTTGTGTTATGGTAATCGGTTTGTGATACGTAAGTTAGGATTCATGTTAGATGATATGTGCCTTGATGTAATTGGTATGAGCAACGGTTACTGAATGATGATGATTGCATGATTTTCTTATGATGATATTCGGCTGTAGATGATTAGGGTTTCCTGTTGCTGCGTAACTGATAAAATTAATTGACGTAACTGACTGTTTGACGGAATGGAATGAGTGTTTCGCCAAGAGCATTTGACGAAACAGCTAGACTGTTTCGCCAAAGGACAGTCAACGAAATAGAACCCTAATTCGCCAAAGACAGTTGACGAAACAGAATCAGTTCCGCCAACCTGTTTCGCCGACCTTGTGATTCGCCAAAGCTGTATTTCGCCAAATTGTTTAACTGTGAACAGTAGACTGATGTAATATTTTAGATGCTAACTGGAATGGTTAACTGCTGATAACTATTATGCATGACTTATATGAACTCGGATACGTGCAACGTGATACTGATGTGAACATACTTATGTCCCAACTTCGTGAATACAAACTGATTGTGTATACGTGCATACCATAGGACGTGATTGATTTACTTTGAGCACATACTTAGCGTACCGAGCAAACCCAAGGTGAGTTCACACTCCTACTAAGGCATGGGATTCCCGGGTCGTGGGAATGGGATAAAGGTTACAATTGACTAAGAACGTACATATGCTTTTTCCTAGACTATCACCTACCATGATCCTCGGATGTCAGGACGGTTCCGTAGGTTAGAATAACACCTACGTGGTTATATGCCAATCACTGCCTCGGATGTCAGGCACGCACGTAAAACCTACGTGTACGCATTACTTACTTCTATCCTCGATACAAAGGATACGTACGTGAAACCCACGTACACCCCCGCGTCTCCTATCCTCGGTTGTGAAGGATACGTGCGTAAAACCTACGTACACCCCATACGCGCTACTGTTCTCGGAAGAAGAACAGGGATGATACGAGTAGTTGATACGAATAGTCTAGTGGTCACATAACATGGGAAGCCCCCACCTATACAACTTACTGTCGGCCCAATAGAGCCACCCGTTACTTACTGTTACGCACTTACTTACTGTGAACTCGCTCAACTAGTTTGTTGATCATTCTGTTACATGCCTTGCAGATCGTTAGGTACAAGGAGCTTGCACAAAGAGGAGCCGGTCGTTGTGGACAAGGATCGTATTACTTTGTTGGACACTTATGACAATTCAGTATTTTTAACTTGGGTTTACAACAATGCTTCCGCTACTTAAACAATGCTTGGTTTTGAAACATCGATCATGTCATGATGAACTACTTTAATGACTTTTATTATTATTAAATGCTATGTTTGATATGATTGATGGCTTGATCCTGGTCAGTCACGCCTCCAAACGGTGGTACCCGCGTGTGGATTTTGGGGGTGTGACAAATACGATTACAAACTTGTCGAGGTACGACTTGCAAACTCTGTTCATCAAGTCCATGAAAACTGCTGGAGCGTTTGTCAACCCAAACGGCATCACCAGAAACTCGTAATGTCCATATCGAGTTCTAAAAGCAGTTTTGGGAATACTTTCCTCGTGTATTCTCAACTGGTGATAACCCGATTGTAGATCGATCTTTGAGTAAAATCTCGAACCTTGTAGTTGATCGAACAGGTCATCGATCCTTGGCAAAGGGTATCTGTTCTTGAGAGTCAACTTGTTTAGCTCGCGGTAGTCTATACACATACGAAAACTACCATCCTTCTTCTTAACGAACAAAACTGGAGCTCCCCACGGTGAGAAGCTTGGTGTGATGAATCCCTTGTCTAACAATTCTTGGAGTTGTGTCGACAGTTCTTGCATCTCTAAAGGTGCAAGTCGATAAGGTGCCTTAGCCACAGGCGCGGCGCCTGGAACTAAGTCAATGTGAAATTCGACTTGTCTTGGAGGCGGCAATCCTGGCAAGTCTTCTGGAAAGACTTCAGGATATTCCTTCATGACAAGAATGTCTTCGATCTTTGGCTCAGCGGCCTCCTTATCAACGATATGTGCCAAGAAGGCAACACATCCTTTCTTCAAGCACTTCCTAGCTTTCAAGCAGCTAATGATCCTCAATGGCGTATCGCGCTTCTCTCCGTGAACTACAAACGTCTCTCCATCGGCCATTGGGATGCGGATGGTCTTTTCGTGACAAACCACTTCGGCTTTGTTGCTAGACAGCCAATCCATCCCTATTACCACGTCGAAGCTTCCCAACTCGACTGGCAGTAGATCTAGTGTAAATTCGTGTCCTCCCAGTTCTATCATGCATCCCCTGATAACTTCACCCGTTTCCACTAGTTTCCCATTCGCCAATTCAATAGAGTACGGAACGTCTAACTTACTAGCAGTTAACCCAAGCATGTTCTTAAATTCTAACGATACGAAACTATAATTGGCACCAGTGTCAAAAAGAACAGACGCATAGCGTTGATTTATAGGGAACGTACCAGTGACAACATTCGGATCTTGGCGCGCTTCCCTCGCACCAATGTTAAAAACTCGGCCTTGCGCTTGATTTAGCTTTGGGCATTCCCTTTTGAAGTGCCCAACGTCCGCGCAATTGAAGCATCCTGGCCCTCGGCCATTCCCATTACCATTTCCGCCGCGATTTCCGGTTGTTCCCCGGTTACCAGCTTGATTCGGGGCATTCCCACGATTTCCGTTTCCCCCATTATTTCCTTGCGGCCTGTTTCCATTACCACGGTTGTTGTTATTGTAACCCCTTTGACCACCTTGGCCTGATCCAACCCAACACGTCTCCTTTGAATGGCCCGTCTTCCCGCAAGATTCGCATTTTCTGAGTCGGCATGGGCCGGAATGATGGAACTGACATGTACCACACTTGGGCAGAGTGCCCATGTAACCTTTTCCTCTGTTTTCATCACCAGTCTTGGCCCTGGTCGGCGTGTTTGATTCACTTCTCTTGCTACCACTGCTAGTTCCTTGCTTGAAATTGGAAACTTCCGTTTGTTTTCCCCCGATGACTCCACATGAGTCTCTTTCTTTTTCTGATCATCCTTTGAAAACTTGTTTAGCCTGATGGCTTCTTCAGTCAGTGAGATGCTCAAGTCGATGGCTTCAGTAATGGTTGCCGGTTTAGACGTTGTGACCATGCTCATAATCTGAGGTGCTAACCCCCAGATGAAACGTTCCACGTGCTTGAATTCGGGCGTGACCATGTACGGCACCACATGGGACAGATCATGAAACCTTTGAACATACTCAGCGATTTTTGGTCCTTCCATCCTTAGGTTCCAAAATTCGGTTTCCAATCTCTGGATCTCAGCTCTGGAGCAATACTTCTTGCGCATCAGTTCTTTCAATTCAGCCCAAGTCATGGCGTATGCTGCAGCCTCTCCTAGTGTTTAAACTTGAAGATTCCACCATGATAGGGCACCATCAGTAAAGAGCCCAGTGATGTATGTAACTTGTTGTCCCGGTGCACATTTGCTCATTCTGATTGTCGTCTCCGTCTTTTCAGTCCAACGAGTGAATGCCACGGCACCTCCAGTGCCATCAAAGTTTTGCGGCTTGCAATCTAAGAATTGCTTGAAAGTACACCCTGTACAAGCAATGTCATTTATAGGAATCATTAGCAGTCGCACAAAAATCATCCTAATATAGTGTAATGTGTCTCCTGAGACTGATCATTACCATTCGGAGGGTTGTTGTTGTTGTTCGAAATGTTTCCGCTTGAGTCTCCTTGAGAAGCAGCATATTGTGCAATTGCGGCAGCGATGATTCCTTGCAGTTCTGCCTGGTTAGTCGGCATGCGTGTGTCGCGTCGTGGAGGCATTTTCTAGAGGATGTTCCATATTGGTCAGGTCATAGTAAGTATGATAATCATACATATATGTAGTAACATTCATCATTCACATAACATCTCATGTCATAATCATAACAAATAATCAACAATGCATGGATTTAAAAGACTTGCGATTTAAGTTTTATAAAAAAACCACCAATACAGTTTCACAATTTCACCATATGTCAAAATATACTAAGGGCTACATCACCCTTGTCTGAGTACAATAACAAATAAATCAAAAACCAAAATCGTGGTCTCAAAAGGTCTTCATAATCATGGCTCTAGAGCTGTCTCCCCACTAAGAGTAGCCGGTCTGTAGAAGATCTGAAATCCCTGTTGCCCCGAGTATCCCTAAGCTGACGGTGGAGGAGGAGGTGGAAAATGAGAGAAAATCAATCGGCGTAACTGCACCAAATCCTCCTCAAGTGCATAGGCAAAGCGCAACACGAAAGCAACCTGTCGATCGAGAGGGAGGAAATGAACGTCTGAATCCTGAGACGATGGAAAGGAAGTATGCGATGCTGAAAACAGAGTCTGACAGGGACAGTGAGGATGTGGAGCTCTCTCCAACCGCTGGACACATCGTCTCAAGGCGTCCTGCTGTAACTGCAGTGACGTGAGCGTGTCCTCTACAGAGTATCCGTCATGGAATGGATGATAAGGGTCGGATACAGGCATGACATGGGGTGCTGACCATAGGGATGGTTCACCCATCGGGGCTGAAACCGGAAGTGTAATGTGTGGGGTAAATGCAAACTGTGAAGTGATATGGGGAAACTGGGTCACGAAAGGTGTAGAAAATGACACTGGTGGAACAAAATCTGGATAAGGGACCTGCGGTAAGAACTGGCTATCCTCTAGCATGAATGGGGTGTGGTCGAAGGGCTGACTCGACGATCCCTCCCCAGGTTGGGGCGGAGGAATGTCCTGAAGGAAAGTGATAGGAAGGTCGGTACCATGGGTACCAGATGTGGATGGAGGAAACAAGGGAGCATCGAGTGGTACATCGATGGGTGCGGGAGGGGGAGTGACTGGGACTACGTACGGAGGGTAGTCATCCTCCTCAATCCACCCATTGCTGGAGTTAGCGTACCTCGGGTCAATGTGGGTAGCAAACGGTGCTAGGTCATCAAAAATCGCCATGGGATCGGGTATGGGTGCTACATCTGGTATCTCAACGGCTGGTGGTGCAACAACGGGTGTATCAGTGACAGTGACAGGGTCAATGGTAAGAACGGGCTCGGAAATGACTGGAGCGGGCTGATAATCAGCAAGCATGGCAGGAATCGGATCATCTGGATGAACAGGAGCCTCAGCAGGCTGCTCCAACTCCATCTCCTCATTAGCGTCCATGCGAGGAATGTAACCGAGTCCCAACGGTGGGATATGAGAAGCTATCGACTCAAAGGAACCTGAAGCGGACAAATCAGACTGAATCTCCATATCAGGAAGCTCGACCATGGGAACAATAGGATCAACAACTGGGATATCAACAAGTGGAACACCGTCCTCCACCGGGGCCCCACCATCCTGGTCTCCCTCCGGGGGACCCTCGATGAGTAGGTCGATGTCACCATCGGGTAACGCGTCGATAGGTTGTTCCTCAAAGGGAACTGCAGCGAAGGGGAGAGGGGCAGGGATTGGAACAAAGGGTAGGTCCTCTCCTGATGGGCCATCAGCTAGTGGTATGTCGTCTCCGAAGTCCGGTAGGGAAAAAGGCTGAAAATCGTCTTCATCGGTGCTCGTGGTGTCTGAGGTGTAAACTCCCGAATCGGTGGCCATCTCATCATCAGAAGTAAAAGCCATCGGGTCACTCGCGTTGGATACTCCACTACCAGATGATGCCATGGTGTCTGTAACACAACCACAACATATGCACACAAATAAGGTAAGCATGTAAACAAATAACAATGAAATCATGTATACATCCTAGTCTTCCCAAGGCTATCCCACCCAATCTCTAAGACTGAATTTCCTAGTCTCTCAGACTAACCCCTTGGCCTCTAAGACCAACCTCCCAGTCTCTAAGACTCAAATTTTCCCCAGCCTCTATGGCTAAACATCCCCAATCTCTAAGATTGAATCCCTCAGTCTCTAAGACTGAAATCTCCCTCAGTCTCTAAGACTGATACAAAAATTTTGAAAAAATGTATTTGTGACCTTTTGTTTGTAAAAAATGTTTGTGCCCTAGATCTGGACTTTTAGTGTATGCAAATGTAAAAACGTTTGAAAACATTTTCGTGAGAGCCCTAGTGATCATAGTCTAGACTCGAGAAGGAATCCTAGTTCGCTATGATCGAGGCTCTGATACCAAGCTGTCACACCGTGGCTTTTGCGGAAGCGTGGGTTTATTTGGTGTGACTTCTTAATACCATAGCAACAATCACAACATGCTATATGATAAAAACATACGATGTTCATCCATTAAAATAGATAAGAAAATGCATAACAAATTGTTCTAAAACATCAACCACAAAATGCGTTACAAAACATGACTTGTTTGAAATGAGTTCATAAGACTCGACGAAGTGCTACCAACGACACAAGGATTTGAGACATGCAACTCGTCCAGGAAAGAGTTACACTTCCCAAACCTACGACTCCGGATGACATCCTTATTTAGTACGCAGCTTTGCCTAATCATGCAACACTTGCCAGATCCAACTTAATTCCCTGAAATACATGTAGTTTAAAAAGACAACAAAAAGTTGAGCGAGTTCATGTGTAAGTCTATGTATATAAACCGTTTTAATATGTCTGTAAGTAAAAATAGTCCCTGGTATGTAGCAATAAGGAAAAATGATCACCATTGGGTTGCAAATCCAATAGTATATGTGAATGATGCAGGAAGACTCAAACCTAGCAAATTTGTCTCCGGTATGAAGACATAGTCACCACTATGGGCCCCGGCCTCATGGGTGTGGGCTCGCTACACCCAAATAGATCTATCCCTCATGTCCCGTGGTCCTACGATGAGGATTAATGGCCTTAAGTGTCATGCCCACCACTCACTTGATCGCGTAATAAAAACCCTCCTTAAGCTAACAATACCATATATAAAATGTCTGAAATAATTTGTAAACATGTATTCCACCCCTGAAGTATAGAACCGAAAACAGTAAAGGAATAGGGGGGTCATGAACTCACAGTAGTGAGTCTTGACTCGAATCTTAACTCTTTCCGCTACACGACAACCTACAACGTACTAATGTCTATTAGACGAACGGGCCGTGCCTTGGCTTAGAGTTTAGTGTTTTGATTTGCGTTACTTAGGTATTATTTTGTTAAAACTGATAATTATTTTAACTTAAATAGCGTTCTTAGAAAAATAGTTAGACAACTATTTCATATCAAATTTTCTCGAATATTTTACTAAGTGTTCGGATTCTCGGAAAATTTCGGCAGAGTCTCTTCTGTAAATAGGGGTGTCCATGCTTAATTAACATATCATTTTCTTTTACATATATCCAATAGTTCATTTTCAATAACCAAACCGACATATAGACATAGAAAACGTTACATACTTTATTTCAGCTTTACTACTCGAAACCGGTCTGTTTTCGAGGATTTTTATGAAATAGTTATCCTTTTTTCAAAAATTCTCCAATTTTTACACAAGGCTCTATATGTTCCAAAATTTATTATGTAATAGTATCAGAGTTCAGTTCGTTACCCATATTTTATAGAAAATCATTTTCTCGACTGCAATCATATTTGTTACTTTCTGATTGCAGTTTACGGAAATATTCACTAAAAATTAACCGTAAGTTCGTTTGACGAAATTCCAGTTGGGGGGTCATCCTGACAACGGTGAACAACTACTGTAAAAATTCCATGAGTCGATTTTACTCAGGTTTCAAGTTATGACTCCAAATATGACACACTTTTTCTGCAGTAAGAATGCAGCTTGAGCTGCTGTCCTAAAACAGTCCCTTAAAAATAGTAAACGGTTTCAAAAAATTACGATTCCAGTGCCATTTGTTTAGTTATTCCAAAATACACATTTCAGGCTTCAGAAAATCGGTTTTTTCGATTTAAAATGGTCCCGTTACAGCCTGTTGAAGTTGGCTGGAAATCCAACTCAGCAAGCTGTTTACATTGTAGAAGTGACTAAAAACGCATAAACTAAGACCTTAACCATGGGTTATCGATGAATAAATGTTCAAACCTCAATCATGCTTTAACCAACCCTAAACCATCCCAATTTCAACTTCATACAACTTTTTTATATATGGTTTTTTATGCAGAATTTTAAGTTCAACATTTTAGTGTTTTAGCTTTTGTGTGTCATGAACATTCAAACAAAACATAACAAGAACAAGATGGAACAAGGGTGTGAAGGGACTTACTACTAGCACAAGGCTAGGGTAGTAATCTTAGGGCAAAGATGATGAAGATGGTGGTGCTAGAGACTTGAACAAAGCTTCTTTGTGAATCCTTCAACTTGTAACTACTTTGAATGTTCTTCAAGCTTGGAGAGGGACTTGTATGAAGAAGATTAAGGTGTGTAAGTAATGGTGGTGGTGATTTTCGGTAGTGAAGAGAGGGGGGGGGGTGTGTGCCGAAAATAAGAGGGAGGAGGGAGGAGGTTGAGTGTGGGTTTAGAGAAAATGATGAGGTTTACCTTAGAAACATGCACTCTTCTAACCTAGGGTCATAATCACCTAGATTTTAGCCAATAGAGATTAAGATTACAAGAGCCAAAATCTCCACAAAATATATTAGCAATCATTTGGCTGGGAAAATCGGTTGGGGGGGGGGTAAAATGTAAATTTTTGGTAACTAGTAGGTATTAAGTTAGAAGGTTAAGGGTATTTCCAAGTATAGTGGGTGTATGTCATGTTTACATGGTGCATGGGGATTTTTGTGACCATAATTAATTAAAAATGATAAAATAATATTTCTGACAATATTTTCGTGTCTCGGGTAATGTCTGGTTGTTCGGTTTCGTATCGTTCCGTTAAAGCGTTTAATTGTCCCGTATAGCGTCTTTTGTGCATCCTTTTGTAACGAAATTAATTCCGTTACTTAGGAAAGTGTCCAGGACCATTTAGTCAATACTCTGTATAATATGAGTGTGTTAAAAGCTGAATTGTTACCAAAAATGCGGAATTCTGCAATTAAATTACGTTTTAGGCACTTTCCGGCACTCAAACTATCACCTAGTGACATAGTCTTATGGTCCTCACTTCCCTACACTCCATACTGGTGTAGTGTTTTATCTCTGGCCCATACTGGCCTAAAAATAGTATCTGTCTAAGTGCTGGCATTGTCAGCATGTGTCTGAGTTATCCGCTTACTGTGCTAACTGTGCTTTGTGCATCAGGTCTGTCACTAAGTGTCTGTATGAAATAATTGGAGTGACTGTATGTAAAGAATGCACATGTATGTATATAACATAAATCAGTAAGCAGTTTAAAACGTCAGATGTAATCAATCACAATCATTAAGCACATAATTAGGGTTAATTAATTTGTACAGTACCTGTAATTATGCGGGTTGTCACAGAAATACACATGTGTAACCAAAAGCAAGTGTATCGCATGCGTACATGTGCATGTAATGTGCATGCGCATTGAATGCATATGTAATGCACACATGAACGACATTAGTAAGATCTATATCAATGAAAACTTATTCAAATGTTTGTATGTATGTATTAATGATGACAACTTAGGGGCCCCTGACAACTTATTCAATGTTTGTACGTATGTGTTGAAATACACATGTGTAATCAAATATAAATGTATCGCACACGTACGTGTACATTTTTTAATGTGCATGTGCGGTTGAACGTATATGTAATGCACACATTAATGACAAATAATAATTATATCAATTATGACACTTATTAAATGCTTGTATGAATATATTGAACTGCACGTGTAAACGAATGAAACTGTATCGCACACACGCACCACAAATGCTTGTACATGTTGCATTACACATGTGTCCGATTTGTATTGCATATGCGTGATGATGTGATGTTATTAGCAGTTTAATAATTAAACTATGATTTGTATGTAGAAAACAAAGACAACTCAGCTGGGGCCAAAAAGAGAAAACGTTCAACACGAAAAACAAAGATGTTAAAAAAAGAAAGTCCGAAGTGAATATTCAATGGTGCTCGATATGAACACGTACGTCTCCACAACAGATGTATTTGGGAGTAGAGGAATTGTCAAAGAAACAACGAGATGCTGTAAGAAGTTTGGGACTTAGAAAAATACTGTCATTCCAAGTTGATGGGATTCCTGCAAAACTTGGCCACTTCGTAAGTTCGATCCTGAAGAAATGGCGATAAATCTAGGAAGTAATATTATTAAGGTAGATAACGATTCAATCCACCAACTGCTTGGAGTACCAAATAGTGGAATCATTTTGGAAACTCTCGAGTACAAAAAGAACATCATTGGAAATGCTAAGAGTTGGAAAGACATGTATGAAGGGTTTTACGTTACATCTCCAATAGAATTCCGCATACGCGATAATGGCGACGATGATGGCATCACGTTCAAGCTAAATTTCTTGACATTATTCATTACCACAATTGCCGAAGCTCAAGATCAAGGGAAGTGCAATCGTGAATTTCTACACCACATCAAGGATGATACCGACCTGTCAGACATTAATTGGTGCTCATACCTCACTAGTTTAATCAAGAATTGTAAACATAGATGGAAAGGATGTGATAAGGGTTCATATTTTACAGGCACATTGACAATCCTAGTGGTACGTGCTATGTTATACATATAATATATATTATTATCTATGCAATACATATATGTATTGATAATTAACATCATCGCTAACTGATATACAATGTAACAAAAAATGCAATTGTTCTACATGGACAAATTTAACGTACCACCGTTAAATGTAGAACGCACAACAAACCCATTTAATTTCTGGACAGTTGAAAGATTGTGGTCGAGGGAAAAACTTGAGATAAAAAACGGAGGTTTCGGTAAGGGATGTTTGAGGGATCAGTATCTGGACTTGAATAGGGATGAAAGTGAAGGTGGACAGGAAAATAAAAACAAACCACAAAGTTTGATGGTATGATATATAAATGTGTTTAATGATTATTAATATGGTTTGAACACATAGTGTGGTTTTTTGTATCGCACATGTGCATTCATAATGGTATATTCAATGTGTTACACGTGTGCATTCAGAAGATTGTATATTCAATATATTATAGTGGATATCGGCTGTATTACACATGTGCATGGTATGCACATGTGCATTCAGAATGTTATTTTCATTGTGTTATGTATGTGCATGGTTTACACATGTGAATTCATAATGGTATGTTTGTTATATTATATCGAACATCGGATATATTACACATGTGCATTCACTATAGTATGTTCAAAAATATAGTACATTAAATATCAGTTGTATTACACATGTGTGTGGGTTGCACATGTGCACTCATAATGATAAGATCAAATATGCTACATTCAGTTGTATTGTGTTTATTTTATTTTATTATTTTATTATTTATTTATTATTTTTTTGCACATATGCATTCAGAATGGTATGGTCGTTGTGATATATTAAAATGATGTTATACATGTGTATGTGTTATGTTGTTTTAAGATTGACATTATATTATTGATGTTTGTTTTTAATAGGGTCATGTTGCAAAGTTGGACGTTTTGTTCGGGAGTATATCACGAGACAAAAAGCAGGTTGAGAAAGCTTTGTGTGAAGCGTGTTCGTCCTTCCCAGACATTCACGAAATAAAAAGTTTATAGACAAATATAAATTAGTATACGTAGATACAGTGGATATGAGGAACAAATCACACAGACTGACTAGACCCAATTTGTTGAAGAAAATATCAGAGAGATTATTGCAAAGGTCGATAGCATTGGTCAGAAAAGGACAAAAAGAGACAACACAGAGCCGAGCTTCAACCTTGGCATTAGCTCACAGGAATCCGAGGATGAGTCAACTCGTATGTCTGGACCAGTTGAAATCAACAAACCGATGACAGATGAAGAGCAGCTAGTTTGGATGTACATGTTGGAGATCGATAAAGAAAAAAGTGTTGCAGATAAGAAGAAGTCACCAAAGAAAGAGTTACCGAAAACAAAATCAAAGGGAGTGTATGTAATAGATGAAGAACAAGAACAAATGGAAGAAAAAATAACAGAAGCCAGGATGAATGCAGAAGGGTCAGAAGTACATTCATCATTCTTGTAAGTATTATAACACATGTTAAATATAACATTTTACGTATAATATGAATATGTTTGTCACACCCGAAAAAATCCACACGCGGAGTACCACTGCTTGGAGGCGTGACATGACCAGGATCAAGCCACCAATCATATCGAACATATAAGTGAATAGTAAACGTAAATGTATATCAACCAACAATATGAAAGGTGTTCAAAACAAAGCTTGTTAAGTGTCTAGCGGAAGCATTAATGTAACCCAGTGTAAGTAATAAGTTCAAATGTTTAAATGTTTTAGCATGGCATCCACGATCCATATCCCACAACGACTGCGTCTCCCGTGCAAGCTCCATGTATACCCAAGGTCCTGCAAGGCATGTAACAGAGAGTCAACAACAAAGTTGAGCGAGTTCACAGTGGGTTGTTCAGTGATCGTAATAGTATAGTAGGTCGTATGTTCGCTTAGTCAATCATGTTTTGTATGCATTTGTATCGCAGCCCTCTAGGCATGTGTGCGAAGATTAGTGGGAGTTTCCCAAGTATTCTAGACTAGGTATATTTGTATCGCAGCCCACCCGACATGTGTGCGAAGTTTAGTGCATGGTTCGCAGCCATTCCAGGCATGTGTGCGAAGATTAGTTCTATTATCGCAGCCATTCCCGGCGTGTGTGCGAAGAGAAATATTTGTATCACTAGTCTAGCAGTATTTATCAATAACCTTCCTCTCCCGAGGCCTAAAGTACGTAATCCCGATAATGTCATAAGTATAAGAAATCTTCCAATCCCATTCCCGACCCTGGGAACCCCATGCCTTGGTAAGAGTGTGAACTCATAAGTATAAGAAATCTTCCAATCCCATTCCCGACCCTGGGAACCCCATGCCTTGGTAAGAGTGTGAACTCACCTTGGTTTGCTCGGCAGATACACAGAAAAGTCAATCAAGCTATAAGGTGGTCAACCACGTCCTACCATGGTTACCATACAAGTCAGGTTCATATTCAAATAGTGCACATATATTCTACACGTATTGTACACAAGTAACGATCATAGCATACACGTATAATCATGGCAGTTCAACAACAGTGTTAGATCAACAATACAGTCACGTAAACAAAGTCTAAGTATGCGGCCCAAATGGTTGGGCTCGTAATAGTGTGCAAGTCCAACAGTGTGCATGTGTTTGTGGTCTCGAGTTGAGACTAGAGATCTCGAGTCGAGACAGTGCGGTCTCGAGTTGTAGTCCTGGAGTTCTCGAGTCGCAACAAAGGAGGTCTCGGGTCATACTTTCATCACTCGAGACTAGGCGGTATCGATCGCAACCGGTCCCGCAACCATGGTCTCGAGTTGTGCTGTTGGAGTCGGTGTTGTGGTCTCAAGTCGAGACAGTGGGGTCTTGACCCGCAATCCCTTGTCGAGACTATGAATGTAACAGATTTCCCAATTTCCTTAATTTGCAGCTCAATCAATCAATCCCGTAATATCAGCAAACAACTTTTGGCAGTTTCATATCGGATCAAATAACAATTAATTCAGCAATCAATCATATTCATATCATTATCAATTCAAGAATACTAATTAATATCATATGAACTTACAACCGGATCATTTGACTAACAACTCAAAGAATAACATGAAATCCTAAGTCATGATCTAAGCAAGAACAATCAATCCATTATCATGTGGGACATAGAATCGGTTCGTTAAACCAGCGGATTCTTAACTAGCATGCACCCTAGTTTCTATGTACATCAAATCTGTTAACATGTTTTTCAATCCGTTCGAGTTATATAACCACTATCCAATATCTATATACATGAGCCGATTTCAAGCACATCAACAATAACAGTTTATAACACCATCATCCTGTAGAGCATATATTTATATATCACAACATCATGTATAATACAACCAACCATAAACACTAACCGGATTAGAGGATGCAACAAGAGTTAATCCGAGAGCTTCAAGGAATGAGGGTGGGATCGCCGGTTTCGAGAGAGAGGGAAAAGTGTAGGGTTTGTATGTATTCTTGTTTTGCAAGATATGGGAAAACTAAACCCCCTAAGGGTTCATGTATGCGTAATGGGTGAGTGGGCCGAACCCATCTTTGGGTCGCCCTTGGTCTCGAGTTGAGTAGCGTGGGCCGAGTGGTTTGCAAGTGGAGTTGGGCTGAGCGAAAGATGTGCGGTCAAGAACAAAGTGTGCGGCCCAAATTTGATAACACATAACATAATAAAATTCATAACATTCAATGCAATCATACACCTCAACTAGTCACGTAATGTTCAAACAAGTTACATCGAAGTAAACGAAGAGTTCTAAATTACGAGTTGTCACATTATCCCCAACTTGAAAGAAATTTCGTCCCGAAATTTGGTACATACTCATTGAGGAAGCTAGTTAAGTTGCATGGTTTTCCTGGTTTTCCTGGGGTGTCACATCCTCCCCCCGTTGATCTGGAATTTCGTCCCGAAATTCCGTGGTAGCTTCAGCCTCAGTAGTGGTTGTACTGTTCGCGAACAATTGGGGATACTTTTGTTTCATCTGATCTTCGCGTTCCCAGTGAACTCTGGGCCACGACGGGAGTTCCAACGAACTTGAACAAGAGGTATTCTAGTATTCTTGAGGACCTTGACATCCCGGTCCGTGATTTCAACTGGTTCCTCGACGAATCGCAACTGTTCGTCGATGGTGAGTTCCTTCAAAGGAACTATGAGGGTCTCATCTGACAGACACTTCTTCAGATTCGACACGTGAAAGACATTGTGAACTGCACCGAGTTCTGCTGGTAGGTTCAATTTGTAGGCCACTTTGCCTATTCTTTCTATGATTTTGAACGGTCCGACACACCGCGGATTGAGTTTGCCTCGTTTACCAAAACGAACTACACCCTTCCAGGGCGAAACTTTGATTAGCACTCGATCCCCAACTTGAAAATCGAGTGGTTTCCTGCGCTTATCAGCGTAACTTTTCTGATGGTCGCGAGCCACCGCCATGCGTTGCCGTATCTGTGCAATCCGTTCAGTAGCATCAACTACCATTTCTGGACCTGTGATTTGACTATCCCCCACCTCTGCCCAACAGAGAGGTGACCGGCATTTACGTCCGTACAATGCCTCGAATGGAGCGGCTTGGATGCTGGTATGGTAACTGTTATTGTATGAAAACTCCACTAAAGGGAGATGCTTTTCCCAGCTGTTGCCGAAATCAATAACACATGCCCGAAGCATGTCTTCTAAGGTTTGAATCGTGCGCTCAGACTGCCCATCCGTCTGAGGGTGATATGCTGTGCTCATGTCTAATCGAGAGCCAAAAGATTTGTGCATTGCTTGCCACAGTTCTGAAGTAAATCGTGCATCACGATCCGAGATAATAGAGGTTGGCACCCCGTGCCTTGAGACAACTTCCTTGAGATATACGTCTGCTAGAGTGGAGAACTTGTCCGTTTCCTTAATAACCAGGAAGTGTGCAGACTTTGTGAGTCGATCCACGATCACCCAAATAGTATCGTTACCCCGCTGAGATCTAGGTAGGCCAGTAACAAAATCCATGGAAATGTCCTCCCATTTCCACTGTGGTATCTTGGGTTGCTGAAGTAGGCCTGATGGTTTCTGGTATTCCGTTTTGACCCTCGCACAGGTCAAACACTTGCCGACGTAAGTTGCTATGTGGGCCTTCATACTAGGCCACCAATACGTAGTCCTGAGATCATGGTACATTTTATCCGAACCTGGATGTACCGAGTAGCGAGACTTATGTGCTTCGTCCATTACAAGTTCTCGTAAACCGCCATATAGTGGGACCCAAATACGCC
Source organism: Helianthus annuus (assembly GCF_002127325.2). NCBI lineage: Eukaryota > Viridiplantae > Streptophyta > Magnoliopsida > Asterales > Asteraceae > Helianthus > Helianthus annuus. The sequence goes on along the minus strand of NC_035441.2, from coordinate 58,649,188 downwards.
CCGTTACGTGATAGGCGCCGTATTCCTTCTGTTCTAATCATTGCCTTGAGCCACGTAAGGCTTCAGCCCTTACGTTTTCTGGTTTCAATGCTTCTACCTTAGCATCTCGTATCTGTGCAGGAAGACCAGACTGAATAGTAAGTTGTAGTGCTCGTACGCGCCTAGGTAGAGTGTCTTTTCGACTGAGAGCGTCAACCACAATGTTGGCTTTGCCTGGATGGTACTTGATGGCACATTCGTAATCGTTAAGTAGTTCAACCCACCGACGATGACGCATGTTCAATTCCTTATGCTTGAAGATATGCTCGAGACTCCTGTGATCGGTGTAGATAGTGCACTTGGTACCGTACAGGTAGTGTCGCCATATCTTGAGCGCGAAAACAACAGCTCCCAGCTCTAAATCGTGCGTCGTGTAGTTTCGTTCATGAACCTTGAGTTGGCGCGAAACGTAAGCAATAACTTTATCCCGTTGCATCAATACACAACCAAGCCCCTGTATCGATGCGTCACAATAGACCCAAAATCGTCTTTGTCACACCCCCAAAATCTACACGCGGAGTATCACCGCTTGGAGGCGTGACTGGCCAGGATCAAGCCACGAATCATATAAAACAATGTAAATAGTAAAAGTAAATGTAATTAAACCAAACCAATCCATATGAAAGGTGTTCCAAAACATAAGTATAATAACAAATTTTAGCGTAAGCATCTGAGTAAAAGCCCAATCATAATTAAAGTATGTAATGTCATAATGTTTAAATCAAGCATTCACGATCCTTGTCCACAACGACCGCGCCTCCCTGTGCAAGCTCCAGGTATACCTAACGACCTGCAAGGCATGTAACAGAGAGTCAACAACTAGTTGAGCGAGTTCACAGAAAGTAAGTTCGTAATAGTAAGTTCGTTTGTAACATGTGGCTCTACTGGGCCGATAGTATGTTCTATAGGTGGGGGCTTCCCATGTTTGCATATACACTAGACTATTCGTAATCATAAGTGTTCTTCATAACCCGAGAACAGTAGTACGTACAAACTTTACGTAGGTTTTACGTAAGTATCCTTCACAACTGAGGACGGGGGTACGCGGGGGTTTACGTAGGTTTTACGTAAGTGTCCTTCCTGACTCCGGAAGACAGTAGCATGTGTGAGTTTACGTAGGTTTTACGTAAGTGTCCTTCCTGACTCCGGAAGACAGTAGTATGTACTTGTTTACGTAGGTTTTACGTAAGTGTCCTGCTTAACCCGAGGACCATGGTAGATAGTCTAGTAACCGTGTAAGTACGAGAAATCGTTCAATTCCATCTTTCCACCCATTCCCAATCCCCGGGAATCCCATGCCTTGGTAAAGAGTGTGAACTCACCTTGGTTTGCTCGGTATGCTAAACTATGTGCTCATAGGAAATCAGTCAAGTCCTATAGTTATGCATGTATACACAATCAGTTAAGCTCGCATGGATTCGCATGCAATATATGTCACGAAGTGTGTTTAAGCAATCATCGTCATGTAACACATAACAGTTATTTCACGTTCATCCAATCATGCATCATATGACAGGGTTCTTGGTCAATTCTAACATAGTTATTCAATAACACACTTTAAGGGTTATCAGTCTAAACAACAGTTACATACTTTACATATCTGATGTATATATAACACAGTTAACAATTAACAGGTTAATCACCTAACAGACAACAATCTCAGATCATATATTCATGCATAAGACTCGGACCAAGTAAGCTTCACAATAATCGGACCTTGCATCCTTATAACCAAACTCGGCCAAGAGATCATCCACCAAAAGTTCGGACCATGAATATCTTATAAAGTTTGGACCATATGTTTCAAGCAAAGAGTCGGACCATATACTTCAAGCAAAAGTCGGACAAATAACATCACAAAGTCGGACACCACACATATCATTCAAAAAGTCGGACTAGGGCATGCACCCTTAAAACTCCGACCATATTACCCTTGTCAAAAGTCGGACCCTTATGTTCTTCTCTCCAAAAATTCGGACCTATTCATACCACATAAAACTCGGATTCCATAATCCCCTTGAAGTTCAAAAAGTCGGACCATCCCTTAATATACAAAAAGTCGGACCAAACCCACCATTTAAAGAAAATTCGGACTAGTCAATGCCAAACATCATCACAAGTTCGGACCTTTATACATCATTATATAGTTCGGACTTTATAAATCCTACAAAAGTCGGACAAGTATGTATACACTCAAAATTCGGACTTCAAGTCCCTTACAAATTCGGACCCTATGTATGAAGTCAAAACTCGGACCTCAAGTATGTTAATAAAATTCGGACATGCACTACACCAATAAAAACTCAGACTCATCATGTGTATAAAGTTCGGACTCACATGCATTCTATAAAATTCGGACATTATAATCATTACAAAGTTCGGAGTTATCACATGCGTGGAATTTCAAAACCATTTACAGAATCAATGAAGCAGTTACGTTTGCAGAAGACTACGATCAAAAACCCTAATTTCATACATCTGTAATCCAATTATCAATCAACAATTCTAACATATCATGTATCTTGACATCAGGCAAACGATTACACAACTAATCAACATCATTTCACAATAATCCGAATTCAATCAGTAAATACATAACTAGTATGTGAAGAACTAGGGTTTACATGAATAACATAATCAAGAATTGATAACAACAAACAATCATTAAACAATTACCTTGGATTGATTCTAAATGGATTGAAAGATCAAGATTGATGCAGAAGACTTGTGCCAATGATGAAGAGGATGGTTGTAGAGAGAACTGTAGAGAAGGAGGTGGAAGTACGTATCTTGATTTTGTGATATGATAAGTGAAGAAGATTAGGGTTAAGAGTTGTTAAGGTTTCACAATCTACTCTACTCACCCCTAAGTATCATCTTTTACATAAAACACACCCATCACAATATAATTTACAGTTTCATCACCAAGTTCATGTATTTGCCAAATCTTTCGTAAATAACACATAACCATGTACAATTCACAATACACTTTATCAAATCAAAATGTATATAGTTACAAGCAACAAATCATGTAAGTAAACAACTAAACAAACAGTGAACGTGCAATAAATGCGAAAGTGGAATCTCGAAAACTCGAGTTGTCACATTATCCCCAACTTGAAAGAAATTTCGTCCCGAAATTTAGCATACGGTTACTGAGGAAGCTAGTTAAGTTGTACCGTTTACTGGTTTTCCTGGGGTGTCACATCATCCCCCCGTTGATTTGGAATTTCGTCCTGAAATTCTGTAGTAGCTTCAGCCTCAGTAGTGGTTGCACGGTTTTCGAATAACTGGGGATACTTGAGTTTCATTTGGTCTTCTCGTCCCCAGGTGAACTCTGGGCCACGACGGGAGTTCCAACGAACTCGTACAAGAGGTATTCTAGTGTGCTTGAGGACCTTAACATCCCGGTCCGTGATTTCAACAGGTTCCTCGACGAACTGCAACCGCTCGTCGATAGTGAGTTCCTTCAAAGGAACTATGAGGGTCTCATCTGACAGACACTTCTTCAGATTCGACACGTGGAAAACATTGTGAACTGCACCAAGTTCAGCTGGTAGGTTTAGTCTGTAGGCTACTTTTCCTATTCTTTCAGTGATTTCGAACGGTCCAACATACCGCAGATTGAGCTTGCCTCGTTTACCAAAACGAACCACACCCTTCCAGGGTGAGACTTTGAGTAGCACTCGATCCCCAACTTGGAACTCGAGTGGTTTCCTGCGTTTATCAGCGTAACTTTTCTGACGGTCGCGAGCTGCCGCCATGCGTTGTCGTATCTGTGCAATCCGTTCAGTAGCATCAACTACCATTTCTGGACCTGTGATCTGACTATCCCCCACCTCTGCCCAACAGAGAGGTGACCGGCATTTACGTCCGTACAATGCCTCGAATGGAGCGGCTTGTATGCTGGTGTGGTAACTGTTGTTGTATGAAAATTCCACTAAAGGGAGATGCTTTTCCCAGCTGTTGCTGAAATCGATAACACATGCCCGAAGCATGTCTTCAAGAGTTTGAATCGTACGCTCAGACTGCCCATCCGTCTGAGGGTGATAAGCTGTGCTCATGTCTAATCGAGAGCCAAAAGATTTGTGCATTGCTTGCCATAATTCTGACGTGAATCGTGCATCCCGATCCGAAATAATAGAGGTTGGTACGCCGTTCCTCGAAACAACTTCCTTAAGATATATGTCTGCGAGAGTGGAGAACTTATCTGTTTCCTTAATAGCCAAGAAATGAGCAGACTTTTTGAGTCGATCAACGATCACCCAAATAGAATCATTCCCACGCTGGGATCTAGGCAGGCCAGTAACAAAATCCATGGAAATTTCTTCCCATTTCCACTGTGGTATCTTGGGTTGCTGAAGTAGGTCTGAGGGTTTCTGGTATTCCGTTTTGACCCTCGCACAGGTCAAACACTTGCCGACGTAGGTTGCGATGAGGGCTTTCATGCTTGGCCACCAATACATAGTTTTAAGATCGTGGCACATCTTATCCGAACCTGGGTGTACCGAGTATCGAGACTTGTGTGCTTCACCCATCACAAGTTCTCGTAAATCGCCATACAGTGGGACCCAAATACGCCCCGTTACATAGTAGGCGCCGTCTTCCTTTTGTTCTAATCGTTGTCTCGAGCCATGCAAGGCTTTAGCCCTTACGTTTTCTGATTTCAATGCTTCTACCTGAGCATCTCGTATTTGTGCAGGAAGACCGGACTGAATAGTAAGCTGCAGTGCTCGCACGCGCTTACGTAAGGTATCTTTTCGACTGAGAGCGTCAGCCACAACATTGGCTTTGCCTGGATGGTACTTGATGGCACATTCGTAATCATTCAGCAGCTCGACCCATCGTCGTTGACGCATGTTCAATTCCTTCTGCTTGAAGATATGCTCGAGACTCCTATGATCGGTGTAAATAGTGCACTTGGTACCGTACAGGTAGTGTCGCCATATCTTAAGCGCGAAGACAACAGCTCCCAGCTCTAAATCGTGCGTCGTGTAGTTCCGTTCATGTACTTTAAGCTGTCGCGAAGCGTAGGCGATGACTTTATCCCTTTGCATCAATACACAACCAAGACCCTGAATCGACGCGTCACAATAGACCATAAAATCATCTGTGCTCTCTCGCAATGAGAGAATAGGTGCGCTGCAGAGCCTATCCTTTCGGTACTGAAAAGCCGTTTCTTGTGTATTACCCCAACGATAGGTAACACCTTTCTGTGTCAGCAAAGTAAGCGGCTGCGCGATCTTTGAGAAGTCTTTGATGAATCATCTGTAGTAACCCGCCAAACCCAAGAATTGGCGTATTTCCGTTGGTGTACGCGGTGCAGGCCAGTTTCTGATCGAATCTACCTTGGATGGATCAACATGAATCCCATCCTTGTTTACCACATGGCCTAAAAAGTGGACTTCACGAAGCCAGAAGTCGCATTCTGAAAACTTGGCGTACAGTTGCTCCTTTCGAAGAAGTTCCAAGATAAGTCGCGGATGCTGCTCGTGTTCCTCCTGACTCTTGGAGTAGATCAGGATGTCGTTGATGAAGACAATCACAAACTTGTCTAGATATGGCTTGCACACCCTGTTCATAAGATCCATGAAAACTGCAGGCGCGTTCGTTAGCCCGAATGGCATGACTAGAAACTCGTAATGGCCGTAGCGTGTTCTGAAAGCCGTTTTGGAGACGTCCTCATCCCGGACTCTCAGCTGATGGTAACCTGACCTCAGGTCTATCTTGGAGTAGTAGCTCGACCCTTACAACTGGTCGAATAAGTCGTCAATACGTGGAAGAGGGTAGCGGTTCTTCACGGTGACCTTGTTTAGTTCGCGGTAATCAATGTACACGTGGAAGGTACCGTCCTTCTTTTTCACGAATAACACTGGAGCTCCCCAGGGTGAAGAGATAGGTCGGATAAATCCCTTATCCAAGAGTTCTTGTAGCTGCGTCGATAGTTCTTCCAATTCCGATGGAGCTAAGCGATATGGTGCGCGAGCTATAGGTGCTGCCCAGAACTATAGGAATGAGGTCGATGGAGAACGTTTGACCAGCGAGGATAAGATTACAACCCTGAACTATGTGTGGCCTCTAGACTTGTACCATAAGCTAACACTACGACATGTTTGGTGTTCAAGGAAGTTGGTGCACATTTTAATATTTGACTAGCTTTCAAGGACATATAATTGGTATTCACACCCGAATCAAACAAGACAGTAACATAAAAGTCGTCAAGAAGAAATTTACCCATTGTTACATTAGGATCGTTCCTTGCGTCACCCTGACCAATCACGTACATGCGGCCCAGGCGTCATTGTTTCCATTGTTTCCCCTAATGCTATCCCCATTGTCGTCCATGTTTCCATGGTCGTGGTTCTGAGTCTGGTCCTGGTTTATTTGCGGACAATGTCTCTTGTAGTGATCTTTAGCATCACACTGAAAACATCCTTTAAAACTCTGTTGTTGCTGCTGATTCTGTGGAGACTGAGGCGGCCGTTGCTGTTCTTGAGTTACAGGACGTGAGCTTTGACAATCCTTAGCTTCATGACCTATCTTGAGACACCTCTGACAACGACCCTTGTTGCACTGACCGCTGTGGTGCCTATTGCATCTGTTACACTTTGGATGATTCCCTCGATATCCAGTCTGCCCATGACTACCAGAAAACTGCTGACTGGGACTCTGGTAGTTATCTATCTTCTGCTGCTGCGCCAGAGGCTGAACCGGAATTAATCCTTTGCTCAGGTTTCCATCCCACTTGCGTTTGTTGTCACTAGAAGCACATGTAGTAGCAGCTTTAACATGTTTCGGTAGTTTGTTTTGTTCTACTGCCTGGTCTGTGAGACGATGAGCAAGCCGAGTGACTTGCTGGATAGTGCCAAGATTAGCTGCGGTCACATGACTCTGAATTTCGGGCACCAGGCCCTTGAGATACAACTCGATGCGTTTGGTGGGAGGGTCTACCATAGTGGGACAAAATGTGGCTAACTCATTCGATCTCTTCGTATAAGCCTCAATTTCAGACCCCGCCATCTGTAAGTTGAGGAACTCCACCTCTAGATTGTGGATGTATTCCCGACTGCAAAACTCTTCCTTAATTAGGTCCTTGAACTCATTCCAGGGGGTAGCATTAGCAGCTGCCTAGCATTTGAACCTGTGCTTCCCACCAGGTTAATGCAGCACCTTCGAGCGTTCCAGTAGCAAACTTTACCCTACGAGACTCCGGGCAATCACACACCTCAAAGTCAGTTTCGAGCCTCTCGAACCAATGGAGGAGGCCTACAACTCCCTCAGTACCACTGAAGGTACTAGGTCGGCAATCCTTGAGATTTTTGAGGGCGTAAACAGGTGGCTGAGCGTGTTGACCTCCTGCTTGTATGGCTGCAAGTGTCGCCGCAACTCGTTCGTTAATGAGAGCCGTCAACTGGGCCTGAGTCAAGTTGATACGTCCGGCCATGATCTTCATAGCAAATGTAACATAAGTGAGAGGGGTTCGCGAATAGTGCGATAACAGAAGAGAGTAAGCACACAAGTGTTCTCAAGCAATAACAAATAGTAAGCAATGTAATCTAAGCATATCACGAGCAAAGTCCTATGTAATTCTAGCATGTAGGCAATAAACGTAAACCTTATTACCTAGGATGTTGAGTCTTGCACGAGGAGCGAGGCGTCGTTGTGGATCGTTGAGCACTGTACTGGTTATAGTCTGGTTTTAATAAAAACGTTTTCCCCATATTAACACCAAGTTCTCTATAACCTGGCTCTGATACCAATCTGTCACACCCCCAAAATCCACACGCGGACTATCACCGCTTGGAGGCGTGACTGACCAGGATCAAGCCACCAATCATATAGAACAATGTAAATAGTAAAATAAATGTAATTAAACCAAACTAATCCATATGAAAGGTGTTCCAAAACATAAGTATAATAACAAAGTTTAGCGGAAGCATCTGAGTAAAAGCCCAATCATAATTAAAGTATGTAATGTCATAATGTTTAAATCAAGCATTCACGATCCTTGTCCACAACGACCGCGCCTCCCTGTGCAAGCTCCAGGTATACCTAATGACCTGCAAGGCATGTAACAGAGAGTCAACAACTAGTTGAGCGAGTTCACAGAAAGTAAGTTCGTAATAGTAAGTTCGTTTGTAACATGTGGCTCTACTGGGCCGATATTATGTTCTATAGGTGGGGGCTTCCCATGTTTGCATATACACTAGACTATTCATAACCATAAGTGTTCTTCATAACCGAGAACAGTAGTCCGTACAAGCTTTACGTAGGTTTTACGTAAGTATCCTTCACAACCGAGGACGGGGGTACGCGGGGTTTACGTAGGTTTTACGTGAGTGTCCTTCCTGACTCCGGAAGACAGTAGCATGTGTGAGTTTACGTAGGTTTTACGTAAGTGTCCTTCCTGACTCCGGAAGACAGTAGTATGTACTTGTTTACGTAGGTTTTACGTAAGTGTCCTGCTTAACCCGAGGACCATGGTAGATAGTCTAGTAACCGTGTAAGTACGAGAAATCGTTCAATTCCATCTTTCCATCCATTCCCAATCCCCGGGAATCCCATGCCTTGGTAAAGAGTGTGAACTCACCTTGGTTTGCTCGGTATGCTAAACTATGTGCTCACAGGAAATCAGTCAAGTCCTATAGTTATGCATGTATACACAATCAGTTAAGCTCGCATGGATTCGCATGCAATATATGTCACGAAGTGTGTTTAAGCAATCATCGTCATGTAACACATAACAGTTATTTCACGTTCATCCAATCATGCATCATATGACAGGGTTCTTGGTCAATTCTAACATAGTTATTCAATAACACACTTTAAGGGTTATCAGTCTAAACAACAGTTACATACTTTACATATGTGACATATATATAACACAGTTAACACTTAACAGGTTAATCACCTAATAGACAACAATCTCAGATCATATATTCATGCATAAGACTCGGACCAACTAAGCTTCACAATAATCGGACCTTGCATCCTTATAACCAAACTCGGCCAAGAGATCATCCACCAAAAGTTCGGACCATGAATATCTTATAAAGTTTGGACCATATGTTTCAAGCAAAGAGTCGGACCATATACTTCAAGCAAAAGTCGGACAAATAACATCACAAAGTCGGACACCACACATATCATTCAAAAAGTCGGACTAAGGCATGCACCCTTAAAACTCGGACCATATTACCCTCGTCAAAAGTCGGACCCTTATGTTCTTCTCTCCAAAAATTCGGACCTATTCATACCACATAAAACTCGGATTCCATAATCCCCTTGAAGTTCAAAAAGTCGGACCATCCCTTAATATACAAAAAGTCGGACCAAACCCACCATTTAAAGAAAATTCGGACTAGTCAATGCCAAACATCATCACAAGTTCGGACCTTTATACATCATTATATAGTTCGGACTTTATAACTCGTCAAAAGTCAGACCCTTATGTTCTTCTCTCCAAAAATTCGGACCTATTCATACCACATAAAACTCGGATTCCATAATCCCCTTGAAGTTCAAAAAGTCGGACCATCCCTTAATATACAAAAAGTCGGACCAAACCCACCATTTAAAGAAAATTCGAACTAGTCAATGCCAAACATCATCACAAGTTCGGACCTTTATACATCATTATATAGTTCGGACTTTATAACTCCTACAAAAGTCGGACAAGTATGTATACACTCAAAATTCGGGCTTCAAGTCCCTTACAAATTCGGACCCTATGTATGAAGTCAAAACTCGGACCTCAAGTATGTTAATAAAATTCGGACATGCACTACACCAATAAAAACTCGGACTCATCATGTGTATAAAGTTCGGACTCACATGCATTCTATAAAATTCGGACATTATAATTATTACAAAGTTCAGAGTTATCACATGCGTGGAATTTCAAAACCATTTACAGAATCAATGAAGCAGTTACGTTTGCAGAAGACTACGATCAAAAACCCTAATTTCATACATCTGTAATCCAATTATCAATCAACAATTCTAACATATCATGTATCTTGACATCAGGCAAACGATTACACAACTAATCAACATCATTTCACAATAATCCGAATTCAATCAGTAAATACAGAACTAGTATGTGAAGAACTAGGGTTTACAGGAATCACATAATCAAGAATTGATAACAACAAACAATCATTATACAATTACCTTGGATTGATTCTAAATGGATTGAAAGATCAAGATTGATGCAGAAGACTTGTGCTAATGATGAAGAGGATGGTTGTAGAGAGAATTGTAGAGAAGGAGGTGGAAGTACGTATCTTGATTTTGTGATATGATTAGTGAAGAAGATTACGGTTAAGAGTTGTTAAGGTTTCACAATCTACTCTACTCACCCCTAAGTATCATCTTTTACATAAAACACACCCATCACAATATAATTTACAGTTTCATCACCAAGTTCATGTATTTGCCAAATCTTTCGTAAATAACACATAACCATGTACAATTCACAATACACTTTATCAAATCAAAATGTATATAGTTACAAGCAACAAATCATGTAAGTAAACAACTAAACAAACAGTGAACGTGCAGTAAATGCGAAAGTGGAATCTCGGAAACTCGAGTTGTCACAGTCTGTGCCCTCTGGCAACGAGAGGATAGGTGCACTGCAAAGTCTATCCTTTAAGTGCTGAAAAGCGGTTTCCTGAGTATTACCCCAACGGTAGTTGACACCCTTCTGTGTCAGTAGTGTAAGCGGCTGTGCAATCTTTGAGAAGTCTTTGATGAACCGTCTGTAATAACCCGCCAAACCCAAGAATTGGCGTATTTCCGTTGGTGTACGTGGTGCAGGCCAGTTCCTGATCGAATCTACCTTGGATGGATCAACATGGATCCCATCCTTGTTTACCACGTGGCTTAGAAAGTGGACTTCACGAAGCCAGAAGTCGCATTTAGAAAACTTGGCGTACAACTGTTCTGTTCGAAGGAGCTTCAAAATAAGTCGCAAATGCTGCTCTTGTTCCTCCTGACTTTTAGAGTAGATCAGGATGTCGTCGATGAATACAATCACAAACTTATCTAGGTAGGGTTTGCACACCCTGTTCCTAAGGTCCATAAAGACTGCCGGTGCGTTCGTTAGCCCAAATGGCATGACTAGAAACTCGTAGTGGCCGTAGCGAGTTCTGAATGCTGTTTTGGAGACGTCCTCATCCCGGATTCTCAGCTGATGGTAACCTGACCTCAAGTCTATCTTGGAGTAGTAGCTCGACCCTTGCAACTGGTCGAATAAGTCATCAATACGTGGAAGAGGATAGCGGTTCTTCACTGTCACCTTGTTCATTTCACGGTAGTCAATGCACATGCGGAAGGTACCGTCCTTCTTTTTCACAAATAATACTGGAGCTCCGCAGGGCGAAGAGCTAGGTCGGATAAATCCCTTATCCAAGAGTTCTTGTAGCTGTGTCGACAGTTCTTCCAATTCTGATGGAGCTAAGCGATACGGTGCACGTGCTATCAGTGCTGCTCCTGGTGTTAGCTCGATTTGAAACTCGACCTGGCGATGAGGCGGTAGACCAGGTAAATCTTTAGGAAACACCTGAGGAAAGTCACGTACAATTGGAATATCTTCTAATTTCTTTTCTTTTGCTGATGCATCGGTAACAAGCGCCAGAATGGCAGTGTGGCCCTTACGCAAACACTTCTGAGCCTTTAGAAAGGAGATGATGCCAACCACTGTACCACTCTTGTCGCCTTGAATCACAAGAGGTTCCTGACAGGAACGAGGGATACGAACAATCTTCTCTTTGCACAAGATCTCTGCGTGCTGTTGGGATAACCAGTCCATTCCAATAACGATGTCGAAACTACCCAGAGCTATGGGAATGAGATCGATAGAGAAAGTCTGACCAGCGAGGATAAGATTACAACCCTGGACTATGTGTGTGGCCTCTAGACTTTTACCGTTAGCTAACTTTACGACATGTTTGGTGTTTATGGGATTTGGTGCACGTTTTAACATTTGGTTAACTTTTAGGGACATATAAATTGTATCCGCACCCGAATCAAACAATACAGTAACATAAAAGTCGTCGAGAAGAAACTTACCCATAACTACGTTGGGATCATTCCTTGCTTCCCCCTGCCCCAGCACAAATGAACGCCCCTAGCTTCATTGCCATTATTGTTTCCACCGTTGTTGTTACCATTCCCCTGATTGTTATTGTTGTTGCGATTCTGGTTCAACTGGGGGCAATCCCGCTTGAAATGACCTTCAGCACCACACTGAAAACATCCCCTGTTGCCTCGTTGTTGCTGCTGTTGTTGGTTTTGAGGAGCTGGTGGTTGTTGTTGGTTCTGATTCGCAGGTCGTGAGCTCCTGCAATCTTTAGCTTCATGCCCTATCTTGAGACATCTCTGACAGCGGCCCTTGCGGCACTGACCACTGTGGTGTCTGTTGCACCGGTTACACAGTGGGTGAATTCCCCGATATCCACCCTGCCCTGACCACCAAAAGTTTGCTGGCCCGGGCTCTGGTAATCACTATTCTTGCGTTGTTGTTGTGCTTGAGACTGAACGGTAGCGGAACCCTTGCTGGAATCCCCGTCCCATTTCCGCTTGTTGTCATTGGGAGTAGCAGGAGTAGCAGAAGTGGTAGCAGTAGTAGTTGCACTGATACGTTTTGGCAGCCTGTTCTGTTCCAGTGCCTGATCCATGAGGCGATGAGCAAGACGTTGAATGTCCTGGATATTGTCGAGGTTAGCCGATGTCAATGGCTCTGAATTTCTGATGCTAGGCCCTTGAGGTACAACTCAATGCGCTTGAGTGGAGGGTCCACCATGGTTGGACACAAGATGGCCAGCTCGTTTGACCGTTTCGTATAAGCTTCGATTTCCGATCCTGTCATTTTCAGATGATAGAGCTCCACTTCCAACTTGTGGATATCATCACGTGTGCAGTATTCTCGCTTGATAAGTTCCTTGAAGTCATTCCAAGGGGTGGCGTTAGCAGCTGCCAACCCTAATATCTGAACTTGCGCGTTCCACCATGTCAGCGCAATTCCTTCCAGAGTACCAGTGGCGTACTTCACCCTGCAAGCCTCAGGGCATTCACACATTTCAAACACTGACTCGAGCTTCTCAAACCAATGGAGGAGTCCCACTGCTCCTTCAGTGCCACTAAACGTGCTCGGACGACAGTCCATGAAATTCTTGAAAGTGCAAACAGGTTGCTGTGCGTGTTGACCTATTGTGTTTAAGAATTGGACTAAGTTAAACACAAGAGTTGGTTTTTGGAGTGTAGGATCTAGAAATCCTAGTGTGAGTTACGACAGCAGGATATACCTCCTGCCTGTGCGGCTGCAAGTGCCGCAGCGACTTGTTCGTTGATGAGAGCCGTCAACTGGGCTTGAGTCATGTTAATACGTCCAGACATGATCTTCATAGCAAAGGTAACATAAGTGAGAGAGGTTCACGAAAAAGTGCGATGACAGAAGAGAGTAAGCACACAAGTGTTCTCAAGCAATAGTGGTCATGTGTATCTAAGCATACCCTGAGCAAAGTTCTATGTAATCTAGCAAGTAGGCAATATAACATATACCATACTACCTAGAATGTTGAGTCTTGCACGTGGAGCGAAGCGTCGTTGTGGATCGTTGAGAGCACTGTTCTGGTTATAGTCTTGTTTTAATAAAAACGTTTTTTTTCCTTATTAAAACCAAGTTCTCTATAACCAATGGCTCTGATACCAATCTGTCACACCCCCAAAAATCCACATGTGGAGTACCACCGCTTGGAGGCGTGACATGACCAGGATCAAGCCACCAATCATATCGAACATATAAGTGAATAGTAAACGTAAATGTATATCAACCAACAATATGAAAGGTGTTCAAAACAAAGCATGTTAAGTGTCTAGCGGAAGCATTAATGTAACCCAGTGTAAGTAATAAGTTCAAATGTTTAAATGTTTTAGCATGGCATCCACGATCCATCTCCCACAACGACTGCGTCTCCCGTGCAAGCTCCATGTATACCTAAGGTCCTGCAAGGCATGTAACAGAGAGTCAACAACAAAGTTGAGCGAGTTCACAGTTGGTTGTTCAGTGATCGTAATAGTATAGTAGGTCGTATGTTCGCTTAGTCAATCATGTTTCGTATGCATTTGTATCGCAACCCTCTAGGCATGTGTGCGAAGATTAGTGGGAGTTTCCCAAGTATTCTAGACTAGGTATATTTGTATCACAGCCCACCCGGCATGTGTGCGAAGTTTAGTGCATGGTTCGCAGCCATTCCAGGCATGTGTGCGAAGATTAGTTTTATTATCGCAGCCATTCCCTGCGTGTGTGCGAAGAGAAGTATTTGTATCACTATTCTAGCAATATTTATCAATAACCTTCCTCTCCCGAGGCCTAAAGTACGTAATCCCGATAATGTCATAAGTATAAGAAATCTTCCAATCCCATTCCCGACCCTGGGAACCCCATGCCTTGGTAAGAGTGTGAACTCACCTTGGTTTGCTCGGCAGATACACAGAAAAGTCAATCAAGCTATAAGGTGGTCAACCACGTCCTACCATGGTTACCATACAAGTCAGGTTCATATTCAAATAGTGCACGTATATTCTACATGTATTCTACACAAGTAACGATCATAGCATACACGTATAATCATGGCAGTTCAACAACTGTGCTAGATCAACAGTACAGTCACTTAAACAAAGTCCAAGTATGCGGCCCAAATGGTTGGGCTCGTAACAGTGTGCAAGTCCAACAGTGTGCATGTGTATGTGGTCTGGAGTTGAGACTAGAGATCTTGAGTCGAGACAGTGCGGTCTCGAGTTGTAGTCCTGGAGTTCTCGAGTCGCAACAAAGGAGGTCTCGGTTCATACTTTCATCACTCGAGACTAGGCGGTCTCGAGTCGCAACCGGTCCCGCAACCATGGTCTCGAGTTGTGCTGTTTGAGTCGGTGTTGTGGTCTCGAGTCGAGACAGTGGGGTCTTGACTGGCAATCCCTTGTCGAGACTATGAATTTAACAGATTTCCTGATTTCCTTAATTTGCAGCTCAATCAATCCCGTAATATCAGCAAACAACTTTTGGTAGTTTCATATCGGATCAAATAACAATTATTTCAGCAATCAATCATATTCATATCGTTATCAATTCAAGAATACTAATCAATATCATATGAACTTACAACCAGATCATTCGACTAACAACTCAAAGAATAACATGAAATCCTAAGTCATGATCTAAGCAAGAACAATCAATCCATTATCATGTGGGACATAGAATCGGTTCGTTAAACCAACAGATTCTTAACTAGCATGCACCCTAGTTTCTATGTACATCAAATCTGTTAACATGTTTTTCAATCCGTTCGAGTTATATAACCACTATCCAATATCTATATACATGAGCCGATTTCAAGCACATCAACAACAACAGTTTATAACACCATCATCATGTAGAGCATATATTTATATATCACAACATCATGTATAATACAACCAACCATAAACAGTAACCGGATTAGAGGATGCAACAAGAGTTAATCCGAGAGCTTCAAGGAATGAGGGTGGGATCGCCGGTTTCGAGAGAGAGGGAAAAGTGTAGGGTTTGTATGTATTCTTGTTTTGCAAGATATGGGAAAACTAAACCCCCCTAAGGGTTCATGTATGCGTAATGGGTGAGTCGGTCGAACCCATCTTTGGGTTGCCCTTGGTCTCGAGTTGAGTAGCGTGGGCCGAGTGGTTTGCGAGTGGAGTTGGGCCGAGCGAAAGATGTGCGGTCAAGAACAAAGTGTGCAGCCCAAATTTGATAACATGTAACATAATAAAATTCATAACATTCAATGCAATCATACACCTCAACTAGTCACGTAATGTTCAAACAAGTTACATCGAAGTACACGAAGAGTTCTAAATTACGAGTTGTCACAATGTTCACATACACATACGTATTGTTATTGCACAAAACATCACACACACACACGCATACATAACAACATTGGCAGATCATACGAAATCAACACAACAAAATAAAAAATAAAAAATAACATGTATTGTGTATATCAACAGAGAAATTTTTGAAACGGGATATGTATTACAAGCAAAGACATACCCGACGACACACATGATATCTGGAAAAAAAGTGTATGGAAACATTATAGACTGTTGGGCAGATGTGCTAAACTATTAGGAAGATATAAAAGCCCCGGAACGCCTAGACGACTATTTTGCTACCCATCGACATTTGTAAGTACGGAATACGTGTATGCGTATATATATATATATATATATACAACAATTACAAATTTGATATTAGTTATACATCACATGTGTCACGTTATTTTTATTTTATTACACAGATTCTGTAGATGCAATCTAGTATAAAAACGATGGAGGCAAGGTTGAGGGCTTTTAAAAACAATTTGCTTGTAGCGGTAGATGGTCAACTAGACAAAATGGATCTCACGTCATATGGCACCATCATTTTTCCTATGTTTGAACACCACCATTTTTACCTGGTGTGCTTTGACATGAATTGGCCGGCTATTGAAGTCATAGATAATATGCACAAGGAAAAATGTTGAGTTTCACTAAAGGACAATCCCAAATTTCTATCAAAAGGGACGCCGTGTAAAGTTGTAAGTGTACAACAATCATTCATATTTAATTTATAATGCATATATGTAATGCATGTTAATGTATACACATGTATTACATATGTATTTTGTTGTTTGTATGTTATATATTTAATATGTGTTTAATGATTGATTTATTGAATTTAGAAGCATATATTTTGTACTTATTTGAAAGAAGTGAAACACCCAAAGGCCCTATCTATACCACATGTAGCCCCGAAACGAAGAGTGATTAACTGGGGAATGAGGGAAAACTTCACAGACTTTGGAATTTTTGCCAGGAGGCATATGGAGGCCTACGTTGGAAGTCATAAGCCATTTAATTGCGGGTTCAACAAGCAAGAATCAAAACAACAAGAACAAATAAAATATCTCAGAATGAAGTATGCTGCGAAGATAATGCTCTCAGATGCGAATCTGCTCAAACGAAAGGTGATTGGAGATGCAAGAAAATTAGCGGACAAAAAGAAAGACACATGCTAGTTACGTGTCATAAACACTTTATTTTGTTGGTTATAAACCATTAATGTTTATGTGCAATAAGTCGTTAGAACTTACTTTTGGTGTTTAGAACATGGTAAACTGTCGAATGATTTAGGTGTTTAGCATGTGTGGCTGCACCCATTATAATACGTAGTATTATGTCTATGGTTCCTACAATACATGTGGTAATTTATTGGTAGTGTACATATGTTATAAAACGTACATATCACACACGTCTGAATCAAACCTTAAACACATACAAATGTATGTTATAAAACGAAAATCAATGCACAATGTGAAAAAATGGCATTATATTTTATATGAAATGCAGTTTGCATTTTAATCCATGATTTATAATGGTCGAAAACTGTAATGCACATATGTATTATAAAAAAAGTATTTAAATATGTGCAATACACACATGTAATGTAAAACCTTACATATATGAAAGATACGACCAAAAACATATAATGTATGATAATCAAGGCGTGATATAACAAAGCTAAGCTAGGTAACTTACGTATGATGTAATGTTGAATACATAACCAAGCATTACGTATATGTAATATAAAATCATCTTTAGATATAAAAACATTTTGCACATGTGTAATAATAAACTATCATACACAGGTGTAATATAAAACTAAATCGAAAACATAAAGTAAATTTTGCATTTATGCAATTTAAAGTCAATATGCATATAGCATCCATACGACATAAAGCAGAATTATTAACATAGGTACGAGGTCTAAAACACAATTATTATCATAAGTACATACCAGGTCTAAAACGTAAATAAATGAAAACGAATGTAAACATAACTCATAATGACTAGCAGATTAACGACTAACACCAGCTTAACGACCAAAACCGGATACGGATGCAGCCTCTTTAGTAGCAGCTGCTGCCACCTCTTTAGCAGCTTGCACTTTTGCGCAGTTACGCGAATCATGATCATACACATACTTGTTGTATCGATGACGCAAACGTGGGTTCTTTTTGTGGTTCTCTATAGCTTTCTCTCCCGGACCAATTAGCCGCTTGTTGGTGCCACACCCTTTATTCCTGATGCCATGTGATGGATGAATAGTACCTTCAATTTTTTCGGGCTGCCCGATGATATCACTTATAACAACACTTTTCTTGTTACAATCTGGTTCAGATGGAAACTCCTCGTATATGATATCTCTGATATCTCTTATTTGTGTAGATAGTGCAAACAGTTTGTAGGGTTTACGTCTCAAATAGATAGTACACTGGCCAATCAAATCAAATATCTCGTTCCTTATTACCGACTCTGGGTCATTGTTAGCTGCATATCTATTTGAAATAGCATGAACCCTATTTGGAAGCACATCCCTATCCTACCAGCTGGATTGATATTTATCAGGAATCTTATCAATTTGGTTAAACCTGAAGGCACAAAAAACATGCCTACACAAGTAGCCTTTACGAGTGAAACACATACACGTACAAGAAACCGTGTTATCACACACAACAATTTTAACCTACACATAAAAAATAACGAGGGTCAGATGCATTAAAAATGTATATTTAAAATGTTAAATCAACAAACAGTTAAAAAAGTGTTTGGTTGAATTAATTACACATGTGCAACGTATACTTACAGTTATGTTGCATATGTGTAATGTATTATGGTAATGTTAACATATATTACACATACATTGGTAGTTAATATGATAAAATTGTCACACCCCCAAAATCAACATGCGGAGTACCACCGCTTGGAGGCTTGACGACCAGGATCTTAGCCACTAATTATTTTGAACGGATTAGTTATTGTCACAAATAAGGTTAAAATTAGCGACCAATTTAAATTTTTCAAAACATAGTTTAAGTTTGCAGCGGAAAGGAAAGGAGAGCATATCGTAATTTAAAACCACAAGTTTATTAATTGTGCAACTTACAAACCACGCACTCCAGCCGATTGCAGTGTCCGTCCTAAACTGTTTCGAGCAACCTGCAAAGCATGCAGTAGGGTGTCAACATAAAGTTGGCGAGTTCACGAGTTGTTCAGTTTTAGTTTTTCGAAAACGTAAGTTGTTTAGATATACCCTTTATAATCACGTTATGGGGAGCTACCCCATCTGTAAGCTCACTGAACTGTAGATACCGAAACTGTTGATGTAAAGTTTACTAATTGTGCAACTTACAAACCACGCACTACTAGCTCACGCCCGATCCCCCCGGTCATGGTGTGAGGTTGTCAAACCTAATAGCGCTATCAACTAATAACCCGTTCGCCCCCGGCGATTAATCGGTACTGTAGGTAGGGACTTAAGGTGATAGAGTTTCGTTTAGCTTGGCTAGTTGTGATTTATAAATAATATCCAAACGTATCTCCCCCGGAGATAGTAAGTACCCATTCGGATTTTCCCGGAAATAATAGTTCAAAAGTATTTTTCCCAAAGTTGGCAGTTTGCCCGTGTCCCTCCCTAGGACGCATACTTTTAGTGTGTGAACTCACCTTGGTTTGCTCGGCAGACAATTTACTTGTGTTAGGTTGGTCAACCATACCCTATTATGGTTATACATATTTATTAGGTTCGTGTGCAAGTAACGTCTCGTATAAATTACACGTATCTAACACGTAGCACGTAAATCCACCTTTCATATAATGCACACACTTTGTATAATGTACTGCAATGGCAACAGTAATACGTATCATATCAGCATATATGTTTTTGGGCCTCTCTTAGCATGTGAACAGTCAAACAGTAGCAGTTAATCAACAACAGTAGCACATAGCCCAAAACGTAACATCACATAGTGTAAGATCAGTATGACCTCTGAAACGAGTCAATCTGAGCTAGTGCCTGCCATATATGTCGTGGAAATACATATAAGACATGAAACAAAGCAAATCAATGGTAGAAGTGAGTAGAAACAGATGAGATACACTTTAAACACTCTTTCACATTGATATTTCAGCAAAAGTACGGACAACAGTTCGGCCTCCGATGACGTGAACAGTTACAATGTGAAAGTGACACAGGGGTTTATATAGGCAAACAGGTTCGCTTATGTGACATGCCACATGAGCGGACCTCCCTACTAAGTAGGTTCGCTTTTGTGGCACTTGTACACATAAGCGAACCTCCAACATTCAAAACACAAAATTACATTTTCAACCCCTGGAAAATACATAAACACCCTATCCAGACCCTATACATTAATCTAGTACGACTAAGACGCAGGCTTTAGACATTATGCACCAACAAACTCCCCCTTGGATGAAGCCGCAGTCTTTGTCTTGTCTGTAGGTCTTCAGATAGCTTTGTACGATTCTTCCTTTGGTTTCGGCTTCTTGCTCAGCTCAACTCTGATTCTTTCATTTAACTTCTTTCTCGCTTTCTCTTCATCATCTTGCATTTTCATGAACATTCCTCTCTTTTCTTCAATCCTCTGATTTTCACGTTCGCGCTCACGCTTCGCTTTCCTCTTCATCTTTTCGTCTAACGACCACCATGAAGATTTCCACTTGCTTTCAGAGTTGATGCTTTTCTGAAAACACAGTGAAACTACACGTTGAAATTGTTGCGCTTGCTCTTTGTCTGCTTGCTGATAACGGATCTTGTTAATGAACAAGCATTCTATATCTTTCGTCGAGCAGTTAACCAACCACATAGGATCATAGACATGAATATCTCTAATCTCTCCACCAGCTCTGTAAGATATGATCGCTTCAGTTGTTCTGCAGCTGTACACCCAACCGATAAAGCCTTTGTAGAATTCCTGTTCCATCTGTGGCATAGGAATTGTTTTCATCGTTCTTGGAGGCTTTACATTCAGTATCTTCTCAGTAACTCCAGTCTCTGGATCTATCCTTTGAACACGCTTAGGATGATGAGGCTTCAACTTGCGAAATGACTTCAGTGATTCATACTTTATATAACCCCACATCGCCATATCATTCTTCCTCACTGGATAATCCAAGCTCCTGACTTTAGACAATTCATCGACGTCCCACCATGGTAATGACATAATGTCATATAGACGTTCGAAATATTGGACGCCATACTCTCTACGGATAGCGTACGCATTCACTTGCGGCAGAAATCCTCAACTGATAGTATCACCTAGAGAAACAGTTCTGTCACGCTGAAAATACTTCAAAGGCCGTTTGAACTTTCTCTCGTGACTGTCTTTAAACCACTTCGATCTATCTTCTTTTTCAACGTCTTTCTTCATATTCTCGAAGACATTTTCATTTACTGCCTCTGTCACTTTCTGTCTCAACTCCTCCCTGTTCTCTTCAGCAAAGAATTCCATCAGAGTTGGATACTTAGAAGTATCTTCAGTGACATCTTCATTATCCGAACAATCCTCTACTTCGACTCTATCATAAAGATCAGCCTCTTCAACATACTTATACGAGTAATCTGGCTATTTATTAACATCAAATGATTCCAAATCTTCTTCAAAGTCAAATGGAATATCAGGATTTACATCTTTCAACATTTCTTTATAGACATCTAAGCGCAAGAATAATTGTTCAGAATGTTCAACTATTTGCGACTTACTTGACTCCCCCTTTCCAGTAGCTTCCCCTGATTCTTCATTAACCGTGTCATTCATCAAATCATCAACAACTTTCTCGGTAGAAGCTTCTGTAACCCTTACACCAGTGCCTCCTGCAGCATCATCATCATCGTCACCTTTAGAACTATGACTGCTAGCAGAGAATACTACTTCATCATCATCATCTTCTTCATCATCCTCTTCATCAACTTCCTCATCTTCATCACCAATCAACTCATGCATTGGAGTTTCTTCTTCGAACAAACCAGAAACTACAGATATCGGTTCAGCATTCTCTGTAACCATTGAAGGTACTAAAGCCATTTCAGGCACAGATGAACTTCCTTCAACTCCTTTACCCTTATCCTTCATTTGTCTTTCTATTTCAGCTTGACGTTCAGCTCGAAGGTCTTCAACTTTCAATTCTTCAAACTTTTGATTGACCGACGTTCCAAGCATGCTTTCTACTACTCTGTTCAGCATATAGAATTCATGATCCCTTAAAGCCTTAGATGCTGCAAGCTCTTTGTTTTTTAGCTTGAAGTGTTTATTCTGATCATCACGTCGATTCTTTTCTTCTTCAAGCTCAGTCACACGAACCTTTAAGATATCAATCTCTGTTTGATCAGCTTCAACTTTCTTCACCAACTCTTTATTTTCACTTTCTAACTTCTACACACGAGCCGCAAGAAGTTTTTCTCTATCAGCTACCTTCTTATTCTCAGCTGCCAACTTCTTGTTTTCAGCTATCACATTCTCCATTTTCTTTTCCAACTTCAACACTTGATCATTGTTTGCAAAATCAAAGTCACCAATATCCAACAAATTATCTTGCGGAGTTTGAAGACCTCTGCTAGAAGAACCAGGTTGCAATTGAGTGAGTGGAGGTGTACCGAATAAATCTTGTGAAGAGAAAAGTGTTGGTTGTTGTGGTGGTGTTGATTTAGGAGTAGATGATGATTGTCTTGGAGGTGTGGGAAGTCTGGGTGGTGATGATTGTTGTGGAGGGATAGGTTGTCTTGGTGGTGAGTGGTGAATCGGTGATTGTGATGGTGTTGGTTCATGCGGAGGTGTAGGAGGCTTCTGCACAATCTTTTGAGGTCTCTTTGACACTCTAACCTTTGGCGTTGCTCTCTTACGACCAACAGCTTTCTTTCTACCTCTTGGAGTTGATTGCGATTTAGAAACATGCTCCGGTGAAGGAATATAAGGAGCATCATCATCCTTTTCTTGTCTTTTCCTCTTCCTGAGCAACTTTTCTTTCTCTAACTCCTCCTTCATCCTTCTTTGACGTTCATGCTCATCTACAACTTCGTCTTCTGATGAACTTGAAGAACTAGTTGTGTCTTTATCAACATCATCTCCTTCAATATCATCTATAACCTTTTCTTTTCCTTTTGAACATCAGTAGTTACAGTCTGTACCACATTCGCAACAAAATCTGTACCTGTTTCAAGCATATTAATATCAAATAAGAGATCTTCTCCAGCAGTCACATTTTGTTCCTTTTCAGCATTATCAACAGGAATATCATCTTCAGGTTCATCAACTAACATAGTTTGAGCCTTTTTCTTTTGCTTCTTCTTTGGTTTAGACGAAGAACCTTCACCTTGTTCTGCTGTAGGAGTCGCCAATCTGCGTCTCCTTCCATATTCTTTCACGAACCATTCATTCTTTCTTGTCTTGAAATTCTCAAGAATCTTCAGCTCATCGGCGTAGAATGTCTCTTTCATCTCTTCCTGATTCCTCCAGTTTAGATGATCCACTGGATCAGGATTAGCATACTTTACATCTTTGATATAGCCAAAATTTTCAATGACAAGTGATGGTTCAGGATGATTTGGATGGTACTTCACCAACTGCTTCAAAGTGTTGTTCGACATATGAGCTTGCACCAATAGATCATCTTTAATGTTCCTATCAATCTCCGGATATGCGTGATCGATCAACATTTGCACAAACCTAGGAGATTTCCACGCCCTAACTTTGGTTGTTATATTCTCTGCCATGTAATGAAACACTATGTGAGAGAAATTATACTTTTTGTTCAATACCAAAGCTGTCAACATGTTCATCTGATAGTCTCTCATTTGGTCGTAACTTCCCTTCGTGTGACTTAAAGAAATCAGAATACAATGAATGAGAAACTTGAACGACTTCTGAAACTTCGACTTCAAATAATTTCCGGTGTTTAAAGCTCCTCTGTATCCCAACCTCAGCATACACCCTTTCACCATCCTCTCGGGAAACCGTGTAGGATAATTAGCTTCATCGGGAAAATTGACAACTTCACGTACTAAAGCTTCAGTCACTAGAATTGTTTCTAACTTCCCATGCACTTAAACCACCGAAGAGATCACTTTGCTTTGCTCGTCGTATGTAGCATTTTTTCAGAAACGACTTAAGTGAGACCTATAGATAGGCCGTTGATCCGTTAGCGCCTTTTTAATGGGAATCCGGTCCATAAAATCCAAGATGCTACTGAAATTCTTCAATTCGGGATTTTTCTCAACATCCAGATCACAACAGCTGTTGTGTACAGGGTCAAATAAAACATTCGCAGAAGACTGCACAACAAACACAGAAACCATGAATCAGAACACTTAGAAAAATTTTAAACTTCAAAATTTCAACATGCCCTTAAAAGCGGATCACACAGGTTCACATAAGCGAACCATATGAAGAACACATAAGCGGACCAGACATAATGCAAATAAGCGGACCACACAAGGTACAAATGGGCGGACCAACTAAGCAATGTGCACTAAAAGCGAACCATACATTGCAATTATGAGCTGACCAGATGTAGTATAAATGAGCGAACCTAGTTAATGCATGAATGAGCGAACCTAAGATGTCTGTATGGGCGGACCTAAGTATGTCTATATGAGCGGACCTAGGGTGACTAATGAGCGGATCTAAAATGTCTATATGAGCGAACCTAGTTTGACTTATGAGCGGACCTATCATGCCTGTTCAAGCGAATCTATAGTAAAACATGTAAAATCTAGACAAATCCTAAAATTAACCTAGAAATCAGACTCTACACAAGATTCCGAGACCTGGGGTGTTCTTTATTTTCACCTATGACCTTTCTATAACCCTAGATCTAAGCCTAAACACATGCATCATCGATATACATCAATAAACAGTAAAATTGATGACATTTAAGCACAATACTACGATTTACAAACTCAGACGACTTCAATAACATGTTCAATTTGAACAATTATGACAGTTAAGGCACACATACAAGATTCGTTCAAAACATATAGTCGAACCAACAATTTTAACAAGAAATTGTAGAAATTAAACGGTTACTTACCTTTGTGACAACTCGAAATTGCAAGATTTCTATTTCGCATTTAATGCACGTTCTTGTATTATTTAGTCGATTGATATCACAATTAGTTGTTATGGAATTTGTATATGTTTTGATTCAATGAAGTGTGTTGTATGATTTTGCATGATTATGTGTTAATGCATAAACTGGATGGTGAAACTGTGAAACTATTTGAGATGGTGTAATACTGTAAAATATAATACTTAGGGATGTAAATGGTAATTAGTGAAATCCTAGATACTTAACCCTAATCTCATTTCTCTAATCATTGGCACACAAAACTAAATCACGTACTTGCAACTCTCTAATCCCCTAGCAATCATCATCACCCTCATCATTGGCAAGAAAATCATCACACTTGATTCCTCTTCCTCTAGAATCGTTCAAGGTAATTGTTTAATCATTGTTCATGATTAATTGTTGATTGATTTCTTGATTTTGTGTTCATGGAATGTGTTCATGGAAAACCCTAATTGCTCATGTGATATTCTGTGATTTAATCCTGGATAGTTGAGATTACGACGATGATTAGATGCATGCTTGATAGGTTATTATTGTGATGATTGTTGTGGTTTAACATCGATTGAATAATCTTGTTATCTGCCGTCATATGATTAGATTTAGGGTTTGCTTGAATGATATACGTAACTGCTTGAATCACAAGATCGTAGGATGGAAGTTGTTGCCTGAGTTTCTGTGCGCAGTGAATGTCTGAGTTTAATGATTACATACGTCTGAGTTTATAATGAAAACATCAAATGCCCGAGTCTATTTACAAGTCATGATAGTCTGAGTTTATGTGATGAATGTATGAACCGAGTTTAATATCATGTTTCCAGTCTGAGTTTAATCCTTATACATATACTTGTCCGAGTTTAATGGATCAAGAGGGGACCGAGTTTAATGAAAGGAGGGTGGACCGAATTTAATCTGATGTATAGTGTCCGAGGTTAATATGTTATAGCTTGTCCGAAGTTAATAAGATGTTGTTTAGTCCGAGTTCAATACATGCCACTTTGGTCCGAGTTTATCATGTCACTTTGGTCCGAGTTTAACATGTCACTTTGGTCCGAGTTTAATACATGTCACCTTGGTCCGAGTTTAATCTGATACCCCTCATGTCCGACTTTGTTAGAATAAGCATGGACCGAGTTTATTTGATGAGCACATGGGCCGAGTTTAATTGAGGAGAATAGGGACCGAGTTTGTTGAACATTACATGTGGCCCGACCCTTGTATGCAAGGGGGATAGGCCCGACTTTCTTGATGTGTTGTGGATGCCTGATTTCATTAAGCATCAAAAGGGTCCGAGTTTGTGACCACTTCCCATGTCCGACTTGTAACCCCCTCCTTAGTGTCTGAGCTATGTTCAATGTATGCATGCTTAACTTAATTTGTTCGTCAGCAAACACGTTGAGTAACAGTTCTGTAAACAGTTAACTTTATCATCATACGCATGAAAACTTGTTAAGCATGTAATGTAGTTACACATGTAAATCGGGATAAGTGTAATAGTTCTGTGAAATTATGTTATTATGTTGAGCATGTTGATCCTGTGAACACGACTAATCTGTTAACTGCGTTACTGAGTAACCTTATTTGTATCAATTAAGAACTGTATTGTATGTGATGCATGATATTAACAATAAAACACTCTATGCTGTGTATTACCTGCGTATTAATACGAACATGAACTGATTCACTACACGTGCACACAATAGGACTTGACTGATTACTTGTGAGCGCATAACCTAGCATACCGAGCAAACCAAGGTGAGTTCACACTCCCACTAAGGCATGGGATTCCCGGGTCGTGGGAATGGGATAAAGGTTACCATTGACTAAGAACGTATATATGCTTTTCCTAGACTATCACCTACCATGGTCCTCGGATGTCAGGACGGTTCCGTAGGTTAGGATAACACCTACGTGGTCATATGCCAATTACTGCCTCGGATGTCAGGCACGCACGTAAAACCTACGTGTACGCATTACTTACTTCTATCCTCGGTTGTGAAGGATACGTGCGTAAAACCTACGCACACCCCATACGCGCTACTGTTCTCGGATGAAGAACAGGGATGATACGAGTAGTTGATACGAATAGTCTAGTGGTCACATAACATGGGAAGCCCCCACCTGTATAACTTACTATTGGCCCAGTAGAGCCACCCGTTACTTACTGTTACGCATTTACTTACTGTGAACTCGCTCAACTAGTTTGTTGATCATTCTGTTACATGCCTTGCAGATCGTTAGGTACTTGGAGCTTGCACTGGAGAAGCGGGTCGTTGTGGACAAGGATCGTGGTTTCTACGTTGAACTATTATGACATTTAAAACTATTAACTATTGTTGGATTATTCACTATGCTTCCGCTACACTTTGAAACTATGGTTATGTTTTGAACACCTATCGTATTGGATGGATGGTTTACATTTATTTTACTTAATATTAATTACATGTTCAATATGATTGGTGGCTTGATCCTGGTCAGTCACGCTCCCAAGCAGTGATACTCCGCAGGTGGATTTTGGGGGTGTGACAGATTGGTATCAGAGCCATTGGTTATAGAGAACTTGGTTTTAATATGGAAAAACGTTTTTATTAAAACCAGACTATAACCAGAACAGTGCTCTCAACGATCCACAACGACGCTTCGCTCCACGTGCAAGACTCGACATCCTAGGTAATAAGGTTTATGTTTGTTACCTGCTTGCTAGAACTGCATAGAACTTTGCTCGTAGTATGCTTACATTACTTTGCTCACTACTTGTTATTGCTTGAGAACACTTACGTGCTTACACTCTTCTGTCATCGCACTATTCACGAACCTTTCTCACTTATGTTGCCTTTGATGTGAAGATCAATGGCCGCACGAATTAACATGACTCAAGCCCAGCTAGAGGCTCTCATTGCTGCGGCAGTTGCAGCCGCTCAAGCAGGTAGTATATCCTGCAGTATAGACTCATACTAGGGTCTTTAGATCCTACATTAACGCTCGTATTTAACTTTGTCCTATTCGTACACAATAGGTCAACACGCGCAGCAGCCTGTGTGTACCTTCAAGAACTTCATGGACTGTCGTCCAAATTCCTTCAGTGGCACCGAGGGGGCAGTGGGACTCCTCCATTGGTTCGAAAAGCTAGAGTCGGTATTCGAGATGTGCGAGTGCCCTGAGGCTCACAAGGTTAAGTATGCAACTGGCACCTTGGAGGGAATAGCGCTAACCTGGTGGAACGCGCAGGTGCAAATTCTGGGGTTGGCAGCTGCTAACGCCACACCCTGGAACGATTTTAAGGAACTTATCAAGAGAGAGTATTGTACGCGTGAAGATATTCACAAACTGGAAGACGAGCTGTATAATCTGAAAATGGTTGGATCAGAGATTGAAGCGTATACTAAACGGTCAAATGAGCTGGCCGTGCTGTGTCCAACTATGGTGGACCCTCCATACAAGCGTATTGAGTTGTATCTCAAAGGTTTGGCACCAGAAATACAGAGCCACGTTACCTCGGCTAACCTCGACAACATCCAGGAAATCCAGCGTCTCGCTCATCGCATCACCGATCAGGCAGTGGATCAGAATAAACTGCCTAAGCGCGTCAGCGCTACTGCTACAGTCACTCCTTCAGCTACTCCCGTTACCCTCAGTGACAACAAGAGGAAATGGGAGGGGGATTCAAGCAAAGCATCAGTTTCGGTTCAGTCCCGGAATCAGCAGCGAAAGACTGGCAACTATCAAAGCCCTAACCAGCAGTCGTCAGGTAGCCACAGGCAGGGTGGATATCGCGGAAACCTTCCAAAGTGTAACAATTGCAACAGGCACCACAGCGGCCAGTGTAACAGGGGCCGTTGTCAAAGATGCCTCAAGATGGGTCACGAGGCCAAAGACTGTAGAAGCCCTCGTCCTGCGAATCAGAATCAGCAGCAGCCACCGGCACAGCAGAATCAGCAACAGGGCAACAAGGGGTGCTATAATTGTGGTGCTGAAGGTCACATCAAGAGACACTGCCCTCAGCTAAACAGGAACCAGAACAACAACAACAACAATCAGGGCAACGGGAACAATAACAACAATAACGGGGGAAACAACAACAACAATGGCAACGAAGCTCGGGGTCGTGCTTTTGTGCTAGGTCGGGGTGACGCAGTGAATGATCCCAATGTGGTTATGGGTAAGTTTCTTCTCGACGATATTTATGTTACTGTCTTATTTGATTCGGGTGCTGATACAAGCTATATGTCATTGAAAATGAGTAAATTATTAAAACGTACACCAACACCCCTAGACACCAAACACGTCGTAGAACTAGCCAATGGTAAAAGTGTAGAAGCCGCACAGGTAGTCAAGGGTTGTAGTATTGTTCTAGCGGGTCAGACTTTCTCGATTGACCTCATACCCATAGTTTTGGGTAGTTTCGACGTCGTCATCGGTATGGATTGGTTATCCCAACATCACGCGGAGATCTTATGCAAAGAAAAAGTTATTCGTATTCCTCGCTCCAGTCAAGAACCCCTCGAAGTACAAGGTGACAAGAGTGGTGCTGTGGTTGGCATCATCTCTTTCTTAAAGGCGCAGAAATGTTTACGAAAGGGACATACTGCCATTCTGGCACTTGTCACTGACGCATCAGCAAGGGTAAAGAAGCTGGAGGATATACCAGTTGTGCGTGATTTTCCTCAAGTGTTTCCTGAAGATTTACCTGGTTTACCTCCTCATCGTCAAGTCGAGTTTCAGATTGAGTTAGCTCCTGGAGCAGCACCAATAGCCCGCGCACCGTATCGTTTAGCTCCAACCGAACTGGAAGAACTGTCGAAGCAGCTACAAGAGCTCTTGGAAAAGGGCTTTATTCGTCCAAGCTCTTCGCCTTGGGGAGCTCCAGTGTTATTTGTGAAGAAGAAAGACGGTACGTTCAGAATGTGCATCGACTACCGCGAACTTAATAAGGTGACGGTGAAGAACCGTTATCCCCTTCCGCGCATAGATGACTTATTCGACCAGTTGCAAGGGTCGTGTTATTACTCCAAGATAGACTTGAGGTCAGGTTATCATCAGCTGAGAGTCCGGGATGAGGACGTCTCCAAAACCGCTTTCAGAACTCGCTACGGTCATTACGAGTTTCTGGTCATGCCATTCGGGCTTACGAACGCGCCTGCAGTCTTCATGGATCTTATGAACAGGGTGTGCAAACCTTATCTTGACAAGTTCGTTATTGTCTTCATAGACGACATTCTAATCTACTCAAAGAGTCAGGAGGAACACGAGCAGCACTTACGTCTTATCTTGGAACTTCTTCGAAAGGAGCAACTGTACGCAAAGTTTTCAAAATGCGACTTCTGGCTTCGTGAAGTCCATTTCTTAGGCCATGTGGTGAACAAGGATGGGATTCATGTCGATCCATCCAAGGTAGATTCGATCAGGAATTGGCCAGCACCGCGAACACCAACAGAAATACGCCAATTCTTGGGTTTGGCGGGTTACTATAGGCGATTTATCAAAGACTTCTCCAAGATCGCGCAGCCGCTTACTATGTTAACACAGAAAGGTGTCGTTTACAGATGGGGTAATACGCAGGAAACTGCTTTTCAGTACTTAAAGGATAGGCTTTGCAGCGCACCTATTCTCTCATTGCCAGAGGGCACAGATGACTTCGTGGTTTACTGTGACGCATCGATACAGGGGCTTGGTTGTGTATTGATGCAGCGGGATAAAGTTATTGCCTACGCCTCTCGTCAACTCAAGGTTCATGAACGGAATTATACGACGCATGATTTAGAGCTGGGAGCTGTTGTTTTCGCGCTTAAGATATGGCGACACTACCTGTACGGTACCAGGTGCACGATTTACACCGATCACAGGAGTCTCGAGCATATTCTTAAGCAAAAGGATTTGAATATGCGTCAACGGAGATGGGTTGAACTACTGAACGACTACGAATGCGCCATCAAGTACCATCCCGGCAAAGCCAATGTTGTGGCTGATGCCCTCAGTCGAAAAGACACTTTACCTCGGCGCGTGCGAGCGCTACAGCTTACGATTCAGTCTAGCCTTCCTGCACAGATACGAGCTGCTCAGACAGAAGCACTGAAGCCCGAAAACGTCAAGGCTGAAGCCTTACGTGGTTCAAGGCAACAAATGGAACAAAAGGAAGACGGCGCCTACTATGTAACGGGGCGTATTTGGGTCCCACTTTATGGCGGTCTACGCGAACTTGTAATGGATGAAGCTCACAAGTCTCGCTATTCGGTACATCCAGGGTCGGATAAAATGTACCACGACATCAGTACTACTTATTGGTGGCCTAGTATGAAGGCCCACATCGCTACGTACGTTGGAAAATGCTTAACCTGTGCGAGAGTCAAGGTTGAATATCAGAAACCAGCTGGTCTACTTCAGCAGCCTAAGATACCGCAATGGAAATGGGAAGAAATTTCCATGGATTTTGTTACAGGTTTACCTAGATCTCAGCGTGGGAATGATACAATATGGGTCATAGTTGATCGACTCACCAAGTCTGCACACTTCCTGCCGATTAAGGAAACGGACAAGTTCTCCACTCTCGCAGACGTCTATCTTAAAGAAGTTGTTTCGAGGCACGGAGTGCCCACCTCTATTATTTCGGATCACGATGAACGATTCACGTCAGAGCTATGGCAAGCAATGCATAAATCTTTCGGCTCACGATTAGACATGAGCACAGCATATCATCCTCAGACGGATGGGCAGTCTGAGCGAACGATTCAAACACTTGAAGACATGCTTAGGGCATGCGTTATCAATTTCGGCAACGGCTGGGAAAAACACCTCCCATTGGTGGAGTTTTCGTACAATAACAGTTACCATACCAGCATTCAAGCCGCTCCATTCGAGGCATTGTACGGACGTAAATGCCGGTCACCTCTCTGTTGGGCAGAGGTGGGGGATAGTCAGATTACGGGCCCAGATATTGTAGTGGACGCCACAGAAAAGATCGCACAGATACGACAACGCATGGCG
The DNA here is from genome assembly GCF_002127325.2 of Helianthus annuus. Taxonomy (NCBI): domain Eukaryota; kingdom Viridiplantae; phylum Streptophyta; class Magnoliopsida; order Asterales; family Asteraceae; genus Helianthus; species Helianthus annuus. The sequence goes on along the minus strand of NC_035441.2, from coordinate 58,617,169 downwards.
GCAGCACGCGACCGTCAGAAAGCCTACGCGGACAAGCGTAGAAAGCCTTTGGAATTTCAGGTCGGGGACCGGGTATTATTGAAAGTCTCACCCTGGAAGGGTGTGGTACGTTTTGGCAAAAGGGGCAAACTGAATCCGCGGTACGTCGGACCATTCGAAATCTTAGAAAAGATTGGCAAAGTAGCCTACAAGTTGAACTTACCAGCTGAACTCGGAGCAGTTCACAATGTCTTTCATGTGTCGAACTTAAAGAAGTGCTTATCGGATGAAACCCTCATCATTCCTTTTAAGGAACTCACTATCGACGAGCGGTTGCAGTTCGTCGAGGAACCAATTGAAATCACGGACCGGGATGTTAAGGTCCTCAAACACAAGAGAATCCCTCTTGTTCGAGTTCGTTGGAACTCCCAACGTGGCCCAGAGTATACTTGGGAACGCGAAGACCAAATGAAAGAAAAGTACCCCCAGTTATTCGAAACCAATACATCCACTACTGAGGCTGAAGCTACTACTACTGAATTTCGGGACGAAATTCCAAATCAACGGGGGGATGATGTGACACCCCAGGAAAACCAGTGAACGATGTAACTTACCTAGCTTCCTCAGTGAGTGCGTACCAAATTTCGGGACGAAATTTCTTTTAAGTTGGGGATAATGTGACAACTCGAAATTGCAAGATTTCTATTTCGCATTTAATGCACGTTCTTGTATTATTTAGTCGATTGATATCACAATTAGTTGTTATGGAATTTGTATATGTTTTGATTCAATGAAGTGTGTTGTATGATTTTGCATGATTATGTGTTAATGCATAAACTGGATGGTGAAACTGTGAAACTATTTGAGATGGTGTAATACTGTAAAATATAATACTTAGGGATGTAAATGGTAATTAGTGAAATCCTAGATACTTAACCCTAATCTCATTTCTCTAATCATTGGCACACAAAACTAAATCACGTACTTGCAACTCTCTAATCCCCTAGCAATCATCATCACCCTCATCATTGGCAAGAAAATCATCACACTTGATTCCTCTTCCTCTAGAATCGTTCAAGGTAATTGTTTAATCATTGTTCATGATTAATTGTTGATTGATTTCTTGATTTTGTGTTCATGCAATGTGTTCATGGAAAACCCTAATTGCTCATGTGATATTCTGTGATTTAATCCTGGATAGTTGAGATTACGACGATGATTAGATGCATGCTTGATAGGTTATTATTGTGATGATTGTTGTGGTTTAACATCGATTGAATAATCTTGTTATCTGCCGTCATATGATTAGATTTAGGGTTTGCTTGAATGATATACGTAACTGCTTGAATCACAAGATCGTAGGATGGAAGTTGTTGCCTGAGTTTCTGTGCGCAGTGAATGTCTGAGTTTAATGATTACATACGTCTGAGTTTATAATGAAAACATCAAATGCCCGAGTCTATTTACAAGTCATGATAGTCTGAGTTTATGTGATGAATGTATGAACCGAGTTTAATATCATGTTTCCAGTCTGAGTTTAATCCTTATACATATACTTGTCCGAGTTTAATGGATCAAGAGGGGACCGAGTTTAATGAAAGGAGGGTGGACCGAATTTAATCTGATGTATAGTGTTCGAGGTTAATATGTTATAGCTTGTCCGAAGTTAATAAGATGTTGTTTAGTCCGAGTTCAATACATGCCACTTTGGTCCGAGTTTATCATGTCACTTTGGTCCGAGTTTAACATGTCACTTTGGTCCGAGTTTAATACATGTCACCTTGGTCCGAGTTTAATCTGATACCCCTCATGTCCGACTTTGTTAGAATAAGCATGGACCGAGTTTATTTGATGAGCACATGGGCCGAGTTTAATTGAGGAGAATAGGGACCGAGTTTGTTGAACATTACATGTGGCCCGACCCTTGTATGCAAGGGGGATAGGCCCGACTTTCTTGATGTGTTGTGGATGCCTGATTTCATTAAGCATCAAAAGGGTTCGAGTTTGTGACCAGTTCCCATGTCCGACTTGTAACCCCCTCCTTAGTGTCTGAGCTATGTTCAATGTATGCATGCTTAACTTAATTTGTTCGTCAGCAAACACGTTGAGTAACAGTTCTGTAAACAGTTAACTTTATCATCATACGCATGAAAACTTGTTAAGCATGTAATGTAGTTACACATGTAAATCGGGATAAGTGTAATAGTTCTGTGAAATTATGTTATTATGTTGAGCATGTTGATCCTGTGAACACGACTAATCTGTTAACTGCGTTACTGAGTAACCTTATTTGTATCAATTAAGAACTGTATTGTATGTGATGCATGATATTAACAATAAAACACTCTATGCTGTGTATTACCTGCGTATTAATACGAACATGAACTGATTCACTACACGTGCACACAATAGGACTTGACTGATTACTTGTGAGCGCATAACCTAGCATACCGAGCAAACCAAGGTGAGTTCACACTCCCACTAAGGCATGGGATTCCCGGGTCGTGGGAATGGGATAAAGGTTACCATTGACTAAGAACGTATATATGCTTTTCCTAGACTATCACCTACCATGGTCCTCGGATGTCAGGACGGTTCCGTAGGTTAGGATAACACCTACGTGGTCATATGCCAATTACTGCCTCGGATGTCAGGCACGCACGTAAAACCTACGTGTACGCATTACTTACTTCTATCCTCGGTTGTGAAGGATACGTGCGTAAAACCTACGCACACCCCATACGCGCTACTGTTCTCGGATGAAGAACAGGGATGATACGAGTAGTTGATACGAATAGTCTAGTGGTCACATAACATGGGAAGCCCCCACCTGTATAACTTACTATTGGCCCAGTAGAGCCACCCGTTACTTACTGTTACGCATTTACTTACTGTGAACTCGCTCAACTAGTTTGTTGATCATTCTGTTACATGCCTTGCAGATCGTTAGGTACTTGGAGCTTGCACTGGAGAAGCGGGTCGTTGTGGACAAGGATCGTGGTTTCTACGTTGAACTATTATGACATTTAAAACTATTAACTATTGTTGGATTATTCACTATGCTTCCGCTACACTTTGAAACTATGGTTATGTTTTGAACACCTATCGTATTGGATGGATGGTTTACATTTATTTTACTTAATATTAATTACATGTTCAATATGATTGGTGGCTTGATCCTGGTCAGTCACGCTCCCAAGCGGTGATACTCCGCAGGTGGATTTTGGGGGTGTGACAACCTTGCCCATGATTGAATTAGTAGGAATCTAACAAGAACAGATGAACTAAGGGCAAAACACTGAGTGAAAGTGATGAAACAAAGAGAATCGCTCGAATCGCCTCAGAGAGTTTGACAGAAAAGCGGACTGGATAATAGTGAGTAATGACATTATAAGCGGACCCCTGTGATATATATATGGGGATAGATCCGCTTATGAGACACTACCAAATGAGCGGACCACAATGCATTTTTTATGAAAAAGCGAACCGGTTTTAGATTTTTCAAAAAAAAAACTTATTTTTTATTCATTTTTTTCATTTTCAGATTTCAGCACACTGACACCCAGCTGACCAAGTCCAAGTCAATGACCTTGGTCAACTGTTTGACCCACCAAGTCCAAATTAATGGCCTTGGATGATCAGACTTATGAAGTACCCTGACGTTTCTTTTCAAAAACCGTTCAACTGAATGAACTTTCCAACATTTCAAACATTCACACATTTTAACTTTCAAACACAATACCAATCACAGTTTGCAATCTCCAGCTTACCCAACCCTCATCAATCACTGACATGTTCTGCACAAAGGTTTTGATCTTCCAATTCCAAATATCGGTTGTCAAAAATAAAATGAGAAATGAAAATCTTTTTGGATTTTAACTGGACAAACTGAAACTATGTACATACAATATTTTTGTGAGCGTGTTAGGGGATCATATCAGCTGCCGACAGAACACAAGTACCGTTAAGCTGATATTACATTTTAAGCATTAAACAGTTCGCGTAGATTGCCGATATATTGATCCACTTAAATTCTCACAAAATTTTCAATCTGTTCAGGATACGTGATTAGTGTTTTAAGACTTAAACGTTTGCATGTGTCCCACCTCAGTATATACTCCCGTATCCGGATCCCGGTATTCAGTCTTACAGGTGAGTATACCACAGCTGATATCTGTAACGGGGTAGATGCGAAACCGTGAGAGCTCAGGTCAGAACTTCCGTTCAGCAGAGAGATGACGGTTCGACTTTAAGGTGTGTCCCCTTTAGAGGATCTTTTATTTTCAACAGCAGCGACTATCAATTTTATTGTTTCATCAGCTTGCTGAGAGTGAAGCTTATGTTTCAAAGCTTTTGCGGAAAGTATTATCCGGGGACTAGGTTAGTATTTCCATACAGCAGAAGTCCCGGGATAATACCCCAGATATCACTGAGCATAAAGACCTAGTATCTCAGAATACGGGACTTTTCAAACAGGATTTCAGGGGTTACCTATATATCCTGGAGGTGTTCCCCACGTAAACGCAAGTTAAATTTATGTTTATATCCCAAACTGATCTACTAATTCTGTAAAAACCTACCGGCACATCTTTAGCAAGACTGCTTAATTGCATTTTTTACATTACAATTCTTTAGCATACCGTGTCCGTCTAGCTGATGTACTATCATTTCCCCTATTCTACACAACTCTTTTTGACATTTTTAATGTTTTTGGATTTTTATGATTTTATCATGTTTTTGTATTTTTCTGCGAATATCTCCCCCTAAAACTAAAACATATTTTTGTGTTTTTGTTTTTATCGAAAAGCAGGAAAATACAACTGTACAAAAGAAAAATGACAACACGACACAGGTTCATGTCAGATCGCCGCCCAGCTCGGCTTCACATTCGATTATGTCACACCCCGAAATATCAGAGCTGGCGTGACTGGACCGGTATCTTCATTGCACAGCGGAAGCAAAAAGCTAAGACTTCTAAAAAATGAACCCTGCTAATTACTCGAAATCCCGTGGGTTCTTCTATTCCAACCGCTCCGTAGTTTTGACAATGTAACCTGAGAAAGAACATGCGAAAAAGTCAACATAAAGTTGAGCGAGTTCATAGTTTGTTTTGAAAAGATTTAAAATAAATCTTTTCGATAACCGGTTTTAAAGTTGTTGGGAAAATGTAGTAAAATCATTTTCTTGGCATGATATATGAAAACTGTGAGTCTAGCCCACGAAAGTTTTTGTGCATTGCACGAGAGAGAATGGGCCGAGCCCAAACGAACCTTTGTAAGCAGGATCAGCGTGTCCTCTTACTTAGGAATAGTTTGAAAAACGTTACCAAAGTTTGTAAATCCATGTATTTGTGAGTTTACTTCAAATGAATCTTAAAAACATTTGAAAATCTGAGTATTAAAACTGGTATGTAAGCGTCTATGAACAGATCATTAATGTTTTGCAAGGACATTAATATGTGTGGCGACATAGGAAGCACTCAACCCTAGCGGATTTCCCCCGGTCCACCCGGTTAGAACAACAAAAGCACTACATGGGCCACACAAGGACCCAAGAGTGGGGCTCGCTACACCCGATAGATCTACCACTTTTGCCCTCGGTCTTATACAAGATTAATGGCACTTAAGAGAGATTACTATTCGCTCACCTGATCTAACAGTTCATTCCCTAGCTTAATCATACCCTAGTTAACGTATAATGTGAGAGTTATTCATGTCCTTGGGCCTCTGCCCATGTCCTTGGGCCTTTGCCCACGTCATTCGTGTTATTAAAACTCATGCATGTTTCGAAAAACACTTATGTTATTATAAAACCGGTATGTTTAGCATAATCTTTTCGTAAACCACCTGAGTTTGTTGAAATCCTGTCGCAAAATGGTTTATAAATATGCGATATTTATTTATCGAAACCTTGTGTGATTTTGCAAATCTTGCATGTCTTTCCACCCCCGAAAACATTTTATAAAAATGTAAAACAGTAAAAAGTGGGGGTTATGAACTCACCTTGATGTTCCTGTGCAAAGCTAGCTTAGTGTGATTCTGAAGTGTTGTTCCAAGAACGTGAATTGGCTAGCGTGCACCTATAGTATTCCTAACAGAGAATAACTTATTAGCATCTATTTTAAACGTAGTTAAACTACGTGTCCGAGCTCTACCGTTTCGTTAATAAGACGGCTCTACAAAGGTGTTAATACTTTGATTTGAAATAACCAAACTATGGTTATTTGATCCCATTGATAATTGGAATAAAACTAATTCTCGAAAACAACTTAGTTTTCGAGTGTTTTAGAAAATATATATGTATATAATCATATATATTTATATATATAAGCTCGTTGTTACCGAATCGAGTCGGTTAATGATATCATTTGTTATAATCTTACGACAACGTGTCGTACTTCGGGTAGATGTTTAAAATAAATATAAATAATTATATTTATTTTATAAGAATATATGAATCGACGACAATTTGAAATAAATATAAACATTATATTTATTTGTAAAATATTTTTTAAAGTCAACGTATGAAATAAATATAAATCGTTATATTTATTTTATAGAAAATGTATGAAGTCGTGGTGTGAAATAATTGTTCGAGCTTAATGTGTTTGAAATAGGTATACATGTAATATTTATCATATGAAAGTCTTCGGAAGTATAGAAGTTCGAAATAAATATAACATTATATCTATCTTGTAGAAAGTGTTCGGATATATCAATGTTTGAAATATTTATAAACCTTATGTTTATGTTAAACAAGCGTGAGGTTTCGTTAACTTATACCTCGTTTTGTAAATGGTAGATCGCCGTCAAATAAATATATATTTAAATTTATTTTATAAAAAAATAAACTCGAATTCCATTAAGTGTCGTTTTTGAAACTATAAATACGTGTCGTGTTTCGGATTTTTATGAAAATCGGACAGCGTTTCCTCTGTTTTTGGACTAACCCGACAATAAAAGTAGTCGTATTTTGTCAAAACACAACAATAATACACGCAATGTAATCAAAATGTAACTAAGCGCTAGAGTATCGGTCGAGCTCGGTTTCGCGTTTAACTATATAAAGTCTAACGTAAACTAACGTAACTACGACGCGCTACGCCTAAACTTTACCGGGTCCAGAGTTGACCGATTTTTGACCCGACAGTTGACCGGGTTTGACCGAAGCTGATCGGTTGACCTGTCTTTGACCCGAACAATGTTTGACCCGAAAACCCGAAGTCTAACCCAACTCATATCACCAAAATGAAACTTTAGATGTGAATGTTAAGCTGAATCCCGAACCTGAACCGACCGACCCGAACCGAATCGTTTGACTGAGTTGACCTGCGTGTTGACCGAGTCCGAACTGAGTCGACCCGGTGTGACTGTGTTGACCCGAATCGGAACTGAATCGTGACAAAGCTGACCCGAGACATGAGTTAGAATCTGACCCGAAACCGAAACCCGAATGGTGACCAAACCATTGACTGTTGTTGACTGCCCTTGACTCCTGTTGACCAGTCATCCTGACGTGTTGACTGTGTCACACCCCGACCACGTAAAACAACAAAACGTGGCGGAAACGTCGGGGAGTGTTGTAACAGAATCATTGTTTCACAACCATGGAATAAATAATTTTTGTTTTATTGAATAAATGAATTCATTGTTTAAATACAATCAAATATCTACAACTATTATCTTTCGAGTTTTAAAGTCGCTAAGGCACGAGTCCATCCTATGTGTAGCATATATCATCAATCATCACAGAGCAGTACCTGAAACATGTGTAAAAATAGGTACGTCAGCATAAAAATGCCGGTGAGTACATAGGTTTTATTGATTAGGATTCATGACTTATGAGTTTAAAGAAAAAGGTTTTAAGAAAAATAGTCATGATCCTTGAAAAAGGTTTTCTTTTATAAATCATTTATAAGAAATCAGATAATAATACATAGGAAATTAAATTAGTAGGTAGAATAAGTTTGTATAAAAAATATATTGTTTGAAAAACAATATTTTGATAAAAAGGTTTATAGTATATATAAAATATACTTTGATTTAAGAAAGTCGAATAAATAATATACTAGAATATATTTCAGTTCCAAAACCGTTAACCCAAGTGTACTAAATAACGCCACGGTATGTAATGCGATGAAAACACTTATATATATAAGAAGTACCATCGACGTATCTACCATGTTTTCATCATATTACACCCGTCCCGTTATCCAAACACTTAACCAAAACCCAGTTGTAAAACAAATAGTATATTAAATATAATAATTTTCAGTAGTATATTAAAAATATACTTTGGATTTATAAATAACATATTAAATTATGTTTTTGGTTTGAAAATAACATATTAAAACTATGCTTTGGATTTTGAGAATAACATATCAAAATATGTTTTGGGTTGTATAAATAACATATTAAACTATGTTTTGGTTATTAACAAAAATATATGTTGGTTTTGTACAATACCACACATGAGAGTATATCAAAATATACAATAAAAGTGTGATTTATGGATTCAGTCAGACCTAGTGTATCAAACTACACCTTTGAGACTATAGGAATACCACAAAGGCAATCCCTATTTGGATGGAGAAACAAATTGGTTTCAGACATTCCATGACAACAGGAATGGGGTGTCAAATCCTATAGCGCTATATCATACTACCAACCGGTCTGGTGAACAAAAATAAGTACTATTCCAACAATTAATTTCATAATCTTTGAAAATCAGTGTTTAAACCATAGATAGTTATTTAGTTTATCAAAAGATAAGTACTAACATGTAAAATCAATTATACTTTGAAATCATGAAAATAACAGATAGGTACACATGCTTCACCCCAAAACAGTTGAAAACAGTAAAAGAGGGGACTATGTACTCACTTGGGAGTGCTTAGGAGTCTTCAACAACTACCAAGCAAGGCTAGAGGAGCACGGAATCAAACGGCACCTAATATTGATAACTACGTAAATAGATCGGACCTGAATCGGAAGATCGGATAAGATGAGGTCTCGTAAACCAAATGAGTGTGGAAACTCATATGATATGGTTTAACAAGGCCTACATACTAAAAGGAAACCTAACCTAAGTGCTTTCGACCCATTATGATCCATTAAAGTAGCTTATGCTACTTTAACGCATCGTTTGCGTAAAACGCGTTCGGACTGTTTAACTAGTCCTATGACAAGTATTATATGCCTAAACATGCTTAATTATGTTGCATAATCAGTTAAGTGACAAAAGTTTGGGTTACATATGCTAAATTACCAATTATGTATGAAAAGGGCATTTTGGTAATTTACCTAAGGCATATAAACTACTTATCATACAACTACCTAAACTAGGTTACCATAAGATATAACCTCGGAAGGTTATTCCCTATGCAACTATGGTTCCTAAATATGTTTGGTCGGATCCTAATGATCGACCAAACGGGTCGTGTTCGAAAGTCTAAGCGGGTGTTTAGTCCGCTTGACTTACGACTCTACACAAGCACTAAACTAAAAGTGACGAGCTAAACATGTCGAAACATGTTTAACAAAGTTAGAAAACAGGTTTGGTATCAAAACAAACGGTTTTGACACCTAAAAGTAGCTTGGTTACAGAATACGCGAGAATACGCATTCTGGCCGAAGCTACGGCTCGTCACTGAGCCTAGATAACGTGGTAATCAGTAGGTATAGTCGCTAGGGACTATAACCATCGTGATTACGCTCACGTTATGAAGTTCAAACGAACTTCGCATTGACCATAAACTGGTCAATGCAGAAAGTCAAACAAAGTTTGACTTTCGGACTCGAAAAGCAATAAAAGAACGAAGGAATACTTACAACGGGTCCCCGCAAGATTGAATTCCGAGTATTCTCAGGTATGAAGTGTCAAAGCACCCCAACTTAGAGAACAACCTCAGAATTCAAGTGGGTTTTGCAATAAAGATGGATGGGTATTTATAGGAAAACCAAGACCGTTAGGATCGTTCCTCGATAAACGTGCTTCGATCTTGGCCGTACAACACATACCCACTAAAAATATAAACCCATGGGAGCCCCTAGTATTGATAAAAACCATTTGCAATTGGTTTGGAGGTGCAAAACAGCTGCAACCAGCTGTTTACAACATTTTTGCAGATCTGGGAGTCTGACGCGCCCCGCGTAAGGATTACATGAATCCTTACGCGCCCCGCCTGAGGAAAGTTTGACAGATTTGTCAGTTTTGGTCCCTGCAGCTTAGAAACATGCGTTTCGGCCCATTTTTGACACGTTTAAGCCCCGTTAACCTCATTTCAAGGCTCTAAAATGAAGTTAAAGTATTGGGAACTCAAAACATGCTCAAAAATATCTCGGATGTCGGTTCGTTTGGCCGTACGGTTGCGTTGTTCGGTTAATTACGACGGAAGTCGTAACGAACGCAAAAACGATCCAAATTGAGCGACGAATGGATTTTTATTATGCCAAACACTAAAATAAAATATTTTAATGCTTACATAAATTTTTGGATGTCCGGATATATTCAGAACGTAAGATATGCGCGAAAATGCAAACTTGTGCACTTTTTGACGCTTTTAGTCCCTAATGATCAATAAAGTTTATTTTAGCATACCGAAGCCTTCAAAGCCTATTTCTAAGCTATGTAAAGGTTATTTAGGGTATGTTTAACTTATGATCAAGTTCCGGAAGGTCTGTTACAGTACAAATTGACATACTTTCACAGTTTGTCGAATTTAGTCCCTGTAAGCGAATAAACTTGATTTCAACACACCAAACCATTCAAAACTTATTTCTAAGTTATGTGAAGGTTATTTAAGGTATGTTAAGCCTATTTCACTATTCCAGAGTGTTTGTTGTGTTAAACTGGTTATATTTACGCATTTGTGCGCGTATAACCTTCTAGAAAGCGATTTTGAGCTTGAAATCGGACAAGAATTGATATGTGCAAACAATACATATATTTTTACAAATCCCAAGTATGAAATACAATATTTCATTGGTTTGGCATTTGTTTGATGGTTGAAGTGACACAGGTGTCACAGTCTCCCCTACTTTAGGAAATTTCGTCCCGAAATTTAATTCTAGAGGAAACTTGTGAAGACAGCTGTGATGGTTTCGCTTTCAAATAATTCCATTGAACCCTTAAATAAAACTCTGGGCCATGTTAGGATTTTTTTTTTAGCGAAATTGTCAACCCTCAAAGTGAAGTCCTTGAAGTAACAAAACATGGAGTTTCGAACTATGGACAGAGGAACGTTTCTCATGAAGACTTATCATAGGAAGCTTGTGTGTGCTTGAAATCAGAATTGGGGAGTGTAAGATAAAATGACATCGGTCAAGGTCCAAGACTTCTCCCATATCATTTCTCTTGTCACTGTAGGTCTTAACACATGACAAAACTTCTTGTGGTTTCTGTGCACTGAATTCCATAATTATGTAGGCCTCCATAATTACGTAATTCCTTGCACAGTCCGCACAATTCATTTCATAATGCGTAGGGAAAAATCAATTGAGTAAACATGAAGCGATTTGACTAGACCACCAAAGGATCTTTTTAACTAGATCAATGAACGATCTTTTTAACTAGATCAACACATGATCTCCTTAACTAGACCGTCGTACGATCTCCTTAAATAGACCACTTAAGGGATCTTTTCAATTATATCATCACATGATATTCCTAACCAGATTTTCAAATCAATCTGTTTAACTAGACCACTCAAGGGGTCCAAATATAGAATGGTACTTTAAAACCCAAGGGACTTTACTACAACGTAGAGGTCCATTAAGGATTTAAGATAGTACTTTTGGATATCCTACTATGAATCCCTCATATAAGATATGGAAGATTTTACGAGGATTTGGATGGATCACACAAAACATATAAGAAAACATATAAGCACATAATCACATAATTAGTTAACTTGATCTTTAATTTGTTATCTCTGGACATGGATATTTAAAGCACACTAGGAATCCAATCCGTGGATTCATTTGGAACTTTAATCATTTTCAAGAATTTATCTATGGAGATAGAAGGATCTTTAATAGGAGTTTGGCTTTGTCTCTTAAAAGAAACAAGTGATCATAGAAATGACAAAACCATACGAGTAGTTTGTCTTGGTGTTGTCATCATAAGGTTGCATCAATCATTTATACAATCATATCAGTTTTGCAAAAATAAAAACATCGAATCTTTATTTATGTACAACCGAATTGTCTTGAAATGTCAAAAGATAACAACAAGAGGAAAATAACAAAACACTAATTGTTCACTGCTGCATCATTGTCTACGTTTGCCTCATTGATGTTAAACGCCCGTCCACGCGCTGGAGGTATGTTAACAAGTCTTGGGCAATTGTTTCTGTAGTGAGTAAGGTCACCGCAGTTATAACATGACCCAGGTGGGAACCGTGCTTGAACAGCAGCAGGGTTTGCAGCAGCTTGATTTGCATAACGACAGACATTGATCAAATGTCCCAACCGCCCACAGTGGGTACATTTGTGACACTGCTCTTGCTCTAGATGATGACGGTTGCACTTGTTGCACAAAGGTGCGGTACCAACATAGTTTTGCCTTTTGCGAGGTTGTGCTGGCTGGTTTGGTGCAACCTGTTTTTCTTGAGCAGTGATGGCGCAGTTTTGAGAAGCCTTACGCTTCTTCTTCTTGGATCCTTCAACCTGTCTTTCCTTTGGCTCAGCTGGAGCAGTCTTGTCAGATGGTCTTGGGTCGCCTTTTCGAAAAAGCTTTTTCTTCCTGATGTGGGATTCAGTTAAGGTGGCAGACAGTTCAATGGCTTGTCTGACAGTAGTAGGGTTGCTGCCAGTAACAATATCCTGAACTAGGTCAGGAAGACCATCAATATATTTCTCAATCGCCTTATCCACAGGTGTAACCATAGCAGGACATAGCAAGCTCAATTCCTCAAAGCGGTCAGTATAGGCGCGATGCTCACCGCTGTCTTGCTTTAGGTCATCAAATTCCCTCTCCAAAGCCCTCAATTCATGACGAGGACAAAACTCCCTCATCATAAGAGCTCTAAACTCAGCCCAAGTTTGTGCTAATGCGACCTCAGCACCACGGTCCCTCATAATTCCATTCCACCACGTGAGAGCCCTCTTCTGAAACACACTGGATGCAAATTCGACTTTCCGATTGTCTGGACATTGAACATGACGAAATGTACTTTCGATGCTTTCAAACCATTGTAGGAGTCCAGTTGCTCCTTCAGAACCGCTAAACTTGAGGGGGTTAGCTGAGTTGAAACCTTTGAAATTGCAGGGAGCATTTTGGTTGTTATTGGCTTGGTTTATTTGAGCCATAATGTTTGGGAGGGCGGCAACCAAGTGCTGTGCCAGAATATCTGCCATTTCGGCATTTGAGAGCGGATTTTCGCGTCGAGGAGGCATTCTAAAAGGGGAAACAGGAAGGAAAACAAGTGAAAGGATTAGACAAAAAGAATGAGATGAGACAAAATTGATGAAAGCAAAGATGGTGGTCATTTTTTTTTTTGTTACTACAAAGCAACAAACGACACACGGAGATTAATCAAAGTAAATAGGTCAAAAATAATGTATCACGAAGACATGCTCGCCTATAAGTGGACACTCACCCCAAGAGTTCCCAGGTAAGAGTGACTGGTCCGATACTGCGGATTTGTACGAACACTCTAGCCTTAGACAGAAAACTCAGGGTACAGGCACCCACTCTTCCAGTTTGCACGTGTTCACATTATTTAGACCCAAACTTTGACGGAATTTTTTTTTTTTTTTTTTTGAAAACGTAAAGGGTTCGAAACCTTATAACTAAGGGTTCAAAACCTAGTAATCAATCATCCTAGAACAGATGATTAGTTTTCAAAGCAAATCAAATTTATGTTCTTGTTGTGGTTGTCACCTAAGGATAAGTGACGGTATTGTTTTGAAACTAAACACAAGATAAGTTGTGTTAGGGTCCTAGGAAGGTTATAGTCTAGGTCAAAGCATTACTAATAACCTAATTCCCTATAACCATTAGCTCTGATACCAACTTTTCTGTCACACCCCGACCACATAAAACAACAAAACGTGGCGGAAACGTCGGGGAGTGTTGTAACAGAATCATTGTTTCACAACCATGGAATAAATAATTTTTGTTTTATTGAATAAATGAATTCATTGTTTAAATACAATCAAATATCTACAACTATTATCTTTCGAGTTTTAAAGTCGCTAAGGCACGAGTCCATCCTATGTGTAGCATATATCATCAATCATCACAGAGCAGTACCTGAAACATGTGTAAAAATAGGTACGTCAGCATAAAAATGCCGGCGAGTACATAGGTTTTATTGATTAGGATTCATGACTTATGAGTTTAAAGAAAAAGGTTTTAAGAAAAATAGTCATGATCCTTGAAAAAGGTTTTCTTTTATAAATCATTTATAAGAAATCAGATAATAATACATAGGAAATTAAATTAGTAGGTAGAATAAGTTTGTATAAAAAATATATTGTTTGAAAAACAATATTTTGATAAAAAGGTTTATAGTATATATAAAATATACTTTGATTTAAGAAAGTCGAATAAATAATATACTAGAATATATTTCAGTTCCAAAACCGTTAACCCAAGTGTACTAAATAACGCCACGGTATGTAATGCGATGAAAACACTTATATATATAAGAAGTACCATCGACGTATCTACCATGTTTTCATCATATTACACCCGTCCCGTTATCCAAACACTTAACCAAAACCCAGTTGTAAAACAAATAGTATATTAAATATAATAATTTTCAGTAGTATATTAAAAATATACTTTGGATTTATAAATAACATATTAAATTATGTTTTTGGTTTGAAAATAACATATTAAAACTATGCTTTGGATTTTGAGAATAACATATCAAAATATGTTTTGGGTTGTATAAATAACATATTAAACTATGTTTTGGTTATTAACAAAAATATATGTTGGTTTTGTACAATACCACACATGAGAGTATATCAAAATATACAATAAAAGTGTGATTTATGGATTCAGTCAGACCTAGTGTATCAAACTACACCTTTGAGACTATAGGAATACCACAAAGGCAATCCCTATTTGGATGGAGAAACAAATTGGTTTCAGACATTCCATGACAACAGGAATGGGGTGTCAAATCCTATAGCGCTATATCATACTACCAACCGGTCTGGTGAACAAAAATAAGTACTATTCCAACAATTAATTTCATAATCTTTGAAAATCAGTGTTTAAACCATAGATAGTTATTTAGTTTATCAAAAGATAAGTACTAACATGTAAAATCAATTATACTTTGAAATCATGAAAATAACAGATAGGTACACATGCTTCACCCCAAAACAGTTGAAAACAGTAAAAGAGGGGACTATGTACTCACTTGGGAGTGCTTAGGAGTCTTCAACAACTACCAAGCAAGGCTAGAGGAGCACGGAATCAAACGGCACCTAATATTGATAACTACGTAAATAGATCGGACCTGAATCGGAAGATCGGATAAGATGAGGTCTCGTAAACCAAATGAGTGTGGAAACTCATATGATATGGTTTAACAAAGCCTACATACTAAAAGGAAACCTAACCTAAGTGCTTTCGACCCATTATGATCCATTAAAGTAGCTTATGCTACTTTAACGCATCGTTTGCGTAAAACGCGTTCGGACTGTTTAACTAGTCCTATGACAAGTATTATATGCCTAAACATGCTTAATTATGTTGCATAATCAGTTAAGTGACAAAAGTTTGGGTTACATATGCTAAATTACCAATTATGTATGAAAAGGGCATTTTGGTAATTTACCTAAGGCATATAAACTACTTATCATACAACTACCTAAACTAGGTTACCATAAGATATAACCTCGGAAGGTTATTCCCTATGCAACTATGGTTCCTAAATATGTTTGGTCGGATCCTAATGATCGACCAAACGGGTCGTGTTCGAAAGTCTAAGCGGGTGTTTAGTCCGCTTGACTTACGACTCTACACAAGCACTAAACTAAAAGTGACGAGCTAAACATGTCGAAACATGTTTAACAAAGTTAGAAAACAGGTTTGGTATCAAAACAAACGGTTTTGACACCTAAAAGTAGCTTGGTTACAGAATACGCGAGAATACGCATTCTGGCCGAAGCTACGGCTCGTCACTGAGCCTAGATAACGTGGTAATCAGTAGGTATAGTCGCTAGGGACTATAACCATCGTGATTACGCTCACGTTATGAAGTTCAAACGAACTTCGCATTGACCATAAACTGGTCAATGCAGAAAGTCAAACAAAGTTTGACTTTCGGACTCGAAAAGCAATAAAAGAACGAAGGAATACTTACAACGGGTCCCCGCAAGATTGAATTCCGAGTATTCTCAGGTATGAAGTGTCAAAGCACCCCAACTTAGAGAACAACCTCAGAATTCAAGTGGGTTTTGCAATAAAGATGGATGGGTATTTATAGGAAAACCAAGACCGTTAGGATCGTTCCTCGATAAACGTGCTTCGATCTTGGCCGTACAACACATACCCACTGAAAATATAAACCCATGGGAGCCCCTAGTATTGATAAAAACCATTTGCAATTGGTTTGGAGGTGCAAAACAGCTGCAACCAGCTGTTTACAACATTTTTGCAGATCTGGGAGTCTGATGCGCCCCGCGTAAGGATTACATGAATCCTTACGCGCCCCGCCTGAGGAAAGTTTGACAGATTTGTCAGTTTTGGTCCCTGCAGCTTAGAAACATGCGTTTCGGCCCATTTTTGACACGTTTAAGCCCCGTTAACCTCATTTCAAGGCTCTAAAATGAAGTTAAAGTATTGGGAACTCAAAACATGCTCAAAAATATCTTGGATGTCGGTTCGTTTGGCCGTACGGTTGCGTTGTTCGGTTAATTACGACGGAAGTCGTAACGAACGCAAAAACGATCCAAATTGAGCGACGAATGGATTTTTATTATGCCAAACACTAAAATAAAATATTTTAATGCTTACATAAATTTTTGGATGTCCGGATATATTCAGAACGTAAGATATGCGCGAAAATGCAAACTTGTGCACTTTTTGACGCTTTTAGTCCCTAATGATCAATAAAGTTTATTTTAGCATACCGAAGCCTTCAAAGCCTATTTCTAAGCTATGTAAAGGTTATTTAGGGTATGTTTAACTTATGATCAAGTTCCGGAAGGTCTGTTACAGTACAAATTGACATACTTTCACAGTTTGTCGAATTTAGTCCCTGTAAGCGAATAAACTTGATTTCAACACACCAAACCATTCAAAACTTATTTCTAAGTTATGTGAAGGTTATTTAAGGTATGTTAAGCCTATTTCACTATTCCAGAGTGTTTGTTGTGTTAAACTGGTTATATTTACGCATTTGTGCGCGTATAACCTTCTAGAAAGCGATTTTGAGCTTGAAATCGGACAAGAATTGATATGTGCAAACAATACATATATTTTTACAAATCCCAAGTATGAAATACAATATTTCATTGGTTTGGCATTTGTTTGATGGTTGAAGTGACACAGGTGTCACAGACTGGTTTGACTTTGTTGGCCGAAGTTGTCTAAACCCGAGACTTGACTCGCAAAATCCGAACACGTAATCTGACCCGGCACCGAACCTGCTGAGCCGCATGAACCGAAACCAAGCAGATCATCATCTTCAACTTAACGTGACCATCATCATCAGTCTTTAGTTTAAAAAAAAGTAAACAGAAGAAGGGGGATTACCGTGGAAACCGTCGGGCCTCCAACCGCCGCCGCCCCGCCGTTGACGGCGTTCGTCGCCGATGACATCGGCTCCCCGATTCCAACTCAACACTCTCGATTCTCTGTCTCTTGCTTCGTTATCGTGCCAGCCGCCGCTCACCACCACCCGATGGTGGTGGTCGTTGCTTGATCTGCCGAAAAAAGTATCACCATCAAATTTCACCGTCGCCGCCACCGGGTTACCATTATCGGCCACCGGAGGGCTCATCTTCGCCATGTGCCACCACCGGAGGGTGGTGGCCGATCGTTTTCCGTCGGGGTCGAGAAAGGCGAGAGGGGGGTTGTGGCTGGGTTGGGTTTTGTTTGTGTGGAATGTGATTTCTCTATGTTTGATTTGAGTTATGTATGTGTGTATATGTTGTAAATAAGATGCAGAGGAAAAATAAGGTTTTGAGAGGAAGGAGATAAGGAGCGGCTGACAAAAATGAGTAGGACTAGGGTTACTTCTCTTTTTATATGTAGGTTTTGCTTAGTGGGCTTGGGCTTGGCCCAAGGCCCACAAGCCCATCTCGTGTTTTAAATGGCCCGTAAATCGTACGAGACCCGTTATCAAAGACCGAACTCCTCGTAACATCGTAATTTATAATTTTAGTATCAAAACAGGTATTACATGATCGGTAGTCGTTGTTTGTGCGCTCGATCGTCGATTACGGTAAAATTTGCATAAAGTTGCGTTATTTGTTGTTTTAAACCGTTTTCGATCCGGTCTCGACTGCGGATATAAAATTTTAATTTCGAAGCAAAAATATATCGTAAAATTTCAGTTCTGAAGGTGATACACGTCTTCATTGCTTCTGTTTCGTTGACGGTATGTTCCTGCAGACGCGTTTTTCATTCACATTTGCGTTTGTGACCTACGGAAGCACA
The DNA here is from genome assembly GCF_002127325.2 of Helianthus annuus. Taxonomy (NCBI): domain Eukaryota; kingdom Viridiplantae; phylum Streptophyta; class Magnoliopsida; order Asterales; family Asteraceae; genus Helianthus; species Helianthus annuus. Next base: position 58,598,563 of record NC_035441.2, on the reverse strand, counting down.
ATAAATTCGCAAAAACCAAATTTATACGTAAAAAAACTATATTCGCATAAAATTCGTAATTTTCGGCGTTATCAGTATTTTGTACGGTTTCGATTCGTTATCGCTTAATATCCAGCATATTTCCCGAAAATCCTCATACGCGCATTGTCACATCCAATAAGCGTTCCAAGGCATAATAAGGGCCTAATTAAGTTAATTCATGTTTTAAACACTATTTATTATCGTCTAAAACGTTTGTTAATCGCGTAATTAAGAGGCGTTAATTACCGGTTGTCACATTCTCCCCCTGTTACAGAAATTTCGTCCTCGAAATTTAGTCTATGTTATCTCCTCAGAGTTGTGTCGTTCGCAGGTAAGTCTGAACAATTACAAAGTGAATGAACGCGTAATCGAATCAAGACTTATTCAGATTAAGGGAGTGTAGAGACACTTTGCATCAATAAGAACCCAAGCTGAGTTTGTTACAGAAATCGATGTCAAGTAAACGAAGCATAGTGATACTATCATCAATGCGACCAAGTTGAAAGAGTTCAGCAAAAGAGGAAATTCAACCAATGGAATTCCAAATGAAATTTCACAAACTGCAAAACAATTTTTGAAACAATAGAATTCACTACCAACAGAAACTGGTGTTGGTTGTTGTATGATTGAAACTCGAGTTTAACAAGTTCAAATAAATAGAGTCATAAAAATGATTTATCAACAATCGAACCGTTAAATGAATAAAATTAAAGTGTTGACATTACCAAGTTACAAGGATACACCGAAACGAAATACAACCGAACCTGGTGTATCATCGTCTTAATACATAATTGCATTAAGACTATTCAAACGATGTGTCAAACGAAAAAAAATAAATAATTTCCAATGAAACGGCTGATCATGATTAGCACAAGCTACAAGTTTATACCGACACCACAAGGTGTCGTAGTGAATGAAATAATTCGATAATAGCGGTGACCGAACAAGTATCACCGTGTTTTGCATGAAACGCTCGATCATGATTAGCCCAAACTACAAGTTTATACCGACACCACAAGGTGTCGTATTGAATGAAACAATTCAATAATAGCGATGACCGAACAAGTATCACCGTGTATGAAATCAGATGAAGGACTCAACAAAATAAATGTGAATGTTTGTTCCAAACAAACATCATGAGATTTTCAATTGATAATGAAACAAATAAATAATGTTTTCGAGTAAAGATGAAAAGCAATGAATATCACCAAAATGTTCGTTCGATGATGAAAGATCCGTTAAGAGGCACACCGAAATATGACATGAACTCGTGTACCATTATCTTAACACACGATTGTATTAAGACTGGTTTAATATGATTAACCAACAAAGTGGATTTAATATAAACAAACAAATAAATAAATAATTAAATCCGTACATGATGTGTGCAATCGATATTAGCGCAAGCTTCAAATTTGTGAGAACGTCACCACAAGGTGATCGTGATCAAGGAAACGATTCAATGAAGTCGAAGACCAAACAAGCCTGTTACGATTCAAAGCAAATGAAGTGCTTGTTAGGATTATTTCAAATATGATGGCCTCAATCCATCATATGGAATCTTGAATCGAATATATATTGTGAGCAAGTTCAAACAATTGAACTTGATTTAGTCACATTACAACAAGGAATGCATGTATCAACACGAAAATTTTTGACATGGTTACAACGAAAAACCATGTATGTAGCTTGAAAGGAAATGAGTTTCAACGAGTTTCGTTGACTCGATATCAAAGAGTCAACATTATGCAATAATGTTGTTCATCTAGATCACAATGCAAAGATCAAGCATAGCGAAACAATATTTGAGCTTTGATGAAACAAAAATTTGGAGTGAAGCCCTCCAATGGTCTTCACAAATCAAACTGACCACATGCGCAACAAACAATGCATGTGTAACTTACGAATTTGTCAAGAAATGGAGCAGTCGAGCGTTCGCTATTATGAAATAAAATCTCCGTGATGAAATGACCATTAGGGGGAGTAGAAATACGAAAATCTACTCACTATGCAAATTCGGAATTTCAATAAAAGAAATTTAAGGACTTTACCTGGAATTTCGCGTGATAATCGTTTGTTAGTTGACATTACCATGGAATGTCGAACATAGCGTAATCGCCATAAATGAAATAGGGGGAATGCGGAGACGTGTGACTTCTTTTGCAGCGCCCATAGTTGTGAGTCTCATTAGACCTAGTATCGATCGTTATGAAACCTTGTTTCAACGTACCTCAGCATGATTTGTGTTGCTTGCAGGATCACTTGGCAATTTGCCACGTTTCGAGCACTAGTTCTCCCGCTGACGGGATTTGCATTGTTGTTGTCGGGCCCAAGCGTGTTTTCCAAAGGCCTTGCCTCGAAAGTCGTGTGTGATATACTTCGACGTCCACTGACGTTTAGTTTAAGTTTCACGTATAGTTGTGCAATAGCGTTTCCTTCCACGTAGGTTATCTGCTCGGGTATTTAAAATAGCAATAATGGTGTTTGCCCGAGTTGTTAGTCACGGTTTCTAAGTGAGGACCTTTAATGAATTTCGACATAAGTTTCTCATCAAGAGCTTTCCAAAGGTCCTATATGCGTGTTATCAAAACCTTCCAGGTTTTGCTTACTGTGTGTAATTGTTTCGTGTATCGTGTATCAACTCAACACCTGTGTATGTTTAAAATCAAAACAGTTGACTCACTGTTCTTGGAAACGGTTGGAACCCATATTCGAGTCTTAGGCGTTCTGTATGTGCTCAAGTCTTAATAATCTAAGTCCCCAGAGAAAAGTGAGGTTAAAGCCTAGGTATCTCTACAGAAACCTAATTCGCTGAAACCTATAGCTCAGATACCAATCTGTCACACCCCGAAATATCAGAGCTGGCGTGACTGGACCGGTATCTTCATTGCACAGCGGAAGCAAAAAGCTAAGACTTCTAAAAAATGAACGCCCGCTAATTACTCGAAATCCCGTGGGTTCTTCTATTCCAACCGCTCCGTAGTTTTGACAATGTAACCTGAGAAAGAACATGCGAAAAAGTCAACATAAAGTTGAGCGAGTTCATAGTTTGTTTTGAAAAGATTTAAAATAAATCTTTTTGATAACCGGTTTTAAAGTTGTTGGGAAAATGTAGTAAAATCATTTTCTTGGCATGATATATGAAAACTGTGAGTCTAGCCCACGAGAGTTTTTGTGCATTGCACGAGAGAGAATGGGCCGAGCCCAAACGAACCTTTGTAAGCAGGATCAGCGTGTCTTCTTACTTAGGAATAGTTTGAAAAACGTTACCAAAGTTTGTAAATCCATGTATTTGTGAGTTTACTTCAAATGAATCTTAAAAACATTTGAAAATCTGAGTATTAAAACTGGTATGTAAGCGTCTATGAACAGATCATTAATGTTTTGCAAGGACATTAATATGTGTGGCGACATAGGAAGCACTCAACCCTAGCGGATTTCCCCCGGTCCACCCGGTTAGAACAACAAAAGCACTACATGGGCCACACAAGGACCCAAGAGTGGGGCTCGCTACACCCGATAGATCTACCACTTTTGCCCTCGGTCTTATACAAGATTAATGGCACTTAAGAGAGATTACTATTCGCTCACCTGATCTAACAGTTCATTCCCTAGCTTAATCATACCCTAGTTAACGTATAATGTGAGAGTTATTCATGTCCTTGGGCCCCTGCCCATGTCCTTGGGCCTTTGCCCACGTCATTCGTGTTATTAAAACTCATGCATGTTTCGAAAAACACTTATGTTTTTATAAAACCGGTATGTTTAGCATAATCTTTTCGTAAACCATCTGAGTTTGTTGAAATCCTGTCGCAAAATGGTTTATAAATATGCGATATTTATTTATCGAAACCTTGTGTGATTTTGCAAATCTTGCATGTCTTTCCACCCCCGAAAACATTTTATAAAAATGTAAAACAGTAAAAAGTGGGGGTTATGAACTCACCTTGATGTTCCTGTGCAAAGCTAGCTTAGTGTGATTCTGAAGTGTTGTTCCAAGAACGTGAATTGGCTAGCGTGCACCTATAGTATTCCTAACAAAGAATAACTTATTAGCATCTATTTTAAACGTAGTTAAACTACGTGTCCGAGCTCTACCGTTTCGTTAATAAGACGGCTCTACAAAGGTGTTAATACTTTGATTTGAAATAACCAAACTATGGTTATTTGATCCCATTGATAATTGGAATAAAACTAATTCTCGAAAACAACTTAGTTTTCGAGTGTTTTAGAAAATATATATGTATATAATCATATATATTTATATATACAAGCTCGTTGTTACCGAATCGAGTCGGTTAATGATATCATTTGTTATAATCTTACGACAACGTGTCGTACTTCGGGTAGATGTTTAAAATAAATATAAATAATTATATTTATTTTATAAGAATATATGAATCGACGACAATTTGAAATAAATATAAACATTATATTTATTTGTAAAATATTTTTTAAAGTCAACGTATGAAATAAATATAAATCGTTATATTTATTTTATAGAAAATGTATGAAGTCGTGGTGTGAAATAATTGTTCGAGCTTAATGTGTTTGAAATAGGTATACATGTAATATTTATCATATGAAAGTCTTCGGAAGTATAGAAGTTCGAAATAAATATAACATTATATCTATCTTGTAGAAAGTGTTCGGATATATCAATGTTTGAAATATTTATAAACCTTATGTTTATGTTAAACAAGCGTGAGGTTTCGTTAACTTATACCTCGTTTTGTAAATGGTAGATCGCCGTCAAATAAATATATATTTAAATTTATTTTATAAAAAAATAAACTCGAATTCCATTAAGTGTCGTTTTTGAAACTATAAATACATGTCGTGTTTCGGATTTTTATGAAAATCGGACAGAGTTTCCTCTGTTTTTGGACTAACCCGACAATAAAAGTAGTCGTATTTTGTCAAAACACAACAATAATACACGCAATGTAATCAAAATGTAACTAAGCGCTAGAGTATCGGTCGAGCTCAGTTTCGCGTTTAACTATATAAAGTCTAACGTAAACTAACGTAATTACGACGCGCTACGCCTAAACTTTACCGGGTCCAGAGTTGACCGATTTTTGACCCGACAGTTGACCGGGTTTGACCGAAGCTGATCGGTTGACCTGTCTTTGACCCGAACAATGTTTGACCCGAAAACCCGAAGTCTAACCCAACTCATATCACCAAAATGAAACTTCGGATCTGATGTTAAGCTGAATCCCGAACCTGAACCGACCGACCCGAACCGAATCGTTTGACTGAGTTGAGCTGCATGTTGACCGAGTCCGAACTGAGTCGACCCGGTGTGACTGTGTTGACCCGAATCGGAACTGAATCGTGACAAAGCTGACCCGAGACATGAGTTAGAATCTGACCCGAAACCGAAACCCGAATGGTGACCAAACCATTGACTGTTGTTGACTGCCCTTGACTCCTGTTGACCAGTCATCCTGACGTGTTGACTGGTTTGACTTTGTTGGCCGAAGTTGTCTAAACCCGAGACTTGACTCGCAAAATCCGAACACGTAATCTGACCCGGAACCGAACCTGCTGAGCCGCATGAACCGAAACCAAGCAGATCATCATCTTCAACTTAACGTGACCATCATCATCAGTCTTTAGTTTAAAAAAAAAAGTAAACAGAAGAAGGGGGATTACCGTGGAAACCGTCGGCCCTCCAACCGCCGCCGCCCCGCCGTTGACGGCGTTCGTCGCCGATGACATCGGCTCCCCGATTCCAACTCAACACTCTCGATTCTCTGTCTCTTGCTTCGTTATCGTGCCAGCCGCCGCTCACCACCACCCGATGGTGGTGGTCGTTGCTTGATCTGCCGAAAAAAAGTGTCACCATCAAATTTCACCGTCGCCGCCACCGGGTTACCATTATCGGCCACCAGAGGGCTCATCTTCGACATGTGCCACCACCGGAGGGTGGTGGCCGATCGTTTTCCGTCGGGGTCGAGAAAGGCGAGAGGGGGGTTGTGGCTGGGTTGGGTTTTGTTTGTGTGGAATGTGATTTCTCTATGTTTGATTTGAGTTGTGTATGTGTGTATATGTTGTAAATAAGATGCAGAGGAAAAATAAGGTTTTGAGAGGAAGGAGATAAGGAGCGGCTGACAAAAATGAGTAGGACTAGGGTTACTTCTCTTTTTATATCTAGGTTTTGCTTAGTGGGCTTGGGCTTGGCCCAAGGCCCACAAGCCCATCTCGTGTTTTAAATGGCCCGTAAATCGTACGAGACCCGTTATCAAAGACCGAACTCCTCGTAACATCGTAATTTATAATTTTAGTATCAAAACAGGTATTACATGATCGGTAGTCGTTGTTTGTGCGCTCGATCGTCGATTACGGTAAAATTTGCATAAAGTTGCGTTATTTGTTGTTTTAAACCGTTTTCGATCCGGTCTCGACTGCGGATATAAAATTTTAATTTCGAAGCAAAAATATATCGTAAAATTTCAGTTCTGAAGGTGATACACGTCTTCATTGCTTCTGTTTCGTTGACGGTATGTTCCTGCAGACGCGTTTTTCATTCACATTTGCGTTTGTGACCTACGGAAGCACAATAAATTCGCAAAAACCAAATTTATACGTAAAAAAAATATATTCGCATAAAATTCGTAATTTTCGGCGTTATCAGTATTTTGTACGGTTTCGATTCGTTATCGCTTAATATCCAGCATATTTCCCGAAAATCCTCATACGCGCATTGTCACATCCAATAAGCGTTCCAAGGCATAATAAGGGCCTAATTAAGTTAATTCATGTTTTAAACACTATTTATTATCGTCTAAAACGTTTGTTAATCGCGTAATTAAGAGGCGTTAATTACCGGTTGTCACAGATTACCCTCCCAGATTGCAGATTTTTCAACCCATTTAACCTCAAAAGATAGTAAAATCTCTTTTTATCAAAAGGTTTTGTGTAAAAATCAGCTTTCTGATCATCGGTGCCCACGTGTTCAATCCGTATTAATTTCTTTTCGTGACAATCACGTATAAAATGATGACGGATTTCAATGTGTTTGGTTTTCGAATGGTGAACCGGATTTTTAGTAACATTTATGGCCGCTTCATTGTCCACAAATATCGGTGTATCCAAGAATTGCAAACCGAAGTCGCGCATCTACTGTTGGATCCAAAGGATCTGCGAGCAACAGCTAGAAGCCGAGACATACTCAGCCTCACACGTGGAAAGCGCAACTGCAGTTTGTTTCTTGCACTGCCAGGTAACAAGCCGAGTTCCGAAGAACTGGCACCCAGCAGTGGTGGACTTTGCATTCTGCTTATAGCTACCAAAATCAGAATCAGCGAAACCGGATAAAGTAAAGTCACCCGAGCGAGGGTACCACAAGCCGATGCTTGGGCAGCCCTTCAAATACCGTAAAATGCGTTTGATAATGGTCAGGTGCGACTGCTTCGGATTCGACTGATATCTGGCGCAGAGACATGTCGGATACATGATGTCAGGACGGGAAGCTAAGAGATACATTAACGAACCAATGATCGATCGGTATAATGTTTCATCCATCTTCACGCCTTGTTTGTCAGGACAAATACCATGATTATGGGCGAGGGGGTGGATGCAGGACTGCAATCTGTCATATCGAACTTGTCGAGCACGTCCTTTACATATTTTGACTGGTGAATAAAGATTCCGTCGGGCATTTGTTCTACCTGCAGCCCGAGGAAGAACTTCATCTCCCCCATCGAACTTATCTCGAACTTCTTCTTCATTACTCTCTCAGACTCTTTGCACAAATCGTCGTTGGTGGAACCAAAAATTATATCATCAACGTATATCTGCACGATCAGCAAGTGGCCTGCTTCTTCTTTCGTGAACAAAGTGCTGTCTACTGTGCCTCTTGTGAATCAGTTGTCCAGCAAGTAAGTCAAAAGCGTCTCGTACCAGGCTCTTGGGGCCTGCTGAAGTCCGTAAAGCGCCTTGTCCAGTAGATACACTTTGTCTTTGTGTTGTGGGTCTGTGAACCCCGGCGGTTGCCCCACATACACTTCTTCTCGGATTTTGCCATACAGGAAAGCTGATTTGACGTCGAGTTGATAGACTTTGAAATCTTTCCAAGATGCAAAGGCTAGAAAAATTCGAATTGCTTCAAGCCTTGCAACCGGTGCGTAAACTTCATCATAGTATATTCCCTCCTGTTGGCTGAAGCCTTGGACCACAAGTCGTGCCTTGTTCCTCACCACGACTCCTCTGTCATCTCGTTTACACTTAAAGACCCATTTCGTCTTGATAAACCTCTGATTCTTCGGTAGATCAACAAGTCTCCAGACGCCCAGTTTATCAAACTATTGCAGTTCCTCCTGCATTGCATTAACCCAGCTGTCTTCGGTCAATGCCTCTTTGTAAGTTTTGGGCTCCATCTGCGAAATAAAACATTTAAGTGAGACTTCTTTCTGCATATCAGCAATAGACAAATAAAAACATGTAAAAGATTGGTCTATTTGATGTCTCGTCTTGACACCACTTTGTAGATCGCCAATGATTTGTTCTGAAGGGTGGTAAGACAGCGTTCGTGGCATCACCGTATCAGGCACAACCACTTCTGATTCCAGATTCGAAATGTCTAGATCAACGACTTGATCAACAGCATCCTCTGATGTCTCATTTGGCCCCTCGTCAAAGGTAGGAGCGGGTTCCTCCTCTGAGTCGTCAGAAACGTCAAATGACGGAGCTGGTTCCTCTGGCGGTTCATGAATAGTTCCACTTGGTCCTACTTCATCATCGTGAGTACCCACGGTGGGTGTAGGAACATCTAGCGGTCTAGATACTGGCTCCTGTGACATATTCTGCTGATACAGGTACATAAGAGCAAGTTCCTCATCACTCGGCTCAGACGGCAAATGAAACGATTCCCAGAGTTTGTTGTAGTCGAACAGGAATCTTTGTCCGGGAAGTTGTTGCGATGGAGTGTGCTTCTGACAATCCACGTGTTGGACTTGAATCACCTTCCCTATACATGGCACGAACAACCTTTTTAGCGGGCTGGCATAACCTACAAAGAACCCTTCGTTAGCTTTTGCTCCGAATTTACCATTCTCATCGATAAAAGTGCAGGGTGAGCCAAAAGGTTCTAGAAACTCAAGATTTGGCTTGTAACGGTGCAGCAGCTCAAAACATGTCTTTTTGTATTTCTTCACAGTTAGAACTCTGTTCAAAGTATAACATGCCGCTGAAACTGCTTCGTTCAGCTACGCCATTCTGCTGTGGCGTGTATGGCGCACTGAATTCATGAAGAATTCCCTTCTCGTTGCAGTACTCGTACATCTTGTTATTCTTGAATTCCATTCCGTTATCGCTCCGAATCCTCCGGATTGGCAGTTTGTACACTGTTTCCATCTTCTTAAACAGTATCATCAAAGACTCGAATGTTTCATCTTTTCTCTCCAAGCATGCAACCCACGAAAACCTCGTATAATCATCTGTCACCACCAAGCAATATGAATCCCCGCTGATGCTTTTGACGTTGACAGGCCCGAAGAGATCCATGTGCAATCTCTCAAGAGGTAACCTGATAGTGTTGAGCATCTTCGGCGGATGTGACTTTCGAATCTACTTCCCCTTTTTACAAGCAATACAATCATCAGACAAATGAAAGTTTTTTACATTTACACCCTCAACTAAATCATTATGCACCAGAAAATTCATTTTTCGAACATGTATATGACCCATTTTCCGGTGCCACATTACCGATTCTTTTTAGTAGCTTTTGATTTTGTGACAAAGCATTGTTTTTGATGAGTTGTTGGCGTTGCAGCACTCATATCTAAAATATACAGATCATTAACCCTCGGAGCGCGCAACAACACCAGACTCAGACTTCGTAAAATGCACACTGAAATCCTTATCACAAATTTGTGATATACTCAACAAGTTGTTTGTTAACTCTACAATGTAGTTCACTTTGTCGAAAGATATCACTCCATTCGAAAGCGTTCCCTGGCCGACAATCCTTCCACCTTGGTTCCCTGCGAACCCAACGTAGCTTCCGTTTATCGACTTGACATCATACAGAAGAGCTAAAGACCCAGTCATGTGGCGTGATGCTCCACTGTCCATAATCCACCTTGAAAGAATCGACTTGGGCAGCCCCTGCAACCAACACACAAACACATTACTCAAACAATGATGCCCATGATTTCTTAACTTCTGACACAGACCCGAACACTACATCGCACTTTTCATTGATTTTAGGAAAGTTCAATGTGACATTTGAACCCTTTTCTTTCACATCTTGTTTTATTTTGTTGTTAATTGTGGGAAATTCTGACAAAAACTTATCAAGCTCAGAATCAAACTCAACAACATCATCTTTAACAAGATTTGACTCATTTTTCAAAAAATTTTCCATTTTCTTGATTTCAACTGACGCTTTCGATTTCACGATCCATGATTGATTTTCAAAAACTTTTGCCTTGGGGTAAAACTTTGAAGTCTTGTTAGACTTAGAAGATTCGCCAATCTCGAAAATCGATTTCGGCTTATCCTCCGACTTCAACGATTCACCTCTTTTAAGAATACGGATCGGAGAAACCATTTCTTGTTTACCTTTTGAAACGACCGGTGACCTAGGTCGAGATTTTTGAACCGTTTGTTTTTGAACACTTTTGTTTTGAACATTAGGTTTTTCAACCGTTGGTTTCTCAACCATTTGTTTTTGAACAGATTTTTCAACAACCGGTTTCTTAAAAACTTTCTGACATTGTTTAGCCATATGTCCGATTGCATTGCAGCGATAGCACACACGTTTATCATACTCGACAAAAGTGGTATTAACAGTTTCCACTTTCAGCTTTTGCGCTGCATTGAAATCGTCCACAGCCTTTTGACTAAAGATATATTCTTTTTCAACCTCAATGCTAGTACCAGCGACAAACACATCATCTATCCTATCTTTTGGCTTGACCACCTGTTTAGCCATTTTCTTCTCAAACCCAATACCTTGTTTCTTTAACTGATTTTTCTTGTTTTGACCTTTACCCACCCCATCTTTCTTTTCCGAACTATTTGGACATGAAGTATCAAATGACTTTTTCAGTTTCGAAAAGAAATCATTTTTCTTGATTTCGTTAACACTCAGTTCAACCAATTTAAAAACTTTCTCAACATTCTCGAACTTGACATTCTGAAGCGGAAACTCGATGTCAGAATAAAGTTTGTCAGTTCCAACCATAGTGTAAACCACCATGATCGGATCATCATTTGCACTTTTATCCGATTTTGACACATAACGATCTAAGAAATTTCCATCCTCCTCAGAATCACTGACAGCCTCCACCGAATTAGCCTTCTCAGATTTTTCACTTTCATCATCCAACACCTGATCGATAACGTTTTTTATAACCTGAGATTCGTTATCAGTGTCAGATGCAGTGAAAGTGATGTCAATGCTGTCAGGTAAATCACTTTCAATGGTTTTCAACTTAAGGTTTAACGCAGCTTCCACCCCATCTGGATATTTCTGAGTGTAGTGATTCCACATTGGGGGTGGAACGCTGTTGAAGATAGGTGTAGCATGTGGCTGTTGAAGTACAATTTGTTCTAACACATAAGATGAAGCCACATAGCTCATTAACTTTTGATCAATTCTGTCGTTTTCTATCTTAACCAACTCAAGTTCTTTTCTTAATGATGCGATCGTGTCAAGATGAAAATTAACTTCTCTTTGTTTGTCAAACAATGTGGCTTGTGCCAATTTTGTTGCTTTATCATTTTCAGTGCTCTCTTTTTGAATCATTTTGATTGACCTAGCTAACGTATCATACGCCTCTTTTAATTGTTCTAGATCAAACTTCACCATATCAGTATGTTGTTTCAATTCATGATACTTAGTGTCTTTTTCAAGACACTCCATGCAAGGTTGTGAACAACTTTGACATGGTGTTTCGGGGATTGAAACATTCTCAACAACAATCTTATCCTCACACACAATTTTACCGACTTGGTTCGACTCTGACACAGACGATTGGACAAACTCGACTCCCTGAACTCCAATTTCCTCTCCAATAACTGACACCTTATCAACTGACTTTGACTCCTGGAAATCTGTGTCTACCTCTTTAAGCTTGCTCATCAAGGCTTTGTCTGCCATGTCCTTTAGAACCTCTCCAGTCATTTCCTTGGACACATCAATCACCTCCTCAATCGCTTCTTTCTCTTCCTCAAATATGGGGCAAGTTCCGGTTCTCGGCTCCTCGAAGTAATCTGCAAAAGAATCAAAAACGTTAGGAGGCATAATAGATTTCATTGTACAAACAAATTCCTCCTGCTGTGATTGATAGTTGAGAACTTCAGCCACTGTTTCCTCAACTTCTGCAGCACCTTCCGTAGAGACTTTTTCAACAACCTCTGGAACCACTTCATCAACTACTTCAGGAACTACTTCATCAACAACCTTTGATTCAGCAACTATCTCAGGAATTTCAACTACCTCTGCCATCATAGCCTGATCATCCTTTCCCGGAATAAACTTATCCCAACTAAACCCATCAGCGACCCTTTCATCATCTTGATTTACAATGAGCGCCTTTCCCGGTTTATTCTCTATCTGTGGCCTCGGGACAGCTGGCTGTTGATTTTGGTCTGTGATAGATCGCCTGCCTGTAGTAGTCGTTTGTGAACGGGTTTTGATGATTGTTCACTTCACGGTTGGGGCATTCACGTTTGAAGTGACCACGTTCTTTACATTTAAAGCATGTAACCTTCGATTTATCAAACCCTAACTTTTGATCGGGGCCTGATAGACTGTTCCGGCCAGTAATCTCCATAAAAAGTTGAGCCCTGGGCACCAAACTCGCCATGCACCATTTGATGTCGATCAATTCAAGCTCTTTGGGATCGATTTGGTCATAATCCTCCTTCGTCATATCAGGATTACCGATCCTCCCTGCCACTAAGCCCTCACACGCCTCAAGAACAAAAGCTAGTAATGCAATGTGTTGCTTTGCGGCATTCTCCGTTATCTCGTTCCCGTTTTTAATGTTTACAGCAATATTACATTGAACGCCAGAAACGAATGCCTGTTGGTTTGATCCAGTAGAGCTTTGAGGCGAACTCTGTTCTGGAACCTTAACGTTTGGCTCAAAATTTGCAAATTGAGTAGAATGGCTTGACTGATAAGCATTTGATGTAACGTTTGAGGTGTTGTCAGCACTGAACCCGGTCTGTATCTTTGGGCTTTGAAAATTTGTTGCTGACGGACTACCTTTGTAGTACAACGACACGTCTTGCGGCATACTGGCTGAGTTCATCTTCTTTATCTTTAGCAGCTCAAGCTCGTGAGCTTCTATCTTCTCAATAAACACACTCAGAATGTAGTTCACAAAGTCAGAACTATTCTTCAACATCATCAGATAAGTTCCCCACTCTTCATAGGGAAGCGCATCATAGAGTTTGTCAATCCATTCTTCATTTGTTTTATCAATTTTTAATCTTCTCATTTCAACAACCAGATGACAATATCTTTCTATCAACTGCTTCGTCGACTCTCCTTTGATCCCGGTGAAAATATCAAACTCTTTCTTGATCAGCGCCTTCTTACTCTTTATCATGGAAGCACTTCCTTTAAACTTTTGTTCTAAGGCTTGCCAGATAGATTGCGCACTCTCATCATGTTGTAGCAGCACCAGGATGTCTTCTTTGATCGCTTGCTGCAGTATACTCACCATCTTCTTCTCTGCCTTAAAATCTATATGTTCCGTTTCCGTAAGACTTCCAATAGTTTTCAACATACTCAACCCATCCATTGGAGGTACATATTTTCGTTCAATCTTCATCCAGCATTCAAGATGATTAGCCTGTACCCAGTTCTTGAATCTCCCGGACCATCCCGAATACTCGTCTAAACTCATCAACTTTGGTGGCTTCTACATGATTCCTAGTTCGTTTTCTAAGTTGACGTTTTGCATGATGCTCGCCGGACTTTGAACAGCTCCACCACTACCAGCAAACATGTTGTAGAAATCTTGGTTTTCCATTTTAATCACAACGGTGAACTTTACACACAACAGGACAGAAAAGCGAATCCAAATAAGCGAACCAACTTTGAACCAATAAGCGAACCACAATCAGTCCTATGAGCGGACCTGATCAATAACTATGAGCGAACCAGAACAATCCAATGAGCGAACCAGGTGAATCACTAAGAGCGGACCAGATAACACACTACGAGCGGACCAGACAACAACCTGATGAGCGAACCTGTTAACAACCCTAAGAGCGAACCTGATCAATAACCCTTCAAGCGAACCTAATAAGCGGATCTCCAACAAACAGGTGCCTATGAGCGGATCTCACGAGCGAACCAGCCAAAAACATGACATTTCGAGCGGATCTCTGGAGCGAATCTGTCAATGATGAACCTTTGAGCGGACCTGATAAGCGAACCACATAACTGCAAATAAGCGGATCTATTTCACGAGCTGTTTTGGGACACTTTTAGGCTGAATTTGAGTCTAATCACTTCAAGGGTTTGTTATTACTTGATTTTACACCTTATGTCAACTTTTCAGTCCATTTTAACCGTCCAAAGTGTCAGAATCTCAAAAAGTGTGGGTAAAAGGCTTTGAATCTTGGTAACTAGCTCACAACTGGCTCTGATACCAATTGTAGGATCAGTATAACCTCTGAAACGAGTCAATCTGAGCTAGTGCCTGCCATATATGTCGCAGAAATACATATAAGACATGAAACAAAGCAAATCAATGGTAGAAGTGAGTAGAAACAGATGAGATACACTTTAAACACTCTTTCACATTGATATTTCAGCAAAACTACGGACAGCAGTTCGGCCTCCGATGACGTGAACAGTTACAATGTGAAAGTGACACAGGGGTTTATATAGGCAAACAGGTTCGCTTATGTGACATGCCACATGAGCGGACCTCCCTACTAAGTAGGTTCGCTTTTGTGGCACTTGTACACATAAGCGAACCTCCAACATTCAAAACACAAAATTACATTTTCAACCCCTGGAAAATACATAAACACCCTATCCAGGCCCTATACATTAATCTAGTACGACTAAGACGCAGGCTTTAGACATTATGCACCAACACATAGTGCGGCCCAAATAATGAATTTAAGTAGTCCAGTCGGAACCGGATAATCTCGACTCGAGACTATGAGGTCTCGAGTCGCAACCACTGGATTCTGAGTCGTAAACGGGAGGTCTCGAGTAGTGCGGTTTTGAGTCGCAACCACTGAGATCTCGAGTCTGGTATCGAGCCAAGATCATGACATCTCGAGTCGCAACCTGTCCAGTCTCGAGTCGGGCTTGAGTCGAGATCATGAGATCTCGAGTCGCAACCAGGCTGGTCTCGACTCCTGGAGCATGATGTCTGGTTTCGTGTTGCCAATCAAAGGTCTCGAATCGCAACCATAAGGTCTCGACTCGCCGCTGTGCAGATGCTTCCAGAATTCCTCAGAAAGTACTAGCCAATCAAATTTCATAAGCATGTACTAGCGAATCAGGTTTCACTAACATGTTCCCCATTTCCTACACTTACCAACTCAGATCAAATGCATACATTTCAAATATTTTTGGCATCATTCTAACAGTTCATCATCTAGGGTTTTCACATTCATATTCATTCAACATTTCTCATATGATCAGTCAACATTTCGTATCATATATTATTACCAAAACAAGTTGCATATTAATTGTAGCGAGGAACATCTTGTATACCAAAATACCAAGCAGTTGAAATGTGGCTATATTTATATGTTTATAACCAAGGTTCACAAAATCCTCTTACATATTACACTTCAATAGTTAACACATCCCAATATACAATCAATTCCATAACAGACACACACCTAAATATAATCATAACAGTTTCAGCATTTAGGACCTTATGTACTCATAAAACAAAGCAAGCAGCCAACCATTGACAAGATCGAAACATAAGTAAACTGACCGAAGGTTTGTGGGTGTGACTTGAGATTGAACTCGGCGAGACCCGAAGCTTCCAACCCGCGGCTGACCCGAACAAACAAAACCAAATCTGACCCGCTTGGACTACCACGAGACCTGAATTGGTTGGGTCTGAACCGAGACCCCGAACTTGCACCAAAATCCACTGCGGCTGATCCGAAGAACTCGAAAGACCAGCTAATCCCGAAAGAAACCAAAACTGGCCTGAATACGCTGTTGAGCGTAAATCTGACCCGAGCCGGTGAGCCCGTCAGAAAGACTTGAGGACCGCCGCCACCGATGCCGCTGCAGACGGCTCCCCGCCGCCGGACCACGGCCAGTCACGTCTTTCTCTCTCGTCGACTCTTCTGTTCCTCTCAGTTTCGTCGCTGCACCTAAGTGAGTAGAGTGTGGAGGGAAAAAAGGGCCGTGAGTGTGTGTGACCGTGCGGTCACCGGAGATGTGCTCCAGTCATCGGCTCAGCTGAGAAGGAGGGGGAGGTGAAGGTCGTGTGGGAGAGAGGAAGGAAGAGGGTGCGGCTAGGGCTTTTGCGGGTGTTCGCTGGAAAACGAGGCACCGGAATATGCTCCGGTTGCCGGAAATCGCCTGATCGAGAGAGGAGGGGCAGGGGGTAGGGGTGTGCGGCTGGTGTGAGAAGTCTTAGGGTTTTTGAAATGGAGTGGGGGTGAAGGTGATTAGCTTTATAGTTAGGTTTTCAAAATGGGCTTGGGCTTGGGACCGCGTATAAGGATCCGCATAACCTAATGTGTCTAGCTAGGCCCCAACGCTCGGTTTAAATCACAAACAATTATTTTACATCTGATTCGGGTTATCCGGTAAACAACTCGTACATTATTGTTGCGGATTATTAATAAGTATGCTAATCATACTAATAATAATAATAGTAACAATAACAATAATAATAATAGTAATAATAATAATAATAATAATGATAATCATAAGCTCGTCTCTCGACGATCAGGATCAAGGGTTCGAGTTGTCACATTCTCCCCATGTTACAGGAATTTCGTCCTCGAAATTTAAGGAAAAGTCATACACTGCACTCTACATGTATACATAGACTCCAATCCCATACGTAAGTACAAGTAGTTTCACGAAAGTCCACAGAACGAACATGCAAGCCACATAACACATACAGTCACATAGCACGTAAAATCACATAGCATTAGATTCACAGAGTTGTACGTATCTCACATAGTACGGATTTAAACAAGTTTAACTATAACATCCAAGAAACGTACAGGAAAACCCAAAGTGTCACATTATCCCCAAGTTCAAGAAATTTCGTCCCGAAATTTAGCACGCAGCCATTGACAAGCTAGTGTGTTTGAACGTTTTCGTGGGTGTCACATCGTCCCCTTGTTGGCTTGAAATTTCTTCTCGAAGTTTTAGTTGTAGCTTCAGTGCTGGAAGTAATGTTTGTAAACAAATGGGGATACGTGCGCATCAGCTGGTTTTCTCGTTCCCAGGTATACTCTGGGCCATGGCGCGAGTTCCAACGAACTCGGTCGATTGACATCTTGTTATACTCGAGGGTCGTGGTTTCAACTGGTTCCTCAATAGGGCGGTAGAGTCGAGTCTATTAACTAACATCGAATATTAAACCAAAATATGGATAGGTATTCCTCGCGGGAATAACAGTCTTAAAGGCATTCCTCCCAGGAACAGTAGTTCGAAAAGTATTTCCCCCCAAGAATAATAGTTCGGCCGTCCATCCGTATTCGGGTGATAAGCAGTGCTTATGTTTAACTGAGAGCCAAAGGAATTATGCATACCCTGTCACAACTCGGAAGTAAAACGTAGGTCTTGATCAAAGACAATAGAGGTTGGCACCCCGTGCCTAGCAATTGCTTCCTGCAAGTAGACAGCTGCAAGTTTCGAAAACCTGCCATTCCCTTTCTTCATAAGGAAGTGCGCAGTCTTAGTCAAACGATTTATAATCCCCCAATTGGGCCTTGAGGTCGTGATGCATCTTGTCCGCGTCGGGATGTATCATGTGGACTTGTGTGCTTCGCCCATCACAAGCTCTCGGAGATTCCCATAAGATGGAACTCAGATACATTCCATAAAGTAGTGAGCGCAATTGCCTTTGAGTTCGGGCGGCTTTTCCATGCCCCGCATGGGCTCAGCCAAAGAATTTTCCGCTTGCCGAGTTTCTACTAGAGCGTTTCAGGTTTGATCAGGAGGTTTGAAAGAATGGTAAATTGTAACATACCTACCTGCTAGGTTCAGTCTCTTGTTTGCCTAGTCCGGATGATGCCTGATCGCGCATTCGTGATCGTTTAGGAGTTCGACCCCATCGGTGCTGTCGCGCGTTTAAAGACTGTGCTGGAGACTCTCGTGATCGGTGTAAGTCGTGCAGTTGGTACCGTACGAGTAATATCTCCTCATTTTGAGCGCAAGGACTACGGCTCCCAATCCTGAACCGTGCGTAGAGTAGCCCCCTTTCGGGAACTTTGAGTTAACGAGAAAAGCGGGCCTTGCGACGCCAAAAGTCGAGCGTTGAAAACTTAGCGTAAAGCGGTTCGTGTCGTAGAGATTCTAAGGTTAAGCGTATGACTCGTTCGGATCCCCTACTGATTCTTGGAGTAGGTCCAAATGTCGTCGAAGGGGTCAGTCGTCAAATTTTGACAAAGTGGGACAAATTCGAAGTTGTGACTGGGTGTTGATCGTATCAAGTTCGAAGGACCGTGCTTGATATATCTTTACCTCCGGGGCATCCTTGGCTCGTTGCTCCAATGAGTAACGTTCATAGAAAGTAATTCGTCCAAACGGAGGCTTGTGCAGAATAGGGTAGGATAAGAATTCGTGGAATTTGTGAAGCATCACGCGGGTAGCAAGAAATTATGCAAGAAGGGTAGTCGCAGTCAATGCGTTCATTTTGGGGCAAACATAAAGGCTTTGGGATCAATAAGGATTTATCTGATGTTGATGAGGTAGCTGGTCGTACACAAGTTGCATGTGGTTAGAGTAAAGAACGTAGTTTGCCGATATGGAGTGTTACGTCAAGGTGGTTAGCATAGTAAGAAGCAGCTAGAGAGGGATGGTCACCGTGCGGGTCTGTAGGTTTTAGGGACTACTAAGACGTCTGGCAAGATGTGATTTCCCAAATCACTAAGAAATCAATCTTGAGTGTGTTGTTCTAAGTCACGTGATTAAGCTCGAAGTAGCGCTTGCGTCGTCGAGGGGTTTCGATGCGAAACTTCCGAAAACAGGTTTTTGAGGAAGTATGATTGAAGTAACACATTGCTGGATTTCAAGGGCTGGAAAGTTTGCCGACTATAGGTCGAGTTTGTTGAATTCACTAAGTCGAAGAGAGAGATCCAGTCAAGGCTTCTATATGAAGAAATGTGGATGTCGCGATAAAGAAACGCCAGAAGTGAGGATACCGCCCAAAACAATAATTGCTGGTTCGCACGAAAGCTAGTGAAAGGATTCACATGATCAGAAAAGTCGTCAAAGAGTAACGGCTCTTGGAAAAGGAAGGATAAGGTAAGCATCTAGGTCACCGTGCTCATCGATGAGTTGTCTGGTTTTTGTCTTCGCCGTGTCACGCCCCTAGCTATGCCGATTTGTAAAAAAAAAAAAAAGATATCAACTTGTGGGGTTTTGGGGCGTGCTGAGGTATAAGGTTGAACTGGAATAAGGTTTTCACCAGGTAATCGAGGAATTTGGGGAATAATCTTTGTGATCGATGGAAGCGCGATACGATCGTTGGCACTACAATGAGAAGCATACATCGTGCACGCTTCTTGTGTTTGAGACGTGCAAACAGAAATCCGAAAAGTGTAGGCTTACTAAAGTGCTTTAAGAATCCATGTTATCGGTCGGATGAGAGAACGCGTCTCAACACTCAAGTCGGGAAAAGAAGTACGCGAATACAAAGGGTGTGAATGAAGTTGTCGATCCTACTAATCTTGGCTAGTTGCTCCACACATGAAACCAAATAGTTGTGCTACTGCGCCATAGCAGTTTGTTTCCCTTAATAACACGTGATTTAGGATTCGCTCTCCTGCGTCGTTTTGCCCTCGAAACTTCTTTCTAGGATCCGCAGCGGGCTCCTAGGGGTTCATCGCGTCGGTTTGTTCTAGCCCAGAATGGAAATCGGAAAGAAAATGCGTGGGTGAGAGAGTTAGGGACAACTGGTTCCTTGCCCTCGACGTGTCGTGATTTCGAATCAAGGTTAGGAGATTCCACTCCCGCTTAGCGCACATCAGAGTTGCGTAGTTTTCGTATGATTTACAGTACTGAATGCCAACTATATAGCTACGTATTTATGCCCATATGCTACATGTATACATACACATTTACACATATATGTGTGCCCAAGTAAATGCCGATGACTATAATTACCATGTGAGTACCTGAATCTGACGAACCTTGCAATCCGGAATGTGGTGTCGTTGTGGTTTTCATTAAGGAACGGTTATAGTCTGGTTTCCGTATAGAAACATTTTTCATCTTAAAAATATTTTATATCTTAAACCTAGTTCGCTATAACCAATGGCTCTGATACCAATCTGTCACACCCCCAAAATCCACATGCGGAGTACCACCGCTTGGAGGCGTGACGACCAGGATCTTAGCCACTAATTATTTTGAACGGATTAGTTATTGTCACAAATAAGGGTAAAATTAGCGACCAATTTAAATTTTTCAAAACATAGTTTAAGTTTGCAGCGGAAAGGAAAGGAGAGCATATCGTAATTTAAAACCACAAGTTTATTAATTGTGCAACTTACAAACCACGCACTCCAGCCGATTGCAGTGTCCGTCCTAAACTGTTTCGAGCAACCTGCAAAGCATGCAGTAGGGTGTCAACATAAAGTTGGCGAGTTCACGAGTTGTTCAGTTTTAGTTTTTCGAAAACGTAAGTTGTTTAGATATACCATTTATAATCACGTTATGGGGAGCTACCCCATCTGTAAGCTCACTAAACTGTAGATACCAAAACTATTGACGTAAAGTTGTTGTGCCCCGAGTCAATGTCTATCATCATTGACCAAGTTGCAAGGTCTACTAGTTCACGCCCGATCCCCCCGGTCACGGTGTGAGGTTGTCAAACCTAATAGCGCTATCAACTAATAACCCGTTCGCCCCCGGCGATTAATCAGTACTGTAGGCAGGGACTTAAGCTGATAGAGTTTCGTTTAGCTTGTCTAGTTGTGATTTATAAATAATATCCAAACGTATATCCCCCAGAGATAGTAAGTAGCCATTCGGATTTCCCCCGGAAATAATAGTTCAAAAGTATTTTTCCCAAAGTTGGCAGTTTGCCCGTGTCCCTCCCTGGGACGCATGCTTTTAGTGTGTGAACTCACATTGGTTTGCTCGGCAGACAATTTACTTGTGTTAGGTTGGTCAACCATACCCTATTATGGTTATACATATTTATTAGGTTCGTGTGCAAGTAACGTCTCGTATAAATTACACGTATCTAACACGTAGCATGTAAATCCACCTTTCATATAATGCACACACTTTGTATAATGTACAGCAATGGCAACAGTAATACGTATCATATCAGCATATATGTTTTCGGGCCTCTCTTAGCATGTGAACAGTCAAACAGTAGCAGTTAATCAACAACAGTAGCACATAGCACAAAACGTAACATCACATAGTGCGGCCCAAATAATGAATTTAAGTAGTCCAGTCGAAACCGGATAATCTCGACTCGAGACTATGAGGTCTCGAGTCGCAACCACTGGATTCTGAGTCGTAAACGGGAGGTCTGGAGTAATGCGGTTTTGAGTCGCAACCACTGAGATCTCGAGTCTGGTATCGAGCCAAGATCATGACATCTCGAGTCGCAACCTGTCTAGTCTCGAGTCGGGCTTGAGTCGAGATCATGAGATCTCGAGTCGCAACCAGGCTGGTCTCGACTCCTGGAGCATGATGTCTGGTTTCGAGTTGCCAATCAAAGGTCTCGAATCGCAACCATAAGGTCTCGACTCGCCGCTGTGCAGATGCTTCCAGAATTCCTCAGAATAGTACTAGCCAATCAAATTTCATAAGCATGTACTAGCCAATCAGGTTTCACTAACATGTTCCCCATTTCCTACACTTACCAACTCAGATCAAATGCATACATTTCAAATATTTTTAGCATCATTCTAACAGTTCATCATCTAGGGTTTTCACATTCATATTCATTCAACATTTCTCATATGATCATTCAACATTTCGTATCATATATTATTGCCAAAACAAGTTGCATATTAATCGTAGCGAGGAACATCTTGTATACCAAAATACCGAGCAGTTGAAATGTGGCTATATTTATATGTGTATAACCAAGGTTCACAAAATCCTCTTACATATTACACTTCAATAGTTAACACATCCCAATATACAATCAATTCCATAACAGACACACACCTAAATATAATCATAATAGTTTCAGCATTTAGGACCTTATGTACTCATAAAACAAAGCAAGCAGCCAACCATTGACAAGATCGAAACATAAGTAAACTGACCGAAGGTTTGTGGGTGTGACTTGAGATTGAACTCGGCGAGACCCGAAGCTTCCAACCCGCGGCTGACCCGAACAAACAAAACCAAATCTGACCCGCTTGGACTACCACGAGACCTGAATTGGTTGGGTCTGAACCGAGACCCCGAACTTGCACCAAAATCCACCGCGGCTAATCCAAAGAACTCGAAAGACCAGCTAATCCCGAAAGAAACCAAAACTGGCCTGAATACGCTGTTGAGCGTAAATCTGACCCGAGCCGGTGAGCCCGTCGGTAAGACTTGAGGACCGCCGCCACTGACGCCGCTGCAGACGGCTTCTCCGCCGCCGGACCACAGGATCTAGGGTTCGACGATCAGGATCTAGGGTTCGAGTTGTCACAAAAATAGTCAGAAAAATCAGAATTCAGCATAAAAAATAAACATAAAAAAAAGAAAGTTGGTACCTTATATTCATTGACAATTTTGCAACTCTTGTTGGTATATGCAATTGTATAAACATGAACAACCATCAAACCATCCACCAACAATCCACCACCGGTTTCACTGGTGTGAACTCACCCATCACCCTTCCTCAGTTAACAATGACAAATCCTAGCAGACCCCGTCCTATATCATGACCGCTATCACCAATTCCTGCCAATTTCACGGTCGTGATGACGAGGATGCCCCTGCCCACATTAACCGTCTTACCCGAATTTGCAGCACCATCTCTATCGAAGGTGCTAATCTTGATGCCCGTTACCTTCAGCTCTTCCCGTTCTCACTTGCTGGCCGCACAGACACATGGCTTGATTCACAGCCAGCAGGTTCTTTCACCACCTGGGCTGCCCTTCGAGATGCTTTTCTTGCTAAGTACTTCCCACCCGCCAAAGCATCTCGCCTTCGCGATCAGATCCATTCGTTCTGGATGGAACCTGATGAGCCCTCCTATTTAGCCTGGGAAAGATTCTAAAGCTTACTATCTCGCTGCTCTCAGCATGGTCTGGTCTGTCAGATTGAGCATTTGTAGAGAAATTCTACAACGGTCTCACTCCTGAGACCCGAGCTTGATTTGATACCTCAGCAGGAGGCCACTTAATAGGTAAGAAAACAATGGCCGAATACAATGAGCTGTTTGAAAGTTTTGCTCATTCTGATCATGAACAACGATCTACCGCCAGGAATTCCATTCCTGTGTCTAGTACTTCCTCAGCTGCTCGAGGAATATACCAAGTTAGCTTAGAAACTACGATAGCCGCTACTTTAGACAACTTTAGGAGAGAGGTTAGCAAGGAAATTTAGGAGTTGAAAAATAAGGTAGATAAGTGTGAGGTTTGTAGGGGAGGTCACGGTACAATAGAGTGTCCCATGCTCACTCAGGAGCAAGTTGACTTCATTACTAGTCAAAACCGAGCGCCCACTAACCCTTTTAATAATAATAACTCAAACTACAATTCAAATTGGCGTAATAATAATAATAACAACCCCCTGATAATAAGTTAAATTCTTAACAACCAGACAAAACTTCATAATCCCTAAATAGACATGGGGTCGTGTTCCTCAAACACGGGGCCGTGCCTCACCTGCTCTCCAAACATGGGGCGTGTTAGATAAACACGGGATCGTGCCTCCTGTATTAATCCAAAATTAGGCTGTGCTCACTAACAGACAACGTTCTCTGACTCATTACAGATGACACGGGGCCATGCCTCCCAGACTCGGGGTCGTGTTAACGGACTGTTACATTCTATAAAGTCAGTCATGAAGAGAACGCTTGGACCCATTCCTAAAAGATCAAAATCCTTCCAGATCTCACACACATACAAAAAAGGTATGTTCTTAAAAAGGTTTCCTTAAACCTTCTTGTCTTCGCCACTTTTAGTCATGTTCTTCTTCTTCAACCCCTAACAACCTCCATTGAAGCTTGAAGCTTTAAAGTTTCAATTGTGGGATGAAAAGCATGATTTTTAGCCCAAACTTTTGCAAAACTACTATTTTATAACATTATTTTAAGTTATTGACTTCCGGAAATGTAAGAAACCAAAAGTTTTTAACTTAAAATAAGAGATCTTGGGCTAAAATATCAAAACTGTTGGAATAGCACGGGTCCGTGCCTTACATGCACAAGGTCGTGTGACTTGTCTGCAAGTCCAAACTCTAATGGTTTGTCTTGTTCAAACTAGTATGTCGAGCCAACAAAGTGGTACTTCGTCAACAAGCTCCTGCAACAACCAAAGAGGAAGATGGCTCTCACTCGAGGCTACCCTTGTCCGCTACGT
Organism: Helianthus annuus; assembly: GCF_002127325.2. Taxonomy (NCBI): domain Eukaryota; kingdom Viridiplantae; phylum Streptophyta; class Magnoliopsida; order Asterales; family Asteraceae; genus Helianthus; species Helianthus annuus. The sequence continues at coordinate 58,573,846 of NC_035441.2, read as the reverse complement.
TTGCGCACTTCGAGAGTCCATCGAGGAGATGACGACGGTGGAGGAGGTCCTCATAGACCAAGTGAACTACCTCACACTAGCCTTGGAGAGTAGCTTTAGGGAAATAAACCTACTCCACCAAAGGTTGAATATTTTGGTGGTAGCCCCTATGGATCCAATCCTCCCTCAAGATGACTGGAACCTTGCTCATGAGGTTGTTAACCCTACCGGGTGGGATGAGATATCCACGGAACCTCCTATTGGCACCTTTTATGAGGTTCCGGTGGCCGCCGCTCCTATTCCACAAGAGGACATTGATGATGAGAAATTCATATTCCTACCTAGGGAGATTGAGAAGATGCTCAATGATCTTTGATGGGGTACACCCGAAAATAGCTCAAAGCCCTTGCTAACCGAAAACTAGTTTGGTCTTTTTTTTGCTGGATTGTTGTTTTGATGATCAATTGCCTGGATCTTTGATGGGGTTGCGTCAAGTGGGCCGTTGTTGACGAAGGCGAATAGCTAGTTTTTGGTTAGCAAGGTAAAAATCATTCCTATTACTGACTCTCAAACAGATGTTCAAACATCTGTTTCAAAGAAAAGACACAAAAGTAAAAGGAAAGATAAGAGCACTAATCTATTCTATAAGTTTTGCGAAAAGAAAAATCATGTGACAAAGGAGATTAAACAAAGGAAATAATATTTGTGAATCAAAGCCATTATGTACCATCTATGGAAAGAAAAACTAAATGACTCCAAAGTTTTTTTTTCTTAAAAGTTATGACAACAAGAAATGATTTCATAGTTAAATCATTTGATACTCAAGGAGTTAGCGTAACCAAAAAGGGATCACAACCAACTCCTCCTGAAAAATTTGAATATGTTCAAACACTAGTTATCAGGTGTGGAATTGTATTAGAAAATGGGTTATCGATGGGGGCATGGGAGTGGCCATTCTAACAAGGTGTGGAATTGTATTAGAAAATCTAGTAGGTTATTGAATGATGAAGGTATCATTCTGTGGGCTACTCTAAAGAAAAAAAAGGGTAATGCGGAAGATGCGTCGTTTTGAAATGATAAGTGGGTGGGGGAGGAAAAACTTAGTGTCAGATGTCCTAGAGTATTCGTTTGGATTGGCAAAGTGATTGTTCGATCAACTCTCATACATGGTTAGATGGGTGGAGGTGATCTAGGCATTGGCCGGTCAGAGGAGGTATAGACATGAATCGGTTAAATAATCTTATGCAAGTCTTTAATGACATGCGTTTAAATTGATTTGGAAGGGGATAGATGGGTTTGGGATTTTGATGCAGATGAATCATTTCGGTTAAAAGTATTGGTATGCTTATTGATCATGTGTCCTTACGAGAAGGGCCAGTTGGAATGAGATGCAACCATAATATTCCTATTAAGGTGAATATTTTGCGTATTCGTGTTTTATTGAATCGTCTTACAAATTGAACAAATTTGGTGGATAGGGGTATCATCATTTCAAGTTGTGCAATGTATCGTCTGTGATAGGGGTAGCATCTCCATGTTTCATCCTATTCTTTATACAGGCGGATGGATCTTATAACTTGGTTGGATTCTCTAAGGTTGACAAAGAAGAAAAACATGTTGTGCACGAGATCTTTCTTACAGTTTGGTGGGTTATTTGGAGGTTAATGACATGGTGTTTGCCCAAAACGATTTGTTTGAAGAAAACATGTTTGACCTTATTCTGGATTTTTCTTATTTGTGGATTGTGAATAGAAATAAGAAAACACACATTAGCTAGACTAACTGTTACAAAATCCTTCCTTTTTGTGTAATGTTTTTGATTCTGAGCTAGCCTTTGGCTAGTTTTTTTATATATTTAATTCGCCGCTAAAAACAATTAATATTAATACGACATATAGATTTTTAATTTTTTGTAACTCATGTTTTTAAGCTAAAAAATTCAGTTAGTGATTAAAAGACGAATGCAATAATTATGGATTATCTAACCATAAATAATAAAAAGACTAACGTTCATCGAGACAATTAAAGGAAATAACAATCTAAAATCGTTAGGGAACATATATTCTAGTATTTAGGATCAACCAATCATCCTATATTGATCGGGCCAGATTCTGAAGCACTTGATCAGCCATTCTTCGGACCGCCATGTCTTCCTACAAAATGAAAAAAAAACAATGTATCATGCTACCACATATGTATAATGTATTATGTGTGTGTATTTGTATATGAAGCTAGTGTAAAAAAAAAAGGAACATATTACAATTAATGGGAGAAAGTTAAAAATTGGATGATAATTCCAACCCATCCACTAAGATTGATATTTTTCCATGTAGAAATCCAAAGGAAGATAGGAGTTTAATAACATCGCACATTCTTCATCCTTTGAAATGATGACTGATTAGATCAATTCAATTAACTTTCTCAGTTGATTTATCTTTCGAAATCAACTTTGATTGGTTTGTATACGTTGTTGACAAATTCGATTAAGCGGTTAGCTAGTTTTTATTGTTTTCTTGGCTGGAGCCCCGGCATATAAATGATAGTGTAACTCGTAAATAAGAGTATGAAGAGAACGACATATGTCCTATTAGGGGCGGAGTTAGTGTATTAGAAGGGCTATCCCTCAATCCCGTCTCCATACCGTTTTCGTAGTGTAAAAAAAATAAAAAATTCCAGTTTTATACAAAGGATACCCTTGATCCCAAAAAAAATAAATTTGGATACCCCTGAATTTTTTGAGCTATCTCCACCACTGCTGTCCTATGTTTTTTTTACATTGTCATACTTCTATATTTCTTGGAACCTAAGTTTCCAAAATTTTCTTATTTGTGTATCATTTAAAATTTTCTATCAAAACTTTTTCTAGAGTATATCTTCACTGTATGCGTGTGCGGGCACACGCGCACAGTATACTTAAATAATTTGAGTATCATTTATGCACATGTTTGTGTGTTATATGTATTCAAATAATTTTTAGCACTATATATACGCATGTGTGTTGCAGGTATTTATTCAGATAGATATCTTACACAGGCAAAGTTAAGATACGCAGGATCTCTCAATCTGGCAGGGTAGCATTTGACCAAAGCATCACAAGCCCTGTATATTTGACAACCATAGTTACAACATGAACACTATAATGATATTAAACATGAAAGAAATAAATAATAAACTCGAAGTTTCAAGAGGTCAAAATTTACCCGACTAACCTAGATACTTCAGAGAGGCGCAGGAAGCATTTTAAGATATGTTTCAGCAATTGCGATGGTGGTTTTCCATGAAACTCGTCTACAGTTTTTTCCAAAACTTTTGTTATGGAAAAAAAACGTTCGGGGAATGTGCCGCAATATCGTTGCCCCTCGTCATACAGTAGAATCTTACTAACAATAAATGCAGCAACCTAGAAAAGATAGAATATTATCAAACTAAAAATTGAGTTTATGCAATAGGGAGAAGTTGGGCCATGATGAACAATATAGCTGTGCTTGTTTCTTTTTTCTAACATTTAGTATCACTAGGGGTTCAAGTAACTCTAGGTTTCATAAAAGATTGATTCTTATTGCAATAACAAATTTCCTAGCCTCAAGAGAATTTGTGATTGTAACAAAAAGCACATTTTTATGAAAAGATACCAACTTGGACCTATAGTGATGCTAAATATCTTTTATAAAACAGCCACAATATATTATCAAATTTGATGAGTTCAGTCTCAAATTTCTAATTCTTGGTAGATTACAAATCTTCCCCTTTCTTATATCAACAAATATGAAAGGATAAGTGGAAGTTTCAAAGGGGCTGTTAAAAAGCTCAAGCAGATTCGAAATGATAGAATTTATCATTAGTTATCACAATTTTAGCAAGTAGACATAAATAAGATTGATATGGAAATTAAATTGTTTAAATATTGGCAAGTGAATTATACATATTAATATACATGCCTTTCCTTGTTTTGTTTTTTTCAATGGTCAACGAATACTATACAAGCCCGTCCACCCGAGCAAACCCATTGGAGAAAGGTCACTCACGCCCTATGAACACAGATAAACGTTGGTGACTAGACCCGCCCACTATTCTGGGAAAAAACCCACTACTCGAAGGCCCACTGTGGTAAAAACTTATATTACATAGGACTCATTCGCTATACTTTGTTTTAGTTATGCAAAAACTTATATTACATAGTTTTTCAATTTGTATATGTGTTGGTTTAGTTATTAGTTATGCAAAAAAATTATATCATATAGAATGTCAATCTGTATATATAACCCGAACTCTGTTAATTAACCCGCCCATCTTATGCCACCTCTAGTTAAGATTAGTATATACTGTTTTTGCAAGATCACTGCCCACTTCGATGCAACGAAGGCATAACGGTAGCACTTCTGTGTCTAGAAGAAAATGAATGATTTCTGGGGTGTTGGCATCTTCCACCTGTGTAAGAGCAAAATCAAAGTTTTCAAGATGCTGCAAATATGAGAACATACTTAGTCGAAAAGTTGGAAAATAGAGCGAATAGTACCTTCACCAGTGCACCTATAACACCTAAGCTAGTCAAGCGTAAGTAGTCGAAATGCTTGGCTGCTTTTTCAGTAGTATTCAGAAATGGGTAAATGTAAACAGGCAGTTTGGCTGTAAAATGTATGAATTTTAGTCTATTATTAGTATCAACATTTTGACATTGATTGCTAGTTGAGCTTATGGAAACTACCTTTGACAATGTTCATCCTTGTGTCAGGATGAGAAGCCATAGACTGCAATACAAGCAAAATACATGATTTATGAGGTTCATACTATCATGATGATAATTTGTTAAAGGCAATATCAACCGGTCAAATATTAAAGAGTTCATATTTTTGATTTCGTGGATTTGTCTGTAAATTTTCCAAAACAAGTAAAAAAAAATTAGTTATTTTCCATTTTTTGGAATTGGTGGTGTCCGTCAGCAATGCGTTCGTAATTTATTATTTATCTCGGACAAAAATTAAGATTATTTTCTCTTTTCGAATTTCATGGATTTTGTCGGTTATCCGTCCACAATTACGACGGATTTGTCTAAACCTTGTACAAATCTTATGAGTTAGTTAAGCCGAAGTTTCAGTAACAAATGGAGATTGCAGTAATAATGATCACCTGCATTAACGCCAACGCATTGCAAACCCTGGTGGCTTCTTTCATGCTGAGTGCAGCAGGAGACAGTAGCTTGTATGCCATAGATATTTCCTGCAATGAGTCAATATTGTAATTCTTTACATATTCTTCATCAATTCACTAAAATTCGAAATATATTGAAGAAATAAAATAGAAGAAGTTGGCTGAATTGAATAAACACAAAGAAAAATAGCTACTACCAAAAGTGAATAATTTAACCAAAACATACAACAATAAACACCAAAATTAAACCAAAAGAGCCTGAAAAGTGAGCATACACAAAAGTAACAATGTACCCCTTCGTTTATGGTTGTTTATGGTTCTAAACAAAATTATGAGTCTCAGTTGAACTGCCCCATACAAATTCATCTTTCCATCAGTAAACTGATATCTCAATTCTGTCTCTCTTGTTAAAAAAACAAACAAAATGTTTTTTTAGCTCAGAGGTAACAGACTTTCGGAGTTCATTAACGAAAAAACCAACGAAAAATCTTATATGTTGGTCTAACTTCAACAAATATGATACGATATCTGAGTCTCTAAAATCACCCATATGTTCTCGATCCATTCCCGCTGCGAACTAGAAGTAATTATCGGATTTTATAAGATCAACTGATCATCTATCCACATATACACACATTACTCAAAATTTATGTGCATATCTAGTATAAGATACTAGTCATGTATTTTTGGGATATTAATGAAACAAACTATTATGAAAAATTAGCATATCTATTCTTGCATATTATGTTTTCTGTATTCAATTAGACATTGATTTTTTTTTTTTTTTTGTGCTATTTGTCAGAAAGAAAGAACGACAACAATGAAGACATTGTGGAGTGTGGGCTTGTGTGCACGGGGGATATTAGTTATATCTGAACACACATCTCATATATGATGTTTAGCTCAAGAAATGAAGTTAAAGAACTAAATTAGTCATACTTAGTTATGAGTAGAGTTGGTTGAAATGACCTGTATGTTATCAAATGAGCTTTACATAAAAAAAAATGCATATAAGGTGTGTTGAAGTCATAAGTTCAATGGATTGGAGTTGGGAACAAAGAAATCACAGATACTAAAGGTACATGTGTGAAATAAGCCTAATAAGCATATGGGAATCCATTATTTAGTTTTGTTGCATTTGTTTTAGTTTGTGAATAGTGTATGAGTTGATTGATATATCAATAAAAGGATCTGGTGCATATAGAAAGAATTGGAAATTTTAAATTAAAATCAGAAAGTTAAAATTATGTAAAATAAGAAAAATAGAGGGTGTTACAAATCTTGATGCAAAAGAATATCATTTCTATTAAATTTATGATAATTTGTTGTAAGTATAATTTCTAGCTTAAAAGAACAAGCCATTGCTGTATACCTGAAAATATTTGATGAAAACATTATGAATAACATCGCCATTTTCTATCATTTTGTCCAATATATTAAATATATACAACTTTGTATATACAAATAATTTTAAGTAAAGTAAACTAATTTGTAACTTTTATTTCAATATTAATTACTATGATCCAAAAACATTAAATTTTAGAACAAAAAGAAATACATAAAAATTTAGATGGTAAGCCGTTTCATTCCAAGAAAATAAATTCTATTAAATGCTTAAGTACCTTATATTGTTTCAAATAAATCTTAATTTACAAACATTTTTAAAAACTTTTCAGATTATATATCATCAAAATCGGACTAATATACATCCCCTCATATTTTTTCATTTAATTTTGCAAATAAATATGCGGAGAAAACATTAAAATCAAATGTTTACCTGTAGTAGAATGAATGATACATTCTTGGCATTCCATAGCATCACCGGCATATCGTTACATCTTCGTTCCTAAATCAAGAAAGATATATATGATTGATCAAGAACACAGAAAAATCTCATCAAAACTACTAGAAAAGGCAAAATTTTCGACTAAAAATTGTGTCCAAAATTCCTACACATTTTCGATGAAGTACCTAAATCCGCTGAAAACCTAATTATTAAAGAAACGATTTATAAGAAGTTTAAACATAAAAACTTATCAAAGACAAACTCAGGGAAAGCACAATTATTCTAAACAATTAAATATACAGCAATTTTCAGATGTGGCAAATCATTAATGAGCATGTATTAATTAAATCAATTAACAGCAGATTTGACCAAATCAAAAGAATTATGTAAACAAAGAAGCTATATTATTTTGAAAAAATATATCTATATACACACATGTATACCTTGTTTAGTAACACAAGAGCTTCTTCTCTGTGCAAAGGCTGATAAAGCAAGTTTATGAAGTGCTCTATTCTCGCACGCTCGCTGAATTCGTCTGTGGTGACACTAGAAGAAGATCCATCAGTTGGATCTACGTAAAGGGTTTCCGGCAAGTTCTCCATTTTTCTGCAAAAACACACACTCTCTCTAGAATTGAAGGTTTCTCTCTCTAGAGTTGGCGTATGTCTGGAGAAGAAGGGTACCTCTTATAAAGAGCAAGGTTGTTTTGGAGATGCTAAGGTGACAGGCTGTGGGATTGAAACTCTATTGACGTGTTAGTCATGCAGGTTAATATGTGTTGTATATCATATTCTATTGACATATCTGATTGATATTACAATATACACTCGCCTTTAGATGAGTTGGTTTTGGTTCTTAGTGTGAAAGCTAAGATATGAGTCTCGTTCTTAATCACATTTATAAAAAGGGTGAGGGTATTGATACATCCCCACTTTTTATGTGCACATCCCCCCACCGCGTATAAGACAATAAGGGGCGTATACAGTGTGAAAGCATTAAATGTGTCAAAAAAGGATTTCGATACACCTCTCATTGCCCTATGAGAGACGTATAAGACTGTGGTAGTTGGAGCATTAAACCCTATACGCCTCTCATTGAACTATATGCGGTTTACCGGCACGACTTTTGATGAATTTAAGGTATAATTACTGACATCCAGGGAGTTCAGTCTGAAAAGTGTGAAAAGCTAACCCCATACACGCTTATTGCTCTATACGGCCCTTATCGACCGAGAATGTTTATTTACCCAAGCATACGGGAACTATTTCATTCAAATCTTCAAAACTCCCAAAATACCAACGAAAATGATGAAAATTCTCAAATAAAAACGTTGGTTGAGACCGTGAATCATAAAGATGTCGTTTTGGGACATTGGTAATTTTTTTGGCGAAGATTCGAACCAGTCGTACGTCTCCGAAAGCGTTTGGTTATCCGGCGTTGATCGAGATGAGGAGGAGGTTGTGTCCGTGCCTCGTTGTGATGACGGGGGTGTGCGTCCCGTGTTACCTGATTTGAACCAGGTGTTTGTAGATGAGGCAGAACCATCTTACATTGCCCAAAGTTATCCACGACACGAATACGGGACTTACCATTCGTATACGGAAAACCAACACAAGTTAGAGTATGAGGATGGTGCTAACGACTTTGAGGAAAATGATAATGAAGTCGAGGAATGTGCTAAGGACTTTGAGGAAAATGATAACGAAATCGAGGAAGGTGTAATGCACTTTGAGGAGGGTGTTGACGACGACGAAGGTGCTAACGAGGAAGGTGCTAATGACGAGAAAAAAACAAAAAAAAGGTATGAGATAATCGTCAATTACGAGTTATTCGTGTTATATAATGTTGATATAATTTTAGAGTTAAAAAAAATGATTTTGTATACGTGTTATTCGTTATATATAATTTTTATTAGGTATGAGATATCTAGAAAATGTTTGACCCGACCTGACCATAACCCGAACCCAACCCGAAAATTGTGTCATACATATTAACCCGATTTCGTTATCATTTTGGTGAAATATTTTATATATTCTGGTGAAATATTTTGTTAAACATAGATTACTTAGGCTTGTAAATGAACCGAACAAACACGAACGAGGCATGTATACTAATTAAAACTAGAAAACGTATGACTCGAAATTTCATACAAACCCGTTCAGAATTATGATTCTTAATTCTCTTATACACAAGTTATATGTTTCATAAATTTAAAATCCCCAAAAATGCAAAAAACCCGCCTCAAACTAGTGTCCGCCCGGATCAAACTCGTTACCTCTCAGTTACATGCACCCGTCCCTTCCACTGGGACAAGTGTCTCACCCATTGATTATCCCGATTCTTAATTCTCTTATACTAAGTTCATAGATTGAAAAAGAAAAAAAAAAACAACTCCTCTACGGTTCTCATTGACCCATACGCCTCTCCTGGTCCCCAAACATCTTTTCCAGCTTCAATAGAGGGGTAAATAGATCTAAGAGTTCAAAACCCACACACTAAAACACCAAAAACACACACAAAAATGCTCTGGACCACACAATTTTCACAAGACAAACTCTGGACCATACGATGACGCTCTCGTATCGTTCTCGCTCTCGTATCGTTCTCAATACGGTTGGAATATTCAACGTTAGTTTGTATTCCAAATTTTATTGCTTAATCTTCAATCTTTTTTTTTTTGGTTTTATTTTTCCCGTTTGTGGTGGTGTTGGGTTTGATGGTGGTGGGGTTTGACGGTGGTTAGGGTTTGACGGTGGGTGGTGGTGGTGGTTAGGCGGCTGTGGTGGTGGTGGTTGTGGTGGTTCGGCGGCTATGGTGGTGGTTAGGCGGTTGTGGTTGTGGCTGTGGTGGTGTTGGTGGTTTGGCGGCTGTGGTGGTGGTGGTGGTGAGGCAGCTGTGGTGGTGGTGGTGGTGGTGCTTGGATCTGATTTTTTTATTTTTAACAATATATTTTCGGATGCCGAGTCTAATGCTATAATTGTATGTTTTATTAACAGGATATCGAACGTCGGTGTTTTGATGGTGGTGGTAGCATAATCCTTATCGAGAAGTACATTGCGTTCATATTTCAGATTCAAACGCTTAGCTACGTTTATATTCCAGATTCATGCACTAGAACGTCTACCAACGACAATGCTATGCACTGGAATGTCCACCAACGACAGTGCTTCTACACCCACAATCTCGAGGGATAACTCCTTCTGTATGGATTGGTTCTTCATGTTGTGTAAGCAGATACCGAGATTGCTTCTGCAACAACGATCCCGAGAGAGCGCCAGATCAGGTCGGAGGTTCTTCATGTGGTAGATGGGGAAGCGGAAAGCACGTTTACCGTGGAATGCATCCTTAAACTTGATAGCAACAATGTGGTGATCGAATAGAGATCAGAGATCTGAATAACTGATACGGTTTGCAAGAATTTAAGAATATGTAACAATTAGCGATTTAGGGTTTAGTCGTTACATTTTTTATTAAAGTGACATGTTTTATGTATTAATATAAAACGATGTTTTGTGTATTTATTGCGTTATGGTTAATAAATGACAAGTGAAAAACAATTAAAGACATAATAATAATTGATAAATAAAAAAATTGACATTTTGTAATACACACAATTCATTTCATAAAATATGAAGTTTTAAATAATAATAATAATAATAATAATAATAATAATAATAATAATAATACTTAATAAAAAAACATTTGCACATTTAAAAAAACGATGATATAACTAGACCAGGCAAACGGGTCGGGTCGGGTAGGGTCATGGGTCAAAACAGATTCGGATCAAAACAAATTCGGGTCAACACGCGTTCGGGTTGGAACGGGTAGGCCAGATCTGCTCTACCCTTTGAAAAATCAATTAAACATTAAAAGAGAAAAATTAATAAAACAATTAAAATAGAAAAATTAATTAAACAATTAAAACAGAAAAATTAATTAAACATTAGAAGAGAATTATGTGACACCTGTGTCACTTCAACCATCAAAAAAATACCAACCCAATGAAATATTGTATTTCATACTTGGGATCTGTATAAATATGTGTATCTTTTGCACGTATCAATTCTTGTTCGATTTCGGGCTTTAAATCGCTTTCTGGAAGGTTATACGCGATCTGATTCGTAAATATAACCAGTTTAATGCAACAAACACTCCGGAATAGTGAAATAGGCTTAACATACCTTAAATAACCCTTACATAACTTAGAAATAAGTTTTGAAGGGTTCGGTATGCTAAAATAAACTTTATTGATCAATAAAGACTAAAAGCGTCAAAAGTGCATAAGTTTGCATTTTTGCGCATATCTTACGTCCTGAATATATCCGGACATCCAAAAATTTATGTAATCATTAAAATATTTTATTTTAGTGATTGGCATGATAAAATTCCATTCGTCGCTTAATTTGGATCGTTTTTGCGTTCGTTACGACTTCCGTCGTAATTAACCGAATAACGCAACCGTACGGCCAAACGAACCGACATCCGTTATGTCTGTGAGCACATTTTAAGTTACCTATACTTTATTATCATTTTAGAGCCTTGAAATGAGTTTAAAGGGGTTTAAAAGTGCCAAAAAAATCAAGTTTTACAAGTGTAGGGACCATTTTTGAAATTTCTGGCAGATTCAATGAACCTAGTCCATTTTGAAGTGTTAATGGTTTTCACCCATGGTTTTGCAAAACCATGGGATGGTATTCAATGAACATAGTCCACATTAGGGGCTCCCATGGTTTTTGAAAACCATGTGCCCACATGTAAGGTCTAGATTAAATCACGTTTTTCGACGAACGATCTTAACGGTTCAAGGAAATCTATAAATACCCCTCACCCATTTCATTCTTCCTCACATTTGAATCTGATTCTACACTCTCTAAGTGGAAGTATATGCTTCCTACCTGAGAGTGAATCGGGTTCGAATCTTGCGGGGACCTTCTGTAAGTATTCTTTCACGTTTTTCATTCGTTTTAGCGTTAAAGTCAAACTGCGTTTGACTTTCTGCATTAACCAGTTTATGGTCAATGCGAAGTTCGTTTGAACTTCATAACGTGAGCGTAATCACGATGGTTATAGTCCCTAGTAACTATACCTACTGATTACCACGTTATCTAGGCTCAGTGACGAGTCGTAGTCTCGGCCAAAATGCGTTTTCTCGCGTATTTTGTAACCAAACTACTCTAAGGTATTAAAACCATTTGTTTTAATACCAAACCTGTTTTCTAACTTTACTAAACATGTTCTAGCATGTTTAGCTCGTCGCTTTTAGATTTGTGCTTGTTTAGGGTCGTAAAGGTAAGCGATCTAATCAATCGCTTATGCTTACGAACCCGACCCATTGGTCGATCTTTAGGATCCGACCAAACACATTAGGTGACCATAGTTGTATAGGGAATAACCTTCCGAGGTTATACCTTATGGTCACGACGTTTAGTTAGTTATATGATAGGTAGTTTATATGCCTTAGGTAAATTACCAAAATGCCCTTTTTACGCATAAATTCATTTTAAGTCTATGTAACGAAATTTTTGACATCTAAACTGATTTAACAACAATATTAAACATGTTAAGGCATATCTTGCTTGTCATAGGACTAGTTAGGCATTTCAAACGCGTTTTACGCAAACGACGCGTTAAAGTGGAGTAAGCTACCTAAACGGGTCGTAATGGGTCAAAAGCACTTAGGATAGGTTTCGTTTTAGTACGTAGGCTTTGTTAAACCATATTACATAAGTTCCCATACTTATTTGGTTTACGAACCCTTGTACTACCCGATCCTCCGATAGGTCCGTTTATTAATGTAGATACCTATATAGGTGCCGTTTGATTCCGTGATCTTCTAGCTTTGCTTGGTGGTTATCCTAAGACTTCTAAGCACCCTCAAGTGAGTACATAGACCCCTCTTTTACTGTTTTCAAACATTTTGGGGTGAAACACATGTGCCTACTTGTTACTTTCATGATTTCATGCTTTTATATCATATACTTGCTATGTTCATTAGTACACTATTAGTACATGATTTCATTATGTTTTTGCTAGGTATGCCCATTTTGTGCATACTTAGTGCATCGTTTTACATAACATTTCATGCTATGTATGTTCATCATACTTAGTACATCGTTTTACAAGACATCTTATACTTGGTATCATGCTATGTATGTCCATCCGTCGCATACTTAGTACATTGTTTGTGCATTCTTACCTACGGTTTGGTTGTTACACAATACTTGATTGACATTTGACAACGGTTTAGACATGGGCAATTTACATTGGTGGTTTATGTGGGTAAGTGATTTGAGTAACGAGACGTGTGTAATGTGATACAAGCATGGTGGATACGCCGCTGGTACTTCCTATATATAAGTGCTTGTATTATATTACATGGCGTAGTGTTATTTAAATCATTCATTTGGATTTATACATTTTTACACAAATAACATATTTTTCACAAGACATTGTTTTACAAAACAGTTTGTTTTATACAAACTCATTTTTACTTGGTTATTCATTTAACCTTACATCATTCTTTTAACTATACATATCTATCATCGATTTTCAAACGTTTTATAAAAGCAAACACTTAAACTAGATTCATGACATGTTTTTGGTTAAACATTTTCTTAAACCTAAGTCATGGATCCTATTTTTCATAAAACCTATGTACTCGCCGGCATTTTTATGCTGACGTATTTTCACATGTGTTTCAGGTACAATAGTTGATGATATTTGATGATGATATTGATGCATGCTCACATAGGATTGGACGAGACCTTAGTGACATTAAAAGATGCAAGACTAGTTAATTTTTGTTATGTTTCTTTATTGTTAAGACATTGCAACTCATTTAATTCAATAAAACGAAATTTGTTTAATCCATGGTTGTGAAACAATGATTCTGTTACAACACTCCCCGACGTTTCCGCCACGTTTTGTTGTTTTACGTGGTCGGGGTGTGACAAATTATTATTAAAAAGTTCATATTTTTTTGTGAGAGTAACGATTGGCAAGATCTGCTCTACCCTTTGAAAAACATTTGCCAAAGAGCCTTGGTGAGAGTAAGGGTAGGCTAGATCTGCGCTACCCTTTGAAGAAATCCCTGAATGTTGGAAATTGAAGAAAGCCCTAAAAACCCCTGAATTTACTGAAACACCCTGGTAGTTTGACGTATTTTAGCTTATTTTAACGTATTTTTAGCGTATTTTTAGCGTATTTTAACGTATTTAAGCAATGGTGTTTGTCAACTTACTTCCCGTTGTTCGATGGTCCGGAGGTTTACCCGAACCATTCCATTTTAACGATCGCTTATGTTGAAGGTGTCCATTTCATTAAGGCTAAGTTAACGGATGATTGCCCGATGCCGATACGAAATGGACTTTGAAATATACACCGAAGTATTGAAGTTATGGAATGGGTGACAATGTACATGTCTCGTATTACATAGGGTAGGGCGTTACTAGGTAGTAATAGAACTCCACGAAAAAGAATTTGTTAATTTGCCAAAGGTGTAACATCTGTGAAATATAGTGTACGCAACATTTTTTTATAAAAAATATTAATTAGAGTGTTTTATAACATAAAAACCGTTAATTACCTCACAATATTTTTTTAAAAATTAATACCATATGAGTCGTATAGGGCAAGGAGACCCGTATTCAACTCCTATAAGGTGCTCATTGCCTGATACAATTCCCCTGGTGGACACTCTATACGATCCTCATTGACCAATAAGCCTCCCCTGTTGGTTTCCACTTTTATTAAAGGGGGAATAGTTCAACGCGCGCATGAAATCAAGACTTGAACAAAGGAATATTTTCTGTTGCAACAGAATGGACACGTGGCATAAATGCAATGGTTCACAGCTGTAGATCTTCTAGAAGATTTAAATGCTCATCGTGCATGGCTTCATTCAGTTATAACCGAATATGACGTGGCATGATCCGGAGCATTCATCTAAATCACGATGATAGCACTAACTTAAAGGAAGATCTACATAAAACCACTTTCCACGTGGCAAATCCCCAACCGTCGATCAGACCCACGATCCGTGTGCATGGACGTGAAGTTAACAATTGACGAAAAGAAGAAATAACTGCCAACGGAAAAGTGCTTTCCGTTACTGTCTCCGTTACACCATTTTCCCGCCAAAATCGGGTTATAAATAAGATGCTTCAGGTATGATCTCACAAGTTACTTTTTACCTACTCTCACTTTTACTACATCTTCTTCCTCGAGATCACTTTACTTATTCTCACGCCGGAGGGTGGTCACGGAGGGAACCCCCATTCTCCCCGTGGTGAGTCTAACGGCTTTCTGTTTTGTAGTGATCACCGAAGAAGGAAGCTAGCTAACCACCGAATCGACGAGATTAACCCTTTTATGCAGAGATAAAACCCCCGATCTGATTGACTCCGGTCCAATTAGATCGCTGTTTCTTCATTGGCGCCCACCGATTCTTCTATTTTCATTTTCATTTTCATTTTCATCTTCTCGATCGATTCATTTCTTCTCATCTATTTTCAATGGCAGAAGCTCTGAAAAATTACTCACCAAGTCCTCGATCTGAGAACAGTGGCACTTCGGCTCATTCTTCTCATATCGACGGAATCGCGGGGAAATCGCTTAGCAACGATGATATTCATCATGAGGTGCACAGTCCTGTTACCTCAGAATAACTCGGAACTGAGAGTAGTCCAGATCTACCTCCGGAGGAAACTCTGATTTATTGGTTTGTCAAATTCCAAAATGCCGTAAACGTAAATTTTACACAACCTCGTAAATCAACGGATAGAATTACAACACAGGCACAGGAACCTGTTATTCGGGTGCAAACCACAAACACATCCTGAGCACCCTGTTGCAATTCATCATCAACTGTGTCGGCCAAAGACACAAGAGTGTACTCTCGGGCTAGCACCAAGTACGAATTTGTCCACCTCAGATCCGGATATCAGGAATCTCCCGAAGCACAAAATTCTCAGAAGCAATTCAATCGTACAAAGTTGGGCCCACATTCACTACAACAATGGGACACCCAGCTCAAGGACAAAAAACATCAAAAGACACTCAGTCACATGATACAAAACGTAGGAGACGTCCGAGGGATTATTCGCAAAAATAATAACCCAAGTAACGCTACAGAGCAAACATACATGGTGCAAGGAGGATCGTCGCGCAAGAATAAACGAAACCACAATCAACACTGGCGGGAACAACAAGTAATTTTCCTTGTCATACCAGGAGGCCCCGAAGAAGAACGACCGGTCATCATAACGGGTATCTTCAGTCATTATCGTACTGATTACATGTTCATTGATCCGGGTAGTTCTATGGATATCATTTACGAACAGCGTTTCAAATAGTTAGACCCAGATGACAAGGCGTGCTTGAAACCAGTCGATTTCCCTTTAACTGGTTTCTGAAATGAATCCGTCTTTCCACTGGGTCAGATCTCCTTTCCTGTAACACTCTCGGATGGGGAGCACTCACGCACCGTTACAGTCAATTTCATGGTTATGCCAGCTACATCCTGCCATGATGTACTGTTGGGAAGACGTTCACAAAGGGAGTTTAGCATGATTACCTCTATACCACACACTGCTTGCGGTTTTCAAATAGAAACCAGAGTAGCAATTTTGTATTCAAGCAAAGAAGTGATGTCCGTAGACAACGAGCCACCAGTAAAGGCTGCAAAGCCATCTCCACCTAATGAGCCAGAGAAGTGGGTTGATGTGTGTAAAATGCAACATATAAATTACATCAAATGAGGCATAAAACTAAGGGGTTGTTTGATAGCCTCTGAGTGGTCATTAAGAGGCTACCTCTTAATGGAACCATTAAGAATTTTACTAATGAGAAGGTAGAAGAATGTGAAATGTGATGATTTACCATTCAAAGGTTACCTCTTAACCATTCAGACTTGAGGTTACCTCTTATTCATTCAGAGGTTTTAAACCATTAAGAGGTAGAATATGAATGGTCATTAAGAGGCTACCAAACAACCCCTAACCCTTTTTTAGTACTAATGTTGGAAATAGTGTGCTTTTGTCTTCCTTTTGTATTTTCAGTATTAAATGAGCGCAAATGAACAAAAGAAGAAAAAATACAGCTAAATCTAACATAAATACAAAAAAAGTAATAAACGTGGCATGCCCGACCCCTCGACAGCATCTTCCCAAGAAAAAACAAGAGATCAGAAGGCTGAACACGCCCCTTGCCCGGCGGACACGGGGGCGTGCCCAAGTGTCTGCAGAAAAGACAAAGTTGTAGAAGTTCTATTTCCCAACATAGGGGTGTGCCCAGCTCAACACGACCGTGGTCAACACTAAGATTCGCAGAATCCAAGAAAATCTTGATAGTACATGTACGCTTCTGCACACGGGGCCGTGCCCAGCGGACACGGGGGCGTGGTCAACTAATGCAGACAAACTGCATTTAATGAAGAAAGAGAAAGTGGATGGATACAGGGCCGTTCCCAATGGACACGGGGCCGTGTCCGGGCTTCTGTGCAGGCTATAAATAGAGGTGCTTGGTTCACTACAAAAACATCCCTTGGCAAACCACCTCTCTCCCAGTTCACCCACACTCCACCACCATCACAACACCCACATCCACCATCATCCATCATCCATCATAGAGTGTGTATAGTAGTCTCGGGGTCCAAGATTGATAGTAAGAGTTCTTGACAATCAAAGGCCATGTTTGCCTAAGTCTCTTACATCACTTGGTGAAGACAAGAATTTACTGTAATACTTTTGCTTTTTAATCTTTTCGCACTTTTTATTTGGTTTTGTATTAATGACTTTAATAACTAGTTTCTTATGTTGAAGGAGAAACTTCCTTATCATTTGTCCGTGGTGTCTTGGCGTTATTTTACTGTGTATATAAAATAAAAGATTTACACCATTCATATCTCTACGGTCTATATAGACATATGTTGGCTACCTGGTCGGGGGTTAAGGGAATGGTTTGGTAAGGTTCTTGCCTTGTTCAGTGTATAGATCCTGCAAGGACCTGGGTCAAGCTTACTAGGACCTCCTTCAATGCCCACTGGTATTGGATGGCGGGGGTGCGAATGGCTTGATCCCCTCATATGTAAACTACTATTAAAACATTAACCGGGCTACTTGGGATTGTATCCCTGCTGACTCAAACCACTTAGCCGAGGGTAACGTCACCTTCAAAAGAGGGGCCTACCACATTACGCATTAATAACTTAATTAATTATCTTTCAATAATCCAACCCTTTAAGATTGTATCCTTGCTTACTCAAACTACTAGGTTGAGGGTAACGTCACCTTCAAAAGAGGGGCCTACTACTATAACTAAGATAATCTCTTAAAAAGTGCAAAAGTGCGGAAAACATCAAAGGTTACACTAAAGGCGAGTCGGATCCAAGTGATTCATCTTGTCTATCTGTTTTACTTTTATTTTTATTTTTTTCAGCATTTTTAGTTTTTATTTTCATGTTTAAACCTTTTTCTAAAATCTTGAATTGATTAGACGTTGAGGATAAATCGGTACTAACAGCTCTTCTGTCCTTGGATGACCTCGGTATCTTACCAACGCTATACTACGCTCACGATGGGTGCACTTGCCCATATGTGTGTTTAGTGTTAGTAAAATATCGTGTTTTATAAATTTAAAACTTGGCTAAAGTGTTAAAAAGGGCTAAAAATATACATAAAAATTGTATAACGCTACACACGCATCAAGTTTTTGGCGTCGTTGCTGGGGACACAAGGATTTTAAGAAAGCTTAAAATCGACAGCCTAATCAGTTTTTCAAAACCTTTTTAAAACGCGCGCACATTTTCTGCATTTTAGTTAGTTTTTGCATTTACAGTAGATTGAACACAGGCCGTGTTCACTAAACACGGGGCCGTGCTGCACATTTTTTACAAAACTCCCAGATACAGAGTCTGAACACGGGGTCGTGCTCACTGAACACACCCAGTGCTGCACAAAACCAATCACTTTTATTAAAACGCCCAGATACAGAATCTGAACACGGGTCGTGCTCACGGAACACGGGGCCGTGTCCAGCCTCTGTTTCCGTTTTTATTTTTGTTTTCTAGTCTCAAGACTCTGTTGTGGTCTGCTGAGTGATTCTTATGGATCAATACTCAGGAGATTACAACTGCACCTATGAGGAGGATGATTATAGGGAAGATTATTGCACCATTTGTGGTAACCCTCACTCGGTACAATATTGTGATCTCTTTGAACCATCTACTTCATACAACTACTATGAGGAGCCCAGGTACGAGCTGTCCACTTCGTATACATCCTATGAAGACCCAAGGTATGAACCTTCTCTCTTATACTCGTATTTTGATGAACCAAGGTACGAGCCTTCGTACTCATACTTTGAGGAACCAATATATGAGCCTTCACCTTCATATGCTTATTATAAGGAACTATGGCGTGAACAACCCACCTCATATGGGTATTATGAAGAACAAAGTTGCGACCCTTATCCATCATATACTTACAATGAGGAACAATGATGTGAACCATCTACTTCATATGAGTATTATGAGGAACCAAGGATCGAACTTCCGAATTCAAGCTTTGAGGATCCAGATCCTTACTCTATCACCCACATAGCCGATAAGATAATAGAACACATTAAAACTATCGAGCGCTGCATAAAAGAATCTGGCGCAAGGGAAGAATTAACTTGTAATAAAGAAGAGATAGTTGAAAATGTAAAAATGGAAGAACAAGAAAGTGAAAAGCCGACACATGAGTTAAACAACGAAAAAGGTGAATCCGACAATGTTAACATTCAAGAAGAGTCTAATTTTAAAGAAATTAATCTCATCACCTTCTTTCAAAAATCATTGTTTAGTACCCACTCATGCTAAGTTTTTAAAAGAGTTAAACACTAACACTAAAATTGACGAAACGGTAAGCATTAAGTTAACAAATGATCAAACTGCACTAATAAAAGAAGATCCATTTGAAACTAACATTACACCGGTTCCATGTTTTTTTTCAAAATTCCTTTATTAGTATATTACAATTGATAAAGATCTTTGTGTTAATATAATGCCAAACTACATTTTTGAAAAATTAAGTATTAGTGATTTTTCTCCACTTCAAATACCCATTTTTCTATCTAATCGGAAAATATTAAAATCAATAGGGGTAGTTGAGAATGTCTTGGTCCAAACAAATCAGATGGCAATCCCAACCGACTTTGTCATCCTTGATGACGCTCCTCTAGTGTTGGGACGACCTTTTGTAAAGACCCATGAAGACTTGAAAAATCGGAAGTACAACAATTTATCTATTCAATTAGGGGCATTTAAAAAAAGTGTCGATCTTGAGCGTTCAATGAAATATCCATTCGGCAATAATTACCCCCTAATTGAAGATGAAGATGAACCACCCGATACAACAGAAGAAAGTGACCACTTTGTTAAAGAAGAGGTCGCCATAGAACAAACCTTTGTGGTTCTTGATAATTGAGCAACCAAATAAGGAGTCTCCTAAAGACCCACCTCTTGAGCTCAAAGAACTTCCAAAATTTGGGATATGCTTTTCTAGACAAAGATGGTAAATCACCTGTAATTATTTCGTCAAAATTAACTAGTTTAGAAAAAGAAAAATTAATTACACTTTTGAAAAAACACAAAAACGCGATCGCTTGGAAGTTTGTGGATATTAAAGGAATAAGTCCTTCCATGTGCACGCACAAAATTTTAATGAATGATGACTACAAATCGGTAATACAACCACAACGTAGAGTAAATCCAAATGTCCAAGAAGTGGTTAAAAACGAAGTCATCAAATTACTTGACGCCGGACTTATTTACCCAATCTCCGATAGTCCTTTGGTAAGTCCCGTCCAAGTAGTTCCAAAGAAAGGAGGTATGACGGTAATAACTAACGAGAAAAATGAATTAATACCAATAAGAACCGTCACATGATGGAGAGTATGTATAGATTATTGTCGATTAAATGAGGCGACAAGGAAAGACCACTTTTCTTTGCCTTTTATTGATCAAATGTTAGAAAGATTATCCGGTCACAAATTTTATTATTTCTTAGATGGTTTTTCAGGTTACTTTCAAATAACGATAGCACTCGAAGACCAAGTAAAGACAACATTCACATGCGCCTATGGAACTTTTGCATATCGACGCATGCCTTTTGGTCTATGTAATGCCCCTGCCACCTTTCAACGTTGCATGTGGCCATTTTCCATGACATGATAGAAAAGACAATGGAAGTCTTCATGCATGACTTTTCTATCTTTGGAGATTCATACGACCAATGCCTCGATAACCTTGAACGAATGCTATCCCGATGTTAGGAAACTAACCTCGCCCTTAACTGGGAAAAATGCCATTTCATGAGGGGGTAGAGTTCCATTCGACAATGAGGGGGTAGAGTTCTGTTGTGGAGGGACCACGTACTCGATCTCAATCGCACAATTTGGGGCAATTGTTGGGTTGTACTCGGAAGAGGATGCTGGAGATGAAGAGAACACCGGCGGTCTCGGCGAGATTCCAGACAATCAACGCCAAGCTGCTTGGGCTTAGATCGGGGAGGGTAACTATTACCCGAGCCGAACTAAGAGCACAATGTTGAGAGACCCTCTCTATGCTACATCCATAGGGTCCTCACCTACTCCCTCTGCTAGAAACACGACAGTGGTGGTGTTGTAGGGTTGTGTGATCTGCTAGTTCTCCATTGCATTCACAACCGTGTTAACCTTGATGTTCCATACCTGCTACTCCGTAACATGCACTTGAACCAACTTGATACTCCCCTGACTCCTATCCTGTTTAGAGGGTGGATCTACCGTCTTTTCAAACACTTTGTGCCAAGGATGTCGAGGTCCTTTCAAAAGGGACCGTGGTCGGGAAAAGTGGACATGGTCATTTGCCGCTCCATGAACTTAATTAATGAAGCGGATGACGGGACGATCAGATTTCAAACGGTTCAAGGGCATGCATGGAACCCTCAAGAAGCTCTCGTCCTACATGCTCCACACATCCGTCCTCCTCCCTAGTACCACTACCAGCCCCATGGTGATCCGGGTCAATCCTCCTCTCAAGGAGGTGGTTTTCCTAACCTTCAGAGCTTACATGATTTATTGCAGGAAAATCTTATGTGCACCAGGAACACCTACAACATGGCCAGCAACACATACGCCCGGGTCGGAGTGATAGGAAGAAATATCTCCGACATGCAAGATGATATTGGAAACATCCGGGAGTATATGGCGGGCCACGGAGGAGATGATTATGATGAAGATGAGGACATGGATTGAGCGAGAGGAGTTGTGTCACACCCCAACCGATGGCGGAAACATCGGGATGAGACGTACAAACTGTTCAAAGACATCATAACACTAAATGTGACAATATAATTAAAATTTCATTTATTAAAATTGCAAAGTTTCATACATTGTCATAAAAAGAAATAACAAACATTAAACATAGTTTATTTCAAAAGTGGGTTTCTAGGCCATCCTATTCATTTCTTCAAATCTTGACTTCCTCATCCTGCAGTATGCATTTAAAATAAAGTCAACAAAACATGTTGGCGAGAATACAAGTTTGATAATAGTATAATATGTTTGAAATAGATTAACATGCTCAAATCCACGTGACTATATGATTTCATATTAACAGTTATACTCGTAACGATGAAATCTATGTGTTCAAACCAAAGTTTAACGCAATTAACATAGCCTAACCCTAGAAGGGTGGTAACATGAGTAACATAGAATAAACCTAACAATACCCATAATATTATGGGAGGGGCGTTTCTCAACCTACAGCGCTGCCATTGTTAGGGGAGGCTTACAAAGTTAATGAACACACAGTCATAAATGTTTAACAGTAGCATAACGTGATTAACATGAGTCAAATAGATTCACATGAAATGTGGATTGAGGGTGCAAAAATGTTTAACATAGTGTGTTTGATATAGAAATGCATACAGCACCCAAAAGTGTAAAATAGAAAATGGGTCATGTATACTCACCTTAGGTTGCGTTGCGTTTTTCTTGGAAAAGATTAAAACAAGAGATTGCCCAAGAGTATGTGCACAAGAGATTTACCCTATTAATTTTGAGGATTGTTAAATATTAGGAATTTGGAGATTATTTAAATAACAAGGCTTTTATAAAAATAATATTAACATTTTTAAAATAACAATCATATGTCTCATATTTTGTATTTAATGAAATGTATGACAATTTATTTATAAATAAGTAAATGTAATAATACTGATTTTTTTTATATACTATTAAAATAATATTTCTGATTTTGCCAAAATATTATAAATATTATTACTAAAATTTTGGATTTTATATAAACAATAATTCTGATTAATATTAATAATATAGATTAATAGTTCTGATTTAAAATAATAAATCTGATTATATATATATAAAATAACAATTCTAATCTAAATAAATAGTAAATCTATTTATAATAATTCCGATTTAGATAAAATAAAATAATAAATCTGAAAATAATAAATGTGATTAAATAAAGATAATAATTCGGATTTAAATAGTAATTTAAATTCTGATTTAAAAATATTAATTCTGATTTAATAAAATAAAAATTCTGATTTGATAAAATAATAATTCTGATTTTAAAGTATAAATTCTGATTTAATAAAATAACGAATCTGAATAAAATAATAATTCGGATTATTTAAATATTAATAATTTCTGATTTTAAATAATAATTCTGAAAAATTAAAAATAAATTCTGATTTTATAAAAATCCTGTTCATAAAAGAAAACAGAAATTCTGTTAAAAATATTACTAAATCTGTTTTAATAATATTTCTGGAAATATTAATATATAATAATAATAATAATGTTAATAATAATAATATTGGTAATAGTAATAATAATAATAATAATGATATTAATAAACATAATAATAATAATAATATTATAGAAACCGTAAATATATATAAAATAAGAAAGCGGGAACGAAACGGTTACCGGATGGGGTCAGCGGTGGCGGCAATGGCGGCAGACGGCGGCAATGGCGACAGACGGCGGCGAGGTGGTTCCCGGCGGCGAGGTGGTGGTCGGAGGTTGTGCAGGATTCTGGCGAAGGTGGTTTCGGTTTCGGATGATCGGGTGAAAGGAACTATGAATCGGCTTATATAGAGTTGTAGACGTCGGTTACGAACCACGAAGGGTCGGGTTTTCCGGTAAACATTCAAAGGTCGAAGAAGAAGATGAACAGTTGGCGGTTTTATTTAAATTCGCGAATTTAATGTCATGTTAAATATAATTCGACATCCAGATATGCCGGATGTGGCATGCCCGGCCGAGTGGTTAAGTCGCTGTTTGTTAAGGTCAAGGTCACGAGTTCGATTCCGGTTCCACGCGGTTCAAACCCCCTTTTTTATTAACTATTGATCTGACTAACTGGGTTAGTCACTAACTGAGTTTTCTAACTCAGTTAGTGCTGCCCTTTGATAAAATTAACCCAGTTAGCTGAATTAACTGGGTTTTCACTAACCGAGTTAGTTTAACTAACCAAAATACTCAAAAATCATAAAAAAATCAGTTTAAAATATTTATTTATTTAATTTTAATTATTATTTTACTTATTTAAAATATTAATAAAATAATATAAAAATTATTTTAACCCAATTTTTGATATTTTTACCGAATTTACGTATAAATTCCCAATTTTCGTACGGTTTAGGGTAATCTCTTGGCAATGATGAATTTGAGAGCTGAGATTAAGATGAAATTTCACTGTTTTTACGTGTTTAACATAGTTTCAACATGTTATCAATTGTTTTGACAATACATAGCATTCAAACACAAATATGAATAAAATGATGCACTTTCATTATGATTTCAAGTCTCGAGTACAATTTGGGAATAAAACTAAATACCATAAAGGTACAACTTACAAAAATAGAAAGTACAAGTAGACTTGCCAAAAATGGAAAGATTGAAAATACGAGATGTCACAAGTTGGAGGTAGCATCACACGGTTGAAGGTCTAACAGGTTAACCCTTATCTCTCATGAACAATTGCATGGCCTGCGTGCCATTTTTTGAACAATTTACTTCTCTTAAAACTTTTTAATTTTCTGCATTTCTTTTCTTTTAATGTTGTGAAGTGGATGATGAAACTTTGGTAAATTAGGATGTTTGTTATTGTTTGGTGTGGTATTTATTAGTAAAACAGGTACCTACGAGGCTTAAAGCACTAAACATTAGTGCTACTAAAGCCGGGACAGCAGAACCGAAAGCAGAAACCTGTTTTAAATGTTTGCAGATTGTCCACACGGGGTCGTGCCCAGCCGACACGCCCCCGTGCCCACCGCCCAGACCTGCTGTTTGTCTAATTTATGCAGATTTTTGCCCAACACGGGGTCGTGTTCACTAGACACGCCCCCGTGTCCACCTTCTGTAAGCTCTCGTTACTGGCAACCTGACCACGAGGTCGTGCTCATCCGACACGGGGTCGTGTCCAGATGCCCAGTAACATAAATTTTTGTTTTTAATACACCTTTTACACATTCAATCAACCTAAAAACTTATTTTTGGGACACATTGAGGACAATGTGTAATTTAAGTGTGGGGGGATCCTAAAATCTTGAATTTTGCAAGTCCTAATTACAAGCCTTACACAAAACTCTATTGGACCCGCTAAACACCCCAATTTTTTTCAAAAAAACTTTTCATTTTTTTACTTGTCTTGGTTTAAATTGGGAATAACAAGTTCTAAAAAGGTTATATTTTTACGAATTTACAACCAATAGCGTCGTGATAAAAAGAACCAACATAAGAAAATTATAAAACGGCATGATAAATCTAGTTAAAATTTGATTATATATACTTGATCACATAAAAAAACTCATTCCCACAAAAAGTAAGTTTTGAACCTTTAATGAGCATACAAGTACACATCTTTAAGCTAAATGCTCATCTTTCGTTTCTTATGTGAATAGCCGCTTGGTTTCTTACGACTCTAGAACTTGCCATGACGATGCATTCCCGGTCCTTATCAACTCAAACCCAAGTAAGTAAATGATGGAGGCATTAGGACTAACCCTTTTTCTTTCAACACCATTATTTTTCACTTTTTTTTTACCACCTACCCAAAATCCCCCTAGTTAACCCCTTTGAGCCTAAACCTTTTCATTTCTAAACCCACAAAACAAACACCCTTTACCCATTAAAAACCCTTTTTTCATTTTAAACCCTTTATTTTAGTAAAAAGCTCGGTCTGCATGTGACATTAAGTCTAGCAATAAACAAACAAGTTTCTCAAAAGAAACTTTGTTTGAAAAATGCTTCGTTTGAATAGAAGTCACAAAAACAAAAAAGTTTTACGAAAACCGACGCTTTTTACGCATTTCGCCCTTTTCTACTAACCACTAACCCAAAACCACTTACCTTTAACCCAAGCCTAACCCTTCCCCAAGTCCTCTTGATATTTACAAAGGTGTATAGTTAAAAAGGAGGAGGATTGATTGCTTGGCAAGCATATGGTAAAAGTAAGTTCCATGCCGGTCTCGAGTGTTTTACAAAAATACACATTCGGCCGAGTGTTGAGTGATCTCCCGTGAGGTATGTGAACTTGTATATGAATGAAATTTTAAAGAGGCATGTTATGCCCACATAAATAATTTATCTTATGAAATGTTCTAAATAAATCATAATGAATAGGATTGTAAATAACATAAAAATAAAACCTAATAAAGATCTTGGAATCCTGACACTTAAGACAAGCCCAAAACTTCTCTTCTACCCATTCCATTTGGGTGTGTAAGCCCATTAAAAAGAGTTTTGCTTGAGGACAAACAAAGATTCAAGTGTGGGGGTATTTGATGTGTGTAAAATGCATCATATAAATTACATCAAATGAGGTATAAAACTAACCCTTTTTTAGTACTAATGTTGGAAAAAGTGTGCATTTGTCTTCCTTTCGTATTTTTCAGGATTAAATGAGCGAAATGAACAAAAGAAGCAAAAATACAGCTAAATCTAACATAAGTACAAGAATAGGAATAAACGTGGCATGCCCGACCCCTCGACAGCATCTTCCCAAGCAAAAACAAGAGATCAGAAGGATGAACACGCCCCGTGCCCGTTGGGCACGGGGGCGAGCCCAAGTGTCTGCAAAAAAGACAAAGTTGTAAAAGCTTCTATTTCCCAACACGGGGGCGTGCCCAGCTCAACACGGTCGTGGACAACTCTAAGATTCGCAGAATCCAAGCAAATCTTGATAGTACAGATACGCTTCTGCACACGGGGCCGTGCCCAGTGGACACGGGGGCGTGGTCAACTAATGCAGACAAACTGCATTTAATGAAGAAAGAGAAAGTGGATGGATACAGAACCGTGCCCAATGGACACGGGGCCGTGTCCGGGCTTCTGTGCAGGCTATAAATAGAGGTGCTTGGTTCACTTCAAAGGCATCCCTTGGTAAACCACCTCTCTCCCACTTCACCCACACTCCACCACCATCACAACCCCCACATCCACCATCATCCATCATCCATCATAGAGTGTGTGTAGTAGTCTCGGGGTCCAAGATTGATAGTAAGAGTTCTTGACAATCAAAGGCCATGTTTGCCTAAGTCTCTTACATCACTTGGTGAAGACAAGCATTTAGTGTAATACTTTTGCTTTTTAATCTTTTCGCACTTTTTATTTGGTTTTGTGTTAGTGACTTTAATAACTAGTTTCTTATGTTGAAGGTGAAACTTCCTTATCATTTGTCCGTGGTGTCTTGGCGTTATTTTACTGTGTATATAAAATAAAAGATTTACACCATTCATATCTCTACGGTCTATATAGAGATATGTTGGCTACCTGGTCGGGGGTTAAGGGAATGGTTTGGTAAGGTTCTTGCCTTGTTCAGTGTATAGATCCTGCAAGGACCTGGGTCAAGCTTACTAGGACCTCCTTCAATACCCACTGGTATTGGATTGGATGGAGAGGGTGCGAATGGCTTGATCCCCTCATATATAAACTACTATTAAAACATTAACCCAGCTACTTGGGATTGTATTCCTGCTGACTCAAACCACTTAGCCGAGGGTAACATCACCTTCAAAAGAGGGGCCTACCACATTACGCATTAATAACTTAATTAATTATCTTTTAATAATCCAACCCTTTAGGATTGTATCCTTGCTTACTCAAACTACTAGGTTGAGGGTAACGTCACCTTCAAAAGAGGGGCCTACTATTATAACTAAGATAATCTCTTAAAAAGTGCAAAAGTGCAGAAAACATCAAAGGTTACACTAAAGGCGAGTCGGATCCAAGTGATTCATCTTGTCTATCTGTTTTATTTTTATTTTTACTTTTTTAGCATTTTTAGTTTTTATTTTCATGTTTAAACCTTTTTCTAAAATCGTGATTTGATTAGACGTTGAGGATAAGTCGGTACTAAAAGCTCTTATGTCCTTGGACGACCTCGGTATCTTACCAACGCTATACTATGCTCACGATAGGTGCACTTGCCCATATGTGTGTTTAGTGTTAGTAAAATATCGTGTTTTATAAATTTAAAACTTGACTAAAGTGTTAAAAAAGGGCTAAAATATATATAAAAATTATATAACGTTACACACGCATCATGGGTACTCAACAATGAATACCCTGAACAAACCATTTTACTGGGACACGCCGTTTCACCAACAATCCGCACAAGATTGAAAGAACTTCTATTCGAAAATATGGATATCATCGCGTGGTCCCCAGCGGACATGACTGCCATGCCTAGAGAGGTGATGGAACATTGTTTGAATGTTCGACCTTCAGTAGAGCCAGTACCACAAAGAAAGCACAGCCTCGGTCCAGAAAAGGCTCACGCAATGAATGAGCAAGTGACTGAACTACTTCAAGCCGGCATAATGCTCGAAGTTCGATATCAAACTTGAGTGGCTAACCCAGTAATGGTGCAAAAGCATGATGGTGGATGGCGTATGTGCGTCGATTTTAAAGACCTCAACAAAGCTTGCCTAAAAGACTGTTACGCTCTCCCAGAGATAGAAAAGAAGGTGGATTCCTTAGCATTTATCCGCTGGAAATGTTTCCTAGATTGTTACAAAGGTTATCACCAAGTACAAATGAAGGAAGAAGACGAAGACAAGACAACTTTCCGCACGGACAAAGGTATATTTGGTTACACAAAAATGACTTTCGGTCTCTACAACATGGGAGCTACTTACCAACGCCTAATGGATAAAGTCTTCAGGGAGGATATTGGCGTAATAGTCGAATCTATGTGGACGACCTTGTCATCATGAGTCCCGAAGAAGAATTAATGCTCACAAATATCCAGCGCACCTTCGACTCCTTGCGCAGAGTTAACCTAAAACTAAATCCAGTAAAGTGTTCGTTCGGAATGGAGGAAGGCAAATTCTTAGGATTTATCGTAACCAAGGATGGTTTCAAAGTCAATCCAGAAAAGGTGGAGGCTATTCAGCTCATGCCGTCACCATCATCTATAAAAGAGATGCAACGTCTAGCTGGTCGACTAGCCGTGCTCAACCGATTTTTAGCAAACCATGTCGCCAAGTCAATCTTCTTCCTCGATATCACTTTACTTATTCTCACGCCGGAGGGTGGTCACGGAGAGAACCCCCATTCTCCCTGTGGCGAGTCTAACGACTTTCTGTTTTGTAGTGATTACCGGAGAAGGAAGCTAGCTAACCACCGAATCGACGAGGAGATTAACCCTTTTATGCAGAGTCAAAACCCCCGATCTGATTGACTCTAGTCCAATGAGATCGATGTTTCTTCAATTATTAAAAACATGAATTGTGTTTAATTAATTTTTCTGTTTTAATTGTTTAATTAATTTTTCTGTTTTGATTGATCTAATAATTTTTCTGTTTTAACATATAAATAAAAATTTATTTAATTAATAAATTTTCTTTAATGTTTAATTAGTTTTTCTGTTTTAATTGTTTAATTAATTTTTCTGTTTTAATTGATTTAATAATTTTTCTGTTATAACGTATAAATAAACATTAAAGGAAATTTATTGGATTAATAAATTTCCTTTAATGTTTAATTAATTTTTCTGCTTTAATTGTTTAATTAATTTTTCTTTTTTAATTTTTTTTTTTTTGAAAAGAGACTTTCATTAAAAAACAGAGGGCCACGAAAAAAGGACCTCCACAAAAACTACATCATATACAATGGGTAACAACCCCAATCCTTCCATACTAAATCCTTAAATCTAGTCCGATTCTTAAACCAACAAAAAGAAGAAGACTTAATACCCGCGACTATATCTACCACTTTATGTCTAGACTTGTGAAAAACAATACTATTTCGCTCCAACCAAATCCTCCAGCACGTAACCATCATGATGCCTCTCAAAAGCTTCCTCTCCCACTTTGTTTTATTAGCAATGAAATCCATCTTCAACATCTCAACAATCGAGTCAAAATGACCACCTTGAATGCGGCACCAATCTCTAATTTTGGACCAAATACCCTTAACCAAATCACAATCCACTATCAAATGAAAAGCCGATTCATGCGCAAACTCACAGAAAGGACATCTATAATCAATAATATTGACTCTCCTATTAACCAACGCCATTCGAGTCGGAATACGATCTAATTCCAACCGCCAAATGAAAATGTTAATTTTACTCGGTAACCAAGACTCCCATCTCATATAGCGAGCCGATGGCGTGCCATAATTCTGACCCAGCCATTGTTTAACCGCCGCCACAGAGAACTTACCACTACTACACTGGTTCCAAACCCACTTATCGATACCTTCATTCATCCGAACCTGAGCAACTACCGCCTGAACATCTTGAGCCTCTGAAATTGCAGCAACCGAGTCCGTATTAAACTTCCAAGAACTCGCTATTTCAATTCTATCACCATTCTGCTGGAACCGATCCGCCACAACCGCGTTTTTGTTCTGCTCTTGAGCGAATAGACAGGGCCATCTATCCATAAAAGGGACATTACCATACCAAACATCCTTCCAAAAACTAATTCTCTCGCCATTGCCGATTTTGCCCCTGAGACAAGAAGCAAAACTGGAACCTTTGACCTCCAACCTTTCCAGCAAACGCACCACATTATTCCAGCATCCCGTGTACCCATTCTTCAAGGGAAGGAGACGCCATCGGTTTTTACCGCCGTGAATAGCCAAAATAACCTTGCGCCAGAAACCATCCTCCTCAGACTTGAATCTAAAACACCATTTAGCCAGTAAAGCCGTATTAACATCACTTAATCTAGAGATGCCAAGCCCACCTTCCTTCTTTGATCTGGTGACAACCTCCCAGGCCACCCAGAATATGCCTCTACCTTCCTTACAACCGGACCACAGGAATTTACGCAGCATTTTTTCAATATCTTCCACCACCGCCAACGGAGCTCTATATAAGGAGAAATAATAAACCGGAAGCGCTGAGAGAACCGACTTTATCAGAGTCAGCCGCCCCCCAATAGAGAGAAGTTTCGACTTCCAAGTGCTCAATCTGTTCCGAATAGTCTCCTTCACCGGATCCCAATTAGTAATACGGTTCATATTCGCCCCCACAATGACTCCGAGATAAGAAAAAGGCAGCTTGCCAACTCTACATCCCAAATCGCTGGCAAGATTACCCACCTCCTCCTCACCGACGCCCAAACCAAATATCACCGATTTGTGAAGATTAATCTTCAATCCCGAGCAAACATAAAAAATTCGGAGTAAACGATTCGTATTCTTCACATTATCTTTACTCCACTTCCCCAAAATCAAAACGTCGTCCGCGTATAGCATATGTGTCACCACCGGACCTCCACTATCGATTTTAACTCCTTCCATAATCCCCATACTGGAAGCCTTCCTAAGCAGACAGTCCAGCGCCTCCATAACAATGAGGAACAAGAAAGGAGAAAGAGGATCCCCTTGTCTTATCCCCTTTTGACAATCGAACTCAAAAGTCGGAGCCCCATTCACGAGAACCGCTGACCGGGCCGAACATAAAATACCTTTCACCCACATAACCCATCTCTCAGGAAAACCCATCTGAGCAAGAATAGACAAAAGGAAGTCCCAACTGACGTTATCATATGCCTTCTCGAAATCGATCTTCAAAAGAAAAACCTGTTTTTTATTTCTCTTAAGCCACCCAACGATCTCATTCAGCATAAGAGGCCCATCTAGGATATTTCTATCCTTAATAAAAGCTGACTGCGAGTCTGATATCACCTTCCCGATAACCAACTTCAATCTGGTAGCCAACACTTTAGAAATAATTTTGCTAATCACTCCAATCAAATTAATCGGCCTGTAATCTTTTAACCCAACCGGAGTCTTCGTTTTAGCAATCAACGTAATAAAAGAAGTATTGCACACCTTACTAATCGAACCATTGAGGAAAAAATCTTCAAACACCTGCATGAAATCGTTCTCCAAATATCTCCAAAAATGAGTGATGAACCTGAAGTTGAAACCGTCTGGTCCCGGGGCCTTGTCGGGACCACAGTCAAACGCCGCTGCCTTAACTTCTTCTCTAGAAAAGGGGGCAATCAAACTATCAATATACTCCAATGGGACCTGTTTCAGATTGTCACAACATAAAGGAGGTCTATCATTGAAATCTTTTTTAAAAAGATTTCTATAAAAACGAAGCACCTCCCTCTTAACGAGAGCTGGCTTATCAACCCAAACACCATCCACCAAAATACCAGGAATAGCATTAGCAGCCCTTCTCCCTTTAATACAACGATGGAAAAAACCCGAATTCTCATCCCCATACATCGCCCAATTAACTCTAGCCTTTTGTTGTAAATCCCTATTTTTCCGCCACATATATTTCTCCACCTCAATTTTACTTTGTTCCCAAATCCAAACTTCCTCCTCCTCTAGATCCCTGACCTCCATAAGCTTCTCTAAATGTGCAATATCTTCTTTCATTACAAACATTTCACCATCTTCTTTCTTTCCGGTATCATTCCACCACCTTTTAAGCGCATTCTTCACAACAGAGAGTTTCTTATGCAAACTAATATCAGAAGGCCCAACCACACTACAATTCTCCAGCGCCTGAATAACAACCTGGCTACAGTCATCCCTGTCTAACCAAGAGTCAAACCATCTAAAAGGTTTAGCACCATAATTAGACTTCAAAATAGTAAGCAATAAAGGACAGTGATCCGAAAGTTCACGGGGAAGAGCCCTTAAAATCGCTTCAGGCCATCTATTGAAAAACTCCTGGCAAACCAACACCCGATCTATCTTACTCATCTTTACATCAGACCCTGACCCTACCATATATGTAAACCTGTTCCCCCTCAAGAAATATTCTTGAAGATTAGCGTTATCAATAAAACAATTGAAATCACGGGCCATCCCAGAGTGAAACTTAGAATTCTTCCTCTCCTCTACCCATCTAACCACGTTAAAATCACCAAGAAGAACCCACAAGCCGTTATCACCTTCCATCGCAAGCAAGAGCCGCTCCCATAGAAGACGTTTTTCATTAACTTTTTGGGGAGCATAAACATTAACAAGGTTCATACTCGTCCCATCCTCCACCAAAAAACCGGATGTAATAATAAAATTTGTATCCACTACCGAATGAACTTTTTGAAATTTTTTTGTGTTCCAAATGTTCACCAGCCCTCCAGATTTCCCGATAGCCGCCGAAACATCGACCCCACATTCACTATTAGGCCATATCTTTTCAAAATCAAAACAATTTTCATTATTCACCATAGTCTCTTGCATCGCCAAAAAATCAACCCCATTCTTACGAATCAGACCATTAATCCACTGAACTTTCCCTACCTTACCAATCCCTCTAATATTAATCGATAAATAGTTCATGACATACCTGTTTGTAACCCTGAACCTTGAATAGAGTTTCGAATCAGACCTTCGAACCCATCCATTTTCGCTCCTAGATTATTTCCCATATTCCGAATACAACTGACCTCTTCCTCAACCTCACTACCGCCCCCCTGCTCAGCTTCGGCTTCCTGTCTCTCCTGGAGATCTTCCCCTTCCACACACTTATTATCTTCATTAATCTCGTTCAACAGAACCTGAAAGGGGTTATCTACATGTATCGGCCCATTGCCTCTTGTTTTAACAACATGCTCATCCTTTCCCAAGATAAAAGGATCAAGCCCAAATGGATCAGACTCATCTATACCAAATTTGGGCTCCTTAACAGGCCTTTCATTGCTACTACTATAGTGGCCACCACTTGCCTGGCCCACTTCCTTAAAACAATTAATTTTTTTTCTTTTTAATTTTTTAACTTGGTCCACCTTAGCTGGCTGCTGTAGAAACTCCCCAATTAAAACAGAATTTGAAGTTTCCAAATCAGCATTCGAAACACCCTCCCTATCTTCGGCAACTTCCTCCTCAAAATTAGAACCATTAATCTTTTCCAAAAATACCTCCTTAACACTCTCCTCCGGCGCCGGTGTACATTCCGGTTGTTTTTCCGGTGACTTAGCGTCCATCCCACCTTCTTCGTTCCTTTGCCCCGAACCACCGTTCTCCTCCTCCCTTTGGTCCAATACAAAATCTTCCATGATTCAATAATTTTTCTGTTTTAACCTATAGTTAAACATTTATTTAATTAATATTAAGATAAATAAATGAATAATAAAAAATCTCAAAAATGCAAAAAACCGACCCTAAACCAGTTTCTACGTAGATCGAACTTGTGACTTCTCAGTTACATGCACCCGTCTCTTCCACTGGGACGACTGTGGTGGTCGCGACGGCGGGTCGGGTTTGGTGGTGGTGGGTCGGGTCGGGTGTGGTGGTGGTGGTTGGAGGTCGACTATGGTGGTGGTGGCGGCGGGTCGGGTGTGGTGGTGGTGGTGGGTCGGCTATAAAATAGGTTAATAAAGTTATTACAAGTTTATAAAAATTGTAATAAGTTTATAATATGACACGTATTATATATTATTTTTTGCAGATATGTCGTATGAGGAGGAGGGGTTTGGTGTAGGACCGGCGCCTGGATTCGATCCGATGGTCGGGGGTGATTGTTCGGGTATTCCCTATATGGACTACCCGAACAATTCTAGGGAGTATAAACGCTTTACCAGGTTGCGACAAATGAGGGTGGGGCGGCAGAGGTCGTTGTCATGGGATGCTTTACGGGAGGTCGGGAGGAGGAGAGGGCTCGGGGTTTGATCAGGGAAAATTCCCCATGGGATCGCATGTTTTCAGTGGCGGCTGGGCCGTCTTATAGGACCATGATGTTGGAGTTTCTGTCCACGTTCGTGTTTCGTCCAAGGCCGGCTGACCGGCCGAATTCGGATATGGACGATCCGAACGTGGAACCACTACCTCCCGAGGTATCTTTCTGTTTGTTCAGGCAGCGACAAAATATGTCGCTGCGTCAATTTGCTGTTGCCACCGGGTCTATACCAACGATGAGTTGGTTCAGGACATCTATACCACCGCGATCACGGCTATGCCTAATGATCTGTTGTTTGCTTGCTGGCCCACCCTTAGGTAAGAAGGCCCGAGTATTGTCGATTCCTGATCCATTCGTTTGTTACATACACTGCTGCATTGCCACGTCGATCTCTGCGCGTGGCAAAAACAACGAGTGGGTCACGAAGGTGGATTTGTTCTTTCTATACTTCTTATATACGGGCACACCGTGTAGCCTCCTTCGCTGTCTGGTGGAGTATTTCGCCTCATACGGCAAACGGCAGAGGCGTAGCCGTTTGATTGGAGTGGCGTTTATCACACGTATTGCCCATCATTTCGGCCGGTATTTCCCATTCCTTGATGATATGTTGTCGCCAGCACCTTTCGAGCCCTTAGATCTTAGGACGATGAGAAGGATGAAGATTGTGGTGAACTTTCCGGATCTCGGGCATCGGTTTGTTGCAAATAACCACCAGATTTTTGTACCCGATCCGATAGTCCACCTGGTACAGCTCGAGGCTGGGGAGGTGGAGATGCCGCGTGTTGCTGATGTGCTTGTTATGGATGGAGACATGGAGCCTCAGGTTGACCAGGGGCATCCGCAGGAGCCGCCACAGATTCCACGACGCGTTTATCATGCAGTGAGGTTACCTCAGTCCACCTAACGTCTCCTTGAGAGGCTGGTTGCGAGTCAGAACGGTATGACGGCGAGCTGGACACATCAGTTTCAGCGAATGGACAGACGGATGGACTGGATGGAGGATTTGATGCAGTGGGTGATGGCTAGTGAGGCCGAGAGACATACCTAAGCGGGGTTGGCGGTTCGACCCCCGCCACATCCGCAAGTGTATCCGGGTACCGACATGGAGGCAGGCCCGTCCGGGACGCAGGCAAGAACGTCCGCTACGTAGATCTATATGACAGGTGGTGGGGATGATTCTGACGACACCGATGAGGACATGGAGGAATAGTATTTCTATTTGTTGGGTGAACTTTATTTGTTAAACATTTGTGGGCATGTATGA
Organism: Helianthus annuus; assembly: GCF_002127325.2. Taxonomy (NCBI): domain Eukaryota; kingdom Viridiplantae; phylum Streptophyta; class Magnoliopsida; order Asterales; family Asteraceae; genus Helianthus; species Helianthus annuus. The sequence continues at coordinate 58,537,516 of NC_035441.2, read as the reverse complement.
ACAAATATTTATTTCTTTTTGTTTATTTTGGTTGTGTTGGGCATCTATGGACAAGTATTTATTTCATTTTGGTATGTTTAAACATTTGTAACTTGATGAGTGTTTGTTCCTTTTGTTATTTTTAATTAGTTATTTTTGCTTAGTCGACTTATTATAAAAAACAACATTTTTTTAAAAACTTAATATTTATAATAATATTAAAAAATGACATTTATAACTAATATTCGATAACATGTCTTGCATAAACTTACATACTAACAATGAAAAATAACAAGACAAACAACACAAAAAAAAAAAATCCAACTAATTATCAAACAACTTTCCCTCTTACGAACAACCCTTGAATGATTATCTTCAAATTCCGCGACTAGCAACTTATACATTCGAACATCCTCTCTCAAATACTTGACTTCGTCTTCAAGCACAGCCTTCGAATCCATTAGTCCTTTGATGACCACACATGCTCGATGACACTTGGGAGGATCGTGCCATGCAAAGAAGTTGCACTTAGAATGCTGACACGGAAGAGGAATTAGTGTTTCAAAGTAGGGATGGCAAAAATACCCGACTATATACCCGATTTTTTTTAATTTATATTTTTATAACCGGGTATGGGTATGGGATTACCAATACCCGACCCATCGCCATCCCTATTTCAAAGTGTTAAAAAACATGGCTTAAAAACATACCATACTGTGGCAAGTGTAAAATTGACGTCCGGGATTAGCTTGAGTCCAAGATGTTCTTAGTGCAGCCGTCCTACCACAGTTGCAAACAACCATTGTGAATTTGTGATTGTGAAGATGGTGTATATTTCATTTGCAACTTCTGATACGTATATAATCTTTTAAAACGAGCAACTCGATAAGCCGCTCATAGGGCAATACGCATGTATGGGGGTACGAAATCTAACACCTTTTCAGGTTATACGCTTCGTATAACCTGATGAGCCCCTTATACACATACTTTTTCTGAAAAGTTGTCAGAAACATTTACTACACTTTACTTCTATACGTGTCTCATCGACCCATACGCGGCGTATTGAACTTCAGTTTCTTTTTATAGTTAAAACGAAGATACCTGGTTACAAGTACATATGTAAAGCGATTTTTTGGACTGAGCTTTGGACCACACGATGACAATCCAGAAGGGGACACACACGCACGGATTCTTTGTCTCTCGTATAGTTTTCGCTATCGTATCGCTCTATACAGTCGGAATATTCAAGGTTTGTTTTTTTTGTGGTTTTATTTTGGCCGTTTGTGGTGGTGTTGTGGTTGTGGTTGTGGTTGTTGTTTTCGGTGTTGGGTCTTGACGGTGGTGGGGATTGACGGTGGGTAGTGGTGGTGGTGGGTCGGCTGTGGTGGTAGTGTCTGTGGTGGTTCAGCTGTGGTGGTGGTGGTAGTGGTGGGTCGGCTGTGGTGGTGGTGGTGGGTCGGCTGTGGAGGTAGATGAGGTGGTTAAGGGTGGTTGTGGGCTATGGTGGTGCCGTGGTGGGTGGTGGTTGTGGTGGTGCTTGAATTTGTTTTTTTTATTTTTACAATATATTTTCGAATGCCGAGTCTAATGCTAAATTGTATTTTTTATTAATAGGATATCGAAAGCCGGTGTTTTGACGGTGGTGGTAGCGTAATCCTTATGGAGAAACTACGTTCGTATTTCAGATTCATGCACTAGAACGCCGATCTAGGATTACGTGTTATCAGAGTAGCCTGTGGCGTCGTCAGCTCCCAGTGACGCTAGCCAATGCGGTCCGCCCTGTAGCATGTCCTTTCAAGAGAGGCATTCATTAGTGTTCTCATGAGCCTTCCACCAACGGGAATGCCACTGCACTCACCATCCCGAGGGGACGCGGAAGACTGGATGGTGGTTGATAAACGAAATCCCTACTCCACTGCTCCAACCTCCTGATCCCTTGTGCCATTGAAATGTCGTAGATGTGAAGCAGAAACCCCGTTGGAAGGTAGGGTTCGGTACACAATTTCAAGACACCCGGCCTGTCTTTATATTGTGTATGCTACACCCATCGTTTTCCTTTGCAGGAATTCAAGAATATGTAACAATTAGCGATTTAGGGTTTAGTCGTTACATTTTGTATGAAAGTTACACGTTTTGTGTATTAGTATAAAACGATGTTTAATTACATTTTGAATTATGTTTCTTGTTGCGTTATGGTTAATAAACGACAAGTGGAAAACAATTAAAGACATAAAAATTTGACATTTTATAACATACACATTGCGTTATTGTTAATAAATAACAAGTAAAAAGCAATTAAACACATAATAATAATAATTGATAAATAAAAAAGTTGACATTTAATAAAACGTTATAATATACCCATTTAACAAAATTTGACATTTAAAAGTTTGACAATTAAAGACATAATAATACTCATTTAGTAATATTAAATAAAACTCATTTAATAAAAATTTGACATTTAAAAAATTTGACAATTAAAGACATAATAATAATTCATAAATAAAAAAACTTTATTATAATATATACAATTCGTTTTATAAAAGAATTGACATTTAATAATACTTATAAAAATTTGACATTTTATAATATACACAATTCATTTCATAAAAATATGAAGTTTTTAACAATAATACTTAATAAAAAAACATATGCACATTTTTTATTAAAAATATACACCATTCATTTAATAAAAATACGAAGTTTTATAATACTAACACAATTTTTTATAACAACATTTTATAAAAAAAAAAAAATATTAATTTTCTTATATAAATATTTCACAACTTCCCCATACAAAAATCTCATCAACTAAAATAAAGTTCCTTACATCCCAATCATTGGGTAATCATTGGCTGACACCCAATGATTGACATTAATTAGATGGTAGTGACCATTTTCAAACGTACAGAGCTATAAGGGGCGTACGGGCCATGGGGGGGTCATTTTGAGGCGTATTGGGTAATGAGGAGCATATAGAATTTAGGGGATGTGTAGATACTTTTAGGGGGATGTGTGGATATCCTATCCGTATAAAAAAACATGTAACATTTTAGTTTTCTGAAAAGAAATTATTATATAACATCTCTATAAATTAAACTTGTATCAGAAATGCGCATGAAATATAAAAAAAAAAAATCAATGCTCCAAAATGCATAGGAAAATATACTTGGACATGTGTAGAAAATTTAAAAATAAATAAAATAAAATAATTTGTTCGTAAACATGTAGGAAAATAAATAGAAAAAAGTTCCCATATATGCAAGTTTTCCGACAAAATCGTTTTTTGTTGTAAAAGTGTTGACAAACGGATGTTTCCTACGCACTCACGACTGATTTTGTTGTAGGAAACAACTAGGTTTTCTAGTAGTGAAACGAAAGAATACAACCTAATTTTTATAAACTTTTGTTATAACTTCATTTTCGGAATATTTTCTTGTAACTTTCTTTTTATGTTTGCATTTTAATTTCACTTACAAATCAAACATTGAACTTATAATTATGTACCTAATTCTATTTAAATGAATATAAATAGTCTTATTATATACATTGCAAAAGAGAAAGTCGATAGCCTCACTCATTGAGTTGCATTGCAGGTACAAGCAGTGACGGATCAAGCCTAAAAATTCAGGGGCATTGAGTTGCATTGTAGGAACATGGGTATCCTTTGTGTAACGAAGACGATATTCTTACACCACAAGTTGAGAGGTATTCTATTCTACGTAGACGGGGTTGACGGATAGTCCGTGTTACCCCTGCTAACACACTAACTCCGCCCCTGGGTACAAGTGCTTCAAGAACTTAGTATAAGTAAGTGATTGCAGCGCGAGTTTTGACTAAAAATTAAGAGTGTAGGTCCCTATCCGGTGGATTACGAACCTAAACCTTGTTATACAAACCTACTAGCGAGTGCGGAATCCAAGCTAGCAAGCAAACCGAGTTAGTAGCAAGTAGAGAAACAAACACACAAGTTCACCGATTAACACGACTTGTATTAATGCAATGAGGGTTCGGTTACAAGCTCAATGTTTACAGAAATGTTCTATAAACTCTCTAAGTGTGTGTGTGAGTTCTGGACAGAATGCTCTCAAAGCTCTCTATCTCTCGGATGTGCAAATGGCAGAACTTTCAGAACTCTCTAACACAACACACTGCATGGGTATATATACCCATACACAGCAGGTCTGCTCGAAGGATCCGATAGATGGTCCGAAGGATCATCTTTCGGATACAATGCTTTCGAAGGATCAGCAAGGACCTCGAAGGATCATCCTTCGAGGACCATCAGTCAAGGCATATCTTTCGAGGTGATCGAAGGATCTACATTATCCTTCGATCACTCATCCTTCGAGCCAGACAACTTTCAACAAGTTTACTTACTGTTGACTGAGTCAAACCAGGAGGACGGTTGACTTGGTCAACTTACATGACTTACAAGGACATCGTTTACATCGTGACCGAATACAGACAAAGTACAGACACAAGTGCACCAACAAACTCCCCCTTGGCTGTAGCTTTGTCTTTATCTTCTATGGTTGTAGACTCGTCTCGAACTTCGACGGTCTTGGGTCTTCGAGTTACCAAAACTCTGATGTCCTTTCAAGTCTTCAATGTCGGAGGATCTTCAAAGTCTTCACGTCTTGAAAGCAGAGAGTGTATCAACAAACTACCCGTATCATGTAGGCAGTGTGTTGACAAACTCCCCCTTAACATAAGCTCCCCCTTGAGTTATGCTCGTGAAAAGACTTTATCTTTATGAAGTGAGATCCTTGTGGTGTTGATGATGGCCAACGGCAACTCGATCATTTTCATCACTTGAGCGCCTTCTCGTCGTGTCTTCATTCCAGAGCTTGTCATCGACCATGTTCTCCTAGCCTTTAGAATCTGCACATGCAAGAAATCTAAACGCGTAATGAGAACACTGCTTGGAATATAGTATAAACAAATGACACACGAATGACCATGTCATAATCAAACACCGTCCGACAGTTTGAAAGTTTTAATAAATTTATCAATTTAAATTCTAACTTTCAAAATCTGCAAATTTTTGACCGTTTATGAAGATTTAGTCAGTTCGGTTTTCAGTCAGGTTTCAGGTAACGAAGACTTGAGCTCCAACATCGTACGATCGAAAATAAAGCAGAAATAAAATCTTTTTGGCTTTTATAAAGTTTATATTAAAACACACCTAAAATCTTTTTGGTATTTTTGAAATTAAAAGACAACAAGTTAAAATCCTTTGAGTGTTATCAAACGACATCACCGCTAATGTCGTGCTGATATGCACCAAACGACGAAACTGTTTAAAAGAAATAATAAAAGTTAAGCAGTACATAAATATATACAGACATTCTTTTTGTGAGTTTCGAGGGTAAGAGAATCATATCAGTGTACGGTCATGCCAAAACACTCTTGTTGTTCAGTTAGTTAACATTAAGATAAGCATCCTATAACAATTATCGGTATTGTTGTCCACTTAAGCTCAACTTATCAGATGTAATCATGGCGAGGGGATACGTTAAGGTATGATTTATACTTACCGACCGGTGTTCATCCACATCACGACACATTCCCGTATCAAGGTATGCACGAGAGTTCATCTTACCGGTGAGTATACCGATTATCATCTGTTTGACCGTATAAATTGTGAGATACTCACTTATTTTGATTTGAAAACAAGCCCTATGTGATATAATCACTTATTGATGAGGAACTTGATTTTCGTATGCATGAGGGCACAGGTGCAAGTCCGTGAACAGGTCAGTACTTCCGTACAGCAGAGAGACGAACTTGACACCCGGATAAATGTGATATTTTATCACTTATTTGATTTGGACATGTGATTGTTTATCACTTATTGAGGTCGAATGCAGTATGTAATATATACACGTATGTATAGTATCATGGAAGATCTAGACTTGCGTCCCCGTTATTTTTCGGTAAAAGATACAACCATGATACCCAGATGATAAGCAGCATAAAGACCGAATATCTCAGAACCTCGGCAATCTATCAAACGAAATTTCGGTACTAAGACCATATGCCAATGAATGGTTCCCACCTGGTCTTCAGTCGATTAAGATTTATATCACCCTGCACACTTTAAAATGATTGTGAGCCTACCGATACATCTTATATAGAGCTGCTTATCGTTTTGCATTTAAGGTTTAAAGAGGTTAGGATAGACCACTGATGTACTATCATTTTCTCTTTTGCTCGCCAGGAAACTCATTTTTGTTTTTCTATTGTTTTTGTGTTTTTGAATTTTTTCGATGTTTTTGGATTTTCAGATATTGGATTTACTCCCCCCTAAAATCAATAAACTGAGATAAATTTAAAACACAAAGGTATTTACAAAAATGATTTTCCGATGTTGGTTTTACTCTTGCTTGACCTTAATGCCGTTTACCAATAATAAAAAGTCAAATCTTGATTTGTCAAAAGCTTTGGTAAATAAGTCGGCACGTTGGTCATCGGTGTGGACCTTAACAACATCGATTAGCCTTTTCTCAAAGCAATCACGTATGAAGTGATATTTGATTTCGATGTGTTTGGTCTTTGAATGCTGCACAGGATTTCTAGTGATATCTAAAGCAGCAGAATTATCAACGTAAATAGGAGTAGTTAGGAATTCAAAACCGTAGTCCCGCATTTGTTGTTGGATCCAAAGAACTTGGGAGCAACAACTTGAGGCAGCAATGTATTCAGCTTCGCATGTTGATGTAGCGACACACGTCTGCTTCTTGCACTGCCATGTAACTAGGCGATTTCCTAAAAACTGACATCCAGCCGTTGTGGATTTACCGTCGATTTTGCATCCGCCAAAATCAGAATCACTGAAAGCTACCAATTCAAAGTTATTATCCCTAGGGTACCACAGACCGGTGTCAGGGTACGCCTTCAAATAACGAAAAATCCTTTTAACAGCAGCAAGATGAGAGGCCTTCGGATTAACTTGATATCTGGCAAGCAGGCACGTTGGGTACATTATGTCTGGCCTTGATGCTGTGAGATACATAAGAGATCCGATCATAGCGCGATAGATTGAAGGGCTAACAGCTTCTCCCTTCAAGTCTGGAGTAATTCCGTGATTAGTTGGCAATGGGGTACCAATGGGCGTTGCATCAGACATCTGGAACCGGCTCAAGATGTCACCAACATATTTAGTCTGATGGATGAATATCCCAGACTCTGTTTGTTGTACTTGTAGGCCCAAGAAGAAGGTCATTTCCCCCATAGCACTCATCTCGAATTTATCCTGCATAATGCGCTCGAATTCCCTACACAAGACATCATTAGTAGAACCAAAAATAATGTCATCAACGTATACCTGTACCAGAAGAAGATCTCCATCTTGTTCTTTGATGAAAAGAGTACAGTCGATAAGACCTCTGCGAAAACCGTTCTCCAGCAGATAGTGAGATAAGGTTGCATACCAAGCTCGCGGTGCTTGATGTAGACCATAAAGAGCTTTGTTGAGCAACCAAACCCGATCGGGATGGATAGGATCTTCAAAACCTGGAGGCTGTTCGACGTATACCTCTTCTTCAACCACACCGTGTAAGAATGCACTTTTCACGTCCATCTGATAAACCTTGAATCCTTTGAAGGATGCATAGGCTAGAAAGATTCGAATTGCTTCGAGACGTGCCACTGGTGCATAGACTTCGTTGTAGTCGATCCCTTCAATCTGACGAAAACCTTGAACGACTAAACGAGCTTTGTTTCGGATAACAACTCCGCGGTCATCCTTTTTGCATTTGAAATCCCAACGGGTACCAATCTTCTTGTATCCAGCAGGTTTCTCTACTAGTTTCCAGACACCCAGCTTCTGGAATTGTTGCAGTTCTTCCTGCATTGCTTCAACCCAAGCGTTATCTTTCAAGGCTTCTTTCCACGTTCTTGGTTCTTCTTGTGAGACATAACACGCGAAGGACCAGTCGTTTTGTTGCCCGGATTCTCGAATAGCTGCATACAAGCCTGCATTGTTGTTGTTTCGCAACATGTTTCTTGTTTGAACGCCACTTTGCACATTTCCAATGATGTTTTGTTGAGGATGGGTATTATGAATCCTTGTTTCTGGATTATCTGGAACTGGAACATTTATACCCAGGTTGTTAAGATTAAGATCAACAACCAATTCAAGACCCGGAATTGACGAAGAGGAAGATGCAGTAGCCTCAGCTGTTCTATGGGCATCCAATGGAGGAGTACCCTCTGAAGTACCATGAACTGCTGTTGTAGGAGCTTCTTGATCTGCATCTAGAAATTCATCATCCTCTGAAGATTCGTTCAATTCGTTTGCATCATGAAAATCCTCATTGTTGAGAGTATTGTTGTTCACCGAAGAAGATGGTTCTTGATTCAGAAGAATCGGACGAACCACCGGTGAAACTGTTGCATTGTCACTCTCGAAAAACATCCTAGCCGCAGCATTTTCTTCAACGGCTTCAACATTGATCGAATTGTAGAAGTCATCATACTCAAACATCCAAGGTTGACCCGGATTTTTGACTGGCAAGGTGTGCCTTTGTACTCTGACCTCAGACCATTCCTCAACCCTTTTAGTCTCTAAATTCCAGACTCGTAAGTTAGGGGTGGCATACCCAAGAAAGTATCCATCAATTGCTCTTGCCCCAAACTTTCCATTAGGATCGATGATTGTGCATGGAGCTCCAAACGGTTCTAAATAAGACAAATCTGGTTTCCGTTTTTGAAGAAGCTCAAAGCAGGTCTTGTTGTGCCTTTTGACTGTAAGAACTCTGTTCAATGTGTAGCATGCAGAGGCCACAGCTTCAGTCCAGAATGGAATGGGCAACTGCGACTCTACCAACATTGTCCTAGCAGTCTCGATCAATGTGCGGTTCTTACGTTCAGCGACACCATTCTGTTGAGGAGTATAAGCTGCACTAAACTCATGAAGAATACCCTTTGAAGTGCAGAACTCCGTCATGGAGTGATTTTTAAATTCAGTACCATTGTCGCTACGTATCCGCCTAACCTTCAACTTATACAAATTCTCAATCTGAATGATTAAGTTTTTGATAATACCAAAGGTTTCACTCTTGTGTGCCATGAACGCGACCCAAGAAAATCTTGAATAATCATCAGTAACCACGAGACAGTATTGATCACCCCGAATACTCTTGTGCTTGACAGGACCGAACAAATCCATGTGCAAACGTTCAAGAGGAACTGCCACCGTGTTGATCTTCTTTGTAGGGTGCTTCTTCTTTGTTTGCTTTCCTTTCTGGCACGAAACACAGACGTCTTGAAGATGGAAATTTTTGAGGGGAACACCATTCACCAATTCATTTGAAACCAAATGATTCATTTTTCGTAAGTGAATGTGACCCATTCGTCTGTGCCAAGAGATAGTGTCTTTTTCTGTGGCTTTGGAAACGAAACAAGTTGCTTGTGCAGACGTAGTAATAGCCTGGCTCATGTCAAGAACGTACAAATCATTTATTCTTGGAGCCGACAAGAGAATCCATTCTTTTGGAATTTTGAAGCCGGGTTTCAGCACATAACATCCATTAGCATCAAAGTGTACTGAGAACTGCTTGTCACAGATTTGAGAAACACTAAGAAGATTGTGATCAAGTTGTTGCACAAAATTGATCTTGTCAAAGCTGACAATCCCGTTAGATATCATTCCTTCACCCGTAATGTATCCACCTTTATCTCCAGCAAAAGCAACATAACCTCCTCTAATAGATTTAACGTCGTAGAGAAGCTTCATGTCGCCTGTCATGTGCCTGGATGCCCCACTATCGACAATCCAATGACTACTGATAGTTCCTCCTGAAGCACCCTGCACATGAACTCAAATGAATTAGTTGGAGATGGGGACCCAAGCCATTGTGGTCTTGGGTCTTCCATTTTCATCAATGACAATAACTTCTTGTCTTTGATGGTTGGTGAATTGTGATGGTCCCCCTGATTCAGTAACCGATTTAGGTTTCCAAGTCTGTTTGGTTTCACCAGTGTTTTTCTTTAAAATTTTAACTTCTTGATGATTTGAAGTTTTAGAATTTTCTGGTTTTACTTCAACAGATTGTTTTTGAACCACATCGATTTTAATTGCTTTTTCAATCTTCTTGACCTGTTGCCGTTTCTGTTTCTTTTCCCTTTCTTTTACAAGTCGGGGATCTTGTTTTGTGGAAACAGTTGGTTTACGGTCAGTTTTGCCACGGGGATCATCAACCTTTCCCTTTTGTTTATGAAGATATGGACAATTACGAATAATATGTCCAATGGTTCCACATTCAAAACATGATCTTCGTTCTACAAACCCCGAAGAATCATGTGATCGTCTAGCCGATGATGTTGAACTTTGTGAACCCGAGGTACTAGGTTTTGAACTGCTTGGTTCATTTCTTTTCTCGACAATAGCTTTCTTGACAAAATCTAAGTTAGATTGATTTTCAAACTTTTCAATTTTGTCCGTTCCCGTCGATTTCACAAAGTTAACCTTTTTCTTCTTCTTTTGGTTCGGCTTCTTGTTAGCTTGAGCCGGTGTTTTACCTTTGGGTTTGGTGTGATTTTGCTGTGTTGGCACTGTTGGTAATTTCTTGTTACCAAATTGTTTTCGAATTTCAGCCTTTGGAATAGGAGGACACTGTGTAACTGTAACTTTAGGTCCTGCCTTTCCCAAGAACTTACTCGTCGAATTCTCAAAGACTTTGCAGATTAAAGATTGATTAACATTCTTAATGGGAAAATCTTTGTCTGAGTAAATTTTATCATCACCAACTAGAGTGTACAGCAAATTCACACTCTCCGGCTCTTCTGCAGATGAGGACTCAGTTGCAACAGTCTTAGCGGGTTGCACAGGGGGATCACATAAAATGTGATTCTCAAGAGGTATGTCCTCATTTTTGGCTACCGCATCAGACTTTGCTGGGACAGTATCGTCAGATTCATCATCAGACGAATCAGCATCCTCAATCACAACTGGAGGATCTTGATTCTGTTCAGCACTCACAAATGTATCTGCTGACACATCTGAATCTGAGGATACTTCCTTTTGGTATCCGAGTCCTGCAGCAAACTCCTTAACATCTAGAGGCACAGAAGGTTCAAAGTATACCCTGTCCTCTTCATCAGGCATGGCATCATAATTATGTCTCACTGGTGGTGGACACTTCTTGTAGCCTATGCAAGTGACATCTCTCTTTTCCTTCTGAACATCAATGATGTGATCTAACACATAGCTAGAGCTCAAGTAACTGTCTAGCTTGAGTTGGATCGCATCACTTTCGGTTTTCACACAGGCCATCTCTTTTTGCATAATCTCAAGGCGAGATATATACAAATTGATATCAGTTTGTTTTCTTGAAACCATTTTAGTCAGTTCAGTTTTATCTTTCTTTAAAGTTTCAATTACTGACTTAAATTCTTTTTCATGGTTTTCATAAAAGATGTTGGCTTCTGTGCATTTAGAGAGATCCACAGTCAGCTTCTGATTGTGAATGAATGTCACATCATATTTCTCTTGCAAAGCGTCATGCTTACTTTGCAAGTCACTCAAATTCTCATTCACAGTAGTATGTTTGTCTTGCAAGTCAAACAAACTAGCTTGTAAAGCATCATGTTTGCCTTGCAACTCAGACATACTTTTCTCCATTTCAGCACACCTAATATGCAACCTAGCACATTCATCACAATTAACAGCAGTGGGTTCATCGACACATACCTGACTTGATGAACCGTCGACATTAGCCATAAAGGCTGAATGGAGAGAAGACGAAGTATAAGCAGCTTGATCCACCAGAATAGATCTTCTTTGAGTTTCTGCTGCAGCTTCCTCCAAGAGTTCATCAAAGTCAACATCATTCGAAACATTAAATGTCTCACCCACATGATCATCACCAGAATTGGATGATTCTTCATCAACACTTCTACTGTATCCAGACGAATCTTCATCTTCAGATGATTCATCACCACTGGCAGAAGATTCTCCACCACTGGTGTGAACTAGCTTCTTCACAACCTGAGCAAAACATGCTGTTCCATCGGGAGCATCACCACCCAACTGGATTGACCAGTCACAACCTTCATCCACCTGAACTGCAAGTGCTCGGTTGGTTTGGTTGTTGACAGGCACCAATGTACGATCATTGTTTCTGTTCTGCTGGTTTCCTTGGTTTCTGAAGGGGTTTTGATTCCCGTGCTGAGCTGGCTTTGTGCACTCCCTTTTAAAGTGACCCCGTTCACCACAGTTGAAGCACTTAACAGCTTGTTTATCGAACCCATACTTGGTGTCTCGCTTACTTTCCAAGCTGGTTCTTCCCGTACTTTCCATCCAATCCTTTGCTCTTCTCACAGCACTCGCAAAGGCCCACTTGATGTCCATCAAGTCCATCTCCTCTTTATCAATCTGCCTGTAATCTTCTTGTGTCAGATTAATGTTGCCAATCTGACCTTCTATTAACCCACAGTACGCGCTCACTACAGTGTTAAGCAGCTCCATGTGTTCCTTAGCTACTTCTACACTGATTTTAGAGAAACTTGACGTGTCGAGCTGAACGGTACTAGACTTTGATTGTTGACCTGCAGATGATGTTCCTCCATAACATGCACGTTGTTGTTGAGCAGGAGGAGGAGGAGGAGGTGGGTCTATTGGATTTCCATACATGTCTGTGGTGGGAGGTGGCTTAACAGGAACTTGCACCGGATTGCCATACATATCAGTGGTTGTCACAAACGCTGTTTGCAGAGGAGCATGTGGACCTGTTCTTGCAGACGAAGTATTGGAAGTTCCACAATACATTTCAGGATTTTGTGGCAATGGAACTCTCTTCGCCTTTAAGGTTTCCTCCTGATCCTTGTTTTCCAGAAGCTGTACGAAGTCGTTGATATTCGTAGTTTTCAGCACTCCATTATACTTCAGGATCTCCAAGAAACTACTCCATTGAGGAGGCAAAGCATCAGCAAACTTTTTCACCACTTCTGCTTGAGTTGTCGTCACACCAAAATTATTCAACTCAGTAAGCAAATGATAAAACCGACTTGTCATGTCTCCCAAAGACTCCTTATCTAGGCACGTGAAACAGTCGAATTCTTTCTTAAGCAGATCATGACGCAACTGACGTGTTGCTTCATTTCCTACTCCCCTAGTCTTCAAACCGTCCCACAACTTCTTTGTAGTTTTGAAGCTGACAAATTGATGATAAATGTCTTTGCTTAACGCCTGAGTGAGAATGGCGTAGGCTTTCTTCTCCAGATCATATATTTTCTTCTGATCCTCTGGAAGATCGGCAAAACTAGCAGTTGTTGAAGCAGCAACTTCGATAGCTTGATCAAAATCTGTGGTGAAACGTATCCACAGCTCTGTATTCTGGCCCAAAACATATGTACGGAAACGATCAGCCCAACCCGGATACTCATTTAAATGCATCAGCTTCGGAGGTCTATTCAAACTTCCTGTTTCACTTTCGCTCAGTAAAATACTTTGAATACTAGGAGTTTGATTCGAGACTAACGCCCACTGATTTCCCTGAGAAGATGTCGATACCGGAGACTCGGCCCATGAAGGCAATAGACTTGTAGACGTGTATTTTCCACTGTCTGGCGCCGGTGTACCCCACCATGAGGGAGTGACACCAGAACTTGTATATTTACCGCTGTCGGGGGCCGGATTCCACCAATTCGGATTCATGATAAATGAGCGAAATATATGCTAAGTAAGAATTCCGAAAGATCACACAGCCGAAGGTTCCTGGTCGTAGGATCTGAAATCACAGAAACTTGTTAACAATAAACTGTCCACAATCGAAAGATCAACACTTGTTCGAAGGATCAACAGTACTCGAAAGATTACTGTTGAATCTCGAACAATGATGTCGAAAGATTCAAGAACTCGAAGGATTCTCCTTTGAAAGATCCTTATCTTTCGAGTTAAATATCCTTATCTTTCGTATAGCTCACTTTCGAAAGATCACACTTGTTCGAATGATCAACAGTGTTCGAAGGATCACTGTTGACTTTCGAGCACTGGCTTCGAAAGATTCAAAATGTCGAAAGATTCACACTTGAAAGATCCTTATCTTTCGAGATAAATCCCTATCTTTCGGACACTTATCTTTCGAAAAGATTCCTTAATCGAAGGATATGTTTCAGACTTCGAAGGATGGGTCGAAGGATGATGATCTTTCGAGCCTTCCTTGATCGAAAGATGATCTTTCGAAGTCGAAGGATATCTTTCGAGAGGTTCTGACACACAGACACAAAGTGATGGGTTGGTGAAAAGGTGACAGGTTGGTAAGTCAACTTTCGGCAAAAGGAGGTAAGGTCTGACACAGATTTCTACCAACTTTGAAATGACCTGAAAGTTTACCAAATATGGATAATCTTATCCACACAGTCCGGTGACCGGAATAGTTACCGGAGTATGCCGGAAATCACCAAAACACTCAAAAACAAGTTTCTAAGTTACCCAACCCCACTTTAAACACTCCCGGTTAGTTTAGACACGTTTTTACCCAAAGAAAATGCAAGAAACTAAGTAAAAACAGGTGCAAAACCAAGTGTTTCAACACACCAAAACTTGTAAAAACCCGGTTTTAAACAAGGTAGAGAGCCAAAGCTCTGATACCACTTGTAGGTCCCTATCCGGTGGATTACGAACCTAAACCTTGTTATACAAACCTACTAGCGAGTGCGGAATCCAAGCTAGCAAGCAAACCGAGTTAGTAGCAAGTAGAGAAACAAACACACAAGTTCACCGATTAACACGACTTGTATTAATGCAATGAGGGTTCGGTTACAAGCTCAATGTTTACAGAAATGTTCTATAAACTCTCTAAGTGTGTGTGTGAGTTCTGGACAGAATGCTCTCAAAGCTCTCTATCTCTCGGATGTGCAAATGGCAGAACTTTCAGAACTCTCTAACACAACACACTGCATGGGTATATATACCCATACACAGCAGGTCTGCTCGAAGGATCCGATAGATGGTCCGAAGGATCATCTTTCGGATACAATGCTTTCGAAGGATCAGCAAGGACCTCCAAGGATCATCCTTCGAGGACCATCAGTCAAGGCATATCTTTCGAGGTGATCGAAGGATCTACATTATCCTTCGATCACTCATCCTTCGAGCCAGACAACTTTCAACAAGTTTACTTACTGTTGACTGAGTCAAACCAGGAGGACGGTTGACTTGGTCAACTTACATGACTTACAAGGACATCGTTTACATCGTGACCGAATACAGACAAAGTACAGACACAAGTGCACCAACAAAGAGTAAACTGCCATTTTGGTCCCTGAGGTTTGGTCACTTTTGCCACTTTAGTCCAAAACTAAAACTTTTTAAATCCGGGTCCCTATGGTTTCACTTTTATTGCCATTTTAGTCCAAAAATGAAATCAGCTGATATTTGGCTAACAAAATCATTTTATTTTGTCCTTTTCCTCAGGGGCAAAATAGCCAAATATCAGTTGATTTCATTAGATTTCATTAATTTAATTAATATTGTGTTATAATAAAATTATATTGACCGTTTGCCCCTGAGGAAAAAGAACAAAATAACATGATTTTATTAGCCAAATATGAGCTGATTTCATTTTTGGATCAAAATGGCAATAAAAGTGAAACCACAGGGACCCAGATTTAAAAGGTTTGAGTTTTGGACTAAAGTGACAAAAGTAACTAAACCTCATAGACCAAAATGGCAGTTTACTCAAAAATTAAATAGAGAAATTAAGTTACAATATGGAACACCCCCCCCCCCAGTTAATAATAGTTGTATATTATAAATATAGACATAATAATACAGCTATTAGTTAAACATAGTGTTTAAATACTATAGTATGATCTGTATTAGTCGACACTAGCACTTTGTATTCAGCCATAGTTTTTGGCCACCAAATTGTGATACGGCCGTATTGCTATGCTATTTCTTGTATCAACGAGTAAACTTCCACAACAAATAAAGGTGATGGGGTTCCGAATTTCTTGTTTCATGTGTTGTTAGAAATTAGAGAAATAGAAAATCCTTGTTAAGTCGTTACAGTTGATTGCCTGTTAATAGAATAATAGCCTTGATAATAAACATTGCTCGTATTCAAAATGGCACTTTCAAAGTGTGTTTACAATGACTTTTAACGAAGGTTATGGTTTTTAGAAATGGGCTTGCTTAACAAAGTGCAAGTTGAAGAGATTTTAATGCGGATAAATAGTTTTGACACATAAAATCTAGGATTTGGTTATACGTTCCAAGTCCTTATTGCTATTGGTTTTCTTTAAGTCTATATATTGTATCCATCTCTTACTTTTATTAACTGAGAGAAAACGTAATACAGTGAATCCTTACCATTGATTTCAAGATGGCATCTGAGCAAGGTTAATCTTAACCTTAATTGTCCATCATCCAAGAAACCAAGGCAGGTAATTTCTAACTGATAGTGATTAGATCGTTGATTCAAGAGCCACATAACACATAACAGAGCAAGTTGATTTACTTGATAGTAAAAGAAAAACTCCCTTTGGAACTCTTGTTATAACTAATAGTGACACCGTTAAAGTGAAAGAAGTCATATACGTCCTTAGTTCAATTGCAACTTACTATCCGTCAGTTGTTTAACCAAAAATCTTCAATGTGTTGTGACCTTCATTCCAAATTTTTTG
Source organism: Helianthus annuus (assembly GCF_002127325.2). Taxonomy (NCBI): domain Eukaryota; kingdom Viridiplantae; phylum Streptophyta; class Magnoliopsida; order Asterales; family Asteraceae; genus Helianthus; species Helianthus annuus. The sequence continues at coordinate 58,520,902 of NC_035441.2, read as the reverse complement.
TGTTGTTAATTTAATGCTAATCATTTCGTCAATTTTAGTGTTAGTGTTTAGCTCTTTAAAAATTAGCATGAGTAGGGTGGTAATTTTTGAAAGAGGGTGGTAAAAGGTTAATTTCTCGAAAATTTGATTCTTTTTGAAAATTATCGTTTTCGGACTTACCTCTTTCGTCGTTTGGTTCATGCTTTGGTTTTTCACTTAGTTGTTCTTCCATTTTTACTTCTTCAATTATCACTTCCTTAGTACAAATAGCCTCTTCCCTTTCACGAGAATTTCTTATTAAGCGTTCAAGATTTTGAGACTTTGTATAAGGCTTTCGGCTTCGAGGATGATAGTTGGTGGTGCTTCGTGAAAGTTAGAGGGATAAGTGTCCCAATCAAAGCTTGATTTTGGAAGGTCAAACCTTGGTACCTCATAATAAGCGTATGAGGTGGATGGTTGGAAGAGGTCACAATATTGTACCGAGTGAGAATTACCGCAAATGGTACAATATTCTTCCTCATAGTCATCCTCTATGTAGTAGTGAGTGTAATCTCCTGAGTATTGATCCATGAGAAAACACTCAGCCGATTACAGAGTCTCGGGACCAGGTAACAAAATTAAAAAGCTGAAACAGAAGCTCACCACGGCCCCGTGCTTGGCAGACACGACCCGTGGTCAAATTCTGTATCTAGGCGTTTGAAAACTGTTACTGGTTATTTGCAGCACGGGGCGTGTTCAATGGGCACGGCCCCGTGTTCAGCTTGCTGTTATGCTAAAAATTCCTAAAAATTAAACAAAAAAAACAAGCGCGCAGCTTCGAAAATGTTTTGAAAAATGATTAGGCCGTCGATTTTAAACTTTCTTAAAATCCTTGTGTCCCCGGCAACGGCGCCAAAAACTTGTTGCGTGTCGAGCATGATATGATTTTATTAATATTTAAAGTTCCTTTTACGCATTAGTCAAGTTTTAAATTTATAAAACACGATATTGTACTAACACTAAACAAACACTAGGGCAAGTGCACCCATCACGAGCGTAGTATAGTGTTGGTAAGATACCGAGGTCGCCCAAGGACACAAGAGCTTTTAATACCAGTTTATTGTCAACGTGTAACACCCCGTGTTTCAAAAGTCAAAGTCAAAGTCAAGATTGAAGTCAAAGGAAGACAAGATTGCTAATGGCGATCTGTCACTCCTTGCTCAATTCCTGTTTTGACTTCTTTGACTCCTAGATAGTCTATTTTATGCGTTACCTTAGTTGTGTTATGTGGAGTACTTATTATAATCGAGGTTTATTCGATATTTATCGCATGTTTTATCGCTTTATCGCTATCGCAATCACACTTGCAAATCGAATTACGCGTTCTGGATATTGTTTTACGTGTGTATGTGCCTTATGTGTTACTTGTGCATGTTTATTTATGTTATGTTGTGTTGGTGTATTCGTTTGTCGACTTCGTCTTGTATCGAGTCTTGTAATAGGATAGATTGATCAGGGCACGTTGTTCTAGGAAAATAGGGATTAAGTGCTGGAAGTTGATTTCGCACGAAATAGCAGAGCTATTTCGTCCGAAATGACAAATTACCATTTCGCACGAAATGACAGCTGCCCATTCCGTGCGAAATAGCCATCCCTATATATACCCAAGCTGCCTTGTCATTTGTAACGTTCATGATTCAGGTACCGAAGTGCTGCCGACGTGTCGTTTGATCTGTAATCATGTCAAATCAATAATACAAGACAATTAAGAGTGAATCAAGCTGTTACAAAGTCTAATCAATGAATTCCGCCTCTGATTAGACCGAGAACTCTTCTGATAGACTCATTCGGGTCGCACGACAATCCTACAAGTGGTATCAGAGCTCTGGAGGAAGAGTTCTTGCCAAATCAGCTCGATTTTACTAAAATTTCTGACTTCTACACCTTCTTTTCAAAATTAACAGAGATTTAACGGTCAAAATGGATTGAATTTTTCACATAACAAGCGAAACATAGTTTTAATGAATCCTTGAAAGAATTGGACCTAAAATCGATTTTAAACTTGATAAAATTTGTCATTTCGTTTGAAAATGTTTTCGGACTGTATGACCTCAGCAGTATTTCGTACGGAATAGACTTTGTTTTCGCACGAAATCACCCCCTTGATCCTTATTTCGCACGAAATCAACCATTCAAACCTCATTTCATACGAAATCACCTCATTTCGCATGAAATCAAACGTCATTTCGTTTGAACGAACCATTTCGCTTAAAAGTGATCATTTCGCACCAAAGGGTTATTCCGCACCAAAAGTTATTTCGTGTGAGAGTTATTTTCATGTGAATCTGCATTTCGTTTGAAAATTGTGATTTTGAGATTTTGTGAAAAAGTTTGCCGAAACATGGAAGAGGAATTTTACAATGCGTTTGCTACACCAGTTGCTCCCGTTACAGCTGCCAAAACCATTTATAGTGAGAGTGAGACAGGAACACACCAAAAACCGCCAAAGTTAATGTACATTGAAGATTTCAAAGGTTGGCAAAGTCGGTTTGAAAACTGGGTACAAGCATATAAGTTTGACGCATGGTGTTCACTAGATGTAGATTATACTAAACCGAAAAATGAACATGGGATTGAAAAAGCTTTCAGTGATTTTTCGGATGGTGAGAAGTTAAAATATACCAGTGAAAAAATGATGATTAGTCTTCTCCAACAATCCATAAAAGAAGATATTTTTGTGTTGCTTCAACATAATAATACTGCTAGATCAATTTGGTTGGCGTTGATTAACAAGTTCAAAGGAAGTGCTGATATGATAAAGAACAAACAAGCTTTATTAAAGAAGTCATTTGATCTGTTTGTTGCATTTGAAGGAGAGACTACAAAAGCAACTATTAATAGATATTGTCATCTTGTTCTAGAAATGGGAAGGTTGGAAATTAAGAAAGATGATGATGAATGGGTGGATAAATTAGCTGATGCATTACGACAACAAAAATGGGGAACATATTTGCTGATCTTAAAACACATGAGAAAATCTGAAAGTATGAACTTGGCAAAGTTTATTCAGAAAATTGAAGAACATGAATTGGATATTCAAAAAACGGCAATCATGAACAATCCAAATGCTCAACAAGATGTCAGTTTATACTACAGATGAAACAAATTTGAGAGTACTCCAAGTCCAAAGGTTAAGACTGCTTTCAGTGCCGATAGTTCTTCTGGAGCAAATGGAAGCACAGTAACTCAGAGTGGTGGATATTCATCTTCGTATTCGAGTTTTGATCCAAATTCCACCACACCAAGTCCTCAATGACAGAATCCAACAAATCTGCAATGTAATGTTACATTGAACTTTCAAAATGGTCAAAATCTCTCTCCAGAAGTAGCTAAGCAACACATGGCGACGCTTGCCACTATGCTAGAATCGTATGAAAGCTTAGTTGCTAGTCGAATTGGAAATCCGATGCTCATCAAAGAGGATAATGATCAGATTGATGCTGAGGAACTTGAGTTGATGGATATCAAGTGATGTTTAGCAAGTGCTGTAAGAAGAGCAGAAAAATTCCAGCAAATCACTGGTAGAAATGATTTTAGAGAAATGAGTGCATCTCCGATAGGGTTTGACAAATCAAAGGTCACCTGTTTTCGTTGCAAAGAAAGGGGACATTTTAAACAAGAATGCAAAAATCAAGAAGTAACCGGAAGACAAGAAAAGAATGATTATTATAAAAAATCAATTTTTCATCAAATTGATCAACAACCGTCATCATCCCGTGCAATTAATGTTGAAAAGAAAAAGGCTTATCTTGTTAATCAAGATGATGAAAAGGTTGCAGAGGGTTTTAGCTGGGACAAATACATTCCACCTGGTTCAGGTCTTGTAGCTAAAATTCTGGAAGAAGAAGAAGTCAAATCTAGTCCAAAAAGAATACCGATTTTTCCAGAATTAGGAAGTGATGCAGACACAGATGATCAAGAAGAGTATATTAATAAAGCTAGAAAAGGTCTGGATATTGATAGTTTTATTTTGTTCTTTGCAGATAAGGTTGAGATGCTAAATGAGAAGAAGGATGCTAGATTGAAAAGGGAGTTGAAAGCAAAAAGGATTGCTGAAGAAAAGGCAAAAATGGAAGCTGAGAAAGCAGAAATTGAAGGAAATTTGATGGAAAAAGTTGAAGTTGCAGAGCGTGAAACAGAAATAGAATTTGATAAAGAACAAGATATTGTAGAAAAGGTAATGGAGAAAGTGGTGGAGAAAATTGTTGAAGTGGAAAAAATAGTTGAAATTGAGAAAATAGTTGAAAAGGTTGTCGAAGTTGAAAAACTATGTTTGAAGTGTTTAGCTCCATGCAGTGATTGTGAAGAAAAAGACAAGAAGATTCGTGAACTTGAAAAATTGAAAGAAAAATTATTGTTTGATGTGAAGTATGTGAAGGAATCGTATGATGTGCTGAACAGAACAGTTGATGGTCTGAACAAGACAAACTTGGAAGTTGATGCTGCTATGACAATGATGAGTTCAACATTAATGATGAAGCAGAAGGTCATTAATGAGTATATTGAAGATTGTGCAAAACTGAAGCAAGATTTGGAACTCGAAAAGATTGAAAGTGAAAGAATCAAACGTTTACTGTTGAGTTATACAACTTATGATTACTTGATTGATAGAGTTTATCCTACTGTTGAAGGTCTTGAAGCTTTTCAAGATAAAGAGATAGAAGATACTAATGCTGGTAAGAAAGCAACTGTCAAGTATAGCAAGTGCCCGCCTCCGATCTGGAATAGTTATTCTCCCAGAAAGCCTAATGAGGAAAGGTTAAAAAAGGCAGTCAACATCAAGTTAAAGTCTGAAACCATTGATGAGTTACCAGATAACATTGATGTTACATTCACAGCGTCTGACATAGATCATGAGTCTGAATTGTTAAAGAAAGTGGTCGATCAGGTGTTGGATATGGATGAAGAGTCAAAGTCGGAGTCTAAATCTGAAAGTTCGAGTTCATCAGACTAGAGTCCGAGTTCACTGGTTAAACGGGTTTATAATAAAGAATTCTTGTTATCAAAGAATAATTTGAATGATGAAATAATGAAAGTGGCATATACTTTGAAAGATTCTGACAAATTATTTTCTGATAAAGAATTCCCAATAAGAAGTGTCAAAACTGAACAGATCAAACAGGTTTTTAAATTGACGAAAATTAATATTTCTGTAATAAAAGTTATAAATCTTTCTGAAAAACCTAAAAAGTACACTTCAAGGATTCAACAAAGAGTAAACAAGAAAATGGGTTACGGTTGTGGTTACGGTTTTCAAAAGAAACCAAACCATAACGGTAATTACAAAAAGAAGGGATTAGGTTTCATTTCCTCAGAAAATTATAAAAATGAGAAAAATTATAAATCAAAAACTAAATTTGTTTCAGGAATAAGTTGTGAAGAAGAACAAAAGAAACCATTCTGGAGACAGTCAAACCAAGAGTTTCTTGCTGAGAGAAAGAAGAATTTGAAGAAATCTGTACCAAGAGTTGACAGAAGAACCTGTTTCAAATGTCATAAGGCTGGACACATTGCTTGGAACTACCAACAGTCCAACAACACAAAACAGGGAGTTTCTTTTAACTCAAAATTGAAAGAAGAATGTGTTGATGAAAAGATACAAACATTTGAGAAGTTTAAAAGGTTTGAAAAGTCGACTTTTGAAACTGGTGATGTTTCAAAACATTTTTATAAAAGAAAAGTCGATTTAAACAAACAAAAATGGGTTGTCAAAAGTTCAGATGAAAGTTCTAGCAATGAATCTGATTCCATAAAATCAGAGGAGCTATTTATTGAGAAATGTGAGAAGAATTCCGTTCCAGAGATGAACGATGAAAACTTTCCGTCATTGTCAAGGGAAAACTTGAAGTTAAAAGTTGGTAAGATTGAAATTTCAGATCAATTCTTTGCTGGTAAGAAAGAATTTGATGCTGAAAAGGCTTTCAATAAAAATGTCAAACACATTTTTGGGAAGATGGTTGACGGGAAGGTTAAAAGTGTGAAAGATTTTTACAAATCTAAAAGATGGTGGGATAAAGATGAACAATCACCCAAGGCTGATCAGGCTCGGGTGACAGCTTTTTCTACTTAAAAAAACCTGACTTGCCGGAGCTCCCAAGTTGGTAATCGTGGAGTAGGAATCAGCATCTTTCTTGAGAAAATCATGTTTGTGATATTTCGATCTACAAGTGGTTAATCAAGGACATTAAATTGTACTTGATTTCCTACAAGTGGTAATTGTTGGTTGAACCTAAAATTGTTAAATTTTTCCAAGTGGTTGAAAGAGCAATATGATGAACCCCTAACCTATAAATGGTTTGTGAAAAATCAACAAAACTAATTTTCCAGAAAAAACCATTTTGATTAAAACAAACTTAAGTGTTTTGAAATCATAATGGGAAAATAGTTTGTTGTAAGGGAGAGTTCTCAATGTTTATGCCAAGTGGATGGCGATTTGAAGCTTGAAAATCAGTTGTCACTTTATTTGTACAGTTTATTTTCAATTTCCTTTTAATGATTTTAAATTTTAGGGGGAGTAAGAATTTTCAGAAAATCCAAAAACATTAGAAAATCTGAAAAAGACAAAAACATGAAAAATTCAAAAAATTGAGTTTTGTTGTATAAAAGAGGAAATGATAGTACATCAGTGGACTATCACAGCACGCTAAAGAATTGGAAAGTCAAATGTGATAAATGATCTCACTGAGGATATGCCAGTAGGTTTTTATACATTCAGTAGATTGTTTTCGAGATATAAACCTAAATATCAAGATTTGCTTATTTCGTGGGGAACATCTCTCGGATATATAGGTAACCCCTGAAATCTTGTTTGAAGGGCTTTCTATTTCTGACATACTAGGTTTTTGTGCGTGATGATATCTGGGGTATTAAATCTGGACTTCTGATTTTGCGGAAGCAATAGCCTAGTCCTCGTATAATGCTTTGCATTTGCTTTATTCTTAAAGCTCACCCTCAGCATAAAAAATGATGAAACATTGAAAAATGCTAATCATGTGCTGTTGAAGAAAAGATCCCCGAGTGGGACACACATAAAGACGAACCATCATCTCTTTGTACGAACGGAAGTTCTAGCCTGAGCTCTCATGGTTTCACATTTAACCCGTTTACAGATATCATTAGTGTACATTCACCTGTAAGACTGAATATAGGAGTCTGGATACAGGAGTATATTCTGAGGTGGGACACACGAATAAGTTCAAGTCTATTAAAACACTAAATCTCGTATCTCGAAACTGTTGAACTTTGTGTGAAAATTTAAGAGGATAAGTATACTGACAATCTAAGTGAATCATTTAGAACTCAAAATGTTTAAAGCTTAACGGTGTTGGTGATTTGTCTCATAAACTGATATGATCCTCTTACACAAACTCACAAATATTGTTTGTAAATATTTCTTTCCTGCATTTCAAAAAGTGTTTAAGTGTGTTTTAGCATAAAATTTTGAAAAATTTAAAAAGATTTTCGACAACTGACGTTGGAGAGCTGATTTTCAAAATTCCAAGTGCTGAGCATGATGAATAAATGGTTTGGGAGAAATTTTTTTTAAATAATATACATACATGTGGTCATCTGAGGTTTTAAATATTAAATCATATTGGGATGTTCTGATGACAAGTGGTTAGCAGAGTTTTCTAAAATTGTTAAACTTTAAATTTTATGAAACTTATGTTTTGGGTAGAGGTTGTGCAGGTCAGCCATGTTTCGAATCCTGAGTAGATGCAGTATAGAGCCAGGAATCGATCCTGAACCTGCTAAGGTTGCAAAACCTGAGCAGATAGTGAGCCGGGTTACAATTTGTGAACATGTGAAAGACGGTCTATGATCCCAGCATAACTCAAGGGGGAGTTTGATAGCAAATGGGGAGTCTGTAGATGCTAGAGCCAGTTTCTGATCTGATCAAAAGAAGATAAAGAGAATAGAGCCAGGAGTTTGATCCTGAGAAAAAAAATATAAGAGATTGATAGATCAACATCCAAGAGGAAGTTAGTTGATGAGAGAAGAAGTTATAGAGATTGAAGATACTTACACTGTTAGATACGTTGGAAGAGTTTAAAGACTGATAAAGTCTGAAGACTGTGAAGACTCGACACCGAAGACTTCGTCAACATCCAAGGGGGAGTCTGTTGATGCATTCATTTGTCGACTTCGTCTTGTATCGAGTCTTGTAATAGGATAGATTGATCAGGGCACGTTGTTCGAGGAAAATAGGGATTAAGTGCTGGAAGTTGATTTCGCACGAAATAGCAGAGCTATTTCGTACGAAATGACAGATTTCCATTTCGCACGAAATGACAGCTACCCATTCCGTGCAAAATAGCCATCCCTATATATACCCAAGCTGCCTTGTCATTTGTAACATTCATGATTCCGGTACCGAAGTGCTGCCGACGTGTCGTTTGATCTGTAATCGTGTCAAATCAATAATACAAGACAATTAAGAGTGAATCAAGCTATTACAAAGTCTAATCAATGAATTCCGCCTCTAATTAGACCGAGAACTCTTCTAATAGACTCATTCGGGTCGCACGACGATCCTACAAGTTGTGGTGATTAATCGAAATGCAATCGAAACTCAATCGCAATCGAATCGTAAATGCTAAATGCAAGTAAAATAGGATGATTGTACGTTAGATATAGTAGTTGGGATTAAAATTAATTTGAATAGGAAACTCTATCGCATCACAACGCTCGCAATCGCAATCGAAACGGCAAAACTCGTCGCTCCGAACACTCAAATCGACTGGCTAATCGACCAAGTGACCAGCCGATCGAACAGTTGCTCGATCGAGCTACCACTCGCCATTCGATCAGGCTGCCAATCGGTCGACCCACCCTTTCCACTTTGAGAAACCCTATAAATACCCCCTTGATTACCACTTTGGGAAAGTTTCAGCTCTCTCTTTCTCTCCACTCGTTCGATCCACCTTTTCCTTCGATTTCTCGCGATTCCGGTAAGATCTCAACCTAAATCTTGTACTTTCTTGATCTACACGCACTCCTACACCTTTCTATCTTTTGAATCTTAACTTTTAACTTTGAAAGCATCAAGATTTGAGATGTTCTAGGATGATGTCATCATGGTGTTCTTGAGAACTTCATGTTTGGCTTCAATCCACCAACAAATAATGTGTTGTTGAACTCCCACTTGATCCCGCATGCAAATGCTTCAAGTCTTCTTCTTGTGTTGTGATTTCTTCACATTCTTTGGTCTTCCAAATATCTTTAATATTCAGCTCCAAACTCCTTTGGACTTCAAAAATGTGTTTTGGTTATCGGGCTAAAATCCCGTTAAGAACTATGATTCTATGAAGTCCTTTAGGCCTGGAATTAGCCATAACCAAAACCGCATTTTGTGTGCATCTTCTTTTACAAAAATTTATCCTAATACATTTTTCTAGTAAAAACAAAATGCACCTAATCTATTTATTTACATGCCAAATGAAAATAAATAAATTACATAACTTTACAAATGGAAGAACAAAATAATAATTATTACAACCTTTGAAATAATTAAACACAAATCACAACCACAAATATTCAACATATTCACGTAAGGTCATGGCTAGGTTATGAACACCAAATATATATATATATATATATATATATATATATATATATATATATATATATATATATATATATATATCCAAATATATAAAATTCAAGAAGCAAAATGGTTTCCTTTTTACAACCTACTTTTCGGTCAAGAATGAAAAAAACGAAAAAGTGAGTTTTTGTCCAAACAAACAAATCATCCAAATGACATAATTTTTCAAGATATTTTTATGCATGTAAGATTAATATCTTGAAAAACAAAAGGAGAACCATGATGAAAAATTTCGGCCATAGGGTTTTACCCAAAACTGAAATCCTAAAATTTCATATCCTATGAAGCATGCACTCATATAAGCGGCTCTAGATACCATTGTTGGGTTTTTCACATGTTTATCAAAGTATTTTATCCATATATATAAAAACGCAGCGGAAAATATTATTTAAAACATGTTACTTACAAGATATAAAACTCATTTTATATGTAAAACCCAATCCCGGATCCATATACGAACATGCATGCTATCAAAAATAAAACACAACCGTAGAGTGTTTCAAGAATACTACCTTCCAAGGAGTAAAGGATATGAAGAAGATGATGCTTCTTGAACGGTTGCCTTCAAGTGTAGAAGACCTCAAGCTTGTATACCCCAAGCCTTCCAACAAACACTTTGATTTAGCTAGGATTTTACACTCATGAACTCATTTGAAAAATCCCCTCTTGAAACCAACCCTTGGCCGAAAATTAGGAGCAATTTTCTAGAGTTCTTGCACTTGAAAAATCAAACTTGAAAAACCTTCTAGGATGGCACACTATGGCCGATTTTTAGAGAGTATTTTAACAAGTCTTGCACTTGAAAAATTGAACTTGAAACCCTTGGATTAAAAACCCCATAACCGAAAATCTAGAGAGAGTTTTTGTCATTCTTTCAAGTTCATCTAATTTGATTTTTCATACAAAATTAATCTTAAAGAAGGTAAGAGAAAATGCCACCCCATTTGCCCAATCAAGATCCATCTAACATGACAAAATGCATGAAACCTCATTGGACCAAAACATTTTGGGAGTTCCCATGAGGGGGGGGGGGGCTAGCTTTATTTTTTATAAAAAAATTTCAAAAATTTTCTTATAATAACAATTTAAGTCTCATATAATTTTATAACTTTTATAAAGTTATAACATCACATGTTTTAAGACTTATACAACTTTATTAAGTTATTTAGCCCATTAAATAACATAATAAAATATTATCTCAAAATAAATTATCCATATAATTTATTAGTTTGTCAAGTGCAATTATTTAGAAAACCAATTTCTAAATATTCTAAGTGTTAATATTTATTTGTTTGATCATATCACAAACAAATATTATAAGTGTTTGTCTAGCTTGTATTTGGGTATGACTCGACTTGTATCATAACGTACTAGCCACATCAAATTAATATGTGTCTTGGGCATACAGAATCCAACACTTTCAACTCTTTTACACTCAATGCACTCAAAACCGATAGAATCGGAGCTTGTACCGACTTCCTGCTAATTCTTGTGGTTGCGTTGGTTCAAGATCTGGATTCTATCCACGAGACCACCGATTTTGGGTTAACCAAGAACAACCGTCTTGAATCGGTTAACTGGTTGAACTTGGGTGATTTCCGTTCAATCGGGTCACTAGGGTTAGGATGGGGTTCTGTTGGTTAGCACGTTGTCACACCATCTCGATAAAACTACAAACTGTCAGAATGACCAAGGAAGAAGACGATCAGGTCGACCAGGTCGGAGTATCGTCCGATCGGACTGCTGTCCGAACGGATTACCACCCGATCGGGTTGCCACCCGATCGGCTTGCACCCTGGGTCCCACACTTAACTTATCTTTCAAACATCTGAAGTTTTAAACGTTGAACGAATTGTTGTCCGATCGGATTACCACTCGACCATGTGACGATTAGACTTCAACACTTAAACAATTTTCAACATGTTCAATGCCAGTGGATTGCCACCCGATCGGGCGACAAACTGCGGTGAACTTGTTCTCACTAAAGTGTCCAACCAATCGGGTTGTCGTCCGATCGAATGTCCGTCTGATCGACCGACCTGAAAGGTAGAGATACTTCTATGTCTTCAAAATACTACAACGAAAACTTCAAAAGTCAATCCATCATACACAAACAAATCTTTCCTGAAGGAAGTAACAATCCACTCGAAAGGTCACCCGATCGGGTGACCATCCGAGCAGACTGTCACTCGAGCGACCGGTTATCCAATCGGATTACCACTCGATCGAACTGTCGTCCGACCCACTAACACTTGTATCGTTTTAGGCGTCACTTATCGTTATGCTATTGTTCTGATCAGGCTAACCCTACTCTCTAGCGCTCCCTTCAATCCATCAATCGCTGTGAGTATACTCGATCCCTTTTTGCTTTATGAACTTTTGGGTGTTACATACGTTACCTATTCTAAATCACATCAAACACACTACACAATACTTTAATCGCTAACCAATTACCGCATGTTATACGTGACTTAATGAATGCTTGTTTGTTTTGTTTACACATGGAATGTTGTCTACCTGCCTTAGCAACGATAGTACAATTTGTTTGGACTCAGCACCTGTTCTCAGGGGTTGTTAAGGACAATTTGTTACATGGCTCACTGTGGTGAGTGTGTATTACGAATTGCCTTGGGCAGTCAACTCGCTGTCATCGGTATCGATAGGTTCATGTCGATAACTAAAATGCCTCATTTCACACTGTGTACGTTCTGGTTATGCGTAATCGATTTCAAACTCTATTATATCTATTAAACTTGTATGCTCACCTTTACACTATGTGTATTGACTTTTACTTTAACGTATGTGACAGGTGCTTAGGATGCTTATTTGCTTACTTTGCTGTGAAATCGAGGCTAGGAAAGACCTAGGTCAACACTAAACAATTGTCTGTAATAAAAATCTGAGTTGTCGGAACAGAACAATTTGACTAGATCTTTTCTGTAATAATTGTATTATCTTTTATGACATGGTATGGGACGTGTTGCTTTGAATAATTGGTAATTATAGTTGTTATGGAAACTTCTGGACAATCTGTTTCGCTCAGTGCCACGCCCCGATGATTCCGCCATCGGTTAGGGTGTGACACAATGTCTAATCGATCTAAATTTTTGATAAAAGTTTTTAAACATAATAGTAAATCTAAAAACTAAAAGATAAATCAAATGAAAAACGAATAGACAAGATAGAATCACTTGGATCCAACTCCTCTTTAATGCACCCTTTGATGATTTTCGCACTTTCGGACTTTTTAAGAAATTATCTTAGTTATAGTAGTAGGCCCCTTTTTTAAGGTGATGTTACCCTCAACACAGTGGTTTGAGTCAGCAGAGATACAATCCCAAAGGGTCGGAATATTGAAAGAAAATTAAATAAGTTATTAATTCGAAAAGTGGTAGGCCCTTCTTTTGAAGGTGACGTTAACCTCGGCTAAGTGGTTTGAGTCAGCAAGGATACAATCCCAAGAAGCCTGTTTAAAGTTTTAATAGTAGTTTACATATGAGGGGTTCAATTTATTCGCACCCCTGCCATCCAATACCTTTAGGTCATTGAAAGAGGTCCTAGTAAGCTTGAACCAAGTCCTCGTAGGATCTATACACTGAATGAGACAAGAACTTTATAAAACCACCCTTCTAACCCCCTTCCAAGTAGTTAACGTGCTTTATATAGCCCGAAAAGACACGGATGAGCAAATCAATGACATCATGAAGAAATGGTAAAGAAAATTTACTTTCAACATAAGAAACTAGTTATTAAAGTCATTAATACATACCTAATTTAAAAGTACCAAATCAAAAGTAATACATTAAAGACTTGTCTTCACCAAGTGATGTAAGAGATTAGCCAAACATAGCCTTTGATTGACAAGAACTCTTACTATCAATCATGAATCCCGATACTACTACACGCTCTAAAGATAAAAGATGGATGATGGTGGTGGATGTTGGTGTTGTACTGGTGGTGGAGTGGTGGCAAAGTAAGAGAGAAGTGGTTTGTCAAGGGATGCCTTTAAAGTGAACCAAACACCCCTATTTATAGTCAGAACAGTACCCCGGCCATGGCCCCGTCTCCTTTGGGAATGGCCCGTGGCCAGTTCCTTCTCTTCCTTCATTAATTGCAGCTGTCAGCAGAGGGCCCCACACGACCCCGTGGCTTCTAAACACGGCCCCGTGGTCAACTCTTTGCTGTACTATCAAGATTCTCCAAATCTGAGAGTTGACCACGCCCCATGGTGAGTTGCGCACGACCCCGTGGTGGGCGTAGAAGCTTCTACTGATCTTGTCTTTATGTGTGAGGTCTGACCACGGCCCATGCCTGGCTGGGCACGGCCCCGTGGTCAGCTTCTGTTTTCTTGTTTTTGTCTTGGGAGATGCTGCCGAGAGGTCGGGCATGTCACGTTATTCCTTCTTCTTATATTTATGTTGGTTTTTGGTTGCTTATTTGTTTCTTTTGTTCTTTTAAGCTCCTTTGGTCCTGTAAATTCAAAAGGAAGAAAGAAGCGCTCTTTTTCGAACATTAGTACTAAAAAATGGTTGGTTTTATGACTCTATTGATGTAATTTATATCTTGCATTTTGTACACATCAAGGCCCATATTCAATAATTGAGCATTTGGGCTTGGAAGCTAATATTATTGAAAAGGAGGCTCATAATCCAAAATCTTGAGGCCCTTAAAAATTGAATGCTCTAGGCCTTTGTCTAGATCCACAAGCCCATTGGGCCGGCCCATCAGAAGTGTTGGAGTGGTTAGTGGTGGATCTACTTCGGTAGTGGGTTATCAGTCCCAAGTTAGGGTTCCAGCAGGTCAAGCCCAACAGCGGCAGTGGTTAGATGTGTAGTCTCAGGCAACTTTGTGCATTGTTGTAAATCGTTGTAGGTATCATTTGAACAAGTTGAAACACAGATCCAAAACTTTGTTTCTGCAGTTTGTTGACAAGATTGTTCTTTTACTGGTGTATATGTTCACCAAAGTATGTATTATAAATCAATTTTACTTCCTTGTTTGATGTTTCCTATATTATGTCTACATTTAGATTAACTGTGTAGCAAAATTTTGGGTATTAGGGTTGATCAAGATCTCAACTTGGAGCTTCTTGATCTTTTTCCGTTTGTATTTTTATGAATCATTGTTGTGGTGATTTAAAGCATCCATGAAGTGGTATTGACTCTAAATGAATCTTACTTTTCTATAGTATTTAGTGCATCTGAATTTCACCTCTTGATTGTTGGTGAAATGCTTTATTGGTCAAATGAAAAATCTAATCTGTTGATGAAAAATATGTTATTTTGCTTAAAGTGCACATTGTGTATAGTGAGATAAAAAGCTGAATTATAATTACTCTAAAGCAGCTTTTTTTTTTTTCGAAAGATAAAATTCATTCACACCACCTCGCCAACAGGCAAGGCTGCAGAAAACCGAGCAACATCAGACTACAAAAAGTAAAAATTACACCAATTCGACCACCAAACGGTCTTAAGTTTTGATCTATTCTTAAACCAAAGAAATCCTAAAGCTTTAATATTGTTCTTTATGTCTTCAATCTTCCAATCTTTGTTCGCAAACGTCTTCTCACATCTTCCGTTTTTTGGGCTATAGGCGATGTATGATGGCTGTGTTTCCATAGCTAGGTTTTTCTTTCTGTTTTTATTTCCTTAGTTCATGTTCCGGGCAACATTTTGGGTTGATGAGGTCTTTTGCTAGTTCCCCGCTAGCTCTTTGATTTATATCAGTGTCGCCGTTCAAAAAAAATCTACCCTAATTGTTATAGTATATAATTCGTTTGACCCGTACACTAACTTGCCCGTTTTGTAATGGCTTCAAGCCCAAAAGTATGGATTTTTTATATGAGTTGGGTCAACTTTTTTAAACAAAACTAAGTTATTTATAATTTGTTTTTGCTTA
Organism: Helianthus annuus; assembly: GCF_002127325.2. NCBI lineage: Eukaryota > Viridiplantae > Streptophyta > Magnoliopsida > Asterales > Asteraceae > Helianthus > Helianthus annuus. The sequence goes on along the minus strand of NC_035441.2, from coordinate 58,505,379 downwards.
AATTATGTATTGAAATATATCTCCTACTTAAAAAATATGTGTGAGTCTATGCTATAATATAAAATGCATACTGGAAGGGTGAACTGGTCATTTGACTGGAAAAGGTAAAACACTGTTCTCATATTTGTATTCTTATACCAAGAATATTTCTGGGTTTGGAGAGACTTCTGATGTAACTCTATTGCTTAGTGCGGCTGAGATATAGTGAATATAGGCGCTTTAGGTATGTGTCCAAACCCAGACTTAATTACTACAGTTGCTTTTATTTTGTTAACTATATAGTTTTTGCTGTTAAAAAAAGTTACTACAGTTGTTATGGGTAAACTACAGTTGTCACTCTGTTAGGCCATGGGGTATGGAGCTTGGGTTGGGGCGTGGGTTGGCTGAAAACGCCCAAGCTACCACACCGGGGGCTTGGGTTTGGGCGTGGCCCCATTGGCGTGGGTTTGAAGCTGGGCGTGGGGCGGGCTAGTAAGTGACATGGCAGACTCTCAATGGCCAAACCAAACTCATGCCCCCAACCCAAGCCCCACCATACCCCATGGGCGTGGGTTTGAGTGGTGGGGGGCTCCTATTCCACGTGTCAACAAATGCCCCAACCCAAGCCCCACCATACCCCATAGTCTAATCACCTATGATTGGTAATGTGTCATTACACTTACTTTTTTGGTATCAGTTGAAATGGGTTGGACAAACTTTATTTCTTGATATATGGCCTCTTCAATGGGGGCAAAACCACTTGACGGCAGCCTCTAAGTCGCCCATGTCTCAACAGCCACAACCAACTACTCAACCGATTTCATCATCAAATCATGCTGAACATGATGGGAAAACTGTTATAGTTGCTGGTCTTGTTGGTGATTACTTAATCTGTGCTTTCAAAAGACTGTTAATGAGTGTGAGTTCGATATATGTTTGTTTCTTGAACTGTAGAATGGTGAAAGAGAACAACGAAATGATGGGTCCATTAACCTACAAAACGGGTTGAAATTGCCATCTTGAGTACTCTGATGACATTCTTTCTGTTAACGTTTTTCTGTATCAACATTTATGTTTGAAATAAGCCTCCATAGGATCTTATTTATTAGTAAGCGTTTATTGCAGGTTGGTTAGAAGCAACCTCTCGCCTTAAGCCACCGTTTTTTTATTTATTTTTTTATGCATCTATGATTAATATAAATTAAATTTTCAAGGCCCTGCCGTTGACGGGTGATAACCTAGTACATCTATAGGAAAATGATCACGTAAAAATGTTAAAATTCTGTAAATTGTAAGAGCTAATTTGAACAATTATCAAGACAACTAATTGCTAAGATGAGGCCATGTCAGTTTTATAGTCAACTGATTTAAATTTCTGGCTAGGAGGGAAAAAGCAATAATAACCACCCTTTGGACCTTTTATATATATATATATATATTTTTGAATGGCATTGGAACTTTTATATACTTTTACAATTTTTGAAATGTAATTTTATGTACTTTTACAATTTTTTAAATGTAGTAAATAACGTATATATCCTTAATACTTAAGTATTTAATATAAGGAAACTATATCAATGAATAAAACATTTTGCTTTGTTTAATTTGGGTATAGTATTGTTATAAAAACACTTTGAACTGGTGTGCGACACGAACTAGGTACACGGTGAATATAAATCAGGTGCTTGTGTAGTAATGTTGTCTCAACCCAATACAACTTTGCGTCAGGGTTGCCTTCTTTTCCATATTTTTATGCTTTAAATAGACGAAATTAACCATCGCCATATAGTACATATATCACGTCATGATGGCCTCTCGAGCTTCTCACGATTTAGAGTCTTTTTAGTATAAACGCCCCACATATATGTGTATCTCCTAAATGCTAAAAAATGGAACCAGGCAATTGAAAATGTCTTGACACTTGAATGCAAAGAACTGGCACATTTATAAACAGACAATTTCCACAACCTCGACATAACAAAAACATTTGTTGCTGTTCTTATGTACAGGACTAGACACATGAAAAAAAATAATACTAACAGATACCTGTACCTTAAACTGCGAAACGCTCGTTCTTGTAACCTTGGTTCGACGTACTTATGTCTGCTATTTCCTAACTACAAAGCAGTTGACAAATGGTTAGATATCCCACTATCTGCACAAACAACTATGGTGATTGCAAGCTAGGATGCAGGCCGAGATCCTTTGGTCTGTCAATTGGGAGTTTTTCCATGTGTCTATTGAACACGTTTACACCCTTCTCTTCAGGTTCAAGGTTTTTTAAAGTTTTCTTACTGTAAATAGTAAAACATATGGTCATAACAGCTGCAATTATGAAGGAGACTGTGTTGTATATAATTTCCAATCGAGTCATTTGATGATCTCCATATTGCATATTTGCAAATGTCCTTAGCAGCCTCCCACTGCATCAGCAAAACATTACGGCAACACAGAGATATTCAATTACATGTTTCCTAGTAAGTAAATGGAGAAACGGTGTGTAACATAAAATAAAAATAAAAAACAGAGAAACTTATCAATACGATTTCCATTGTTTGTATTAAGTGGTGTTTGGATGTGTGCATTTTGAGAGTGCTTATGTGATTTTAAAAAACTTTAACAAGTTGTCACATGTAATAATATGGTTTGTAGGAGAAAATCGTTTAGGTGTTTTGCAAATTGTAAATATTTTGTGAATGCACAAGGCCTTCAAAGGGTTAAAGGCACAAACCAGTGTAGAGATTCGACCATGAGAAAAATACCTATAGATGTAAATGAAGGCTTCAGGAATCATTCCGGCAATGGATCCCCATAGATAGGGCCAGAACATGATACTCGTGACCACTATCGCATAGTTGAAAATGGTGTATGGAAATGGTGAGATCCGAAAGAGGGCAACCATACGAAACTGGTGGAACCAGTCCCCTTCCCCAGCTATTCTAATCATTGCACCCGTCTTTGGCCATTTCTTCAACCATTGCTGCGAATTTTGTCAAAAAAAAAAAATAAGTATATGCCATATTAAAAACTATACTACGACAATAATAATCTATATTTTTGGACGACTTTTAACACCTTTAATACGTTCCAATTTATGTAGTTGTTTAGTTGTTTTATTTGGATTTCTCTAACATAAATTGACAAATTCGTAAGCATATGAGTCCAAATTGCCACCTCTACATGATTATCAACTACTGTGATTGGAAACTCACATGGATACGATCACGAAAAAATAGGCCGATGACATATGGCAAAACCATTCCAATAGTGGTTCCAACCATGATTATTACAAATCCAAAACCATAACCGAATATCATCCCTGCAAGCCACATGGAGGGACCAGATGGGAGGAACAACACCGGGAAAATAGCCAGCGAGACTACAAGTATGACAGCAAGAACTGGACGACCAAATGTTGCAGCCTCCCATTTCATCATTGGAAGTAGAATCTACAAGAAGATCAGAAAAAAAAAGTTAATAATATATGTGCACACCGCAAGCGCCCACACATATACACATTATATGTGCCCCCGAGCGCCCCCCGCTTGCGGTGTGCACATATAATGTGTATATGTGTGGGCGCTCGGGGGCAAAAGTGAAATGGTACTAACTTTAACGTTATTTTACTAATCTTGTGAAAATAACGTTAAAAGCGGCGGATGGTTATGTGTCTCTGTCCCGATTGTTTGAGTGTTATGTGTCTTAGGTCCAAGGCTTGATACAAAACTACAATCGAGCCGTGGGTCTCAGTGGAAGCAGCCTCTCTATTCCTACAGGGTAGAGGTAAGGTTGTCTACATCTACCCTCCTCAGACACTACCTTAGCTTTGCTATTGGTGGGATTTACTGAGTATGATGATGATGAGATTTCAGACATGAATTTCACCACAACTAGAACATCCTTTGGGTATAAAGATAAACCTAAGTAAACAAAAGAGACTGTGAATCTACAATCCAGAATGATTGACTAAATGTAGGATCATATTCCAAATATAAGACCTTGGCAAACCACTCACTCTCTTCTTATGAACTTGTAATGTTCAACTTTGAAAATCTAGTTTGATAGAAGAATTCCACTAATTATATGATACCTAAAATATGTAGGTTATTTTGTTGACTAACTTTCTGAATCCTTGTATCTCTTTAGATTGAAGTATTTTGATGGGTTATTCACAAGAATCAAGAACTAGTAATTATGTTTTCCTGGGTGTGTCTAACACCAAACAAGACCTGAACTGCGTTTTTATAATGATGAGCATACCATCACTGTTTTGTTGAAATGACACAACAATTCATTAATCAATGTGTGCAACGGTTGGCACAAATCGGTGCCTCAGATAGTTTGGAAGGTAATTCTAGTAGGGCTCAAACGAATAATTTTTCAAGCCGGCCACAGGGTGTCTGCTTAGCGATACCCAGCTCTAGGTGTTGCCTACCCCGTTGTTCGCCGAAGCTGGGAATCAGATTTGTCTTAAATGATCGTGCACTCGGCACCTACTAACCCATAATGAAGCTTTTCTGGATTTCCTGAACTCAATACTGACACTAAAATCATAAGACCCTTAACAAAACAAACTTAAGAAACTTGTGAAAGACAGTTAATCTCTAAGCAACAGATGAAAGTATGTGTATACATATGTCTATGTGTGTACATATATATCTAGACGGTGTATACGTGTGACATTAAAAGTTAAGAACACTTAGGAAGCAGTATGTTCATAAAGACAGTTCAAGCTCGGTTTCAAGATATTCTATTAACTCTTTACCTTGTCAAAGACATATGGAACTCCCCATTTCATTACAAAGATGGAAACCACAATAGAAATTATGGACCATGTTACAACCTTGAGCCACCATTTCCAGGACCTGTTACACCTTCCTATCTGAGGATGTAAGGTATCAACTTCAGCCTTGTCTTCAGTAGAAACAACCAATCTCTCATATTCACCGACTTCTCTAGCAAAATGCCCAGTCTCAATATTTGCAACCCTCTTTGCAAAGTCTCCTGAGGCTGGCATCTTTGCTAATTAAAACAGCTGAAAATATCAAAATATATGGTTAGATTTCCATAATACTGGAATTTGGATGTGCTTATTCAACTTATTAGTAGAAGCTCAATTCATGAGTCATAGAAACATAACAAACTTTTTTATTACTAGGAGATCTAGAAAAAATCATAAGCGTTTCTAGGAGGTTAATGAACTAGTTTTGGTCTCTCGGGAGTCCGCTAGTCAAAAGAGCATATTGGGTTTTTTGAGTTCCGTAACTTCAGCGTATTGTAGAACTTGGTTTGCCACGTGAATATCTAGTGTCTGATATTTTTACAGTCCGCTACCCTAGGTAACAAGCATCTTCAAAACCAAAACACTTCCAAAACAGTCCTAGAAGCACTAATCACATGTTTAAACATCTAGAAATCAAAGAAATATCTAATATAACATGGTAACCATAAATGGCAGCCACAACTTTAAAATCTCAAACCAATCTTGAAATTAGCATCAACGAATAACTTAAATCATTAAATCTTGTCAAACAATTGAACAACAACAGCAACATGCATAAAAAATATAAAATATATATTTATTTAACATAATTGATAATTATGCATGCCCCAATGAAGATTTTAATGGTTGTATTGAAACTCAATGATCACCATGAAGACATGAACAAAAAGAGGTATATTAGTATATAGAATCATGGATGAGATAGAGATATATAGAAGGAGATGATGAGGGTTTTAATATAGAATACATACAGTAGTCAGTCAGGAGACGTGGAAACGTCGCCTGAAGATGAGAAGACCGGCAACGTTTATCTCTTCGATTCCTCTCTAGTTTTTTAGGTTAGAAGGAATCGATAATGATTGACAATGGTGGTGGCAGAAGAAAAATTAACATGACCATCAATCTGCATTTTCCATGTCAATAATTCGTTCTTGGTTATGGGTGATGCCTACCCATGAATCCCGTGTGAGTATAAACAAAATTATTATCAACTATTAACATATTGCCCATTAACATATTTCCCTATTATTACCTATGACGTTATCGTCTAGTGACATCTTATGTATGATAAGACTTATGACCATTAGATCATAGATTAAATACTCACAAGTATTCTATCACTGATCCAAATTTGCCATTTAAAAAAACATATTAACATATTCTTTTGTTTCTGAAAGGTTAAAATATACTATTGAGTAAGTTATTATGGATACATTAAATATTGATGTTTGGTTTGGAAAATATAACAAAATCATGTTTTAGAGTGACATATGAGACTTTTTTTTGAAAGGTGTAATTCACAATAGACGGTTAATACATACCCACAAAACGCAGGCCTGCCCCATTTCTGTCCCAAGGACTATGTTGTCTTAACGGGGCCCACGCCTCGGTAGAAATAGGACATAGCTTTCCCCGAGAAAATTTCCGACCCCCTACCACTTGATAGGAGTTGCACCCTCCACACGAATCGACTGCCTGTTGTGACAGAGCGACCCGCTGGATTAAATGCGTCGTAATAGAAAACGCGGGTTCCCTCAGACTTGAACCGGAGTTCTTGCCATCCTTGGGTTGGGAATAAACCCAGTGCCTCACCTTTTGATGGAGGTGAGGATCGAACTCATCCCAAAATTAAAATCATAAATTTATTTTATACGCTTAAATCATTTCTGAAAGTTTATTAACATTTACAACTTTCCTGAAAAATGCACAAAAACATAAAAAAACCCTAACACCCCCCCCCCCATACACACAGACACACCCAAGCTAAATGTTAAAAACTAAACCATAAAGCTAAACCCCAAAAAATCTAAAAAATCCTAAAAAACACACAAAAAAAATTGTTTTTTATATAAAATCGCTACATTAAATATTGATGTTTGGTTTGGAAAATATAACAAAATCATGTTTTAGAGTGACATATGAGACTTTTTTTTAAGGTGTAATTCACAACAGACGGTTAATACATACTCGCAAGACGCAGGCTCGCCCCATTTCTGTCTCAAGGACTATGTTGTCTTAACGGGGCCCACGCCTCGGTAGAAATGGGACATAGCTTTCCCTGAGAAAATTTCCGACTTCCTGCCACTTGACAGGAGTTGCACCCTCCACACGAGTCGACCGCCTGTTATGACAGAGCAACCCGCTGGAGTAAATGCGCCGTAATAGAAAACTCGGATTCGCTCAGGCTTAAACCGAAGTCCTTGCCATCCTTGGGTTGGGAATAACCCCAATACCTCACCTTTTGATGGAGGTGGGGATTGAACTTATCCCAAAATTAAAATCCAAAATTTATTTTATACGTTTAAATCATTTCTGAAAGTTTATTAACATTTACAACTTTCATGAAAAATGCAGAAGCACTTATGCTGTTTTTTCGGTTGAAGCAACTTTTTCCACCTAAAATCCCCAATCCTTTTACTAGTAAGGATTTGAACCCACTATCTCATCTTTATGAGAAGAGACATCGTAACACTAGAACAACAAGTTAGACTATGGGGTATGGGGCGTACGTTGGCTGAAAATGCTCAAGCCATCACCCCGGGGGCTTGGATTGGGGCGTGGCCCAAGGGGCGGGAGTTTGAAGTCGGACGTGGGGCGGGCTAGTGATCCTATGTGGCGGGCTCCTATTTGCTTTGTTGGCCATGTCCTATTCACTTTTTTTTAATAAACTGCCAAGCCACGCCCAACCCAAGCCCCGCCATACCCCACGGACACGTCACTCACCGGTGGGTGGGGCTCGAACTCCACGTGTCAACTCATGCGCCCAACCCAAGCCCCACCATACCCCACGGTCTTATGAGTATAAGCCTTTTTGTCGTTAATAAACTTGAATAAATGTAGGTTTCTTACAAAAAAAAATCGTCCATCTAAAATGGCGTAAGGATATGGGGGGTGGAGAGCATAGGTTGAGACATTATTTGCCACATAAGACCATTAATAATTAAATGGTACACCACCCCCTCTTTAATTGATAATGGTTTGCGTGGTTTGAACCACGTATATAACGATCCTCCCATTTGATGATTTTGATACAAAGTATATAAAAAAAATAAAAGAGTTAGTGGTTTGGGTATAACCATACCTTTAGGGTAGTGGTTTTAGATGGTGGATTAAAAGTAGGTGACATGGCGTGTTAGGATCTGAGTTTACTTGTTTGTATTGTTTTTATAGAATGATCAATGAAAGAAGAAAACAGAGGATAATTGCAGCGGAAATGAAAGAAAAACTTTATAACACAAACAAGAAAAGAACAACTTTCATCATAAATACTTTGTGTCAAATGATTTGATTACAAAAGATTTAACATATGCATGAATTGTTATCTCCCCCTCAGTCTGAGCTCACAAGTGCTAGTTCGTACAAAATGCAAGTGTGTGAACGAGCTAATGGAACAGTACAGGCACTGTCTATTATAGTATAATCTTAAACACTGTAGCATCTTGGCTAACGTCACCTAGACAGTGACAACTAACAATCTTAACAAACTCTAAACACTGCTATTACAAGACACTGTTATATTTAAACACTGATTAACTAGGTGCTGATGATGCTATCCGCTGATGGGCTCAACCACTGATGAAGCTTGAGCAGTGCTTTCCATAAAGGTTGATCAGACCTTTGACTTCCAGCAGTTTTTTGACTTCAACAGAGGATTGGTGTTCAACAGACTTTATACTTCATCAGAGCTTTGTACATAACAGTCTTTAGGTATCAGCAGCCTTTAGATACCATCAGATTTTGGAAGCCACTACCATTGGAGAGAAATAGAATTCAAAATACTGTTATTAGGATCAGTTGTTGCAGCACCAGTTTTGGCTTTGTATCATCTTTTTTTCAGGAATGATCACAGGAGCCAACATGCGTCTATGTAGAGGATCATGACCACACTTTTTAGCCTAATTAATAATATCTATCCTAACGTAACTATTTAAAGTATGGGGAAAGTGAATATGGTGTTGTCACACACCTAAGCTTAGGTGTGAAACCCACTAAAACTATGTCGTTTTGATTAAAAACCCTAAAAATTAAAACAAAACACCCTTTTTTATTCCTGTCGTTTTCCGTTGATGTAGTCACTGTTTTGTTTTTCACAAGATGAATCTAAAAAGTGGGACTTTAGATTATGTAGAATACCATGAAATTGAATCCTTTGTATTTTTATCATTTATTTTCATTCAATGTAGCCAAAACTCCTTCATTCTTCATTTCAGTATATTAACGACTTTTTTTTTTGTTTGGACGATGTGATAGCTCTATTTCAATTTACGCTATCTACTAATTTGGATTTAATGTTAGCATAAATGATTCACCTATAGTATTTTTACTAGTTATTATTCAATTACAAAACTAATTTGTTTTCTTCCGGTGGTTTGTATACTGGGATTAAAATGACATCGAGAAAGAAAGATAAATGTGTAATGCATCAAGAAAGAGGCATTCTTCATACTGATAATAAGAAAGAAAGATAAATGTGTAATGCATCAAGAAAGAGGCATTCTTCATACCGATAATTAAATGGACAAAGAAAGGATAAAATGTTTTTTTTTTTTAATTTTTAGGGTTTTTAATCAAAACGACGTAGTTTTAGTGGGTTTCACACCTAAGCTTAGGTGTGTAACAGCACCATATTCACTTTCCCGTTAAACTATTTGAGAACTTTATAAAAACAAGTGAAAGGTTTCCTAAAGTACCACATGTTACATAATCACTTTACTTCACTTTCTTTTACTTAGTTCTGCTATAGTTTCTTCCAATTTTCATCCCACCCCAAACATTACCTACTTATTTAATATTTATTTTTTATATAAACAAATTTACTTAAATAATTCAATAAATAAAACAATAAAATTTAAGTAAATAAATATTACAATATAATTTACATTTATTTGTTAATTTAATAAATAAATATAACAATAAAATATAAAAAAATAATAAACAATTAAATTAAATTAACTGAAATATAAATTATAAAATATAATATTCATAAATAATTAAACTAAATTATCAGTAAAATACAAAAACAAAGAAAAAGAGAACATTTTAAAATAAAAAGGCTTTTCTTATTTTTACATGAATTGTAAGGGAGATTCTATTAAATTTCCATGTCTTCTTCGTCCCCCAAGTGACATTACACTCGCAAATCTTATTTTATCGTTCTTCGTCCAAAAATCCAACTCTTAGGCTAAAAAAACACCCCGCCGGCGAAGCAAAACCTTCCACGTGGTTGGGCCCACTTTTCTTATCCTCTTTCATGTCGTGGCTACCCTCCCGCCCCAACCCACCCATCCGTCGGTTTTCCACGCCCCACCACGTCGCCCTCCATGCCACTTGGAAGGCGCGTGACTCGGTAGCAGATGGTCCTATTAACTTTGTCCTGCAACATGGTTTGTACTTTTCGATTTAGTTGGTAATACTCACGTTTTGTTTTCCTTTTTCTTTTTTTATTTTTTGTTTTTTACTTGATACATTATCACTTTTATATCTTTTACAATTTAATCCTAGCATTTTTAAAATTCCATATATTCTTCAAATTTTACAAATTAGTTAGTGACTTTGATGTCTATTACGATTTGTACTTTTAACTTTAGGGGGTTGTACTCACTTTAGCTTTTATTTTCTTTTTTTTAATCTTTAGTTTTCTTTTTTTTAACCTCAGTCAATTTACATCTTTTTACAATATAACCCCAATACTTTTTTTCCTTTTAAATTTGGTCCCTGTACTTTTTGTCTTTTATAAATTTTCCATTTTACGTTTCGATTCAAATTTTGTGAGTTAACATGTTGTAATGTGTGTGCGGCTTAATAGAGTTTCGTTGTGTGTTTTTTAGTTTTTTTAAAGATTCTTCTAGGTTTTTTGGGGGGTTTAGATTTATGGTTTAGTTTTTGGCATTTAGCTTGGGTTGGGGAATGGGAGTTAGGTTTTTTTTAGGTTTTTGGAGGTGTAGTGGATTTATTTTGTTTTGTTATATATATATATATATATATATATATATATATATATATATATATATATATATATATATATATATATATATATATATATATATATATATATATATAGGGCTTGGCTATATAAAAAACTCTATCTTTTTAAGAAAACTATGAAAACCCAATGTGAACCATTGATTAGCTTACATCATACTTGATCAATGGCTATGATTATTTTTGTATGAATAAAATTAAAAAGAAATGAAAGTCCTGCCATTAGTACCAGTGAAGGGCATTTTCGGAAGTCAACAAACACATTGGAAAACTGAAATCATTGCCATGCAGTAGCCGTCTAATCAAGAACTTCAAACAAAATTCAAATTTTTTTCTTCTTTATGTTCAACCCATTATACTCAGTACTCCCCTGTTCTTGTTTCTCTCTCGTCAAAAAAGAAACATTGAAAACCTACTTCCGGAACCCTAACACAGTAGCCGATAGTGTCGATCTTGGAGAATGAGGAAGTCCTTCATAATCTTGTCGTCGTCGGTGAAGCTCAAACGATTAAGGAGGATTAAGAGTTCAATTAAAAGGTTAGTTGTTGTAATCGTTCATGTAAAAGGAGGTTTTGTTCAACCGATTTATCGGAAAATGGCAGCTGAGTTTGTTGTCTTTTATATATGTTGGACTTCGAAACACAGATTAGGGCAAGAAAGATCTGAGAGCCGTAGTGTTGTGATTATATCCGACTCACCCAAGCAAGGACCTTCCAAACAACAATCTGACTTTGGTCCGACCCAACGGGAGTTAGGTTAGAATTGTTATGTCTATGAACCTTTAACATAGTTCAAGGTGATCTATATATGGATAGTGTGTTGGATAAGAAATTGTGCATAACAGAAATTTGTTGGCTGCGTTGCAGTGTATGATGAACCCGATAGTGTGTCACCAAGCCATGGGGAAAGACGGAAATCAGGTAACAGTTAACCAGTAATATTGTTTATAATTTGTATAGTTTCTTGTTGGACTAATCGTTTTCGTTACGAATCTATCGGTGCTAAATGAAGGTTGTGTGGAAAGCAAACGGGGACATAACAAAAATCACAATGGTAAGTTCCTTTTGTTACAATAGTGGCTATTTGCGTATCCAGTTAAATCTGAGTAACATGTTTGAAACTGTAGGGAAGAAAAGCATTGCCGGGGACAGTTCTGGGTGTGGAAATAAAAGAAAACGTGGTAAGTTAAATATTGTTGGCTTTGATTAACATGTGTTAATTGGGCATGACCTTGAAAATTCGCTAACATGTGATAATTGGCAGGGGAAAAGAACAGCACCGATGATAATTCTGGCAATGTAATGCGAAGAAACCGTGGTTAGTAAATTTTTAAGCACTTCAAATTTTTGGATGTTAGAAATGAAAAATTGTTACATGTTTTAACGTAGCTAATCAATGTTACCGTTTGTGTTAGAAAGATGTTGTCATAGGTGGTTGTAAAGTAGACTAATTTTTTGGGTTCCTGTGGTTTCGTATAAAATATTATTTCAGTAAGTAGGGCAGAAGTGACGGCTACATCGAAGGGTGGGACGTTAAGGACTAAAAAGAAAAAGGGTTCAGAGGACAATGTGAAAGGTGAAGCAGGGAAGCGAAAGCTAGTTGGTAACAAACCGGAAAAGGTTCAGAAAGCCCGTAAGCGAGCAAAGAAGGATGAATTTCCGGGTATAAGGATAAGATCTGCACCACTGCAGTTTTATAAGTGTGTACGGGCATTGACAGAACAACAACGTGACGCAGTCAGGCAAATGGGCTTTGGTCGTTTGCTTACTTTCAGCGTTGATGGTTTGCCGGCTAAGTTAGGTTATTTTGTTGTGGACAATTTTAATCCCGATAAGATGGTGATATGTACGCCTGCTGGTGATATCAAGGTGAACAGGAAAGTGATACATAAGTTATTAGGGATTCCGACTGGTGGACAAAAGATTAGTTCGATTGATAAGCTGCCGATGCTGATTGATGCCATTGCGGATTGGAGGGCGAGATACTCGGGTGTAATGGTGCCTCCAACACAGATGGTGAAAATGATAGATGAGTCCGATGGCGAAGACAGTTTTGATTTCAGGATGGATTTTGTAATGTGTTTTGTGGCAGTGCTGGTTGATTGTCATAAACAAAGTTGTTTACGGGAAGAAATCTTAGAGCATCTGGATGACGAAATGGACTTTGCAACAATAGACTGGTGTGACCTGGTTGTAGATAAGCTGAGAAGTTGCAAAGATACCTGGAATCGGCTTGACCCACAAAGTTTCTTCGTCGGACCTCTCACGATTCTGATGGTAAGTGTACTTTTAATTATTTTAGATAATTAACATGTGTTAGAATTTTTGATTTTCCAGGCTGAACGGATCGTTGTTTCTTGTAGTTGTTGTACGTTGATAGCATTGAGTGCACGGGGATGGAGGTAGACAAGGCGGTGTGTCCTTTAGCTTTTTGGAACTTGAAAAGATTGCGAGAGAGAGAAAGGCTTGAAATACTTGCTGGTGGGTTTGGACTGGGACGGTTTAAAGGATTAACACGTCCCAGAAACTATAACGTGGAACACTGGGCAAGTAAAGAGGTAAAGTTATATGCTCTAACATGTGTTTTTTACAATTTGTATATAATCTTGGTATCAAAATGTTGAAAAACTAATTTCAACAGGAGAGGTTGACGATGGTACGACAGTTAATAAATGTGACAAAGAAGAACAAAGTCAAAATAGAGGGTATGTTAGAATCTCTGTTGGTGGAGAGCCATGAAGACGAGGAAGTACAAACGTTGAAGGCAACGTTCGAAAGTATGTTTGAGAAGAAAGTTAGTGAAAGTGAGGATCACGATGAAGCGGTAGATTTAGCATCGCACAAAATCAATTCGGTGTTGGAAGATTTGAAAAATGATCAAAGAATTCACATCAACGAGGGAGAGAACGCTGGTTAGTAACTGTTATTCTTTGTGTTATTTAGTTTAATAATTTTGAATCCATTTATCGATGTGCAAACGATTTCGTAGGGGATAGAGTGGATGACGATTTTTCGGATGGGTCGCCAATAGCTAGCTTGTACAGGAAGTCACTTATTCGGCAAAACAAAAAAATCAGTAAAAGTAGATTGAAAGAAGTAGGATCTTCGGCAATAGACTTTGATGCCCCAGAAGGTGTGTTGATAATGTTTCTGAAATGAACACTGAAACACGTGTTAATGTCATACCTGTTGTGTTGGTTATCATTCTTAAAGTGATCACTGTAACACTTTTTACGGTGTGGCAACCTATATTGACTGACATATGTTTTTGGGGTTGCAGCTGATGTTGCGGGCCAATCAATCGTAGATGATGGTGGAAAAGACTATGCTGAAAAGATGGAAGATGGTGTAAAGTCGGGTCAGGTGAGGAGATCTGCTAGACTCGGTAAGTTAAAGCATGTTAGTGAGATAGAAGAAGGGTTTGTGACCCCAAAAAGATGAAAGACAATTATGAAGTTTGGTGGACAAGACACGGATGGTGGTAAAGAAACAGGTAAATTGTTACATGTATTACCATTTTAAGAGTACGTTTATAGCGCGAAAAGAGTTTATGTCCATGTACTATAGGTTATGGAATGAAATGTGTAGTGTAACACATGTTAATGTGATAACGATCGTAAAGTTTAACATTTTATTGTGGATGCAACTGATGTTGCGCGGGAATCAAGCATAGTTGGTGATGGAACTGAGTGTGCCGGAGCGCTGGAAGAAGGTGGTATGTCGTTGCGGGTAAGGAGATCTCCGCGTCTGAGGAAGTTAAAGGATGCTCCTGAAATGGAATCAGGCTTTGTGACCCCAAATTGCCGGAATACAAAAATAAAGATTGATGGGGGAAAAACGGATGATGGCAACGAATCAGGTAAACTGTAACATGTGTCACCAGTTTCATCGTACATTTAGATGTTTCAGACACGTTGACGGTGACGCGTAGTTTGTTGGTCGTTAAAATTTATTACCCTCTAATATGCGTACGTGTCTGAAACCCATTTATTATTAATGTGATGTTATAGGGTTCAACAAGACTGAGAAGCAACGGGAAGAGAGAGAACTGGGGTGCAGTGAAGTTGGGGAAGAAACAAATCAAGGCGTCCAAGGTGATAAGGTTGTTCATGATGCTGGTAATTCAAGTGGAGGTGACTGTAGTATGGGTGTGGCCGAAGATAATAAAGGAGCAGGAAGCGTGGACAAAAGTGAGGTTGAAGAAGTGCATAAGCCGCTTGGTTTAATGCGTGCAATACTGCGTATTAAAGCAGCAGAAGTGCATGGTGCACGTGGTAGTTCCCGTACCCTTTCAGAATGTCTGATTTTAAAAGTGTGTTGTATTACTTTATTCGTTTTAAAATGTGTCATCTTGTTTTGACAGATGACCGTGGTTCGAACATGCAGTTTGTTAGTAAAGATGAATATAGAGTGGATACAGACAATAAAGTGGCTGCGAATGACAATGATCACCAGAATACCGATCTAGAAGCGAATGACGCCAAAAAGGATGAGATTTACGAAGCACGGTTTATCTGTGATCAAGAGGTGCCCAAAATGGTTGAGATGGAGGTTAAGGATAGGGAACAGGTTGAAGGGAATGAGAATGAAGGTAATCTTCTGAAACCGTTTTATTTGTTTAGCGATGTTTAGCCATGTCACATTTACTCGAAAATGTTTATGCAACTTCAGATAGTAAGATTGAGAATGAAGTTGGGGCTGCAACTGATGGAAGTAAAGAAGAAAGTGGTGGCGTCGTGTTTGCATCTGTGGAACGTGTTGTCAATGATAAGGATGAACATGTGGTTCTGGATGGCAAAGACAAGGGGGCTGTTGATGAGTGTGACCGTGATTTTAACGGTAATTATTTTTGCAGCTTCTGGTACTAAGTTGTGCATGAGATGTGATAAGAATGTTTTATGCAGCTGAAAAAGGTAATATTGAGCATGATGGGCTGCATTCAACTGATGTAAATATTCACAAATGCATTAGCGCGGTGGTAGACTCTGTCGTAGGCGCAGCTTTCAATAAGGCTCAGAATGTCGACGCTAAAGGGAAAGCGGCTGAAGAGGTGTGGCAGCCGGGAAAGAACGGTAAAGATTTTCATGCTCTAACATGTGTTAACTGCTACCCTACCTGCATCATTTAGAGAGTTAACATGTGTTAATCATACAAACAGTGTGCGAAGGCGATACATTTTTTGATGAATGTACTTTAGATGGCCCTAATTGGAGTCTTGGAATGACACAAATTGGGGGTGAGTTGGACGTGTCACAGAAAATCGGTACGATATAGCGTTAAACAAAATCAGCACCTTTTGGGTTAGTAGGAGTCATCTATAATATACTTATTTGCATCAAACGTGCAGGTTGCACTAGTGGGAAGGTGGATAAGATGGCTGGAACAGAAACAGTGCTGGAGCGTTCCGCTGAGCTAAAATACATTCATTTACTGCGAAAAGTGTTATGTTCGTTACCGCGTTACATGAGTTATTTATTTTATATGTTTTTAGGCGATATGGAGGCTACCACAGACTTGAGTATGGTTATAATGGTAGAACCAGTTAGCTCCTATGACCCGGCAATTGCAATCCACAAGGGGCAAACTGGTCTGGAATTTTATGGGGGTGATATGAATGAGGTGGAGGACAATATGCCGCTTGCAAACTGTGTGCGTATGTTGGCTGAGTTGGGGGCCCAAAAAAGGAAGCTCCCTTTTCGAGAGAAAGTGGCAGCGGAACCAAACAGATCACCTTACTATATAAGGTCTGTTGACATGGGTCAGCCAATAACTAAGAAGGAGGCAAATCTGTGGGAGTACATATACGCTGATGAAAGCCCAATGCACCTTTTAAATGGACATTCTCGTAGGAAGCGGGCAATGGATGCAAACGTGTAAGTAGAACTGCAACGTGGTTTATTGTTGTATAATAAATAGTGTAAACCATGAACCAAGTTCCACACTAGTTAATTGGTTATATTTTGATTTTTTCCGCAGGAGGGAACAGGGTTCGTCGTCGGTTGTTGATGTAGATAGTCTGATACACATGGCTGTGTAAGTAGGGGGGTCATCGTAGCATAAATTAGTTAAATAAAAAATAACATGTGTTAAAGTATGCAATTTAATTTATAATTTGTACATCTGAAACCAGGGAGTTGCTGTTTAGAAGCCCTACCCATGTAGAAGCGTCTCGGGCTATGTTCAAGAGTTTAAACGCTGGCAATGAGGTGTTAGATGGTATTATCGACTGTTGGGCGGAGGTGCTAAACTTCCAAGAGAAACGGAAATCACGGGAGGCTTACAATAGGCAATTCTGTGGTACTAAAGTTGTGGTGAGTGTCATGTATATAGAGATTACAATGTGGCGAGTTTTTGTCCTAATTAATTTCTCTGTTGTGTTTAAAGTTTCCGTGGATGCTAACAACTGAGGAAGGTGGCGTCGAGGCGCGGATGCACAAGTTTCGACTTGGAACAAAAGGTGTGGTTAACAGCGGTGAAAATGTTCCTGACTTTCGAAATCACGACATTGTTTTATTTCCGATATTGGAGCACAAACACTTTTACTTGCTAGTGTTTGAGTTACGCGGCCCCGGAATTTATGTCGTTGATAATGACAAAGCCCGCCAAGGTCAGTTGATAGAAGATAGTGTCTACTACCTCCACAAGGACACAGCGTATAAGATCGTAAGTTATTAAACTGACCATTGTTGAACAATAAGTGTGATAATATTGAGGATCTGTTTTTTTATTGAGCATGGCTTGTATATGTGTATGCAGAAAGATATGTTTGTGCAATACCTTCGGGAGGTTGGGAATCCGCGAGCCGATGACATAGACTACTGCAACATCCAGTGTATGCCGGTTCCTTGGGCAACCACCGCAAACACAACTGATTGTGGAGTCTTCTTGATGCGACACATGGAGTGCTACATGGGGAAAAACAAAAGTTTTAACTGTGGGTTCAACATGAGTGGGGCGAGGAAGATGGCGGAGGTGCGAAAGTTGAGAAAGAGGTATGCTGCGCACATCTTATGTTCGGAGGTGAATGTGCTGCTGCCAAAAATCAAGCAGGATTGCCGAATAGACTAACACGTGTTAGGGGGGGGTGAAATGGTGGTTACTGTATCACCAGTGGGCTTTAAATGCGGCAACTTTGTTTTTGGATATGTAATGTACTTGGATTTGGGGATGTTGCTTTAAACTTATTGCGGGGTTGGTGTTTTGTTGGGTATGGCATCGTCACGATGTCTTTTTGGGGATAGACTATCTATATAAAATCTGATGTTTAGTAACTTGGTAATTGTATACTCTAAAGAATATTGATGTGTTGTTGGATGTGTTAGAATATTATTAAAGTAGTTGATGGATGTAGTTGATAATGTTTTAGATGAGGTTGTTTTAAATTATATAATGGTACGTGTAACATTATAGAAAATGAGAAATGCTGCTTCCTGTTTCCAAGGGGACCACTATTTCTAAAAATATAGTAGGAATATTGGAAATTGGGGAAAGTAGGTGGCAGAAGTCTACACATATAGGGGTTGGTGTCTATAAAACAACTTTATTGGAAAAGGGCCCCTTATGGTCACATCAAAGTCAAGTCACAAAGACCTATATTAAATGTACCCAGGGAAAACCTCTATAAGTAGTGTAATGAAGAACCAAAGTCATATTCTGTAATACTTCACCAGTTCAGTAAACTGTTAGCGGTTCAAAAGTGTTGTAATGTGATGGACCCTTGTAAAGGTAAGGTAACGGCTACCCAACCATGCATGGAGAAGCGGAAGCAAAAGGGGAAGGAAGCATGTGAGGGCCGGTACGGGGTGTGCTACGAAAGAAAAGTGTCTCACAAGAAGCGAGAAGACGGGAAAACTGGAGTAAGTTCTGGTGACGATGCTTCAGATAGCGGAACAAAAAATGTAGCTGATGTAGCTGTTGTGTCGCAAGAAACGTCACGCCGTAGGGAACACGTTGTTCCAGAAGCTGAAAAGTTGAAGGGGCTACCAGATGAGTTGGTTAGGTTGCTGACGGTTCCAGACCATGAATTATGTGTTTGCCCGTTGTGTCCATACTCACCCGAAACAATCCAGTCCTGGTGTTACCATGACCCATGCGAGAGTGAGCGCAGCCCATCTCCTCTGTACTTTCATGATGAGGAATTTGGCACACCATGATGAAAAGCTTGTTAGAGATGGAGTATAACAAAGCTCGTTTTGTTGGTATTTTATTATCTTTTTTTTTTGGCAATCGGTTGATGTCATTTCCCGGTAGTCGATCAATTGTTTTAGACGCTGGAGTGTAACCTATTGGTAGAATGTGTGGTTAAGTTGCCTAGACGTGAAGTTTAATTCTATAATCTGATGTGGTTTAATATATAAGCTGTTGGTGTGGTTAACACAGATTGTTTTGATCCTTTCCAGTTAAAAGAACCAACAATTATGGGGGCTAAAAGGGATACGATTAGCAATTAGGTGGCGATTTTGGGCGATTTTGGGCGACTCGACTCAACTCTAGGGTTTCAATCTCTTCACCGAATCAGAGATTGAAGGATCGGCCTAGGGTTTCGTCACTAGTGTTGCTGTTCTCGTGGTCTTAATCTGATCAGGTTTATTGCTTTTGATTTCGGCCTGCTTTTCATTGTTAGTTACGGCGATTGTAGGCATCCAGCTGCTGTCCGATTTTGCTTAATCATTCAGTTTTAGGGTTTGTTTTGCTGTTCGTTGAAGGGGGTTGGCGGCTGCGAATTAGGGTTCGGCTATCCTTAATTCAACGGCACTTGAAGTTAGGGTTTTGGTTTGGCAGAAGCACTCTAATCGGTCATCTGATTTTCCGATTGTGATTGTGTTTCACTTGTTGTTCGATTCTACTCTTGACGGCTGCTAGTTTGATTTCTTCCATCACATTGAAGTAGGGTTTCGGCTGCTAGGGTCTGCCAACTTCGGGATGGATGATGTTAGTGGTTCTGGTGGAAAACAACAGGGTCTTCAAGCGACACCGAGGGCATCGTTTGCAGAAATTGCAGCAAGGTTTAACATAATTGATGAATTGGAAAAGAGTTCAGTTCCTATTGAAGCTGAAAACTTGCGGTCAGCAACGAGGGTTTCTGATTGGGAAGGGATTAAGCAAGCTACTAAGTTATATGCGCAAAAATTAAAATCCAATGGAGCTGCATTGGCAGGTCACGGGAATTCGCATACTTCAGCGATGACGGAACCGGTACCATTATCGTTTGCTAAAGTTGTTAACAATACTACGGAGAAGGTGAAGGTAAACTTCAGATCTCTTGTTAGCCCTGTTACGCATGAGGGTTGTGATGTGGTTCTTTCTCGGGAGTCGGTTAGAGCTGTTCAAGTAAAATTAGCAAACACTCTGTATGGTTACTTCCTGGGGGACAGAGTTGCATATCCGGTTGTGGAATATTTCGTGAAGAACCAGTGGAAGAGATATGGATTACAGAAATCAATGATGAATGCTAATGGGTTCTTTTTCTTTCAGTTCGCGGATGAAGCTGGTATGTTGAATGTTCTTAAAGAGGGACCTTGGATTATCCGATCTCAGCCTATGTTTTTGCATATTTGGTCTCCTACTTCTAAGTTAGAAAAGAAGGAAGTAAAGAAGTTGCAAGTGTGGGTTAAAATCCATAATGTTCCGATTGCTGCGTATACAGAGGATGGATTGAGTATGATTGCTACGGCTATTGGTGAGCCTAAGATGTTGGACACGTATACTTCATCCATGTGCACGGAAAATTGGGGAAGGAGTAGTTACGCGAGAGCGTTAGTAGAAATTTCAGCTGAAAATGGGTTTAAGGAGGAGATAGTTATTGCAGTTCCAGAGTTGGAAGGGGAAGGCTTTTGTAAAGTGACTTTGTCGGTAGAATATGAATGGAGTCCTCTTAGGTGTGCACATTGTAAGGTTTTTGGTCATTCTGATGATTGTTGCCCGAGACAGCCCAGGAGGGCTCCTAAGGAGCCGGTTTCTGGTCAGAATAAACAAGGGGGGAGCAATACCCGAAAACAAATGAAGCAGCCGGTTGTAGACAAAGAGGGTTTTACGGATGTGGAGCGCAAAAAAGCGGCTAGGAAATCAGGTTTTCCTGTGAATAAGCAGAAGCAAAAATTTGAATACCGTCCGATTGGTTCCAAGCCGAGTGGTGGGGCTTCTACCTCGGGTCCGACATCTAGTGTCAAGACGCACAACCCGTTTGATGTTCTTTCGGATAGGGGTAAGAATGTGGGTAAAAATGGTGATTTTCAACATGACCAGCAGGTTTCGGATGACGAGGAGGTTATTGGTACTTATAACGAGACTAATGAATTTATGACTTCCGGGATGTCGAAGGCAGGGGCAAGCACCTCGTCCACGAAGTTCTTCAATGGATAGAGTGTTGTTGGTTCGTGTCAAGGGGCTGCTGGTCTGTGGCAGTTTTATTTTTGATGATGGAGGATAATCTCTTGCTCTGTTTTGTTTGTCGTGTCTACTAGATGTTTTTTTCCATAATGTGTAGTAGACTAGGTTATGTGGTG
Organism: Helianthus annuus; assembly: GCF_002127325.2. Taxonomy (NCBI): domain Eukaryota; kingdom Viridiplantae; phylum Streptophyta; class Magnoliopsida; order Asterales; family Asteraceae; genus Helianthus; species Helianthus annuus. The sequence goes on along the minus strand of NC_035441.2, from coordinate 58,483,912 downwards.
TCATAGGTTTATGGTTTTGTTTTTGCTTGGCTAACATATATGGGGCATGTCCTGTATATGAACTAGTGTGGAACTCATCCTCACTACTTGTACTTATTTGGGATTGTTTTAATAGAATCACCGGGGTAACCCTTTACCCAAAAAAAAACAATTATGGGGGCTAACATGTGTTAAGCCTAAAGGTTTTTATGCCATGGTAAAAAAAAAAAAACACAATCATCAATGCAGATAATATTAAGACAAGCCCATTAATAGCAAACAGATGTCCACAAAAAAGTAGGGCTACAAACACAAAAGTGGCCAAGGCCATAGAGTTTCTTACAATCCTATTTATGACAAATGGGATCAAAATAGTTCCACCTTAAAAGAACCGTGGGGATAGTTCCAGTTAAAAGAACCAACAATTATGGGGGCTAACATGTGTTAAGCCTAAAGGTTTTTATGCCATTGTAGAAAAAAAAAAAAACACAATCATCAATGCAGATAATATTAAGATTAGCCCATTAATAGCAAACAGAGGTCCACAAAAAAGTAGGGCTACAAACACAAAAGTGGCCAAGGCCATAGAGTTTCTTACAATCCTATTTATGACAAATGGGATCAAAATAGTTCCACCTTCTTACACACGTAACAGAGAAGAGCAGGAGGATGTCAAAAGACTGTTACATGTGTGTAAGAAGGCCAAAATGAAGAGAGTCTCCCATTACATAGTACTAGAAAACGACAATAAAGATTTTAATCAGAGGGTGAGGCACCAGTGGCGGTCTGCCTTTGTTGTTCAGCAGCTGCCTTTGCTGCTTTCATTGCAGCCACCTTAGCGCAGTTGCGTGAGTCGTGGTCGTCGACGTACAGACCACAACGCTTGCATAAACGAAGCTGCTTTGGACGTTTGGGTGGTTTTGCCTTTGCCTTCTCACCGGGGCTAGAAATGCGAGTATGAGTACCACATCCTTTATTGCGTGCAACTTCTGGATTAGCAACTTCGACTGGAATGTTGATTGGCTGCCCAACTATTTCTTCCATTTCACACTCGTTTGATTCATTTTGAATTGTAGACAATGGTTGCTTGGAAAGCACATTGATCTTGAAATCCCTGAGTTGGTCAACCAATTTTGCCAACGAATCCTCATCGGTTCTGGCCACATCAACGCATTCAGTAACGAGGTCGAGGATTTCATTCCGCATCACGGACGGTGCGTGTGGGTTGACTCCGTATCGGCTGGAAATTGAAAAAACCTGTTTGGGGAGGGCATCTCGACGCCACCTATCGTTTATGTATTGGGGTGGAATCCTTTCAACATTTTTCAATCGATAGACACAAAAGACATGGCGACACAGATATCTGATACGTGTGAAATTCCTGCATGAGCAACTGGCGGATTGGTCTACAGTGTTATACGTAACCTGTTTTGAACATAGTCAGCAAAAAAAAAGCCCTATAGGTCTAACATATGTTAGAGGATGGGTAATAATGAAATTTCCTAACATGTATTACCTAATAGACATTTGTGATATTGTTCCTTTTATCCAAATGAGTGACGTCTATCAAAAGACTGGAATCGCTGGACTCGGTTTGGTTTGTGATGTAGCATAAAAACTTCCCTTTAATTATCTCTTTTTGAACTTGCGCGAAAACAGCGTTTGTGTAAATGGCGAACGCGTGCTGTTCTATCGCTAAATCAGTATTGCCAGTGAACATCGTGGATGAGGTTTTGTACTCCGATACACGTTGCCGATATCGTTGGCTGTCTACCCTATTTTCAAAGCACATCATAAATTGTACAAGGGTGTTTGCGCTTGTTGAGTTGACCTTGAAGGCAGCGTTAGAGCTTTCGCAACGTGAAGTGGTCTTCATTAAGCAACACATGGGCAGTTCCCTGAAGTACGCTGGTACCCAAAGATGTTTGATGTTGTACATGTCGTTCAACCAGCTGTGGTCTTGAAGCCTAAATGTTTGTAGGAGGTCATTCCAGCGGGACTCAAACGTTTCAGGTTTGATATAAACATTCCAAACCAACCGGTGAATGCAGGACCGAAGATCAGTGTTTTCGAGAACGTCCGCAGAGATCTGAAAAAGTGAATAGTTACTAACACGTGTTAGATTAAAACAGTTTGAAAATACATATAAAAATTCTGTTATGTTGAATAACACATGTTAAGGGCTAACAAATTAAGCTAACCTTGGAGGGTAGTTTTTTCATTATATGCCACATGCATAGACGGTGTCGTGATTCGGTAAAGACCATAGGAACAGCTTGTAGCATGGATGGGTCTTGATCACTCAGCACGAGAGTTGGTTGAGTACCGTGTGCCTTCAAAAAAGCCTTAAGCAGCCACACATAGGATTCAATGGACTCGGTTGATATCAAACCCGCCCCAAATGTAACACATTGGAAATGATGATCCACACTCGTGAATGGCACAAAAACCATCTTGTACCTATGAACAAAAAATTGATTTGATGTTAACAAAATGTAAAACTTTTTTGGGTTAGGGTTGTATACTTGGGGATCAGGCCTAACACATGTTAATGGGGGGGGGGGGGGAAACTAACCTGTTAGTGCTGTAAGTTGCGTCAAACGCGAGGACATCGCCAAAAGCTTTGTAGTTTAGCTTTGAAATCTCATCAGCCCAGAATACAGAAGACAACTTTCCATTTGATACAGTGTAATCAAAATAGAAGTTGGGTAGGTTGTCAAAGCGCTCACGCAGGCGTTCAAGGAAAACTTGTGCGTCGCGTTCACCAATAAAAATTCGCAACTGGTGGCTAAAGTTTTTAAAATCCACCGGAGTCCCATTGACATTGTGATGCCCTCCTTTTAAAGCTACAAGACATCTATAAGCTCTCATGGGTCCGATACTGTTTAGACTCATATTGTGAATGAATTGTTTGGTGGAGAATGACAGCTTCCGTGATATCTTGCTAAGATCACGGTTGTAACTCTCAACAAGTTCATGATTATGAATATCATTGAAACTCAGAACTGTGTATGAATCATTCGAGATTGAGACTAGTATGCTTGCCTTACCGTCACACCATGTGAAGTTGGTCCTCCGGTGCTTAACAGAAGATTCATCTAGGGTGTCAAAAGTCCTCTTGAGTTGTGGTTTTCCATATTTTGAGCATCGAAGATACTTGTGTGTGGGAATTCCATTCCAGACTTTAGTTTGCCTTTTTTTTACAGAAAAACCTGCTTCAAACGCATAAAGTTCATACATGGAAAGAACATCCGCAAAAGTTGGATAAGATTTCCCACACAATGGTATGAACTTATCAGCGACGTTAGGAATCCAGTAACGGGTTCCCTGAGGGGTATCAAAAACGAAGTATGGATTCGATGGCCCTGCATCATAAAACGAAAAAGGTTAGGAATCTGCTATACATGGCATGACAAAAGGTTAGAAATCTGTGATATGAGAATAAAGTGGGCTCCCATGTAATATATACAACCGTCTATCTGGCCGCGTGATGATTCAGCAAACAGAGAATGACCATGAGATGATCCAGAAACAGCACCAGGCATGAGCTGCATATGGGAATCTTGGGATGCTACATGTGAACATTATGGAATATGTTTGAACAATGCCATATCTGGGGAAGAAAAGTACAAAACCAGTGTATAGAAAAAACAAACCTTCTTCATTATCCATAACCTGGTCATCATTAAAAGCGCTGTTCATGAAATTGTTGGAGATCACAACATCCGGGGATCTAACAGGGGCTTCGGATGATCGCGAACAATCAACAGGCATATAAGTGTATACAGAAGCTTCGAATGGAACAGGTGAACATGGCCATGCAGTATAGTTTGGATTATTCGATTAAAAAGTTGTAAAAGACAAAAAAAAAAACAGAACTTCGAGAACAGTTAAGTTACATAAATGGACAAACCTGGAGCATTAAATTCCTCATCATTTTGGAAGTCGCTGCTAAAAAACCGGTTGGGGAAACTATGGACCGGCGACATTAACTCATAGGTTGGTGGATTTGTCTCCATGGATATTAATGGAGTTACTTACTAATTTGGAGTAAAAGTGAAATGGGTTTCTCTGATGAATGTTGACGAAGATATAAAAGAAAAAAGGAAAAAGAAATATGGGGGAGGGTGAATGGTACATAAGATTTGATGGGCAATAAATGAAGATGTCAATTCATATTGGGGATAGTTCTTGGTGGTTAAGTTAATTTACTAATATAACCTTGTTGCAAAAAGTAATAGAAAGGGGATATGTGCAACGTGGCTAAATGTAAGCCACAAACATAGTTTGCTAAGTTTTCTAAAATAATGGGGTTTCTTATACAGCATTATCATATATATATATATATATATATAGGGAGGGGCTCATGCGAGAACCACCCTTATTGTGAGAACCTTGAGAACCAATGTGAACACAACCTAAAATAGCTAAAAAAACCTAAAAAAACCTAACCCCCACCCCCCTAAAAAAAAAACCTAACCCCCCCCCCCCCCAAAGCTAAATGCTAAAAACTAAAACCCCCAAAAAACCTAAAAAAAACCTAACCCCCCCCCCCTCAAAAAAAACCTAAACCCCCCTCCCCCACCCACCAAAAACCTAAACCCCCCCCCCCCCCCCAACCCCCCCCCCCCCAAACTAAAATACTAAAAACTAAACCCCCAAAAAACCTAAAAAAATCTAAAAAAAATCTAAATTTTTTTTTTAATATTTTTTATGCTCAAATCGCTACTTAAAAAATTTTTTTGGCTTCGAAAAGTAGCGATTTTTATATAAAAAATATTAAAAAAAAATTTGTGTGATTTTTAGCTATTTTTAGGCATTTTTGGTGTGTTCACATTGGTTCTCGCGGTTCTCACAATAAGAGGTGGTTCTCGCATGATCTTCTCCCTATATATATATATAGGGAGCCGCTAAAATAGAAACCACCTCCAGTTGTAAGAACCGCGAGAACCACTCTCAACCAATCAAGAAATGGGGTAATTTGGTTATTTACTCTTAAATGTCTAATCTACTCTCTCTCTCTATTTAATGTGACAGATATTTACTCTCTCCTCTCTCATTCAATTTAGTCATCTCTCACATTTACTCTCTCATTTCTCATCTCCATTTCAAAGATCTGGTTTAAGATGGGTGTTTTGTCCGATGATGATGGTGTTCCCGGTGACAACCACCAGCCACCCCCACCAGCAGTCGATGATGATGATGACCATACCCACCCCGACTGATCGCCACCGTCGGTGATTGTACCAGCCTCCGCCACACCCCCACTACATATCTCTCTCTCTCTCTCTCTCTCTCTCTCTCTCTCTCTTCTGCAACCCCTCTCTCCGTTCACCACCTCCTCCGCCCCCTGTACTCCTTCCTTCTCCGGCCACAACTACGTTCACCACCTCCTCCACCCCCTCTCTCTACTCTCTCTCTCATCGTTTCACCGTCAACCTTTAGAGGGGTTTTTGTCACACCCCAACCGATGGCGGAATCATCGGGGCGCGGCACTGAGCGAAACAGATTGTCCAGAAGTTTCCACAACAACTATAATATAAATTCAGTTTAAATGACACGTCCCATACCGTGTCCCACATAAATAACAAGTTATCACAGAAATCAACAAGACAAGTAATTCCGTTCCGACAACTCAGATTTAATTATTACAGACAAATGTTTATTGTTTCTAGACTCCCTAGCCTTGATTTCATCACCATGCACCTAAGCATCCTAGCAACTTAAGCACCTGTCACATACGTTAAAATAAAGTCAATACATATAATGTAAAGGTGAGCATACAAGTTTGATAGTAATATATAGAGTTCGAATAGTTTACGCATAACCAGCACGTACACAGATAGCAATGATGCATGTAAATTATCGACATGGACCTATCAATACCAGTCACTGCGGGTTGACTGTCCGAGACAATTCGCAATACATGATCACCTCCGTAAATCATGCAAGTAGATTGTCCTTAACAACCCCCGGGTAAACGGGTGCTGAGTCCAAACTATAGTACTACGTTGCTAAGGCAGGTAGACAGCTTTCCACGTGTAAACATAATAACAAGCATACTTTTAATCACGTAATACATGCAATCGGTTAGCGTTCAAATAGTTTGAATACTGTGTTCGACTGTGATTTTGATACGTAAAGTATGTAACACCCAAAAGTGCTAAAGAAAAAAGGGTTCGAGTATACTCACAGTGATTGATTATGGATTGAAGGGAGCGCTTGAGAGTAAGATTAGCATAAATATGTTGATAGCACAACAATGAGTAACGTGGAAAGTAACAAGTGGGAATGGATCGAATAGGCTGGTCGATTGAACGGCAGGTTCGATCGGACGGCCTGTTCGATCGGCTGGTACATCCGATTGGACAGTCCCGTTCGATCGGCGGGTTGGCTCGATCGGCTGGACCATTCGAGTGGATTGTTTCTTCCTCTGGTGTGTTTGTGTTTGAGGATTTGAACTTTTGAAGTTTTCGTTGCAGCATTTGAGAACACTGAAGTGTTCCTACCTTTCAAGTCGATCGACCGAGCGGTTCGCTCGATCGGCTAGCTCACTCGATGGGCTAGGAATTTCAGAAGTGGTCCTCAACTGAATGTCACTCGATCGAACAGTCTGTTTGATCGGCTGGCATTCCCAACTACGAACGAGTTGTGAAAACGATTAAGTGTTGAAGCATAGTATCTCATGATCCGAACAGTAATGTTTACCAACCGAGTGACATGTTCGATCGAACACTACTTCGTCAATACTATACCTTATGAAATTTTGAAAGTGTGGGACCATGTGCTAGCCGATCGGCTGGCCCGGTCGATCGGCTGGCATGTCCGATCGGCTGGGCTGTTCGAACAGCCTAGCCGTTCGGCCAACATTTCTGACCTGGTCGGCCTTTCGTCTAACACTTGGCTGTTTGTTTATTTGTCATTCTTTCAAGGTATCTTGACAACGTGTTGAACTATGATAACCCTCGTTCCTACTTGTTCCCTTAGCTCGAACAGGAATCACCCAAGTCCGGCCGGTGAACGGTTCGGAATGTCGGTATGGAGTTTAACCCGAAATCGGTGAACCTTGTTCATAGAACCCAAATCTTGAACCTTGTAATTATTTGAATGATTAGTTAGCCGGTTCAAGCTCCGTTTCTATTGATTGAAGGCATTGAGTGTAAAAGAGTTGAAAGAAAGTTGGAGATTCCTTCTTTCAATCCTTCACACCATGGAAATGTTTAGATCTATGATAGATCTTAGCTTGTTTATGTGGAAATCGGTTAGATCTAAGCTATTCATGGTTGAATGATGCCAAAGTTTGATGTTCTTCAAGAACACCATGATGACATCACCCAAGAACACCTAGATCTTGGTGATTTCAGGGTTAGAATCCAAGTTTTGAAAGATAGAAAGGTGTAGAATCAAGTAATGATAAAAAACGTACACGAATTAGAGTGAAAACTTACCGGGATTGAGAGAAATCTGAGAAAAGATGAAGAAGATAGCTGGTTCGGTCAAAGCTTTCCAAAAGTGGAAAGTATGACAATGACAGCCCTATTTATAGGCTTCCAAAAGAGGAAAGTGGCAGCCGATTGGCTGGGAACTCCGATCGAGTGGGCTGCTCGATCGGCTGGCAAGATGCTAGCCGATCGGCTGGCCTGTTCGATCAGGATGCTTCCTGTTCGATCCGCCACGCACTTCGAGTATTTTGTGACGATTTCCGACGTTTCGATTTCGATGTACGATGATACGACTACGATAGAGTTCCTAGTCAAATTACTTTTAATCCCAACTACTATATTTAACATACAATCTCCTATAAATCATGTTTCGATGTCGGTTTAGATTGAGTTTGATTGCCTTTCGAGTTTCGATTCGATTTTCGATTGATTTGCTTGAATACCACACCAAACATAAAGTATACACGCACAAGTAACACATAAGGCACACACACACGTATAACAATACCACAATTCGCATAATTCCAGTCTCGAGTTCGATTGATTGTTAAATCGGTTTGATTACTGATTAGGTTAACTTTATCGCATTGTTACTTCCTATCATTCACAGTCGTAGATCGGTTCGCTTTAAAACACATTCGATTACCTCGATTCTTGCTGATTACAACACTTACTCCACATAATACAACTAAAATATAAAATCGACTAACTACAGTCAAAGAAAGTCAAAGTTGACTTGGACTTTGACTTTGACTTTGACATTCGAAAACACGGGGTGTTACAGCCTCCCCTTGTTTAGGGAATTTCGTCCCGAAATTAAGCTCGAAGGCTAGACAACACAGTGATTTACCAATTTGATGCTTCAGATCTATTTATTTAAACAACTGCGGGTACTTGGCCTTCATGTCGCTTTCGAGTTCCCAAGTGAACTCCGCGCCTCGTTTGCCTTCCCATCGGACCTTCACGATAGGGATGCGAGAGCGCCTGAGTTGCTTGGTTTGGCGATCCATGATTTCGACAGGCTTTTCCACGAAGTGTAACGTTTCGTTGACCTGAAGATCATCGAGTGGTATGATTAGATCATGATCAGCAAGGCATTTTTGGAGGTTAGAGACGTGGAAAGTCGGGTGGACGTTACTAAGTTCCTCCGGTAATTCGAGTCTGTAGGCGACTTTTCCGATTCTTTCCAGAATCCTAAAAGGTCCAACATATCGAGGCGCGAGTTTCCCTTTCTTGCCGAATCGTACTACACCCTATCAAGGTGATACCTTTAGGAGTACATAGTCACCAACTTCGAATTCAAGGGGCTTGCGTCTTTTATCGGCGTAACTTTTCTGTCTGTTCCGAGCTTTCACCAAGTTGTCTCTAATCTGGTGGATTTTGTCAGTCGTTTCTTGTAGAATCTTGGGACCGGTTAATTGTGAGTGACCGATCTCGTGCCACACAATAGGCGATCGACATCTTCTACCATACAAAGCCTCGAAAGGTGCCATTTGAATGCTGGCATGATAGCTGTTATTGTATGAGAATTCGACCAATGGCAGGTGTTTGTTCCAACTACCACCAAAATCTATAACACACGCTCGGAGCATGTCTTCAAGAGTATGGATCGTTCTTTCAGTCTGTCCGTCGGTTTGAGGGTGGAATGCAGTACCTAGATTAAGCGACGTACCAAGGGCCGCTTGAAACGTTTCCCACAATCGCGAAGTGAACCGAGCGTCACGATCTGAAATGATGTCACGAGGCGTACCATGATTACGAATGATCTCGTCGGTGTAGATTTGGGCTAGTCGTTCCACCTTGTAGTCTTCTCGTATCGGCAAAAAGTGGGCTGATTTCGTTAGACGATCGACTATGACCCAAATACTGTCGTGACCTGATGGCGTGGGCGGGAGTTTTGTTATGAAATCCATAGCTATGCTCTCCCACTTCCATATAGGTATCGGCGGTTGTTCGAGTAAGCCAGAAGGTCTTTGATGTTCAGCCTTTACTCTTGCACAAGTTAAACAGCTTCCAACGTATAGAGCGATATCCCGTTTCATACCCGGCCACCAGTACTTATAACGAAGATCCTGGTACATCTTGTCTGCACCGGGATGAATAGAATATCGGGATTTGTGGGCTTCGTTCATAATAATCTTTCGCAAATCGGTCCGCTTAGGGATCCAAATTCGGTCCAGATAATAGAATATCCCATCTGATTTGCTTACTAACTGAGCTCCATCGTGATAGATCCTCTCTTTCTTCAATGTACGCTCGTTAAAGCAAGTATGTTGGGCTTCACGAATAAGGGTTTCGAGGTTGTGTTGGGCTTGGATGTTTCGAGTATTGAGCACGTAACTCTTTCTGCTGAGCGCGTCAACAACCACATTCGCCTTGCCTGGGTGATAACGAATCTCACAGTCGTAATCATTGAGAAGTTCTACCCATCGGCGTTGACGCATATTAAGCTCTCTCTGATTAAAGATGTGTTGTAAACTCCTGTGATCAGTGTATATCGTACACTTAGTGCCATACAGGTAGTGTCGCCAAATCTTCAATGCAAAGACAACCGCGCCTAGCTCGACGTCATGGGTTGTATAGTTCTTCTCGTGGATCTTGAGCTGACGAGATGCGTAGGCTATAACCTTGTCTCGCTGCATGAGAACACAGCCGAGACCAAGGTTAGAGGCATCACAGTAGACAATGAAGTTGTCGCTTCCGTCGGGCAGTGTAAGAATCGGTGCGTTGCACAGCATATGCTTGAGGGTCTGAAAGGCAGTCTCTTGTGTGTTTCCCCACACAAAAGGCTTGTCCTTATAGGTAAGAGCGGTAAGCGGCACAGCGATCTTGGAGAATCCTTCGATGAATCGTCGATAATAGCCCGCTAGTCCGAGAAAAGAACGAACTTCTGACGGGTTCTTAGGCGTAATCCAGCTTTTGACAGCTTCAATCTTCGCAGGATCAACATGGATACCCCGACTATTCACTATGTGACCCAGAAACTGAACCTCCTCCAACCAGAATTCGCACTTGGAGAACTTGGCATAGAGTTGGCTCCCCTGGAGTAACTCGAGAACCAAACGTAGATGTTGCGCGTGCTCTGCTTTCGATTTGGAATAAATCAAGACATCGTCGATGAACACGATGACGAAATGGTCAAGGTATGGCTTACACACGCGATTCATCAGGTCCATAAAGACCGCGGGTGCATTGGTTAAACCAAAGGGCATAACAACAAATTCGTAATGGCCATAACGGGTTCGAAAAGCGGTTTTAGGAATGTCTTCCTCCTGAATCCGTAGCTGATGATATCCTGAACGTAGATCGATCTTAGAGAAGCATGCTGCACCTTGTAGTTGATCAAACAAATCGTCAATTCGGGGCAAGGGGTATCGGTTCTTGATGGTTAGCTTATTCAATTCCCGATAGTCGATGCACATTCGGAACGACCCGTCCTTCTTTTTGACGAAAAGGACTGGCGCGCCCCAAGGAGAGGTGCTTGGGCGAATAAAGCCTTTTTCGAGTAATTCCTAGAGTTGATTCGAGAGTTCCCTCATTTCGGATGGAGCGAGTCGATAAGTGGCGTTGGCAACGGGGTTAGCTCCAGGAATGAGGTCGATACGAAAGTCGATATCACGACTTGGCGGTAGTATGGGAAGATCGTCAGGGAACACCTGAGGAAATTCACGAACCACTGGAACATCTTTGACTTCAACTTTCTTTTTCTTTCCCTTCTCCGCTACTACAATGTTGGCCAGGAAGGCTCGGTATTCCTTGCGGAGATACTTGCTGGCTTGAATGCACGACATAAGCTTGAGACGTTTCGACGTTGTTTCACCGTATACACATAGGAGATCAACATTCGCGAGCGAGAATCGAATCATCTTTTCAAAGCACACAACTTCAGCATGGTTTTCACGAAGAAAGTCCATGCCGATTATGACATCAAAACTTCCGAGTTGCATTGGAATAAGGTCGATTGGGAAGATGTGATTGTTGAGTTCGAGGGTACAATCACGGAGTACTGAATTGATGGCAATAGTTCTTCCTGTAGCAACTTCGACTTCGAATGACGAGGATAGATAAGAGCGCTTACGACTAAGGAGCTTCTCGAATTCAAATGACACAAAGCAGTTATCGGCTCCAGTATCAAACAAACATGATGCATAAATACCATTCACAAGGAACGTACCATTAACCACGTTGTTATCTGCGTGAGCCTGGCGGGCATTGATGTTGAAAGTTCGGGCATGGGCTGCTTGCTGCTGCTGCTGAGGCTGCTGTTGTTGTTGTTGCTGCTGGGGCTCTTGCTTGACTACCCTGTTCGGGCATCTGTTGGAAAAGTGGTTAGGGTCACCACATGCAAAGCAGACTTGAGCATTAACTGCAGGTGCTTGAGCTGCTTGTTGGCCTTGAGGGGCGGGGAGTAGAGCTTGGTTGACAGTAGCTTGAGCTGGGGCTTGACGAGGACCATAACGGCAGTTCGCAGTGAAATGACCGTAGAGGTTGCAGTGAGCGCAAAAACGACAAGCTAGACCCACTGGATGATGATACGAACATGTCGGGCAGAGTGGGTGAGGGCCTGTGTATGCACGCTTTGCTGGCGGTGCATTGATCACTGGAGCTGAGCGCTGGTGCTGCTGCTGTTGAGCTGGTACAGATTGTAGGGGAGCAGCGGTGGTTGCGGCAGCACAGCTCTTGTTGCTGGAGCTGTTGTTGTTCTTCTTCTTCTTCCTTCTTGAAGGCTTGGAGGATTGAGCAGATGGGTCGGTGGGTGCTGCAGTGGCTTGATGCAGGGACTTGGTTTGCTTATCCCAGAAACCAGACTTGACTCGCTTATCGTTGATCTCAGCGGCGAGTAGGTAGGTTTCCTCGATCGTTGCTGGCTTGGCGGCGTGAACAAAGTCGGCTTCTTGATGGCTTAATCTGAGGTCTTGACTTGATCAGGACAGATAATGCTAAGCTGCTTGAAGCGAGTAGTGAGAGCAGCGTTGTCCCCATCCTTCTGCTTGATTCCCCAGAACTCGTCCTCCAGCTTTTGGCGCTCATGAGGAGGGCAGAATTCTTCGATCATAATCGCTTTCAACTCCTTCCATGATAGCCCGTAAGCTGCATCATTCCCGCGCTTGTTTCGTTCGGCCGTCCACCAGTCTAGAGCACGGGACTGGAAGACGCCTGTAGCATTGAGAGTGCGGAGATGCTTAGGACATCCGCTCTGGCGCAGAGTGACTTCGACCGAGTCGAACCAGTGAAACATGGCTGTTGGACTATCTTCGCCAGTGAACTCCTTTGGTCCGCATGCTTTGAACTGCTTAAAGCTGAAAGCAGCCTTGCTTGAATCCTTAGGGATTTCAGCTCGTGATTCTTCGGACGACTTGCTAGCGTTTTCATACACCTCACTCACAGCTTTCGCCACAGTTTTGGAGATGATGGCAGCGAGACGTCTGTCCCTCTTTTCCTGGCGGGTAAGTGGGGCTCGGGGTCGGGATCCAGACGATGACATGGTCTGCATTAGACATCATCACGAGTCTCAACACAACGAAATCGAATCTCACCTCACACGTCTACTACTATCTAAAGCTTAGAATCACGTCGAAATATGTATCACATAAACACATAAGCACATAACCACAGATACACATAAGCACAGAAGCACCTAGAACACAGAAGCATAGAGCACAGAACACAGTCACACGTAAATTACCTAGGCATTTAATCACTGAGGTAGTCAGAAAACAGAAACCTATCCTTCAAAGTTCGCGTGTCGTTCGAATATCGTATCGAATAGCGTCGTATAGTATAACCTAACTTAGTCGTATAGCACAGTATAGTATGATATCGTCTTAGAGTTGCGATAACTGGATGTCGAATTGAGATAGAACAGCAATTGCGGGTCGTGTGTGTCGATAGCAAAATCGAGTAATATCCCACAACATAAGCGTAAAACAAGAAAGCACACATAAACATATAAAATCAACAAGTCATCAGAGTACACAGTTACTGTTCTCAGAATCGAAACACATAAAATCGAGAGATAGATTGTCTGCAGCTACTAGACATCGACTACCCAAGGCAACTCGACTATTCACAGTTGACTTGTCGTCACTTTCGACTCTAGAGGTCGTGTTTCTGCCTCGATTCTTGGGCATTCCGCACGCGCTTCCTAGGTCATACTTGTGAGTTCAGGTCGTTGGAGTCCATCGAGGCCTTGGTGAGATAAATAAAAATCCAGAACAAACTGCCAAGGTCAGGGTTTCACCCCTTGGCTTAGCAATTTCTTCCTTGTTTTTAATAAAATAAAGGAGGCTATTCGTCAAAATATGGATTTCACTCCTGATTTGGCATAACCTCCTTGGTTTGTTGGTGAAAATAATGAGATAAGCATGAATAAACGAATAAAATCAGCATAAGTCAGGTAATTTGGTCAGGAGTTTGCGGCTTTCACACCTATTCCCAACTAAACTTACCGACTTTCATTTGAAAACTCGGGTGCAGTGATGGGGAAGGATCGCAGAATTAAGCACATAAACTTGGTCTGATGGTTCCTAACTATAGTCTAGGTCTCTAAGACAGCGACCCGGACTAGGTCGTGTCTGCCTAATTCCCTATAGTTATGGCTCTGATACCAATCTGTCACACCCCAACCGATGGCGGAATCATCGGGGCGCGGAACTGAGCAAAACAGATTGTCCAGAAGTTTCCACAACAACTATAATATAAATTCAGTTTAAATGACACGTCCCATACCGTGTCCCAAATAAATAACAAGTTATCACAGAAATCAACAAGACAAGTAATTCCGTTCCGACAACTCAGATTTAATTATTACAGACAAATGTTTATTGTTTCTAGACTCCCTAGCCTTGATTTCATCACCATGCACCTAAGCATCCTAGCAACTTAAGCACCTGTCACATACGTTAAAATAAAGTCAATACATATAATGTAAAGGTGAGCATACAAGTTTGATAGTAGTATATAGAGTTCGAATTGTTTACGCATAACCAGCACGTACACAGATAGCAATGATGCATGTAAATTATCGACATGGACCTATCAATACTAGTGACTGCGGGTTGACTGTCCGAGACAGTTCGCAATACATGATCACCTCCGTAAATCATGCAAGTAGATTGTCCTTAACAACCCCCGGGTAAACGGGTGCTGAGTCCAAACTATAGTACTACGTTGCTAAGGCAGGTAGACAGCTTTCCACGTGTAAACATAATAACAAGCATACTTTTAATCACGTAATACATGCAATCGGTTAGCGTTCAAATAGTTTGAATAGTGTGTTCGATTGTGATTTTGATACGTAACGTATGTAACACCCAAAAGTGCTAAAGCAAAAAGGGTTCGAGTATACTCACAGTGATTGATTATGGATTGAAGGGAGCGCTTGAGAGTAAGATTAGCCTGAATAGGTTGATAGCACAACAATGAGTAACGTGGAAAGTAACAAGTGGGAATGGATCGAATAGGCTAGTCGATCGAACGGCAGGTTCGATCGGACGACCTGTTCGATCGGCTGGTACATCCGATTGGAAAGTCCCGTTCGATCGGCCGGTTGGCTCGATTGGCCGGTTGGCTCGATCGGCTGGACCATTCGAGTGGATTGTTTCTTCCTCTGGTGTGTTTGTGTTTGAGGATTTGAACTTTTGAAGTTTTCGTTGCAGCATTTGAGAACACTGAAGTGTTCCTACCTTTCAAGTCGATCGATCGAGCGGTTTGCTTGATCGGCTAGCTCACTCGATCGGCTAGCTCACTCGATCGACTAGGAATTTCAGAAGTGGTCCTCAACTGAATGTCACTCGATCGAACAGTCTGTTCGATCGGCTGGCATTCCCTACTACGAACGAGTTGTGAAAACGATTAAGTGTTGAAGCATAGTATCTCTTGATCCGAACAGTAATGTTTACCAACCGAGTGACATGTTCGATCGAACACTACTTCGTCAATACTATACCTTATGAAATTTTGAAAGTGTGGGACCATGTGCTAGCCGATCGGTTGGCTCGGTCGATCGGCTGGCATGTCCGATCGGCTGGGCTGTTCGAACAGCCTAGCCGTTCGGCCAACACTTCTGACCTGGTCGGCCTTTCGTTTAACACTTGGCTGTTTGTTTATTTGTCATTCTTTCAAGGTATCTTGAAAACGTGTTGAACTATGATAACCCTCGCTCCTACTTGTTCCCTTAGCTCGAACAATCACCCAAGTCCGGCCGGTGAACGGTTCGGAATGTCGGTTTGGAGTTTAACCCGAAATCGGTGAACCTTGTTCATAGAACCCAAATCTTGAACCTTGTAATTATTTGAATGATTAGTTAGCCGGTTCAAGCTCCGTTTCTATTGATTGAAGTCATTGAGTGTAAAAGAGTTGAAAGAAAGTTGGAGATTCCTTCTTTCAATCCTTCACACCATGGAAATGTTTAGATCTATGATAGATCTTAGCTTGTTTATGTGGAAATCGGTTAGATCTAAGCTATTCATGGTTGAATGATACCAAAGTTTGATGTTATTCAAGAACACCATGATGACATCACCCAAGAACACCTAGATCTTGGTGATTTCACAGTTAGAATCCAAGTTTTGAAAGATAGAAAGGTGTAGAATCAAGTAATGATAAAAAACGTACAAGAATTAGAGTGAAAACTTACCGAGATTGAGAGAAATCTGAGAAAAGGTGAAGAAGATAGCTGGTTTGGTTAGAGCTTTCCAAAAGTGGAAAGTATGACAATGACAGCCCTATTTATAGGCTTCCAAAAGAGGAAAGTGGCAGCCGATCGGCTGGGAACTCCGATCGAGTGGGCTGCTCGATTGGCTGGCAAGATGCTAGCCGATCGGCTGGCCTGTTCGATCAGGATGCTTCCTGTTCGATCCGCCACGCACTTCGAGTATTTTGCGACGATTTCCGACGTTTCGATTTCGATGTACGATGATACGACTACGATAGAGTTCCTAGTCAAATTACTTTTAATCCAACTACTATATTTAACATACAATCTCCTATAAATCACGTTTCGATGTCGGTTTAGATTGAGTTTGTTTGCCTTTCGAGTTTCGATTCGATTTTCGATTGATTTGCTTGAATACCACACCAAACATAAAGTATACATGCACAAGTAACACATAAGGCACACACACACGTATAACAATACCACAATTCGCATAATTCGAGTCTCGAGTTCGATTGATTGTTAGATCGGTTTGATTACTGATTAGGTTAACTTTATCGCATTGTTACTTCCTATCATTCACAGTCGTAGATCGGTTCGCTTTAAAACACATTCGATTACCTCGATTCTTGCTGATTACAACACTTACTCCACATAATACAACTAAAATATAAAATCGACTAACTACAATCAAAGAAAGTCAAAGTTGACTTGGACTTTGACTTTGACTTTGACATTCGAAAACACGGGGTGTTACAGTTTTGCTCAGATCTGAACTGGTGCGGCGGCAGTGGTGTAAGGTAGGGTGTGGCGGCAGGGTTTAGGGCAGGAGAAAGAAAGGGGGGGGGGGGGGGTTGTAGTGGTGGTCGATTGTGCGACTTGGGGTTTCAGTGGTGGAGGTGGTTGCTTCGTGAGCGGCGGTGTGAACGGGGTTGGCGGTGAACGATGGTGAGGGGGTGGGTTTTTTTACCGGTGGTCCCGATGGCTGTTTGTTTGTTGATTCGGAATTGTTAATTCATCTGCACACTGATCTGGAACATTGTGGGTATGATGGGTTTCTTTTGATTTTGGGTATGCTGGGTTTCTTGAATGTTTGAATATGTGGGTTTTTTGAATATGTTGGTGCTTTTTGAATATGTTCATCAGGCTTTTTGATTTTGGGTATGCTGGTGCTTTTTTAATATGTTCATCAGGTTTTTTGAAAATGTTGGTGCTTTTTGATTTTGGGTATGCTGGTGCTTTTTGAATATGTTCATCAGGCTTTTTGAATGTTTGAATATATGTGGGTTTTAATACGTTTTGGATTTTGGGCGATGATGATGCAAAAAAAAAAAAAAACCGTATATTTTGATGACGAGGGCGCGACAAGGATGGTGGAGGGTAGGTTTTTGAACCTGCAACCCTACTTTTGCAGTCTCTAATTATCGGACTGAGCCAAAACATCGTTTTTTTAAGATTCCACTCGTTTTTTTTATTTTTGTTTGTTGGGTTTTTTTTTTTTGAGGCGTCGATGATGATAACAATATATCTGAGACACCTCCCGAGTTTGCGATTTCTGGGTGCGTTCATTTTTGCGTAAATTTTTTTTTTGTAAAAAAAACAATTAAACCGTAAACATTTTAATGTAAACCGTAAAGTTTTTAACGTAAAACGTAAAAACGTGAAGCGTAAAAAGTTTTACGTAAAACGTAAATCGTTAAAAGTTTTACGTAAAACGTAAAACGTTTTACGTAAAACGTAAAACGTTTTACGTAAAACGTAAAACGTAAAAAGTTTTAACGTAAAACGTAAAACGTAATAAGTAAAAAGTAAAAAGTTTTAATGTAAAACGTAAAAAGTTTTACGTAAAACGTAAAACGTAAAATTTTTAACGTAAAACGTAAAAAGTTTAACGTAAACGGGACGCTAAAACGGCGCGTTAAAACGGGACGTAAAAAATGGGGTGCAAAAACGGCTTTTGTAAAAAACGTGACGTATAAAATGGCGCGTAAAAAACAGCGTTAAAAAATTGGCGCGTAAAAATCGGAGTTAAAAAACGGCGTTAAAAAACGGCGCGTAAAAATTGGCGCGTAAAAAATAACGACGCTTGAAAAAACCCGGCGTAAAAAACGGCGCGTCAAAAAAACGTAAATTGTAAAAAGTTTAACGTAAAACTTAAATTGTAAAAAGTATAAAAAAAGTTTAAAAAAATCTGAATTTTAAAATGTTTTTAATAAAAAGTTGTTTTTAAAAAATAAAAACTAATATAATAATAAAAAAAACTAATAAAAAACCATAAAGACAAAAAGGCAAAATAGAGTTATTTTACCAAATTACCCTTTTGGATTATAATATTAAAGACATAATAAGACAAAAACCATTTAATATTAATTTTTGTTACTTTTAATCTCATCCATCCATCTTAGTGATCTAAAGACTAGAAAGTGGTTCCGATGGTTCTTACAATTAGAGGTGGTTTTCATTTTAGCGATCCCATATATATATATATATATATATATATATATATATATATATATATATATAGAGAGAGAGAGAGAGAGAGAGAGAGAGAGAGACAGAGACAGAGAGTACCGTTCATGCGAGAACCACATTTATTGCGAGAATCGTGAGAACCTAATGTGAACACAACAAAACAAACCCACTACACCACCAAAAACCTAAAAAAAATCAAAAAATCCAACCCCCTCCCCTAAAAAAAATTTAAAAAAAAAAACCTAACCCCCCAACCCCCCAAAAACCTAACCCTCCACCCACCCCCCAAAAACCTAACCCCCCCCCCCCCTCCCACACACACCCAAGCTAAATGTTAAAAACTAAACCATAAAGCTAAACCCCCAAAAAATCTTAAAAAAATCCTAAAAAACACCAAAAATTTTTTTTTTTTTTATAAAAAATCGCTACTTTTAGTCTCAAAATAAAAATTTAACGAAAAGTAGCGATTTTTATAAAAAAAAAGTATTAAAAATTGTATGTTTTTAGATTTTTTTAAGGTATTTTTGGTTGTGTTCACACTGGTTCTCGTGGTTCTAGCAATAAAGGGTGGTTTCTAACGGATGCTTCTCCTACATATATATATATATATATATATATATATATATATATATATATATATATATATATATATATATATATATATATATATATATATATATATATCATATAACATGTCGTGTAACTGTCTGCAAAAAGGTGTAACACACGGCAAAATGAGGTCCATTCATTCGGGTTTCTTAGTTTTCTTAACTAATGTGAGTGCATAATGTCTGCAGTCTGCGTCAACGTGTCGTGTCAAGTTTATTGTATAGAATAGCATGTCGAAAATTGTGGGTTTTGTATTGTAAGAGTCCCTTCGCACGAATAGGCACACTCGCACCTAGGTCCAGTAGCACGAAGGGGTAACCCTATAAATAGCGAAGCTCTGCCAATTTGGTTTCTCGGATCTGTAACTTCAAACTATCAATGAAACCAGTGATTATGTATGATATCTTGTGTGTGTCAACTTTCCAAATGGATTCCGCACATTATGGAGATCTACTTTGAATCAGCCGGAGCATTTATAAGAGCGAAACGGTCCGCACAAGTGATATCAGAGCTTGAACCGATTTCAGCGACTTGCAACACAAGATTTCAGCAGAATTTATCAATTTAAAGACTTTCTTCACATCTCTCTTCTACTCATTCTTCTTTTTGATCAAATTCTGAAGAATTCATGGACAATTTAACCTAAATTTTTGACATACTGTGCGAATTTGACTAATGATAAACACTTGAAAAAACTAGGCCAAAATACAATCAGAATCATCGAAAATTTGTGAAAATATGCAAAAATACGTAACTTGATCTTCGTACAAAGAGACCATTTGCCCGAAGGGAACTCTCCTTTCACATGAAGAGAACTGTCCCTTCGCGCGAAGAGACAAAATTTCATTTGATTTTGAAAAAAATTCCATTCGCACGAGTGACACTGACCACTCACACGGGTAACACTGACCACTCGCACGAGTGACACTTGTTTCCTTCGCACGAAGAAGTTATTTGACCAAGTTTGACTATTTTTCAGGTATTTTTGCACGAAGTTCAAGATTTTGACGAACATGGATACTGAATTCTACAACGATTTTGCTACTTCATCAACGACAATGGCTCAAAGCATGAATCTCAACAACGAGCTCGGCACAAACGTTAAGCCTCCTAAACTGATGAGTATGGAAGAATACAACGGATGGCGTGAACGTTTCTATAACTGGGTGCAAGCTAATTCGATGGAATGTTGGTTCTCGAATCTTGAAGAATATTCCGAACCACTGAATGAAAATTGGACAAAGAAGACACTCTTGCAGTTAAACCAACAAGAAAATGATACATTTATTCGAGAAAAGAAAATGGTGAACTATTTACAACAATCGATAAAAGATGATATCTTTATATTGTTACAACATTTTGGTACCGCACATTCAATCTGGATTGCTTTGAAAAACATGTATGAAGGCGGAAAAGAAATGTTGAAAAGCAAGAAAGCTTTACTCAAGAAAGAGTTTGATATTTTCAACTGTCTAAAAGGTGAAACTTTGAAACAACTCATCGAGAGGTATTGTCATCTGATTGTGGAGCTGAGAATGTTTGGTATTGAGAAGGAACGGGATGATTTGGTTGACAAATTGATTGATGCACTCCCACGGGGAGGTGATTGGTCAAAACGATGAGCCTTAGTATGTTGATTGAGAAGCTAGAGGGGCATGAGTTGGAACAAAGAAAGATAGCTAAAATGCAAAGTGCAAATATCCAACAAGATGTAAATCTTTGTTACCGAGGTAGTGGGCTATCGAATGTTCAGAGCCCGAAGATCCAAATAATATTTAGTGCTGATAATTCATCAGGATCTACACCTAACAGCTCATCAAACAGTAGCGGGTTTTCATCAGGATTTTCAAAATTTGAACCTAGTTCTCCAACACCAAGCACACAATCACCTCAAGCCTCCAATAACTACTCCAACCAGAATAATCCAAATCCTCACATAATATAGTGAAATATATTTGTAAACCTTCAGAATTCTCAGGGATTCAACGAAGCGGCGGCTGAACAACACATGGTATTTCTATCCTCAGTCCTAGAATCTTATGAAATTCTGGTCGCGGGTAAGATAGGGAACACGAACATGAACAAAGAGGACTACGACCAGATAGACCCTGAGGAGTTAGAATGAATTGATATAAAATGGTGGATGGAGAGTATTATTAGGAGAGCCCAAAGGTTTGTGGAGATCACAGGTCGAAGCAGCTTAGCGGGTCCTGAATCAAAACTCGGATTCGACAAATCAAAAGTCGCATGTTTTAAATGTAAAGAGAAGGGACATTTCAAACGAGAGTGTCCTAACCATGAAGTCAATGACAACGTCAATCTGTTCCATGATTATTACTACAGAAAGGCCATATATCACAAGAATCAGCCACAACTAAACCTAACCAGGCCCCAGATTGAAGACGGATCTTCAAAGGAGAAAAGTCGGGCTTTAGTAGTCACTCAAGAAGATGAAGGCTTTATCTGGGATAAATACATCCCAAAGACCAAAGGCTTAGTGATGTTTATTGAGATTATCGAGGAACCGAAACCAGTGGTTGAGGAAGTTGTCAAAGAATATGGAGAAATTCATTTTGATATTTCTTATGATAAAGAACCTGAGGATAATGGAATGTTATATGCTCTTAGATCTGTTGTTTTATTCCTCCTGATATGATGAGTTCTTTTGCAGGTTTATTCGATACTGAATCAAGATACTGTGGAATGAAGCATGAAGAACCGAAGAAGGAACAAGTGGAGGAAATTATCGACATCAAGAAGAGATGACTGCCGAATATTTTGCAGAGATAACTGATAAAGAAATGATGGCATACTTAAAAGAGGTAGTAAACAAGCCTGAGTTCGAGAAAAAAGGTTGAGTCGGAAAGTGAGAGAGTAAAGTGTAAGAAAGTTGAGATAAAATCTGAAACAATTGAGATTAAAACTGAGATTCGGCGCAAGAAATGCACGAAACTATGCAAAGCTTGTACTAAGAAAGAGGAGATTTTAAAACAAAAAGTCGTAGAGCTAGTTGAAAAGAAGAAATTTTAAAACAAAAGTGCAATGAAAAGTGAATTGCTTGTGTTGAAAAAGACACTACATGTCTTCAAAAAGAAAAACAAATTCAAGAATCGGAAAAATACAATGATCTTTTGTCATATAATTTCAATCAAATGAAAGAAGCTTATGATAAAATGAGTAAGAAAATTAATCAGTTTATTGATCTTTTTCGTGAAAATGATGTTGCAATCATGTTGTTAAAAGTTACTATTATGGATAAGCAAACCACAATTAATAATCACATAGACAAAAAAGCAGAGCTTAAGCAAGAACTTGAAAAAGCTAGAATTGAAACTGAACGAGTAGACAGGAAACTGATTAGTTATTCTACTATTATGTCACCATTTGAGGCATTCTATGGAAGAAAATGTCAATCGTCTAATGTATGGCACGAGATCAGAGATGCGCAAATTACCGGCCCTGAGCTGCTGCAAGAAACGACTGACAAGATCCTCCAAATTCGAGACAATCTGCTGAAAGCTCGGAGTCGTCAGA
Source organism: Helianthus annuus (assembly GCF_002127325.2). Taxonomy (NCBI): domain Eukaryota; kingdom Viridiplantae; phylum Streptophyta; class Magnoliopsida; order Asterales; family Asteraceae; genus Helianthus; species Helianthus annuus. The sequence continues at coordinate 58,461,220 of NC_035441.2, read as the reverse complement.
AAAGTTACGCCGATAGACGCCGCAAGCCCCTTGAATTTGACGTTGGCGATCACGTACTCCAAAAGGTTTCACCTTGGAAGGGGGTGATCAGATTCAGCAAGAAAGGAAAGCTCACGCCTCGATATGTTGGACTCTTTAAATTATGGAAATAATTGGTAAGGTGGCCTACAGACTCGAACTACCAGAGGAACTTAGCAACATCCACCCGAATTTCCATGTTTCGAACCTCAAAAAGTGTCTGGCCGAGCAGAATATACATGTACCACTTGAGGATCTACAAGTGGACGAATCATTACACTTCGTGGAAAAGCTAGTCGAGATCATGGATCGACAAAACAAGCTGAAGCTCCGACGCTCACGCATTCCCATAGTGAAGGTTCGCTGGAAAGGCAAACGCGGCACAGAGTTCCCCTGGGAACTCGAAAGTGACATGAAGGCTAAGTATCCACAACTATTCGTTATGCCTGCGCCTTAATTTCAGGATGAAATTCCCTAAAGTAGGGGAGACTGTAACAACCCGACTTTTTGAAGTCAAAGTACAAGTCAAAGTCAAAGTCAAAGGAAGAAAAGATTGCAAATTCTATATGTCATTCCTTGCTTAATTATTACTTGTACTTTCGAACCTCGATAATCGATACTATAGTTTACTTTATTTTAGTTGTATTATGTGAAGTAACAATGCAATAATCGCAATTGAACGCTAATCTACTTAACGCTATCTCATCGCTATCGCATCGCAACTTGAATCGCAGTTCTGGATATTGTTTTACATGTGTGTGCTATTATGTGTTACCTGTGCATGTTTATTTTATGTTTTGGAGTGTTATTCGGAAACGCAATCGCAACGCAATCTCATCGCGAACTGGAAATACAAGTTTACTTATGTTGTTGTATGTTAGTTATGTTACTTGTGTAACTATTATTTAAAACTATCGCATCGCTTAATCGACACTCGCTTAAAAGCATTGTAGCGCTCAATGCACGAAACGAAAATCGAAAAACCAACTCACTCGAGCCATCCGATCGAATGACCCTTCGATCGAATGGTCATCCGACCGGATGACCATCCGATCGGATGGCCATCCGATCGAGAGGCCCTCCGATTGAACAGCTTCCACCGCCTTTCTCCTCCTTCCCGTGTGTTTATTCACCCGATTCTTGTAACTATTATTTAAAACTATCGATCGGATACCCACCTGTCAAATCACTGTTCACGTGATGTGACAACTCTCCTCCGACCAGCGCATTCTCGGCCTTTTTTCTCTCGATTCCTCGCGATTCTTGTAAGTTTTCATCTCAAATCTTGTACTTCCTTGATCTACACACACTTCTCATCAATTTCACCATCAAATCTCAACTTTTAACCATGAAATCCACCTGATTTGAGTTGTTATCGAGTGACGTCGTCGTGGGTTTATATGAACACCGGAGCATGACTTCATTTCACCGAGAACAACTCAGATCTAAAGGATTTCCACAATGTTTAAACACTGATTTCACCTAAATCTAAACATACTCCAAATGTTTCAAACTTTTCTTCAACATTCTCAACTTTTCACATAAAATCGATAGAATCTGAGCTCGTTCGGGCCTTCTACTCATTCTCTAGTGAAGTGCCAGTCTGAGAACAAGTTTCTATCAAAGAGACAACCGATTCACGGGTTAAACATGAACAACCGTCATGAACAGCTGGTTTGGATCGAACGGGGTGATTCCCGTTCGGCCGGATGAGTTGGGCCTGATAAGGTTTCCATTGTTTAGCACGTGGTCACACCGTCTTGGTCAAACCGCAACTTTCCAAACTTCACAGATTTTACAAGTTTTCAAACGAACAAGTCGCCGAACGGATTGCCGTCCGATCGGATCACCATTTGATCGAACGAGAATCCAAACGGATGACTTATGATTTTCAATACTTAAACTTTCATAGAACTTCAAAGAATAACAGTTCCAACGAATAGTCATCTGATCGGACGACCATCCGATCGAATGACTATCCTACCAGAGAACTTGGATCTTTGAAACATCTCACTCAAACGGATCGCCATCCGAGCGAACGACCATCCGTCCGGATGATCGTTCGACCGGACGACCTGATGGGTAGAGATACTTCTCACTTTTATGAGTGCTACAATGAAAACTTCAAAGTTCACATCATACACACACACACATCCATCCCAAACGGACGACCCTCCGACCGAATGGCCATCCGTCCGGATGACCATCCGTCTGGACGGTCATCCGATTGGATCACTCTTTGTCACTTATTCCACCGACACGCTATTTCTCGCACTGTTCATCGCTTATACTATCGTTCTGTAATCAGGCTAACTCTCTAGTGTTGCCTTCAATCTAATACTGTGTTTATTCAATAAACACGATCTGTGAGTATACTTGATCCCTTTTTGCTTTACGCACTTTTGTTGTTACACACGTTATCTATTTCAAATCACATTCGACACACAACACAAACACTTTTATACGCTAACCGTTACTGCATGTTATACGTGTTATTCGATGAATGCTTGTATGTTATGTTTACACAGTGATTGTTGCCTGACACCTTAGCAACGATAGTACTATAGTTTGGACTCAACACCTGTCGTGGACGTGGGTTGTTAAGGGTTTTACTTCACGTGTCACGGTGGTGATATGTGTTGCGCGTTCTACAACACGCAGTCATGTCTGTGCATATTTCATTTTCGATAGCTTACATGTTTCACTTTTCAACATGTTACATGCTGGTTATGCGTAAATCGTTTTCGCTACGATTATACTATTAAACTTGTATGCTCACCTTTACACTATGTGTATTGACCTATTTTAACGTATGTGGCAGGTGTTTAGGATGCTGTGCTATGCCTTGCTTTTGTGGAATCGAGCTAGGGGAGTCTAGAAACGAACTTAATTATTTATGAGTTGTCGGAACAGTTTTTATCTGTCTTTGAGAACAATTTGTCTGTAATAACTGTGTTACTTTATATGTTATGGTATGGGACGTAATGATTAAATATTTGGTAATTATAGTTGTTATGGAATATCTTAGTCAATCTGTTTCGCTCAGTGCCTCACCCCAATGTTTCCGCCATCGGTTGGGGTGTGACACCCACCATAACCGAACCGAACCGACATATAATAAATCTTTGTAGAATTTAGGACTTTCACCATATTTTTAATATTTGATATTTTTGAATGAAGATTTTAGTACTTATGGGTTTTTCATATCATTTTGTGGTTTTGGTTGAATGTCTATTTGAATTTATCGAATGTATCATATCACTTTATTTGAATATTTGATAATAATAATAATTGGTATTAATATTATAGATTATATATATTTTTAATACTATGTAATATACTAATATATACAAATATGCAATAACAATTTATTCCATGTTAAAAAAATTAAGCTATTTTTAGCTAAGCTAAATACATGGTTAACCACCCATAACTGACCCGCTATAACCATCAAAACCGAATAACTATAACCAACATAACCGATCGGTTATGGTTATGGTTAACCAATAACCGATATCGCGGTTATGGTTATGGTTTTTGGTCAAAACCGACACAAACCGACTCATGCACACCCCTAATCTAAAGTATCTATCGGGTAAGTACTAGTGAATTACATTTATAAATAATTATAAAAATGTATCAAATAACTATAACATATATAAATAATATAACAAAATTTATATAAAAAATTACTCAAATGCATATATGACAAAAATAATGTATGCCAATAATTGATATCTCATATATATATATTTATATAATATTAAAGAAGAAGGTCGGTGACATTTACATGTATGGTCCCTTTGCATTTTTCTTCTATGCTCCTCAGGTTTTAGTTTTTGTATACTTAGGTCCCTGTGCATTATTAACATACTTATTTTTTGCTTTTTGTCTACTTTCTTATACTCAATGTTCTCCCAAATCAAGACGAAGAAGAACACACATTCAAGACTTGAAACCCTCACGCAGATCGAACACACATTCATCTTCACATTCGCAACCGCAATCGCCGGCGATCCCGATGCGGCCCTCCGTCAGATCCTCCGCCGTTGCAGCACTCTACTTCACTGTGCTCCTCTTTGCATCGCCAGTGTTCGGTTCTGATTATGATCACAAGGTTAACTTCACAACCTTTTCATTTACGTCATGGTTATTCGATCTGTTGGGTCTTTGATTTGGAATGTGATGATTTGGTTGTTTGATTGGTAGATCAGTTTCATTGATAGATCTGTGTGTATGCATTTTGTTTGTTTTGTGTGGATTTGGATTTAGGATATGAGATTTGTAGTGGACTAGGGTTTTGAATTTGGATATGTGGTGGAAAATTGTTTTTTTTTTTTTTTTTTTTTTTTTGAGATTGTCGTGGTTGATTTGTGTGGATGAGGTTGTGTAGGTAGGGCAAGGTGTTATTTGTTTCTGTGTCTGATTTGGGGAATTTGATGTGTGATCTTGGCAATGGTGAAGAAAATGCTAAGTGATTCGGTACTGGATCGGACTATGTTGCTAGAGTCTGGCTTCTGGTATAGTTTTTTAATCTTTAGAAGATCTGATCTTTGATATCATCTGAGTTTTTTTTAACATGGATGTCTTTCTTGGGTGTTATAGTATAATAAGTTCAATGTAAATTCTTATACTTTGATATCATCATACATTAATAATTCAAAAGTATGTAACTTGGTATATATGTATGCGTAAATTCTTATACTTTGATATCAAAAGATTACAAATGTGTTCATGTTGAATTGAGTCGGTTTAGAAACTTGGGTGATGCCGCCGCAACGCGCGGCATATGACACCAATTTAGTGTATTTCAAAAACAAAGAGAAATTATATCGGGTAATCTAGTCAGGTAAACATGTATATCACCAAATCTCAAACCCGTCCTTAAACTGCGGAAAAAAACTGATCGCAAACTCAGTCTCATATCCGATTACTCAACCTCTAACCCATCCCGAATATATTGGGTTTTAGGTTTTTCTATCGAGGTCGAGTTTCATTGTCATCCAGGCATCAATATCATAGACATGGCATAAATATATCAATACAGGGGTAAGATAAAAAAAAGTTTATTTTGGCTAAATAGAATTAGAAGTAATCTTAACCATTCATTTTTTAAAATCAATGGTTAAGATGAAAGTGTAGGAGAAAGGATGAGTGCAAGGGTAACTTGGGAAAATCCTATTTATAGACTTTCTCTCTCCACATGCAAGGCCCATGCATATTCCACCCTCATTTTTTAAACGTCCATAACTTTTTTATACGACATTATTTTTTTCATAAAAATTTCACTGTAAAATCGAGCGTCTTTTTATATTTAATTTGAGTACCATATTGCTATATAAAATATGAAGACCTAAAAAACCCATTAAAATGGGTTGTAGTTCTATGTTGTATAACATTTTTTTGTGCTGTATTTTTGTACTATATTTTTGTGCTAATTTTTTTATGCTGATTTTTTTTTTCTTAATTTTTTTCTCAATTTTTTGTGCTGGATTTTTTGTACTACATTTTTTTGCTGAATTTTTTCGTGCTATATTTTTTTTGTTATAAATTTTTTTGGGCTATATTTTTTTGTGCAACATTTTTTATGCCTATATTTTTTGTACTATATTTTTCATTTTAGATTTTTTGTACTAGATTTTTTTATTGTATTTTTAAGAAACAAAATCGGTGCCACATGGTATTTTCACTTCTATTTATAAGGACCAATATGCCCTTTATTACTACTTATTAGGAGTGTCACATGTCATTATCACAATTCTTCTTAGGCTACTTAGGCAAAATCCACTTTTTAGTTGATCCTTCCCTGAATTATGTATGGTTATGAATTTAAAATTTTATCATTCCCTTTGACCCGTATAACGTATCCCCTTTTAAGTTGTTTATGAGAGGTTAAATCTTGTCCATTCACTCTCCTTAATCAAGGGCTTGATATTATTGATATTTGTAATGTTGTTGATGAATATAATAAAATAAACATACGCCAATAAAGGTTAAGCTTCTTAATATATTGTCGATCTTAGTAACCATGCATGAATACAAGCTTGAAATGGTTTTGGAGGTTTTGTGGCAGTGGATTGTGTTTTTTTATAATATAATGGAGGTGATGGTTGAAAAGGGTGAGTGTGGTTGATTGAAGTGGGTGGGTGCTATTTTTGTGTTTGTGTTTTAAAATAAAAGGTTTAAATAAATAAATAAAACGTTGGATCAAACTTGTAACATGGCCTCTTCAAGAATGATTCGTGCAATTTATATATTAAATTCTAAGGCTAGACGGTATGGTTGAGGATCATCTTTGGAGGATGACCCGTCACGTAAGCGTCACGTAGAATGGGTGTGAGTATGTGGCAAAGGAGATGAAACTAAGAAAATGAAGGGATGGGCCTAAAATATATACATATGAGTTGTATGTATATGTGTGTGTGAGAAGAAGGAGGTGGGGGTTGTCATGTAGCGAACGCCCCCAACGTCCACACCCCGACGTTTGAGACGACGACGCCCCGGGCAGGACGGTGTACAGGGTGGCGACGGGCTGGGGACGGTCCTCATACCGTCTAGCCTAATGGGAAGACCTTAATAGTTGGGAACTAAAGAAACTACATTAAGCTTTTAATTGTGGAAGATTGTAGGGTGTGATTGATTAACCAAGAGATATACAAGAAGATATCAACTATATGATCAAGGGCTAGCTAGTTCCTTAACCTTTGGTTACTAATTATGTAATGGTCCTCCTTGCAAGGAACCAAATGGGTCCTATCACGTCCTTTGTATATGGAGAATACTTAAAGTTTGCTTCAAAAGTTGCAACAAATAAAATAGAATAAACTGAATTCCGTTTGTAAAAGGCAACAAAGTTGCATGACACAAGTTCTTGTCCCATCCAACACGCAACAAGCATGCTGAATGCATAGTTGAACGACATTCATTCAGAAACATATCCAAATTCCTAAATATTAACCTTAATTAAGCTCAACATCAACTGTGTGACTTCAAAATCAACTCTACACGCATTTTTGTTATTCAAGTATAGCTACATTTTTTTTCTATTCACATTTCTGTCGAGATTAAATCAATAATGACATCCTTGTTTAAAGATGATCAATCTTGTGAACCATCAAGAGATGTATCCACTAGCAACCGATCAAACTTTGATCAAGAAACCGGTTCCTCAAATACATTACAAACAGGTCAGCTTGAAGACGACAAAGAACAAAGTTCCCGGTTCATATGCTTTCCCATGGATAAAACCCTTGTTAGAATTGTAAGAAACTGTATTCAAATGATCCCAATTTTTTGGTTTATTGGTGTTCTTGCAACATGATAAGTGTTTCTAGGAGGTTTTTGGAAGCGTTTGATTTATAGAGAGTTCGTTACCCAGCGTAGCAAACTCCACAAAAATCTAACACCAAGTATCCATGTAGCAAGTATAAAGTCCTCGAATACGCTCACGTATATGGCAAAACTCAAAGAAAAAAAAAAGCCTGCTTCTTTGGCTAGCGTACTTCCTATAAAACAAAACATGTTCAAACATGTCCTAGAAACGCTAATGATTTGGCTAGCACACCTACAAATTAAAAAGAAATAATAAACATTCGTCTTATACGTTCAAAATATTGATAATTAGCATAACTTGGTGGTATGATAATGTTGTAGGTTGTAGCAGAAATGTTGGGGAGTTTTATAGTTATGTTTAGCATAGTTGGGATAGTAGCAAGCACGGAACTGATGAGAGGTGTAGGATTACTTGAGTACGCGGTCACAGCCGGATTAGCAGTGATCGTGGTTGTTTTCTCTATCGGCCACATTTCTGGTGCTCATGTTAACCCTGCATTTACCATAGCTTTTGCTACCGTTGGTCCATTTCCATGGAGAAGGGTACTTGTTTTCTTACTTATTATTAAACCAAATGTGCTCTACATATATTAACATATACTTATTCATGGTTGTTTTCAATATAAAAGGTTCCAATGTATATAGTGGCTCAAGTGGCTGGCTGCACGATTGCGACATATGCAGGAATGATGGTGTACGGCATGAAATCGGAGGTTCTGATGACTAGACCACTTGTTGGACACAGTTCAGCATTCTGGGCTGAGTTCATGGCATCCTTTTTTGTTCTGTTTCTCACTGCTTCGTTGGTTCATGCACCTCCAACTGTATGCACATCGTCCCTCTACTACCATATTTGCTATAAAAAGGGTTTTTGGATTTTATAACCCCCAACTATTGGTTAATGGTCGCTGCCACCCTCAACTATCACTTTGACGCTCGTCACCCCCAACTTAACACTTAGTGTGTTCTGTTACACGTTGTTAACTAATCACTAACTTTTGATCTTGTAACTATACTTTTGGGGTGTTCTAAGATCCTAAAGCCTTCATAAGATCCCTATGACACCCCTATAAGTATAGTACCACGATCAAAAGTTAGTGATCGGTTAACGACGTGATGACAAAACATACCTAAGTGTTAAGTTGGGGGTGACGAGCGTCAAAGTGATAGTTGGGGGTGGCCACAACCAATAGCTAATAGTTTGGGGTGATAAAATTGAATAGCCCAACCTTTTTCTCATTTTCTGTATCATAAACCATTTTGGTGGAGATAAACAATTTAAAAGTAGGCGACATAGGCTTTTTTAAGAGTCTTTTTAGGTGAAAGAAATGTGACTTACGATTTATAAAAGTGTTTTTAGGTTAGAGTTAGGATTCAAAGTGAATGAAGTAGTGTGTACAGGGTCTTCTCCGAAAATCAAAAAAAAAAAGAAAAAAAAAAGATGGACCCTATGCAAGATAAACAATTTAGGTCACATTCACAAATCTTCATGTAAATTTCATTGGCAAATTGGGCCACAAATCTTAAAAGAATTTAGCTCAGACCTTTACGAATTTCATTGGCAAATTGGCCCACAAATCCAAAATACTAAATTGTTATGCTCTTTTAACGTTTTTTGTTCTTAAACGCAGGCCCTTAAATTTTTTTTTAAATACAAATTTATTTAATATAAAAAAACTAAAATTTTTTCGGCCCTATATTGATTTGGGCCCTGAATGGTCGTCCACCTGACACTTGCTCAAGCCCCCCCCCCCCCCCCCCCGTGTGCTATCTTAAATAGCGGACTTCAATTAGGCAATTACGAAGAGCTGAAGTCCGCTGATGTGGCAAGCGGACATGGTAAAGTATGCTAACCCAATTAGGAGACTTGGCAAGTCTAGAAACTCAATTAGCAGCGTAATTTAAGTGGGTTAGGTAAATACATGGGTTTCTCGGTCAAATGTCTGAATATGCTAAGGTCTTATAATTGGATTACAAGACTTCAGTGTATTGTCACATTAGAGCTTAAATATTCAAATTTCGATAATAATACATACGATATTAAAAGTTAAAACTCGAAATACAAATTTAAATATCAAAACTTAATTTTACGTATATTTAATTATTTAAATTAATGCTACAATTATATATATTAAAAATTTATAAATCATGTATTACAATTGGCAAAGCTAACATGAAATATAAAGAGTTAACTATCAAGTATTTCAATAAGTTTTAATAATCAAATTAGTGTTTTAAGTTTTAGAGTAAAGTGCAATTTGCGTCCCTAAGGTATAATAACAGAATCAACTTAGATCCCTATTTTGAAAAAATGGATACCTGAGTCCCCATGGTTTCCATTTCGCTACACTATAAGTCCTATTATCCTCCCGTTCATTTAATCGTCATCTAAAAGGGAATTTTAGTACTCTTGCAAACCTAACAAATTTAACTGTAACACATTGAACCCCTCTTTATTAAACCCCATTGCACCACCACCACCACAACACCTATTTGGTCACCTTTGAAGTGCATCTTCATACGTTATGATTGTTACTAAGGACCCTATGTATCTGTATCTTTGGATGAAACAAACCCTCCACACTTTAACCGTTCTTCCTTCCTTATATTATAGTGGGAGAAAATAGTATTCTAGAGAGAAAAACCACCACCACAACCACATCTCTCTAGAATACAAGGGATGGTCGAGGTGTGGTGGTGTAATGGATTGTGGTGGGTGTTGAGTTTTAAAGCTTTATAAATAATAATAATAATAATAATAATAATAATAATAATAATAATAATAATAATAATAATAATAATAATAATAATTAGGGGCAAAAATGATATTTCACCCATTTTCCAACATCTGAACTAACAGTATCGGGAGATGACAAAAGAGCTCAAACTGTAGCGAAAAACAAACGAGAGGGACTTAGATATCCATTTTTTTCTAAAATAAGGACTCAAGTTGATCCCGCCATTATACCTCATAAACGCAAATTGCACTTTACTCTAAGTTTTAATACCATTGTTTTAGTAGTTAAATTATAAAGTTAGCATTTTAAGGATTGTGTATTAAGCTTTGATATGGCAATACACTAAAGTCTGTTGGTGTAATTAGCATATTTTACCTTTTCAGACTATGAATCTTATACATACCGAAATTCGCTAATTGAATTGTCAGACTTGCCAAGTCCTTTAATTGAGTTAACAGACTTTACCAAGTTCGCTTGTCACATGATTAGCGACTTTCATCTTTTCTTGTTAGACTACATGGTGAGATGGGTAAGGGCAAGGGAGCAAATCCCGCCATGTGTGTGCCACCTAGTCAGGGGCTTTGCCATACAAAACACAAAAAGGATGGGTGATGGAGAGGCGCAAGAGGACATGTTATTTTTTTTAAATAAATTATTTATTAAACCATTGATTGGTCAATCAAAGAGCCCCAATGCCCGTGGATTTCTTGCCTTGGAGAAGGGTGATGCCCCCTGGCGTTTATGGCGGGGTGGTGTGGAGGGGCTTGCCCTCCCCTCTCCATGCCCCCATACCATCTAGCCTTACCCGTTTTTAGAATCTCTTGAAATCTACCATTTGAAATAGTAGACTACCTACATTTACTTTTTGCCATATCTCTTACCTAAAACCATAATTGCAAAACCTAAGTCACTGACTTTAAAAACAAGTTATCTTGGTTAGGGTGGAGCCAAGTAAAGGCTTGGATGGGCAGTCGCCACCCTTAATAAAGATTGTGTACCTTATAGGCAAAAACCCCGATCGTACCTTTGAAAGTTTGGTTGAACACCTTATTCGCACCCCTAAAAATAATTCTTGGGTCAACCACTGCTGTTGGTGGTGTGTTGAAAACAATCTTCATGTTGTCAGAACATTGATCAAGTCCTAACATGCATTGAATTTGATCACGGCTATTGCTGTCAGCAAGTAACATGTTTTTGTAGTAGAATGGACTTGATGAATTTTCACAACCTGCATTCTCCTAGTATCCCCCGTGCCATAGCTCAACATCTTTCATCCTTGTATGGTAGTATTCTTTTGCGTTTAAAACCTTCTCTATGATAACATGTTCTCCAAGCAACCCTTGAAGCGATATTGGTCCTTTATGGCCTACGTGATTCCCCTGTTGAGAATTGTCCCATTTGACAACAACTGGACATTATTACTTCCGCATCTTTATGAGAAAAAACACACTCACCTTTAGTTGGTCTTTGCCTCAAATAAGATTTTGATCTTCTTATTGATAAATAGAAAATCCAAGAGTAAGTTGGCTCGTACATGAACCAATTAGACACAAGAAAACAGGGTGACAATGGCCCAACATAAATTAGGCATAGCTTAGGTAACGAGTAAAGTTATGAGGCCCATAAGATGTAGAGTGCCTAAGTTTTCTCATGTTCTCTTCTCACATCTTATTTCTAAAGCTATACATATCAGTGTTATTAAAGCCAGTTCATCTATAAACACTCGTAAACAAATTTATGTAAAATTATAATAGGAAGTGAATTAGGCCTTAGCACGACACGAGTCCCGTTTTCCACTTTACTAATCGTGTTAACCGAATTTGAAGTTCATCATGCCTCGTAAAGTTTAAACATCACTACTTCACCAATCTTTGAAACGTCAATCATTCCCTTTATGATCTCTCACTTTATTATGTTTCAACTTCATCCTTATGCTTCAATTTATTCAGAAAAATCATTTTCCAATCACTTTCCCTTGAACTCATAGTCTATATATGAAATTTCTCACTCTTGCTGCATCAACTTATTTGGACTATTCAACTTATAATCACCTCTATCATCAAATACTAATAACTAGTAATGACAATTCATGGATATTTCTATAAAAATTCACTCTAAAGGAGCATGGTAATGAAAGTCATGGACCAAAGAAGAATATGCTTATGATTCCCACTATTTCGGACGCTAGTACTATGGAAGAATAGATATTGGTGGCTAAAGACATCATTCAACAATCTGGGAATGTTATTGGCAAGCATACATATATGACTAGCATTTTCAGACTACCCAAAGCTAGATTACAATGTAGTTGACATAGAGTTATTCATTGTTGGTTGCATCTTATAAAAAGTGGCTCCCACCAATGTGCTTCATTGACTCTCAGTAATTTAACTGATAACAATATAGAGAAAAGACAACTATTGTTAAAATATATTGTCCAAAAAGTTAAATTACAAAGAAAAAAAAACAATACAATATCTAGGAAAACAATCTAGGTTGCCATACCTAAAAGGGATAAAGGAACAATGAAATCCCACTACAAAAAGGACCCAATATATCTTATTATGCTAACATCCCTATAAAACTCACAACGCGATGGTGATGGGCATTAAAAGTTTAATAGAATACAATGGAATTGAGAGGTCGGTCGAGCCTTCATGATAATAGCACCAATTAGCAAGGTTGATGAGACATATGGTAGCAAGATTGTTATGACTTCTAGATGAAAACAAGTGAAATGAAAGTTCTTCCCAATATGTTTTGTCTACTCGTGGAACCTGATTTGTTTTTGCAATCTGCATCGCACTACGGTTGTCATAATGTAACGAGCTGCTGAGAAAAGCCAACACTCGTATCTCCAAGAAGCCAACATAGGCAAACAGTCTCACATGTAGTAACAACCATAGCATGATACTTAGCTTTGATAACAGACCCTACTAAAACATCTGGTCTCTTACTTTTTCGTGAGATAAGTAAATCTCTAAGGAAAATACATTAACTAGTAATAGGTTTGCAATTCTTAGGATTCTTACATCTATAGTAACACAAAGATATCTTAGATACACAGAATGACTCCCTGGTGAACGGTAGTAGGAGTAGTAACAAACTAAGTAACCATATGAACTACATGAGTTATGTCAGGGTGAGCTATATATAGTACAATATAAGATCAGCTATTATAAAGGAACAGCAACACTCATAGAGTATCATTTATTGATTTCAAGGTTCGTGTCAATAGTCATATCGTTAAAGAGTCATGCATGGTGAAACTAATTGGATATGTAATTTGTCTGATGTAGAAGGTAATCTTTTTTTAAGATTGAGCAACCTCAATATCCAAAATATAACGCTGTAAGTGCATCAGTGAGCTAAATCACGCTTCTATGACTCAATGCCATCGTAGTCATTATCGATAATAATCATTCCATCTACAATTTTCTTGAGAGATGTCGGTCCAAGATGATTGATGTATGGTACCAACAAATGCATGTAACTGGCTGAAATAACTATAGGTATATTATCCCATGGTTCATACCGTAAGCACTTTTTAGGAGTCGAGTAACGTGTCTTGACAAGAGCTTTGTTGTTGTAGATTGTCAAAAGATCAAAGTTGTGTTTCATGAGATAAAAACGCTACATAGTAAGTTAAGCCCTATTTGAATATTCTAAGGATTCCCCATACATCATAATGTACAAGGTCAACAGGAACTAAAGAACAAGAGACACTTTTGCTAGTTTACAATCACTACTTTCAAAATTATCGTAACTATTCATATGACGTAAATAACCTGTAAAGGCTAAAAATCGCAGATGGCATGCTAATGCATGCCCTAAACAAGAATGTTAAAAATAAAAACTAGAAGACGAACGACTTAAACGGAAAGAAGATAAATCAAAACTACACTCAACATCAGACACTTTGAGTACTTCCAAAACATAGGGTTTCCCTTATCTATAGCCGTTCTCAATCACCCTCTCAGAATGTTGATCATGTAAACAACAAAGAGAATTAGTTAAGAACACCCTTTGAACCTATTTAAACAACTGACAAAGTAAAGCAAGGTTTAAAGAAAGTTTAGGAGTGTAACATACATCAATAAGAGGTATGTGAGATGTTAACAACAAAATCAACACCCTCCACTAGCATTGATGTACCACTAGGAGGCATAACGAAAATGGTTGAACTAGGAGACAAAGAAACAAAATATGACAAATATGGTAACATATGATAAGGTTCACCAAAATAAAAACTCCATAAGGATGAAGGATACTTGAGGTACTAGAAACTGACTACCCTGAATGCTGCATAGATGTCGACATAGTAGTATGATTACATGGAAGAAGGTGAATCAACTGCTTAAAGAACTAAGGATCCAAAGTAAATGATGGCATATTGATATCATGCATTCTAGTATCTATAGAAAGTGCTACAGCGGTAGTTAACTGTGGAGGGCGAAATTCCTATGGGTTAGGACTAGTAAGGTGTAGTTTAAAAATATGGCTGAAATAAGCTAGTTGAATTATTTTGCTACGAAGATCATTGCTACCATTTTTCCTTGTTAAGTAATAGACGACTTCTAATGATTTTTATTTTTTGCAAAACACACATTCATCAAAAGTAACTTTAAAAGCCGGTTTAGATTGGTTTGTAGTATATGGTCGAAATGGAACAACAAACATAACAGAAGTAGTGGATGGTTTAGACCGTTTGTCTACCTGAGATTTGATATGAGTTTCTTCTACACATTATTCAAGAAAATCTGTTTCAAGTATGAGATATTTGAGTACAATAAAGGATTACTTTAATAATCCTTTTAAATCATATTGTAGTTCCATGAAAAACTTAACAAAACATTGCTCTTCCCTCTTAGCAATGTAAGGCCTGAAAGCTTTTAACTTAGAAGACTCTTTAACTGCCAACATATCCCATAAATCATGCATAACAACAAAAGAATTTGAATGCTTATAGTATTCTATTCAAGTGGTCTTGAGCTTCTTTTTTATATCATACTTAGCAATAGGGAGGCAATATCTTAAATTATATAACATAAAAGTGGTTATCTTGGAGTTATTTGTTTCCTACGTATCAAGTAAGGTTGCAAAATCAACAACTTTCTTATCTAATGGTTTACTAATTACACCGGTAACATAACCCCACATGAATTTTCCACACAGAAATTTTATTATTACATAACTCGAGTAGGCATATTAGTTCTTACCATCAAGCTGGATACTAACACGCTGAAGAGAATCATTTATTTGAGTAATATTTCCAATAATCAAAACACAACAATGAAGTCCCATAAGAAAAAATGAATACGAACAAGAACAACAACTACCATATACCCACAAGCAAATACGACAAAGAACAACAAAAATTAAATTACCTAGAAGCATTTATGAATGAGAACCATCAACAAACAATTACCCAACAGCTAAAACGAAATCCAACAGCGTAATCAAATGCTAATGAAAATGGAAATCAAATATGCGGAACTGGTGCCTGCTACAAAGTCTTCCACAGTCATCAAATCATAAGAATGGATCAATTTCATTGTGCTCCTCTGGGTTCGGTGAAAGAATTGAATTTCCCGATGAGGTAGCCTGCTAGGACTAAATAGCTTTAATACTATGTTAATTAGTTGATAACAATACAGAGAGAAGATAGCTATTGGTTTGTTATTGATGAAAAGTGAATTAGAAATAAAGGAAAAACAAGACTATAAACACGATAGTAATCTAGGGTTAACCTAAATAAAAGAGCTAAATAATAAATAAAAGCACATACAAATAGAGTCTACTTAGAAGAGATGTATTTATAGCATTAAGCATACCCTAGTTACTTGCATTCACCTAAGTGTTACTTCAAACAATTCAATATAATTGTTCCTAATGTGTGATTTAAAATTATTGGTGTTTAGTTCCATCAAAATATTGGTTTATAATTATTGATAATTTTATTTTTTAAATTTCTTTCAGGTTACCCAATTTTCAGGATTTATCGTAGCAATTGGCATTGCACTTGGAGTTCTAATCACGGGGTAATCATATACATGTTGTCACCAACAGGAGTTTAAATCATTTTTCTGTTATATCTATATTTATACGAATGATTATTTTTATATTAGGCCGATTTCAGGAGGATCAATGAATCCGGCAAGGTCGTTGGGACCTGCCATCGTGTCGTATAACTATCAAAGTTTGTGGATATATCTCACTGCTCCAACACTTGGCGCCATCTGTGGTGCATTCATGCTTCGTATGTTGAAGCCTTGTGGCTCTCTAACTTCATCTTCCTCTTCCACTTCACAACGCTCACAGTTCCTTCAAATCGATTAGTTATAATTTTATAACTCTACATACGCTTAATAGCTTGTAATCTTGTTGTTTTTTCATTAACAATATGGTTCACCACAAAGTTAGTTTAACTTAAAACCATATGTTATTTATATCTCACCCTTTAATTGTCACACACTAAATATTTTTATGTTCTTTTAGAGTAAAATTCTAGATCAATGGACTCACAATATTCGAATTTTTACTTTAATTAGTTAAAGATAAGTGTACATCTATATATTAAAGATAAAATTGACTTAAGATCACATATCATATTGGTAATAATGCAAAAACACATAATTCAAATGTGTTGACTTATAATGAAAACGTTGTTTTGTTTAGGTTTATTATTGTTTATGGTACCGTGTCGAGTAGATTTTCTTATCATTAAGGGTCTGGTTTAGTATCCAGAAGATTACACTTTAGCGTGCAGTTTATTTTTGGTAATTTTAATATTTACACCGAGTGTCCTTTATTTGAAAATTTGTTCCATTTTATATCTTTTAACCCTAATTCGTGTGAACTATTTTTTTTTTATCAATTTTTACTAGTTACAAGTTTACTTTTATAACTAAAAGACAAACTATGTAATTTTCATATTTCTTTCTCTTTCTCTTTAAGTTTTATTTTTACGTTTATTTTATAATGTTGAGTAAATTGTGGTTTTGGTCCTTGTGGTTTAGTAAATATTGATATATTTTACAAAATTCAAATGTCTTGTAATTTTTATATCAAGTTTTCTACTTTATTACGATTTCGGTCCATCACACTAACTCCATCCAACTTATAGTTAAATCATGGTCATATGGGAGGGCATTTTGGTAAATAACCATACAAATAAAGAAGCATGAGTATTATTTAATCTTTCATCTACACATCTTATTAAACAAACCCTAGATACAAACTTGTTAGTTACGAGCACGTTTCTAGCACAATTCTTGGAAGGATGATTCTCCACATCTTATCCGTGGTCGTGAAGTATGTGCTTTGTAATTTTCTTTTTAGAAAGGATTATTCTCCACATCTTATCCGTGGTCGTGAAATATGTGCTTTGTAATTTTCTTTTTAGGCATGATTTTCTTCTTAGACATAAATTGTATTAAATACACACTTAAAATGTATTCGAAAACTCCAACCAATTTTCAAAACTACTAAATTTAGTTTAGCTTGTTTTTTTTATCCATAGTTTAGCTTATTTTTATTTTCTATAATCTAGTATACAAATTTATCTTCAAGTAAATTACAAGTTTTTCCTTTAATTATATACCAAATTTCAGACGGTGTCTTTTGCCTTTAAAATTGCTGATTTTTATACTTAATGTTTGAAAATATTGCACGTTATAACTTTTACACTTAACTCAGTTAATTTTTTTTGTTAAGTATGATTATGTGATTTGCACATGAGGGCATTTTTCTCATTTCATGTTTTCAGAGACTATTCTGTAAATAACTTATATGTAGGGATTGTTGTGTAAATATATATCTAACTTATATTAGTATAAAATATTACAAATAACAAAAATAAATTTATCTTTATATATATATATATATATATATATATATATATATATATATACAACCTCCACCCTACCACCACCAGCCATCACCGCCTCCATCGCGAGCCACCATCCCTACCCACCTGCCACCACAGTGAACACAACCACCCGACAACACAACCTGCAGCACCGTCAGCACCCTAGTCTCCAACCACCGACCAAGATCTTGTTGTTATAGATCTGGTTCAGTCAACATCCCCCCAAAAACTCCTCAAATTCCTATACAAAATCCTCTTTTTTACAAACTCACAAACCCATAACCTGCGTCAACCACCTCAAATCCCCCCCCCCCTCTAAAAAAAACCTCATCATATAATGGTTTTGTTTTTAAAGAACAATCTTGTGTTCGTTTTGATTTTAAAGTGATTATGGGTTTGATTTTATCTGGGGCTAAGCTTCTCTTTTGTTGGACAACGGGTTTCACATCAGAGGGAATTTTGAGCTCATGCTCAGCTATATCTCGGGGGATACCGGTCTGTCTTCAGGACACCATGCAAAGATGTCCATGTTGTGCAAGAGCAGCTTCTTGAGATACGAGAGAGTGTCTTCGGTAAAGTTGGTATTTACCCTCATCCTTTGTTGAGGATATTTTGGGTTAATGATCCATCCTTGTCCATCTTCCTCGTTTTTCTTTGAACTTTCCCCTTCGACCAGGAAGGCTTCCTAGGTAGGTTAAAGGGTTGCTATCCCTCTTTTGGTTGGGAACTTCATAGTGCCTTGGCCAACTGAAACCCCCATTCTGAACACACTTTGCCCTGGCCTTCCTAGGATGACATCATACTTGGAGGGAATGTTGATGACCACAAAGGTGAGTGGTTCGATTCTTTCCATCTTTCCTTCATAAAATAGACATTAAGGGTTAATTGGCTCAAAGACTTGACGGGTATATTAGCGATACCTTTGATAGAGGATTCAGATTGCTGAAGCCTTGTATGTTCGTCAATGCTGAGACGATTGAAACATTTCTCAAACATGATTTCGGTGTCTGCTCCAGTGTCAATGTAGGCTTTGTGTGTCTTGATGGTTCCCATTGTAGCTACCACCACCAAAGGGTTCGAGAGCAAGTCCCCTTTGGGTGGTAGGAAGCAAACATATTGGCGTTCCGAAGCCTCCAAGCGTGGGTGTTTGTGGGAAGCTTTTCCATCAAAGACTACCATGTTTACTTCCTTGCTCTTTCCTTCAGTCATCTTGTCCCTTACCCCTTTGACCAAGTGGGCAAGTTCTCTGGACTTGACAGCTAATTCGATTATTTTCTTGAGCTAGAAGCAATCATTGGTGTGGTGGTCTTGCTCTAAGTGAAACTCACAATATTAGGTTTAGTTTTCGTTTCTCTTGCTCTTTGGTAAGGGTCAAGGAGGTCGGAAGCTATGTTTTACTTCTTCGGTGGACAAGGTTTCTTGTGGGGTCTTGGTTAAAGTTGTGAAGCTTACAGTCTTTTCCCGGCTTGTACGGTTCCTACCTTCAGGCCTTCTCGGATCCGAACTTTTAGAGTGTTTGTCATAGGAACTAAAGTTTCCGCTTTTCCTGTTGGGACTGTTGCTTCGCCAACTAGGAGCTCTTTTTCTTTGATCTTTGATGTCAACAGGTTCTTCCCCTCGAATGTGAGCTTCAACCCTTTCGAGGGCCTCCTCAAGGGTTTTAAGTAGGCACTTATTAAAGTCCCTTGTAAGGTATTTGGAGGTGATGGCATTCATGAACCCGACCACCCTCATCTTTTCATTAGCACACACGTAGGTCAACCCTTCCTTATTGTACCTTTCGTTGAAATCTATGAGACTTTCGTCATCTCGTTGCTTTATCTGGAAGATCACTGTAGCATCCTTGACATACCTTCGCTGTTGTGAAAAGTTGGCTAGAAAACCTTTGCTTAGATTGTCAAAGGTTCAAATGCTTCTTTCAGGAAGATCATTAAACCATATCCTGGCAGACCCTACAAGGGTTTGCATGAACATGAGACAAAATTTGACATTGGACCACTTTTTAATTCTTGCTGCCCCTGTAAAAATTTGGAGCTGGTCTTTAGGATCTTCAGTTTCATCATAGGTTCTTTGTGGGATGGCATCTTAATCCGGGGTTGAAAATCGTAATCAGCAATTTGCTGGGAGAAACAAGATAAATTGAGAGGCTTCTAGCGTTTGGCAAGATTTTCTTCTACTCTTGAGGTCGATTTATTATTCGTGGTTCCTTGGTGGGTGTTTAACACCTAGTTGATGAATTGTTGCCGAGGACAGTGTGCCATCATTTGAGCCTCATCTGCGACATTAGGTTGAAACCATGAAAGCTTTCAGGTGTAGCTGATGCGTGCAAGTGTGTATATGTTTTAGGTATATATTTTAAGCCCTTTTTACACTTTTTAGCCAAGTTTTAAATTTATAAAACACGATATTTACTAACCCTACACACACATAGGGGCAAGTGCACCCATCGTGGACGTAGTATAGTGTTGGTAAGATACCGAGGTCGTCCAAGGACACAAGAGATTTTAGTACCGGTTTATCCTCAACGTCTAATCAAATCAAAATGTTAGAAAAGATTTTTAAAACTAAGAAAATAAAACTAACTAAATGCTGAAAAATAAAAATAAAAATAAAAACAGATAGACAAGATGAATCACTTGGATCCGACTCGTGTATAGTGTAACCTTTGATTATTTTTCGCATTTTTGCACTTGTTTAAGAGATTATCTTAGTTATTGTAGTAGGCCCCTCTTTTGAAGGTGACGTTACCCTCAACCCAGTAGTTTGAGTCAGCAAGGATACAATCCTAAAGGGTTGGATTATTGAAAGATAATTAATTAAGTTATTAATGCAAATTATGGTAGGCCCCTCTTTTGAAGGTGACGTTACCCTCAACTAAGTAGTCTAAGTCAGCATGGATACAGTCCTAAATAGCCGGGTTATAGTATTAATAGTAGTTTACTTATGAGGGGGTTAAAGAGTTTGGATCCCCGCCATCCAATACCTATGGGCATTGAAGGAGATCCTACTAAATTTGACCCAGGTCCCAAGCAGGACCTCTAAACGCTGAACAAGGGCAAGACCCTTACCAAACCGTTCCCTTAACCCCCGACCAGGTAGCCAACATACCTCCATATAGATCGTGGAGATACGAATGGTGAAAATCTTTTATTTTATATAGACAGTAAAATAATGCCAAGACACCACGGACAAACGATAAGGAAGAATCACCTTCAACATAAGAAACCAGTTATCAAAGTCATTAATATAAAACCAAATAAAAAGTGCAAAAGATTAAAAATAAAAAGTATTACACTAGACACTTGTCTTCACCAAGTGATGTAAGAGACTTAGGTAAACATGGCCTTTGATTGTCAAGAACTCTTACGATCAATCTTGGATCCCGAGACGACTCACACACTCTATGATGGACAATGGATGATGGTGGTGGATGATGGTGTTATGGTGGTGGTGGGTCGTGGGTGAAGTGTGAGAGAGGTGGTGTGCCAAGGGATGAGTTGAAATGGCTCCAAGCACTCCTATTTATAGGCTGAACAGAAGCCTGGACACGGCCCCGTGGCCGTCTGACACTCTCTTTCTTCATTAATTGTAATTCGCAATTACAATAAATGCGCCTGCAGTACTCTGACCACGCCCCCGTGTTCGCTGGGACGGCCCCGTGGTGGGCAATAGAAGCTTCTATTAGTTTGTCTTTTCTGCTGCTTCTTGGGCATGGCCCCGTGCTCGCTGAGCACGGGGCGTGTTTAGTCTTCTGCTTTCTTTGTTTTGCTTGGGAGGATGCTGTCGAGGGGTCGGGCAATCCACTTTTGTCCCTTTTTCTTGTATTTATGTTAGATTTTGCTGTCTTTTTGCATTTTTGTTAATTTGAGCTCATTTAATCCTGAAAATACAAAAGAAAGACAAAAACACACTTTTTTCCAACATTAGTACTAAAAAAGGGTTAGTTTTATGCCACAATTGCTATAATTTATATGTTGCATTTTGCGCGTATCAAATACCCCCACACTTGAATCTTTGCTTGTCCTCAAGCAAAACTCTTTATAATGTGGCTTTATTCACTCCCAAATGGAATGGGTAGAAGAGAAGGTTTTTGGGCTTGTCATAGAGTGTCGGGATTTTCCAAGATTGTTTAGGTTTTATTTTTATTTATTTACAATCCTATTCGTCATGATTTATTAAAAACATTTCATAAGATAAATTACTTATTAAGGCATAATATACCTTTTTAAAAATTCCATTTATATACAAGTTCACATACCTCACGGGGGAAATCACTCACACTCGGCCGAAGGTGTATTTTTAGTGAATCACTCGAGAGCGGCGTGGAACTTATTTCTACCATAAGCTTGCCAAGCAATCAATCCTCCTCCTTTTTAACTTTATACCTTTGTAAATATCAAGAGGACTTTTTGGGTGAAGGCTTAGGCTTGGGCTAAAGGTGGGTGGTTGGGTTAGTGGTTAGTTGAAAAGGGCGAAAGGCATAAAAAGCGTTGGTTTTCGTAAAACATTTTGTTTTTGTGACTTTTTATTTTCAATGAAGTATTTATTCAAACAGGCTCTTGTTTGAGGAGCTTTGTTTGTTTATTTTCAACTTCATCATCATTCATCATATTTTTTTTTTCAAGAGTCACACGAAAACCAAGCTTTGTTACTAAAATAAGGGGTAAAAAATGAAAAAGAGGTTTTGGTGGGTAAAAGGGTTTTGGGTTAAGAAATGAAAAGGTTTAGGCTCAGAGGGGTTAACTAGGGGGAATTTTTTTTTGGTAGGTGAAAAGAAAAATGAAAATAATGGTGTTGAAAGAAAAAGGGTTAGTCCTAATGCCTCCATCATCTACTTACTTGGGTTTAAGTTGGTAAGGACCGGGAATGAATTATCGTGGCAAGTTCTAGAGTCGTAAGAACCAAGCGGCTATTCACACAAGAAACGAAAAATGAGCATTTAGTGTAAAGATATGTATTTGTATGCTCTATAAAGGCTCAAAACTCAATTTTGTGGGAATGGGTTTTTACGTGATCAAGTATATATAATCAAATTTTAACTAAGTTTGTCATGCCGTTTCATAATTTTCTTATGTTGGTTCTTTTTATCACGACGCTATCGGTTGTAAATTTGTAAAAATATAACCTTGTTAGAGTTAGAATTCCCAACTTAAACTTAGACAAGTAAAAAAAATGCAAATTTTTGAAAAAAAATAAATTTGGGGTGATTAGCGATTCCAAATAGAGTTTTGTGTAAGGCTTGTTATTAGGACTTGCGAAATTCAAGGTTTTAGCATCCCCCCCACACATAAATTACACATTGTCCTCAATGTGTCCCAAAAATAAGTTTTTAGGTTGATTGAATGTGTAAAATGGTGTTAAAAGCATAATTTTATGTTACTGGCAGTCTGGACACGTGTAGGATCGTGTTTCGGCCCTGTTTGAGTCAATCAGAAGAATTCCTATCCAAATCAAGAGGCGGAAACTAATGATTTGGTGCTATTTCAGTCACATACACTTTAATATTGCTGTTGTATTGATTAATAACCCGAGTACACGTTCTGACAGCACTTCGGCAGCACTTCGTGGCTCGCCGGATGAAAACACCTTTTTCTATATGTCTAGTTCCGCTTGAAATGACCACTATTTATAGATGAGGTGGTTCCGCTTATACGGACATGACCGTATAAGCAGACCTATAACCATGACGTTCAAGCGGACCTATCACCATGACATACAAGCGAAACCTAGACTATGCCTTATAAGCGAAACCTATACAAACACATGTTTCTAGAATTTCGTGCCATGTCTAACCTATACAACATTAAGACTCGATGTAAGACGTAGTCGACAGACGTAGTGCACCAACAGACTCCCTCCCGGATGTTGACGGAGTCTTCGAGTCTTCTCAACTGTCAATCTACAGTCTTTATCAGTCTTCAATCATCCTCAGAAGAATATATCATTGCAAGAATCCGCAAACTCTATCTTCATCACTAACAAGCTTCTCTTTCTTGATTGCAATTTCCAGGATCAGTACTTGCTCTAACTGCTTCTTCAACTTTTGTCTTCAGACTCCCCCTCTCAAACTGCTGGGATCATAGTCTGGAATTCACAGCTTCATTCTAAGATCGTGAACAGGTTTCTATCAGGTTCAAGATCGATACCTGACTCCATTCTCTCTCAGGATCATTACCTGGCAAATATATACCTGCACAATCTCTACCCAAACATAAGTTTCTTCAAGATTAAATCTTTTCAACAACTTAGAAACTATGATGGTAAACAACATTAATGATTTTGCGTTTAAGATCTTTTACTGGTTCTTTTCAAGCAAACTTAACAACTTCAAATTCACTCTCCCAAACCTGTTCTTCATGTTGAGCACTTTGAACTTCGAAAATTAGCTTCTCGACACCAGTTGTAAAAAATCTTTTTGTATTTTCTAAGAAATAGTAACTAACACTACTTGTAAAACAGGAGAATGCAGAAATAACATATTTACAGACAATATTTTTGTGAGCTCGTGCAAGAGGATCATATCAGTTTCTGAGACATATCATCAAACACCGTTAAGCTTTATTTCATTTTAAGCTCTAAACAATTTACCTAGATTGTTAGTATGTTTGTCCTCTTAAATTTTCACACAGATTTCAACTGTTTCGAGATATGCAATTAGTGTCTTAGATACTTAAACTTATCCGTGTGTCCCACTATTTGAATATAGTCCCGTATCCAGATCCCAATATTCAGTCTTACAGGTGAGTATACCACAGATGATATCTGTAAAGGGGTATGTGCGAGGGCCGTGAGAGCTCAGGTCGATACTTCCGTATATGCTGAGAGATGACGGCTTCGACTTTTGGTGTGTACCCTTTAGAGGATCTTTTAGTTACAACAGCAGCGACTATCAATTTTATTGTTTCATCAGCATGTCGAGGGCGAGCTTATATTTCAAAGCTTTTTGCAGAAAGCATTATCCGGGGACTAGGTCAGTACTTCCATACAGCAGAAGTCCCGGGATAATACCCCAGATATCACTGAGTATAAAGACCTAGTATCTCAGAATAAGGGACCTTTCAAACAAGATTTCAGGGGTTACCTATATATCCAAACAGTTTTGTAAACCCACAGAATAAGCAAGTTTAAAATTTAGGTTTATATCTCTTTATAGTTTACTAAATGTGCGAAAACCTACTGACACATCCGCAATAAGATTGTTTATCACATTTTGACTTTACATTTCTTTAGCATGTCATGATAGTCCACTGATGTACAATCATTTCCTCTTTTATGCAACAAAAACTCATTTTTCAGTTTTATCATGTTTTTGTCTTTTTCAAATTTTCTGATGTTTTTGGATTTTCTAAAAATTCTTACTCCCCCTAAAATTCAAATACATCTAATGAAAATTGAAAACAAAATATACAGAACATGACAACCGGTATCGAAATGCCTCAATTCTCCATCCGTTTGGCTTAAACAGTCAGAACTCCCTCTCACAACAAACTATTTTCCCATAATGATTTCAAAAACACTCAACTTTGTTTTAATCAAAATGGTTTTTCCGGAAAATAAGTTCGTTTATCAACCACTTGTAGGAAAAATTCAAGTACAAATTAATGTCCTTGAATTACCATATTCAGATATGCATAAACCAAACTTCAAACCTGTTTTTCAACCAAATACCATTAGTTGATTGAATTCTCAAGATGTCGATTCCTACTCCTTGCTTAAAAACCTGGGAGTTCCGGCAAGTCCTGCACAACTTCTCAAATACATTATACAAACATAATAAAGAATGATGCCGATTCCTGATCCACACTTACCAACTTGGGATCTCCGACAAGTCAGGTTTTTTACTCTTTTAAAAATATATCCACCCAAGCCTGACCTTCCTTGGATGTAACAATCTCATCATCTTTACTTTTAACGGACTTGTGAACCCCTCTTTTGGCAGCGTAAAATTCTTTAACACCTTTGGCCTTACCATTGACCATTTTGCCAAAAATATGTTTCACATTTCTGTTGAAAATCTTTTCAACATCAAATTTCTTCTTGTCAGAATAAAATTTATTTGAAATTTCAACCTTTCCAACTTTTTTCATAAAATTTTCAGCACGCAACGGTGGAAAATTTTTATCATTCATTGTTGGAACTTTTCTTTCAACCTTCTTATCAACACGTGGCTCCTCTGATTTTGTGGAATCAGATTCATCACAAGAATTATTACCTGAACCTTTCACAACCCATTTTTGATTTGGCACATTATCTTTTCTTTTCGAAGCACTCTTTGAACATTCTCCTTTTTCAAAAATTGAATTTTTAAAGCCAGTAAACTTCTGGGTTGACAGTTCAGTGTTCTCAATAACTTTCTCTTTCATTTTACCAGAGACTTCCTGTTTTGGTCTGAATGTCTTCGGACAATTCCTAGCAACATGACCAGCAATCTTGCATTGAAAACAGGTTCTCTTTTCAATCTTCTCCTGAACAACATTCTTCTTCAGCTCTTCTTGCTTCTTTGCAAGGAATTCTCGATTCGTTTGCTTTCTGAATGATTGTTCTTTCTCAGCTTCTGTCGTTTTCCCTGAAACAAATACAGTTTTTGGTTTATAAACTTTTTCATTTTTATAGTTTTTCGATGGAACAAAACCAAGACCTTTCTTTTTGAAATTACGATTATGGTTTGGTTTCTTTTGGAAACTATAACCACAATTGTAACCCATTTTCTTGTTGATTCTTTGTTGATCTCTTGAAGTGTATTGTTTAGGTTTTCCGATAAGATTTAAATCTTTTATTTCAGAAATATTAATTTCTGTTATTTTGGAAACCTTTTGAATCATTTCAAATCTGACACTTCTTATTGGAAAAGCTTCATCAGAATATAATTTGTCAGAATCTTTCAAAGTATAAGCCACTTTGAATGATTCATCATTCAAATTAGATTTTGACATCAAAAACTCTTTATCATAAACCCGTTTGTCCTTTTTGAAAGTTGACTTTGACGCATTGGACCCTGACTTTGACCCGGGTTTGGACTCCATGTTCGACTCCTCACTGTCATCTTTATCTAACACCTGATCAACCACACTCTTTATCAACTTTGACTCATGATCAGTGTCGGATGACGTGTACGTGACATCAATATTTTCTGGCAAGTTATCTGATGGCCCAGACTCCCATTCTAAGTTTATCGCTTTTTTTACTCTCTCGGAATTTGGATTTCGAGGTGAATATCCATTTTCGACTGGGGGCGGACATCTATTGTAGACCACACTTGATTTCTTACTAGAAGTCTTCACTTTTTCTTCGTCCTTTGTCACAAATTTCTTTTCTTCGGACGTCTTCACTTCTCCAAACGTCTTCAAATTCTCCACGACCGGATAAATCCTGTCAACAACAAAAGTAGAACATGAGTAACTTTCTAATAACTTTTTCACTTTCTCAGTTTCTATCTTTTGTGTTGCTAACTCCAACTACAGATCTGCACACTTCTTAATATGAAAATTAGCATCATCAAGCTGTCTCAGGTACGCTATCTTCAGTGTATTCATTGCCACAACTTGCTCACCACTCGAATCAGTATACTTGTTGATTTCTCTGTTCATTGTATCATATGATTCTTTTAATCTGTTTATGTTATGCAGCAACTCATTGTTCTGCTTGATTAAAGAATCACAGTTCATGCATTTTTCAGGAACGTTGACAGTTTTAGCATCAACTTTTACTTCAAATTCAGGAACTTCTTTGACTTTTCTGTTGTAGGATCGTGTGCTGACCCAACCGAGTCGTTCAGAGATTTGCTCTTGCGTTTCAGATGCGGAATTATAAGAAAAGCAAGTAGAAATAGCACGATTTTCCTTCTAACTCTCTTTTGTATTGAATATAAACGTTTTACAGCTCAAACGTCACACCGGCAGAGCTTCGGCGTGGAAATCAAGACCTCTTTATACTGGAATCGCTCATGGACCTATTTATAGAGTTCTGGAGCCGCTCATGTGGTCAAGTGACACACGAGCGGTCCATACATGTACATATAAGCGACCCAAGGTGACAAATGAGCGACCCGACCATATCAAGACCCTAAAAGCGACCCGACAATCTAAAACCTATACAGACTCCTGTTTTCTCGTATTTCGAGCCCTATGCTATACAATATGGTATAAGACACGATTCTAGATACCTAGACGGAATCAACAGATGTAGTGCACTAACAGACTCCCCCTCAGATGTTGATGGAGTCGTTATCACACTCTGAATTTAACACTGTATCTTCACCTCGTCAGGCTAGATCAGTCTCTGGGCTTTCTCATTCTCTCTATCTGCAGACTCCTCCTCTCTATTTACTGGTATTCTTTTGTTCTTCAGTAACATCTTCAGGATCTTTGTCTGATCTACACAGGCCTTCGGAATCAAATAACCTGGCTCTAAAAACACTTTAATTCTCTTGATCAGATCTCTTGATTCCTGCACAATCTTAACCCAGAAATAAATTTTCTAGATTCATCACATATCAACAACCTGTGCATCAACCCATGACTCTTTCTCACCAATCTATGATGAACCACTTGAAGAAGGTTAGATTTAACGAAAACAGTTAGATTTACACAAACACTCCCCCTCAAATACTGCTCATCATGTTTAGCACACGGAATTTTGAAAATCAGTTTTCCAATATCAGTTGTCGAAAATCTTTTTGACTTTTTTCAAAATTATGCTAAAACACACACAAAATCTTTTTGGATTTTTTCAAGGTGAGAAAATAAAATGCAGAAATAAACTATTTACACACAATATTTTTGTGAGCTCGTGCAAGAGGATCATATCAGTTTTGAGACAAATCACCAACACCGTTAAGCTTTAAGCATACTCAGTTCTAAACAATTTACCTAGATTGTCAGTATATTTGACCACTTAAATTTTCAACACAAATTTCAATCGATTCGAGATACGATATTTATTATTTTAGAGATTTAAACTTAATTGTGTATCACTCCACTTGAATATACTCCCGTATCCAGATCCCAAATATTCAGTCTTACAGGTGAGTATACCACAGATGATATCTGTAAAGGGGTTAAATGCGAAACCGTGAGAGCTCAGGTCAGAACTTCCGTTCAGCAGAGAGATGACGGCTCGACTTTTGGTGGGTCCCCTTTAGAGGATCTTTTTGCATTTCAACAGCAGCGACTATCAATTTTATTGTTTTATCAGCATGCTGAGGGCGAAGCTTATATTTCAAAGCTTTAGCATAAAGTATTATCCGGGGACTAGGTCAGAACTTCCTTTCAGCAGAAGTCCCGGGATAATACCCCAGATATCACTGAGTATAAAGACCTAGTATCTCAGAATACGGGACCTTTCAAACAAGATTTCGGGGGTTACCCATATATTCAAGAATAGTTACCCACGAATTAAGCAAGTTTGATTTAGGTTTATATCTCGTTTCAATTTACTAAATGTGCGAAAATCTACTGACACATCCGCAGTAAAATTGTTTAACACTTTTTAACTTTTCATTTCTTTAGCATGCCGTGATAGTCCACTGATGTACTATCATTTCCTCTTTTTCGCAACAAAACTCATTTTTGAATTTTATCATGTTTTTGGCTTTTTCAAATTTTCAAATGTTTTTGGATTTTCTGAAATTTCCCTACTCCCCCTAAAATGCAAACACATTTTAAAGAAAATTTGAAAAACTTCTAAATTTTTACCTACTAGAAACATAAAAAGTAAAACAAACTATACAGAAACTTGACAACTGACACTGAATCACATCAAATCGCCATTCACTAGGCATAAACAATCTGAACTCCCCCTATCACAAATCATTTTCTCATTTAGATTTCAAAACACCTAAGTTTGTTTTAATCAAAATGATTTTTCCGGAAAATGAATTTGTGTTGATAACAACCACTTGTAGGTTTATCAATTTTAAAACGGGGATGTGGTTCATCATCTTGTCTATCTTTTGTCATGAATAGTAAATCAAGTGCAAATTAATGTCCCTGATTTACCATTTTCCTCTAAGAACCTTCTGTACCACTTGTAAATGTACTAAAAAATACACTCAAAAATTTATCCACAAATACCACTTGTGAAAACAAGATTACCACTTGTAGATACCATGGTTACCACTTGTAGGAATGTGACCTCTACATTACCATTTTCAACCAAAATGCCGATTCCTGCTTCACAATTACCCACCTGGAAGCTCCGGCGTAGTCCTTCAACCTGTAAAATCATTCAAAACATTAACCACAAATATTCAAACTTCTCAAATACTAGAAAGATGCCGATTCATGATCCACGATATAAACTTGGGATCTCCGGCGTAGTCCTCTGACTATTCTGGGAAGCAAACTTCCCTCCAAGTCTTCTCAGACCTGAGGACTTTCAACTCTTCAGCTGTAGGGTTGTATGTCGCCTTTTTAGTTGCGTAAAAATCTTTCACCCCTTTAGCTTTTCCACTCAACATTTTCTCAAATATCTTCTTAACATTCCCATTGAATGTTTTCTCGACATCAAATTTCTTTTCATCATCATAAAATTGATTTGAAATTTCAATTTTTCCGATTTCCTTCACCACCTCCTCAAACTTCAATGATGGAAAAACATCATCATTTTCTGAACTTTGTTTCATAACTTGTGGCTCGTCTGGCTTTGTGGAACCAGATTCATTGCCGTCTTTCACTTCTCCTTTCTTCGCAACCCACACTTGGTTGTCCTTTCCTTTCTTCTCATACTTGTTCTTTTGTGAACATTCTCCAACTTCATTTTTCGAATTCTTAAACATTTTGGATTTTTCAGCTTTTTCTTCAACTTTGTCTTTCATCCTCTGAGAAGCTCCCTGTTTTACTTTGAAATCTTTTGAACAATCCGATGCAATGTGACCAGCTCCATTGCATTTCAAACAGGTTTGAGCATTTCTCGGATGAAATACTCCAGTTCCATTCTTTCTCTTTTCAGCAAGAAACTCTTTGTTAGTTTGTCTCCAAAATGATTTCTGCTGTTCATCTTCCGAGCTTCCGCCTGTCACAAATTCAGATTTCTTTTTAGAATTTTTCATATTTTTATCATCTTCTAGTGGAATAAATCCTAAACCTTTCTTTTTGTAGCTACGATTTTGGTTAGATTTCTTTGGAAAACCAGGACCAGAATTGTAACCCTTTTTCTTGTTTAAACGCTGCTGAACTCTGGAAGTATATTTTTTAGGTTTTTCAAAATTTTGTAAAACTTTTAACTCAGAAATATTAACCTCTATTAGTTTAAAAGTTTTGTTGATTAGATCTGTTTTGACACTTAAAATTGGAAACTCTTTGTTGTAATATAATTTGTCCGAACCATTCAAAGTATAAACAACTTCGAATGTTTCATCATTCAAATCAGCTTTTGATAACAAAAACTCTTTACTATAAGACTGTTTCACCGACGAATTTTGACTGTTGACTGACGACTTTGACCCCCCCAGACTCAGATTTTGACTCTGTCTCCTCATCAGTATCCAACACCTGATCGACCACCTTTTTGATTAGAACAGACTCATGATCAGTATCGAACGAGGTAAACGTCACATCAATATTTTCTGGTAAAACGTCAGTTGTGTCGGTTTTAAACTGTATATTGACTGCTTTTGCAAGTTGTTCCTCATTTGGTTTCCTAGGTGAATACCCATCCCAAATTGGAGGCGGACACTTGTTATAGCTAACGGTCGGTTTCTTACCACAGTCTTTCTTTTTCGTTAGCTTCTCGTCTTGAAAAGCTTCCATACCTGCAACAGTTGGGTAAACTCGATCAATAACATAATCAGAGGTAGAATAGCTCAACAATAACCTCCTAATCCTCTCATTTTCAATCTTTTCCTTCTCCAACTCTTGCTTCCATTTGGCACTTTCTTCAATGTAGAAATTTATAGCTTTTTGCTTCGACATTAAAGTTGCATTCATCATTGTCATCGCCTGTTCTCTTTCTGTGTTTGTCTTTTGAAGACCAGTAACTGTTTTGTTCAACACGTCGTACGATTCCTTTACATAATTGAGATTGAACAATAACTGCTCTTTCTTTTTCTCGTACTCAGCTATGATTTCATCTTTTGCTGTACACTCTTTGCAGGCTTCCAAACACTTCTCACAGGACTTGATGACTTCAATAATTTTTTCAACTTCGAC